>NC_067121.1:25203473-26667223 GCF_021347895.1 Acanthochromis polyacanthus
GTGTTTGACAGCGCAGCGTTTCAGCCGCCTCCATCTGAAGCCCAGCAACAGTGATGACAACCATCTGCCCACGCAGTTACCATTTGCAGATAAACTAGCAGTTATCCTCACCCTGATTTAAATGCTTCCGAGGCTTGACCTAAAACAGACGCTGAAATAATTTGTCTGACACAAGGACGTCTAGTGGAGCAGGGGGCATCTTTAACCTCCCACGGCTCATGAAATTAGAGGAAGCGCACAGTATGTCACCATAAAGTAGAAAATAATCAGAAACAATCTATTATCTGTTCATATTAACAGTCCCATTTTTAGCACCCTTTAGCTAAAAACACCAGCTCTTTAAAACGGTGGTGAAGTGGTGACAGATTCTTAGCACCATTGATATCATTAGTGGAAGGAAACTCTGTTTAAGGTCTGTGAAACTCGTTTGGAGAGTTTCACTTGACATATTAATGGTGCTTGTTACTATGTCCAGTAAAGTCACAAATGTAATAACATGGCTTTTTATGAAATCCCAGATGATATCTTTGACACAATAACTTTCCTTTTTGAACCCAGCACCACGTCGGCCTGCGGCCCCTGGCGGTTTCTAATGAGTTATGACGAGAAAGTTTATACTCCAAAACTCGGTCACTTGCTGCCTTTTGAAAAAGATCCAGCTTTCACTTAGAGCTCCCGAGAGGCTTTCTACAGATCATCTGGATTAGACAATGAACACCCCTGTTGTAAACCTTTCACCATGTGCTGCTGTGTCTTACTCCACTCCGAGTTATGAGGCAAACCCAATGACCTGGTCAGAACCTGAGTTTTGGTGCTTCCCTGTAGTTTGCAAGCTCAAAAAAAAAAAAAAAAAAAAAAAAAATATTCACTTGTAGGAAGACTGTGGTTTCATAAATCAAAGTACAGATTGTCCTTTAGTATGCATAAACCATCAAAAAGCATCATATTTTTAAAAATCAATCCCACTATAGCTACTACCATTTTGACAGGATCGACTGTTTTAAGGAGGACACTAATCAATTTCAATTTCCAGGTTGCTTTACATTCATCAAACACTCCTTCACACAAGATGCAAGCACAGATGAAAGCTCCTGTCATACCAAATTATTCAGATGTGTTTTCTTACTTTCTCACTTAACCTTTGATCCCTATGAATACCAGTGTGTGCACTCCTCTTATTAAGACATGCACTACATCCACTCATAGGAATCCACAGCCTAATTTCAGCATGAATCGGAATCATAAGATTCCTTACAACTCTTTTGAGTGAAAATACTGCAGTTCTCATCCTCTTCCTCTAAAAACCAGTGGCGTTCCTGCATCTGCACATAAATCAGCTCCAAGAAAGTGACCCTCCTCTGCTTCTGTACTACCAGTATCACCCAAACTAGGACCACATGCAGCAGAGCCTGACAGATGGGAACTTCTTATCAATGGTCTCAGACTAAGAATTTTTTTGCTAGCATTAATAGAGCAGTTAACCTGTTTGAGCTGGTGGATGTAACACCACCTGGGACTCATCACTGAAAGGCAGCTTTGTGCTAAGATGACAGATCTTTAAAGCAGTCTCACGGCTATGGTATTTAGGGGCCCTACACAGTCGTTTGATGCCTAGTAATAAAGATATTGTTGAGTTAGGTATGTTCAGGAGGCAGTTTGATCAGGAATGCCTTCCCTTTGTTGCTAGCCAGATGACCTAATTACACCAAACTTGTTAACCTGCCATCCCCCGTGTATGTATATGACTGTGTGTTGGTTCGTGGTGTGTAGCAGTCAGATGCTGCCTCCTTGTTAAAAAAAATAACAAATCACTTGGTTAGTTGTCTAAATAGGTACTCCATTACCATTTTTCCATGATTGCTTAAGGTGGTAGAAGAAATCCTAAAAATCCTGTATTTTACCTCATCTGTATTTAAAATAATGGTTCATTTTTAGTATTAATAGATTCATAGTTAGCTCATATAAATGTCAGAGGTTTTCTTTAATTGGAGCAAATTCATTCTAATTAACATCTAGCTGTTTTTTACCAAATCCATTAAGATATTCAAATGAGAATTTGCCACAATTTTTTCTTTTTATGGCCATTTCAAGAGATAGCAGATCTTTAAAATGACCAAAAGAAAAAATCTGCCTGGTCATATTGTATTAACCTGTCTCAGCTTGTGTTGAGATCTTCCTGGTCGCCTTGCTCCCCTTGACGGCCCAGACGTAGACAGTGTAGAGAACTCCAGGCCTCAGGCTACTCAGCATGTAAGAGGTTCTGTCAGAACCCACTGGGATTTCCTCACTGGAGCCCTCAGAAGAGCTATAGGTTAGGATGTAGCCATTAATTTCTGCCTGGACTGGATCCCATGACACGCTGAAGCTGGACTCTGTCTCATCTCGGGCTAGGAGGTTAGCAGGAGCATCCATTTCTACAGAAAGATGTTAGTGGAAGTGGTTAAATATACTACTCATGCAAACTATGAGAACTACTTACGCAAACCACAAGAGTTGTTGTTTCTTCTCTTACCAAAATGGGAAATGAAACAACTTAGGTTGATGTTGCTACAAGTACTAGTAACATGACAGTGAGTAAATAAGGAAAAATGATGATTACATAAACAGACTGCACCATAAAAATGCCTGTTTTTAAAATCACTAGCTGCAACCGGGATGCTTTGTTTATCATTTACAGCTAAGTCCATGATGTGAAGGATAGGAGCAGTCTGGCAGTTGAGTTAGACACTGTATGTATCAGTATCAGGCTCCAGAGAGTCTCCATGCTTGTGTCTTCATTAGATTTGTGATTATATCCATTGATTTCTGGCTATATGTGGTCTGATGACATTTTGAAGATGGCTTCTGTTTTTCTTTGGCCAAAAGGGATATAGGAACATCCAGTTCTGTATAGAGACATAGTTCTAGCAAGAGCTGACAAAACCAGCATCTGAGCCCACACTGAAGCCAGGCCTGCTGGCTACATAAACCCAGTAGCTCAGCCAGAAATACTGAATGGAGGAGCAATTCTTTTCAGGCAAATGGCACGGACAGACTTTGATGATGTAGACCTAACTAGTAGCAAAAGTGCCTGAATGTGAAACATGTGGGACAGATTGAGTCTGAGTTGCTGCATGAGGTTGAGATGTATAGACTAAATATTTTTGGCCTCACCTTAGACACAGTGTTTGTTTTGGAACCAAAATTATTGACCGACTGAGGTATTTATCATATTCAGGAACCACCTGCCGAGTTTGCAGGGTGGACATACTAATAAATTCTGGCTGTTGCACAGTTGGAGATTCTGCTGTTGCATCAGCATGCTGTAAGGAGAATTTATTGCGCAAAGAATTCCTCTGAACTTTCTGAAAATTCCTGCTTTCTCTGCCTGGAATAATTTCAGGTCTCAGCTTTATTATGCAACATTTCCAAGGTGCAAGGTGCTGTGGTTTGAAGATGAAGAGTGCTTGTGATTGTGGCAACCCAAGAACCGCTGGTGTACATGATCAGTGAATAACACTGTAAAGGGAAGGAGTCCCTCCAGGCCTTCTATCATCCTCTTCTGTCAAATAATGTCTCATCCTGCTCAGATAAGGTGGCAGCAGCCTCAAGGATCCAAGTAAATTGAGATTTTACACACGAGCGTGGTTGAACAAACTGAATGTTAGAGGAAATTGGCGTTAGCGATCCCGACGTTATCTCAGATGGTGCTTCTGAAGAGACAGCTGAGCCAAAGCTTTGAGTTTCTTGAGTCTATCTTCAAGTCCTTCCTCACCTGCAATCATGAACTTCGAAGAGCAAATGAAATGAGGACATTGTTGAATTAAAGAGGCTGAAATGAAGTTCCCCAGCATGTTGGCTAACCTGAGTCTGTGTCAAAGAATAAAGGATTCATGGATCTAAGAGGCAGTATGAATAGAGGGGTTGCACTACCAGCATAGCAAATGGAACGAGAGTTTGGTCACATGGAAAGAATAGTCCTGAGTGCCTCTGTACCCTGGACACATTATTGGCTGAAATGAGATTGCAGGTTGTCCCAGGACATGCTGGAGGGATTACACCTCTTAGCTGGCATGGGCCTGCTCAGGAGGAGCTTGGGTAAGTTATTGAGGAAAAAGATGTCCACATTGCTGCACTTTTCATGACCCAAAGAAGATGCTGGCAAGCAGATGGATGAGCTGATGGAGTAATACATTGGAAATCTGCTTTAAACAAACAAGCAGATTCTGATCGGTCTACCATGCGAGACACATTTCTCTTTTAAGGGTTTACAAGGGAGTTGTTTTGTTGTCTTGACAAAACAGCTGTAAATATGGGCTACTTGAAGCTCTCAGGCATTAACATGGATGTACTAGGCAGCTAATTTGGCTTAACAGAAAGGTATGCTTGACACCTGTCTCAGCTTGTGTTGAGATTTTCCTCGTTTCTTTGCTTCCCTTCACGGCCCAGATGTAGACAGTGTAGAGGACCCCGGGCCTCAAACCAGTCAGCAAATAAGAGGTTCTGTCAGGCCCCACTGGGATTTCCCCACTAGAGTCGTCAGAAGAGGTGTAGGTTAGAATGTAGCCATCAATTTCAGCCTGGACTGGATCCCATGAGATGCTGAAGCTGGACTCCGTTTCATCTTTGGCTAAGAGGTTAGCAGGAGCATCCATTTCTACAGAAAGATGTTAGTAGGGGATATTAATACACAAACTACAGTGATGCAAAATACAATGAACAGATGAGTGACAAATTAAAGGAAAAGCCTGAAAAATGTGAACTTCAACTCAACTGTAAACCAAAAGGACATTTTGGACAGGGCTCTTTAAGACCAAATGAATGAATATTTTGTTCATTTGTCCAGCAGACTAACAGAGAATTGCAGAATATTTTATGCATAGAGTACTTTTTTATACTTATATATATATATATTTAAACTTTAATCTGCCACCAATCTGTATATCATTATATTTTATAGAGAAACATACAATGATATTATCATGTTGAACCCAGGAAGAGGGGTTTTCTTCAGATTTAACATTAGTTATTCAAACATCAAAGTCTTTTGATTGAACAAAAGTTGTAGATATAAGACCTGTCTCCGCTTGAGTCGAGATCTTCACGCTGGCTTTGCTTCCCTTGAAGGCCAAGATGTAGACAGTGTAGAGAACCCCAGGCCTCAGGCCAGTCAGCATGTATGAAGTGCTGTCAGACCCAACTACGATTTCCTGACTTGAGCCCACGGTGGAGCTATAGGTCAGGATGTAACCATCAATTTCTGCCTGAGGGCGATCCCAGTACACCACGAGGCTGGACTCTGTCTCATCCTGGGCCAAGAAATTAGTAGGAGCATCCAGCTCTGCATGGGGAGTTATAGTTAGTAGACACAACTACAAGACATCACTACATCTGATGCAAACATGACAGAAACTACACACCCCTGACAGAGAATCAGCAGTGTGTAGATACATTTGCATTCAGAGGTTGGAAACACTAGAGAAGATGTCAAACGTAGATACAATTTCTTTGTGCTTTAATGTAAAAAGTAAATGTTGGTAATTTCAGTTTTTTTTTTAATTATTTCAACATTTCCTAAAAAGATTACATGAAACTATAAAGCCAAATTTTGTCCTGAATCCAAGTTTGACATCAGACTAATATGAAATAAGTGGTTCTATGAACTATGTTAATCAGGAAACATGCAAACTATACAACAGCATTCCTTTTCATTCATTTTTTTGCTCAGAGCAGAATATGAAAGAATGATGTAATTTTAAAAGAAAAATATCAGTCACTCATGTTACGTCTTATAGTAACACTGGTTTTGATATCACAGTCTGTTTCACTAACTCATGCCATTAGAACAGATCGTATTCAGACTTCCAGACTGGCAGTGGATGTGGCAGGTTTCCATCTATGGACAACTATGCTGCAATAAATGGGCAAATTGCAGTAATTATGCATTTGGTCAAAGTAGAGTTGTAGCCTGTGTCTGACTTTCTGAGATCACTTTCTCTATATAAAAATTATTAATCCAATGAAAGGTATAATTTCTATGATGGCAGCATTTTAATTTGCATTTACGACAAAATGGACCTAAAAAACACAGTATCTGCACTTTGGCTGTGTACTTGCTGCAGGCTGGTCTGGTGATCTCTGTGCTGTAGGACTCATCAGGGTGGCCCAGTGTGCAGTGTTTAGCACTGTTACCTCACAGCATGAAGGTTCAGGGTTTGAACTTGATGATCACCTGGGGCCTTTTTTGTGGAGTTTGCATGTTTTTACAGCACTGCATAGGTTTTCTCTGGATGTTCTCCTCAGAAGGGACTGTTGATTTTAAATAGTGAGTTGTCTGCCTCTTTGGCAGGTAGAGATGATGGATGGATGTATGGCTGGTCATTAATGTACCGTCACCACAAAAAGGCCACTAAGTTGAAGTCAAAATGTGACTATGGAGTAAAAAAAAAAGCTAAAATCTTTAATTCTATTGGCTAAGCTGTCCTGAAATGTACTTGAGTGCATTAAAAGGTAAATCAATGTGCAGGAACGCCTTGTAGTGTTCGCCTTTTCTCATTAAAAAAACTATTTGTAAAAGCTCCCTCTCCCATATTGCTTTGAGTCATAGTTGAACTTGAGATATTTGCTTCCTGCTGTTTCAGGTATGAGTGAAACTATTGGAGTGAACATGTCTGCAACTTTAATCAAAAGGAACCCGGAAAATTCATAAATCTGAGGCAGGATTTTAAATTTTAGATGCAAATGTGGGATGTGGTATATTTATCGAGCATGGCAATTCAAAGCAACGGCTTTAAGCAATGGAAAGATATTTCTGCTTCGACTCACACATGCACACACACTCACACACATACTCACACACACCACAACAACAGCCATGTAGAAATATAGCTGTGATAATTCTACATTCAACAAAAAAATTCAAATGATTAATCACAGTAAACGTGGACTGTGTTGTTGGAGTTTATGCCTATACTCTGATATTGCATTTCTGACCATACCAAACATTTACACCGTTGTATCTAACAGATGCACACTGTCAAAAAAAATCACATAAAAATGATGGAAATCTGGCAGCAAAGGGGCCAGAAAAAATGTTAAAGCTGGGTTAAAAAAATATTAAATAATGAGGAAAAAATGCAAATATTAGTAAAATCTATACAGTAAAACTATTTAATTATGTCTTCATACATTTTTAGGTGGTATCTATAATTGAACAAAACAGGGAAAATATGTAAAACCAGTAGTTTAAAAAATGGTTAAAAATCTTAATTTATTTTACAATGTAGTAGTACTTTGAGAAATATCTGCTCCCTTACTGCAGAGTATGTAAATTCCGTAAAGTTTCTGATCCTGCTGCTCTACTGAATTTTTATAGGTTTTTGGATAAATGCCAGTCAGTACTCAAAACCGTTCTTCCGCTGACTTTCTTCCGTAACATAAATGCAAGCAGACAGCAGCAGCTGTTAACCTGCACAGCAGTCAGGTTAAGAGACAGGAGAACATAGGAGGCTGGAGAAACAAAATAGCTGGCTTTGTTGACGAAGCAAAATTGTCTTTTCTCAAACGTCTTATGGACATTCTGCCGCAGGCTAAACTGAACCGCCTTTAAATAAGGTGCCCAGCCTAATTATGGTAAATAGCCTTTCTTCAGTGAGAGTTCCCGTTTTTCCCTCTTGGCAGATAGGATAAGTGGGGTTAGTGTGCTAAGTGTAAAATGTCTCCACTGATGCTTTTCACTTGTTGCCACCACAAAAAGACAAGAAAATTGTGCAGAAATCCAGCAGACAAAAGATCAAAAGGAAATGATTGGTGCATTGTACATGGGGTCTACTTGAGTTGAAAGCATCTCACACAAAGGAGCTAAAGAAAACACTCAGACACTGAAAACATTTTTCCGTTGTCCACAGGCTGTAAAGTTCTAACAAAGAAAAGAAATGCTCTGCTTTTGAACACTTTCCTGAAAATCACAGGTCAGTGTGCGGCTGGTAACAAAGTGTACAGAGGATGAAAACACTTGAACATTTGTTTGCTCAGAGAAGGTTCACCATCATGTTGAAAAGGACGGGTTAGTGGTTTGTGTCTTACCTTTGTGGACGTCAGCTGAGAGTTTAAACTTAGTGTCCACCATTTACAGGAATGCAAAGGTCTTCTCTGAAACTCTTAAACGATTAACAGACAAACAAATCTATCATTTCTGTTAGAAGCTGATTCAAAGTTTACCTGTTTCAGCTTCGGTTGAACTCTTCCTGCTGACTTTGTCTCGTCTGTAGGCCCAGATGTAGACAGTGTGGAGAACTCCGGGCCTCAAGCCAACCAGCCGGTATGAGGTGCGGTCACGTCCTACAGGGATGTCTGCGCTGGACCCTTCAGCAGAGGTGTAGCTCAGCATGTAGCCCTCTATCTGAGCCTGAACTGGATCCCAGGACACTGTAGCAGTGTCCTCTGTTACTTCAGTGGCCACAAGGTTTGTTGGACTGTCAATGTCTGAAGAAACAATGAAGAGAGTTAAAGTTGAAACTGGAACTTTCACAGTTTTTTTTTGTTTTTTTTTTACCAACTCTATCCATATTGTCTGTGAAAATTCCATTGAGCAGGAAGCACAATTTAATTGCAACCAGAGAATATAAAACAGAAGCCAGGAGATGCATCACTGAGATATGTAATATATGGTGTAAACAAAACAGAGCAAAACACAGTAAACAAGAACAGCAGAACAGGAAGACTATTTAGTGGTAAATGGAAAAAGTCGTAAAACTGATTTCCTACTAGCAGGTATTATAAGATTAAACAACGCAGCCCATGAGGAACTATTTGGAAGAACAAACATCTGCCAGTTTATTATGCCAAACTAATTCTCATGACTAAATCACAAAGAATCGAGGATATCTCAATTAGCCACAGGGGGCAAGTCATTACACAGCCAGGAGTAATCACATAAGCATCAGACAAACGCTATAAAATACAACAAACACAAAATAAACATCACATTTAATTTAAGGTCTATTTGTACTGCATGTTGGCAGATTGTATCTGCAGCCAGACAGACAGGAGCAACTTGAATTCTTTAGACGGAAGGTGGCTGGGATCAGATTGACTTTTCAAAGTCCTAGCATTGTACAAATGAGAGAGATCCTTTGAGGTCATGCCCACAGTCTTTTTTTTTTACATACAACCTGCAATCTGCTTCTATTTGTGAGGGCAAGTGATATACACACGTGGACAAAATTGTTGGTACCCCTCAGTTAAAGAAGGAAAAACCCACAATTCTCACTGAAATCACTTGAAACTCACAAAAGTAACAATAAATAAAAATTTATTGAAAATTAAATAATCAAAAACAGCCATTACTTTTGAATTGTTGATTAACATAATTATTTTAAAAAAACAAACTAATGAAACAGGCCTGGACAAAAATGATGGTACCTCTATAAAAGATTGAAAACTATTTGACCAGAGTGACATGATTAACTCAGGTGTGTCATTTAATTGACATCACAGGTGTTTCCAAACTCATAATCAGTCAGTCTGCCTATTTAAAGGGAGACAAGTAGTCACCCTGCTGTTTGGTGAAAAGGTGTGTACCACACTGAACATGGACAACAGAAAGCGAAGGAGAGAATTGTCCCAGGACATCCGAAAAAAAATTATAGACAAACATCTTAAAGGTAAAGGCTATAAGACCATCTCTAAACAGCTTGAAGTTCCTGTGACAACAGTGGCTCATATTATTCAGAAGTTCAAGACCCACGGGACAGTAGCCAACCTCCCTGGACGTGGCCGCAAGAGGAAAATTGATGACAAATTGAAGAGACGGATCGTTCGAATTGTATCCAAAGAGCCCAGAGCAACCTCCAAAGAAATTAAAGGTGAACTCCAAGGCCAAGGTACATCAGTGTCAGATCGCACCATTCGTCGTCGTTTGAGCCAAAGTGGACTTCATGGGAGACGACCAAGGAGGACACCACTGCTGAAAAAAACTCATAAAAAAGCCAGACTGGAATTTGCAAGAATGCATGTTGACAAGCCACAAAGCTTCTGGGAGAATGTCCTTTGGACAGATGAGACCAAACTGGAGCTTTTTGGTAAGGCACATCAACTCTATGTTCATAGACTCAAAAACCAAGCATACGAAGAACAGAACACTGTCCCTACGGTGAAACATGGAGGAGGCTCAGTAATGTTTTGGGGCTGCTTTGCTGCATCTGGCACAGGGTGTCTTGAAAGTGTGCAAGGTACGATGAAATCTGAAGACTATCAAGGCATTCTGGAGAGAAATGTGCTGCCTAGTGTCAGAAAGCTTGGTCTCAGTCGCAGGTCATGAGTCTTCCAACAGGACAACGATCCAAAACACACAGCCAAAAACACCCAAGAATGGCTGAGAGAAAAGCGTTGGACTATTCTAAAGTGGCCTTCTATGAGCCCAGATCTGAATCCCATTGAACATATGTGGAAGGAGCTGAAACATGCCATTTGGAGAAGACACCCATCAAACCTGAGACAACTGGAGCTGTTTGCTCATGAGGAGTGGGCCAAAATACCTGTTGACAGCTGCAGAACGCTCATTGACAAATACAGAAATCGTTTAATTGCAGTGATTGCCTCAAAAGGTTGTGCAACAAAATATTAAGTTATGGGTACCATCATTTTTGTCCAGCCCTATTTCATTAGTTTGTTTTTTTTAAATAATTATGTTAATCAACAATTCAAAAGTGATGGCTGATTTTGATTATTTAATTTTCAATAAATTTTTATTTATTGTTACTTTTGTGAGTTTCAAGTGATTTCAGTGAGAATTGTGGGTTTTTCCTTCTTTAACTGAGGGGTACCAACAATTTTGTCCACGTGTGTATACAAGCTGAATAAAAAGAATACCAGGACTGATTCAGTAAAGCAGAAATAAAACACTTTCACTAAGGTATTGTCAACATTAAAACCCCAAAGCTTACAATAAAAGTCCATGTGCTGATGGTTTTTTTCTACACACAGAAAAGGCCCGGAGGCCAGCTTAGTGTTGATTAAAGTGCAGAGATTTTTATTGTGCTGCCCAACCTCAACAGCCTGATCTTTGTTTACATCATGAGAGATGGCTATTGGATTCTTGCTAAAGCCAGTTAGCCTCTCTTTCGTTTTAGATGCATTAATGTCCAAGAATCACAACTTGCACCAGCCCATGAATTCCTCCACTGCACGGCTGAAATTGCAATTACAAGTACAAGAAACCTTTAATATTGGATTTGGCAAATGTTCTTGTTCAAGACAAATACAAGAAGTTAAAGGAAGCACCACTGGCAAGAACACTGATGAAACACCGTGAATCTCCACAAGTTGTGGTCTTTTGGTAGGTATGACTTTTAAAAATTAGCATATTAAAAGATCACTGTAATGATCAAACGTCTTGCACACGACTTCCACTTTTAGCTAGTTGCTGTTAATTAACAGGAGAGATAATTTACACGACTGTTAGAGTTGAACTTGGAAATACATTTATCATAATCAAGCCCTAGGGCATTAACTGACTGTACATAGTGTTTTTATATGATAATTTTCATAAAATACACACACACTTTTTGCTTTCCTTGCTCCCACATCTCTCTCTCTCTCAGCTCCTCATACACACACACACACACACACACACACACACACACACACACACACACACACACACACACACACACACACACACACACACACACACACACACACACACACACACACACACACACACTTGTGTAATTTGAGCTATTTCTTTATCTTGTCAGCTATGTACCCACCTGTTTCTGTATAAATAAACCATGTATTGGGACAGCCCTTTGTAGCTGGCACTACCCTTGCAAGTAAACTACTGGTCTCCGTGTGTTTTTCTGGTTTGGTGAAGATCTTCTTATGTTACGTGAGAGCTCTAAACGGAGTTTCTCCCTGACAACGACCACAAGACTCATGCTAAGAAAACATAGCCATAAGAAATTTTGCATAATTTGAACTTGACTAATGCTGTGAATTTTCTACTCAACAAGTGTTGCATACTGATTTAATTGTAGCCATTATCACTCTTTGTAATTCAAAACTATTGCGTACAAAAGACTTGTAGGTTTGTGCTCATTTGGATTCGTCTTGTATGAATTTACGAAGCATGTGCAAGATTTTGTGGTGTTTCAATCAAGCATAAACATAATGGTTTTCTCTTAAATTGCACTGGGCATGATAACCATGGTATGACAATAGCAAATGTAGAGTGTGGATCAAGGCTCCTTCTTTTGATTGAACTTTTTAATGTCGTCTGAGGGGAGGAAGCAAGTGGATAATAGGCTTTCAAAGCAGCATGAAGCAGGTGCATATGACTTGACATAGTTAAATCACGCATTCTTTAACCTTTTCAGAAGGCAAAAGTGTTTATTGCTGTCCTGAATAGTCGCACTCACAGAGATTGTGGAGCTGCAGCAATCATTTCCATGTGGGGATTTTCAGACAGTCTGTACTGGGAGCCACTCACAATGCTACAGTTTTCTTCTCGTAAACAAGGGAAATGACAGAAGTAGTGGGGCAAAAAATAAAATAAAAATGAGAAAATGAAAAAAGGAGCCTGAGAGAGATGTTCCTCGGCACAGCTGGGGGAAGTGAGCGTGAAATTCAAATAGCTGGTTTTAGAAAGCAACAAAATTGTAACAGTCCCTACAATTCTGACATCGGAAATGTGTGCGAGCAGGCAGTTTCTGAAGCCATTTGAACATTTGACAAGCACTTCTGATAGGATATACCGACCCGTCAAGACTAAGCTGCACAAATATTCTGCCACAGTGTTTGTCAAGATGGAACAATAGAGCAATCTGAAGGAATGTCACTGGTGGCTTTGTCTCCTTTTTAGTCAGCAAAGGACGCATCAGGATTTTTTCCCCAATATACTGCAAATTTTGTTGAGGTTTCATTTTTTAGTATAGATGCTGAAGACAATGAATACACCAAAGGAGAATCTGTTCTCCGAAGATCTCAACTCAACCCATGTCTTGTTCGCTCGACTCTACAGTACAAGCTGCACAGGGAGGAGGACACAGGAGCAGAACAGAACACAGAGCTGCATTACGAAAGTCTGTGGGTTTGAGGAATCACAGGAGACATATGGGAGACGCAGGCGGAGCAGTTGGTGGCGCATTTGTGTGGACGGGTGTTAGTGTCTGTCGAGGCAATCTCGATGAAAGCGAAGAGGGAGGGCAACAAAGAGACAGAAAATAAAACAGGAGTAACACAGAGGGATAGTAAGACAGGCACAGAGGAAGTGGAGGGAAATGTAAAAGCAATCATCATTTAGGATTATTCCTCAGTGGCAGCAGCTCAGTTGAGGTCAGTCTTGTGTCAGTGTGCAGTCTGCATCATGAAAACTGATTCACGATGCATTAAGGAGAAGAAAGGAACTATGCAAGTGTCTAACTCTAGATCCCCTCCTTGTCTCTGCTCTCTTCTCCTTGTGTCACTTCCCCGTCCTTGTGGCTGCACGGTTTGACAGTCTGTCATGAGCTAACCACAGAAAGAATTTATAATAGGGCTATTTTATTAGGGTTTGAGTGTTTCCTCCATGGTCTTAAAAAATGAACAGAAGTCCAAGTACTTTAAGTGAGCAACACTAAGTGAGCCCACTACAAGAATGTATACAAACATGCAGACATCCGTCTAAATGTTTCTTGGAATGATTCTGTAATTATATAAAAAGTTGATACCTGAATAAAAACAACTTGGTTCTTTATGTACCACGGTGAGTTTTCACATGGACTGTGAACACTTTGCCATTACAACTAAATATCTCACAGTTTCACACCAAAACTGTGCGACTGGCTTGATTGACAAAGTGGCAGCATGAGGCTCCGAGCAGCTTGTGTTTGCATCTTGTAATTTGGCAGCAAATGTGAAGCGACTGTCACTCAAACCTAAACAGGCCTGACAGACTCTATTTTAGACACTTGAGAACGATGGATGATAAATTTAGCATCTTTTGCAAGAAATACAGTTTTCACAGTCACTCTGAAGAAGATGAAGCATCCCTTTATCTCACTGCAAACTTTTTGTTTGTGATAGAACAGAAAATGTTGGATAGTATGTTTGACAGCCCAAGAATACGCTTATGTCATCTTAAACTATAAGAATTTTAAAAACTTTCTGCTCAACCACCCCTTATTTGCCTGAAATTTCTATATCATAAAATATAGCTATTTATAGAAGTATTTATGAAAGTTTAGCAATATACATATAATATTTTGAGGTGCAAAAATGAAAATTATATCTTTTTTTAGCTATTGTATTTGGAGAACCATTTTGAAACTCAAATTTGCAAAGATTTTTTTTGTTTTTTGTGTCATCACTCTTGGGGAAATGCAGAATGTGTTAGTCATAATTCTGCTTATCTCACATGTGTGACAGATCACATTTTAGTATATAAACTGGCCCATTACCACCTCTGTAAGTTATATGCAACATCAGAATGTGCTGAACCTGGAGCCGGCCAGCTGCTCGTATTAATCAAACAGCCTGCTTCCCTTTATGACACCAAGCAAATAGTCCTAAATGCTCTTATCGGCCTTTCTAATAGTGTGGACGTTACAATCAGATTCATGGTGGCGTAAACTCTTACATTTCATCTTTATCACATCCAGTGATCACTTCTTTTTCATGGGCGTTTATAACGGCCGGACAGCTTGTTGCATAATGAAATTCAAAGCACTCTAACGACCAGGGAGATCTCGCACTCCGTTTACTTATATTTACGTATATTTTGTTTTCCCACTTCAGGCAAACAGGCATGTTGAATGTATGGCCCTCCTGGGACACAGAGCTGGTCTGAGATCAGGCAACTTCCAGGCTCTACTGTAAAGTCTGGAGAGGGAACATTTTATTCCATTTTATCTCAACGTGACAAATAAAGGCTCTTTTTTTAAACTTTACATGTATGATCAGAGTCCTGTCCTGATGATATTCACATGTACATATACAGCCATAGTCATAGCGCTACCTGGTGGATAGAAGGAAATGCTCTATAACTAGCCTGTGCATGTTCCGATCTGCCTGAAACTTTACATCTGTGAACACACTCCAATCCTGAGCACATCCATGGGTCAATGTACACTCTCAGTCGCAGAAGACCTCTGATGCTCTAAAATCAAATAACCCAATAATTCCTCTTTAAAAATGAATTAAAATTGCTATTTGGTTCACAACCTTAGGAATACACATTGTATTGTCTGTGCCTTGTTTTCCTTTTGAACACAGGTTTCCTTCTCCCTCTTTGATGTTTTGTTTCACCCTCTGAACAAAGAAGTCCAATTTATTTCGCTCTTATAAGCTGTATAGCTTCTGCTTTGACTGTCTGACAAATTCTCTATGTAATTAGATTTTTTTTCCCCCTGGTTGCTCCAAGCCTACGTTTGCACTGAAGTTACAGAGTATGATGGATCCAGTTTCTCCAGACGTTCTACCCCACTAGCTGTGCAGCGTCAGTGGCTATCAGGCTACACAACACAAGCTGCGGCTTCGGCCATTTGGAAAACAGCTTATCCATTATGGGTGGCATGTTCAGCAGAGGCACTGACCACAAGGCACACAGTGACAGGCTGTCTTTCATCATTTACAGCCCCACAGCTTCACAGCCCGCTGAACAGTGGAAACCACACAGTACGCCTACACATGGAGTCAGCGGGGTTCCTTTCTTTTAGAGACTACAATGTGTCAGGTGTGACTTATGCTTTGTTGAGGAGTCCTTTGGCAACCGCAGACTTTTTTATGTTTGGCCAAGAATCTATATGGACTGTAAGCAGCTCGTAATTCTTCAGGACAGAACTGATTATCTATATAGCTACTCGTAGACCTAACATAGGATACGAATGCTATTATAAATCATCCCTTTGTCCTTCATCCACTGTATATGGCCTTGACTGTTTTCATAAACACACAAACAGTTTCTTTGTCTTTTCTTTGTTCAAACTGGGGGTATACAGATGCTATTGAAAGGGAACACCACTGTTGCATCCTAATTTGATGCATAGCTGTAGGATTACAAACATAGAACATGGATGTACAACAGGTAAAAGTTCTAAATACACACTAAACTAATTCTGTCCTCAAGTCAGCCCTAAATTTATACACTGCAACAAAATTAGAATGTGTTTATTTACATTAAGTGTAAAAATGCAAGGCAAAAAATACATTTTTGAGGATAGTAGGCTTTGCATGTTTTATAGAATAACCTTACCCAAATGTTATTGAAAGTTAGATGCCACTCGCAAGCAAAATGTCATCTTTCCACTACCTTATTCTTGCTGCAGACATGTGTAGGTGCATATTCACACAGGCCTGTTGAACTCTTAACACCCCAATCTAATAATCAGACAAAGAGCACTTATACACACAATCTGTCAGTCTCAGCTCGGCCTTTCATGAATTCCTTTTAGTTCCGTGACTTTTATAAACTGTTCCCTCTCACAATTTCAACTGGCAGTTTTTCCCAAAATTTAAAGAGCTGAAATCTCTGATGGACAGGTCTGAGCAGACTCCCACTGGACCACATGAGGTGCTATAGCGTATCCAGATAACATAAAGGCTCAAAATTCACATCCTCGACTTAAGCCAAGCCATCTGCTTTAGGTTATATTGGCCTCGGTGGTGCCTTTATTGAATCTGAATCAGCAGTAGAAGCCGTGGTATGTTGTGTTTATACATCTTATAATCTTTTGGCAGGTTAGTAACTGTGAGACGTCGGCTCCGAGTGGAGATTCCTGTCTGCTGTCATTGAATCATTTTACTTTGGAAGTGTTGGCAGTGAAAGGACTTTAAGTTATACAGCAATCTCAGTGTGCAGATTCAACAAAGTATAACTGCAGCGTATCTAACCAAAGGGCTGAAAATGTATTTCATAGATATGTGGGACTTAGAGAAACATTTTCACTTTCTAAAATCAGGTGAAAAAAGGGCACAATATGAGGCAGCACAACAAAACCATTCATAAACTGACAGTAGTTAACTGTGAAACACACAAGGAAATGAAAAGGGATATAAGAGAAAAAATGAAGAAGAAAGGTTGGGAAATCTTTCCACTGAGGAGCTTCTGTTATGGTAAACATCAGCTACAGCCTCTTAGGGCAACCCTCAGTAGCAGCTACACAGTCATGTTTTACATACTGCTAATATCACCGAAATTGCTTCTTTGTGCCCCATTATTTTTATATCCTTCTTAGCCGTGCTCTTGTTATCCCTATAAATATCTTGATCACACGCTGTGTCCTTGCTGCTCATGTGGGGCACCATTATCTCAGCTTAATTTTTTTTTTACTATAACCTGGACTTACTGTTGTATTTTTCCTTATTACCGCTCACTCTGCATTCATGGATTTTCCATATTCCCACTTCCAGTTCTTTTTTATCTCCCGCTGTGTATAACGACGCTGGCCGAAGGCAAACAGCATGTTTAGTGAGATAATAGGTGGCTGTGCTCTCTGTTGCGCCACGCCAGTCATCATGAAACCAGCACATCCTCTCTGGCAAACAGAGCTGAGGACTATCCTCTTCAATCACCTCTAAGCCTTTTCGTGCTACACCTAAAATGAAGGATTGTAGCTACTGGAGCGCAGACAAGCCGCTGTCTGTCTGCTGCAGATTAGCCCATTCACACACACATAACCACACATAAACACACATGCAATTACTGCACAAGTAGGTGGCACTCTCACACAGAAAAAAAAAAAAAAAAAAAAAAAAGATTAGCTAAGACAGGGGCCCTTGAGTACCTGACTGGCTTCAAAAGAAAGAGGTGAGTGTTGAAAATACCTCGCTAACACTGATGACTAAAAACCATTAAACTGGATGCCTCAGTGTCGAAAAAGCGAAGAGCCATCGAGCTGGAGACTTTAACTGAGTAAGCTCCGGAGGTGGATGAGAGTAAAAGGGAATGAGAGACAGGAGAAGAGGATAAAGAGAGTCACTGAGGACCTGTTGTGCCACCCTGGACTATTTGTCAGACGCTCAAATTATACCTTTAGAGCATTTGAATGTCAAGAAACTGCTGCTAAAGTGAATCTGAAAAATGAATTCCTCCTCACATTCTAAAACCAGACCAAAACACAGTCAGATCAACTTGCTAATATCTGACATTACCAGATGGACTCTGTAAATCATGGACATTCTTGCTGCAACCATCAGGGAGCATCCTTTAGTCATTACACCATTCATATCATGTTTCCCCTCTGTGACCTGGCTCACCGCAGCCATTACAAAATTGTCCAGATTATTAGGCTGTAAATTCCAGCCCTCCATCATTAACCCATAATCGTGCCTCTTGCTGGCTGTATTCATTATGCTATTATCATTGGCTGTGTGGGGAAGGTAATAGCTGGTTGTAGAACACGGTGTGTCAGTATTGTGTATGACAGATCATGTGTTTTTCCTATTAGGTTCTGACCACTGGTGAATTATAGGTGACTTGACACGAGGTAAGAGCTGCGTTTGATGCAGCACCCAATTCAAAACTAAGTGGAATATGGTTATCCTCGCTGTTTCTTTAATGTGTTTCACTTCCACAAGTGGCTGATCTATCATTTTAAGTGTCAGGCACTGCCAGTGGTTGCACAAATGCAGTCTCAACGCAATTAATGTCAGGCAGGAGTCAATTTCAGGGAAATCAGGCCCATTTCCTGCCTACTGATTTTAAGACATAGGCACATTAGGTTAAACGGCTTGTGAGTGCTGATGTGTTGACACTGACCTGTGGCACCAGTGACAGAAGATGATTTTCCCTCAGTGGTTCCTTTGATGGCCTGGACTGAGATCTGGTACTCAGTTCCCGGATACAGACCTGTGGGAAGACACATACTGTATTCTTAAATGGTAAGGATGTAATGAGCTCAGTTCTGTGCTATAATGCTCTTTATAAGTGGCTCACAAACATGGGGTAAATCTGAAGGATCATACATTTAGTAAAAGAAACAACAAGACAAATTATGTTCAGTTTTTTCTGACTTGTCTGAGTTTCTTGTCTTTCCTGTTTTGTGTGAAAGGAAAGTCAGCAGACAATGATTCTTTTTAAGTGATGACAATTAGCGTAAATGTTTGGAGCCACTATTCTATACAAAATGTTATTGTTCATTATTTGTATTTGAATGTTATAGCAACAATATGTTTGCTATATAACAGGATATTTCACTTTATATATATTTGTATTGCACGCTTTTAATATATGCAAATCTAAATAATATTTTGGATAATTTTGTATCAATTTCTATTTTAATCCATACTGAATATCTATGCATGAGTGTGTTTATCTATTGCACGTGTGTTTACATATGTAATAAGCTTTATTTACATTTCTCTTCTCAAATGTAAAGTATTTAATGTGAATTTAAAAGTAAAAGGATCATTAAAGTCTCTAAAATTGACAGATGATCTACTGTTGAGAGGTAAAACTACTACACAGTTTAGATGAATGGCGGTAAATTCAAGGTCTCCAGTAGTATAAGGTAGCTATGGGATCAGTTGAAAGTGCTTTGCCACCTGAAATACATCAGGTTACAGGTGCAACAGTTCCAGAAATGTTCAGGTTGTTTTATGTCCTCTGTGCAAACTTGTGTTCCCTCTGCTACAAGACTTACCCTCAATAGTGTGCTTGGTTCGAGCCTCCTGGCTTCTCTGAACATCCAGCTCCTCCTCCTCTCCTGCCGGGTCAATGTGTGTGAGCCTGAAGTAATCCACTTCAGCTTGCGGGTTTCTCCACTCCACCTGAATGGAGACCTCTGTCTGGCCAAGAACTCGGATATCATCAATAGTTGAGACATCTGGGAAGGATACAATGTTTGGTGGAACTGGGTGTACAGACATGAACTTCATACTGGAAAGCCTGCATTAAAGCATGTGTAATAAAAAGCATCTGCCCCGCTCTGTTCCGAAATGTCCTCAAGTTCCTAGAGAAAAAGGATAGAGCTCTTTGTCAGAACAGTGACTCTCTGCACTCTATTTATTTTCTGAAAAATAGATGTTTTAAAAATGTTTGCAATCACTGTGCCAGAACTAGCAGTTTGTGAACTGAAGGATAAATGCATAACAATGCAATAAAATGAATAATGAGTAGTTGCTAAAGACAAAACAGGTTACAACTACTAGGTTCAGTCTTAAATAATAACCTGTTTAATGCAATACCTTTCAATTACAATAAATGGTCTAAAAACAACCATGTTGCATAACAAAAAGGTTCATGCTAGGTTTGGTTTAATGGAAAAATGCAAAAAGTGGATTCTCCAGCTGGGTACATTCAGTGAAGCCTTTTCTGCTGTTCTCGATAATCCATGTTATGACTGTATGAAAGCTTTGTAGAGTGGAGTGAGGCGGAAAGACTGACATGTTTTGCACTCAGTGTAAATAATCAGAATTATACCTAAACTGTACATGCACTACAGATTGTGGAGGACCTCATGGAGCCAAGGCTCACAGAATGTCAATAAAGTGCTGTACTGACCTGTCTATGAATGTCTATGACCAATACGCAGATTCTATTTTTGTTTTAATTGTGTGATTTGTGGTGCAGTCACTGTGCATTTTTTAAATTGTTTGCACATGTTGTCTGCACTAATGATGCTTTACTGTGTTCTTACTTCAATATGATTACTTTTATTTCACTTATAAAGCATAGTATTTCATATAAAGTCAATGGACACCTGCTGCTCTTCATTGTTACCAGTTTTTATTTACTTTTTGTGAGTTTTGTTCTCTTTTCTGGTTAATTCTAGCAGGAAGGTGGTTGTATATGTAACAGTATGTAACACTGATTATCAGTTACATACAGATGCTGTAAATGTCTGTCTATTTATTATTGGTTTGTATGTGGTTTTATCTGATTTTGTCTTCACACTACATTGTTTTAAATTTACAGCACAATTTAGTAGTACTGTTTCTACTTTCTCATTGTACAACTCAACTCTTTAGAACATCCAGACATAACTTACAGGATGCTTTTGCATACCTTTTCATGGGAACTCAAAAAACAGTGTATGTGCAGATAGGGACCATATGACAATAAGGAATGTCGTCTCGATTTGTGGCATATGTTGAAAAAACACGAAACAGGACCATCAAACAAAACAAATGTCACCAAATGAAAAGGGTTTGCATTTTTTCTATGCCAGCTAATATGTTTTTTTCTCAGGACAACAGAAAAACATTCACTTAAAACGCTCTTTTGAAGTAGATCATCGTTTGAAGTTAAAATGAAAACTATGCGACCAGTGAAATGTCTGCCTCATGCTGTGTACTCCTCGCACAGCCATAAGCCAGATGATGGCGTGTTTTCTTATGCCCATATGGGAACGCCATGCTTCGTGAGGTTTTTCCATGACAAACCAAGCTAACCACATATTAGAGTCAAACTCAGTCTCTCCCACTTTGTGAAAGCCTCACTCACTCCCATCAGTCCTGTCGAGTAAGCTCTGTCTCTGTACATCTGTCTCCTACCACATCTGTAAGCATGTCTATTTTACATTAAACACATCCGTGGAGCCATTTCCTTGTAATTACCATAAGATTTAATGGTTAACAAACCAGTGCTTAATGAAACACTTAGTGATGACAGCCTTCAGCTTGTTCATTGTCGTCGTAGCATAGCATTTAAATACGTGTATGATACTGGAATAAATAAAATTTGGAAAAAAACTATGCTTATCCTGTTAAAGTATAATAAATATTTCAGCAAATGTACACTGAGCCATCCATTCAATGCCCATAACAAGGGATGATATCGACAACTTTTAGTGTTCAGATCTCAAAAGTCAATGTTCACTACATAGTCTTTCTTGTTTCTTAAAGTGCAACACCTCCTTCCGCTAAATGTGTCAAAGCTTGACATTTAAGTGTTTTCATGCCTCATCACACGCATACTTACGTCTGACCTCAAATGCAACTATTTAATCCCCAGAAAAATCCAGCTAAATCCCTCAGACCTGCAGGCCACACCTGGCCTCAGAGCCACACAAGTCTAATCGGTCACATCTGCCTTTCCTCCAAACCACCTCATTTGAGGGCAACATGCTGCACCCAGCCCAAGTTTAGTCTGGCAAACACTAATTTATTCACATTCTAAAGCCCCATTGTTGCTTTTTCAGCTGTCTGCACTTACCTGTGGTGGCTTTAATCTTGTCTGCTTCACTCTGGATTTCCTTGATGACAGCATATACTTGGACAACGTAGGTAACCCCAGGAACCAGCCCTGTGATGAGGTAGGAGTTCTCTGTGTTGGGAATGCGAACCTAGGATACAGTGGATTGGAAGGAAAGTTATTACGTATTTCACACTGATGTGATCAAACATAAAATACATTTAAATTCAAACCTACCTGCTCCTGGGCACCCTCATCATCTTTGGGATGATATGTCAACACATAATACTCTGCCCCTCGAACATGCTCCCACTCAACCAGGAGGGAGACGTCGGTCACTTGGACCAGGCGTAGACCTTGAGGCCCAAGAACTAAAGAGGGAGATAGACACAAGCAGAGTAAAGAATATGGTTTAATAATGTTCTGCTTTTGAATCCTTGACTGTTAACTGCTTTGTTGTCTTTTTCCTCATTGTTAGTGCTATACTTTGTCATGATGTTTACCAAAAGTCCCTCTCTGGTCATTGATTAAAACCCTTAAAACTCATCTCTGTGTCTCAGAGTTATACATTTTGAAAATGTCCATGAAAATGATCCCTTTCTACTGTTAAATGTCTTAAGTAAACCTTCAAAGTTGCTTCCTTTAGAATTTGTGCAGATCTATGAAGTCCCCGCCCATCGCTCCACCCACACCTCCTCACTTGCTGTTGCTTGAGCCTATGAGCTCATCTGGACTCTGCTTGAACATTGTAAAACTAGTTTCCTGCAACACCATGGCAAGTTGTAATATTGGAGTAATTGAGTTTTATATGTTCCAAGCGGAAACCAATTCTGAAAGGACAGACAGGAGACTTAAAATAGCAATGATGGTGAGAGATCCTGCACTTGGAGTCAAAATGAAAGTTTAAGTCCATGGCTGCACTGAGGATGAATAGGTGGCAGCATGAAATACAGATATGTTGCCAAAAATGAAGTTTTGCTTCCCAAATGGTAGCTGCCACTAGTCAAAGTGTGGGACTACATGCTTAAACCCAGGGAGGTGGGCAGTAAAGATGCAGAAAATCCAATCCTGCATCTGTGCTTTTGAGTCTGCCATCTGTGCACTGCAGTTTCAAAGTGTTTCAGATATGACATTGACTACTTCTTTTGCGCATGCTACATTTTCCACCATACAAAGAACATGATCTTGACATGATAACAAGGGAAAAAAGGAAAAAAAAAACTTGATTTTCACAAGAGGGGCTATTAAAACATATTTTATTAATTACCCTGTTACAAAGAGCAAAGAATAATTTATGAACAGCAATGTGTTATTTTGAACGCTGAGGTTTCTTCCCCAACTGGAAAGAACTACTGCTTTGCTCTCCGGTGGTTATACAAGGCCAGTGTGCTTCAGTGAAAATGATGGAAAAATTATAGAAAGGTGCATGTGGGTAGGAAGGTATATAACTATGGGGGAGTACAATAACAAAACAGCAGCCAAAAGACAGAAGACAGCGCGTCAGCAGTGTTGGGGAGTGAGGCTTTTCCACAAGCAAGATGTACCTTCTGAGGGTACAACGGAGGGAAATAAAAGTGAGACGTTGGTAGATTTAAAGAAGCAAAGCACGGCACACAAAAACCTAAGCACATTTCAAGGGGAATTTGTGACACGGGTGGTGAAGGAGTCTGCCATAACTTTGGCAGGGAAGGAATTCACATCAGGTTCAAATGCTGCTCCAAAAGGCAAAGTCAGGAAGCTTAATGTTTTTCCTCAAATGCAGCAGTCCAGCTCCACGTCCCCTTGTTGCTACTCCAGGCACGACCATCAACAATCTCAACCCTCAAAAAACGTCTGAGAACTGCTGGGGTGAATAAATTAGCATATTAAGATTGGAAAAGTGGAAAGTAATGATGATTTGTGTCTTCTCTGATTGAAAATTAATGAAATACCATTTGAGGAAGGAAAATGTGAGTGAAACAACATGTCTGGTCTTCATAAAAAGACCACAAAACTGCAGCAAGTGAAACAACAGCAAAGTATCAGTGTTTATGTGATTCAATCAGTGTCTCCTTTTTTTTGTTTGTTGCTCTGTATCTTATTACCTTTGCCGTCTGTTTTGTTAATATCACATATGTGAGTCATTCCTTAACCAGCAGGCAAAAAGAGAAACTTGAGAAAATTGCCAAATATGGTTTAAAGTCGAGGACAAGGTTCAAAAGCTACACTATGTTGAATCTGAGCTTTTTAAATGTGTCTATTGATGGAAGGAAACATGTAAGCGAGCCAAAGAAGATAGAAAAATAATGTTGAATCCAAAGCATCTGCGTTGTGTTAATATAACTTTAAGAATCTCACCTGCATTATATTCAGATTACCTCATTAGATGCGGTTGCTTTTTCTTTTTTCTTTTTTTACTGTAATCTAATGGATAGCCATGAGTTCAGGCTAGGAAAAATATTTTTATTGTTAAAGCACTGCTGAGTTCTAAGTCACAAGGCATCTGTCTTTTAGCCTAGCCGCGCTAGACAACCCACGGTAACGAATTTAATTCTCTGCCAGGGTGGGTCTAGTTACCCTCCATAAGGCTCGAGGCTGGATTCTCCTAAAACTGGCCGGACGAATCACCATGAAGTGTAGAGTCAGAAGGCGGGCGTAACTAAGTGACGACAGAGGCGCGACGATTCTGACAGAAACAACCGGAAACAACTAGCCTAGCCGCGCTAGACAAACCATGGCAACAAATTTAATTCTCTGTCAGGGTGGGTCTAGTTACCCTCCATAAGGCTCGAGGCTGGATTCTCCTAAAACTGGCCGGACGAATCACCATGAAGTGTAGAGTCAGAAGGCGGGCGTAACTAAGTGACGACAGAGGCGCGACGATTCTGACAGAAACAACCGGAAACAACTAGCTTAGCCGCGCTAGACAACACACGGCAACGAATTTAATTCTCTGCCAGGGTCGACAACAAAAACGACAACAGTCGTTGAGCTCCATTAGCACCGACTCTGAATAATCTTTCTGTTAACATGTCTGTAATATACTTGAGCTTCACCCATTGCCTGTATAAATAAGGCTTCACCGAACTACCACATCCTCTGATTTCCGGTGCTCTAGGAGCCTATTTGTTGCGCTGATTGGTTGTATACCTACCCAATTGCTGCAGAGTGATTTGATAGACAACCTTTTAGCCCGCCTCCCTCCCTGTCGAGCTTCCCTAGACCCTTGTGCCGTCAGAAACATGGGTGTAGCGTGGCTAGGCTATCTGTCTTTGATAATGATCACAAAAAATAACATTAACGCTCAGAAATTTAACATCACTGGCAAGGAATGAAACTTCACTACAGTGGATGGACAGTATATCTAAAGCTATACTTCACCATCATCACCCAGAGGGCAGATTGACATCCATCATCCAGGTGTTGAAATGGCAAATATCCACATAAAACAAAGAAAGTCTTCACTGTTTTGCTTGTATGCTCTTCTTCTCCCACTGCTTATTACCGCTATTATTTCACACCTAACACCTAAAATCAACACAATATTTTTTTTTTTCCTTTCCACCCTGACTTTTCCTCTGACACAATGCCACTGTTGATGTTGGACTCCATTCAACAGCACCTACACACAAAGCTGCAGATCCATCTGCAGCTATTCTCTTCCTTTGCAAAACAAAGCAAAGTTTGAAGAGACTAAATTGTCGTCTAAGGATTGACATGTCTGACCTGCTACTGTGAACTCTACGCCAAATGTATCCTCTTATTCTAATGTCTAAAGTTCCAGTGTGGAACCTAAAATGGTTTGTGGAGATGCTTTTCATCCATAAATATTCAATATCCATTTAAAAACAGTAGGTTAAATAGAGAAGAAAAAACAATGATCTATTAGTTCAAGAGGAAAAGCTCATTTTTGTGTTGTTCACTTGCAGCTAAAACTCCACTATCGCTGTAGGATTGACTGTTGCAGTGTGGACTCAGTGCCCGTGCCTTGAAGCTGCTGCTCACGTTTCTGCTTTCGTGGCATTAAATTGTTGTAAAATGCAATTTTGTACTTTGCTCCTGAGGCGGTATAGTAATGGAAGGTTTGGTGAGCACTGCATTTAGCAGGAAAGGTGATGATTGTTCTGCAGAGTACAAGCCAGATGGCGCTCCAAAAAGACTGATGGGTCTTATATTCCTGTGGTATTATGTGACCTGATGTCATAAGTTGTCTGGAGGCCAAAGATGCAGTGGTCATGGGGTCAGCCTGCTGGAAGGGCCCCTTCAGCTGTTATATCTGAAATAACTGCCAGGAGAGATGTTTTGAATACCACAGAAGTAAGTCACAATGGCCATTGTGATGACTGAAATCACTTTAGGTTCGGTTAAAAACATTTCCATAATTGAGCTGACCAATCACTGTGAGCAGTTAGCAGCAAGGATTTAGTGGGTGAGACCGATCTTCAAGGGAACTGCTTAAACTGTCAAAGCCAGGTGTTGCAGGCGCCTTACTTTTGCTGGTGCTGAGCTGTTGACAGGATGTTGCAGCAAAGCCAAAGTGATAACTGTCGGTAAAACAATCTGCCTTGTAGACCTGCATGAATACGACTGAATATTTCTTGTCAGGTAATTGCCGCTCAAGTAATGTCTGAGCCTGGTCTGCTGAAATATGAATGAAACAGATGGTAGCAGATAGCTGACACAAGCAAAACTGCATTACTTTTCAGAATTATTCAGGCAGGTCCTAAAAGTTTTTACTAAATGACAAAGGATGAGAATTTATATGAAGGTGAACTGGGCATTAGGGGCACGTGTTATAATTTTGATGGTCCCTGAGCTCCTTGTAGCATCTGTGCTCTTTGAGATAACAGCTAAAATGCTCACCTTAATGTCAGAGCCACAGAGGTGACTGTATAACAAAGTTAAATGTGAATCCCCAGGTCTCATGAGAAATGCACATCAAACTAAATATAAGCTTGGGTCAAAAATACAGAATAATTAAAAGGTCAAGGTGAAATATGTTGACTCAGACACTAGTTGTCTCTACAGAAGTCTGCAGAATGAGGTTGCCTTAGTTCATGCATCCTATCTACTTTGGGGTCATGGAGTTAAACACTGATTATACTACAACTATATTAACAGGCAAAGTCTGAAAACCTCAGAGGGCTATTTAAAACACTGTTCTGAAACTATCTCTACAATACTTCAATACTATTGTAAGCATCTCAATGAAAAATACCATCCATAAAAACATCTTTAACCCATTTTCCTAAGTTGCGCCTCCGTGTCGAGAGGCTGAGTCCAACTTTTTCCAGTAGACAACTGCGGGATCTTATACACTCAACAAAAATAAAAACGCAACACTTTTGTTTTTGCTCCCATTTTTTATGAGATGAACTCAAAGATCTAAAACTTTTTCCACAAATACAATATCACCATTTCTCTCAGATATTGCTCACAAATCTGTCCAAATCTGTGATAGTGAGCACTTCTCCTTTGCTGAGATAATCCATCCCACCTCACAGGTGTGCCATATCAAGATGCTGATTAGACACCATGATTAGTGCACAGGTGTGCCTTAGACTGCCCACAATAAAAGGCCACTCTGAAATGTGCAGTTTTGTTTTATTGGGGGGGGGGTCCACTCCTCTTCAATGGCTGCGCGAAGTTGCTGGATATTGGCGGGAACTGGTACACGCTTTCGTATACGCCGATCCAAAACATCCCAAACATGCTCAATGGGTGACATGTCCGGTGAGTAAGCTGGTCATGCAAGAACTGGGACGTTTTCAGCTTCCAAGAATTGTGTACAGATCCTTGCAACATGGGGCCGTGCATTATCCTGCTGCAACATGAGGTGATGTTCTTGGATGTGTGGCACAACAATGGGCCTCAGGATCTCGTCACGGAATCTCTGTGCATTCAAAATGCCATCAATAAAATGCACCTGTGTTCTTCGTCCATAACAGACGCCTGCCCATACCATAACCCCACCGCCACCATGGGCCACTCCATCCACAACATTCACATCAGAAAACCGCTCACCCACACGACGCCACACACGCTGTCTGCCATCTGCCCTGAACAATGTAAACCGGGATTTATCCGTGAAGAGAACACCTCTCCAACGTGTCAGACGCCATCCAATGTGAGCATTTGCCCACTCAAGTCGGTTACGACGACGAATTGGAGTCAGGTCGAGACCCCGATGAGGACGACGAGCATTCAGATGAGCTTCGGTGAGATGGTTTCTGACAGTTTGTGCAGAAATTCTTTGGTTTTGCAAACCGATTGTCTCAGCAGCTGTCCGAGTGGCTGGTCTCAGACCATCTTGGAGGTGAACATGCTGGATGTGGAGGTCCTGGGCTGGTGTGGTTACACGTGGTCTGCGCTTGTGAGGCTGGTTGGATGTACTGCCAAATTCTCTGAAACAGCTTTGGAGACGGCTTATGGTAGAGAAATGAACATTCAATACACCAGCAACAGCTCTGGATGACATTCCTGCTGTCAGCATGCCAATTGCACGCTCCCTCAAATCTTGCGACATCTGTGGCATTGTGCTGTGTGATAAAACTGCACATTTCAGAGTGGTCTTTTATTGTGGGCAGTCTAAGGCACCTGCGCACTAATCATGGTGTCTAATCAGCATCTTGATATGGCACACCTGTGAGGTGGGATGGATTATCTCAGCAAAGGAGAGGTGCTCACTATCACAGATTTAGACAGATTTGTGAACAATATTTGAGAGAAATGGTGATTTGTGTATGTGGAAAAAGTTTTACATCTTTGACTTCATTTCATAAAAAATGGGAGCAAAAACAAAAGTGTTGCGTTTATATTTTTGTTGAGTGTATTTGAAAAGATATGTACATTAGCTAATGGAGAGAAAAATTATTCGTAACTTT
Organism: Acanthochromis polyacanthus; assembly: GCF_021347895.1. Classification (NCBI taxonomy): domain Eukaryota; kingdom Metazoa; phylum Chordata; class Actinopteri; family Pomacentridae; genus Acanthochromis; species Acanthochromis polyacanthus. The sequence continues at coordinate 25,232,427 of NC_067121.1, forward strand.
ACAAGTTAAGAAATTAGCAGTTTGTCTTAAAACTGCTGAAGCACAAAAATGTGAAAATTAGAACGAACGAATGGATGGATGGATAGATGCATAGAATTTTACCTCTTTATCAGTGCAATCAAACTAACATTTTGAATAGCTTACCTAGAGAACAGTCCTCCCCATAAAAGCCTTCATCACAGATGCACTGGCCATCCACGCACTGGCCGTTACCGATGCAGTCATTGGGACACTTTTGGATGCTGCAGTCTTCACCGGTGAAGTGCGGGAAGCACACGCATTTTCCATCGACACACTGTCCCTTGTCATTACAGTTGTCTGGACACATCAGCTGGCTGCAGTCGTCTCCTGTGTAGCCCTGGTGGCACACACATTTCCCATCCACACATCGGCCGTTGTCATTGCACTCGTCAGGGCAGGAGGATATGGAGCAATCTGGACCTTCCCATCCGGGGTTACAGAGGCAGCTGCAGGTGTCGTGTTGGTAGGTACCATGGCCACTACAGCTGGTATCCACACCTTGAGAGAGAGAGGTACAATGTTGGTACTGTTTGTAGTTACTTGCAACCATTTCCTCTTGTTTTTTAGCACTGACTTGCCATCTCAGCTTTCCAACTATGTATATTAGATTGCAACAGTGCAGTTAGGCCTACCTGCAGCACCGCCTTTTCCACAGCATCCTTGACTGCATTGCGTCTTTAGGTAGTTGACTTCTTCTTCCAGTCCATTGACTCTGTACAGCAGAGACTTAAAGCTCTCTGACTCCTCACAGTCACACTTGGGTGTCTGTAGCCGAATGTTGTGTTTGAAGATAATATCATTCTCTCCATTTGTTGTGGTCTCTGTTTGCAGACCTGCAAAGTATGACAAAGTCAAATTTTTAATTGCCACATGTGTCATAATGGCTCCCAATATCCATGCACAGGAGTAACAAGCGTTAAACACAATTAAAAAGTGAACAGCCCTGAGAGATACTAAGCACTACCTAAATTAATAGAAAAGGCATGCACATACTCTGATTATTATTGCTCTGTAGTTGTTTTCAGTTGTATGTTCATTGTCAGTCTCTCATTTAGCTCTATCCTATTTTCATTACCTGTGTTGTCCTGCATTGGCACACTTTCTAGTTTACAGCTGGAGCTCCCAGGGATGTCAATTTTATAGACGTGGCTGAAGGTGACTCCCTGCTCTGTGGCTGAGGGGTCTGGGTGGTTGGTGGCGGAGCTGAAGTGTGACAAGGTGCAGAGCAGGGCCAGTAGGCACAGGGCCCTCCACAGGAGTCTAGTGGTCATTGCTAGAGGTTAAGAAAAGAGTATGCATTTGTTAATTTGTCTTCACTTTTTTGAAACAAGACAGGACACACAAACAAAGAACTAGATACACACTGACACACACTGCTGATCTGCACCTGGTGGGTTTTGGAGAAAGCATAAGCATTTTAATGTAATTATTTTACAAAACTCATAGGGATTAGTTCTTTCAAACCCATCAGTCCATAATAAAAGCATTGTTTCCATGCAACAGTAAAAACAAAAGAAGAGTGCACAAAAATAATTACAAAACCAATCAAAATCATTCCACTAATATTGTTTAGATCCCTCTTGTATCACCAAAATACTTAAGACATGGACACATCCCACCAATGTTCAACTGGATTGAGATTTGGGAGATCTGAAGGCTGGGTCAATGCCTTTGACTTGTGTTCCTCTAACCGTTCTTGAGCAGTCTTGGCAGTGTGGAAGGGCGCAATGTCCTGCTGGGAGAGGCTGTGCTTGTTGGGGAACACACCTGCCAGCAGGGTGGTGTGATCGGCCTACAATAACATTTAGGTAGGTAGCACACGTAATATCCACATAAATGCAAGGACCTAATGTTTAGCAGTGGAAAATTGCATTGGAATGACATGATCAGTGTTCACCTGTCAGTTTCAGTTTTAATATTGTGGTTGGAAGTGTTTTGTACATAACTGAAGTCATATTTTGACCTTTTTATTAACTTTCTTTCTGTCAGGGAGTTTTGTTGTCATAGCTGACAAAGCTGACACTCAGGCCCAAAAATCACATCCCCATACACAATCAGTGGACAAGAAACAGCTGTAAAATGGATGATATATTTTTCAGAGTGTCAAACCTTTCCCGAAATAACTTCTTTTACTATCATAATTTGATCCCTTTGGCCCAATAGCACTTGGAAAATTTAGATGAGCCATTTCACGAAAAGCCAAGAGGAATCCATTTGGTCAGCCAGCAGTCTCAGACTCACAAGCTCTCAACTGGACTGGGACTCTATAAATGCAATCTTGGGCCCAAAACGCAGAAGCAAGAATAAGCCCATGGAAACATGGAAGAGGGCTTTTTGGTGTGTGGGTGAGCATATTTCCCAAAAGGTAGAGATACATATTATTTTTCAGGTAAAAATACCAAAACTTTCCAAGCTTCTCACAAGTGAATATTTCCTGATTTTTTATGATCATAAACATCTTTTGTTTTTGACTTCTGAAATGGCACTAACTAAGAGAAGAATGAAAGTAACTGACTTGACAATAATGCTACAACTCAAAAGAATTAAACAATTTGAGAAATGGCAACAATCTAAACTAAAACAGCAACTCGATTTGGACACATTTCCAAATCCACAAGAGGGAGGATGAAGGATCTGTTATTGTTGATACTCCAACTCCGGTGGTGCAAATTAGATTTCTCACGAGTGCGTAATTAATCAAATTACATAGACAGAAATTATATGAAGTGAAGTTCCTTGGGGTCATTAGGCAGTTCCCTGTTATTCTCTCTTCTGTAATCCAGCCTTGTTCGCCCATCTCTGTCAAAAGCATCAAAAAGAGCAAAGCTAAACACTCCATCGCTGACTGTTAGGCACATGAGATTCTACCAGAGTGGCATGAGTGAAAGCTTCACAGAGTTGAAATATTCCATCTGTTTTTTTTGTGCTGCTCTATACAATTTGCACAGATTGTATCTTTGGCACAAACTCTGTGCAACAGACCACTGAAACTGTAGTCGTTTGTCGATGCGCCCGACTGAACCTGAGTCTCCGGGTCAAAAGAGGGTCACATTTGTTCTCTCCACAGTGTCAGTGTTTTATAGAGAGCTGAGGACAGAAATACTGTTGGGACGGTACAAATTACATTGCATTCAGTGGGGCACGCTACTGTATATTTAATCACAAGGAAACCTGAACCATTATGTCACTCTGTGTGTGTGTTCTTATGTCTGTGCAATGATGCTCCCATTCCACTGTATGGCAGCAGAAAGTCAGCAGTCATCACTTTGCCAGAGATCTTTTTGCTCTAAGCCATAAATTGTGCTCAGTCAGGCGTTTCTAACCTTCAGAGAGCTCACACGTGTGATGATGTCATTGTGTCTAATGACAGTGATGTCATGTGAACCTAAAACCTTGCAGCGGCTTCCCTGAGAAACCAAATTACATGCTTTCAAAAATAGTGAGCCTGTTTTAACCTTCAGAAGGCCATTTTTTTGGACTTTGGTCAGAACTGAACTTTTTGGTGTAAAAGTTTAGAAAGTGGCAAAAGGGAACTTCTGATCTAGCTGTGCTACACTTGTGTGGTCTGTGGAAACAGAAAACCGCTAATAGAGTGAATGAAAGTTCAGCAATAAAGTGTGTGGTGCCTGACAGTTGGAAACTACATAAAATTATATAGTAGGACACATGCTTCAATAAATATGTTGGATTTACTTGAAATGACAGGATTATTATGATTAGAAAAAGTAAAGCATAAAAGTGAAAGTACTGTGCATACTGAAACACAAAAGACAGGAGCAGTTGCTGAAATTTTTAGTGGAGACTGATCACCTGGAAATTCCTGCTGTTATGATATCTTCTCATTAAGGATCAAAGACTAAAACAGATGGAAAAGTAGAAAAATGTGCACACAGAGAAACAAATTCTGAAAGTCCTGTTGGACGCAGCACTGGCCAAAATAGTAAAATGTCATCAAGTGGACCCAGAAGCTGCCACTCATTTGTGCACCAACATGACTTCATTTTTAAATGAACAATAATTCTGGGCAGTGATCCCAAGAAATGGAGAATACCTGATACCTTGAGCTATGTGTAAATACATGACATATTTTCAGCTAAGGTGGAAAGCTACTGCTCTTACTTAACTGGATTCAATTTACTTTCAGCAAAGTTGGCACATAAATCAGATTTACACAGGATGTAACTCAAGTCACTCTGTGATTTAAAACGCTCCAGTCTTTCTTTAAAGAGACAAATAGCTGTATAATTACCACGACCTGTTTCTAACTAGTCCAAACTCAATATATTCGACTTCATGTGGTTATTTTAGCTGTCTGCTTTACTGCTGCTGGTCAAAAGCTTGAGGTCGAAGGCTGGTGCCTGTGCAAGCAATCCAAGCCCTGACATCACTGGGAAATTGTTTATTTTACCCTCTGGAGCGGTCAAAACTTTGAGTTTAGAGAGTGTTTTATCAGTGGCCAAAGCTTAATAGAGTAAACCAGAGATGAATTTAAGAGACATTAAGAGAAGGAAATGGAGAGAAAGTAGGGGATGAAAAAAGTGGAAAGTGAGAGAGACGAAGTGGGTGAGAGAGAGTGAATAGGTGAGAGCAGGAAGGACAGAGTGTTGGTGAAGCACTGACAGTCTACCAGTTAGCCACATTATAGACAGTATACTATAGCCATGTGTAATGGCACTGAGCACTGGCGCACAGAGATGCTTAACAAGCATGTTTATTGCTCTCTGTCAAGGTTTTATTTGATGCTTGCCGTTTTCAGGCCTTTATTTCTTATTTCTCTTGGAGGAGACGGCGCTGTGACTTTCCAAGCATAGCAGAGGACTGCTGAGAATGTCCTGGTGTGCGAAAGAAAGACAGATGGATGGATTAATGGAGAGAGGAAATGGGGAATAAGGAGGGAAGTGGGATAGTCAAAATTAGGAATCACTGCCATGGAGATGGATGGATGGATGGATGGATGGATGGATGGATGGATGGATGGATGGATGGATGGATGGATGGATGGATGGATAGAAGAACGGACGGACGGATGGACGGACAGTTGGATGACGGTCACATGAATAGATGTATGAAAGGATGTGCAAAAACCAGATGTACAGATAGACAGTGATCAATAGACGGATTAAAGTGGAGATGAGTAGATAAGTGGCTGGATCAAATAGATAGATGACGAATTAGATTTATTCATGTGGTTATTGACTAACTGATGAATTGAACAGATGGTGGTTGCACATGAAATGACAGACAAGATTAGGTAAACCAGAAATATTTTGCTACATTAAGAGACTGTCATGACACAAACCAGGACTGAAGGTTTTTGCCTGATTATTGTAAAAGCAGAGAGGATTCATTGGATCCACTTCAATGACCCGGTAAAGACGTTGAACACAGGTTTGGCATGAGTGTCCAGCACATTGATTGACTGTCACTCTAAGGCTGCAGGACAAAGCAGAAAACCAGAAAAGCTTCGGTCCAGAGTATGCTCCCGGGCAGCACATGGGTCATCCAGACAGTATTTCAACCTGGCCTCCAAGCCCAAAGCAAGTAAAATTCAACACGTCCATAATAAACACAGTTAAAGATTCCTTCCTGACAATAACTTCTCAAACTCAAAGCAGGGCTATGTCAGTGGGCCTGATAAATGTTTGTTGACTATGTGTAATGTGTGTTCACGATTTTATGTGAGGGAGAGAGGGGCAAAGGACCCTGTCCATATGTGTACAGTATGTGAAACCTGCCATTTATAGCTCCCGTGGATGGTGGGAGGAGATCTCCAAAGGTAACAACAGCAATTTAATCACCGAGAGACAATACTGTCTGGATCAACAGACACTTTTCACTTGAGGTATCTTGACAGGCTGTCAAGGATACTTGTGTGTTTGCGTGAGTTTTTAAAAAAAACGCTTTCACAGCATTGGAAACTGGGACTGCGTCAAACAATGGTTCTCAAAAAAACAGAGAGACACGAATAAAGGACAACCGCAAATGAAAGAAAGACAAACAGCTGTCGAAAGAACTTGTACTGGGAATACAGATAGAGAAAGAGAGCGGCAGTACAAGAAGACTTGATCAGTCTGTACACATTTTCCCCACCCTCTCCAGAGAGCCATTAAGCCTCAGACAAAAGCCTGACTGTTTCACCAGGTTTCAACTCAGGACAAATCTCTCTGGAACTAACCAACAAGCCTGAGGATGAGAAGAAAGAAGGCAATGCCTTTATGTGCGGTTGCAAAAACTTGGGGATGTTTCTCTCCCCCCTTCTTCCTTCCCCGTGCAGCAGCTTGCAGACAGAACATGTGAACTAAAATGAATAAAACGAGCCTGAAAGCAATTATCGTCTGCGAGCAGAGCTCATATCTTCATGATTCTGCCCACCTCCTGCTGCCATACAAACCACGAAGAGACCTCGATAAGGACCTTGCTTCATCAGACCCACAGAGGCTCCGTTTCCCTCAGTGAGGCTGTCAGATGGAAACCTAACCCGCTGAAAAGGCATGAATAAAACAGCCTAAAATATAAACACAGATCAGTTTTTGAAATAACAAGTGTGCTTGCAATAACTTTCATGTGTCCAGGGGTCATTTTCAGTCAGTAGAGGTAAATGAAAAAAAGACTCCGTAACCAAAGGTTTGATGTTGCCATGAAAGCAGTCACATCACGCAATCTGAATAGTCTTTATAAGCCACCCACTCAGGGTTGTGGGTCCCTCTCTCTCTTTTTCTGTCCTTCTCTGTTTGCCTCCTCCTCTCTCTATCATTTTGCATGGCTGAAGGCCCACATCTGTAGCTCATTTTGCAAGGGGCTTCTGTGTATTCCCTGAGCCAGCACAGTAGCATTAAAAGGTAAATCTACTAGAGCAACAGCCCAGTGCGAATATCCATCACCCCAGCACATAGTTATTATAAATATTTATGTTATTATCACTGAGGAAAATTAGTGCTGGCAGCTTTGTTGACAGGCAATCTAGGATTATCTACGATACATTGTGTATATGAGCTTGATCTACAAATCATAAATAATAAATGTAATAGACTTTGACGAATACTCAAAGCTGCCACAGCAGCTCCACAGGGGGATATAATCATGATGATTTATATCAATCCAATATTCTATTAAATATTCAAATTCTGATCCATTTTTTTTAGCATAAGAGTATCAAATTCAAACTAACTGTAATATTTTGTCTGTATTTGTTTTACATTTGCACATGTGCAGGAATTTATCTCAAGACACTTCTCATTACATTTCATTTCAACACACCAATAAAATAGTATGCAACACTTTGAATATGCTTTCATTATGTACACCGAGAATCCAAGTGTTCACACAGCTTTCTAAAGTTTGTCAAAACCCCATCAACAGCAAGATTTCCTGATTTTTTTTTCATAAACAAAGCGTTACCATGCATGCAAACCCAAACTACATAAAAGCAGCTTCAGTCCTGTGGTGCTTGATAAATTCTGGGTATCACGTTAACCTTTAGACTTCTGTAACAGACAGCAGGCAGAGGGTGCAATGCAGTGGATGTGCTTCACTCAAGTCTTGTAAACCATCTCATAGGAGATGTATGAAAAAGAGGAGAGACGGGATTCAGAGAAAATTCGAGATTTTAAGAAAAGGTAACTAAAAGAATTCACAGCGATGGTAGCAAAGGAAAAAGTAAGAGCTAAGAAACAAGCTCTTCCCTGAACATGGCCAAATTAACAATCGTGAAGTGACTGCCATCAAAATAACTTTCATTTAGACTTGTCAGTGTTTTGTGTTGTTGCAGATTAAACGACTAAATCTCACAGTGAGCTGAGCAAACTCTACGAGCAAACATTTTAAAATTATCCCACACCTGCAGGCCAATTGGACTAATGGTGGCAATTCATTAAATCCTTCAGAACAGGACACTTAGAAATGAAGTTAAAAAATCCCAAGCATGATAAACAACAAAAATGCCTTACCCTTGAGGGTTTTCTTTAACTTTCTCCTCCACTACCTTCTTTTTTTTCCTTTCTTTTCTCTGCAGGACTGAGTGCCAGCCACCAAGCCTCTCCCTCTGCCACCTGCTGACAGGCCAGGGACTATGATTCAAAGATCTCGGCGCTGCCACTGACTTTTGCGCTCTCCCTCCCTCTTCGACTGTTAAAATCTCCCCCAAATGCCTGTAGGCCAATGGGCAGTAAGTTTGGGAGTGTCTCCTCTCCTCTTCCCGTTAAGTGATTGAGTGAAAAGGCAGAAAGACCAGAGGAGGAGGAGAGATAATGAGGAGCAATTACTTCTTTTTCCCCTTCTGGAGCTAATCACACTTCACCCAAACACACTTCTCACCTTGATTCGCCATTATCTCAACACTTTCTCCACTTTTTAATAACTAATTATTTTTTCTCCTGTTGTGTTTTTAGTTACAATAGCAGAGGGGGCTGAAATAAATCTCTTTAACAGAGGGAGTAGGGTCTTCAACACGGTAACTGAATGAAGGTTGGGCTGAAAGGGGCAAGACCGAAGCCAAGAAAAGCCCAGAGTGGGGTTAGGATACAAGGCACCACTAGGGAGAAGTTATATCTGACAAAATACATTTTGAAAAATGAAACAGTGAACAAAAAACCTTAGAGGGAGAAACAGAATTCTAAATAGCATGAATGTTGCAGTGGCATACAAATTGTGTTCAAAATGCCGACAAAAAAAGAGCACTTTGGGTATTTCCTGGAATAAAATAGTTTGTGGTAAGAGTTTTCTAAAATGGTGATAATAATCACTTTGGAACATTTGTTGTCAGGCGCATAGCTGGCACTTAGAAACCAAAATGTCTTGACTTGATTTGACATTTACGTACGATTCTCTGCGAAATGTTTCTCACATTGCTGTTGTGAGACAGGCCGCCGCTAAGCACGCTGTGAAGCCTAACTCCTTCAAGCCGACAGAGAAACCACAGACTTCAAAAACCTACCCCCTCAGACTGTGATCACTTTAAAGCAAACAAAGAAACAATATTCTGTTTCAGATGGTTTCTGTTATGCAAGTATACAGAACAGAATGTGAAACCTCGCAGTGTCAGCTAAGTGCACACACAAACCTGGACAGAAAGCAAACATCTACCACCGTGACCATCGCTGAGGACCTCAGGTGTCAAGGTTGGCAGTAGATTACACTGACAGCGGCTGTTTGTTTCTAAAAATACGAGTAAGACTTCAAATTTCTGTGGGGAACAGTGGACGGAGGAATTGTTCAAGTGAAACTGGAGCTGCTGCTGGGAGGTCTGCTGTGGTTGTCTGTACAGAACAAATGCTGCTCTATCTTTTAATTGCACCCCTGGACATAAGTATTTGGTCCCTTGGTCGTTTTGCCCTATATCAGATGAGATGGTTGGCACCATATCATGGCACCTTGCTAAGAAGGAATGCAGGTAGAATCATAGGAACAACACTGACACTGTCTCATTTAAACTAAGAGAGAATCAGAACTTTTATTTTTTTTTAAATTTAAGGGTCACAAATATAAAACAGTGTAAATTAGTTTACATAAAGAAGCACAGTCAACATTCTTTCTTCACTTTCTTGAAATATTGATCTTTCCAGCAGCTCTCTCATATATTTCAAAGTTTCGATTCAATTTTGACCCCTTGGGGGCAAGGCTGTAATCACGTCATTAACGTATTTTCACCCTATGGAACTGACATGTCAAACATGTTAGCATAATATTGCTTATTTACATATCCAGTAGTCAAGGAGAAACATTAGAATTCATTTGGAGTTGTGTTTCTGGCCATGTATAAAATGTAAGTCTAATATTGACTCTCCTCACAGATTGGTGCTATGACCTCGCTAGGGGAAAGGGAAGTAACATAAAAACAACCTGATGGTCAACGTTGGACCAAAGTTTAAAGTAGTTTTAATTAATAGCATGTTTTTAAAAAGAAGACAAACAACAAAAAATAAAGAGAGCTGTGAATGTTACTCAAGAATATATATATATATATATATATATACACACGTGGACAAAATTGTTGGTACCCCTCAGTTAAAGAAGGAAAAACCCACAATTCTCACTGAAATCACTTGAAACTCACAAAAGTAACAATAAATAAAAATTTATTGAAAATTAAATAATCAAAATCAGCCATCACTTTTGAATTGTTGATTAACATAATTATTTAAAAAAACAAACTAATGAAATAGGGCTGGACAAAAATGATGGTACCCATAACTTAATATTTTGTTGCACAACCTTTTGAGGCAATCACTGCAATTAAAGGATTTCTGTATTTGTCAATGAGCGTTCTGCAGCTGTCAACAGGTATTTTGGCCCACTCCTCATGAGCAAACAGCTCCAGTTGTCTCAGGTTTGATGGGTGTCTTCTCCAAATGGCATGTTTCAGCTCCTTCCACATATGTTCAATGGGATTCAGATCTGGGCTCATAGAAGGCCACTTTAGAATAGTCCAACACTTTTCTCTCAGCCATTCTTGGGTGTTTTTGACTGTGTGTTTTGGATCATTGTCCTGTTGGAAGACCCATGACCTGCGACTGAGACCAAGCTTTCTGACACTAGGCAGCACATTTCTCTCCAGAATGCCTTGATAGTCTTCAGATTTCATCGTACCTTGCACACTTTCAAGACACCCTGTGCCAGATGCAGCAAAGCAGCCCCAAAACATTACTGAGCCTCCTCCATGTTTCACCGTAGGGACAGTGTTCTTTTCTTCGTATGCTTGTTTTTTGAGTCTATGAACATAGAGTTGATGTGCCTTACCAAAAAGCTCCAGTTTGGTCTCATCTGTCCAAAGGACATTCTCCCAGAAGCTTTGTGGCTTGTCAACATGCATTTTTGCAAATTCCAGTCTGGCTTTTTTATGAGTTTTTTTCAGCAGTGGTGTCCTCCTTGGTCGTCTCCCATGAAGTCCACTTTGGCTCAAACAACGACGAATGGTGCGATCTGACACTGATGTACCTTGGCCTTGGAGTTCACCTTTAATTTCTTTGGAGGTTGCTCTGGGCTCTTTGGATACAATTCCAACGATCCGTCTCTTCAATTTGTCATCAATTTTCCTCTTGCGGCCACGTCCAGGGAGGTTGGCTACTGTCCCGTGGGTCTTGAACTTCTGAATAATATGAGCCACTGTTGTCACAGGAACTTCAAGCTGTTTAGAGATGGTCTTATAGCCTTTACCTTTAAGATGTTTGTCTATAATTTTTTTTCGGATGTCCTGGGACAATTCTCTCCTTCGCTTTCTGTTGTCCATGTTCAGTGTGGTACACACCTTTTCACCAAACAGCAGGGTGACTACTTGTCTCCCTTTAAATAGGCAGACTGACTGATTATGAGTTTGGAAACACCTGTGATGTCAATTAAATGACACACCTGAGTTAATCATGTCACTCTGATCAAATAGTTTTCAATCTTTTATAGAGGTACCATCATTTTTGTCCAGGCCTGTTTCATTAGTTTGTTTTTTTAAATAATTATGTTAATCAACAATTCAAAAGTGATGGCTGTTTTTGATTATTTAATTTTCAATAAATTTTTATTTATTGTTACTTTTGTGAGTTTCAAGTGATTTCAGTGAGAATTGTGGGTTTTTCCTTCTTTAACTGAGGGGTACCAACAATTTTGTCCACGTGTGTATATATATATATATATATATATATATATATATATATATATAAAGCCACTCATCTACTCTGTTTCATAACAAAAGAAGTCTGTGGCACTTTGCCTTTTAATATGAAATATTAAATAATAAGTTGGTGCTTTATGGTTTGGTCATACTTCTACATATTTACTGGCGGGGCGGAGATGATGATAAAACACCATGAATGGATTATATGTTTTTATGAACAGCATACCAAAAGGAATCAAAAGGAAGGAAGGAAGGAAGGAATCAAGGATTAAATTGGTGGCTCTTAAACACAGAATAACTCTAAATGAATCATTTCTGTCCTTCAGCACCAGTGTCTGCGGTATCAATAGCATACTCCTCCCTAAAGTAGGGACAGATATAAATGACCCTCTGGATGCTTGACAATGACACAGTCACTGCAGAGAGTTTATTCCAGAAGATAAGATGTAACAGTGGAACATCAGTCCATGCAATGTTCGCCTCAGACTCGGTGCAACAACAGAGCCTCCTGCCCGTCCCACAAATTTGCTCTATCAGAGAAAATGTGAAACTGGGACACTTTCAATTACACTGTGTCTTGAGAATAAAGAATTCCATAATTAATTAAGTTGCCTTGAATTTCTTTTTAATCAGGTTGAAAGATTCTTTTTAAATAGTACAAAGCTCTTTAGTCCTTGTCCTTAGAAAGAGGCATCTGTAGATAGACATCTAAAGTTACATTAATTAACTTTCTCAAAGTGGAGGGTAAAATCACTGGAATCAGAGTTTTATGGAAGGAAAACAAGACCGCTCTGATGTCACCTGTGACAAAAACATTGTTTCTGACCATTTCAATTTTACAAATCTACCACTAAATGTTTGAATTGCATTTGAAGATCTCATATTATATTCCTTTTCACTCAACTAATGAAAGCTTTACATGTCTCCAGCATGTGTCTTTCAAAATTTCAGCTCAAAATATTGCAACAAAAAAAAAGACCTTTGGTTTTAGCCCTGTTCTAAACTGATTGTTTCAGTATCTATAACTTTAAATGAAGTTGATTCGTTGCTGTCCATGCCCTCTTCAGGAAGAAGACTCCCTCTGCACCTGAAATTGACCGGACATCGCAAAACAGTTGACTGCAAGATGTTAGTAAGATCAGGATTTTCTATTTCTTCTAACGTTTTCTCTTAGCAATCATTTTACATGGAAATACAGACAAATTTAGAACACAGCTATTGTATTTAATGTGTGTATGGTGAGTTTGTCAAAAGTATAGTTGTAAAGCAATAAGTGACAGCTGGTGATGAAATCTCAATGGGCCGTGTTTCAGTCACTATATATGAGCACTGACAGCAGGCAACATGAAAACACAATAACTCACCCATTCCAGGTTTACTGGTTTCAGATCTGTCTTACAGTTAGTTATCATTTCTAAATTCTCTCTAAGCATTTCTATTTCCACATCGTTCTAACCTGTGAGCAAAAAAGGTCAAAGCAAATAGTAATGTTAGGTAACATAGGATTTTCCTTTTAATTTGAGGAATCTGGCACCAATATTAAAATTATTCAGTACTAGCAGATGCGATTTTGGCTGCAATTATAATGCTGAATCTGTGTTGATAGGTCTCAACAATCCCAACGCTTCTGGCAAATTTACCGCATTCCTGTTTGCAAAATTGCTCAAGCTTTGTCAGGTTACATGGGGACTTTTTCAAGTCCAACCACAAATTCTCAATTGGATTGGGGTCTGGGCTCCAACTTGGCTACTCCAGAACATTCATCTTATTGCCTTTAAACCATTTCAGCAAAACAATGACCCAAAGCACACAGTCAAAGCTGATTGTATGCTTCGGGTCATTGTTTTGCTGAAAAACAAATCTTCTCCTATATTACAGTTCTTTTACTGCATTCATTTTACTGCATTCATTTTACCCTCTACCTTTATGATTCTTCCAGGGCCTGCAGCCTGGAGGCATCTCCACATCCATCATGATGCTGCCACCGCCATGCCTCGTGGTAGGGATGGTGTATTTTTGATGCTTTGCAGTATTTGGTGTCTGCCAAAGATGGCAAAAAGCTCAGTTTTGATCTCATTAGACCAAAATACATTTTTGCAGTTAATTTCAGAGACTTGCACATGCCTCCTGGTGAACACTAGTGAGCATTTAATATGAGGTTTAACTTTTATTATTGCTGTTGTTGCTGTTATTGGCATTCTCTCTTTAAACTTTGACTGGTTATTAATGGAGAACACTTGTCATATGCTAAGTCTCTCCCATATCAGCCAGTAAAGCTCCTTCGTAGGAGTCAGAGGTGTTACTAGGACTTCCCTCATCCATCTTCTTTTTACATAGTTACTCAGTTTTTGGGGATAGTATGGTCATGGAAGATTAGCTTCAAGGCATATTTGATGATTTGGAAATTTCCTTGCATCTGTTCTCTAACTTGTGCTTTTCAATAACCTTTCCATGGACTTGCTTGGAGTGTTCTTTTGTCTTTATGGTGTAGTTATAGCCAGGAGTACTCATGTACCAGTGACTGGACCTTCCAGATACAGATGTCTTCATACTACTGTCACCTGCACTTGGATGATCTTCCTTAATTGCGTGACTATTTGCACCATTGGCTGCACTGAGGATGTTTTAGGTTAGTCACTTCAAAGAAGATGAATGTTTATGCAATCACTTTGTTTTGCATATTATATTTTAATTAATCAACATTATTTTGTGGAAATCTGTTTACATTTTGACATGGAAGAGTCTTTTTTTTTTAAATTCTTGTCAAAAAAAGTCTAATTATATTGACCTTTTCTCATGGAGCTGTAGTGGCTGAAATTGGAGCGACTGTGATTACTTTTTATAGGCACAGTATCTTTTTACCAGTGTTTGTTTCCTTGCATGACTTTCAGTGTATGTTTGTGTGTAACAATGTGAACCGTTGTTTGTCGGAGATCAGTTTGGAATGTTTTCACAAGGTGAAACTATTCCGAATCAGCACCAAGGAATTCCTTAATACCACAAATGCCACAAACAGATATATATATATATATATATATATATATACACACACACACACACACACACGTGTGTGTGTCTTGATATCATTGTGGGGACATACCATTGACTCCCATTCATATCTAACCCCTAACCCTTACCCTAACCCTAACCTCAACCTAACCCTAACCCTAACCAAAACAATGGCTAACCCTAAAGAAACGTTTTTGCACTTTTACTTTTTTCAGTAACAACAACATGGCCAAGAAAACACTGTTTAAATTTGTGGGGACCAAAATGAGGTCCCCACAAGTGACATAGTTTTCGGTTTTCCTACAGTTGTGGGGACATTTGGTCCCCACAATATAGCAAAAACATGGGCACACACACACACACACACACACACACACACACACTAGACGAATCACCCAAATAGCAAACCTGTCAACACTTTGTCAACAGTTTTGTCTCAAATGTCAGCAAGTGTTTGGGTTCTGTTTCTGGGGACAACCCTCCCACAAGTGCTTTTACTAATTTCGGTTGCATTCAGAACATCAAAAGACCAGTCTTTGTATAGAATTCTTTGCTGTTTGGTTAAAAATATTAACTGTTATCCTTCATTATGAAAACACTCTTCCTGCCTTCCCTTCCTCCAGCCTTCTAATCACAATTATAGCTTCCTGCAGTTTTACAATAAACAATCTGCTGTTGCTTTGTTGTGTGCAATTATTATTTTTTAAAGATTTTCTCACCTTTATATTCAATGCACAGTAGAGATGAATTGTGGGAGAGAGAGCATGGGACTAAAACACAGTAAATAAGGAGTTGAACTAGGGTTATGCTGCTCAAGGCATATGTGCCCATATGGTATAAGATCAAACCACTCAACCAATCGGCCCTCTCCAGTAGTATGCAATAAGCAAGAATGTTTCCATGAAGTCTTATTTATGTTAAAACATACCATCTCTTCAGTTCTCATGTGATCTACCAATTCACTCCCTTCTCCTCTCACATTTTAACTTTACAAATTTGTTGATTATTGCTAAGAAAACAAGACAGCTCTTCAGCTCCAGTGAACGTGAAGAATACCCTCAGTGTTAATCTGCACATTAAATTCCATTCGTGCACTTTGTTGCGGGGACATGCTGTGTGGGAGGTGATGACATTTATAGCGCTTCATGGGACAATGAGAAAATACTTCATGCATGTCACTATACTTTCATGAAAATGTGACTGTTTCCTATTGTGCATGTTGGTTTCATCCCATGCCGGGAAACGTACCCCACACTAGCAGCAGATGTAACAACTCTTCACAGCAGGGTGAATTTTATATTATGTTTCCTTTAATGTGATGCATGTCTGCACTCAGTTTCCATTCTCTGGTCTCTGGGAAAAAGGCTAACTCTGGGCTGTTATGAGAGGAGGGTTTTTTTTATAAATACCTGTTCTGTTTCTGTCAGGCTGGGAGTTGACTTCACATTTAAAGCTAGTGAGTGAAATTATTTATTCTTTGACAACATAAAAATGCAAACGGTGACATGCTTAAAGGACCACACAGTTGCACAGATGAAACCCTACTGATGTGACCTGTGTTTAACAAACAATTGCTGAAATCTAACATTTTTACATACCTTACCCTTATTTTTTGTGCGCGTTTTATTTTGTATCAACTTAGTGCATGTGTAAAATTGCTATTACATGTTGGATGAAAGGATCTGCAGGGATGAAAACTTTCTAAAATTAAACTTGTGGTTAAAAACAATACTCCCTCCCTTAATTTGTCACCAATTTAAAATTAATGTCTGGAAATTACCACAGCAACAAGACTCTATTATAATAAAAGTCCTAGTTTAGTGTTCTATTAGTGACAGTGAAAAACCTTGGCTTTGACATCAAAGTTACTTTTTAGTAATGCCAGGACCTGAATGGTCATGGCTTGTGCTTTTTATTTATTTTTTCTTAAAACAAGAGGAAACATGGGCTTCAAGAACAAAGTGATTAACCATTCTTAAATGATAGGCATAGTTAAGACAGAAATGTTTTGTTGTAGGGTGACAATCCTCCTCTTGTTTTTTCTTCCTCTTTGTCACCTTCATTTAAATTGCAGATAAGATTTGTCCCACTATGATGCATAATGAAGACGTTTTCTTGAAAGCTCTTCCAACGTTTTTTGTCTCCTGTTTGTTTATCACATTCCGGATTTCAGTTCAGCTGACGAGAAATTTAACTGCTGTGGAAATAATTTGTCTGTAGTAACATTTTCTGAGGAAGGCAGTTCCGCTTTTTCTCTCTGTTATTTGTATACAATAGGCAATGCATTTGCAACAAAACAGTATTTTATGCTAATTACTATTATGTGACTAACATTACAATCATCCTGTTTTGAAGTCAGGCTTTGCCCTAAAAACCGCTGGCCCCACTCACTGAAGCAAAGAATGCAAACACATGCCATGCTGTCACATGGACATGAAAAACAAAGTACGTTTGCATGCAGTGTTGTGTGACTTTGTGCCCAGGGAGCTTTGCCAGGTTTTATATCAGATGAAATGAAGTACCATTTATTTGAGGAGAGGTGCTGGAGAGTTATGGACAATATTTTCGTCAATATTCTCTTTTAAGACTGAGTTAAACATGATAAAAGAGTGTCTTCACAGTGCAAATGCTGTAGTTTGGTTATTGTTAAGAGCAGTATATTTATCAGAATATTTAAAAAGACACTGTAGTAGAGAATGCAAATAGAATTGCCTTTTCATAGCTGTCCCATCATACAGTAAAATTATTACATAATACTGACAATTTAACATTTGATTGCCAGCTGCCCATCAGTGCGGAGTTGTTTTTTAAAAAAAAAAACTTTTTTATGGCTGATGGAGGACAAAATAACTCAGTTCATCCACCATCCATCCGTCCATCATCTATACTGCTTAATCCTCATTAGTGTCACGGGGACTGGAGCCTATCCCAGCTGACTTAGAGCAAAGACAGAAGACACCCTGGACAGGTCATCAGTCTATAACAGGGCTACATATACAAACAATCACACTTATATTCACACCTACGGACAATTCAGAATCACCAATGAACCTGAACATGTCTATGGGAGGAAGCTGGAGTAACTGAAGGCAACCCACACATGCACAGGGAGAACATGCAAACTCCACGCAGAAAGATCCCAGGAAAGCCGGGAAGCAAACCAGGGTTCTTCTAGCTGCAAGGGGAAAGTGTTTACCACCAAGCCACGGTGCAGCCCTCATTTCATCATTCAAGCTAAAAAAAAAATCCTATTAATATTCCTCAAAATGCTACAGTTGTTCCTATCAAACTATGAGAAGAGCAACATCAGTAGTTAAAATAAAAATGAAAAGCTTCATTATAACTGTATAACCTCCAGACAAAAAAGCAGAGCTTTTCTAAACTCTAATAGTGTCTTAGTCCTTTCATTTTGTAAAAGGATGAAATGTTCCAGTGAATTCCTGTCTTTTATTCACATGCCTTTTATCAGGGAGCCACTGAGGTGAGATGAGAACACTAATTAAACAAATTCAACACAGTGATGTCAGACTCACTTAATATTCTGTATTCCTTATAGAACCAATGAAGTGCTGTGCTTTGCTGTCATACCTTCAGTCTAGCTCTTGCTCCTGGAGGAAGCAATTTATTGTCCATTTCTCTACACTCCAAAACAGATGTTTTGGCCTAAAAACAAGCTACACAACAGTTTGCATCAGTCTTTTTGAGCTATGACAACTTAAATTATATTCAACCAATGAACTCTGTAGAGGGGAATTAGTCTTCCCTTGACAATCAATGGTATTTTAAATTGCCAATCACTTAGTAACTTGTAGCATAAACCCGAGTTTGAAATCCTGAATTTAAAGTGGGGAAAAATTAAGTTAGCAAAACAATTCCATTAATTTACAATGACTTGAATTTGGTTTTAGATTAATTAAGGCAGAAATGTCTACATAAATCACAATAATAAGTTAGTGCAATCACCAACATTCTGTTGCAGTTTTCTCTCCATCAAAACAATGCTTGCAACTAAAAAGGTTTAGCTAGATCATTAGATTTAGATTTTTTTTTTTTAAATTTGCAATCATGCACTTGATTAAGTGCTGATAACAGGGCTACTGAAATACTTGAGTGAATGCTTGGTGCAGCTTTGTGCTGTTTTTCCTCCCAGCCAAGATAAATTGTGGCCCTGGTGCTATCCATGTGTTTCTTGTTACAACAACAATATGTGAGAACTTACAGTTTACAGAAGGCATTTAAGCCGCCTAATGTTCTGCTATAATTACCCATGACATAAAACAGAGTATGGTGAAGTCATTAACTCAGCTAATGACAGCATAACCCTTTTTTGTAATCACGATTGTTTTAATCATCATTCATCTATATGAATACCATTCATGTGAATATCCACATTTACATTATATATTGGCATAAGTGCAGAGCTCCTTGAAAATATATTGCAGCCTTTATACCGGTCACAGGCTAATGAGTTTTAAAACTCATATATGTGTGTATATATATATATATATATATATATATATATATATATATATATATATGTCAGGGTAGAGACTGCGATTTGGTAGAGTTGGAGTTTCTACCAGTAGAGATTGCGATCGCAACCTCTACCAGTAGAATTGGAGTTTCTACCAGTAGAGATTGCGATTGGAGTCTCTACAAGTACAGACTGCGATCGCAATCTCTACCAGTAGAAACTCCAATCCTGCCAGTAGAGATTTGTCAGGGCTAAGGTTAGACTTTCAAGGTTAGGGTCAGGGGTCAGGGCAGGGGTCAGATTTAAAGGTCAGGGTCAGTTAAGGTTAGGGTCAGGGGTCAGGGCAAGGGTCAGATTTTTAAGTTCCATCTCAACTGGTAGGATTGGAGTTTCTACTGGTAGAGACTCCAATCGCAGTCTCTACTGGTAGAAACTCCAACTCTACCAAATCGCAGTCTCTACCCTGACATATATATATATAAAAGACAGGAATAGTTCAACATGTTGAGAAATACACATTGCTTCTAGCTTAGATTAGAAGACTTTCATATCTGTCTATTGAATTAGTCACTTGAGCCAGAAGACAGAGAGCTTAGTTTAGTGAAAATTCTGACAGTTAGCCTGGATCTTTCAGGCTCTGTCCATAGTTGCTTTTTTTTTATCCACCTACCAGCACCTCCCCTGAAGCTAATTAAAGCATTTTATCTAATTTGATTAATTCATACCAAAACCAAAAATCAGACAAACTGCAGAGACTCCAGGAAGTCTCAGCTGTTTCCATCTCCTGGCCTCATATTTTGGTAAGAGAGTGGTAATGACTCTCATGAAACTTTGAGCAAGATTGCAAACACACACATTTCAGAACATGTCAAATTATTCCCTTAAGGTTACTAAACTTTAAAATGTGACTCTGTAATGTACTAAATAAGGGTTAGCACCAGTGATGAAAACATTTAGAGTGAGTATGTCAGATGAAACCGCCACTTAAGATTGTCTAAGGCTGCCGGCCGCATTAGTGTAAATACATTTGAACCCCATCAGACATTCATAACTACTGCATGTGTATCTGTGCTTAAACAACCATTTCCAGTAACATAAACCTGAGCCCTCATTTATTTTTTAAGTAAATACACAAAAAACACATTAGCTCTGCTCTTTGAACCATATGGTGTATTTAATCAAGCACAGGCTAACGGTAGAGCGTGTTTCCTCGTGGATCTGGAAACTGTTGATTGAGAGAGCTGATTTGATCTGAAGCAGAGCTACTATGAAGGCCCGTGTGTGAAATGGGAACTGACAGACTGATCCAAATAGCACCCGCAGATATCTAACACATGAAATATGTTTAAAGACGGCCTGAAATGTCTGGCTTGTCTGGGGGTTATTAGACTAGATAAAACAGCCAACTGAAAGCTGACAATTTTCCATCGCTGTGGCAAAAAGATGTTTTTCCTCTCCCACCTTAAGAGGCAAAAATAGCAGCAAAATGTGTTTGCATTGTTTACATAAATATGGCAATGGCTGGATCCTATCAGAGGAAGCGAGGTCAGCGCTGGCTTCAGCGTCGCATTCTGCATGTTTACAGCTGTCAAATGTCTCGCAGGCTGTTTTTTATTTTCTACCAGTCCAAATTGTGTGACTTTGGTGGAAAGCAGATCAGATTAGAGGATGCAGTGTAGATAAAGCCAAAGTCATTTGAGGGAAAAACAAATTAATGCCATATGAAGCTTGCTTGAATGTGTTCCTTTCAGAGCTCTTGTTGTGTGTTCGGATTGCTTTGATGCCGACCACTTTGTGCTCACACGAACAAACTTGTGGACACACACACCAACGCATAACAGCACATGTTCTGAAATTATAAGCTGTTGTGCTGTCTGCAGTTGTCTTTAATGCACACCACAGTTGTATTTTATGTTCTTTGTCAACCACACAGAATGGCAAAATATGCTGGTTTTTATCATGATTGCCTGCTAATGTCACTGAACTGCTGTGAGCAGTCGATCTGTCCAGCTTTCAGATTGTTTTTGAAGATTAGCTTAATGCGACTACTGTGTTGGTAATGGTGATTTGAAAACGCGTAACAACTGCTGTGGTTTTGAGCTCACACCAGTATAAAGTCAGTTTTCTTCTGACACATCTGCTTTTGATTACTATTTGGAAAAGAAGGAGGAAAAGTGTGAATATATTTGTTGTTTTGGTTTAAACTACAGTTAAAAAATAAAAAGTACTCAGTTCACAAAACAAGATGAACCTGCCATCAGAATGATGATTAATGAGCCCTAATTCAAATAACTCATATTAGCAAATGAGTTAATCGGAACGGACAAGGGAAGTCAAACCTCAATCTGACAGATGAGCTGGCGTATGCAGTTGCTCCAGAGTTTCCTGGGCTGACGTGGATACCAGTCTTCAAGGTCAGGTCATCCTGTCGTGTGGAGACTTGACCTTCAGTCCACCACCTGACATAACCCAGGCCCACACCGGCAGTTTCTTTTTTTAACCTTAGAGAAGAGAGAAAAGGTGAGAATTAAATGAGGGGCAAGTTGGAGCAGGTGAAGTTCCAACACCTGTGGCAGATGCTCATTTACCAGCATGAATCATTGTGAAATAGACTGGATGGTGTGGATGTTGTGACCTCTTTGTTAATAAGTAATCCGACTTTGGCTAGATTTCAAAAAGAAAGAAGATTAACAGGGAGCTGTTTCACCCTGCCTTATTGCTGTATTTGTGATATTTTTTGTCTTTTCTGAATGAAAAATCACCTTTATGTGAGATATCTGCTTTCAGCTGACAGTAAAAACAAGGTTTAGATAGCCTCTGACAGACAGGCCAAGGCCTTTTGGGCCTCAAATGAAAAACAGAGCTACTTGGTTACAAAGGGAGTGACAGTGACAAATAACACACCGGGCATGTACTCTTGTTTGAGAACAGATAACTTTAAATGACTCATTTCCTGCCTGTATTAATACAGTTTAAACATAAACACAGAGAAAGAGAGGTCACATGAATCAACACTTCCTCAAATGCTGACAAGAAGGAAATTTTTCAGCTTTGTAAATCGGCACCAGGAGTTACCCTTCACCTGATCCTCCTGGGTCAAGCAAGATTTGTTTTCAAAGCTTGGAGACTACACTTCCTATAGAGCGTTGGTGGTCCTATAAGTAAGTATAACCACAGATGTGTCTTCATCCTCTCCTTCTTTTCTGTCTCTCCTTCTCTACCAAAGTAACTGTTCTTATTTAAAGCCATATCCTATCACTTGTATTAAGGACTTCCGTTTTTCACCTTGGCAATGACTTTGACGTCTACCTATAGATTCAAAGTGATACAGTTTTGGTCTTTACAAATTTGCCTTTATATCATCCGAAATGGGACAAAAACAGCAGTGGGATGAAACACAAACCGGCTAATGTTCTCCTTTATGAGATTATGCATCACACATGTTGTTCACACACAAAAAATAAAGCACAGCTCAGGAGTAGAGTTGTTGGTTTTAGAAAAATGCTTCCCTCGGGTGAGCAAATGGAACCCAAAAGACTCATTGGTTCCTTGTCTTACACTATTGTGATTGATAATATTAACTTGCTAATCTATCTGCCAGGACCATAGAACAACAACAATAATAATAAAGCTGCTATGATGTGCATCATTGAACCCATTTCATTTAAAGTATTTACCGTGTTTGATGGGTACAGTTGGAACAGATTTGTGTTTTTGTGCTTTCAGGAGATGCCATGTGCTATAAAAGGAAGCCTACAAAGTCAGAAAAATTTGTCACAAGGTTTCATTCATTTTTGCATAGAATTACATGGTTTTCTATATACTTGAGTGATACAACTCTCAAACCTTGTTTTGAAGCTTCATGATCTCCAGGAAATCCTTTGCATATGATTTTTGACCAGGGTTTTGTGTCATTGATTGGCATTAGTATGCAAGTTAGGTTAGTTTAAACACAAGACACTTGTGTTCTTTAAAATGATTTTTAATACATTTCATATTTTAGACACGTGCTGTGTCAGGAAATGATCTGTATTTTCATTCTTTAACCACTCATTAACTAAGAAAACGAAGTCTCCGCAGACCTGATATGTTTAATTTCCCTGTCTATTCAAATCTCAGGTCTATTTTAATGCAAACTGCTTAAATTTCTTTGTAAGAAGCAGACCCGCAGCTGAATGTAAAGCATGTAAGGTCTCTTTGGAAATTTACTTTTATTCCCTAAAATGTGTCTATAGACTAACAATAGGAATGTGAGCGTACTAATCTGCAAGTATGCATGCCATCCAGTAGAAAAATCTGCCTCTATCTCCTGGGGGAATATTGGACATTCCTGAACTATGGAAAGCAGGGACCTCTGAGTCAGTCAGGTCATGGCCTCTTGTTCAATGAGCTGTATCTGCTGCAAATGGACACTGATTGCAAAGGCACAAGGGATTTCCCATGCTGATGTGTCAGTGAAGGTATCAAAATAGCTGAAACTGATGATTTAGTGACTATGTTCAGTCTGAAAATACCACATTGCTTGGACATTAGCAAAAACAGTTGGCACAAATAAAATGCTTTTCTGAAAGTCAATCTGGAGACATAAGAATCTCTTTGAGTCATACAGGAGGCTCAAATGCAATATAAAAGCAAACAGTGTGGAGCAAAACTTTAACAGTAATTGGTCAATAGTGTGTTTAGTTATGATGTGCTGACAGACCAATAATATCTTTTTTTTTCTCCACGAACTTTACTGTCTTGTTTCTCTCAAGACACGCGTGGGCATTGTTTAAATATACTTGCACTGCTACACCAGTTTTCCATGATCAGAAATCCAGCCTGAAAGGTTTGCTTTGTCAATGATTTATTAAAGCACCTTTAAATGCTGTAACATGTGCTTGGTTCTTTTCATTTGGCAAAAAAGTTTGCCCGAGACATCCGGTACAGAATAAAGGGCCAGTTGAAGGCTCGAAAACGAGTGGCTCCGCTTGTGAAGTTTACGACATCTCAAGGAGAGAGAGTTATTTATTTTACTCAGTGAGAGAAATACAGGAAATGTCTCACGGTTACATTTTTTCCTCCTTGCACCAGGTACTGTATGCATTTGATTATGCTTTCATAAAAATGGTGGATTTCTCTTCTTTTTTTTTTTTTTTTTAAGTGAACTGTAATCACTTTACCACACCTGCATCGACTGGTCTTTCAAGATATAATATGTTGTTGACTTTAAATGACTAAAATGTGTTTGGAGATGATAAAAATAAGCACTCATAAGAAGGCCCTCCAGAGCAATTTTGTTTTTATAGACTCATCTGGCATATTAATAATCTTTCCTATAATTTGCAGTTGGCTGATTCACAGTATTTTGTCAGTGAAGTGCATCCTTGTTTTTTACAGTCAGATTTTTTCATTTTAGAGGACAAACATATAATATTCTTTATGTAATATATAAAATGCAGCCTCTCCAACAACCACTCAACAGAAAATACTTTTTTTAAAAAGGGCAAATTGCTATGAAATATCTAAAATGAACTGACTGGCAAGAAATGTTTAACACAAGCAAATGTGTTGCTATCTACTGACTTATTACCATGTAAACAAATGTGAAAATATTTTCCTGACTTACAAATTATGACCAGGTTACATAATTCTCATAAAGTTAGAATGATGACCAGGGCACAGCATAACGTTGGGGCTTCACTTCAGCTCTGTTTTCACATTATGACCACATATAATATTATGTTATGATACAGAAATATAAGGAACATTTTTGCTTTGCCAGCTGGATGTGACTGCACTCAAAACTGATGTCAAATATTTGAACTACCAAAGGAATATGTGCTGAAATGTGATGCTGTACTCAGCTGACTGTGAGCACATTCTTTCCGAGATGTCAAAGTTCGGCTTTGTTAAGTTTTATTCATATATATATCACTACCACGTTGCTGCTACTGCTCCTGCCTTGTGTAGTCTGACTATATGAGCTGTCTATGATTTATGTTCACAAGTCAAGCTGTAAAAAGTTTGGTCAAAAGTGTAAAAGCCCACCCACTAAGAAAGAAAGCAGTTTGTTTATTGTTGACAAGCTGATTAGTGGCCTTAAAGCGTGACTGCTCAGAGGTGAAGACACATTTATTTCTACTCAGGATGTTAAACTAGTTCCACTTTATGAGAGTATTTACTTGTTTCATGAGTGAAGTAATCAGATAAGAGAATCCACTGGAGCAAATACATTCCACTATTCTCGATTTTTTGAAATTCAAATTGAGTCAGAATCTATGAGGAACTACACAGAGAACATAAAGGCCTGTTTTTCCTGTCATATTTTCATTTGCGGTATGTTGTAAATTAGTCTAATGTTTGATCAGGCAGCGGATCCTTGTTTGCTTTAATCATCTTGTTTAGTGTAAGATGAAAGAATACGGAAACCACTACAACAGAAGATATCGTTGATCAACACCAGACAGGTTAGCTGTTTGCTGATGGCTGTCTGGTCTGTATTACTGGAGCTTTCCTTCACTTTGAATGGGTCACACAGAGGACATTTAATCTAAGAGCCTCACATCCAGTTTCCGCATGTGCAGCATACAGTTATGATAAACATACAGTTTGATTGGACAGTATGATGATCAGAATAAAGCCTGCCATGCACATTGTCATCATTACATGATGTACTTTCAAGCTGATTTAGTGTCAAAAAAGTTTCATTCAGCTCTATGTGGCTGCACACAGACCATTCATATATTCTTGCAGAACAGGAGTGTGCATCTTGTATTTTCTTTTGTACTTCATGTTGCAGTTCTCAAGTGAAACCAGTGCTCCCAGTTGTTCCAACCTGAGCTACTTCATGTCATCATGCTGACTGCACGGCTGTCATTTTTATGGATGAGGCCACCCATCTGCGGTCTCACTGAGTAATCTCAACTCCTCTCACTAACACATCGGTTTTTTAATGTGTGGCTTTGTTCCCAAATCTCCCTAGCCTTTGCTATGATCCAGCCTGAGGTTTGGAGATCTGTACAGCAGTTACTGTCAGACACCAGCAACAAGATGTCTTTATATTTCATTGCTAATTTGATGTCAGCTGCCCAGAAGCTGCAATATTAAGCTAATGCTTATGAATCTGCAATGTAAGTAAGTTCAAGTATCAAGGATCTTTCTCAGTGATGTCTAGAACTGAATATTTCGGATCACTATTGTTGAAACACTTTAGTCCTCCTGCACCCATTCTTTACACTTTACACTGGAGACCTGTTCATGCTGACAAAGTGAGGAAAATTACCTTTTTTTTTTACAGAGGCAGTGGTCACAAAGGGTGTTGCCTATTAAAATACTGTTTTATTTGTGTATGTCAGTTGCTTACACTACTTGTTCTCATTGTTTTCAGATGTTTTATTCATTTTTACCTGCAGCTTTAACCCTGCCGACGGGTACGTCGGCAGGGTTATTGCATTCGGCGCGATATCTGGCTGGGTAAGTATGTATGTATGTATGTATGTATGTATGTATGTCCAGTCCGATATCTCTGCAACCGCTGAAGTCAGGATAATCAAACTTGGCACTGAAGATCAGTCTAAGGTCCTCTGCTCAGTTGTGGAGTTACAGGTCAGCAGATCAAGTAGGGAGGGAGATATGTACGATGATCAAAATTGATATATATTGCATCAGTTGTATAGGGAGGGAGGGCTGCTCAGTGGCGTAGTGGTTAGCACTTTCGCCTTGCAGCAAGAAGATCCCTGGTTCGAATCCCGGGGTGGGCCTGGGATCTTTCTGCATGGAGTTTGCATGTTCTCCCTGAGCGTGCATGGGTTTTCTCCGGGTACTCCGGCTTCCTCCCACAGTCCAAAAATATGCTGAGGTTAATTGAGTACTCTAAATTGCCCGTAGGTGTGAATGTGAGTGTGAGTGTTCGTCTGTATATGTAGCCCTGCGACAGACTGGCGACCTGTCCTGGGTGTCCCCTGCCTTCGCCCGAGTCAGCTGGGATAGGCTCCAGCTCCCCCCGCGACCCTAATGAGGATAAAGCGGTGTATAGAGGATGGATGGATGTATAGGGAGGACAGGGTTTTCGCCAGCAGAGGACGTGGTTCTGCCCTCTACTGAGGGCTCATCTAGTTGCCTAATGGAATTGACAAGCCTGATTAACATGCAAAGGTTTCCTTGTGCAATAACTGATAGATATGCAGTGAACGTCTGTTAATCAGAAAAAGTCTAAGTTGTTGAAGGTCTGATAGAAGACTGCTTAAACTCCTGCAGCAGGACAGTATTTATTGTCTACCAACACAAACCTGCTGGCAGAGGTTGGCAGCCTGACATTTATCATAAATTTCAGAATATGGAAAGCTAGAAGGTCACCTTTCATATCCTCTCATGCCTTTGACATCTCTATGTTAGGAAGGTAAAAGAAATTACAGAGGGAATGATTTTACCTTCCTGGCGATCTTGGAACAGCCACTTCAGAGGTTTGAACTATGGGCCAAAAACAACTGAGGACTAAAATGCACTTTAACTATGATGTACTGCTGCTGTCAAATGACATTGCTGCAATTTCCAATTCCCAAAAACTGCACAAAACATTTTTTCCAGGTTGACAACCATATCATTTTGGAATTAAAGTAATTTGAAAAAGATTCATTGCCTACTCACCCAGAAAATCAAAGACAGTTGAATATTTTGACATCAACTCCAACAGGAAATTTATATTTCTTACAGCACTTAATACCAGTATTAAGGTATACTACATATTCAGTGACAACCTTACGAATGCCACTAACCATAAGGTACAGTAATGCACTTACATTTCTGTCATTTATCATTTAATTCAATGCTCAGAGGCCCAGTCTGCTTCAAAATGTTGCTCTTTATAGAGAAAACTGCCTGCAGTTTGTCATGTGTTAATATTTATCCAAGAACGTCTTCCCTCCCCTCGAGGATCCAAAATAATGGGGATAATTAAAATAAAAAAAAAACTTTAATGGACTCTGCTTCTATTGTTATTGGAGGTTTATTTTCTATAAAAGTTTTAGGGCAGCACCCTGCTGAATGAAAGAAGACCAGAGTGTACTGTTTATATATCTACTTCCCAAAACACAAGGGTTTCATTGTTGGGGGTGTCAGGGGAGAAAAGATGGGTCTGGGTTTCAGAAGCTGTCTTAAAAAAATAATAATAAAAAAAAAAAAGGATTTCAGTCAGACACAAGATTTGGATTCAGCATGAAGACGGGTGCTGTTCCTGGTGGATGGGGAGCGAGAACATGAGCTCATGATCATAGAACTACAATGCCACCTATGGGTGTTTAAGTAGTACCACATACAGTGATGGTGGAAATTCTGTTTTACTGGTTTTACTTCATTTTATAGCTGGCACTCGGTATGTTATTGCATGCATTACCTGTGTACTCTCTCACGGGAAAGTTTGCGTCTAGCAGCTTGTCCCTGACACTCTGGAGCACATGGGAGGCCTTATTTTGTCTCTGGAAGGCAACACAAACAATTCTGTGGAGGACTTTATACATTTTGGCCCTTGTCTATAGAAGGTATTAGTCCTGTATGCACCCTGTATATATCCTGTAACTCTGACGGACACTCACTTTTTGTGAATTTCCTTTTTGTATAATTTCCTCAAATGGGGTTATCCATTACCTGACCTCTAAAAAAGAAAAATAATTAAGTCTTTTACAGCACAGCTGCTTGGAGGGAAATCTTTTACTTAACAAAAAAAAATTAACAAGTTTGTGCACTTATGCGTGGAAATAAGTTTGAGCTTTGTAATGTTTAAATCACATTTAAACGTAGTAAACGGTACAGTTCACAACAAAGTACCAGGTTATGTCAAAGTGCACCTTTCTGTACAAAGCAGACACATATAGTCGGGAGACCTCAGTGCATAACTATATTTACCAACTTTAGACAAATCAGAAAAAGCAGGGAAATGCTATCCGACAGATTAGAAACATTTAAGCTTTAATATTTCTGCATGAAATAAACAAAGTAGACATTATCCATGCACACTCAATCCTGGCATTACCAAGTACAACTAGTACAGTAGTTGATTTTACTTTCATTTTTCACTCTGAATGGGAAGTGTTTTCTTTTCTTTTCCTGATTATGACTTCGTTGAAAGATGAACCTGGCTCAAACACCTTCTAGAGTTTATAATGTCATCCTCCTGGTCGACAGACGGCGGTATATTTCAGATTTTCATGTCTTTCCTTCTCGGTGGTTTTGCACAAACCCAACATGGCGGCCCACAGGTTAGCATGTTTGGGGATAAATGCCCTTTATTCTACGGTCTGCGCTCCAAAGCAGGTAACTTACTCATTGTAACCGTGCATGTTGTGGTTGAAGTGTTTTCATTAATGTTACACCTCACATCTCTGACAGAAGGGTAGAGACAGGAACACTGACTCTATTAGTCGAATAACTAGCGTTTGACGTTAGCTCCGTGGCTAATGCTAGTTAGCTTGACATGCGACAAGAAGTTATATTATTGCTTGGTAACTAATAATAACTCATCTTTACATGCACTGCTAAGTTAATAAGAAAGGAATTGAGACATATATTATGAATTTTATGTACCGCAGTTTAACCTGGAGAGCTTTTAATCTCATTTTGAAGCTAACGCTGTGCTACAGGCAGTCTTACCTTTTACACCACTGAACCTCCTTCACATCTGTCTGGGTTTGTTGTAGTAAGTCAGGAGAACGACCCAAGAAGATGTCATCATGTTTCGATGTTTTTGTAATCATAATTAAACAACTGAGTCTGATAAGGACATAAACTCGGTGGGACATCTTTACAGCCCGTTTAACACAACACAGCTGATTTGATTTGTTCACACAGCACAGAGGAGTTTATAAAGGAGATAATCATTGTCCTCTAGGCATCATAAGAGTTCGGTTGATCTAAATTAACTCATTTCACCTCAATTCACAAAAAAAAAAAAGTTCGAATCTAACCAGATTTTTTTTCTGTGCATATACTGCATATGTAGATATTAATGATCCTGCAAAATTTCAACACCCTAGTTACATTATATCTCAAGTTATAGCACTTCAAACATTACTTCACTGATGGATGCAAAGATGTTACCTATGACCCCAGATTTTACACATGGCCAACTCAGTTAATATTCACCACTTCTGTCAAAATCTGTCAAAGATGGTCAGGCATGATGCATTCAGTGAATTGAGGCAGAATGACTCCGGCATCACCTATAAGCAGGTTTATAAAAGTAGGGTTGAAGGAGTGAGTCACTGACTCTGCTTTATCTCCTCAAGCAAGTCATTCCAGAGCAGAGGAGCCATGATGGCAAAAGAAAGGTTATCTTTAGATATATGCCTCAACTTTGGAACAGCCAGAAAGATCGTCAAAAGCAGGAAAGGGAACCATGTCTGGAATAATATCTACTATCTGCGAAGAGTCTTTCAGAACTGCCTGTAAGATTTGGTTCAGACCAGGCTGACCCAGTTACTCTACATGTGGCACATGGGTACAATGTTAGCTGTCAGTCAGTAACGGCTGAAATGATGTTTGCAGGCGCTGCGGAGCTGCTGGGGTGCAGTGGAGCAGGTGAGAGGTTACTATGTCAACTGGAGGATGCTGAGGGACGTCAAGAGAAGACAGATGGCCTTTGACTATGCTGATGAGAGGCTACGGATCAATTCACTGAGGAAAAACACCATCCTACCCAAGAAGCTGCAGGTAGACTGCATTCTTTCACCTTGTATAGTGATGCACCAAACTATTAATAAATGCTGCAAGACAATCACTCTAAGCATGCTGTGATCATGTAAAACACACGTGATAATTGATTTGACATCACCTCAAATTACCATTTTTTTTTTGTGCTTTATTATGTTGGACGAATTACACATATGCTTTGTTACGCTGAACATGAACTAGTGGAAGAACAAATGTGCATTAATATATAGTTCAGTCAAGCTGCTGGTGCACTGATGAGTTTTGAGCTGTTACTGCTTATGCAAAGTGTTGTAACTATGAATTTTGGTATGCAATGAAATAAATTTTCACAATCTTGTGTGTTTTTTGTGATCTCTTTGGGACATAGTTCATGAAAACCAATAACCAAAGTAATTCCAATGTATTTTGGAATTTTTTTGTTCATAAAATTCCTTTTTGTAAAAAAAAAAAAATCTTTGCAGGAGGTAGCAGACAAAGAGATCGCAGCGCTGCCCAGAGACAGCTGTCCTGTGAGGATACGCAACAGGTGTGTGATGACTTCCCGACCTCGGGGAGTGAAGCGGAAATGGCGACTGAGCCGAATTGTCTTCCGTCATCTGGCTGACCACAATCAAATGTCTGGGATTCTGAGGGCAAGGTGGTGACTGCAGCCTCATTGGACATTTCAGTCAGATCGTAATATGAAAAGCAGGCTGTTTCAGTGGGTCTGGGCAGAAACCCTGGGCATCGGTATTTTAGGCTCCTGTAAATGATGTTTGATTCAGACAGTAAGTTGCCTTTGTTGTCTTATGGCTGTTCTAAATATGAAAAAAATAACCATTACAGTGTGACACCTGAGAAGATCAAATGCCGATTTAACTCACTGTATCAGAAATGGATAAATAAATGTTATTGTACTTTACATTTGTCATAAGTGTCTTGGGTTGGTGTAAAATGTTGATACAGAGATCAGTGATATTTAATAATGTTCATAGAATAAATATAGTCAATGAAAAATAGATTTTCTTCCACCACCTTCAAAAATATATAAATTTGTGTCACGTAATGTTCTGTCCTAGTAAGAATGGAAAATCCATTTCAATGGTGTTACATTCACTGATACTGTATAGCTGTGATGCCATATAGAAGAATGTATTAATATTTTGATAAACCTAAATGTTGAAAGTTGCTTAAACTTTTCTTTATAAAATTTACAAAACGGGACTTCAACGTTGATCCCTTTGTTTGATTTTTATTATGAGTATACAGTTACAGTCTTCTAAAAGGCGGGAGAAATTGTGATAACCTAATACATTCAGTAAAATACACTCAACAAAACTATAAACGCAACACTTGTTTTTGCTCCCATTTTTTATGAGATGAACTCAAAGATCTAAAACTTTTTCCACATGCACAATATCACCATTTCTCTCAAATATTGTTCACAAATCTGTCTAAATCTGTGACAGTGAGCACTTCTCCTTTGCTGAGATAATCCATCCCACCTCACAGGTGTGCCATATCAAGATGCTGATTAGACACCATGATTAGTGCACAGGTGTGCCTTAGACTGCCCACAGCATCTTGTAAAATATTCACACTGGATGGCTGAAAACATAAGAAGTGGATATAAAGTCAACAGATAATCCAAATTACATTATCGCTCAACATGTGTAACAAAAGCAGTAGCTGGAAAAAGATTTTGTCTTGCACATGCAAGACCTCGATGACTGGATGTGTCATACTTAAGTGAAGGGCTCACAAAGTTTTCACAGTGGTCTATTAATCATTCACAAAGCTGTACCTTTATTTGGGCAGCTGCTACTGTTCGCAAATAAAACAAGTGGCATAAATTAGCTATAAGCCTCCTACAATAAACAACAGGAAAAACAATGAAGTCCTGTATAAACTGATGTAGTTGAGATAAGACTTGAATGGCTAGTGAGATTTGGTGACGACTTAACATTTGGGTCCAGTAGGTGGCGGTAGTGCACCCGCAGCTTGTCAAACGCCAATACTGAAACAGAAGAAGAGCCGATCATTCAGCCTGACTGGGGACGAAGTTCTGCAGACTCAGAGCAGCAACATATTTCCTGATAAAGCTGATAAAGACAGAGCCTAAATGGATCTAACTGAACAGGTGAACACAATATTTATCATTCATTTTATTGACGCCGACAATGAAACTATTGTTTGTTTGGTTTCAGCTGAGGTAGCTGCCTTGTATTCTTATTATACTGAGAGCAGCGCTACGCTAGCTAACGTTAAAAATCAGCAAGTCACTGCGTACTGCGCTAGTAATGTCTGTTATTATATGTAATTATATGTAATGCTAAAGCAGTGTTACATCTACAACTAAACTTAAACTCTTGTTTGTTAAAGATGATAACACCAGGTGGTCATGAGTGGTGTCAGCGGATAACTAGCAAGAAGTTCGCCTGCTAGTTTAGCTGTTAGCTTCAAGTGGAGTTCACTAGAACATTCTAGCAACATAGTTGAGACAGCTAGCGCGATGCTTAACATCCGGATCGGGTAATTAATGGGCTTAGCATCTACTCGAAATTGACAAATATCAGACTTTTTTAGTTAGTTAGCGTCTTGGTATAGCTAATAAGGCGTGTTAGCATCTGTCACGTGTTGTGAATGCGTAATTCATCCTGTACCAAGATGAAGATATCGCACTACTAAACCGACTATTTAGTTATCATCTGAGCTGGTACAATGTCAACCCTCATGTTGAATGCCTTGCAAATAGAAGTTACCCTAAAGCAAAGTTTAGTAGTAAAAGCAAATTTCTAGTGATATGCAAAGTAGTGAAATTAAGACATACAACGGATACTGGTCAACTCACTCCCCGGACAACTCACTCCCCAGAACGTCACTCCCATATGCTTAGGTTACTTACCTATAACTAGCTGAAATCCATGGATGATATCCTTTTACAATGAAAGCTGAAAAACCCTAACCCTAAACCTAACTCTAACCGGGGAGTGAGTTGACCAGGTACCCATACAACTTTGCATCTTTTTCAACATCTTGTCAAATTGTGTTTTCTGACAATCCAGCCAATGGAGAAATATTTCACTTCTGGGATGTAAACTCATAATGAAATGTGGTGACACAACTTCTTTACTGAATATTCTCTCTGTATTTCTCTGTGATCTCATCCCCCCTCTCCCAAACATAGATCAACCAGTTGGAGGCAGACTTGCAGGAGTTGGGGTCCCTTTTGGAGAAGGCTGAGAGGAAAAGAGTGCAGGAGCTGTTAAAACAGGAGCAGAAGAAGGTGGAGAAGGAGCTTGCAAGCAAACGACAGCAGAAGGAGCAACAGACCAGAAGAGAGACAGACCCAGCTGCAGCCTCTAAAGCAACGTACACAGTCAAGATCACCAGCTATGGTATGAGGCCATTGTTTATTATGACTGTCAGCATTTGTACCAGGAAGCAGTAACTGAACAAGTGTTTGAAAGTTGTTTATGTTTGTATATCTTCTATGCAGCGTGGGACCAGTCTGAGAAATTTGTCAAAATTTACCTTGCATTGAAGGATGTGCACAAAATTCCATCAGAGGACGTGGAAGTCAACTTCACAGAAAGGTAAGATGGTAGTCATGATGCAATATTAACTGTTAATTAATCATGTGTCACAAAGCATACAATTAAACTTTCTAATTTTGTGATTCATAGGTCATTGTCTGTGCTGGTGAAGGATCTAGATGGCAAAAACCATCAGATGACAATTCTCAACCTGTTGTATCCAATTGATGAAAAGGACAGCTACAAAAAGGTGAATAAAGCTTTTGCACAAGGGTGCACGTAACTTTATTTGGTCTGGGCCTCAAAAGAGTAGCAGAAGATGTTATCCTGCATGATGTCCTCATCACTACCGCCATGATTGCTCCCCTCACTGTCTTCCTCTATTTCAAACATGGTAGATGATGATGTGAGCCTACGTCTTTCTGCTTAGTTGAGCTTGTGATGAGATGTCTTTGGTCCAAAAGTCTTTGTTTTCATCTTAGACAAGTAGATGTACATCACGCCGTGTCTTTGTGGCGGAGTCTCCGTCAACAGACTAACAATCTGTCTCCTGTACTTGGCTTTAAACAAGAGCGTCAGCTGCCCATTCACTGCACATGATGCAGGTCCTCTTCTTTAAAAATGCCTGTCCTTGTGAAAGGCTAAAGGAAAAGTACTATTACTTTATCATTACGCCCTGCCACCTGTCAAGGTGTGTCTGCACCAGAATTCAGACTGCACAATATTCTTGTGCTCTTTGGTCTTCTTGTGTTTTTCAAAAGCTGAATGACAGAAATGATTCAACCCAAATTTAATGGCACTGCTTGTTGTTGTTGAGATTGAGATTTTCAGCAAATCAGTTGGAGATCAACCTACTTGTCAGACAAAAAGTTGGAGCAGTCAAGAGGCCTGATCAACTTCAGTTTTTTTTAACCATAACATTTCCATAACATTAACTTAAACCTCTCAAATTTGATCTGGATGTGGCAGAGTGTTGTCCTGCCATACTTCTTTACATAGTTTGTTTTTAAAGATTTTACCATATTATCCCACACACAAACATGGCCATATATGGCTTCATCTTGACTGAAAACATGCAGAGATGTTCTGTTGTGGATCATTAAGGCTTGTGCAGGCACGACAGGGCTCTATCAAGCTCTATGATTACTCGTAATAAGTCTTAATATACTGCATTTTCTTGTTAAGCTCTAACAGTTATGGTCATTTTTATTTGCAGTCAAATTAACTCATGATGATTTTCCTGTACCTTTCACAAAATGCTAAATGAAGTTTCAGTGTTCACTTTCTAGTTTAACCTTGGTTTGTTCTGCCAGTGCCTGAACAGAATATTTAGCCATCTTTGTTGTCTGAAAGCCTTTTACCAGTTATTTTTCCTTCTCTCTGCAACAGATAAAAACAGACATGGTTTTGGTCATGTGCAAGAAGCAGGCAACAAAGAAGTGGGACTGCCTGACAACGGTGGAAAAGCAGTCAAAAGAGAAAGAGTAAGTTTATTGATGATTTTCAGTTTGCAGTAATTGCAATTAGGGTTATGGCCAGCGCTTTCTCAAATGGATGAATTCCTAAAAAACTTATTGCATGACATATGTGGGAATGAGTCATCAGTAGCTAATGACACATTGGCAGGAGGAGTTGTGCCAGGAATCAATGGAATTATAATTGCGTAACCATTTGAAAGCCTGCTAGTTTTCACACCCACATCTGGCTAATCACTGAACACAGCACTCCTTCTGAAGCGTGCATTAGCCTTCACACTGAAGTACAGCGTCACTTCTGTCACTGTGCATTCAGCAATGACTATAGGCAGCTTCGGTGCATACCTTCAGCACGAGAATGATCCAAACCGGTGAATGGACACACCATTTAGATATGTTGTCATTGCTTCTCAACAGCAAACCCAGCATGGATGACAGTGCAGACCCCAGCGAGGGCCTGATGAGCATGCTGAAGAAGATCTACGCAGAGGGGGATGACGAAATGAAAAGAACCATCAACAAAGCCTGGTCAGAGTCCCAAGAGAAGAAAATAAGAGGAGAAGACATGATGGACTTGTAAACACTGCCGCTTTTCCACAGCAGGACCGAATGAGAGCTACGAGGGCTGTAGCAGGCTTGACTTAAATATTAAGTATTGGAACTGAAGTCCAGCGTACAAAGCTCATAAATGATGTGTCAGGAATAACATTTAAGCCCTGAGTGGCCTTATTTTGGCCCTGCTTTGAAAACCAGACTACCACTGTCCTGTGAGTCATGGCTAGTCGCAGATCTCATAATGAATTGTCAGGAAAATGTCTGCATAAACACGAGGCCGTTGTCCACCAGAGGGCAACCTTCATACAGCAAGTCATTCCAGCGTTTCATCATCGTTGATGTTAGGTTTCAACACTCAGGAGTTGTGTAGGGAGTGGCATCTGTTTGCCTGTTTGTATTTCCCATCACCTTAAGCGGTTACTTCTGACTACTGTGGAGGCTTGGAATCTAATGTTTTATTAGTCTTTCTGGTGAAGTAATTTAAAAAGAGAAGGGACCACGATGCAGTTACTTTTGTAGCTCTTGTTTTTGTTTTCCTTTCTTGTGTCAGACATAAAGGTCTGTCAGTCTTCATGGTTTAGATTAGACCAGAGTACACATAATTGGTAAAACTCGTCAATATTGTGAATTCGGTGCAGCGAAACTGAGCTGACATTTAAGAGGTTTTCAAATGTACGTTTGCCAAAGCTGACTCGCATTCCTGTTGAACACAAACAGTAGGCTCTTTTCACATCAGCCTTTTGTGTTCTTCTCATCCCGTAAATAGATCAAATGATAGCTGCAAATACAGTTGTAACCTTGCATCAGTGCAGTGCAATAATTGACAGTAGCGCATGCATCTGTGTGTCAGTCTTAATGTATTCTGCTCAGTCCTGCTGCAAAATGTAAATGCTCTGACAGTTCCGTGTAAATTGCATTATTGTAGTGTGGGGCAGTTTCCTAGTGTCATTTCTATGTATGGTAGTACTGTTTGAATTGTAATTTTCCTTCCAACATTCTGTTTTTTTATTATTCTTTTACATGGGCTGTTGTCATCATCTTACATTTACTGTTGCCTGTCCTCAGGCAAGTGTCAGTGCACTTCCAACAAATACAACTGTGGATCTGAGTTATCTTTACCTGTGTCTGTCTGTTGATTTTGACATCAGAATATGATTTATTAGGCATTTTGCCAAACCTTTTTAACGTTAACTTCGCCCTTGTGTTGCCGTACTTTAAATAATCATTGACAGAGGCCTGTTCCAGAAACACTGCAATCTAGTGGTAAAATAAACAGTGCGGTTGCTGTTCAAACTTACCTTTTATGATGCAGTGCAGGCTTCTCCTTCTTATATAACCAGCCACTAAACAATAGGCCATTCAAGGAAGATTTTTAAATCATTTATACTGTCACAATCCTGCAGAACCTGAGCTCCAGAGCTGCGTGTTTCCTCCACCAGGTGGCAGCTGTATCCAGTCGTCCATACTTCTCAGGGGGATTACACACAGGGGAAATCTAACCCAAGATTTTACTGTAGAAATGTAGGTACTTTGGCGTCTGGACTTTTTGAGGAGTTGTTTGCAGTTTTTCTGAAAGTATTATAAGACTGCTTGCAATGTAGGATTCATGCTAGAATGCAGCTAAATAATATTTTCAGGATTATTTTGCTTTTTCTGAACATAATATCCCTTAAATAATGTAACACCAAAGCTTAAATGTTGGGTAAAATGAAGATCTGACGAAACAGTTTATTACTGCCTTTACTCTTCCATATAATAACCTGAGATTTACCCTGATAAAGACCCCTGGATAGGCTTTTTTTCTGGGTTACAGTGAATCATCTGCCTCCAGACATGAGCGACATCAACGTGAGACAGCGCAGTCCTTCTTTTCCCCCACTGAGCTCTTTCATTCATATTTTTTCTTGGATTCCAGATAAATTTTTGATTGGGTTTCTGTTTGAGCAAATCGTCTGGACTCTCTCCACCGGTGCGCCACCTCCCTCCGCCCCCCTCGCTCCGTGACGTGTCCGCCGCCTTTATAACCGAGCGGCGCTGCGCCCAGACACGCCAGATGGAGACACGAGTGGGACGCATCGCTACGCGTCAGGCCGTTTACTGAACAAAATAGAGGCGAAAGGGATTTCTATTCGAACCGATCGTTTACACCGCTGTGCTCAATGGATACCGGTTGTTTCAGCGCGGCGCAGCGCATTTCGTGCCACGCCATGAACGCGGATTTATTTAAGACTGCTCAGGAGCGTGGACCCCAGCAGCCCTCCTCTGCCCCGGCGAAGAACAGCAGGAGCAAATCCGACCAAACCAAACCAGAGCTGGCTCAGGTGGTGACAGACTCCAAGACGGGCAGATCCTACAGTAAAGGGAAGCTTTTGGGAAAGGTATGGACGTTTCATTTCTCATGTCGCTCCTAGAGATGGATCGAGAACGTGAATGGTTAAAAATCGCCTGTTTTTAGATGAATGCGGACACTCCGGGTGATTAAAATTCATTATGAGCTGTCGTCCAGGTGTGTTTGTGATGCGGGAACAGAGAATGACCTCGTGGTGGATGTGGCCAATCTTGCCCCTGCTGTGCGCGTCATTGCTGAATGAATCAGGCGCAAGGTGTGCCCGGCTCGTGTGCGCACACATGGCTGGCAGCACCTTCTAAAAAATCTCGAGCGATTCTTCCCAACACCCGTCGCGTTTTAGCGGCACCTCAGACAAATGTTACACCCCGAGACAGACCCGCGTGTGGCTGTTCCGTGATTGTTCACCCCATGACAGTGTCCGTGTGCTGGTTGTGACTGTATGTGCTGCGTATG
The DNA here is from genome assembly GCF_021347895.1 of Acanthochromis polyacanthus. NCBI lineage: Eukaryota > Metazoa > Chordata > Actinopteri > Pomacentridae > Acanthochromis > Acanthochromis polyacanthus. The sequence continues at coordinate 25,271,566 of NC_067121.1, forward strand.
AATGGAAACGACTGTATCAACATGTTGCTCGTCATCGATACGCTGCATCGGGCAGCCAGCCAAGTCTTTTTTTCCTCTGCTGCCTGCCGCAGAGCTGGAAACGTCTCCGTCAGTTTCACGGTTAATGAATGCAGCAGCAGCTCGGTCTGCCTAATCCTTCATGTCCCCCTAGTATGTGATTATATCAAGAGAAATGCACGACTATAGATGTAGATCCGCAACAAAAGATGCAGATGATTATAAAATGGTGCATCTGACCAGATTTAACCCCTTTCATTACAGTGCTTAATGCTGGATTGGTTATTTGCTCTTGTGTATAATTGAAATCCTCCACAGCAGGCTTTCAGAATTGGCTAAATTATTGATGAATCATTTTGATTACCTCCTCTCCAGCTATTGATCCTCAGGTCAAACACTTGCCATTGAGGCAGGAAATTTATGGCCATTGCAGGTTTTTAACCTGCTGCTTTTGTTAACTGATTATTCTGTGTCTCCCAAGGGTGGCTTTGCTAGATGCTACGAGATGACAGACCTGTCCAACAACAAAATGTATGCTGTGAAGGTGATTCCACAGAGCAGGGTGTCCAAACCACACCAGAGGGACAAGGTACATAATCAGACCGCTTTTGTGTCCTTGGTGTGTCTCACCGAGTCCCTCACATAACCTCAAATCAATACCTGGATTTTGTTTTTAGGACTGAAATATGTGCACATATTGATCGCTTGTCAAATTTCGACAGATTACCAATGAGATCGAACTCCACAAAACCCTGTCGCACAAGCATGTGGTGAAATTCTCGCATCATTTTGAAGACCAAGACAACATCTACATATTCCTCGAGCTCTGCAGTCGAAAGGTGAGACTTCAGAAACCTCTAGAACAGTCTGCACAGCTTTCCTCTGCTTTGCTTGCACGTACACTGTTTGCCTTGTGTGTCTCTACAGTAGCACTAGACAGGCTGTATTCATTTTTAAAATCTCTTTTAACCCTCTGGGGTCTTGGGAGCTTTTCCTTTTTAGTGCTTCCTTGGGTCTTTTGCTATATTAAAAACAATTCATACTGTAAAGTGCAAGTAATTGATATTCTTCATTGCAGTGTGGGCTGTTTGAATACGTATGCTGCAGTGATGCCACATGACATAAACAATGATTCAAAAGACTCTCAGTTTTAAAGTATCCGTGTTTCACTGACAAACCACTTTTGATCTCAGCTCCTCATCTAAATGACAACAGCATCTAATCTTCATGCTACTGCAGGGTTGTGTGTTTGTGTGTGTGTGTAGCAGTGTTGTACGGTCCCGCTGATGGATGCGTGGTTGACGGTTCACCCATTGCTCTGTCTCTGCAGTCCCTGGCACACATTTGGAAGGCGAGACACACGCTCACGGAGCCAGAAGTGCGATATTACCTCAAACAGATCATATCCGGCCTCAAGTACCTCCACAGCAGAGGAATCCTGCACAGAGATCTCAAACTAGGTACGTAAAACAAAAGACTGGAATGTGGTGTGAGCGCACACACAAGCATCCCAGGAATCTGCTGTGACTTTGGGCAGACGCATGTTATCTGTGGAATGCTGACTGGACAAATGGTTTTGTCTCTTTCAGGCAACTTCTTTGTCAATGAGAACATGGAGCTGCGGCTGGGAGACTTTGGCCTCGCTGCTAAGCTGGAGACAGTCGAACAGAGGAAAAAGTACGATTTTAATAATTATTCCTTGGCTGTTTAAATTGAACAAAAAACATTTAAAAATAATACACAGTTCACACAAATGATTAAATCAGTTTAACCATCGCTCATTTTTAAAGTTAAAAGCCAATCGCACGCTTCTTCTTGATGGGTTTCCAGACATCAAACACAGCTCTTTTCCAGCTAAGACTATAGTGCCCTAAAAAGCATGTCAACCCAAAACCATTACCTCAGTCACAAAGCGCATTCTTCCTCCTACAACTTTCCCCCAGTGAGTACCTAACAAAACCGGTTTCAAAGTGGCAGTTGAATGTAACGCTTAGAGCAGAGTTTCAATACCTGTTTGACACCTTCCTGTGGAATACCAGAAGCCTGAGTGTGACAGGAAAAAATGCTGTAACCAAAACTTCGTGTGCATGACACAATTAAACAGAAACTAAGCAAGAATAGTTTGAGGTATTGAATCTAACCCATCACTGGTTTGCGTTTTTTCCCAGAACTATTTGTGGGACTCCCAACTACTTGGCCCCTGAGGTGCTCAACAGACAGGGCCATGGCACGGAGTCTGACGTGTGGTCCCTCGGATGTGTCATGTGAGTTGTTTTCTTTGTGTTAATTTTAGCCGAGAGTTATTTTTGATTTATAAAGTAGCAATGGTGTGGTTTTGGTTTTATCTAAATTCATTTTGTCAAAGTCAGTAGGGGGGAGGGGGAAATGAATGTGGTACCAAGTCTCTAAGGTCTTTTTTGTAAGTTTCAGTCATTCCTTTGTCGTGGTTTGACCAATGATTGCCTTGGTTTCTCCCTCATAGGTACACATTGATGTGCGGCAACCCTCCTTTTGAGACTCTTGACTTGAAAGAAACATACAAGTGCATAAAGGAAGTCCGGTACAACCTGCCATCCACGCTTTCCCCTGCTGCACAGAAACTCATCTCAGGCATCCTCCAGAAAAATCCCAGTGACAGACTCTCACTGGACCAAATCCTCAACCACGAATTCTTCACCAAAGTACGTTGACGCTTAGTTCAGCTTGGCATTTGTATGAGACAGTTGTGATGGGGATTTAAAGCTATTCTACTTCTGCCATTTGCTGAAGATCGCAGTGCTGCTTCAGGAGTGTGAAAGTGGTGTGAACAAATTTCTCACCAGCTCGTCTCGCACGCCCTCTCTGCCTCTTCTTTCTTTCTCAGGGTTACACTCCTGACAAACTTCCCCCCAGCAGCTGTGTGATGGTGCCAGAGCTTCACCCTCCAAGCCCTGCCAAGAAATTCTTCACTAAAATGGCCAAGAGCCTCTTTGGCAAGAAGAAAGCAAAAGGTAAGCAGCAGCAGAGGCAGCTGCCAAGTGACCGACACAAGAAGACTAGGTCATCCGTTTTCGAAGTCATTTGTTAGTTACATATTTGTGCCTTCCCAAATCTAATTATGCGGCACCTGTCTTCTTAATTAGATTTTGTCTCACGAGAACTTGAATTGAAAAAGACCTCGAACTGGATCGCGTTCAGTTTTCCTTAAAGCATTTCCAAGACGCGCTATAGCTGTTTAAACGCTCCTGTGGTTAAACGTATTTGTTGTGACTACAATGCGAGAATCTCTGTTTTCACAGTGGAGAAGATTCCATGCGAGGAAAAAGATGACAAGGACATTTCCAAGCTGGTGTCGGGCATCGTTAAATGTTCCATCAACCGGCAGATCAGCTACAAAACAGTGGGACCCAGTGAGGTGCGTCTTTTGATCTTGTTTTTCCTACTTCTGCGAGAAAATGATGGCCTAGTTTTGAAACAAAACTGGGTAATTCCAGCTGCTAGTACGCGCAGTTCACACGCAGCTTCAACAGCAACACACAGCGGTTCTGAAGGGGAAAAACTCAAGTGCACATTTTCATGACAAACCTCTGTTATGACTGAGAATGCCTTTTCTATGTTGTTCATTTATAAAGTGGGGGGGAAAAAAACATCTTAGAAATGGTACTCCAGTGGAAATGCGGAGCACCAGTTTAATTATGATGAGAGCAGACCGGAGTTTCTCCTCGGAATAGAATTGCAAATAGCTTTGAAAAGACCATCTTTGACTGAATATAGGGCAGCCATATCATTACATAAATTTGAAAGGAATTCTCTCTTCAAGTGGATTTAGAAGTTTGTTTTTACTCTGTAAGATGATGTAGTGTCCCAGAAGTCCTTCAGCTTGTCAGCAGATGAATAAATCTACAGCAGAAATGTGGCACTTTGTGCTGCTTGTGAGTTTTTCAGTGTGAAATCGGAGTGCATGTCCACTTATTGAGGCAGCCTTTATTGTAAGAATCTGAGGAAACTGTAAGGGCATACTTGGCAAAATCACTTTCTCCACTATGTAATGATTTTTCTGCTGTTCTCATGATGTATTCATTAAAAAGAAAAAAGATTACGATCAGCAACCGGAGCCGAGGCTAGATGCCACAACAGCAGGCAGATCAGCTGGCCGATCCCTAATCAGGCTTCTATTTATAGAGCCCAATAGAAGCTCCATTGTTTGCTCTTTGGGGTAATTTTTATCTGCTTGATGAACCTGTTCTGAGAAACCAGGTCGCAGTTAGTAAACATGCAGGATGTATTTTTAATATGCTCTTATTTCAACACGACGTAGGACTGAAATGACCTTGCTTGCGTTTTAGATGTTTGCAGAAAAAAACATGACATTTTCACAGATGCTTTGTGGTAGCGCGACATTAGAAACTAACATGTCAGACTTGCAACAGGTTTGCAAAGCACACAGACAGAAACCGTGTAGTTTAGCCTCCCTGCAGTGGCAGTAAGACAGCCCACATTGGAACATTCAAACCCAATGAAGCAACAGTAGATTAAGCTGAAGCTGAATTTAGACAAACGAGCACCACTTCTGGCTAAGCAAGTATGCAAACATTAATAGAACTCATTCACACGGTGTCTAAGGCGGTCCTTTGTAGCTTTGTGGTTAACACTTTTAGCATGTAACCTTTTCCTTCCATCCTGTGCTAACACTTTAGTCATGACTGTGTGTTAAATCATATTTTCTGGCCCTTGGGGATAAATAAAGCTTTTTTTTTTTTTTCCGATTTTTGTTTTTCCAGGTTCCCTCTCCTAACGGTCAGCTGGCCGGCTCTGTGCCTCTGGAACAGACACCTGCCGAGGAGGAATCCAGGAAGTCAATCTCTCGCTCTTTTAAGGGCACCATGGCCAGCAGCACTGAACGTAGGTGTCAGTTTTTGTGAGACATTTGTTTTATATTGTCCTTTTTTTTTTCTTTTTTTTTTCCTTGTTCAAAAAATGTAATCTCATTTTTTTTTTTTTTTTTTGCTTGTTTCCTCTCCAGCATGTGAAGATGTCCTGACCCCAGCAGCTGTTGCTGAGTCATCCTTGAAAGTTCTCAACAGCTGCTTGGCCACCATGCCTGCAGGTAGGGAAAGACTTCAGTAATACTTGTGACAAGTTAGATATGATGTCTAGTGAATGGATTTTTATGAGATCGGCGCACAGCTGAGTTGAATGCTGCTTCCCTCAACATGAACCATCCTAGTTTCTGTTGCATTAGATTACAAATAATGCAGAATTATTCAAACTTAAGCAGCCGGATCCTTTCCTTGCCTCAGCTATTTCTTTAAATCCCCTGAATATGTGCTGACTCATGTTGCTCTGAACACATTTAAGATTATAGCATTTGTAGCCTTTTTGTAAAATGTTGACACAGACTTGGGGAAATATAAACCTTTTTTCATCGCTGCTCTTTCCATTAAATTAGCGTTGGTGTCAAATTGTTCCATTGTCTCACTTTTTTTTTTTCTGTCCTTGTCTCCAGCCACCAGAAACCCACCCTGTTTGTCCAGGCCACAGTCCTTCCTGTGGGTGACTAAATGGGTTGACTACTCAAACAAATATGGTTTTGGCTACCAGCTCTCGAACCAAAACATTGGTGTGCTCTTCAACGAGGGAACGCACCTCAGCCTGTGTGACCAACGCAAGTAAGTGCCTCGAGCTGCAGTATTTATTTAAGGTGTAAAGAATTGCATTGTTTTTAAGCCTTCTTGGATCTCGCATAACTGTTCTCAGCCTAGCGAAAGGGCTGCTCTAATGCTGTATGTGTTCCAGTCATATTTTGGCAATTTCCACTTAGACTAGCTAGCTGATTATCAAATCGAGCTTAAATTTTCTTCTATCAAAAACATCTCTAATGATTTCCCCCCCTCTTTTCCCTCCAAACAGGACAGTCCACTACTGCCTGACCAACAACAAACACTTCACTTTCCCAACAAACTCTCTACCTGAGCAGCTTCGCAGCCAGAAACAAATAGTAGAGCTCATGGCCAACTACATGGAGCAGAACCTGATGGAGGTACGAGAATGCTCATGTTGTTAGGGTGCATTTATTAGTTCAGTCAGCTGGTCTGTGTGATTTTTTTTTTTTTTTTTTTTTTTTTTTTTTTTTTTTTTTTTTTTTTAATGAGGCAAGTGTTTTTCAAGACGCAGATTATTTGAGATGACATTGCATGCAATAAGGTAAACATTTTCTGTCCTGCTCAGGGTGGAGATCTGCATTGCGAGGACCACGTCTCAGGTACTCCTCCTCTGCTCCTCCAGTGGGTCAAAACCGATCACGCTCTTGTCATGCTCTTCAACAATGGCACTCTACAGGTTTGTTTTACTCAGATTTGACCATTCTAGTCTTTGATGCATTCATAAAACGACTACTGCAGCATTGAATTTCTTGACAATAGGTTTCATTTAACTTTTTGCACTCCTTGACTTACATCCTGTTCTCTATTTTATTCATTTATTTTTTTTAAATCTTCTCCAGGTTAACTTCTACACAGACCACACCAAGATCATCCTGTCGAAGTCATCTGACGACTCCTACTTGCTCACCTACATCAGCCGGGAACGCATTTCCTACACTTACCTCCTCAGCATGCTGAATGAGATGGGCTGCACCTCTGAGCTACGATACCGGCTCAGATACGTGGTCCAGCTGCTCCAACACCACACCGATGCCTGAGAGCACAGATCAGTGCCTCCCAGGCTGCCTGAGCGGTAGATGCCTTGGAGGCAACCTGACTGGTTAACACATTTTCTTAGGCAGCCTGACTGGTTGATGCAATTTCTCAAGGTGGTGGCGGCAGAGAGTTCGACACCTGTTCAGTTGACGGATGGAAGGCTGCTCAAGTCCTCTGAGCAATATTCTTGCTTGGAGCGGTGCCTAGGCAGCTGATTATCACACTGGCTGACCTTGATAAATGTCAAGCAGTCAGGGGAAGTTGCCCGACGCAGCATCTGCCTGTAGGGTTTGTGCTCGTCCAGCTCCTGCCTCAAAGGTATCCACCCGGAAGGTATTGATGCCTGAAATAAGAGACTCATGCCTGGCCTGAAACAATGGATCCCTCACAGGCAGATGCCTACATGAACACCCAGTTACCTTCCCTCACTCACTCGCGACCACCGCTTCTCGGCTTGACCTTTCAAAGCCGCCAAACCCTGCAGCTTTCAGCCCTCCCCTGATAGCCGAAAAACACAGGCATGGATTCTCAAGGGTATCTAAACACTACAATTGTCCTATCTGTTTGCAATGGAGCAGGGATAATCTTGTAGCTGGAATGCTTTTAGGCTCGGTTTTCCCAAAAAGCATTTTAGTAGCAAGGTCTTTTTACACCGTCGACTCGCGCTGCAACTGTGATCTGTCAGCAGAGATGCTTTGGGAAGAAGTATGGCTTGACTGGACGGAGAGAGAGAGTGAAACCCTCCTACCCTCAGTTGGTTTCTGGCCTTTTTGGACCATGGTACACACATTTGTTTTGTTTTTTTTCCTTTCAAAAACAAGTATGAGCCAGCTCTTGGATCACACTAAGATCTCGACCTCACATGCACAAATAACATTCCTGGCCTTATTTGATGATGTTGATGCTAAAATTTTGAGAGTTATTGCTTCTTATGCTCCAACATCACTTTTTTTTTTTTTTTCTTTTCATCATTAGATACAAACTTCACTGATGTGGTACACGGCATACTACAGGGGCTATGATGGGAGCAACACAACTTTGCACTTTTTTTTTTTTTTTTTTGTAAATTCATCTGGAAAACCTTTTTACTATCACATGTTCTATTTTATTTGTTTTTAACTAGATACCAAAAGGATTTTTCTTTGTTGGATTTTTAAAGTGATTCAGTTTTAACTTCACATCCAGTAGGTAAATGCGTGTGCGAGTGCGTCACACACACACACACACACACACACAAGCAAGCAGGAATTGTCGGTTGGAAAATGAGGGCGGGGAGGGGAGATAAAAGTGCCTTTCTGAGGGATGTCTGTATAGTGCAATAACAACCCTTTGTGAATGTCAAGCTGGCTACAAACAAGATTTGAGATGGGTTTTACAGGTGGGATTTACTCTTGAGCTAAGTTTAAAGGTAAATCCAATAGCACTACACTCTCACTACCTGGTATAAGCTTTTAGAACAACTGTTATCATAAGTATATATCCCAATAATATCTACTATGGAAAAAAGAAAACATTGTACTCTGTTGTACTGTACTGTAATCCTTATCGGTTTACATTGCTTTCTCGACCCAGAGTTGTATCCTAAAAAACTGTGACCTGGAATGCAAGTATTAACGTACATGTGTTTTCAAAAACCCAACATTGTGAAAGCCATCTGCCAATTCAGAAGAGTCTTTATTTTTTGGCACATAATGTCCTGTTAATTTATTTTTATTTATATGTGGTTTTTTATTTATTGTGTAAATGTTACGGTCTTGCCACAAGGATATGTTCAATTCCGATCACCTTTTTTGTATGTAACATTTTGGGGAAAATGGGACAAAAATAAAGTTTATTGAAAATAAGTGAGACTTGCTCTGATTGTCGTCTGTGACATGCAGCATTTGACTTAGCTTGGTTTCCCAAAGCATTAGAGGTGAGGAAGTCGGTGTATTTTCTTAGAAAATGACCATGACTAATTAGAACATCTCATACACAACTTTTACTGCAGTACCTCTTGGGTATATAAAATTTAGTGCATTTGAAAGTTGTAATTCAACTTAAAAAAAAAAATAATTTCATACATTAGAAAAACAAATCGGTTAAATGCATGCTTTAACTTGTTTGATTCTAAGTAGTCTGCATAAAATTAAGAGTGGATTTGTCAGTAGAAAATACCTACATGTAGCTTACACTCTTTCCTTTGTTTATGGTGGTAATCACTGAATACAATTCTTGGCCATGTGGATGAAATACTTCAAATTTGGTTTGAATTGAGACCTGTTTCTATGCTGATGTATATCTGCACAATTTCCTATTTGGTACAGTCTTATTCTCATGGCCACTAGCATGGCCCTGAACTGTCAGAAAATGAAATCTACTCAACCTGTTGACACAGTGAGGACGCTAGCAACAGTGTTAAAACTGTGAAAGTTTCAATTTGCAAAGGTAGGGCCTTGGAATGCCCGATAAAGCCAAACAATGACTGCTTTGTTAGAGGCTGACTCACATAGCTGGACTCCAGTTTCAGTGTAGACTTTTGGGCCTATTTCTCCTGTTATGATGAAACTTGTTATAAGTACAGCATCACTAAGAAAGCAAAAAACATTCCTCTGCTTCATCACATCACTGTGGCAAACAATACACACTGCTGCCCCCCATAATTAATATTCAATACATTTTTTTGTTTTTTCTTTTACAACATAAGCCACCTCAGGGCACTTTAAGGTCAAGACCTTTCAACTCAGTCATTCCCCCTTTGTGATGCTGTTGAGAAAAAAACTCCTTTTATACAAGATGAAACCTCCGACAGAACCAGGGTCAGGGAAGACTTCTGTCTGCCTCGACTGGCTAGGGAGAGTAAAGAGAGAAAGATGAGCATCAGGGAACAACAAACAGTGAGAGGTTGGCTAAGGCCAGCAACCACAAACCCAAATCATGCAGCTCTAGAGCCAGAGATACCTGCAGAAAGTTAATAGAGGCACAGAAATGGAGAGTCAAACGAGTACAAAGGTGCTCATTGCATCATGGGAAGTCCCCCAGGCAGCCGGGTCTTATAGCAGCATAACTAAGGGATGGTTCAGGGTTACCTGAGCCAGCCTGAGCTGTAAGTTAGATCAAAAAGGAAAGTTTTAAGCCTAATCTTCAAAGTAGAGAGAGTGTCTGCCTTCTGCACCAAAACAGGGAGCTGGTTTGACAGGAGAGGAGTCGAATAGATGAAAGTTCAGCTTGTCATTTTACTTTTGGAAACTCTACTAGCCACAAGTAAGGCTCCAGTTTAAAACTGAAGTTTACTGATAGTATGATATATTGAACAGATGATATAGAAACAATATTCCTACTTTTAATTTAATTCTAAGTTTTAAGGGGCTTTAGGAATGATTGAAACATGGAATCCTTTATTATGTTGTGAGCTGTTTGTGCTCTTTTATATGAAAATAGTATGAAGGAGCTCATTCATTTTATATGTAATGAAACACAATGTCCATTAGTAAAGGCTTGAATCACACTGGACTGTCAGAACAACAGTCAGAAAGTTAAAGGAAGATGGTTTTATTATAATGCATTTTTAAATTTTGAAATTGTTTAAAAAGCCCTGTAAATGTAAATATATGTTGACTGGCCTGATAAGGGCAGAATGGTGCTTAACAAGAAAAAATCCATCTAGGAAAATAAACTTTGTCTCCAACCATATATATATATATATATAAAAATCTGGAATTTTATCACATTCACCTCCCAGATCAGATCAGCGTATTCTAGTAACTCTGCTATTGTTAGTGTGTACTACTTGCATTGAATGATCCAGTGACACCACAAAACACAATGTAGCCGGTGTGTGTTGCTCTGTACACAGCTCCTGGGGTTTTCTCGGTAAGGACAGTCCATGAGTTTGACATTTCCTTTCCTTGAAAATGAGAAAAACATGCAGGAACTACGCTCATGAACCAGGCAACCATTGTAAAGCAGTGTAATCAAGTTTTGTCATGTTTCATGTGACACGACTGAGTCCTGAACCAGATCGTCTGCCTGACTGCGAGACACAATCTGCTCTTTACAAAGAGGAGCTTCTCGGCAAGAGTCTGTTCTTTTGTTGCCCTGCAGCCTTTTAGCAGAGACATTACTGACACCCAACAGTGAGCTCATCACAGCATCCAAACTGGAAAAAATAAATTCAAGAAGTAAACTGCGTATACAACCGAGAACGTATGAAATTCTCATCACTGCTTTGGTACATGTGAAAACTAAAAACTACTGTTTTGTTGGCTCTCTCTTTCTTGACCTTCTTGCTACAGTTGTGTATTTATTGTTTATTTAGGAAAATGCTTAAAATTTTGCATTTTAGGTAATAAGTTGGTATACAAGGTCACAACAAAGCCGAACTTAGACTCTCCCTGTATTCATTTAGCAAAACTATCAAGGTATTATAAGCACTAGCTATAATCTATGCAGCACAGCATGGAAATTTCACCTCTCACATTTAATTAAGATTGGGTAATTAAAGTTCAGTCAGACCATGGCTCATATTTACAGAAAAAATTACCTAATTTGTGTTCTCAGTCAGAATGTGTGGAGAGAATTCATCTTTAAATTAGAAGGAAATAGTCGTAGCTCATGACATGAGTAAGAGAATCACGCTGCTGTAAAAACTTGTCAAGCATGTCCGGATGACAATCAACTGAACTGATGTTATATGTGCAAGAAAGGAGCACTTTATGTGTACTAATACCATGGAAAGACAAAGAGTCCAGTTCTTACTTGCACAATAAAAGGCAAAAAAGTGTTGCCAGAGGATTCATAAACTGTTAAGTACAATTTGATGTCGAGATGGGATAAGAAAATTTACAATACTGTCCTCTCTGTGTGCTAAAATTAAGATTTTTATCAGCTTTAAATGAAAAGAGATTCTGAGGTACTGTGAGGGCCGACAAAAATTAATAAAAAAAACAGCACGTAACAGATGGAATACCAATGTATGGATAGGGATATAGACATGTGATTTCACGTTATGTGCACATACACAAACAGATTTTGGATTTGGTTCCAGAAGAACATACACACAAACCAAACTGAGTCAGAGAGCACACCATGTGAGTAACCAGCAGACAGCACTGGTTGTCAGACAAATACACATACAGAAATTGCACAAACGCACGCCTGACTCATTGCTGCACTCTGAGGTCAGGTTGAGATGCAGCAGTACATGACGCCCCAACAGAACAGTTTCTCAACCCAAGAAAATTAGACTGCAATTACCCAGAATTATCCTTTAATAGCGGGGAACATTTCTCAATATTTCTGATTGTGTATGCACATTTGGTGGGCAAACACTAAGTGTTAAAACGGTTTTAAAGAAGTAATAGTCTGTGCCATAAATATCTCTAAGCTTCAGTACAAAGCAACTGAACGTCTCTGTTATGTACTTGAAGACTTTCAATCTCTGATTCAAGAGGCTTCTTCAGGAACTATGAAAGCTCTTTTTGAATTTAGCTTTACAGGGAAATATCCACAGACCCAAAGGAAACAACACATTATGTGTTTCCAGCAATGGCACAAGCTCATTTGGAATCAACGAAGTATTTCAGTAACAGGACAATACCTGTGCCAAACACGCCATTGTTTGGTGTGCTAATGGGATTTCTGTGAAATGCAGGTTAATGCAACAGTTTAACACCAAAAAAATGATCATGAGCTTTTTATAGTTGGATATCCATTTGAAATATGCTTTTCTAAAGCCTGAGCAGAAACAGAGCAATACAGACGGTGAAAAATCTAACATTTTTCACTGGAATATGAAAGAATCTGTCCTTGATAGGAGTTTGGGATACATCCTGGAAATATAGTGTATCACCTCCACAGCAGAAAAACACTGTAGCAGTAAGCTTTTTAGATGCTGTATAGCATTTTCAGCATGAAATCATTTCCTCAACAGTATATATACCTAACATACTGTATTTAAATGGCGCTAAGCCAAACTGCCCTCAGCAGAATGATTGCTTTCTCAGCCTGCTGCTTTGGCAGTCATCTTCCTTCCTTCTTTCTCTGTCTATTATTTTAGTCAAACTATCATGGTGTCAGGTATTCCACACAGCATTGATTAACAGCGTTTGATGGGCCATCAGTTATTACTGTTGAGAAATTAATATTCACCGTTCATCTAAATGACTTTGTAAAGGAATTCTGCGGTACACATAGAGAGACTGTGACTTTGACACACTGCTGGCACTCAGTGATGCTGTCTGATGTCACAGATGGCTGGCAACAGCTTTTGGACTTGAATCTTAAGTATAATTTTGTTTTGTATTCATCTGAGAAATGTTTGCTGGACTTGATTAGTCAGTAAATACTTGAAAGGTAACATTTTTTGCAACAGTATTACATCACTTAGAGAAAAACAGGCAGTGATCACACATTCAAGTGTCTGAGAGACAAATAACCATTTACCTCCTCCTCAAAGAATGCTAATGATATATGATGCCATATGTATTTGCTGTGAAGTAGAGCACCCATTCCCAAAACGGATGTGATTTCCTGTGCAAGGATTTGATTGCAGGCCTACATAATGAAAAAAACCTTAATTTCCACTGACACCGAATCACTGCTGTCTTGTGTTAACCCCATCTTAAATTAATTTAGAGGAATTCATGAATCTAATAAATATATTTAAGTATGGGATTTCTTCTCCATTCCCACTCTCTTTAATTTATGCATATGCATCATTTATAAAGCAAGCCAGGCTTACAAACCTCCTTTCTGTCTGTCTGTTCCAGATTAATCAAGAGTCTAAAAAAGCAATAAAACATTACATCAAATAAGCACTTTTTTCCCTCTCCTATTAAACAGTACGGTTAAGTCTTACTGAATCCAATCAGTGTTAATGCTGCTTTTATTTGATGTAATCACATTGCACCAGTGCCCTCCTTGGCAGCGCTCAAACCTCGTTCCGTTGCTACTTCATTCACCAAATACACCATGAACCTCAAACGTTTCTTCCAGTTTTCCACTTTCCTTCCCTTCTCTGAACTTACACGTGTTGGTTTTCTTCAGAACACTTTACTCACTTGGGGAAACATGAGTGCCAAAACCCAAATGTTAGCTTTTTGTGTCCTCTCCATGTGGGTAAATATGCGTAAGTGTGTGCGATGCTCCCATTTCCTCATTGTTTTGTCTTTTAATATAGATGGATGCATGTTTCAAGAACACTTCAAGTGAATATGTTCCCCATGAGGATTGCTTATTTTGTGGCCTTGCATTTCCCTCTCACATTTACGGGAAAAAATTACCGCTGTGATCTATAAAATCTTTGAAGAGGGGAATGTGAGGCAAGGCGAACTGGGTGGTATTTCTGAAGGAGTCCAAATGAGGGGATGTCCTTCCCTTTCCTCTGTTACTGTTTCGCTGACCCCTGGCCACATCTTTTTCTAACTATGATGTGTGTGTGAGTGTGTTTGTGTTGACTGCGGTTTATCCTTCATGCGGGATCCTGCTGCTGATGTCACATTCCTGCCTGTTCAGGCTACAGCCGGCACATCACACACACTTATGTACGTCACACGCCAGTCCTACAGGAAATGTGTGTTTCCTTTTACGATTCTCCCTCTGTTTCCCATTAAAGGCACAAAGGAGAATGTCATCCACTCTTGTGCTGCCAGACTGAGATTTTCTCTCCACGTTACAGTGAGACAGCCAGAACTTTAGAAGAGAAATTGTTTCCAAAATTATTGAGTCACTTTAGCAGAATGAACATTTCTGTGCTTTGAGTGCAGCTTGTAGCCAAATAGTAGTTCGATACTGGTTGGTTCGTCTGCGTCAGTTGACAGACTAATCTTGGATGGCAGCTTGGCATAGGGGCTAAATGTGTGGGCAGAAAGTCAGCCTCTACCAAAAGAGAATAAATGAGACTGTACTTCTAAAGATGCCATATTAACAGGCTAGCTGTCTTGTTCTTTTAGTCATGGGTATCCCGTAGCATTTTTATTTAAAGTTAGAGAATCTGTATAAGCAGAGGTCGGGACCTTTGGAGAGCTGCGCACAGTCACCAAATGTAAAATAGTTGCAGGATGGCAGGTAAATTCCTCCAAATATGCCTCTCAGAATAAATAACCTAATTTAGGAAACACTGGGTCTCTGACTTCTCCACAGAAATAAAATAGAAGAGCTTTAAAAGTAGAGGCAGGAGTACGTAATACATATACATGTTCTGCTCTTAAACCTCTCAGTGCACTCTATTATTTCACCCTTGATTTCTCAGCTGGAGATGGCTTTAAAACACATTGTTGCTTTTTAAATCAGGAAGGTGGGTGGTATTTGCATTCTTGTCATCTGCACATGCTTTCCTGGCAACCTTTTTAGTTTTCTTACACGTCCTTTTAAAATAAAGATCAGTTTCATGCTATAAAAGGTCCTGAGATGGTTCTTGGAAATCATCATGTTAGTACTGTGATTGGGAAACTGACTTTCAATTAATTTACTCTGTATAAGTGAAACTATCTGCAGAAGCTAGTAAAGTTAAATCAGCTGTTGACTTTAAATCTATTTAAATCGATTTTGACTGACATAGAGTAGTGTGAATGCATGTTTTCTTTGACCTTAAGTTTTATGTTGATGTCCTTGGCCTGTTTGTTGCATAATGTGTTGATGTGCACTGCTTGCTTTGATTTGCTTTAATTGTTTAAAACTAGCACACCGTGCTCATCACATCCTTGTAAAAGAGAGCTTTCTCTGAACAACCCTCCCTGTTTAAAATGTAGGTCACATAAATAGACAGAAACAGGTTTCAAATTAAATTAATTGATCTGATTGCTCTGAATTTTGTTGACTGAAATGAACTACTGCTACCAGGATGTATCAGTTGCAGCTTGTTAGCATGAGCTAATGCTAATGGTAAATGTCTGCAACCCCAGTTCCCACTGATTTCTTTCTGTATCCTTTCCAATTATCCATCTCTGCTTATCTGAGGTTGGGTTGTGATGGCAGCAGGCTAGGCAGATCATTAAACACATCCTTCTCAAAAGCAATGTTTCCCATCTTGCTGTGAATTCTAGGTCTACCTTGGGGTCTCCTCCTAGTTAGACAAGCCCAGAAGATCTCCAAAGGAAGGCATCCAGGAGAATTCTGAATCAAACAACCGACCCACCTCAGTTTCAGGCCCAGTTTTACACGAAAGAGCAGCCACTCTACTCCGAGCACCCTCTGAATGCCCGAGGAAACTAATTTTGGTTTGTGTCTCACTCTCATTTTTCGATCATTACCCAGAGTTTATGAACATAGTCAGCTGAGGCTGAAATGAAGACCAACTGGTAAATCGAGAGCTTCGCCTCCTGGATCCTTCTTCACCATGACGTTTTGATACAACACCCACAATACGATGACTCTGCGCCAATCTGTTGTCAAACGTGATTGGGAATGTGCTCGATGACTTCATGCATCATATAGGACTCAAAGAAAGCTGAAGTCCAAGGCACAAAGTTTGTATTCTGACCAACAGATGATTTATGTAGAAGAGCTGAAAGTAAAGAATCAGTATTTTTCCCACAGTAGAGTTATTAGATGTGATTTGAACACATTGGGACAATTGTTTGATCACTTTGCGTGTTACATTTCATGATGAGGAATTATGGATGAGTTTAGGTTAGCAATGCTAATTCTAGCTTTGACTGGGGCTGATGGAGTGCAAGCTTACCAAGAGATACAAACCACTGCTGTTACTCTTATGTTGAAGAATCTAGGTCTTGTAACCCCACAAAAACACAAAGTTAGCTAATAATCAACCACTTTTTCAGTTTGACTTGTCATTATAGAAAGCCGGTAAGACAAACGTTGTCAACTGGCTCATATAAAAGTGAGTGTCCCAGTAAGACATGGCAGTGAGCCAAACAGCACAATTCAAGGACTCTAAATGAGTTTGCTTCGATGAAATCCATTCATTCTTAATGTGATTGCAATTGCAGCTATGTCAGAATGTCTGCTGCGAATAAACTCAATTACAAGTTTGCTGATTATAAATAGCATTCACGTCAACAGTCATGTTGTTATTGCGATGATTATTGGAAGCTCTGATAGACTTGACACTTACTAATTCAGAAGTGTCTGAAAACCAAACAATTTGGTTTCCTCATAACATCACTGAGTTTAATTATATCCAAATTTGATGAATGTGGTGTGACATTGTTAGTGCACAGTACATTTTTAAATGACCAACTGTCTAATGATTCAACCATCCTGATGACACCATGGAATAAACATTCAGGGAATTAGATGACCACTTCATGGCCATTTTGGTTTCCTATACTTTCTACTCCAAGATGTTCGTATACAGGACCTGTAAAATCTACAAAAACACATATCCTGTATCTCGTGTTTCCCGTTTCGTGCATTTTTCTACCGTGCCTTTGCTTTCTGTCTTTGGTCTTCAAGCTGGGCTCATTATTTATCCTCGCTAATGATCAGCCACAGTATCTCCTGCTGCGACAACAGAACATGAAACAGCACTAAAACCAAAGTGAAAGCTTTAGGAAGTCAAACATCTGGAGGGAGACAGATGAAGGGAGAAAGAGAGAGGAAGAATTCAGCCAGACATCCAACTGCTGTGGGACAATTTTACCTAATTAGTAACTTCTGTTTTCTCAAGAGTGTTCTTTCTCCCCAGCCCCCCTTCACTGTGTGTGAATGTGTGTGTGAGAGCCATTGTGAAGCTCTTTCCTCATGAAATCCAGCCAAGGCCACAAGCCAAGGCCCATGTGAGGTTTGTGCTTTTGAAAGGTTTCGTAGCCGCAGCCCTTGTTTCCTCCCAGGAACACACGTTTCTGAGTCATTTGCATCAGTTTCATCAGACCCTTTCCCTTCCCACGGCTTTGTGCTCAGACCTGCTGCATCCTAATTCATTGTTCAGACCTCCACATTCATTTCCCAGATAGATTTCTCAAGTTTATGGCTTTCCCATCCACCTCCTTAACACCCCCAAATGATGTCTCCCTCAGGAAGAATCATCTGTTCACACAAAAATAACCAACATCTCAGGTGTCAACCGCAACCTGTTTCCTGGTTTTCCTCCTGGTTTCCTCATTTTACATCTATTTTATTAGTACAGTTGTTTTCTGAAATCTATATTCCACATTTATCAAAAAAAAATCCAAGTAAACCTCAAGGATCTGATATGATGTTTCTTAAAGGCACCATATGGAGTTTTTGAAGACTTTTGAGAATGCTTTCCAGGTCTTACCTTGTCTTGTACCGTTGTCTTATTCATACTGCTTTCGATGACCTTGCAGTTTTGTGGCTATAAGTCAATCATAACTCAGAAATCTTGGCTAGCGCTGCTGTGGCTAAATTGATTCACCACTTCTGCATTTTTCACAGACACAGGCATGATGAGGCAGACACAGGTTTTAATTAAATAAAACCTAGATTTGCAGGTTTGAATCCCACTGTAACGTAACACATAGTTGTTCTACCACTGAATATACACTAAGAACTCGTTTTATTATGTGTATATACATGGCATTCTGAATCGAGCACTCTACTGGTAACAGACTGTAAACAGTAGGCCCATATCAGGGTAGTTTCAGTCCTTTGATTACTGAGACAAGTGGGCTGCTAATGACAACATAACTGTCCAGATGGCTTTCAGGACTTTGAGTAGACAGCCAAAAGAAAACTGTGACTGTCCTTCACTTGTCTGAGACTGTGTCAGTGTGTGTGGCGTGAACTTGCCAGAGACACACACTCTAACAAACAATAACCTCATGCGCACCCGCAGAAAGAAAAACTATTTATAGAGTTGAAAAGCCATGAGGTATATAGTAACCGTGTTGTACTTCGTGGAAAGATCAACAATGATAATCTTACATCCTGTGGTGTACACACACACACACACACACACACACACACACACACATACACACACAATATATATATATAGACCTTCCTGTTTGTCAGGTGCAGAGGAAACCAGTTGCATGTCACACAACAACAAACTTGTGAGACAGAGCAAAACAAACACAGTTCCATGGCACAGTGTGATTTTTCCATCAGTTATGAATATCAAAAAGCCAAACCGCTTGCAGTTTACCGCTGTTGCAACACTACAATCAGGCTTTGACTTTATATGGTACTGAAAATCTTTGAGTTAAAAAAAGCAACAAAAGACTACAAGTTGTATAGACTGTGAATTCACAATAAGATAGCATTTAATCCACAAATGTGTAAAAAAGTGTTGCAATTAGTGTGTAGATTGTCAGTCACCGAGGTCATGGTAATCCTAAGTGCTTAAGTAGAAGCCAAATGGACTTCTTTTTTTGCCTTCTACTTATTGCAAATAGTGTTATACTCATTGAAAATCGTTATCTTGCCGATGAACAGTGAGTTGAGTCACTTTCTGGTGACACATAAGAAGTAGCTGTGTAAAATGCAAATACTGCACCTTGGTTTTCTATGCAAATGTCTGCTGGGAATAAAGCAGCGTTTTACTCTTATATTAGATTTTTCACCACAAGCTCAAAGATGATGTGAATACTAGAGAATCCTAAACATTTATCCACTTGCTTTTTATACGCACTGTCACTGGACTACTGCTTGTATTTCTTCAGCTGTTTATTTTCCTTTGCCAGCTTCCAGTGAGACAGCATTTTTCATCTTTTTGGAAACAGCATGTCGACACCCTTGAATTATGTGGAGACACCTTGTGTGAGAGACTGTTAATCCACTAATGTCTTTGGTGGGAAGAGACTGCTGACTAGACAGAAGCGCACAGCTCTGGGAAACAGATGGCCAGAAGGCAGTAATGCAGCGGATGCACTGAGGCTCCAGATTAAGTTTTCTAAAGGGATTTCAAAGGGCACGAACTGTAAACTGATGATTAATTATACCTGCACAGGCAGTTTAAGTCGATCATTAGCTGTGAGCTCAAGTGTCGTATGGATTAAGAATCATCGGCATTTCAAATGGACAGTTTATAGACATGTGATTGAATTGTTGTATAATTCCCATTTTGAAAGTGAAGTTGTACATTCAAGAAGCACAAGCAAACCATCTGACCGCACTGTGGTCAGTCATGTGACGGAAGCCATGATGAGACTGAGAAGTCATCGCTCACTGAATGAGATCGCTGAGGATGGACACATCAGCAGCTCATCCCCTCAGCTGATCAAGGTCACTAAAAAGCCAGGCCAACCGATCACATGGCACTAAAACTGGAAACCTGTCCTGTCATTACAGGGCAGGCGACACAGCAATTTTGCCTGCATTGACCTGATTTCCTGTAGACTCAACATAATCGCAGTGCGACAACAGAAACATTCATTTCAAATCGAAAACGCGTCAGTGATGAGAAATGTAAAAGCTGTGGTCTTAAATTCCACTGACAACACCATCTCGATCAAAAACAACTATTCAGTCTGATTTGTCACGCAAACACTCATCAAAGTTTAGTAAGTTCTGCCCTGATTAACTTGCTTTGCAAAGAAATCCCAATGAGCTTTTCAAGAAGTAAGTGTCTAACGCTGTCCTCTTCAGATGAGAGGCTTTAATCAATTGTCACAGAGATGAATTTTCTATCATGTGAGCTCAGTAGCTGTTTATTCAGGATGGACTTTCAGGACAATTTTTTATAGAGGTAGTCAGATGGGATCATTGAAAATCTTGGGCTGGTATGCAAAAAGCAAAAGTCATTATTGGATTTTAGGAATTCCAGTGTGTTTTTGTAATTTAGAGTATAGTTGATAACAAGCAATATGCAACACTAATCCAGGTACAAGAAATATTTTGATTTCATTGAGAATCGTTTAAACTATTTCAAGAAAAGAGAGGCTGCAGAGTATATGAAGGCATAAAGTTCAGCCATGTATGATTTTAACACTGATAATTCTGTGTGAAGATAGCTTATGAAATTATAATGATTTATGATCAAGTAGAGTTTATTTTCATTCTTTAGGTTGCTGTATTTTGTTACTCTAATGACTTGAGAGGTCATGTTCTATAATACATCCATAAGTCAGACCGACTGTTATGCATAGCTCTACTATAGCTACATTTACTAGAAATAGACATTGTTTTTTCAGTAAATGAATTTAACCTTTCAGATCATCCCTTGCTGCTCGGCTGCCACGGGGTCCTGAAAATATGTAGTTTATGTTTTTGTTAATCGCAGAAACACAGGTTAAAAAAACCTATCCCAGCTCAAAGTTCCTACTAAGGCAACTTTTCTTGAGTTAGATTTATTTCATCATAATCACGTTTCTGAGGTTAATTTATTAACCCACAGAACCAATTTAACTTAACTCAGCATGGAAAACCCCACATGGTTCCTCTGCACATGACCACCATCATGCGGTACAGTCACATGGGAGATAAACGGTGCATGATTTAAACTTGCAAAGTATGATTTTGGTTGCAAATGTACAACACATCAAATCACATGGAAATTTGACGCCTGGGATTCGCTAAGAAAGCTCAAATGTAATCTTTGTATGAGCATAATTACTCCTTTGATCCAGCAGCTCACAAGATCACAAAGTCAGATTCAGGGCCAGTCTCTTTCAGCTAAACGTTTCCCCGGTTTTCACAGCAAAGACTTTTTGTTAGGCTTCGAGACAAGCCTTTTTCTTTTCACCATGCAATATCTGAAGGCTGCTGTTCGACAATCAGGACACTGAAAAGCCTCCTACTACAACTATGTTTGAGCTCCGGTCCATCTGTGGTAGAATAAGAGCTTGTTGTAGGACCAGGCACCCTGGGCCGTCTCACACATCTCAATGGGACACTTTGTGCTGTGTCCATTTCTGTGTGGGGGGTTGTTCGAAGCCCCCTCAAGAGGCTTTATTAGCTTCTAATTTAAAGTCAAGACTGTGTATAAAAACACAACTGGCCAGAGAATAAAAGCTCTGTGTTTTAATGTGAATTAATACTGCCAATTCAAATTATCTGAAAGCAGAGATGAAGAGAATAGATCAAAATTCAGGAGAACAGGGCCTGCATATGATATTTTCATTTCACACACTTTCTTTTTCTGTCCCTGTTTCTCTTCGTCTCTTGTCTTTCACCATTTTTCTTTCCTGCTCCCCACAAACCCAAACAAACATTAGTCCTGAAGAGAGATTCCAGACCAGACTGACTGATAAGAGGGGAATTCCCACACTGCGGATCATCTGACACGCACACACATAGACACACACATACACACGCATACACACACACACACACAGCCACAGAGCGAGAGCCATGTTTCACCATGGTACAAAGTCAAGCTCAGATAAAAAGCTCATGTTAAAACAATATGCCAGACTCTAAGTTCAGTCAAGATTTATTTCCACATTAGCTTTAGTTTTTGGAAACAGGGAGGGGAAAATTTACATCACGGGAAGTACCCTCATTGTGATATTTCCCTTCAATACACAGGTAGTTAGAACAAAGAAGAAAAATATGCTTTGTTCATGAGATAGAACTTCTGCTTAAAAATCCCCATTTTGCCAGTGAATTTTCATTGGAAAATAAATGGGGCATCTACTCTTAAATATGTAAGGGGAACTATAGTGACATGACATGACACACAGTATGTAGGAGCACACAATTGTACAAAACCGAAAATAGCATTTCGTGTTCATCAGGACAGCACATTACTATACCGTCTACGAATAAACCCCCAAAGCATTCTGACAGCAATTCACGTAAAGAGCTGAGATGAATTTAATCTAATCCAAGAGGAATGAGGGGAAAACCCACAACTGGACTGACTGACTGGAAGCAAAACCAGCGAGCCGCGATAATGGGATTATTGTACTATATTTCAAGCTGTCCTGTGCTGACAGCTAGAATAGTTGTATGACTTTGTTTACTACAGCAGAGGTCTTGGACCCCGTGATCCCCTAGAGCCGAAACCATGATGAATGATTTCTCTGTCCACCGCCCATTTTGGATGTCATCCCAAGCTAAGTCTGAGGAGCAGGATACTATAGACAGTAACGGCTGACTGCCAGGAGCCATATGTGATATAGCATAATTTGTTTGCCTTATAGGCAGAGCACCAGCAGTTAATCACTGCAATGACACAACTAACATATGATAACTGGGGTTTGTTCTTAAAATATAGCATTGATGAGTTGTATCTTAGATTGCCTTTTGACGCTAATGCCATCAAAATGTTATTGGGCAAAGAAAATAAATGGCTTAAAGATCCAGTTTAATCGACATAATTTTATTGGAAAGTTGATGTGGAAGATGTTTTGTTCTCTTTCCATTTTCTAACCAATGCGGATTATGAACTTACAGCCATCTGGGGCTGATTTCACTGTTTTAAGAGTCATTAGAAAGAGACATTGGAACAACTGTGGGCCAGATGATGCCATCCTGCAGCTAAGGCAATGCTTTGTGCATTTCAAAGCAAGCAAATAAAATGAAGTAAACATTTGTAACAGTTGCCAATACAGTGTAATGCTTCACAGTAATGGAACAGATCTTTCTGTATGAAATGCTGAAGAGATTAAAACTGAAAGTCACACTGCAGTCACTATCTACGCTACCAGTATATTGCTGCAGGGTTCTGGTTCGCTAAAATAGCAGATTATGGCAGCTTTGTGCTACTTTTGGTGGGTTTGATGACAGAAATGGAAAATTTGAGCAACAGGAACAGCAATTCACAGGTAATGTTATTTTACAATATATTTCTACAATTTACTGTAGTGTACATATAGTCCAATCACTTTCATGTCCTACTGTTAGAAATCCTCCTTTTAAGCTAACGTGAATAAATGAAAGCAAATAAAAGTGCTGATTTTAAATTATACAGGAAGTCAGCTAGCAAATGAAGAACAAGCTTTACACTATTATGAAAGTAGTATTTATTTTCCTTGGTATTTGTATTTGGTATTTCAAAACCGTAAGATTGGTTCATCAGAAAGTGTCACACTGCAATGCACCAGAATCCTGCTGATACATATAACTTTTGTAAATACTTTGTGACTTCAGGTATATATTTTACTAGAAAATTTATTAAAAACAGAACTGTGAAGTCTGTCAAAAGTGTATGAACTTTGGTGCTTGTTGGAATTATGTTTTTCATAAATTAGGGCTTTATTTATTTCCAAAATTCAAAATATATTTATATCACCATTTTATGATGCAGTAAAGACAAAAAAATAGTGCACATCCTAGATAATATATTTTAGCAATAATATCAGAAGCTAATGAGGTCTCTGTAAGCAAGAAAAGCTGTGAAAACATATCCCCTGACCCATATATGTAGGTCATTTGTTAAAATTTCCACCTGAATAAACATCTCAAAATATACACTTGAGTAACTTAAGGGCCAAAATAAGGACAGAAACACCTGGAACAATGTATTAAATCTCAATATCATTATCCAGAGGCTAGAGTGAGATTTGAAAAACTACACCAAAAATTATATTTTTACTTAGTAGAGAGTAAATAACATCATAACAGTGAGTCACTACGCACTGATGTTATTGAACCTGTTCAGAAAAGTGCATCTCTAACACATTTAATGCAACACAAATAAAGCACTCAACACTTCATCCATTTTAGTCATAGATTTACTAGGCAGCCTCTTCACTGAACGCGCCTCGCTTGGCAACCTTCAAAAAATGGAGCCAGCTGGTTTTATATAATAGACACTTGCTGCTTTCAGTACAGAGGCCTCCAGGGTGGAAGAGGTTAAAGTAACCTTGCTGCTGTCGTTGTTGAGGGAGGCAGAGTAACATTGTTTTTAGCAAGAAGATTGTGTGCCGCGGTCTGGGTGAAGCACAAACAGAACGTCTTGAAACACGTGTTGACAAAGATCAATATTCTATTAGCATCGCTTGAGTTGAAAGCATAGCTATTGTTTATTGGACACACTTTCAGAGCATACATTAAAGTTGGATAAAACATTTTCTATATGGAGTTTATTTTTTTATATCATTTCACTGTAATTCATTTTATATCTGTTCAACAGCTTTCGGCATTTTCACTTGTGGATTTTAGTCACTGTAAGTTTAGTGACTTTGTGACAACACCAGCATTACTGACACAGGGAAATTTTACCAGGAGGAACTAGATAACTCACCCTCATTTAACAATATGGTAAACAGATGCCACATTAAAAAAATGAGTGTGGAGGAGGGACAACAATAGTTCTTTTAGTCAGCAAAACGCCCCCTACCCAGCTCTGAATCTCCCCACAGCAGCCTCCACTGCTTTTCATACTGTCCTTTCATGTGTTTCACTAAAGTGCGGGACTGTCCCACACCTTCATCAGAACAGCCCACTGTGTGTATTCATAATCAGTCTTTTAATAAGGGCATCCTAGAAAACCATGCCTCACATCTGAAGGATGCGTGTTTGCAGAGGTGTGTGTGTTGGCGTCTACGTGAAACCAAAATGAGAAGTCATTCTATCTAGAAAGACCCAGAGGTTTCTCTGCCTGACTATGCGGGGTTTACCTCGTTTCCTGTAATCGATCAAGGGCTTACCGGTGCACAGGTTCCTTTTAAAGCCTAACAGTGGGCCAGAAGACTGCAAGATCATGACTGGAAATAACATTTAAAGGACATTTAGCACTGTAAGAGCTGAACTACAGGCAATCGAAACAGCCACCAACACATGACTTATCTGAATGTCAGACCAAAATACAGCTGAGAGTTGTAATTTATGACCACGGACAGATAAGGCTGGTATTTACTGCTATGACTGTCTGCTGATGTTGTTTGTTCACGAAATTTTATTGGTCTGTTTTCATCCACGCTGACACATTCCCACATTTTGTAAAATCATTACAAACAGCATATTAAATCAAATTCTGGGAGAGTTTTTGTCACTTTCAGCTCTTCATGCTTTAGTTTCTGAGTGGCTTTGTAATAGTGACCTTTGTCAGACTACTGAGATTCTAGGGAAAAACAAAGGAGAAGTGAAAGTGGATAATAGAGAAAAAAATTTAAGGAAAGTCTGAAAGTCTGAAAGCCCCCAATACCAGACAGATTAAGGTTAGAATGACTAACTGCTGAAATCACATGCTTTACTTGAGACAACAAGAAACCCGGTTTGAACTTTGAGCCTGTTGACAGACAGAATCAAAGAGTCTTTTCATCAGCACCAAAGCATCTTAAAATCCCCTCAACAGTGTATCCTAGAACATATGAATACAAGTCAACACTGTTATTAGGTGTTCTTGCCATCGTAGAGAGCGTCGAGACAATACGTAGATAATGAGTATTGACTGCATATAAAGATAGACTAACCCTCTGTGACACTACTCAAAGTTTTCCAGTGGAACTGTTTTGAAGATTAGTGTGGTGGCTCCGGTTATTGCCATCTTGGCAGTGCCTGACTCCTCCTGGCTAATCCAAAAATGAGGAGAGAGGTGAAATGTGAGTGTCACTGAAGCAGGCCATCCAAACATGTTTGGACTAAAAACTGTCCTGTGATCACATCCACCCACCATTCAAAGCAGCCATGTCCTTCATTATACATAACTTCAATTCTAAACACAATCTAAATGGATGTGCTCTATAAAATTCACCCACATACAGTTTTCATGAGTAAGAAACTTATCTTTAGAGACCAAAACATTTTTTGAAGAGGTCTGTAAATATGACTGTTTCTGATTATTGGGCCTTTATGAAACTGGCCATTCAAGGATCTGCAGTTTTTGGCAGTTTTGAATTGGCTTCCTTTTTCAGCTCAGGAAGTTTCTGCTCAATAATGATACTCATTCTCTCCTGCAAAACAAAGTGCTGCACTTGCATGTATCCTTGTCCTTAGCTGAGGTTGCTCTGTAGTGTTAGTATTCAAGGCAGGACATTCAAGATACTCCTCTCTCTGACAACACTTTCCTGCACCTTCTGGAGGATGCCAAGGCATTCCTAAGCCACATGAGATATATATGACCTTCAGTGAGTTCTGGGTCAACCCTGGGGTCTCCTCATACTTGGATTGCCTGAAAAACCTCCAAAGGAAGGTGCCCATCCTAATCAAATGCCTAAACCACCTCACTCTACTGCAAACTCTCTCTGACTGTCAAAGCTACTCTTCATCCTCCCTCCTAGGCTGAGCTCAAAACTCATTTTGACTGCTCATGTTCATGATCTCGTTCTTTAGGTCACTACCCAGACCTGACTACCAAATGTGAGGTTTGGAACAGAGACCAACAGGTCAACTGAAATGTTTGCCTTCCGCCTCAGCTCCCTGTTCACCATGATGATGCGATACAACTACTACTACCACTACTGATGCCAACCAACTGGTCTGTCGATCTCAAGCTCCATTTTCCTGTCACTCATGAACAAGATCTTTAGATGCTCAAACTCCTTCACTTAAGGTATCAACTCACCTCCAACTGAACAAGAGAAGAAACCGCCATTTTGGGGTAGAGAACCATTGCCTCAGACTCGGAGGTGCTGTATCCCATCTGAGCCACTAAAGGCCACATCCTGATGAAGCCAACAGCACTACATCATCCGCAAAGAAAAAAGATGCGACTCCGAGGTTCTCTAACCAGACACCCCCCTGTATGCAAATTGGCAGAAATAGGAGTATAACTATGAAATAGAAAATTACAGTTCATTTTGCTTGCAGTCCCACCTCTTCACACCTGTGTGGTTACCTATATATAGATTTTATGATCTCCGGTGTTGAATGTTTGTGGATGTGCTCATAATTGTTGAAACCTGGTCACCCGTAACAGCAAACACACAGACAATCGGTTGCATAATTACTACCCATTGTTGTCTAGAAAACACTGACAGACAGTGCCATGGTAACCGCTTTTATGAAAAGAGGACAGAGAGGATCGGCACAGGGATTTCCACCTACTTGTATTTATAATTCACATTAATTATTATGCTTTACAGCTCACTTGCAAAGCTTGGTATTTACAACCATACAGTATAAATCTCTCTGTAAATGTGTTACAAATTAAATCCTCTAACCCTGAGTGCAGGTGAAGAACTGGACAGAGTTCAGATCAGTTACTATGTATCAGTCTGTGTCAGGCTCGAAAATGTTCTGTTGTGTGTTTTCCTGTAAGCAGTCAGCACTCCCACTTGGAGAGGCTGCAGAAATTTCAGGCTAATGTTTGCAGAGACGGAACTCACTGCTGCATGAAAAATATGCATGAATATTCTCATCTGTCTTGAATATTCATCTGCCGTTATGAAGCATGTGTGAGTCTGTGTGTTTCTTCTCAGTGGAGGCTGTCGTTGCAGAGACAAGAACAAGCATGTGAGTCCATGTTAACTGATCAGAACATGAGTCCACTACAGTGTGAATGTTTGAATGGGCAATACAGTGATTTGATGAATGATAATCAATGATGAAATAGATTGTGTTCATAATTGTAAAGAAGATCCGACCATATCTTAACACAAACAGAGTTTCTGGTTTAAAAAGAAAAACTCTCTATATGTGTTTTGGGAGCTGCACAGTGAGTGGTGGTTAGCACTTCCGCCTTGCCGCTAGAAGATCACTGGTTTCCGTCCTGGCCTTCCCGAGATCTTTCTGCATGGAATTTGCATGTTCTATCTGTGCATGTGTGGGTTTTCTCATGGTACTTCCTCCCACAGTCCAAAAAATGTGGTGAGATAAATTGATTATTCTAAATTTCCCGTAGGTGTGAATATGAGTGTGATTGTTTGTCTGTGTACCTGTCCTGGGTGCCCCCTGCCTTCGCCCTAAGTCAGCTCCGACCCTAATGAGGATTGAGAATGGATGAATATATATTTCTCCTGTCACATTTTCCTCACCATGGACTCAGTTTTCACAGAAATACAAAATCTGGAATGCCTATGAAACCATATGGGTTTCTTTTCCAAGAACCCACTGGTGCTAACTATTTTGGAATAAAATGATGGCCCCGCTTACTGCAGGTATTTAACCACTGACCTTTTTACATTGTTTCTGTGCTTGTCTCTTATCTGCTGGGTGTAAACAAAGCCTGCAGTACAGCCCAGTGTGGTGGAAAAGTCCCTAAAATATTGTCACAAGACCGTTGGTTGTTAGTTGAGTCACTCATCGGAGTGCTGATTTTTTTTCTTCTTTTCACACATTCTGTTCAGAGGAAATCTTTCTTTTTACCGCATTTTTTAAATAAATGAAACATGGTGGATAGCATCATTTTGATTTGGTTGAAAAGTTGAAAATTTGATGATAGTTCATGTTTTTCTGGCCTCTCTTTTTGATAAATAGTGTAACTTTGGTGCTTTATTTTAAAGACAACCGGCCTTTCAAACCTGTCAGTGGAGGTTCAGAGGGTTAAATGCAAATAGTTTACTTCTATTTTCTCACCACTGTAGCTTATCTGTTTCCTCTGCACGTGTGTTAAAAATGATTTGTGGAATTTATTGCTCTGTGGAGTGCCAGCTCAGCCTATCTTGATGACATGTCACACGTGAATTAATCGCACATTTTCCCTCAGATTGTGTGACACACAACAACAGGCTGTGTGCATTTACAACAGCTGTGATCCTCTGAGCGTGTGTCTGATCGCAGACAAATATTAACACTTACACACATCTGCATTTACAGTCAACGCTGTACTCCTCTCTGGGTACCATGCTGTTGTACATTGTGTCACAGGGTCATGTTTTATTCACTGACTTTAATGTGTCTCAAATGCGTACATTTGTGATTGCAAAAAGTGTAAGCAACCTATGGTGTCGGAATATAAATAGGTGTTAAAGAATGCCGTCGTCGCCTCAAGCTGAAAGTGAAAATTCACTGTTATTTTTAGTTCTGGGACCCCTGAAGGAGAACTCTGAATCACTGCCCACATCAGCAACTAGTCTGATGCTGGGACCACTGACAGCTGTTAAATATAGAAAGTACCTGAACATAGCAGAGCTTGACAGGCAGGTTTAAGAATGGGGACGCCATGTTTCTGCACTGAGAAAACAAATCTACCTATTCATGAAAAATAGGGGCAGAGTGATGACAAAATGTGTGAATGAGTTCTGGCAATTGGTGTTTAATTCAACATATGTGGAACAAATGCCACTTAGTAATAGTTCCTTTAATAATCTTTTTTTTTTTTTTATCTAACCATAAAATCTTTGAAAGTCAGCATCAGCTTGAAAATTAGTAACACACCGTAACGTGTCCAGTCATTTGTAGCTGCTGTCTCTTTCCAATGAACCTCGCACCATGCAGCCCCCGTGTCACTTTGCAAAATATCTGTTCTGTCTGTGCAATTAAGGGCAAGTGTGACATTGTTGCCACCTTCCACCCACTGACACGCAAAACAAACACATGCACACACACTCAAACAGAGAAATGAGGCATTAGCACATTGCAGGATGTGTTGCCATGGTAATGCGACAACCCATAATCACATTGTGAGTGTGTGTCTTGGTGAGTCAGTGTTAATCCATGTTCATATCCAGCGTGCTTATTTCTCCCACATATGCCCCCATGTGTGTATTCCTCTAAATCTGGTGTGTGTGTGTGTGTGTGTGTGTGTGTGTGTCTGTGTGTGTGTGTGTGTGTGTGTGTGTGTGTCTGTGTGTGTGTGTGTGTGTGTGTGTTCACAGTGGATCGGCTGCAGTCGCTGAAAGTTGTCCTTTACTGTCAGCGTGTCCCCCTTTCAGCTCATAGTTTGGGTTAAGTGTGAGAAGACAGGACTTTGTTGAGAAGTGCCTCTAAAGTATTCTCCAGTGACCACCTGCTTCCCTCTCGCTCTGCCTCATTTTTTTTGCTTTCTCTCTCTCTCTCTGATGTATTTTCCAGAAAACTAGGTCCCTGCTTTTTCATCCCTGTAATCATGCTGAGTCTTGTGTAGTCCCAGGTGCACGGCTAAAAACAGTAGCTTGGAAACTCCGGCTTTTTTTTTTTGGTACTTTTGCAAACAAAAGGGCCCTTTACAGCCACCACATTAAACAAGTAAGTTAGTAATATCACGTGCATGTCTTGTGTTTGGATAGTGAGACAATCGTACTATTTTGGACCTGTTAAACCACTCAGACTGAGCTGAATACACCCTTATTAGCATGAAAGGTTACTACAGCAAAGCATAAAAGGAGACAGTTGTTTTGTCCAAATCAGTTTGATAAACCAGCAGAAACCAGTGGATAGGGCAATTTTAATGCATCAAGAAGATATATCATTACTCTATTTTTAAAACTGTGTTGTGATTCAGTTTATTACAGGACTACGGCTGCATTTCACATGTCGAGAAAATAATGCACACTTTAGTTGTAGAGTCATGTGATTGATCAAAGCCATAACTTTATCTAATCGAGAAGCCATTAATGTTAAAAACTGAGATAAAAATGCGAATATTTCCAAATCAGTGTGGAAACCACACACTAGCATGCAATTCCTCATTCATTTTCTCACTTTAATGTGTTCCTTCTTCAGTGCACGCAATTCATCTGGCCACTTGAAATGCTTGTGTATTGATATTTGGATTGTTTATTTAAATAATGAGTGTAATTGTCTTTTTGAGTGTCGTGTGAGTGTTTTTCTTGAGACCGGCGCCCCTGCAGGCTTCACAAATGCCCTGGACCCCATACTGTTTTATTACTGAAGGACACGGGGATGTGGGTGTGTGTAGCTGAGGTCTGTGTTATCTCTGTTTTTATTTAACACTTCCTGGATAAATCATGGACCTGGCCTCATGCAGGGCCAATGATCTACGGCGGGCTGGTGTGTGCTCATCACAGGCAGCTGGTATCAGTTTGTAACTCCCAGTATCAGGCATGTGATGCTGGGAGACGGAGGCAGCAATTCCACTTCCACAGTTATGGTTATTAAGTACATTGTTGATGCCGCTACAGTTCACAGCGCAGTTGGTTCAGCAAAGGGGAGAAAACATAGCCGGATATCAATCCGCTGGAAGTAAGGATTTTTAGTGCCAGCTGTGATAGCAGCTGTAGCCAATAAATTACTCTGGAAGCTGTCACTGCAGGTATCTGATTTTCTGTGCTGTAATAAATGTGTGTTTTCCCACTGAAGACACAATGTGAAAAATCTTTATTTTGTTGCGTATATATGTCAGGGAGGTATTGATTTGTTGCAGTGTGCCAGTAGACATGATACGGATAATACTACACCTTTGAAATTCTACACTGAATGTTGAAAAAGCCGTTGCAAAGCATGTTTGAACTGTACAAATGATTAATAAAATAATAAATCTGCCAAAAAAATGCACTCATCTATTTATTTTTTTACTTGCTTGTCCTGTACAGGGCCAAGAAGGAGCTGGAGAGTATCCCAGCATGCACTGGGCAAGAGGCAGGTCATGACCTGGGCAGGCTGCCAGTATATAAATCCAAACATCAAGACGCAGTACAAAACCGTCTACTTTTTGGTATGGCACATATTCATTATCCTTCAGCTAATTCCAGCGATGAAAGGAGCTTGTTTTCAATTACTGATCACATAACAGAGGTGATGTGATGATTACCCCCTGAGATTAACCACCTGATTTGTTTTCTTCACATAGGCTCAGCTAATTCTCAGGGAAACATTTCTATGATCGACTTCCTTCCCCAGCTCTGTGAGGTTAGCTGTCAGTTAGTAGGACAATAGGAAGAGGGACAATAACAAATATGATTATGCGTCACACAAAAACTGAACGTTCAAGGAGGAACGCCCACAATAACTCTGTCATTGTGCTCTGGCACCACAAAGATAATCAGGTTATCTTGACACAGCTGGTGCAGGTAACATACTTGAAAGCAATTTATACAGAGTGACTTTGCAGAAAAACACTGGAGCCTCTGGCGGTTTACTAAGCTGCTGCATGTGCAATAAATTAAAGCTACATCAGTGATAAAAAATTAAGTAGTTATTGCACTTAAAGCCACCTTGTGGTCATTGAGTCTTTTGAGTCATCTGGCCTAATGCAATAGCACATAAGTGAACATGCTTTTGTTCTCCACACGTACAGCTTCTTTGCAGCCAAAGACAAAAGAAAACGGAGGAATATCATCCAGTTGCCATAGCAGCTGTAACTCGGTCAGTAGGGTGCGAGCGTGTGTGCAGCATGACTGTACATAATGCTCCCAGACTGAACTGACGTAGGCGCTGTGCGTAAATGTTGCCCTGCTCATGATCACCACGTATATTAGCTCGAAAATGAGAGGATGCTATTACATTCTTGACCTGCTTTTTGTCGATGAATCATATGGATCACAATGATCAAAGCTTTAGCTCTTTTAGATTCCACTAACTACAGTAGTTAAACACAAAGTATGTGCATTTAGCATTAGCAATGCCTCACAGTGAAAACACAGGTTGCAATGTTTATCACACTTGTTGTAGCATTATTTCCAGAGAAATCATGTTTGCATCTCTTTCTGTTTGTACCATGGCTTCTGTTCTAAGCAACATTGTTCAATGACTTCAGCTCTGCCTACTAATAAGCCAACTATACCAATAATTCTTCAAAGAGTCAGCATGGGTTTATTTAGAATAAGCGAACAAAAGAGATAGCTGCTGTACAATAAAATTAATTTCATTGTGTTCCAGGGAAGTCTAATTGCTTTCTGACCTGGCTCATAATTAGTCAAACTTAATTCGTTATGAGTCACCAGTTGTTTTGTGTTCTTTAACTTTGTCAGCTACGCTCGAGTGATCAAACCATCCCTCATATTATGACCCTAATGGAAGCGCAGAGCAACACTTTTTCATTTTTAATCTAATTTTACACGTCATAGCTATGTTTAGAAATTTACAGCAAGAGATTAATTTTTGCTTTAAGTGCAGCAGTAATCCTGTGAAGTGTTTAGGCTATTTTGAGTCATGTAAATAAGAAACTTTCATTCCAAACATTTTGTGTTAAATTCCATGTTAATTTAGCAAAGAGCTCAAGTTCCCCCACCCAGGTCAATATTCTGGGAGAAAAGCAGACATATAATCAATACAAGCTCCAGATGAAGTAAGCCATGCATCTGTTGTCAGAGCGGATCTACGCAGGAGGAAAATTAGGTTAGAATGATTCATGGCTGCCAATATGCATTCCTCTACTGGAGACAGTATGACAGTGTTTCTCTCCAGGCCTAAATGAATAGGTGGAGTAGCGTCGCTGCATATTGGGGCACAGTGGCCTCTCATTGCAGAATTAATAGATATTGCCATAGACCTTTCTTGCTTTTGTGAATGTATGCACACCCGGGTGCGACCAGAGAAATATGCTTTGCATTTTTGTGCCTCAAACTGAAATGAGATCAGCATTTCCTCAAACTGAGGTCAATTGTAATTTAATTGAATGTTTCAGGAGGTCCTATTGTTAAAGGACCGCCTTCGGTCCACAGTGCTGCATACTGCTAAGTACCCTTGTGTGGAAAGAGGAGAGAGCAAGAGAGAAACATCTGAATGATGGAGTAGGACAGTATGACAGAGTGCATCATGCCTCTTTCAGCACAGAGGATGCAGTGCCAAGAGAGAAGAAGACACCAGAGAGAGAAGAGACATATAATAGCTTCCTTTACACACAGCCAGCCAACCAGCCATGCATTCAGAGACAGACAGCCAGTTCCCAGAGGTGCTTCTTTGGTGAATAAAAATCAGAGGCCAGCCTGCACCGTTTTCTCATCCATTTTTGCTCTTGTCTTTCAACTTTGCTTCCCATCTTCCTTCTCCTTTGTCCATCTCTGTCCTTCTTCAAACTGCTGTTTTCGTCATGATACCTTTTCCATTCACCCCTTCTTACTTTGGCATTTGTGCACGTCCACATTTTCTTTCATTCATGCTCTTTCACACACTCACACACACACACACTATCTTCTCTCTCACTTCTTCATTCCTACTCCAAACCAAACTGGGAATACGTCTCGCGGAATAGAAGCAGTGGAATACCAAACAGAGGGCAAAACATGAGACAGAAAAAACGAGAGGCACCGGCGCAATGATGTCACAGCCCAGACGTGATCAGCCCGCATAACAGGGTCACCACCACACCTGTCACCATCACTATCATCATCCTCTACCTAATGGATCAGCGTGTTCTCGGCTCGTTTCCATTCGTTCATGCTTTCATGATTCCTGAGATATTTCAAGTAGCACCTTGCTGAGAAAAACACGTGAAAATAGACATGAATGGGAGAAGGATCATTGTGATACCACAGCGAGATGCTCACGGAACTCATTCACCTCAGTCAGTCGATTTACAGTGCGCACTAATGCATTCAGAGCCTCACATATTTCCTGTTATTTTAAAGTCTTAAGTGTCTCATAATGGTTGATATAGTACACATTAGCGGGCCATTAACAGACTTCCTTCCCACCACTCTCAAACTCAAAACCTTCCGGCCTGTCAGTTCACCTATTTTGTGCATCCTTTTTTTATATACACATACACAAGGAGGATGTCAGACCGTGAGTTATGCAGCTTTCCTTAACCAGGATGCCTTCCTTTTCTTCAGTGTAACCTCTCTGAGTAAGCTCGGCTCTGACACAATCACACCTAAATATTTCATAGCTTTAATAAAACTAACTGAGCTACATGAGTCCCCTGTAGCTGAAAATGATTCACCTCAGTCTGTGAGAGACGCTGTGAATTCTTGTGCTCAAATTGTGTTTTAAAAAGACTTGGCATGAAGCATAACGACTGATGAGATGACCTTCTGTATGTGTGAATGTGATGTGGTAGCGCGTATGCATGAAGCAACGTCAGATATTTAAAATTTCCCAAAGACTAATATTCAGATTAGGTCTGTGTCTCACTATTCAGCTCTCCGGTGTTTTAATTTGAGGTTAATACATTATAAAATTAAATGCTTGAGACTTTTGCAATGGAAATTTATTTACATTGCTTGACAAAAGGTATGCAAAACCATGGAAAAGTAGGAAGTATGAATATTTTTTATTAAAGGAATGGTCTAACATTTTGGAAAATGCACTTTTTTTTGCTTTTTTTGATTAATAACTCATTGGTCTGTATGGAACTACCCCAGCATCCAGCTAGCCTTGCATAAAGGACTAAAAACAGGAGGAAACTGCCAGCTTGACTCTGTCTAATCCTACCAACACCTTGAAAACTTGCTGACTTTGAAAAAAGGTGTAAAAATAACATTTTGTGGTTTTACAGGAGGTTGTAAGTGACCGTGCCCGGCTAAGAGTCCACCGGGGCTTAACCTCCCATAAAAACCGAATGTGTTATTTTTACATTTTTACACAAATGAGATATATCATATAAATTAATGAGATTCCAAAGTTTTTGTTGGCTAATTGTGTTACTTTTGGACAGAGCCAGGGTAGCTGTTTTGTGTTTCCACTCCTCCAGCTTCCAGCTTTACATGAGCGATCTTGATGTTCTCACATAACTCTCAGCGAGAAAGCCAATAAGCGCATTCTCCAAACTGTCAAACTATTCCTAATAAAAGTTCATTGCTTGGCAAAAATCTGCCATATTTCTCTCCAGTAGCTGGCGGTGTGTTCATACCTGGCAACATTAGCTCATTTAACACTGACTCAGAATAAGCACTGGCAACTACTGGGGTTGCAAATGGCTTCAATAGTCCTGACCTAAGTAGAAAGGTGCTGTTCTTCAAGCTGGAGAGGATTTGGGATACCAGACTAAGCTCTGTAATGGGGGACGCAGTGGAGCAGCAGCAGCAGCAGTTGCGTGTGCCACGTATTAATATTCATGTGACCCATGGCCGACTGGGTTTGGGGATCCTTTCAGAGAAGTGTTTGTTATGGTCACAGCAGATTAAAAAAAAAGATCCTTGAAAGAAGCAGGCTGGCAGCAGGAGCAGCAGCTTTGGGGGCATTGTGGCAAGCCGACACTGCAAAGCTTTGAATGGATCTCAGCAGGTGGGATCAAGCATAGCACCCCCACTCTATCCTACCCCACCCCATCCCAAAAACACAGACACGGGTGCACATATACACATAGATTTGCCACCAAACAAGCTCATAATAAAGAGGAAAAAAGGTGGATGCAGAAGAAGACAAAAAGTTGAGGCACACAAAAACTCCATCTGCTATGACGAAAGCAGTGAGCGCTGACTTGACACATGACCTTAAGCCTGCCGCTATTGCAGCCCGAGACACCATCGCCACCCGTCCTCCCCTTTCCCCTCTTCCTCTTGTCTTCATTGAGCGACTACAGGCCCCGGCGATTGCTATGGCTAAAACCCCCATAAACCCACCGGGCGTCTCCTCCTCCACCTCCTCCTCTGTGCTGAGTGATCCGGGGCCCCTCGGCTCAGCACAAAAACGCGGCTGCTCGTCTGTCAACCAGAGGCGCAGGACAGACCGGGGCCCCTACCGACTGCTATTCAGCTCCACTGAATGACATTATTGAAATCCCAATCCCGGCTGTGTGCATGTGTGCAGGCAATAGGCTCACACCTGTCCTCTTAGTGCGCCTGCCTAAGAAGACAAGATAGAAAAGGAGGGGGGAGAGGCAGAGGAATGTGTTGGTGCACAACCAAACCAGCTGTTGTGTCTAAGTAGTCTGCAAAATAGCTCTTGTCTTTTTGTGCCAAGCGTGGTGCATTTGCATGCATTGAAGTGCAATTTTTAAATGTGAGTACAAAACACAAATAAAATTCATTGGATTCTGTTTAATTCATTGGAATCAAGCAGAGCAATATTCTTGACTGAAGAGATTGTAACAAAAATGTGGCAATATATGAAAAAGTAGCTCAAAACTTGAACCAAACTTTACTATTCTTCTGTTTATCTGACACAGACCAATAAAACAGGAACCATTTGCCAGATCAGAAAATTGAAATTCATAAAAGCTGTGTTTTTATCCAGCGTTTTGACATTTTTTCAAAATTTCAAGGGTAGATTATGGAAAACTGCTTTGTGCTATTGGTCCAATGAATAGCTTGACAGGCTGTGTGTGGATTATATATAAATTGTCACTTTCATCTGTGCCATAAGCCTGCAGTTTCCCATCTGTTGCTCCCCTCTTCCATACCCAGATATTTCTGTGCAATTATTGTCCCTTTCTCTTGTGTGTTCATGCAAATCTCCAGTCCTACCTACCATACTTTAAAGAGTCAATTTGCTTAACAGTGTGCATAAGAAACCACCTGTTTAAATAAAAAAGTATTCCAGAGGGAAGTTTTTCCCCCCCCCATGCTTTCAATATTAACAGATACTTCAAAGGGCACACTAACCATGATACACATCCCATTTATCTTTGTTTGCTCCAGTGTTGTACGCTGGGGCTGATATTGATTTACAGGTTGGGACTTTCCTCAAGGGGTTCACATGGGATCAAGGCCAATCATTATGTACTGCTTGTCTCACATAGCCATCACTAAGATGCATCAAAATAAAAATTTTTCCCAACATTTATAATGAATGCACATCGCATGAAGACACACATGGGGCTACAATGGTGTGGGCATACTGGTAATAGGTACCAAGGACAAAATGAATTACAACCCAGGAAATCTGCTTTGAGTAGTTCCCCAAAATGTGACAGCAGTTAATACACAATACATATACGTAAAAATACTTTACAAGTCTGTAATGTTATAAAATAACTCTCAGGACCACAAGTAAAATTGCACACTGCGTTACTAAGAGGTAAGATGTCCTTATTATTGACAATATTACTCACGTGAAAGAAAGTCATCACAAAGATTTGTTTGATGTGTGAGTTATCAAACATATTGTGGTCAAAAATAACTCCAAGGGCAGTAATGCTTGGTGATCAGGGCAATGCCATCCAGAGTAAGTCCTCAGGACATGCTTAAGTTTTTACTAATTAATTTTGTTTCATCTAGCTTTATAGCTACACTCAACAAAAATATAAACGCAACACTTTTATTTTTGCTCCAGTTTTTATATATATCACCATTTCTCTCAAATATTGTTCACAAACCTGTCTCAATCTATGATAGTGAGCACTTCTCCTTTGCTGAGATAATCCATCCCACCTCACAGGTGTGCCATATCAAGATGCTGATTAGACACCATGATTAGTGCACAGGTGTGCCTTAGACTGCCCACAATAAAAGGCCACTCTGAAAGGTGCAGTTTCGTTTTATTGGGGGGGGGTCCACTCCTCTTCAATGGCTGTGCAAAGTTGCTGGATATTGGCGGGAACTGGTACACGCTTTCATATACGCCGATCCAGAGCATCCCAAACGTGCTCAATGGGTGACATGTCCGGTGAGTATGCTGGCCATGCAAGAACTGGGACGTTCTTGCATGATGTTTTGGAACTACTTTCTGTGATATGACGTCTCTAAATCCTGAGTAAGAAGTCTGAGCACAAGCCATTTCTGTGCAGATGGTCACACAATTGATTAGCCACTGCATATTAAAGGATTTTAGAAATCAAGGTTAAGCTGGGTAGAGGTTTAAATTTGGCTAAAACAGCGGTATGAAGAGTAGGCATTTAGATTTGA
Organism: Acanthochromis polyacanthus; assembly: GCF_021347895.1. Taxonomy (NCBI): domain Eukaryota; kingdom Metazoa; phylum Chordata; class Actinopteri; family Pomacentridae; genus Acanthochromis; species Acanthochromis polyacanthus. The sequence continues at coordinate 25,310,540 of NC_067121.1, forward strand.
GGTTCAGCTACAACATTCTTGAACAGTTTAGCTGTCATGTGGTCTAACAGACATTTTGATGGTTTCGATAAAACAGCTATTGGCATTAGCTCAGAGAGCTGCTTTATCTTTTCCTCACAAACTTTTTCTGCCTGAAATGCACACTTGCAGTTATATGACTGGTAAATGCAATGCTTTGTATGAGATTGCAGAAAAAGCAGAATCAGGTTAACCTAATTTGCTGTGAAACTATGAGAGTCCCAGTGCATTAATGAAGTGCTTTAATTAAAATTAATGAGGGACATTTATTTTTCAGCCCAGTGCTGGTTTTGGTAGAATTGACTTGAAAATGACTTTGAAACTTCCAGTAAACAGCGAAGAACATTCAATAATGCTCAAATGCAGCTACGTGTTTGGCTACCTGGATGTGTAGGTTTATTATGCACGTTTCAAATCTGATGAAAAAAAAACAAAAACAAAAACAGAAGAACTCTAGAGCTCCTGAACTTCGTGAACAATCCCATAGCTTCAAACCACAGTGATAACAATTTCTGAAATATATTCTGTTATTTCGTTGTTGGGCTGCAGAGTGGTCTAGTGGTTAGCACTTTTGCCTTCCAGCAAGAAGATCCCCAGTTCAAATCCCAGCCTGGGCCTGGGATCTTTCTGCATGGAGTTTGCATGTTCTCCCTGTGCATGCGTGGGTTTTCTCCGGGCATTCCGCCTTCCACAGTCCAAAAATATGCTGAGGTTAATTGGTTACTTTAAATTGCCCGTAGGTGTGAATGTGAGTGTGATTGTTTGTCTGTATATGTAGCCCTGTGACAGACTGGCGATCTGTCCAGGGTGTCCCCTGCCTTCGCCCCAGTCAGCTGGGATAGGCTCCAGCACCCCCCGTGACCCTAGTGAGGATAAAGCGTGAATAGAGAATGGATGGATGGATGGATGGATGTTTCGTTGTTAATACAAGAGTTCTGCTTTGTAGAGTTTTAGAGGAAGTCATTGTTTATGACAAAGGACAGTTGTGGCACATTTTTCTGTGTTTTTTTCCCCCTGTTTGACAGCAGCTTCCCTTGTGGTCTTAAATGGAAAGTGGAAACTTCAACCATAACCCACTTTTCTGCTTGGTCATTCTGAAACAGACCCACTGAAACAGGAAATTTTGTGGCCTGGCTATATTTAGAGACATGAAAGCCAAAAAAAAGAGAGAAGAGAACTTCTAAAAGTGCATTTGTCTGATTACACCTGTTTTAATTTAATTCTTTAGGACCAATGCTGACAATACACTAGTGTATATTAAGCATCTGGGTCATCATAGGCATTCAGCTGCTCTTTGTAGTTCAGGAAATTTTGTTTGCGGGGTTTTCCATTAGCTAGTGGCAGAATAGCCAGGCTCCACAAATAGCTTCTTAAAAATAGCTCTCTATATAAAAAGAGCAGAGAAAATCCCTCAAATGATAGAGTTTTGAAGAAGGTGTAACGAGATTCAACTGCAAATTTAGTCATTTCATTGATTTATATGTTCAGTAATATAATCAGTTTTAAGAATGTCTCATTTTATGTTAAAAACATCCGCTGTTAATGTATCCATAAATGTTCTTCATATGTCATATATCAATTGGGCTCTAGCATCCATGCGATAGTCTTCCTTTGTGAAAAATAGGAAGTAATCCTTTTCTTTGATTAAAAAAAAAAAAAACTGTTGCTATCATGCTGGCAGACTTTAAAGACATAATAAATGAATGATTACTTAATAAGTAAGTGTCCTCATTCCACCCTCATGTCTCACATCTGCAGGGAAAACACAATAGGAATTCAGTCTGTTGGCTTTTTAGGATATACCTGAAAGGATCTGACTGCAGTGCTCAATGCTAACAATCATTTGTTCGCAGTCAGAAGGAGGAATAAGTCCTCTCCATCTGCAAGACGTAACAAATAAACTGAGTCATATCAACATTCCAAAAGTTTGACAGATTGTTTGAGAAAAAAAATGTCAATTGAAGAGCTGAGAGATTTTAACTATGATTTGTAATTTCATATGTAAACGTCATTATAATTTGTAAACCTATTAATTGAAAACTGAAAAATCCAGAGTTTAAAGGGTCGACAGCAAAGTACAGAACAGTGTAAAACAACTTCTCTCTAATAATTTCAGTCTGGATGGGGCCTGATGCCAAAATGACTCACATTCCTCCCCCTTTGATCTCTCTCTCACACACACTCTCTCTCTCGTACATGCACAGACATGTCCGGACAGGAGAGAAGGGAAACCCCACACATGCTGGAGAAGCTCCATGGATTCTGAATTACAGGAGTGACCTGTGAGCACAACAAACACAACACACGCTGCACGACCGGAGTTACAGTGCTCACATGTGATAATGTTTCGGAGGTAAAAACGGAGGAAGGGGATTCATTCAAAACGAAACAAAAGCCTGATTACAAAGAGAAATGACGGCAGGTCAAAGAGGAAGGCAGATGGACAGATGAGCAGAGAAGGGCAGACTGAAGCCGGCAGAAACGTTTATGAATATGGATGCGTCTACACGAATGCCAGATTAGGCCAAGCTCCTGTCTGCCTGCACGTGTGTATGCTTTGTACATGTCCATATAAATTTGCGTGTGCTTAAATTCTTTCTTTTAGGGAATGTTTGACCTTTGACCGTCTCTGTACACCCCCAACACACACACACACACACACACACACACACACACACACACACACACACACACACACACACACACACACACACCATCTCACCTCCCTATATCCTGGACAGCTGCCAGCGGGGACTTGGTCAAAGAAAAAGACCCATCTGTCGCCTTCCTTCAAAGGTCAGGGCTCAGAGCTGCGTATGTGTGTGTGGAGGGAGGAGGAGGAGAAGCTTCTTTTCACTCTGATAATCTCTGCCGTTGTTCTCTCTCGCGCTCTCTGGCACACTTCTGAGGGATACGGCTGTTTTAAATGCAGACACCACTCGCACCCGTGTGCGCGCGTGCGTGCGTGCGTGCGTGTGTTCTCACTTGTTTGAACATGAGAGCGCCACTTGTATGACTTGCGTATCTCATCATTTGCTCTTTCACATATTAAGAACAACACAGTGATGGCGCATATTCAGCACTCTTTCCATCTGTCATTCTCGTGGTTTCTTGTGTATTTTTGTTGTCTTTGATCACTGATTAGCATCACACTTAAAAGCCACGGCATTTTTATGCATTGGAGTAAATCTGTATTATGGGAATATGGCTAAATATATGATGGAAAAGCTAATCTATTTGCTGCTTGCAGGCAAATATTGTGTCGTTCAGATCAATTTCAAGTTACCCCAGTTTAAATTGAGCATAAATATCAATAATGTAACATATTACACAGTAGGAGCAGCTTTGGATGAAACATGGAAAACAAACTATATCAAAAACTACATGATACAGTGTGACAGAGTAGGAAAAGGCCTCTGGTCTCCCAGCTTAAAGCCAACAAAGACTATTCACTGAACTCTGGGTCTTGAATTGACTCCCCCTGTTGGTCGACAATAAAATGATCATCAGTCAGTGAATGTTTTAGATATCGGACAGCCTGACAGCAAAATACTTCATAGTTTCTTATTTTACCGTCCACAACACAACTGTTAATCCCACTGGATGGACGCTATTGTCAGCAACATCTTTAATGCTTCAATACTGGACTAAAATGTTTGTTTGTCCATAGTCTGTCTCACATCGGGTTTATATGATCGCTGTTTATAACAACACTAACCCTGGGACACAAGATTTTTGCGGCACACTTACTACAGAATAGGCTCTGCCAAAGTTTTATTTTCAGTTCAAACCAGCTGGACCTTCACACACCTGAAAACCTCACATATATTTTCCCCCATCAAAGCAAAACCAAAATCTCCAGGCAGTTCAGTTTCGTAATTGTAATTTTCTTGAAGTCACAAAGTCCCTGATTTTACATTCTGTTCTTGAGAGAGGACTTTAAGCTGGAAATCCCCTGCTTGTTTATGCTCTTCTACAACATACACGCCCAAACAATAAAATATCCGTGGTGATACAACATTACCGCGGCTGAGCTGTATTGTTCAGATTTATCAAGGCAGCAGTTTACACTTTGAATTCCTTCCGAGTAGCACAGCACATCGCTCAGAGAGCCAATAAAACTGTTTGACAGGTAGAAACAGTGCGATAAGAGAAGTGTGAGAGGAAGAATAGGAGATTTAGACTAATGCATTAATGTTACATAAAGGGATTTAGGGAGAAAACAAAGGCGTTCTCTGTGCGATTACTGAGGATCATACGCAAACACATAATCCGCCATGTCTAGCCCTGTTAGAATACATTGCTCGAAATAAAGGCAAGAGATCAGACCCAGAGAGGTAGCAGATAAGCTGCAGCACAGTAGGCCAACACAGACCAACGATTAGTATTTTGTAATCAGTGGAGCATGTACGACAAGGTGCCGGGATGAAATGCAAATCTCATCCTTTAATGATGGCTGTATCTTTCCATTTGATACTTTTGTTTGGGTGAAGAAATGATTAATAGAGTAGATTCAACACTTTTTTGTTTACTGAAGGAAATATTAAAAACAATCTACAATACAGAGTATATCAAACTTAGGTTGTCTGCTAAGATTTGGTGGAACGCTTCAAAAAAAACAACAACCTTAAAGCAGTTCTTGATTTAAGTTTTTTTTTTTGTCAGAAAGATAACATAACACATTTTTGACTGTAATCACAGGATTAATCTTTGTTTTTTTTTAAAAAGTATACTGCTTAACTTAAGCTGCAACTGCATTTAGACAACATTGGTATTTTTGGTTGCTCTACTGTTGGTTTAAAAGAACGTTATGTCTGCTAACAAATTATCTTAACACTGTTCCTGATTTCTTATTATGCCACACCTCCATACAAATCCAGCCACTTTTACAGAAAGGCCACGAGCATTAACACACTGACAAACTTGAACTGCAATTACTAATAATTTGGATATTTACTGAAGGTCATTATGGTGTAAATGGAGCATATCAGGTCGACTGAGTCAGTGAAATTGCTTCTTAAAATATGCTTTTGCTGGAGAACATTTCGGTGTTTTTATTGTCCTTTGAAATGTCTTTTATTTCCTGCCATCATTATTTTTTTTTAACACTGCTGTTTTAATCCGCCAAGTAGTGTTCCTAATTGCCTCTTAAATTCTGATTATTTTATGACTGCCTGTTTTGTTTTGCAGCCCTGGGAGGCACTTTGTAAATTGGAATTTGAAGAGTGCTCTAAAAACAAAGATTGTTGTTATTATAAATGTCATATTTATTTTCCACATCTACTCAGCTGGAAACCAGTACATGTCATGAGCGAGAGTATGAGGCCGACCACAAAAACCATTCATCATGGACACACCCAATACAAACACGACCCACTGTGTTGCTGCACAGCATATGATGCAAACTCTGATAACTGTGTCTGCCATTACACCCTCACCACAAGAAACATTGCATGAAATGCGGCCTACATGACCCGTCTGTCACCACCTCCGTCTCCTTGAAATGTTCCACCTTTGGGGTACAGAGGCTAATGTTTTTCCACCTGTCAATCTTTCAGATGCCTGACAACTCATGCAACACAGATAAGCACACAAATCAGTCCAAACCCTGTATTTTCACAGAAATACCTTATCTGATGAGTGAGAATTAAAGCTGATGTGTTTTTACATTTACAAAAAGCAAAGGATCGGTATCTGCTCACTTCAAATCCAGTCAGTAGGTGCTGACAGCTGATAGGGTGTTATACATACAGATCCAAATCTTAGGTTTTCAGGTTCAGTCATTCTTAAAAAGTTCTTTTTAAAGCATGTTTGATCTTTGTGAGTCATATCGCCAACCAATGACATCATTTACCTGAAATCAGTTTTATTTAAGGTCATTCACCTCCAGCTGTTTGTCTACAGAGCTACACATCTCTCCATCCAGGAGCCAAACTCTGTGTCTCACTTTTTCTCAGTCAGACAAGTGTGGCTTAGAGGTTTCAGCTCGTCTTTAGCAACTGGTGGTTACTCTTGCTCAATCTCTACGCTATCCATGTGATTTTTAAAACAATGGGTCATTCAGTTCAGATAAAAACAAAACCTCTCCTCTTATTTCTTTCATGGACAGGTTTTGTATGGTTGCTGACATCAAATTTGATCAAGTTTAGGTCGCTATTATTAAGCTGATGATACTTCCAGCTCCGTGAGTTAGTTGACAGTGCCATCTCTTGCTGTATTTCAGGTTAAAACAAGCATTTTTTAAGAGAATCCTGTAAAGATTGTGAAGCTACATACATGATGTTGTGGTAAGGACTGAAGCCAAAGTTGTATATCCTCGACGAAAGGTCAAACCGCCTCACAAGCTTATGATCCATGTCCTTGAATTATAGAGTTACATTACGTTTGAATTACAAATACAGCTGCAGATTGATTAATCCAATACTGATAAACTATGACACTGATCACCAATTTTTTTAATTTTTTTTTTTTAACAATCTATTATTCAGTTTCAGTGAATTGTTAGGTTATTTCTAAGTGTAAAATGTTTCATTTCCATTGCCTAAATGTGTTTTCTCCTCTGGGGTGTGGACAAAATAAAACATTTGAGGATGTCATCTTGGGCTCTGGGAAACACCGATCGACCTTTTCCAACATTTTAACCAATCAATAATAATAATCATTAGTGGCAGCCCTATTTGTAAGTGTGACAGGAGTCTGTCATTTGCCATATTTCATTGTAACTTAGCCCTGTTTAGCTGCTTAGTACACATACTTGAACAAGCAGTTAGTGTGATGGTTCATAAATTCGAACAGTATGTTCACTTTTTACAAGAGGAAAAACCTTTAGCAGCAATATGTTTGGCAAACCATCTTGGAAAACAAATTTGGCCAAAATCCAAGCAGAGCACATCTGGCAGCATTGAACTATACCCTGACATGGTTTGCTATGAAATTCTTATTGGACCTGGAGGAAATGCTGTGTTGATACACAGTGATGCTAATGCCTGAATCTTACACTGGAATAGCTTAACACACTGGTTAATGCAGTCTGTTCACAGTTATTCATGTTCACTTTTGTTTTGGAAAGGCAAGAAAAACACACCTTGTCAAACTCATTTGACAGGCCTGCCATGCCAAGTTACAGTATGATTGAATAATCACTGCTCAGGGAAGGGTTAAAGTGATGTAACTGGTTAACCGTGAACTGCCAGTGAGTGTATTTGCTTGTTCATTTCATGTTTCAAAGGTGGAGCATACTGTAAAGTCTCACATGTGCCCAGAGGCAGCGGCACACACATGCAATAAAAATTTCAGAAATTGTTCATGAACAAATCTCACCAGCTGAGAACAAAAGGCACTGAGTAAGTCCACACTCACACCCAATCCTTTTACCGGAAGTGGCTTAATAGAGCTGGGTTGATAAAAGATAAATGAATGCAGCAATGGAGGGAAAGAGGTGGAAGGATGAAAAAGAGCGACGGAAAAAATATAGAAAGAGAAGAAAAGGAAAGAAAGAATGATAGGGAATGCCAGAAACAATGAGACAGAGAGATGTGAGGGAACCTGCCCAGGGGGAAGGAGAAAGCAGAGGAGACAGTAATGCAGTCTAACAGCTGTGGGCGGTTTGCGAAATGCTGGTTGATGGTTTGGGGCAATTGCATTGCACCTTGTGTGAGCGTGTGCGCAAGTGATTGTGTATGCAGATGTGTGTGGTATCGTGTCCTGTGTCTGCGTCACTACTGTGATTAGACTGCATGAGGGAGAGGCAAGGAAACCCCAGCCCTTTTTTTATTTCCCCCTCCCTCTCTTCCTCTCCCTCCTCCACTTTATCTTTCTCTTTCTTTCATTTGCCTCTCAATCAGATTCTCCCACACTCACACATTTCACATCATAGTAAGTGTTTCTAGTAAACCTGATGCATTGCTTTGCCCCGAATACATTTTCTTTGTTTTGCTCACTCTCCTTTTCTGACATTCTTCTTCCTCTGCCCCTCTCACTTTCTCTTTCATAAGACACTCTCACGTCGTGTAAGCAACTTGTGTGTAAGCACTCAGTCAGATGTGCAAGAAACACCCCCAGATTAAAAGAAAAAAAAGCAAAAACATGACAACCTTTATCTACAGCGGTGTGTGTTTGCTGGCTGCAGTAAAGAGCGCAACGGAAGTCAGACTATGCCTTTAGAGTGGCGCGCCTGTGGTTGAATTTAGCAATTGTGCAAGGGCATGAGTATGTGTGTGTGTTTGTGTTAGTCAGGGTCTCTATTGTCTGGAACTTGTCACTATTAAACATCTGTCAGTCATACAATACTGCTGTGTAAAAATTCCAATGAAGACTGACCTTTGAAAGCCTTTCAAGCAATAATCACCAGATAAAACAGGCAGACGGTTTGTCACACAGGTGCTTCAGATAAGCAGATCTTTATGGCTGACTGTAAATAACTGCTCTGGCCGGTCTCTAAATGATGTTTTTGTAATTCTTACACTCTCAAACACTAAAGTGGTAACTTTGATCAAATAGGCTGTGTTAAATGGTTAACATTTCACAGAAAATGCAGACTTTAAAAATGTACATTTTAAATGAGGTGTCTTGGTTTTGTTGTTGTTTATTTACAGCTACTGATAAAGATGAGACGTTTCACCTAAAGCTGCATTCACTGACTCATTGGCAAGCTGTAAACCCCTGACTGTTACATTGTCATTTTATTGTGTTATTACAGCTAACATGTTAGCAAAAATAGTAACACATTAACAGGCCATTTTGCATTCATTTAAATCTGACTTCATGCCAGTGCAGAAGTAAAATCAATATTTACTCTCCTGTAAGCTCTCTTTTGTCTCCATAAACTCCTGAGTGAAATATCTTCAAGTGAAAGGGATAAGATGGGACAAGAATGTGGATTGACCACAACATCACAGTCTCTACAAGCTTTAGAGAATAGCATTGATCAGCTTGTTACAATGCAATGTTCTGCTGGGAAAACCTTGGGTCCTGGCATTTATGTGGATGTTGCTTGAACATCAACCACCCACCTAAACATTGTTGGCCACGGCACTCTCCAAATCCAGTAGACAATACACCCGGTAAAGCCTGCTCAGGAACATCTTGAACAACATGAAAAAGCACCCATGGTGTTGATCTCACCTCCAATCTCTCCAGAGTGCAAACCGATCACGCATCTGCAGGAGGCCCCATCCAACATAAAACCCAAAGGATCTACTAACAGGTACCCAATGCCAGACACAACAGTCACCTCCAGAGGTCCTATACTCCTTGTTACGTCCCCGATGCCCCAAGAGACCCTAGAAAATATTAGGCCGCTGGTTTTAATGTTGCGTAGATTTTTTTGACCTATGTGCTTACAGTATCCCATGTGTTTACAACAATGTCCATACAACTTCATCAAATGCCTAAATCATTTGGAAATAGTTTGCTTTCCCATATAGAGGCAGAAATTACATACCTTATATTCAATGTTTAAATGTTCCACCATATTTAAATTTCTACCTTTGTCTGTGAACTGTTTGTTGTACAATTTGTGATAATTTCTTCAAAATTTCAATTAGCATAGGTTTTAGGTCTAACCTTGTTTCTGATGTCTGAATTTCTGCCTCTATCTCAAGTCATATCAGCAGCCATGTAATATAATATAATATAATATAATATAATATAATATAATATAATATAATATAATATAATATAATATAATATAATATAATATAATATAATAATATAATATAATATAATGAGGCAAAATTGTTTTCCAACACTGTTTTCTCACTTTGAGAATATTCATTGTAGCTCAGAAACTGCTGTAGAAATTTTGTAACTTAAAAGAAAATCCCTGATGTACACGCATGTGAAAGAAAGTGACAGAAAACATAAAAGCAGATGTGGGGACAGATCACAATGATAAAACCACTGCATGACCTTCTAGCATCCTGCCTCCTCAACCACAGCATTGCACTTCAGCTGTAACAAACCAGAGAGGAAACAAACATAACCTTTATCTATGGAAAACGTCTGACGATATACCAGCGCCTGATTGCTCATCACTCCTTTTGTTCTGTTCTGCTGATTTGCGTAGAGGCAACCCATTAAAAGTGCTGTTTAACTATTTGTTGTCCCCTTAGCATTCACCCACACTGGCTCTCACTTTCAGATTATTATCGTGTTTGACAAAACATTTCTGTCTGCGGCTGTGACACATTGTGTTTTTGGTTTAAACCAGATAGAATAAATCCCCAGAGCGATATGTCTTCATGATTGTTCACCACTTTCTGTGGTGTGCTGCACTCATAGCACGTAATGGAATGTGTTGATAAACTATCTTTGGGTAAGAGATTGGAACACAAATTCTTTCTTTCTTTCTTTCTTTCTTTCTTTTCTTTCTTTCTTTCTTTCTTTCTTTCTTTCTTTCTTTCTTTCTTTCTTTCTTTCTTTCTTTCTTTCTTTCTGTCTAACTCAGGAGACAGACAGAGAAATAAAAGTGGAGGCACCTCGGTCTGTTTAGTTTCGTGCTGCTGGGGTGCTGCCAAGCAAATGAGAGACCAGCAGATGGCTGGAATGTCGAAAATGCCAAAGATCAGAGGCCAGCAGAGACACAATGCGATTAGAAGGGAAACAGAGAGCAGCCGCCCAAAACTGAGCAGTAAACATCCTTGTGTCCTTTGAGGTGCGTGTGTGTGTTTGTATATTTGTTGGAAAAAGAGATTTTAGGAGATGTTGCGTGCAGAGAGAATTCATGCTGCTGATGGGTTGCTATGATTGTACACACACACGGTCATCTTGCTGTGGCATCATACTTTGACTTGTGGTCGTTTCGTTTTCATAAAAACAAAAAGTTCAAATTAATTTTTGTGAGACTGAACTTTACACTAAAATGTAGGTTAAGTTATTTGACTAGCAGTTTGTCTGAACTCCACGGATTTAGACATCAAAGCCTGTTCGCTGGTCTTAGGGAGAACTACTGCATATGTGAAAAATGTTGTATAACGTCTTCTTCAGCTCTAGAATGAGCTGTGTGAAGTCTAATCATTTTCTGATGCCACCCAAGGCAGTGCTGGTTGGGGCTGAAATGTGTAAGTAAAAAAGTCCTGGTTTGTGGTGTTTGAAAGTGAGCTTACCAAACCTCTGAGGCTTGCTCCTTATCGCTGCAATTGGTTTACATAGCGCTGCATTGTGAGTAATGCTGCCTCCAGGTTTTGACAAGAAAGAATTCAACATCTCTTGCCCTGCTGCAATTTATTTTTGCACTTTTTATGCCTGTCACTCAAACTCTATGACAATTTTATACTGGTGCAGTGCTGCAGACTTCTATGAATATCATATTAATTTGTAAGAAATCTTTAAGAGAATCTGAACATTTGCCATCCAAGGTTCCCTGTAGGGATAATCTGTGAGTGGACTTTCCAGGAATATGTACAAAGAGACAATGTGATAATGGGAAAAGAAATTCTTCTTAAAACAAGCTTTGAAGTTACAAGTTCTTCATTTCCACAGTTACATAACTTCACTCTTCACAAGCCAGGCTTCATCCAAAACAAAAGTCCTGCTGCCTACCCTTTAAATCCACTCCATGTTCATTTCAGTGAATTACTATAATTGCTCTCACAGATGCACTGAAGAATTATAGTCACAGGGGGCTGAATCTGTAATCAAGAAATAGCAGTGCTAATTAAAAGTTAGTTTGTGAAGTGTTGCAAAAAATGTTCAAAAAAGAATATATATTATATTCCAAATAAGTAAATCAATGCAAATACAGGCAAAAGCTAAAGGTTATAAGCAGATGAATGAAAATGATATTCTGCAGCTCAGTTTCAACATGACTGGTGATCAGTCCACATTAGAACAGCACCATGTTGCTCTGTCTTTGCTCTCACTGTTGTTTTCTGGACAATAACTGTCCATTTTATATCCTGACATTAGGCTCTTCTGAAACTGAGTGTCTTTAATGACTTAACTCGCCTGCTGTTACGGTCCGTTTGCATGTCACAGCTGCTTGTCTGCATATGGCTTGATACTGTATCAGCAAACTTTGTGCATGTGTCTGTCCCTGTGTCAGAGATAAACAGAGTGTGTTTTGTCAGAGCTGCCGTGTGAGCGTGCACTTCAGGGACAACACTCTTCTTTCATTACGAAAACTAATGGAGAGGCTTTTACAGTTAATATTGTTTCACCGTTTGTAGCTCCATCAGAATTACTTGTAAACAGAACACAACAGAGACATTCATGCTTTTATGAAACATTCACATGAGAGCGTGTCTTTATCACTACCTGGGTTTGTATAACACAACATTTTTGAATCATGATGCTTCATAGTAGCAGTCTGTATATTTGCAAATAGAGAGCAAATCAGAGCTTCAGATTAAGTCAATGATAATAATTGTGTTGTTGTCATTTTTTAACAAAGGAGATCACACATTTCAAAATCTTTTCATGCATTACTCTCACCACCAGCCCAGGGGGAAAACTCCTGCTTCTGAATATGGCTGGTCTTGAGTTCAGAAAGAAGATTTAAGAGACTGAAAATAAACTGACGTGTCTGCTTATCTCATTGATTCAAGCAATGTGCAATGAGGATGTCCAGTGAATCATCATGACCAACATGAGGTCAGAGTCACTTTTGAGCAGTCAATTCTAGATCAAGGACACATTTAACATACACAGAGAGATTGAAATATCTAACATATCGGCCAGTGTCTGCCAAACAAGGACATCTGCTTGTCTAGCCATTTTTGGTTTTATCAGATTTGGTGCTTGTTATGGATGTCAGTATTTGTCACAACCCACCTATTTTCCCCTGAGATACAAACCCGGGTCACGCAGTTATACAAAATGTATGGTACTACATGTTCTACAATGAATTAATGAAAATCATCCAAAAACATAAAATGACAGCAGATGGTGTATTGTGAAAGTTGGACTTTTTGCCAATTCCTGCACAGTGGCCGACCGAATTATCCCCAGCGCATGGTAAAAAGGCCTTCAACGCAATAGCATGAAAGCCTCTGACAAAATTACTGCGTCCTGTATTATATAATCACAGTTCAGAGTAAATATGAGTCAACGTGAAGTGGATGTAGGCTAAGATAAGCATGAGAGCACGGTAGCCTCTTTTTACTTCCTCTACTAAAAGCCTGATTGTCACAGTTTCCCCGAAATCTGCAAATGTTATCCAACAAAGGATTTGGCAGTAATGTATTCCAGCACCAGATTGGGAATGTTGTAACCCTCATAATAAGTGAATAACAGGCAAAAACTCTTAGGTAGTTGGATCAAATCTGCTTCTTTTTTTGAGCGACTAAGTATGATGGTAATTTGGCATCACATTGTTCGAGATGTGTTGTTTACAGTGTATGTGCTCAAACGCGTGCACATACGCTGGCACAAATGCCGCATACACAGGCTCCATCACAGTTGCACTGCTGCAGTTGAGGGCTAATAGAAAAGAGAGCATGCTGGAGCACGGCCAGCTGATAGAGTGATCAATTTAACACAACCGTGGCTCGATTGCGATGAGTGCTAAACAAGGAGAGAGAGAGAGAGAGATTGAGGGTGTGTGTGCAAAGACATTTAATTCGGGAAAGCATCGCTATGTAGATGAAATGTTGTGTAACTCAGAAGAGATGAATCAGACTCTCTAACATGCCCAAACAGTAATAACAGTCAGTAACAAATATGCAAAACAATGCGATACAAATTACTTATCGGTGACATTAAATCCCAAAGGGGAGAAGATTTACAGTAATGTAGAACACAGTATGCCTTAATGCAAATGAGGGCTGAACTGACTGAACAGACAAACAGCAGCAGAAGATGACACACTGTAAACCATAAAGTATAGTGAAATTCTCAGAAATTTAGAGATAACAGAGCACTCATATCCTGTTTGCTTCTGTGCTCTTCACTGCAGCAGCAGCAACCTCTGCATCCTGTTGATACACACTAACATTGATTGATAGTAGCTCAGTGCTACTACTTCAATCAGTACTCATCACATTTATGTTTCATTTTGTTGTGTGTTTGTGCTGATTACTTGTGTTACATGTAAGATAGAAGTATGTTGTACACAAAGTAAATTGAATGATCCACTCACGCTGTAATGAAACAAGTTTACCCTTTTGTATGCTTGAAATAATGTTTTTGTCTGTCCAGCAAAATGGACGAATGAATGTTTTAAATTTCTTGATTACTAAGTTTAACCGGAATTCACAATGGAGTCAGAACAAACAGTAAAGCCTGTTAAACTGAAATGAATTGTATCATACTCCAGTTACAAACAAAACAAGGCTTTTTTTGTCGTTCATTAATTCTACCTCTATTTAAACTTAGAGTACATCAATGTTTGGAGGCCTCATTTACAATATAGACAAGGAAAAAAAACAATTTAAAAAGTTGTAAGGACAACAACGACAAAAACAGTAAAATAACAGCCTCAAAAATGAATCCAGCTATACATTGTTTTGTAAGCTACTTCACATTGCAGGCACACAGTAAGCACAGTAAGGGGCGGCATGGATCAGTGGGTAGAGTGGCCGTCTTGTAACTGGAAGGTTGCCGGTTCAATCCTCTGCCCGTCGAGCTCATGTCGGGGTGTCCCTGAGCAAGACACCGAACCCCTCCTGGTGGGTTGTGGTCGGCGCCTTGCATGGCAGCTTCTGCCATGGGTGAATGTGATGTATCATGTGAAGCGCTTTGGATAAAAGTGCTATATAAATACAACCATTTACCAACTGGATTTTCTGAATTCAATAAAAGTCCAATCATTTAAGCATGTCCAGTACATTAAAAGACAGTTATAAAGTAATATAAGGGAGTACAAAGCTGATAAAGGTTTTATGAACAAATAAAACTCAGTATCGATCATGCTGTACAGATAGTGAAAGTTCCGCAACCTTTGGCTGCATACAGCTAACAGGAATGAGCATTGTAAGCACCACCAGTAATAAATCTATAATCAGAGGGGATAACCAGTGTCCAAGGGCTTAAGAATCGCCTCTACATGCATGTGTAAAATGTTACAATAATCCAATACTGATACAGCATTTTTTTTCTACATTGCAACACAAAACATGATTTATTCCTTAAAAAAAGAAACTAATTTTGATTTTTAATTTTTAAAATTCTACTTCTCATCAATCCAAACTCCCAGATATTTGTATTCCATGACTCTTGTGAAGGTAATTAAGTCAGTTTTCTCTGCATTAAGAACTAGTTTATGTTAGTTCTAACTTAACAAAGCGGTGCTTAGGGGCTTTGATTTCAGAATGTACAGTATTCACACTACAGTACAAAACTGTGTCATCAGCATAAGGATGTACTTTAAAACCAGATGCATAGGAGACAGTATTGTCAATGGAAAGAGTGAGCAGCACACAGCCAACTCAGAAATTTAACCTTGGTGTTTCTATGTCTTATGAAAAGACTTTAAACCTAATGCAACAAAGAGTTTCATTCAAGTGTGAATATTCACTTCATGACAGTCCTCAGAACCCACACAACCTATTGCCCATTGTGTGATAATGTGTCATTCTCGCCCCACAATATCATTGTATTATCCTAGGCCTTGAAAAAAGTCTGAGCATGAGATGAAAGAAGATATGACGAAAAAAAGACTGGATTTTTTGGATAACATGAATGACTTCCTGTATTTTACCAATTTTTAACTCCAGTCTCTGTACTCATCTGTGACTCACTCCGCCTGTTACTGCTGCACTGCACTGATGTCTGTTCTTTACTGTATGTCCTCTTCCTTTCTTACTCTCTTGATATGAACATAGTTTTCCATCCGTCTGTCACTCTCTGTAACTGTTTGTTCTCATGTTATGATTCCATCTTTCTCAGGCTATTTGCACCCTGTACATGATGTATCTCAACCACCTACACACACAAACAACACAGTCCTTTGTTTAGATGCAAGTGCACTTATAGCTCTGTCTTGGTCACCTGAAACACCTGAAACACCTGGAAACACCTCTTCATGAATAAACCAGGTTTTCCTTTCTCCCTCTTTCGCTATTTTTGCAAGATCTACAGCACTTAGTCTGTGCATGTATTGAAACGCTCCCTGTGAGTGAGGGTTACACTGTAGCTTGCCTGTGTGGATCTCTTGCCGGCTGTGTACTATACCAGAATAGAACAATGCATAACTAAAAGTAGGACATTGACGCAGGATATGAATAGATTAAAGCAAAAAGATGAATTTGACACAGAAGTCCACATTAAGGGGTCAGACACAGTAAGTCTGCAGATTAAACTTCAGTCGTAAACACATCTGGACTTCACCAAACTGCCAATTTACCAGAAATAGAACAGCAGCCATTCCTGACTTCAGGGACTTTCAATCTTCCAACAAACCCAAATCTTGTCACGAGTTGGCGCGAAAGACACTTGATTTGTACATTTTGCAAGCACTACATTAGCTGAGTGAGAAGACGTTTGCATTTCCATGTGCAATCTAGTCTTGTCCTGCGGGGCAACCGGCAGATAATCTCCAGAGTGGGTGACTGACTGAATGCTGCTATTTTAGCTGTGCACTGTCTGCCTCTATGAATCACTCTGCAGGGACAGAGAAAGAAGAGACAGGGGTTATTACAGTAATGACACGAACAGCTCTGCACCCAAATGTACACCAGAGCAAAGTGGCGATGGAACATGTGGTTGACATTACTTAATCTTATGTCATGATGACAGCACAAGAAGAGACACTGATATTGCTGAGATAATCTTCTTTTGTCACAACCATAAACATTATGTACATATGCAGAAAATTGGCACTGAGTCACTTTACCGTATGTTCCTCTACATGTGTTTTATGTTGTCCAGTCCTCTCGCGTGACTAAACATACATAACACTGAGGACCTTCAAAGCCGAGATATCCTGTAAAATCACATTGTTTTTCCACAATCTCCGACTGTACAAGATGGAAGTTTTGTCAATATCTACACGGTTTGCTATTTGCCAGGTCAGTTAGTGAAAACAGTGAACTGTTGAATATTAATTCTCTGAGTGTGATTAAGCATGCATGGCAAACTGTGAATGTAGGCCAGCTGCACAAGCAACGTTCATTAGGGGCTCATTAAAAGACATGAAGAGAAGAGGCAGAAGAAGATGTAATGAGACAGTACCTGGTGTGGGGATGGCAGACACAGTTCAGGGCTGGTTGCTCCCAGCTGAATCAAACCTACCAACATCACCTTACAGTAGATGGTATCAGCTGTTTCTGTTTGGTCCATTTAGGTTCTGGACCACTGGAGCGGGAAAAAAAACACTTTTTGGGGGGACAAGATTGACAGAGGAGCAGAGGATGTAAACAGGCAGGTTTTGCACACAAATCCAATATTGCACTGTTCCCCAAATCAGACCACCTCAGTGTCACATCACTGCACTAATTCGGAAAGCGAATAAACAGATCCTTTTTACAGTTCAGTAGAGGATGGAGTGAGATGGACAGGAGAAGATGGATGGTGGGGGTCTACAACACAGCTGCACTCTCAAAAGATGGTTGGACAGACAGGGAAATAGCTTGCACAATGCCTCCCCCTAACGGTTAAAAAAGTAACCTGTTATTCTAAAGACCGCGGGTAGTCAACATTTACATGATGAATGGAACAAGCCTGAAGCAGTTCCTTTGAAAATACATCAGACATGTGTATATCTGAGGGTTTCCTCTGTGTTTTCCCGCTGTGCAACATTTTGCAGCTTGGGATTTACACCAGAGCCCGTAACAGCTAATGCAAAGGCATAGCCTGAGCACCAGATAGCGCACACAGCTCAAATTTTAATGACGTCTCCCATCAGCCATCACTAAATGAACATTTGAAATGGAACAGCAGCTTGACCTGGATTTTCAGAGATGACACGCAGAATGTGATTTGATTTTTGATGATGTTAGGATACACAGAGTTTCCTCAATTGGGAAACAATGTGTAGAAAATGAACTTAACAAGCAAAAGGCATTATTAAAGTCTAATGTTTACTGTGGTGCACGACTTCCCAAGTGCTGAGCCATTTCTAGATTGGTCTCACACTGACATCTACTGGACAGGATTTGAATTTCACATTTAAAATGACTGAAGGTCCAAAAGAAAGTTTATTTTATCCATAATAATTTTCTTTGATTTGAATATTATTTTGTATCTCACAAAAAGTATGCTGAATAATGTATTTATTGGGTATGTAACATATAGTATTGATTTAATAGAATGATATCTAATAGTAAAAACAATATATATGAGTTAGTTTTTTTCATGTGGCCTACACTCTAAAAGTAATGTTTTGGCTCAAAAACAACGACAAATAACACGACAATTGGCATCAATCTTTTTGAACTATGATGACCTCTAAAGAAGTTAAGTCTAACCAATAAACTACATTGAGTTCAGTGAGTCTGCTTCTTCGCTTCGACAAAGGGTGTTTTCAATTCTGCACAATTTCTGTAATTTTAAACACAAGTTTTAAAAAAGTGGCAAATTTAAAACATGACGTTATTCCAGTGTTAATGTAGGGGTTTGAAACCTTGACCTCAACGTGAAGAAAAAAAGCATTGTCATTCCAAGTTCCCTCAATGTGACCTGAATTTAGGTTTAAATGAGAAAACGCAGAAATTTGAGTTTCATTTACATACTTTATTAAGTTGGTGTAATTACCAATATTACTATGTCAGCTAATTTCTCTTTAGAGTGAACAGAAAAGTAATCACTGAACTGACTTTGCATTAGATGTGATTTCAAAATTTTGTTTGTTTAAGGACACATTTAGGTGAAATGTGAAATAAGAAATTTTCCATTACAAATTGTCACCATCACCATTTCCTATCATGCTATATGCTTGATATCGTAGCAACAGTAGCTATGGGCTGCAGAGAGGAGGAAGACTGTCAGCTCTAAGTAAGGCACATGTTGTAATGGTATCAGTGACAACTCTGCAGCAGATGGGCTTATTAAGGGAAGTGATCACTCAACAGATTTATGACACATGACTATTTACACTATGTGAAATGTTATGAAATGGTAGATCCCTACCAACAAACACAGCTCCTGGTAACAGCAAGCAAAATTAGTCACGGAAGTCACGTGAGTAATGTTCCACTGTTTCATTCCTTGACTCGATGCCTGGCTGAGTATCCCAGGGAAACCAAATCAGTGTCATCAATACCAAATATCAGTACTAAACAGTTTTATCTGAATTCTTTTGTCTTATCGATTGAGTTTTAGTCACGATTTCCTTTCTTGAGTTTGTTTAATGACTGCAATTATTTTTTTTCATTGACACTTGAATATTTTGTATCCATATGTAGTGTAATCCAGAACCTATTTAAAAATGCTGTGTAAATAAAGTTATTTTAGGAAAGAGATCTTGTGTTCAAAGGAGAAGTCTGGGTTGTTCCTGTTAAGGAAACTGCTGACTCACACTTTACCCATCTTGCTGGCCCGGTTTCAGCCTGAGGTCCTGCATTTAACACCTCATGCCATTGCTCATGCTGAGCGTGACACATGAGGATTTCCCTAACAGCTGAGGAACTTCCTGCTGGTCAGCTGATGTCATCTCACCAAATATGTAAACTTCAAGGCACCCTCTTCAAGTGTCACGTCTGGGAAGCTTTTCCATTCCTAATTTGTTAGTAAAGATGTATTGCCGTCTTTAGAATATATCAATCATTTATAAAATTATTTGTGTCAAGTCAAATTTCTGTTTCCTACACAGCACATTTAAAACCACAGCAGTTAAGTCAAAATTTTTACTAGTAAATAAGTAAGATTGGCATTGTGAATTCACTGCTAAGGTTAAACATTAATTATAAGAGCCTACAGTGTTATTTGTGCTGTAAATTTATGTGCATAACTTAAATAACATCGTCGAAATCCTCCAAAATTTTGTAAGATGCAAATTTACCAAACTAAATAGTAAGGTTAAGGTCCTACAATATTATTATTTATGGAAATTTACATAAATAATTTAAAACATTAAAATTAAGACCCCACAAAAGTAGACATGGAAATCTAAAGATTCCTGATACTCAAGGATATTTGTAGCATCTGAGTGGAAAGAGAACCAGGTTTAGGGAGGGCGGCTGTCTGTCTCTACCTGTCAGGCTGAGGTAAAAATGATGACATAAAAGGAAGCAGACATAAACACATAACAAACAACAGAACAGTGGTGGGTCAGGTTGGTGGATCTTGTAGCTGCAGATCAGAAATTAACCATAAATATCTGCAGAGAGACACAGGGAGGGAGACCAAGGAAGAACAAAACACAAACTATGGGAGAGAGATAATGGATAATTCTAAAATGCCCGTAGGTGTGAATGTGAGAGTGCTTGTTCGTTTCTACGTGTAGTTCTGTGATAGGCTGGTGACCTGTCCAGGGCGTCCTCTCGCTTCACCCTAAGTAGCCTGGGATACACTCCAGCCCTCCCGTGACCCTAATGAGGATTAAGCGGTGTATAAATAATAGATGGATGGATATTTGAATACTTCAGAGAGGCAGAAGGAAAAATGTCTTCAATGGCAAGATTCAAGCCATTCTAGTGACCCCGAGTGGTAGAAAGAGAGGCTACAATGCGTAGAGTGCACACCCAAGTCATGGACAACATGACAATCGTGAGGTGAATGCAATATGCAGTTTAAAAACAACAAAATGCTATCTGAAAAGTATCCTCAGATTGCATGCTGTTCACTCCCTATTAAATAGAGTATCTTTATGGTTTAACATTTATTTGACTTATTTATTTCTCATGTAGCATTAGGTAAGATTAAATTCTAAGATTGAATTCTCATACCATCTTTATGAATTTGCTGCATCAGATATATGAATCAGCTGTTCAGACGTAATTGCTGAACCTGTCTTTTTCAAAATATACACGTTGAAAACATGAGACAGTGGACAAAATATACAGAGAGAATGAAGAAGAAATACAAGACAGTGTACAGATTCGTTATTGATCTGCCAGATATGCTAGACAGTCACAGCTCACTTAATTCATTGTTTGGAAATATGACACATTGTATGCAGAGTATGAGAACTATTTGTAATATAAATGGAATGTATTTAACCTCCCTGACTGGCAAAAGTTACAGTCAACCATACATTTTAACATAAATGAAAACTCTTCCCGGTTCAGGAAACAACGAGAAGGTTCAACAACTCGCTGTTAGGTCAGGAAAGAGCAAGGGGTTTCCCATCATGCACTGTATGAAGACTGGCCTCTGGCTCCAAAGCTCCTCGGCCTTCTGAGGTCGTTGTTGGTTTAATCGAACTGGACAGAAATCAGACTTGTGCATTGTCAATTCTGTGCAGGACTGGCCCATCTTGAAAAGGCTATTATTTCTAAAACAAAACAAAAAATTAAACCCAGTAGACACTGGACAGGCACAATGACAAACAAAAGGATTTCAAATCTTTGGACTAAATTATAGATAACAAACATTTCCTCAGCAGTATCAAAGAAGACTGTATGTTAAGCAAGGTCAGTGTGGTTTCACTAAATAGAAAAATGGACAGACTTGGTTTTGGTCATCACTTTAGTCTAAAAAACGAAAAACAAGTAGCCAGTTACAGCACTGACATGAGCAAACATCATATTATTTTCATACTATGACAATTATCCACCTATATGAGACTTGTTTCATATATTGAATATTAGACTTCAAATTAACTTTCCCATTTTTGTACCATTTATGCTGACTAGGATGCTAATTTAAATTTAATCCAAATTTGTTCCTCCATCTGTTCATTCATTCAACCAGCTTCTACTGCACATTTGGTCAGAATCATGGAGGAACGTAATCCAGCATGTAGTGGGTGAAAGGCAGAGAAACACCCTGGAAATGTCACCAGTGTATTCCAGGGCCTTAGACCTTAATGTGATCATGGTCTACACACACACACACAGACACAGAGAGAGAGAGGGACCGAGAGAGAGAGGGGCCAATACAATGACCGTTAGGGTCTTTTGCAGCTCAATAGCATGTCCTTTACAGAACGTAAGTGCTTTACATGCTGCCTCAAAAAGTTTTGTGCCACCAACAAAACCGTTTGCATGGTCTATTCAAACAAGAGCCACCACACATGCATGCACTAACTCACACAACTTCATAAACAGACACACATACAGACACGCACATACCCCTCCCTCAAATTGAAAGCTCATGGCTTCTCTTCTTAGAGGGGCAATAAATACTTTGTAGCTGTGCCAACAAACAGCCCCTCTTTCAGAGAGTCCGCCAGCCTCTGAAAGAGACCAGTAAACAATGACTTAAAGAAAACGCCAGCTTATCAGTTAGCAATGTAAAAATGTACCCCAAACAAAACCAGCATTTTTTTTTCTGATGACCTTGCAAAAGCTACAGCAATGAGGCAACAAGTCATGCTTGTTGAGAATGGCTTGATATCACATATGCAATGCTCTGGTTACAGACGAAGAGTGAACTTAGGTTGAATTATATGATTTCCACCTTATCATATGAGTAGGGGTATCAGTTGGAAATTTGTCATGTTGTAGCCATAAACAAACTTGAAGGATAGAAAAAAAACAAAAAATCCTTCAACAAAATGAATACGTTTGTTTTCATCATATAGACATTTGGCAACACAGTTACAGTGACTGGAAGACAAAGTAAAAACTCTTTCAAATCTGCATACAGACACACACAGAGACACACACAGAGCGCCACACAAAAGGGGAAGTGAACGCTTGCTGAAAGCTAAATTGAAACATCTTGCAGTCATGATGCCATGACTCGCTATTGTTTCCAGGCCCAAAGAGTTGTAGCAGGAGAATGGGAGAAGTGAGAAGAGATGAAGGAACAAGGGGAGAAAGGAGGACCTTTCCACCCATTGGCAGGAGAAAGCGAGAGGAGACTGATATTAGGCGGTCTGTTTTGAAAACTGGTGGACACCCCTTTGCATATGCTCCCTCTCTCTCCGTGCCTCATTCTCTCTTACCCACTTGCCCTCCTTCCACCCCCAGCCTCTCTCCCCCCTCCTCTTTCTCCGGCATCCCCCCTCCCTGGGAAAACCGGGACAACAAATTAGCCTTCTTTTCTCGACAGGGCCCGGGGAGGAGGACACTTGGACAGCCCTCAGAGTGTCCGCCTGGAGTTCCCATGGACCCCTCTTGCCCCTTCCCCTTTCAGTCGGCGAGGAAGCAGTCATTGTGCCAGCACCTGTCTCTGAGGAAATTGGTAAAAGTGATGGCTTTGTTAGCCGTCTCCATGACAACCAGGAGAAAAGAACGGGGCCGGTTAGCAGGGATTGGGGTAGAGACTGGGGTGGTGGGGAGAAAGAGGGGTAGAAGGAGGGAGGGGGTTAAGGGGCTTGACAATGGAGTAGCAGTTGCATCGCTTTGGCTTTGCCAGGGATCTATGTGAGGATGCTGCGATGTGCTGCGCATGTGGGTGTGTGTGTGTGTGTGTGTGTGTGTGTGTGTGTGTGTGTGTGTGTGTGTGTGTGTGTGTGTGTGTGTGTGCAATGTGCATGTTTATGTGTGTTTGTGTGTGAGCTCCCTCATCCCTGTGGGTGACACTGTGACATCCACCAGTGAAGCAAGGCACGACTGTGAAAGGGTTGAAAGCAACAAGGTCAGTCACATCATGTCCACAGAATATCCCCCTCAGAGCAGACAACACACACTTTTAATAATTAAACAGTTAGCTTTCCATTGGTTGCAGGAAAAACCCAAATGATCAGGCCAAGAGTAAACGGGACACCCTGAGGGATTTTGTATTTTTAAGTCTGAATTAATAATCCTTGTGGGCTGTAAATGACAGCGCTAACTACAAGTCAAATGCTGCATTTTTGAATCCAAAAAGAAGTTATTGCTTGAAATGTGTTTTTTTCATTTGTGTTGAGTAGGATTTCTCTGCACTTTGCATAACAAAAGCAGGAAATGCACAGGAAACTTTGATGCTAACATCCTCATCAAGTCTTGATTTAGTATCAAGGCGTTTTTTCTTTCCTGCAGAGCTGCAACATTGATTAAGTTGAGAAATGAACTCCTTGAAAAATCACAGACTTCGCAATATGAACTTTTCCAAAATATTCAAACTGTCATATTGATATCTTGTTCAGAAGTTGGTCAATATTCCCTGGGAGGAAAAAGGTGTCAACTTAACGGCGACATGTTCCACTGAAATACAACATTTCAACCATGTAATGTTATGTGAAGGTTATATGTCGTTCTCAAATTAATGGCGATACCTGCATGAGACCAGCAGATGGTACTCATTCCCTGGTTCTAGCGGAAACAAAAAGTCTGCAGCTGAGTTTGGCCTCCACATTTTTAAGAGTATGACCTAAGGACTTCCTTATTACTTATCTCATTAAATGTTCCTTGAAAAATATTTATATGAGAAAAGACTTTCTCAACAAATCGTGGGTGGACTGAGAAAGAAAGAACACTTCATCAATTCATAGGAAGAACTTTGAAAAGTTGTGCATATTTTTTTATTTTAATTGCTAATTAATTTGCTAAGTTTATAAAACTGTAAGTAGAATCTTCGATGCTCTTTTTGATAAGTTTTAATCAGACTTTCCATTTGCAGTCAGAATACAGCACATAACATGATACATGTATCTTCAAACTATATAAAACACATTGAAATGGTTATATAAGTTACGAATTTCCTCTCAGCCGCTCTTTTTATTTTGGTCTGTTTGTGTGAACGCATGTGTATGTGTGTGTGTGTGTGTGTCTGACTCCTCATTTGAAGCCATGATTGATGACACATTTGCTGCAGAAAAAGGCTGCATATCTAAGATTAGAGGGGGAACAACTACATTAGGGGTCAAGATCAGGAAGCTGCTGTCACTCACAAAACCACAAAAGCCATTTTGAATCCGCCCACATGAGTGAAGTTCTGAGGCTACTCATAAGTCTCACCAGCTAATATCCAACGCAGGGAGCAATATATTGGCTCTTTATGAGTCCCCTGTGATGTTGTATTGTCCAGTGTGGGGTTCACAGAAAAGCATTATTTTCCTTTTCTCATGTCACAATGATTACAATTTAATTTCTTGACTATAAATGACGGAAGAAAAAGTCAGACTATCTAGTCTTCTATCTGATGCATCAATTTCATTTCATACTCTCCCTCAAAACAGAAAGTAAACTTTTATGAGTAGCATTGAAAATAATTGGCCCTTCTACTGCTGCTCCTCCTGTCCTGCTCTCTGTGTGTGAGTGTCATTCCAAACAGCATCTGTGAATATTGCCATATGGGAACAAAGTGAATGCGGTGGGTTTAGAAAGGCCTCTAAAAGTGTCTTCACTGCTGTCCAGGACTGTGATTTATCTCTTCTCCGATGCAAGGCTGCACTACCTTCACTGAAACAAAATACTCTCAACATCTGGAGCAGATGCATGTACCTATCTGTGTGTGTGCTCATGTGCATATGCATTCGCTTTCTTTTTGATACAGAAACCCAGGAAATGATACACAGCCTCCTGTTGAAAATTACAGAAACAAGAAGTCATTTAGATGTTGTTCTTTCCTCCCTCTGTCTCCCACTGTCTCAGTACACACACACACACATATGCACACATGTACAAACCATTGCGTGTCCTTGTGTGTTAGAAATGTGTGTGGGCTGAGATAGACTTTGAAAACGAGCTACTTGGTCCCCACCCTGACCACACACATACTGAGGTCTATCTTTTCTGAGACAATTTATTTGTTCACAGGACATTAGTAAGTGCAAAGTAGCAGATTTAATGGCTCATATTCAGACAAGGACAGCGTGGTGGTTGGCACTGTCGCCTCACAGTACGGAGGTTCTGGGTTTGAACCTTGTTTGTTTCTTTCTGTATGGAATTCAGCGACATGCTTGGTGATTAACTGGTGATTCTAAATTGGCTGCAGTTGTGAGTGTGAGCATCCTATCTCTTTGTGTTAAACTTGTGACAGACAGACAGTTTTCCCAGAGTATACCTCCTCTCATCCAATGACAGCAGCCTATGTTGCTTTACAGGATAAAACAGCTAGGCTAGAGCTACCTGGATATAGTGGAGCTCTTTTATTGGATAACCAGTTCAGCACTACTTGTAGGTAAATGTTCATGTCACCATGCTCAGAGTGACAGTGGTAACATACTGATTAGAAACTTTTGACTCACTGCTTAAGAACCACCTCTTGTCTGTGGCATTTGAATCCAGTAGAGCTTCACACCCTGACTTCATTTCTTACTGCGTTGCATCTTTTATGTTGATATTTTTTTTAATCCTTTTGTTTGTTGCATTTTTCTTGTAGTCATTATATTTTATTATGTTTTACTGCTATTTTAACTCTACAGGACTTTGGTTCAATTCATGTTCTTTTAAAATGTCCTTTATAACTAAATCTGACTTTCACTTTTGATCATATGTTGACTACATTTAATTGCTATAAAAAGGTTTCCGTTGTTGCCCGCTAGACGTGTCATTTACTGTTTATCAGCACCTATGCGTCCATGCATCGATATTTGTGCGTGTGGTCCTCTGAATGTGTGAAAAGACCCACATGTATGTGTTTTTGTTGCTCTATTTACTTGCATAATGGTCTCTAAATGCAAACAACTGTTTCCATGTATTTTATTGTGCCTGGCATAACAGTCCTTTGGGGAATTAACAGAGATTTGCAGAATGCTGGAGAGGCAGGGCGTGCTACTTGTTACTAAATGGCTTATGGGGGCCGCACTACCACTGTTTTACAGAATGAGGCTATTTTATAACCAAAAAGGGGGGAAAAAAAGAAACGGTCACTGCCATGTTCATGCCGTAAATGTATGTAACACGTTTCTTGTGTCAGTTTCTTTCAGTATGTTGCATAATGATTGGTAGGGATTGCACCCTTGTGCGCATATAGAGAGATGCACAATACACCCTGGACTTGTTCATGGGGAGTTAACCACACCATGTACATGTACACCTACAATCCATGTTGAGTCACTTCACACTGCATTTGGGAAGAACCTGGAGGAAATCCACAGAGATATGGAGGATTGGGTGAACTCCAGAAGACCTGAAGATTCTAGTTATGGATCTTTTAGATGTGAAGTGGCTGTGACGACCACTGTGCTATTATGCTACTTCTCAGATTCTTAAATGGTCATAACAATAAGATATGCACACTACACATTATACTTTTAAATATTCAGCACGTTCATTACCACAAAGCAAACTTGTCCACTGAAGAAGACAATTGGTATTGTCAAAAGATTCCAAAATAGCACAAGAAGTGATATATATAATTGATATATATATATATTTTTTATATATATAAAATTATAAAATAGATATTTGTTGAAAGCTGTGTAATATGAAGAAACATTACAGTTGATCTCGATTTTTCATACAAAGATCCAATATGAAGGGACATTTTTGTACCAACAGCAAGGCACAGTTTTCAAGAGCAATAAAAACATGTGTAAAGTTATATCCCAGTGAATCAGATAATCGTTAAAACCCTTTCAAATTCCAAACAAGTCTCCTTAGTTTCATTTTATTGCGGTTTTATTCTGACATACCAGAGGTAACCAAATAAAACATACAATAGGCAAATAAAATACTCTTAATATGAGGGAAGTGATTGACAACAAATTTCCTAATGTCACATTTATTTCTATATCCATCCATTCTCTATACACCGCTTTATCCTCACTAGGGTCGCGGGGGGGCTGGAGTCTATCCCAGCTGACTCGGGTGAAGGCAGGGGACACCCTGGACAGGTCGCCAGTCTGTCGCAGGGCTACATATACAGACAAACAATCATACTCACATTCACACCTACGGACAATTTAGAGTAACCAATTAACCTCAGCATATTTTTGGACTGTGGGAGGAAGGCGGAGTACCCGGAGAAAACCCACGCATGCACAGGGAGAACATGCAAACTCCATGCAGAAAGATCCCAGGCCCACCCCAGGATTCAAACCAGGGATCTTCTTGCTGCAAGGCGAAAGTGCTAACCACTAGCCCGCTGTGCAGCCTATTTCTATATCAGTCATAAATATCTTATTCTGCAGGACAAATACTCTCTTGACAGCAACCTTGGTAGTTTTTACAGAAGCAAATAGATCTGAGTTCTTCCCTGCTGGTGCAAGGTATTTAACCTCCAGAGAAAAAAGGAGCAGAAGGAGGCAAAGCAGAGTGAGAAAGAAGAACTACAGGAAGAGAAAAGTCAAGAAATGCAAGATTTCAGTAAAATTTAAAACAACCAAATTATTCAATATTTCTGAATAAAATTTGGAAAACAGAGTGAGTTTAAGATTTGTGTAGCTCAGGATGACTTTTTCCTCTTAATTGTCTCAGTGTCCCTCAGGTGTTATCTCTGGTCCTTGGGAACCACTGTACTGTCTTGCCTGCAACAGTAAAATGCTGCATTAGCGAATCTCTGGTTTTGGCGGGAACGTGCACTGCTTTGCACATGTCTGAGACAGCTTCTGATAATTGCTAATGAAACATCTGGTTCTGCAGAGAAAGTAACAGCAAACTGCTCTGCTAAGTACTGCAATGGCAACAACTAAAAAAACGAGAAAAGAAAAAGGGAAAATGATGAAACAAGAAAAACTAACTAACTTGCAGTGTAGCCAGAAAGCTAATGACGGTATGGAAGAGGGAGACGGGTGTCCTTGGAGGTGCAGAAACAGACACCATACTGAAGGCAATTAACATGTCTGATTCTTCTTTAATCTTTATGGAATAATGATTTTATTTAAAAAATTACAGAAATAAAAATATCAGACAGGATAACAGATCTATCAAGAGACATGTATCTGCTAAAAAAGACCTGAGATTTTATCTTCTTGTTAGACTTGTCTATTTTAATGTATTGGTACTTTAGCTAAAGTCAGTGATCTGACACAGAGAAGAGCTCTTAGTTCACAAAAACTAATGTATAACTTTAACATTCCTTCACCTTATTATGCAATTTATTTCTTCCATTTGACCTGCCCAGTGAACCCTCTTCTTCAAAGCTCCCTGGCCTCTGTTTATAACCCCACCTCCCATTATCAGATTAAGCTTTTCTGTTAAACATCATATGATTTAAAGTAGCAGTAGCTTTACTGTCATTGTATGGGGTGTAAACAAAACTTGAAATGTGCAAGAGAATTGGGATCTGTGACCAACATGAATCAATCAAATTCCAGCGTTCCTTTACTGTAGCCGTGTGTTTCACTGATGCTCGTCCTTTTGCAGCTTCACCAGTGCATGTGCCAGCGCTGTCTGAGCACCAGTCTTTACTAGTGGTCATTAGGTCTGACTCTCAGACAGTTTTAAATCTATTTCTCATTTAGTGCAGCGTTCAATGACCAGTTTTAGCGGTAAGCCAGTAAATTACTAAATTTACTAGATTCCCTAAATTACCCCAAAAACAATGTGTTGTTTTCTTAATTCTAATGCCGTGCTCCCCTTTTTACAAACATGTATTTTACTCCCTCTTTCTCTCTCTGTCTCGCACACACATGCACACTCAAAACCACACAGACATCACCGACATGCTCGCACACCAGCAGACAAACACCTTAACCTCAAACCTCATGCTAGGTGCAGACAGGACCACACATACTGTCTCACACACAAAATGTTTGGAATGCTATAAACATTTATTTCGGTTGAAAAGAAGATTTTGTGTGTGTGTGTGTGTGTGTGTGTGTGTGTGTGTGTGTGTGTGTGTGTGTGCGTGCTGTTTTTGCTGAAAGGCAAGGAAAGTTTAACTACACATGTAGGCCACCAGATAGAGAGAGTTCAAACATGACCAAATATTTTGGGTGTGTTGTCCATAAAACGGGACAGGTTTATATATAAAATGAGCTAAACCCGTTGCTGAGTCACTGCTTATCCATGAAACATTCCAACAGAAGAGAGAATTAATTCACCAATGAGCCTCAATTTGGCACCTTTGGGCTTTTTAGGAGTTACAGACTCCTGATTTAGGGACTAGAGAAATATACCTAAATATATATTTCAATTTGTGTGACTTTTAGTTTGGATTTGTGATCATGTTGAAAATGTTTCTTCAATTTGTTGCAATTTTCAATATGTTGTTTCATAGAGATTCACTAATGGATCAAATTAATCAAACTGAGCATCTTCCACATTTTTTCTTGAAAAAGAAGTCTACTAAGCAGAACTCTTGCCAACGAAGAACAAGGCCAAATACTGTGTTTCTTCAGATGTTGGAAAACAGTAGCAAAGCACAGCTCAGCAGCGCGGTGCAAGGATTTGATACTTATCATCTTAATCAAATTTTTGAGTAATGCTATGTGAAATAAATTCAGAACATTGCAAGAGAGTTAAAGGTGTGTTGCTAAACTAAAACACATATATTTCTATATGTTTTATCCTTTATTGATACACACGAAGGTTGTGTCTGTGTGTGCACGTGCATGTGTCTGTACATGTCTGCCGTGTGTGGTTGAAGGACCTCCCAGACAGTCCATCTGACAGAATGTGGCCAAAGGAAAGACACACACATAGACTTAGACAGCAAGCTGCTGTTGAAACTGTGTGGTCAAGCTCATTCCTTTTTTCTTCTTGTCCATCCTTGATTTCTTCCCTCTTGTATTCTTCCTGATGTGCTTTCCCTGTATTTGCCTATATTTGTCTTTCTCTTAAGATATCTGTGTTTCTCTAAGACACTCACAGTCACTTCCTTATCACACACACGCTCGGGTGAGGCCTTTGTAAACTTGATTATAAGATCCTTGATGCTGCTGCACTCACTTTCAAAAGAAAACTAAATGTGTGGTCCTGAAAATTAAAAATGACTCTTTTACATGTAATTTGAGGGAAAGAGAAGTACTATTATTCACACGCTTCGAATGCGTCTGTACGTAACGGAAATAAATGGAAATGAAGCAGACAAGAATGGCCCCACAGGTTAACAGGGAGACATGTGAATGGGCAGAACATACAGTGTGGATGTGTTAGACAGACCCTCAGTTAGACAGACAGGCAGCGTACTGAAAGAAGTGCCAGCGCCCTGCAGCAGGGAGTTGCCCAGCTTTTCCCCACTCTGGCTCTTCAAAACCCAACCCAGATATTTCCTGGTTCTGACACCGGCTTGGCTCTCAGATCCGTCCTGCATGCGTAAAGAAAAAGAGAAGAATTACTCTGTGTTCAAGAGAAAAAGAATGAATTTCAAGGTCTGGTGACGCAGACTGTTGAACTTGAGAAGCCAAAAAAAATGCGTTTATTTGTGAGATTACCAGGAAAACATGCTTTATATCACAGCTGTTTGACACTCAACATTTTGCAGCTGGTCTTTGAGGGTGATGGTGAACACATTTGATTTGGGGGTTTTACTCCAGTGAGACAGTGACCTGTGTGTTGAGGAACTCAGGGTGGCTTTGAATCCTAGTAAACAACAAATCAAAGCGCTGCAGTGAGACATCTTTATCTGTGAACTGTGACTGTGTGTTCATCTCTGACACTGACTGGGTGAACAGGCCGGTTTTGGTTTCCACGGCAGCGGTGAGGGCCCCACAGTGCACTGGCCCTGGAAGTGGTGCAAACACAAACCACAGGATAAGTGCGTGTGTGTGTGTGTGTGTGTGTGTGTGTGTGTGTGTGTGTGTGTGTGTGTGTGTGTGTGCGTGTGCGTGTGCGTGTGTGCGACCACATTGGAGTTTGCATGTTCTGCAGTGCCCACCTCTAAACTCAGAGGGAGGCTTCACGCACACACACACACACATACACACACCCATGCATGTACACTCACACATGCTCTCGCCTTGGCTCTCCTCTCTCCCTGGGTGGTCTGTGCTGCAAATGTTTATGATCTAAACCAAGCTAATCCAACTGGCTTGTTTCAGTGAATTGAGAATGATTTACAAGATGCAGCAACGGGGCCAAGGAGGGAGAGGAAATCAGAGGAAATCTTCGGGTTCCATTTCAAGTCACTCTGTGATTAGACCTGCACAACTGTCTCTGCGTCTGATCGCATGCCTGCCTCCATCTGGTTGTGTCTCAGAATTTTAGCATTCTGGTTTGTCTTTATTCATCTCTCCTCCTTTCACTTCTCAGACGGATGTCTTTATTTGACAAATTAGGCTCACTTAGACGATATGCAAAATACATGCGTTTAGGGGAATTTCAATTACGTGAGATTACTCTGAACCTCATTCTCAGCTCTTTTTCTGGCTCTTGAATTTCCCCTCATAAAATAAGGAGAGATGACAGTCTGTGCCTGTTTTTCACACAAATGCTGCACTGGCTATGTCCCTCTGGTGATACATGTAAGTAAAAAACATTAGGCAATAACATTTTCTTTTTTGGTATTTTATTTTCTTAATCGATACCATGCACTAACAAACACAGCTGCAGCTGAACCAAAGTTTTGCACTAGTTTCACGGACAGGTTATTAAACAGATCATCAGGTAGTTAAAGAACATCGCGCTACATTTTCTGATGCTATACAATCAAAAAGTATAACACATTTGCTGTATTTACATTGCAAGCTATCTGAAAAGAGGAGGAGACGTGCTATTTTACTTTCAAATGATAAACTGGACCCTGCTACTTTCCATCTGATCCTTGAAAAATGTTTGGAATCAATCAAAACTCCTTATCTTCTATTGTGGTGCAACCTGCAGCCTCTCTGCTGATACAATGACATCTGACTCGACACTGGGACTATTTGCCTTTGTGAAAACCATCCAACGTCCAAAGACACCAACGTCCTTGTTAGCCTTTTGTGGAATTCACAGACACATTTGCATCTTGTCAAGCGAGCTTCCAGTGACACCAGCCCGGCTCTCCAGCTTAGTTATGCGCAATGTCTCACACACATCAGCTCCCTGTGGTTAACCGGGCAAGCAGTAATCTCCGTGAGTGTCAGTGGTTAGGTTTGACTTTTATTGCAGCTTCGCTTTCTTGCCAGATCCCCCTTTTTTATGAAGCGAGAGAGATGCCACCTGCACACTGACAACACCTTGTAAACTGGGCGGGGGAAGAGCATAAGCAGAAAAATGTAAAGAGTCTTTTGTAACTCGAACATATTGAAAGCAATGATCTGTTACACGGAAATACTATAATTCATTGCAAGTACATGCATTTTGAAACAGATCAATAGTTGTAGTGTGTAACTTTCTGTGTCTGTATTAAAGTACATGTTGAAATACAGCGTCAGTAATAACTTTGATGATGTATAAGTCACTTTTTTTTTTACTGTATGTCTTGACAAGGTAAGTTGCATCACTGATTGTCTGATTTAGGCTTTATAACCACTGCAGATGTGTTCTTCCTTTTGTGTCTTTTGTTGCATACACAGCAGTCTATTGTCAGCAGACCTAGGAATTCAGCTGAAGGCAGGATGGAAAAGTGGATGTTCCACTGTCTCGCTGCTAATGGAACTGCCTTTATATGCCCCCATTCAGTCCTAAAAGAGCACATGTCTATTCAATGTATGACTGAATTCTTAAACAATGACAGCATCAGGTGCTCACATAGCGACGACCAAAACTCATTTGGAATTTTCTACCATTCTCATTTGTGGCTGTGTCTGACATATTCTCCTTAGCAATGGCACCCAAGGTTCACTGACATTGTAGTATTTTAGATCCAGCTGTTGCCCATGCTAAAATGCAAGGCAAAGCATTATTTTTCAGAATTAAAGCAAAAACGATTAAAACTGGTGGTTACACATATAGGGCTGTTACATTAGCTGTGAGAGTCTGGTGTTACAGTAAGAAAAATACACCACTTAAAGAAAAAAAATGTAAAAGGAATATAGACATGCTTTTAATATTCGGAAAGTCTTGAAAAGTTGTGTTAAAGAACCAAACAGAGAGTCATCCTACTGGCTTAAAAGTTGCTTGGTTGCTTTGGAATAAATGAGTCACCGTCTTTGGGGTGTCCAGTATCACCCTGATCATCCTAATACATCTAATCATTAATTTACATGTTGATGTTAGACTTCATATTTACTAGCCTAGATTCTTTTATTAGATGTGAACACAAATCAGATGCAATTTTACTTCACAATTAATTTTCACACAGACAATTGCAATTAACTATTTGTGTTTGTCTTCATTTTATGCTAAAATAAGTTTTTCCTTCTACTGCATTGACGTTTTGCAGCATTGATTAGGTTTAGACCTTAACTGCCATTTGACATTATATCATTTAAAAAATCAAAGGACACCTCAACCTTTCCTCTGTGCATTTATGCTAATTTAGATCCCTTAAGCTAAAATTCCCATTTTAACATCTTCAGGACACTTTCAGACCTGGACACTAAATTCGGCACCCTTTCTATTCAAACTCTCCATACTATTCCAGCCGCTAATTCATGCAAAGTTAAGTTTGCAATGCCATTTAGTTCCCAGTCATCAGTCAAGCAATGCAGCTCAGCATCGGCATTTTCAGCAGCCGACATTCACAGTGCATTTTATTTAGGAACTGCATTCCCCTTTTGCAGTATTATGACATTCAGGCAACAACGGACAGTTAAGCTTGTTTGCCTCTTTGTCTTCTTTCTCCCTCCTTCTTCCCTCCCTTCTCTTGCTCGCCTGGTTTCGAGCAAGCAGTAACGAGCAGTCAAGCTCATCTCCTGGCCAGAGCAAACAAAACCAGAGCCACATTCCCCGAGCTCAATTTGCTGTTACGTCTCAGCTCTGTGAATTGGGAGTTTTCAAGCTTTAGGTTTAGAGAAGCTGGAAGGCTTCTGGCTCCTAATCTGCTTTCACCACTTTTGGAGTGTGATACTCAGTAATTCCTTGTATCACAGTCAACAGAAAAAATGCTTTTCTTGTTTGTTTAATAATGATGATGATAATGAATAAATAATAAGAAGAATGAGAAGAAGAGGCACATGAAGAAGAACCTTGCTGTTCATTACATCCTTGCTGCTATTTACATACATACTATATACACACTTCCATGGTTATTTGATATACACATATATATTCTTATAAACTGTGACCTCCAGTGCCCACCACAACTCGTAAGAGATTGCCAATAGAATTTAGGGTCATTTTCATGTAGTTTGATAGTAAAGGCACTTTCATCTTAATCTCATAATACTAATAATAATAACAATAATAAGAAGAAGAGTAGTTGCTTTCTTTGAAGCATTAGTATCAGTATGTTAAATTGTAACCTACTGTCTTGGATGCTAAATACAGTGAGCATGGTGCAGACAGTCATGAAGAAATCAGATTTATTTATGCATGTTCTATATTTTTGTTGATTTTTCTTCTATGGTTAGTGTGGAACAGTTAGACTATAACTTCATATCAATGAGTTTTAAAATCGTAAATCAGAAAAAAATAGAAAAAAGCCTATAAAGATTCTTATATCGCTTTTTGTATATGAAAAAGTAATTCCCAATTAACATTTTTATGTACATTTTTGCTCTGTATGTTTTTTATGCTTTCATTTACTCCCATCCTTAGGTAGTTTTTAAAAGACATTTCTGATAAATGTACAGTAAAATTTTCTTCTCTTCTCTTCTTCTCTCTCCTCTCCTCTCCTCTGCTCTTCTCTTCTCTTCTCTTCTCTCAGGAACCAAATGACAGAGGAAGTAGTTTCCTCCACGGACGTATTTCACTGAAAGCACCCTAGTGTCATCATACGATGCTAGCTGTTAGCTTCATTTACGTTGTCGCTGTCAAAGAATTCAGCGACTAATTTGAAATTGTGGCGATACTACTCATCTAATTGACTGTTTGGGTTTCGGAAGACGCGTCCAACGAGCTGTGAGCTTTGTTTAAACCGGTCGTATCGTTTGTTGCTCTGCGCTAAGCGTTAGCTAAGTGCTAACAACACTGACAGCAACTAACTTGCATGCGTCCACCGCTGGCATCAGGCAGCCGATCAACAGGGATCAAGGAGGCTGTGACAGGTATGTTTAGATTTATTTTTGCACATTTCAGCTGTTTTACATGCAAATCTAAACCCCTGTTTAAAGCCGTATTGTGAATTCAGTCAGCACCGTATCCGAACATTTGTTAGTGGGCTGTTAGTTCAATCAGGTCAGTGTCAACCTGCTGTGTTTAGCACATGTCAGAGTTTTACATGAAGAAGAAAGAAAGGATGAAGAATTCAGGACCCAACTTTATCAGTCTGATGTGAATCTGTAAGTCTCACCGACTCACTGTACTCATTTAGAAAGTAAAACATACAGTCCAGTAGTTGTAGGTTGGAAGTTACAGCATTTGCACATGTTGGGCTGAGACTATTGACTGTAGGAGGAACAACCCAAAAAGAAAGAATGTCAAACTTTTACACAGTGTTACACTCATACATGTGGTGTTTACCTTTTTTATGGATTTCTCTATGAAAGCACATGCCAAACAAGACTAGTTTGAGAGAGAAATCAGTCAATGATCTCTTATAAAAAATCTTGATCCTAAGCAGTCAGTTTCTGTGTTCAGTGCTGACAAGTAGAATGTGCCCATATTTAGTAACTTAGCATCATTTTAGAATCATTTAGTGCTATCAGTAACAATGTAACACATTTCATTTCCAGCTGGTTTATCAAGTGTTTACCTCTGCAGAAAAGCTGTCCTCAGTGTGCCTATCAAATGTTTTTATTGTTGTCAATTTAATCACCAACTAATTAATTATTTTATTTATAAATCATGTTGTCCCAAAACTGAAAGAGGAATAATGTCATTTTGACATACCAACAGTCCACAATCCAAGCATAATCAGTTGATAAATATGTAAAACAGAAAAATCTTCATATTTAGAACAATCAAATGTTTCTCACTCGATGTAGCAATTGTAGCATAGCATTTGATGGTTGTGTTTGAGTTAAAATGAAGCCCAGAGAATGGCTTCTTTTTTAGTCGGAGACACATCCTTCCAAAAATGGGAAGCTGATATGCCCAGCATCATCAGCATGTAAACTAACAGGGAATGTGCTTTGCACACATTTGCCTGATGTTAAAACTGCAATTTAAACCATGAAGAAAATCATTTTTTTAGTTACTGAAAAACTGGTTATTAGAATCTCTTGACAGTCTTTTGTTAGATTCAACTGAAGAACAAGCCAGAGTTCGCAAATCAAATTGACAGACAACTCCACCTCAATCTACATTGCAGCTCTCAGCTCTGAGCCACATACTAGCTCTTTTGTGCTGGTATTGAGCTGACTGACAGCAGTCAAGGCACATTTAGTGTCAAATGTCCAGTTACGTTTGAAGCATTACAATTTATATGTGCTGAAACACAGAGGCTGTACGACAAATAATGCGTAACTGTCAAAATACATATGAGCAGGACTCCACATTATATGGTTTCTATTCAACTGTTCCACTTGTGTTTATATATATATATATATATATATATATCAACATACACTTTTGTCTCTGCTTTCCTTTGTATTACCCTTTCTCTTAGCCGTCCCCAGCAGACATCATGGAGCTCCAGGCAGTGCTGATGGCGGCTGGTGGGGGTTCTCGTATGACTGATCTGACATACAACACTCCTAAACCGATGCTGCCTGTTGGAAACAAGCCCCTTATGTGGTATCCCCTTAACCTGCTGGAGAGGGTGGGCTTTGAAGGTGAGAGCTGACCTTTTTTATTATACTCATAATAATATTTCTTCTATATCCTCCTCCTCAAATACTACTGCACACACAGTTACTGCTACGACTGCCACCAAATCAGTGTAAGTAGGATTGTTCAAGTTGTTGGTATATACAATAAGAATGCTGTCTTGAAAATTTCACTGCACTAAAAATACTAAAAATTAATGGTCACCTTTTCAACAAATGAATGAATCTCACATGTCCCCAGAATATGTCTTTCAATGTCTTTAAAGTGACTGCCAGTTTGTAGTCCTAATAGGCTACCTTCCACTGATACATACTGGCTTTGTTCTCTGACAACAGAAACAGTGAAAATATGTTGATAGCACAGCTTTTTGGTAATTCTGCTGTAATTAAATACAGTATATGTGAGCACAGAGAGTAGGAGAGAAGTAAAAGAAATCCACTGGCTCTTTAGATGCAGGGAGTGCATGGAGACTCTTGTGTTCAAGCTTGCTGCTAACAACGGAACATTTGGAGTGTTTTCCGTGTGACTGATCCAAAATAGAGTTAGCAGAAACTGCTTTTAGAAAGTAAACAAACCTGGCGGACTATGAGGTGGTTGCTCAATCTTTGTGGCTCACCTCACGAGCAGTGGGCAGTGGGGGGGTAGGATGAGGATCATTTTTAGCAACTATTGGTTCCTCAGTTTCTGCTTAAAAAGTGAATAAACTTCTGACTGGCTTGTTAAGCTGGGAGGCCATGTAGGTGAGGGAGGGAGTAGTAAGCGTCCTTTTATTCTCTCAGCTTTTATTTTACACTTCCAAGTTTTTAAGACATGCCAAACAGATAAAAATACACATTCACCATATGGGACCTTTAAAAATTACACTACACTTAGAGATTTATACAGGTGTTTGATTCATATGGCCTTCCCACAACACCTCACAGTTCTGTGGGGACATGTACACTCTAGGCTTGACTGACATCTTCCTCTCCTTAGTCTTATTGCTTCTTTTAGATTTGGATGCCTTTATTGATGCTTAATTTGTTGCTCTGGCCATTTTTTAAGCCTGATCATACGTCTAGTTTGCCACAACAAGGCAAAGCGCCTGTGTTCCGTACTGGGCCTTAAGTAAAAGCTGTAGAGAACATTTTCTACCAGCGTGTCTCATACTGTAACATTTCCTCCTTACATTTTCATACTAATTGGAGCTGATGGCGGTGGCTGCATGGGCGCTGTGTGCCCTCCTCCATACTACGTGTCAGCAGTAGGGGTGAAAAGTGTTACAGGGAGCCGCAGACATTCAACGTTTCCACATAAAATCTAAAGAAGCAAAAATGCAGCGAAAAAGTTTATGTGGCCCACATGGAGAACCTGTGCTGAAAAAGTGTGCAAACTTAATTTTAATGGTAATGTGGAAAAAGGAAATTGAAGATGAAAACTTCATCCTCTGCTAGAACATTTTTGTAAATGTCATTACCATAGAGATAAAATTACTGAAGAAAAAGCTCAAGTCAGAAGTGACCTAAATAAATACTGAATGCAGAAATCGTCATATTTGATCATTTTTCTGTACTGTAATGAGGGAGCATGTTTAGAGAACGTCATATAGACTGTAGTATTTTGGCTGGTGTAACAGTTCATTTAAATATGATGCACTTTTAAAGGTATTGCGTCAGGTGTGCATTTCCTGTGTAGATTTCCAGTCCAGATTTTTTGCCTTTGTGCTGCAACGTGCAGTGGGTCCAGAAACACTGAGCTTATAAAGGTTTTTTTTTTTTTGCAGTGTGCTGTTCTTGGCCGTAAACTGGACTGTTCGTTATAAAAGCCTGTAGTTCCTCACTGGTCTAAATAAAAGTTGCTTTCTATACATAACCATCATGTGTGGCCAGCAGTTTACTGTGTGCAGCTTGCTAGCCAAAGCTGTGCAATTAGATTTTACTAGCCTGACACAGCTAGAGTGAACAAATGCCCGGTAAAAAACATTTTATGCAGACAAGGCTAATTAAACCAGACGGACTCTGCAATGTTTGAGATTCATAAAGTAGTCTAGTAATGCTGCTACCCACTTTATAAAAGGCAGAGCAGTTGTCCTAACTTGAAGTTCACAATGTGCTAAAGCAAAGTAAACATCTCATGTGGCTCTTCAACTTGATCTAAAAATAGATTCATCCCATAAATACTTAATGTTTGTGAATCGTCTTTTCAGAGGTGATAGTGATCACCACCAAAGAGGTCCAGAAGATGATGAGCACCGACCCGAAAATAAAGGGGGACGTGAAGATGAAACTGGACGTGGTTTGTATCCAGGAAGATGGAGACATGGGTACCGCCGATGCTCTCAGACACATCCAGCAGAAGATCAAGGTGTGTGCATTTTGAGACCGATGTTGTATTTACAGAAGCACCAACAGAAATCTAACCGAATTAATGAAAAGACGACCACTCTTCAAAAGCTTGAAGTCTTCAAGCTGTTCAGTTTTTACAACCTAATGCGAATAAGATAACACAGACTGGCTGTTTGAAAAGAACACTGTTGCAATCTAATGGTTGCTTTTTAAATGTGATGGAAATGAAAGACCAAATCATGCATGATGCACTCACAAAGACCAGTTACCACTAGCTTCTATGTTTTAAAAAAAATGCAAAAAGGTTGGAGGTAGAGTAGAAAAATGACAAAGATTGTTGAGGTGGGTACGTGTACTGCTGGGTGACCACCGATCCGTGTCCTTCCCTCCCTCCCCCGGATGGCCAAGGCTGCCGAAGTGCCTCATTTCACCTTTTTGAAATACACACAAACATTCACAGTCACACAGACTTACACATGCTGTCCTGGTATCCATGACCCTCAACTCCAATTTCCAGACCCCCTCTGCATCCTGCCTGCTGATCCCTCCTTCCCTCCCTTCATCCGATTCACTCTAAACAGATGAGGTCATGGTTAAGACTCAAACTCCCTGTGCTGCCAGTTTACCCGGTGCACCATTTATTCTCATGCAGTAGTCATGCACATCTGTGCAACATTTGTGTTTGGGTATGTTAGGGTGTATGGTGTCCCTCTGTATATGCCATGGTTCTGACTGGCCTTCTGTGACCATGAAGACATGTTTGTGTGAGGCTTTGTGTCATTTAGAAATGCTGATGTATTTCAAAAGCAATTACTCTGGTTCATTTTTCGTCTATCAATTATTGTTATACAGTTGTAAGGTTGGGAATGCAGAGTTTAAGAATTGCAATTACTATCACCTAAAATTTTGAATTAATTTGACAATTTAACAAAATACTGTATATTAGATACAAGATATTGAGGATGTAAAAAAAAAGACAAAATTGTGATGTTACACAGAGAATGTAATTGATTCAAACTTTCCAAATCTCAAAAGAAGGTAATCCTTTCGGTGCGTTCTTTATTGAATCGTCTTTGAAGGAATTAGCTTGAAATGACTCATTCAGCTCATAGGGGTATTTTCAGTCTGTCAACACAGTACAGATTTACAGTAGTGTTATATGAAACGGAACTGGTAAGACGGGTTGGGCAGTATGTTCATATTTTCCAACCAACCACCATCAGTCCAATAATGACTGGCGATATATTTGCAGAGCTGTCTGACAGTAGTGGTTCCCATATATTGGTTTGTTTGTGATAGCTTTTCTTCTCCTTTTTTTAAACTCATATTGTGATAAGGCAATATAGAAGCAAGGCAGATTAACCGAAATGAGTCTGCTGACATTGAGACTCTACATGTGCGGAGCATAGTGAGTAAAAAAGCAGAAGACAAACTCTGAAAAGGAAGATTTGGTTGCAAAGAGAAATGTAACATCAACAATATGGAAATACTTTGGATACAGTGACAGTGATGTTGACCAAAATCCGGCCCTCTGTCGGCAGTGTCTTGTAATTATTGCTATTAGATGAGGCAGTCCAACTAATCTGACCATTTAAATTGGCACCACAAAGCTCTGTTTGACGACTGCAAAGCCAGGTCTAAATGTCGTCCAAAAGAGAAAACTTTTTTTTGGATGACTTTGCCAATATTACATAAACTGAGAATTTTTAAAACTTATTTTTAATCTTCTGTGCAGATGCACTCCCCTACAGAATTCCCCTAATCCTTCTTTAATGAATCATTCTTTTCAAATAGAGTTATTGAACTCATTTGGTGAAGTTCCCTGTGTTTTTTGTTGTTTTTTTTTTTGATGTTGCCATATGGCCGAAAAACAAAGTTTTGCAATGCCAGTTTTTACCAACATCATGCAGCCCACATCCCTGGAATGAAAACATTCCTTGGGATTCCTTATCCCGGCAGTGTCGGATCAAAAATGTCAGACACTCTTTCTACTTGATACCACATCAAACGTGCATTTATAAAGAGAAGTGCCCTGACATTTATTACATTCTTCCCAGCAAAATAAGTTGGCTTTGCCTTTGAAAATAGTTTAATCAAATGCCAATTTTTTTCTACTAGTCAGTGTAATGTTTTTCCTTTGGCGATTGAATAGGCTTGTACAGATTCTTGGTCTTCTCTTTGCTAAAGATTTCTTTAATAGACACTTGTTATATATTCACGCACTTAAACACGACTAGCTCCAGCATGCTTCCATTGAGAATCGCTGAGTTCCTAATCCTTTGAGCAGTCAGCTAGATTAGAGGCATTGAGTTACACACACTCACACACTGCAGGGCGATGAGTGAAAAACCGTAACCATGGCCTGCCAAATCCCAGCACAGAGATCACTCAATCTGTCAAACCGATGCATGAGCACAGTATAGACACACACATACTCAGTCATGTCTTTACGCAAACACCCTCCCATGAGGGGATTTGGTGTAACCCATCAAACAAAATGCTTTGCAGGAATCAGTGTACACTCTGGGTGAGCAGAGTAGGACATTCCTCTTGATTTTTGAAAAGAGAGATTACAAGCAGCATATTTTATTTTGTTCGCTCTTCAAACA
Organism: Acanthochromis polyacanthus; assembly: GCF_021347895.1. Lineage (NCBI taxonomy): Eukaryota > Metazoa > Chordata > Actinopteri > Pomacentridae > Acanthochromis > Acanthochromis polyacanthus. The sequence continues at coordinate 25,352,960 of NC_067121.1, forward strand.
GCGAAGTTGCACAAAAGTGGACGGATATGCCGATTAATGCTTTGGTCTTTCACAATAAGCCAAACTAGTGAAAGGAGTACTTTGCATGCAGTTTTTGCTTTGTACACTTAAAACCTCTTTGACGTTTCTATTATCGTTGGGGCTTAATCACCTGGCAAAATGAGGTATATGGGCAAAAAGAAATATATGGAGCTGCTGATTCAAAGGTTCACCTTTTGTCTATATATGTTAGTCAGCTTGTAAGACTCAAGACAAAAGGTGAGGAAAGAGAGGAGTGAGAGATGGGGCCGCGGCTGCATGAAAGATACACAGCAGACATGCTCAGATTAGTGTCTTTATTTCTTTCCCTCTTTACAATCTTATTCTACATTCCCACCAAATCTGCCTTTCCCTCTTTTCTGTGACCTGCATAAGTTCAAACTCTAAAGAACCATAGGTTAAGATAAGACAAGGTTTGGGCTTTGTGTGTGATAAAAGTGGTTCATATCACTTTTAGCTCAGACTAGCCTGAAAAATGTTCAGTGGTTTGATGAGCTTCAAGACTTCTTCAACCAAGACTTCTGCATTTGTTGAACCTATACTGGCATTTCTCCCTATGTCTGACAGCTCAGTTATGCATGAATTAATCATCAAAATTTTACATTAGGAAAGAAGGTCGCTATTAATCATAAAAGATCAGATAGTAACTGGTAGTAGCTAACAACCAGAGGAGAAAAACATATAATTGTCTTTTGATTGGATGAGCTACCTAAATCCAATGAATAGACATCATCTAGACACGCATCATTCTGATCTTATTTAACATCTGAGTGGGGTCATAGTTACTATATAAAACCGTCACCTGAAAATTAATCACATGCTGTTTTGATAGTTAAATGTACATTTAGCAAAATTCCAAGCAAAAAGCTGATTATACCAAATTTACATTTAGTACAATTTACTGCTTTTCCTCATTTTGCATGACAGTCAAGTGATTATGTTTGAGTTTGAACTCTTCAGCAAAGAAAAAAACTATTTGATTATGCTTGGTTTTCTTTCTTCTGTTGTCATTTTGTATAAGCAATAGCGTGTACTGTATGTAGGCGATATTCTTGAATTCTTTCTTGCACATTTAAAAATCCTTCATGAAAGTGTTTAATAGCAGCAGTCACGTACCGACTTAAAAAAACAGAAGTGTCCCACATACTGCCTACTCACATTTAAAAATCTTATAAACAAAAGCTGGATAAAAAAATCTCGATACATATGAAAGTGTTCACATATTCAGTGGAATATCTTTTGAGCCATGTTGTGCGTCAAAGGGTTAGAGCTGGTCAGGGGTTTGTAAGCAGTAGTTTTGGACTGAAGTCAGCTACCACTGGGACAACTGTGTGTCTGTGTGTGTGATTTTGTGTGGATCAGTGTGTGTGGTCCTGACCTGTCCAGTGATCCTGGCTGTTGAAAGGCCAAAGTGTCTCTGTCTCTCCAGCTGACTCCACTCTGCTGTCGCCTCTGAGTGTGTCTGTGTGTGTCGACTATGCAAGCATGGTTTTGTCCATTTATGTGTGTGTGCGTGCGCACGGCACACATGCTTGTTGTGTGCTCTGTTTCTGAACACGTGCGCAAGCTTGTCAGTGTGAGATAGAGGCAGAAGAGAGTTGAAAGATGTCAGAGTCTCAGTGTCAGTAGATCTCCTGCAGACACCTCCAGGTTTGCTGTGGCAGCTTCCTGTCGCCAGGACCAGACCAGGTTATGATTAGAGTTAAATCTAGGTCAACTACATGACCCCTGATCTGACTGATACCACCCCTGCACAGACACACTGTCCACCACAGAAATGTACTCGCCCCTTTAACATTCAGCCACAACACACATTCTTAACAAATGCCAGCCAGTTTTTCAGTTCTTTGTAGTTTTGCCAAATGTTAATACTCATTATTCATTCTAAACATCATGCTCTATCTGGGCGTTTTCACTGCAACATGAAGTCCTACGCCTCGATGGAAACAGCAGAATTACAGCTGGAGGTAAAAAGTTCTCAGAAATCTTTCATATGCAGCAAAATTAACAATGTCATAAATCTAAAACAAAAGTTGGATTTCTTTGATAATAAGAAACCTGGAATCACCATGTACAGCATTTTTCCAAGTGCCCAGAGATGTTTCCAATACTGGAAATCAAAGTGGCTTTCCATACTACAGATATTTTACTACTTACATTTTTTAATTTCTTTCCGTCCTTGTCTCCTCTCTGCTTTGTGTAAACTCAGCATGAAGTTCAGCCCAGTTCAGCTGAAGTCCTGTCATTCGACCGTTGGTCGCAACTGAGTCAGTTGTCAGTTGCACCATGAAGCACATAACCTTGCCAGCAAGTTGATTTCTCGCGATATTTATGAGTTCACAAATCTCTCAAGAAACCATCTTGCACCGCTCCCGCATTCACTGTTCGTACAGTGCCAAGTTGGCACGGGCCAATCACGCAGCAGTATTCGTGTGTGGGGCGGGATATCCGGGTGTGAAGACGACACCAAGCGCCAGTAGATCAAAACAAACACGGCAACGGAGGACAACGATCGTGCAGATGCTGCTATTAAGTCAGTTTTAGCTGAATCTCCTATCGCTTCTTTGAAGGAAGAACAACGAGAGGCGCTTTGCGCATTTCTGGATGGTAAAGATGTTTGTGCTTTTTTACCTACGGGTTTTGGTAAGAGTTTAATCTACCAATTGGCTCCGCTCGTTGTGAAGATCCCGCGATTGGCTAAAAACAAACCTGTCAGAGGCGGGACATACTGTTGCACTGTCCAATCCGTGCCTCTTTCCTCCGAACGGATTTACATGGAGTGGTCCCAGATTGATATTGTGGAGTACTATCAAGTACTACACAATTATTAATCTGGCTATTGCCAGGTTATGAAGCACACACTTTTTGTCGTAATTGTTTCCAGAATCTGATCACTGCAAACAGTTTATTTCTTGTAATGTTTACAATGAGACATGTAGAATATAATAGTTTTGACTAAATACTATGAATTTTAGCTGAAATTGTTTGACAGTAAAGGCAATGGATGCATTTTCTGGTATATGTTCACCGTTTTCTATGTAGCTTTATACTACAACTACAGTGGTGGATGGCTAACTTAGCAGCAAACATCCATGATGTATCTCATCATTTTTTAAATAATTGATAAATTGACATTTCAGACATATTTTCAGCTAATATACTTTTATCAGGTTGTCACTAAATAAGCGTGAACACACCTCTCCAGATGACAAATAAAATGTGTTTAGTCAAGTTCTGATTGTCTCTACTTATGGCTACTTGTGGAAAAAACAGCTTGCCACGGTTGGGCATGCTATTGTAGTTATGGAAGAGTTGTGATCGAGAGCAGAAGGTGCACAGGCAGCCCCAGAAAGTGCAGCAGCAGATTGAATTATGTTTTTGTGAATAACTGAGAAACAGCAGGAAGTATTGCCTCAGAGATCACCAATAATTACAAGATGCAACTTAGCTTACAAACCATTCAAAATAGGTTCCACAAGAATTGGATTACATTCGAAGAAGAACATGCACAGAAAGACAGCCGCAAGCTATTTTTCAACAAGAAAAAATGTAAGCTGCGTTGATTTGATGGTAGAAGCTTTGTGTGGAGAAAACCAAGAGAGAACCAGGCTGCATTCAGGATATGGTCAAGGATGGAGGCGGGAACATCAAAGTCGAGGCTTTTTTTCTTACAGGGGTGTATGTGAAATGAGACAATTGTGCTTGCAAGTCAGCGTAAAAACTCTGTTTTATCTTTTTTCACTCTTTCCTTTCAGTTATATTTATAGATTGTTCGCTCAAGTTCTTATGGACTCATTTAATCCTGCGTCCATCTCTCTCAGTCGTTCTTGTCTCTCACAAACATAGCAGAGATGTCTCTGTCATTGAGGCTGCTGGCGCTAATGGAGGGATTAGTTTCTATGCTGACAGCCTTCATCACCGGACAGACAGATGGATACTACACACAGACTCACAAATGTGGGCGCGCCCACATGTAAACACATATGCAGACATGTAACGTCAGTGGAGACCAGTTAAAAAGACTAACGCAGGATTTGCTCCTCTTATTGTTGGTGGGAGAACTAGTGATATGCAGTTTATAACCCATATTTCCTCACACCTTGTTAAACAGCTGAAATACAGACAGTAGTTTAAGATGATATAAGTAGGAAATAATGTTTGGGAAATTCCAAAATAATATTCTCTCTCATTTAACAAATGATGTACTCTTTAAAGCTCCAAAGATTCTTGTTTTCTTTGGGTCCGTGTGATGTTTGAGCTGTGCTGTTTTTGGATGAGTTCACAGGAAGGTACTCGGATCCAGCCAGCCTCACTCATTGTTCTGGATAGAAGCGAAAGTTAACAAGTTATATGATACTGTGTCAGGAGCATGGTACAATAAAAATGTAATAGAAATAGGAGCCAGGCTTGGATATAAACACGTTTGGATGCAAACACAGGATAGAGGCCGTCTTCATTGATTTTAGGCACTTATTTAGTCAGAGATATGATCGCTCACAGAAGCTCAAAAATAAACACAGCTGACATGCCATTTGGCACGCACTTAAATGGTGCTTAAAACAATAAATGGAAAATTACTGTAGTGCAAAAGAGCCCAGCAAAATATGTAATATATTTAGTAAACCGGTTTACTGTTTCTTCTAAAGTATACAGACCCTGATATCATTGCATTTTTTTTTCCACACAAATTATCATTTGAACATGGTATAGATTTTTACATGGTAAAAATTTCCAGGCACAGGGAATTCATGCTAGCATTTCGACTAGTGCAACATTTCTTGCAGTCACCACATCAATCTGCTGTTAATGTTTTGTTATAATGTTGTAACGGTGATCTGCATGTGTTTTCAGAAGAAAGACAATTTAGTGCAGTCTTATATAAGCTTGCTTTATGGTGAGTACAATCATAAATCTTTTTTTTTTTGCCAATTTTCACTGTAATGTACGTTATGTGCATATGGCTGCTGTAATTTTACTGTACTTGTCCCACATTTTTTGGCAGCTACAGGATGCTTAAGCAACTATTATTCAAACCTTTATTTAATAAAGCATGCTATCATAGAACAGAATTGGACCAAGTGAGGAGAAAATAAACTATTCCTTAGCAAAAACAGGATTTAATACTTACTGTCATCATATTTTAAATAACTTTAAAAAGTAAATCAAGCAACTCTTTAAGTTTGGTCTACAAGCAAAGCAGAACTTGGAATAGTTAACTGCATGTGATGAAATGTTGTCGTCATATGCTGGTCTGTATTTTCCACATGCATGCTGAGATGACTTTCATGAGCAAGTAAACCTCTTTTCTTAACATAAGTTACTCTTCCGACTACTTTATAATTACAAAAGGTGGATTTTGTAAATTCAAGTCTGAAGTCTCCCTTTAAAAGCCTGAAATGGCTATGTGGGGTGAAGCAGTCATGTCAAATCAGATCACATCCACTATCTTTAAGAGAGTTTGCCACATCTTACCAGCAACCGAATGTATAAACTAGTCTGAATGCTTCACTGTCTTTTTCTCTCCAACCTCTCTCCTCAGACGGACATCCTGGTGATGAGTTGTGACCTGATAACAGATGTGGCTCTTCACGAGGTGGTTGATCTGTTCAGAGCCCACAATGCAACTCTGGCCATGCTAATGAGCAAAGCCCATGAATTCACGGAGACAGTCCCAGGGCAGAAGGGCAAGAAAAAGACAGGTAACAGGAAACAAGTCAATCTCAGTGATGAGATTACTATGAGTCTGATGTGTGGTGAATTAGTGGTGCTCTCATAGGATAATGCTCAAAGTGCATTTTCTATTACATTTCTGTGCAACTGTTACACTGCACAAACATTAATAAAGGATTATTTTTTCAGAAATGGCATTTGTAAGGAAGAATATGGCCAAATTTGTGACATACTATTATTGTATGTTGTGTTATTGGTGTATATATATATGTGTGTGTGTGTTTTTCTTATTCCAGCTGAGCAGAGAGACTTTGTTGGAGTAGATCAGTCGGGAAAGAGGCTACTCTTCATGGCCAATGAGGCAGATCTGGAGGATGGGCTGTCAGTTAGGAAGTCCATCATGCGGAAGTAAGTGTAAGATTGATGTCAAATGTTACAGCTCCTTTACTAAGAAAATACAGTCATATGTTATAATGCTATTGCTCAAATGTTTACTGATGGAGCTATTATTGTGTTCATTTCAAACTCTTTTGCATAGGCTCCTTGTTTTTGTTTTTTTTTAAACTCCTACTGTTAATCCCACCAGTTGAAATAAGTATTCACAGCTCAGCTAATAAATGTTAATTCTTTTGGTTGCTATACCTGCACAGTCACTTTTCGGTGTTTGGGGTTTATGATAAATAGAGTCTGTACATCTCTAGTTTCTTAGCCTTGCTAGAGCAGATGTTTAGATTTCTAATCAGTGTGTTTTAGGGTGAAGGTTCTGTGGTGGGTGTGTGAGATTTTTGTTACAGGAAGAGTACTCTAGGTCTTTTCGTTTCGGAGTCCTAAAATGCATGTATGTGTGAGAGCGGGTGTTTTGGGAGCTCGTAAATACTTCATGGAGCCAAAGCCACTGTAAATTCTGGCCAATAAGAGGGGGGCCGGAGCAGCTGCTCGCATGCTTCCCTGCACAGGGAACTCTTGAGCTACACACACACACACATACATATATACATACACGTACACACACACATATATGCACATATTTATATATATATACGTATACACATTTTGTCTTTTTTCACAAACACTGAAATGCTTATATGAGCGCACACAGGAACACGGAACAAAACTTCGAGGCAGACATTGATGGAGAGAAAACAGTCACACGTTGTCACAGTGTTATGGAAACACACTGAGGCCATAGCTAAACATTTATGGCTTACAGTGAAAGACTTACAGCTTTCGAATCACCTCTGATCATTTATACGCTCACATGTCACACAAGCACACGAAACGGATATAAAAAACCTCTCTACATGCAGTATTTATTGCCAAAGGTTGTAACAGAAGAAATCCCAGAGTTCTGGATTTCTATAAGTCACCAGTAGGTAGTTTTACAAGAACCGACTGTTTTGAACATCAGTACGCATCTAGTCAAAAGTCGCAATTTACGCATACACGCACACTGTAGGTTCCTTACTGTGTGAGGCATTTTAAATGTGCACATTGAGCCTTGTTTGGGACAGAAACATTTGGATCAGAATTTTAGTATTTTGGTGCAACACACAACATTCATAGCAACTCTGATTATGTGGCACCTCCCTTGAATGCATCCTTTGGTGTCAGTCTTTTTAAAAATAGGTCTGTTTAAGTCTGCATTTCCTCTTCATTCGTTATTTCAGCCATCTCTGCCCTGTTCTGCTCAGCCCTCCACACAAACGCCCATCTGTTCTTTCATCCTCCCATCCTTGTTCAACCCCAACCCCTGTGTAATTTTTTCCCCTGCTCTATGCTTTCCACATGGTTGAGGTGTGCTGGCTCAAAACATTCTGCACATGTGAGATTGTTTGACCTGGAAATCGCTTAAATGGTGTGAAAGGACTCCAGCAGAGATTGCCCTCGTACATTTGCAGCTCCCACCTGTCAGGATCTCGCAGACACAGGCCTGAAGAAATGGTCGACTGTGTAATAAAAGGCTGATTTAAAATCTGGATTTTTGAGACCAAAGAGAGAGATTCAAGCAAGCCAGTTGACTAACTTGGTTTTTGTATGTTTTGAAGATGGAGTCATAGTAAAGACGCCTGCAGTGACCTTTAAGATACTGGATCAAGAATTCTGTTAGCAATGATGAAATATGATGGCAGGATATGCCCTCTAAAGATTACATAACTTTTTTTTTGCAAAGTACAACAAAACAACAAAAGCACATGCATAAATTGTTATTTTGCAGTATTCTATATGTAACAAACACCATCAGCATGAGTTACTGATGTCTACATAGATGGCTAACATAATGGAAAAAATGAGTAATTGGTATATTTTGTTGACATTGACTCACATACCAGTTCTTTTATGTATGTGGTTTATTTGACTTATGGACATTTGTTCACTTGCTGGCTCTTCTGTGAGTGCTTCTCAATGATTTGGCAGACTTGGAAGCTAAAATCACTGGCATATGTGGCAGCCTGATTTTAATTTCTCTTTAGTTCGGGATTGTTTGTCGAAAATCCAGTGGAAATGCCTCGGGCTCAGGGAAACCGTGATGGGATATTTTTGTTTGCTGACATTTTTCAAACGATAAACATACACTTGTGTCCGGGTTGGCTCTATGATCTCGCATACCGAGGGTGAGTGTGCAGGATCACGAACAGTAGCCCGATTTCACCGGCAGGCACACGTGCACCTTAGGCTCAAAATGCAGGTTCACGGATGTGAGTCAGCTCAATTAAGAAAACACTGTTCGATTAGCGTAGTATTAAGGGAACTGCGCACATTTTATTTTGGAGGCAGTAGTTGAATGCCCTAAAAGAGTCGTAAGCCCTTCAGCCTCGTTGGCTCTGAAGTGAAAACCTGACTAATGAGGGTATTAACAGTCATTCTACTGCCTCTGACTCATCGTCCACCGTGGGGTTTTAGTTGTAACTAAATAAGACATTATGCTGTGTGTGTTTGAGAGCGAGAGAGATGTGACTCCTCTCTCCCACTGAGGACTTTAGTGGTACTTTAGTAGTCAGCCATTAATCCAAGGGTTGAGTCATCTTTGCCTGCAGAGCCACTAAATTCCTGCTCCCCTCGACACCGAACTCCACAGCACGCGCAGCAACCAGAAATCACGTGATGCTGCCGTTACGAAAAGCAAGATGTTTACCTTTGTTTGGGAAATCCGAGATGTTTGTTGTAGTTGGATTCCGCAAAAAGTGCAAGGAATGAAAAAAAAATATTTAAAATTCCGATAAAAATGTTTGAGGAAATGCTTTTGATTTGTTCAGCAATTATGGTTGAATGTAGCACTTGATTGTGAGAGCTTGCTGCTGCTGTACCTACTGTACTGTAAAAATCCTGTATTCCTTTTGTTCATGAGTTTTTGAGGCACCTGTTGCTACTCTACACACACACACACACACACACACACACACACACACACATAGAAACACACAGAAAACACTCACACACACTCTTTTTGTCATAAGCTAGTTACCCAAGGCTCCGCCTCCTGCCCGTCTGCAGGTGCCAAACAGTGATGTCACATGCTGGGTGTTCCCATAAATTTCACTTTACGCCCGTGATACACACACAGAGGCATACACCTGGGAAATGTTGTGTGAATAAATACATTTGACAAACACCCACAGAGCCTGTCTGTGTGCGCACGGACATGTGTTTTTATGCTTTTGAATAAAATACAGACGAACACACACTCAGTTTGATTTATGGCTTTTAGCATCTGGTTGTGAAATATGTGTGACCAAGCAAACCTCCTGAGTCGCTCTACTCATGCAGCAAAGCTGGAGAAGAGAGGGTTAAAGGAGTGGAAAGGAGAAAGCTGGAAAATTGTAGAGAAGGATTTTTGGTGAAAGAGAAGAGGAGGGAGACAGGTAGAGGAAGGGATTCATTAAATGTCCATTCAGTTCCCATGCCATTTATAATATCCTTTCCCGGGTCACTGCACATATTTCTCCTGCCACTTTGTTATTTATGAATTCTAAATGCCTAGCTTGTGTGTTAGCTACATGTATAGAACCATAAATGAATCCTCTCTACCCAATTGACATGGGAGTGAGAAAAAAAATACTTGCCGTTTACAGTTGTTTATGTCACCAGCCTTTATATTATATATTTACAAATACTACTGATGCTACAAGTCCTGGTATTTAATCCTGGTTAACTGGTGTTGTACACCAATACCATTAATCTGAGAAATAATATAGGGAAAAGTTGACTTCTGCAACATCAAATAGGAAATGTATTTTAGGATAATGGTGTTCATCTTCCCAGTGGAGTTTCAGAGACTAAAACCAGTGGCCCAGCACCTTACTAAGAGACTTGTTTTCTCTGTGATTTGTTTGATTTTGACATGTTTTTGTGTTGCATATTTGAAATGCTTACACATCTCTGTATGAAACTGGAGCATGCAACAAGTAGTATTGGTATTACTTCCATGTTGGCATGAATGCTTTGGTTGCAACCACTTCCAGAGAGGATTTTTGTAATTACCATTAGTTTTCTATTCCTCTAGTGTGGAATAATAAATCAGATCTAAACACCACTGTGAACAGTTGAACATTGTGTCTGCTTCTAATTTTGCCAAAGTTCTGTTATTGTTATGTGATAATGAGACACAGACTCCAATGTGCTTTTCCAGCTTTAAACATCTAAATCACTACGGTACGCTTTGAAAAATGGTTAGCAGTAGTGGAAGGGATACGTGAGTTGTACTAAATGGACTAAAACATGTATGAGCTGATAGGGGACTTTCAGAAACAATGCGCCCCGCAGTTTTTATAATGCAATGATTGAAAGGGCAGAGGAAGAGGAGGATAGGTAGTCAGAGAGGGTGAAGGGGTGAGGATGGATTTGTTTATTGGAACCTGACGGATGACATGGTTTTCTTTGGCTCTCGCTTCGTAAATGTCACGTCCAAACCCGGGCCACTGTGTCTCCGCATGTGAATGAGTGGGTGGGTGTCTGTGTGCATATGGCCCCCCAGTCAACATAAACCTGTCTCGCTGGCAGCTGTCCGATGGCAGCGGCTCTGTGGGGGCGACGTCTATGGTAGCTGCCAGAGGACAATAGACAGATGCCACTATTCTCTGACTTTTATGCGCACTTGTGGCTGTTCCTGGTTTTCCATCAAATCCTCCTGTCTTCTGTGAAACGGGGAAGAAAATAAAACGTGGTTTCAGTAAAAGAGAAGCTCTGCATGAAGCATAAAAACAGCAGGTGATGAAAAGCATCAAAGTGAATCGCTCCCCAGGTAGCAGACTGGGTCAAGCTGCTGAAAGTGCTGCATGTATACGTTGTGGTGAGACTGTACAAATGGATGTCCTAATGAAATATTCTAATGTATTCCTTTGGCGCATCGCAGGTTTCCTTTCTCTGTTTATAGTGTCATGAAATATGACACAAATCCTATGTTTTTTTTGGTGTGTTTTGGCTTAACTTTGATCTCTGTTTCTGCATGTGACTATTTGTCTGTTTCTCTTTTACCTGCAGACATCCCAGAATGCACATCAAAACAGGCCTCGTGGATGCTCATCTGTATTGTATGAAAAAAGCGGTGGTGGACTTTCTCACAGAAAACAAGTGAGTTCTCCACTTCTGTTTGGCTATGAATCAATGAACTGTTGCATGCTAAGTTGAACAGTTTGTTTGCACTTTTGTAAAGTTAAGAAGTGACAGTTTAGATTCACTGTGTTAAAAATACAGGATGCACAGTAGTAATAGTAAACATCAGTACCCCTTTCATTACTGGGATTTTCTTTTATCAGTATGTCGTGGGTCCAACTTAATTTTCTGGCAAGAATGATACCAGATTTTGAGGAAATTTTCTGTCATTCTTCACAGACAGTTTCTTCAGCTGCGCTTTACTGGAGGGTTTATGTTATACAATATCCTAAAGGTGTTGTATTAGATTCCAATTGCGCAACATACTTATGAGATGATAGAAAATACTAGAAAATCTTTTGTGATCTTAATTTTTTTGTGTGTGTTTTGGATTATCATGCAGGGATGTTACTCTTCTGCAAACTGGGATTCAACTAGTCAGCCAGTATTTTGGTATATCCTCAGGCCCTTGTAGTGGTGTTGTGTCCACAACACTTTTTGCACTCATGCAGCCCCATATTATCACGCTCCACTTCTGTTATTCACTGTCAGGGCCGTGCATTAACTGCAATGGTCCTGGCCATGTTCTCGTAAAACATGAGCTGAACAAATCATCTCGGTCTTATCTGACAAAAAAAAAAAAACATGCTCACAATAATCTTTTTATGCATTTTAGCAAAATTTAAGACATCACTGAGTTCATAAAGTTTGTGTTCACAGGTCGTTTTGTAAACATGTTCATGCGGTTCGTCTGTTTGGAAATTACAGGTGCACTCAATTTAATTTCAGTGGTCACAGACTTTCTAACCTGCGTGTCAGCGCTCGCAGGTATATTCACTTTTGTTGCACTGAGTTTCTACTTTGGGGCCCGATAGTCGGCAGGTACCTTAAAGGAAAGTTGAAAAGAACTTTTTGTGAGAAAGACAAATAGGTGGGTATTTTCAAATCAGTCAGTCTAAAGTATCTATTTCTGATTATTTATAAGACTAAATACTCTACTTGTAAACTTAAAAATAATGCTTTTATAAAGAATTTGAATTAATTTGACACTTTAACGATTTTTGCCTAGCGACAGTCTCTCACCTCTGCTGTACACTGTAATTAGCTCTCACTTTGAACATTATCCCTGATTTTTTTTTTAAGAAGAATTTGAACATGCAACAATTTATCTCTCCTGTGTGAGAGGTATTCAATAACAGATTTCCATGTAGACATAAAGTGCATGCATACGTTCAGTCACATCAACGTGAACTCTCCTTCACTGCTTAATGTGGAGCAAGTGTTAAACATGGGTACATGGTGAGTAAGGCTTTGAAAGGTTGCGTTAGCAGGGTATTCTAGCGAGGTGTTAATTTGTTTTACTATGTGCCACTGAGACAGGCTGTTAGGCCTTTAGCCTCTGAAGTGAAGCAGTGTGACAGGGAGCCTTCTGTACACGCCTGGACTCTATATTCCTGTGTTGAAACTGGAAAATGAAAAAAACAAACAAACCTGTGTGCTGTCAACTCTTCATTCAGTCTTTTGTAATCAATATTATTAATGTGATCAGTGTAATGATACCCCTCGTTATTTGGTTTGAATAGCAACACAGTGCTCATGGTTCATTACACTTTGGACACAGTGTGAATGAGAAATTATAACATAAGCACTTTTATGTTATTTCTCCATAAACATAGAATATGTAAAAACATGTCAGTTTCGCTATTTTTAGTTTCTGAGCCTCTTAGTGGAAAATAAATATGCTCAACTTGTTTTAAAAGCAGAACTTTTCCTCCATAAATGTAAGACGTATGGAAAAAAAAAAAACTTGGGTGTGGTGACATTGTAGCATAGTAATTTCCAGTGCTGCTGTGGCCTTCGTGTCCTACAATTCAAGCTAAAAATCAGAGGAAACGGCCAGAAAAATAAATCGCACACAGACAACAATCTAACTGAGCCTTCCGTTTAGTGGACATTTGTCTTCAGACATCACCCCTTACCTTTCCTTTTTTGTCAGCACACTTGAAGAGGAGACCTTAGTAGCACATTACCAGGTTACTCACCAAAGTATTCAGCAGGTTTGATTTCACAGTAGTAGATCCAGATGCATCCCACACAAGTTTACGAGCTCAAGAGCATCATGGTGTCCAACTTCTGTAAAACAAGTTGGTAATGAGGTCTTGCTGTAATTTGTGTTCTGAAAACTGCAAATGATCCCATTAAAAAGTGGTCACCAGGTTCAAAGTCAGATTGTGGCAAGCTGCTATCACTCATTAGTAAATTTCAACTATTTTAAATGGAGTGTGTCCTCCTCAAATTAGTTATATTCCACACAATAAATCCAAGCCAACAAACACAAATCCCCATTACTCATCCTTTGAATATTTCTGGTTAAAGGATTCTTGAATCTAGCAATTTGCCATAGAAATGTAGATATAAATCTTACATCATTGCATCACTAATGCACCCTCTGCCACCACCATATATCATCGCTCTTGTTAGATGACTCATGTCTTTCTTCGGCTCTTTTCTTGGGCTTTCTTTTCACGGCTCCTCTCTTCCTTTCTCCTCTAGGTTCTTTCTCCGTCTCTTGCTCAAGGAGAGAAATACACAGAGTAACTGTTGTTTTTCTCCTGTCATTCAGATGGAAATTCTAATCTCCCTTTAAAAGAAAGTAAGAGAGTGCGAGTGGAGGGGGGGGGCGGTGTGGGGTGGTGGAGAGGACCAGTGAGCACAGCACTGTGCAGAGAAGAGCAAAAAGACATGAAGATCTGGATATTACCTCCTGGTTTATAGGAAGAGAGATTTGAAAGTATGGTTGAGCTTTATGCGCTTTTATTTTCAGTTGTCAGATGGACTGAAGGTGCAGATTGTCATAATTATTTTTAAAGATGTGCTTTCAGTAAGAAGACCTGCGTTATGCATCATTCACTACATTTTATTCACTGTCAACAATCTCCTCAATTACAGTATTGATACAGAAACATCGTTTGACTTCACATTGCGCTAAGTAATCAGATGTGGTGATATTTATACTCACGCAAAAGAAACGCAAGTTTCTTTTACCCGATGAAAAATTAAATTTGGTTTCCCAAAACAAAAATGCATTTGGTACCTTGTGGTGCATGATGTGTTCTTAACATTTTCTGTTGCGTTTTGTAAGGTTGGTGTGAAAACGGAAAACGAATCGTCGCAATACACCAATGCATTGATGATGTGGACATGATTCACACTTTGCACGTGCAGTTGAATATGCACGATTTATCGACACCTTCAGTGGGTATACATTTCATTCAAGATCATAGGCATTTCACTTGCTGTTTAACTATGCCACGCTTAAACCAAATTGAGAGGAACCAAGCCATCGGACGTCTGCAAGCTGGAGAGTCTGTCCGAGACATTGCCCGTCACTTTAATGTCAACATCACCACCATTTACCGTCTCCAGCGTCGATACAACACCACACAGCGCACCGATGACCTTCCCCGAAGCGAACAGACTCTCCAGCTTGCAGACGTCCGATGGCTTGGTTCCTCTCAATTTGGTTTAAGCGTGGCATAGTTAAACAGCAAGTGAAATGCCTATGATCTTGAATGAAATTTATACTCACTGAAGGTGTCAATAAATTGTGCATATTCGATTGCACGTGCAAAGTGTGAATCATGTCCACATCATCAATGCATTGGTGTATTGCGACGATTCGTTTTCCGTTTTCACACCAACCTTACAAAACGCAACAGAAAATGTTAAGAACACACCATGCACCACAAAGTACCAAATGCATTTTTGTTTTGGGAAACCAAATTTAATTTTTCATCGGGTAAAAGAAACTTGCGTTTCTTTTGCGTGTGAGTATATTATCTAATTGTGATGTAGGTCTACCATTCTCTTAATTATGACTTTACCAAGACATTGATGGTCTGTGTATATCACATGCAGTAGTGTGTAAAGTTTCATCTGCATTTGCAAAATACGTCAGTTATACTAGGGAAATAATTGGGCGCATTTTTCATTATAATAATTTCTCCGCTGCTATAGAAGCAGTAAAGGTATATGTAAAAAGAACTCAAAGATGTCTTTTATGTAGTATCACAAAGTTATAATGTCATAGATCATAAAAACAAATAATAATTTGGATTCATTTGATTATCTTGCAAAAACTGAACAAACCTGAAATCAGCATGCACAAACATTTTCCCCACAGGTGTTACCAATACAGGTAAAACTACTAAACACTGTAGAGATTTTACTACTTACTGATTTTGTTTCAGGACTTTTTCTACTGCATTAACATCTAATATGCTTGTATTTGCTCTGTGTACGAACAGCCTGCACTTCAGCCCAGTTCAACTGAAAGTCTGGATTTTTGTCACGTGACTCTGCCCTCTGAGCTGAGTCATCAGTGGCTTCTTAGTTACACTGTGGAGCACAAAAAAAATCATTTTTTTTCACAGAATCTGGTTACAAAAAGTGGTTTATTTTCAGCAATCTTTTAAATGTGACACGTTGAATAAAATGATTTTGGTGAAATATCTAGAAATTAAATTTAGTTTTGGTCAAGTTTTCGTTAAAAATGCCACAGATGAGTAGTAGTAGCAGTAGGACTGTCGAAATGTTTGAAATCTGATGATTATTCTTTTCCTCCAGTTTCTTGTTTTGATGAGTGGTGTCATTTTTGCGGCACCACGCCTCTCAAACCTTCCAGTGGGTTTCAAGATCGAAAGAGTCAATGACCTGACGTTTGTGACATGTTGAAAACTTATCTCTCCTCTTCTTGTATCCTAGATCTATCTCGTCAATCCGTGGCGAGTTGGTACCGTATTTGGTGCGCAAGCAGTTTTCCAAAACAACTGATGGTCAGAAAATGAAAGACGACGCAGAGGATCAGACCCAGAAAAAGAACGACAGCTCTACGAACCATGGTTGGTATATGCGCTGAAACATCACAACTTCATACACTAAAACCAGAGGAAATCCAGTATTTAACAGCCAAAGCACTCTGACCCATTTACAATACCTCTGGATCTTACTTAAGAGCCATCAGCAGAGAGAACATCTAGATTTGACTTTTGCCTGACATCAGCACTAACTTGGAACTCGTAAAACGCTATAAAATGACAGCCCTGCCTGTTCTAAGACACAAAAAATCCACAACAACAACATCTGTGTACCATTTCTTCTAACTTGGCCTTTTCTTCCTCTCTTCTGTCTCTTTACTGTCCAGAGCTCCTCATCTCATCACGGGATGAGCCTCTGCTCCAGCTGGCTCAGGAGCGCTCCTGTTGGAATGACCATCATGGCGACATGAGTGAGGCTTACCATGGAGGAAAGCTGCGCTGCTACGTTCACATTATGGACCAGGGCCTGTGCTACCGTGTTAATACTCTAGCTGCTTTCATAGAGGCAAACCGACTGGTGAGTCACACATTAGCTCTCTCTACTGAGCAATGTGCTAACTTAGTGCATGCTTGGTGGAGGTCTAGAGGAAGATATGTGTTTAATTTCCCAAGTTTGCATGCTTCTCTCTATGTATTACTTTAAATTCAAGCATGTCTTTTGCCTCCCGTTTTTGAAGTTTTCAGCTATTTCACAAAGCACAGAGCTTAAGTGCTGACAGTACTTCAAGGAGCTTGAAAGATCATCTAAACTCAGAATTGTATGCTTACTTGAATGTTAGCCTGATAGCCTTTCTTTTTAAATCACGCCTCACTCCCTTCTGTTTCCTGCTTCTAGGCCCCGAAGCTGTTTGAAGAGCCAGCAGTGCACCCATCTGCTGTCATTTCTGAAAGATGTCAGGTAAATATAATCCACAATTTGGATTCTTTTTGTTTCGTATTTCAGTTATATTTCATTTCCCTCTTGATTTTCTAATTGCCCTTCAATAATATTCACAACCACCAAAATTCAAAATTACACCCCACCAACATTGGAGAAGCTGCTATATGTGGGTATCTTTGTCTGAGTGATGTTTTTCCATTTTTTGCATTCTGTCCTCAGATGGGATCAGACAGCATCTTCGGAGCTCTGTGCCAGGTTGCAGAAAAGACTTCCATAAAGAGGTCCACTATCGGAAACTCCACCACCGTAAAAGAAAAGGTCAAAGTCACCAACTCCATCATTATGCATGGGGTTACCATCGAGGAGGGGTGAGAACACACACATCCGTGCACACACAGGCACACACTTGCTGAAAACATGTACTTTGAAGTGCTTTCGTAAACTCCAATAATTTAACCTGAAGAAATTCACCTCGAAGGCATGTTGATGAATTAAATGTTGTAACACGCTTGTTTTAAGCGTTCAGTCAGTACATGCTGGCTGTGTGTGTGACAAAGCAGTGATTAGTAAGCAAACATTTCGAAATGCAGTCACTCATCTTTATGTTGCCGGGAAAACGCCTTTAATCTCTGTTCAAATGTTCATATTTCTTACATGACAAGAAATTTTGCAAATGCAAACTATCTCCAAAAGCTGCAACACTTTTTCCCGTCATCTCTTGACACTGTTTGGTTTTCACATATAAAAGCAGTGGTATGCATAGTTTTCCATTCACTGCAACTTTCTATTGAATTTTCTCGGTGCTCTCATGCAAATAGTGCGTGTGGGTTCGGCAGATGCTCATGTATGTGTGTGTCCGTTGATAGGAGGTGCAGCAGGTTTTGTTTTCTGAGCTCTGTGAGGTCAAACAGGGATCGCTGAGTTAACAATGCACCTATTGGTGTGCAACCAGCCAGAGACCAGTTCCAAACAAACACAGAGCTGCTGAAATGAAACACACAACATCCATATATTTCATTTAGCCCCTAATTTACTTGCCCATACACAGTTTCCCACCGGTTGTAGAATTTATGGAATACCATGGGGGGTTTTAATAGTCTGTTCACAAATAGCAAGTCTGCACTAATGGAGAATTCTGTCAAAAAGTTGAGTACTACTGAAATCAGAAGTAGTAGCTAATTGAATATAATGTGCTTAGTTATTTAAAAGATTTACCTGTAGTTTTCAGTGATCCTCTTGTTTCCATGTTTGGTTTAAAGCAAGGTTCCAGCATGAACTAATGAGCGGTTCACCAGCATGTTAGTGAGCTTGAAACCAAATATGGCAAACATCTGTAGTTGCATCTTCACAAATGGATGTGCTTTTCTGTTTCTGTGTATGGTTGTTATAATTTCACTGTGTTGTTTTCGTTCATTTTTATTTGGTTTTTGTGATGAGCACTTCACATAATTTCCAACTGCAAAACAGAAACCACCAGATTACTAAAGAATGCACTTAAAATTCTACAGATGTGCCGCCTTTCTTGTTAGAAAGAGCCAACCAAATGGTTTTTACGTCATTTAAAGTTTTTAGAGTTGAAATGTCACATCAGTGAACCGGGAATAACTAACTTGGTTGAGGAAACAGCAAAGGTCAATGCAGAGCAAGGAATGTACTGTAACTATGATCTGAATGTTATGATTTGACTCAGGGAGACCAAATAAAGCCGTTCTAAGCAGTGATGCACCACGATCAGCAGCATTACTGCTTCTTAAAGATGGGTCTCTACTGTAGCCAGTAGCTGAAGTAAAAAGAACTGACTGCTTTGTTGCAACAATGAGGGCTTGCACAGAGAGCAACAGTAGCTACTGTAGAATTAGCATGTAGATTGATCTGTTCAGTCTCTTAGCCAGAAATCTCGGTGGAAAGAGACTCATCTTGGCCTCAAGTCCGGATTTTAATGCACTCATTCACAGGCTCCTTTTCTTTTATCTCAATTTCTTACTCCTCCCTCTCTTTTCTTTCCATCAAGGCCTCAACACCATCTCCCTCTCTTTCTGTCTCTTGCCATCTCTTCTTAAGCCTTTCAGGGACCCCAGCCAGCCAGCATGGGGACCCTCATCATGCCCATGTAGGTGCACGCACAAAGGCATGAAAGAATGAGGGAGACGGGAGAAGGGAAGAAAGAAGCGAGGGGAAAGCAAGCTAGCACGCAAGAAAGAAATTGCAATTCTTTCTTTTCTTGCTTTGAGGACATAAGAAGGAAGGAGAAAGAAGGAAAGAAAGAGCCAGTATGAGGGGATTAGCAGACCCCAGCCATGTCGCAGAAACCCCTCACATTTCTGGTTTCTTTGTTTGGAGCTGACCAGAGCTTGTTGACAAAGCGCTGCGTGTTTGGGAAGGGGGATAGTAGGGGTCAACTTTATAGAGGGGGGTTGGCACAGGAGGTGGGGGTTGACGTGTGTGTATGTGTGTGTGTGTGTGTGTGTGTGATCGAGAGGGAGGATGGGGGGGGGTCATGGCAAGGAGGAGCCCTGGTGTTAGTAATTAGTGGTGTTTCAGCTCCGAAAGCTTCTTTGGTGGTCTCTCTCTCTCCCTCTCTCTCTAATGTTACAAAACTCTGAATCTTGTAATCTCCCATCACCAACTACCACCACCACCTCCTAGGTAGTCACTTAAACACACACATGCACACCCACACACACACACACACACACACACACACACACACACACACACACACACACACACACACACACACACACACACACACAGACACACACACTCTTTTCTCCCTCTCCCTCCAGGCCTAACCACCTGAATAGAACGGGCCAATACAAACCTGTCTGTGTGTGAGGTGCGCAGGGCCAAGTGTGTGTGCGTCACCGCCTGGGCAAGACCAACATGTGTTCTCCGCTGGGCTCCCCGAGCTACTGAAGCACACACACATTCCCCTATCCCACACACACTCGCACACATACACGCCCTTCACGGTCAGCCGACGCAGGACACACAAGACTGTCTGTGTCTCTCTCCAAGAATTTTATGGTGATGGTTTGGCTTAATGCGAGCATGCACGGTGGGTTGGCACTGCCAGCTCAGGTGGGACTGCAGCACAGCGCCAACCACACCTTAAGGCACACACGCACAGACACACACAGCATAGCCTGCTGTTGTGACTTAATATATGCTAATGTCATGTCATTAAGTTCAGATGATTGGATACTTTTTGAGTTTTCGGAGCAGGTGTGAGGATCTTTTATGGGGAAGCAGTCTGAATGTCAGTGGAGCTTCCAGTGTGGCACTCAGTCCACAGCGAGGAAGCTCAGCAGCCAGCTGTGGAAGTCTGTGCCTGTACTGGGCAGCTCCCAGTACTATATGAATGTTCTCTGCTGTGTGTGCGTGCCTCTCTCTCTCTATGTGTGTACATAAGAGCCCAGAGAGTAAACAACTGAGCTGAAAAATAATGTTTTGACACTAATGAGCCACTGATTCATCCATTGCAGGTGCTTAGTAACCCAAGACTTGGGAATGCCTAAAAGGGATATTGTTGAGTGACTGAAATTCATGTAACTTTTTGTGTTTCAAGGATTGACTCAAACAGAAGGAATTCTGCTTTACTGCAGTGTCTCATCCACTTTCAGGGATAGTTTATTGTACCATATTCTAGTTTAGAGATGAACAATCGTGCCATAGAGAGCTGAAAGTTGTAATCACACTTTTGCATCTGTAGGAGTTCTGATCTGTGGTACATCCATGGTACATGAATGGCCACTGTAGACATAGAGTCTCCAGTAGACATACCAAGTTGTAAATATAATAAAAATTCAATTAATATCATATGTGTGTGTGATTTCCAGATGTAACATCCAGGGCAGTGTGATCTGCAGTAATGCTGTTATTGGCCGAGGAGCAGACCTCAAGTACTGTCTGGTGGGGAACGGACAACGGATCGAACCAGAGGGTGAGACCCACGAACATAAACACACACTCATAAGGAAATGCTGCTTAAATATGTTATTCCCACCTTGTCTTTGTTCTGTTAAGATGATGTTTTATTTCTTCTCATCAACACACGCTACTTTTGCTTTTAATTATATGACAGATCTTACTCGGCCGATAGTTTACGTAGTTGTCAGGGTTCATGGATGTTAAAATGTTCATCTTTATGAACATCTGAAGAATTATTCGTTCATTTTGGCTCGTGTTTAGACTGAACCTTCACATTTTCTTCCTTTGAAATTAGCTAACAAAACAATCTCCTCAGAAGGTAGGTTTAGTAGCTGTTCTGCTTTTGATGAAAATGATCAAAGAGCATACTAGTAGTCAAATACTTGTCATTACTGTTTCCAATGTCAGATTTAAAATTTCTGTCTCCACATTTTAAAATTTAAGGCTGTTAAATATCATCCAAAACTGATGTGACTGTATTGAATGCCAAAATTAAATGAAATGGGCACTGTTTAATGCATATCAGATGGTTTCCATGAAGCTAGGATGCTAAAA
The DNA here is from genome assembly GCF_021347895.1 of Acanthochromis polyacanthus. NCBI lineage: Eukaryota > Metazoa > Chordata > Actinopteri > Pomacentridae > Acanthochromis > Acanthochromis polyacanthus. The sequence continues at coordinate 25,374,500 of NC_067121.1, forward strand.
AAATGGACAATATGCACTGAGAATGGACTAAATAACAGAACCTCCTTATGTTTTAACAACAACATTGCTAAAAAAGTTGTTGCAGGTTGTACTTTCATTTTTTTTTGTTGCTGCTACTTTTTTCACTCCAAGCACTTCTCTCTGGCTGACTCAGATAAAGGTGTTAACGTATGTGTGTGGTATACGTTTATAAGTGCCAAGTGTTCGAGCCAACTAGGAAAGTTTCTTCATCCTGAAGTCTGATTTGTCAGATTTTTTTATTTCCTTAATCCTCTTGTCCCCAAAGCTTGCTGTGTGCGTGTGTGTGTGTGTATGTGTGTGTCACATTGATGGAGAGGTTAGAGAGCAGGGCCAGAACAGGACCACCCGGAATTCAACAGCAGCGGCCTCCAGCCACATCCACACACACACACACACACAAACGCACACACTCGCACACATATAGAGAAAGAGGGAGCGAGCTCGCCTACCGGACTGAGCAGCCTAATTGAGTGAACAACAGGCTGCTCTAAGTGACAACAGCGTGAATTTGAGCTAAACTCGTCGAAAAACGACACAGTTGAGGCCTTTTGGAGCATCTGCTGATTGATTGCTGCAGCAGTCTTACCTCAGCTTTTTTGGCTGATTTTCTCTTATTGGGCAGTTGCTAACATTATGCTAATGAACGCTGGAAACTTGGAACCCTGGTTGCATAATTGTTTTGCTTGCACTGTATAGCCAAAGTTCAGTCACACAACAACAAAGCTCCAACCTCCGTTTCTCTTTGTCTTTCTCTTTTATTGTTTGTGTGACTTAAACATGCCACCCATGCAGATACTTTTTCTTTTTTATGTAATTATTTCATAAAAATCCTTGAATTGCATCGTTACTAGATGTCTTAAACACATCTGGTGTGTATCGTAAACTGGAGTCAAATTTATTTGAATAGCCTAAAACTATAGAGAATGTTACCGTGTAATCAGCATGAAACACTCTGTTATTCCCAGTCTCAATTTGGATGCAAAAAGCTTCTGTTAAACAAAATTAGAAGGATAAGAAGTAAACATCAGCTGGAGCATTAGAGGAATGACCCTTCTTTAGTGACTAAATAGGGCATATAGTTAGAGAGGTCCTGTAATTGTTTGTTATCATAATTTGGTCCATCAACTTTGTGCAGCATTTCTAGATGTGTGGTGGATGTCAAAATCTGTTAGTGGAGTAAGAAATCAAGACAGACCTTAACACTGATATTTTTCTTTCCCTCATTCTTCTGATAATATTGAACGATGTACACTACCATTCCAAAGTTTGGTGTTTTCCATGGAAACTCACACTTTTATTCATCTGTTAATATAATTTCACAAGGGTTTTCTAATCATCAATTAGCCTTTCAGCACCGCTAGCTAACACAATGTAGCATTAGAACACAGGAGTGATGGTTGCTGGAAATGTTCCTCTGTACCTCTATGTAGATATTCCATTAAAAATGAGCTGTTTCAAGCTAGAATAGTCATTTAGCACATTAACAATGTCTAGACTGGATTTCTGATTCATTTAATGTTATCTTCACTGAAAAAAATACTTTCCTTTGAAAAATAAGGACATTTCTAGTGACTCCAAACTTTTGAACGGTAGTGTGCTAATACGTATGGAATGTATCTGTAGAACACATACAGCAGGTAATGCCTTTTTTTTGTACTAGATTTGAAATCATAGCTTTAACATGTTTTTAAAAAAAAACGCTGTCCAAGTAATCCTCTTTAATCTGGCTCACAGCTTTCCATAACAGTTCACCTAGAATCACTCTGTAGTTTGGGTTAGATTAGATTATTCTATGTAATACTTCAAAAAAGATCAACCTTCTACTTTACATTGTATTGTATAAACAGCACATGATGCCACCAATCTAACTGGCTGACCGTAGGCTGCTAAAGACATTACACACCCACTCTACTGCTGAAGCTGTTAGCAGCTAAGGACCACCCTGACAGTTTGCCTCACACACTCAGAGTGCATACTGATCCATCAGGTGTTGATATGTAGATGATACGCAAGTCATCTCTGGACGCTTGGATGCATACAAACATACTCATGCATTATTACAGTATAGTGTGTTTCTACATCTTCCCACTGTCCTTGAAGATAATGGCTGTGTAATCGTGAATTCTACCTACATTTAATTCACTTTTATCTATATTTGGTGAAAAAGTCCAGCGTTTTCCTCGGCATTTTCCTTCTTTCACTGTTAAGGGTTGGGACGACTTCTTTGTACATGTCACTGCCCCAGTAGGAGGAATATGCCAATGCATATGGTCTTAATAAATCTACAAACTAGATTAGTTACTGACAAATCATCTGGTCCAAATTGAATAACCTTTCCTCCCCTTCTCTCCCGTCTCTCCCTCTCCTGCGGTCCCATGTTCCGTTTGTCCTTCCCTCCACACAGCAGAGGAGAAGCTCACTCTGAGCAACAGATTCCTTCACACTAAAACCTGTCTGTGTGGATGGAACATAACTCTCTGCCACCGTTTGCTTTGGATCAGTACCGGTGCTGGGAGATGGAGGGGAAGGAGGGATGCGAGGTGGAGTCGTGGCAGCTCTCCTCGTTGCTAAACTAGTTTTGGGTTGAGAGCGATAGCAAAAAAAAAATGGCAGACTCATTTTCAAGCATCATCTATTTCTTCTCGTGAGGTTCAGAGAGCGGTCAGGGTGACGTAAATCTTACCACGCTGATGATTCTGGGTTTGATCTCAAATAAATTGAAGGATCATACGGTGGATATGCATGTCGTAGGCCATTAAGTCCACGTTGAATGCGTACGGAATTTCCTAGCTGCCGGGGAGCCATTGTTTTTCATTCATTTCATTACAGCGTCAAAATGAACATCCAGAAATTGCGTAATGGGTTTTCCATTACAGAAAAAATGTTGTGAGTTTGAAACATGTGGAGGAAATGATGATATAGCATCAGGTAATAACGTTGCAAGAAAGGCACTGTTTTGCAAACTCTTCTTATGGTATCTTCGAGGAGCCCCTCACAGCCAAGATTTGCCTAAACAACCTTTTATTAGAGGAAACTATCACATTTTGCATCATATTTTTTACTTTTCAAAACAAGCTTATGGAGCAAGCTGTAGCTGTCACTTATATCACACATTTTTCTACTTTGTTTAATGGCTTTCAGGAGGAATCCATCAACCTTAAAGGCCTTGCAACTTTCTTTACCCTCACAGAAGCTTTCTGCTGCAAGGTTTGCAAATGAAATAATCGCTTCCTCTGCTTTAATTTGTAAATGTCTCGTTCTTCTTCAGCTGAGCGGACTAACGAGGTCATCGTTGGAACAGACCAGCTGATGGAGATCTAACTTTAGAAGAAGAGACACCACCTGATTAACCAATTCGAGAGCAGCAAAACACAGAGGACAACTAATTCCTCCTGCTGACTGACCAATAAGAAGCCTGGATGCTGCTTGACAGTTCTACACTCTATTCTCATAGGCTTTTTTGTACATGGTGTCCAAATAAACACGAGTCAGCTTAAACCCCTGAATCGCTATGTCTTTATTCCTTATTTGTGTTTTCACAGCTTTTACAGATTTAAGAAATGAGTGTTGTACTCTGCAGACAAAGACACTTGGACTGACAGTAACAGACAGATCTTAGAAGTCATGTCACCACACTAACTATTATCAGATCATTACTGTCTCTTAATAACAGGACTCAATTACTCAATTTAGCCTGTACCAGAGGGAGGAGCACGGGCTCATACACGTCTGAATGTTCATGGGTGTTTACACATGCACCCTGTGCAGCTGTGAAGACCAGAGATGGAGAGAAAAAGCAGTGGGAGGGGTGACCACAATGGTGTGGGGGTTAAGTTTATTTGTACACAAAAATGGTGTATGTGTAGGCCCCGGACCACCCAGCTTGATCCTGTATCAGTTAACACCGACACCCCACCCTCACACACGCTCACGAACACAGCAGAGGAGGAAACTGACTCGCGCCTGACGCTTTTCTGTCTTTTCTTTTTTCCCCTTCTTCCCCTTTCTGCTCCCTTTGCCGTCACAAGATTTATTGCATTCCGTCAGTAGAGTTTTTTCTTAAATTGCATGTTTGAAGTCCTTTAGTCACGAAGGAAGAAGATGCGGACAGGGATGATTTTTTTGTACGTGTGTGTGTGTGTGTGATTTACTGTCCTCTGTTTCCTATTGTGTCTGTGGCCTTGAATGAATCATTTAGTCTGTCTCTTGTGGCTTCATTATGTGATGTTGCTGTGTGTGTGTGTGCAGATTATGATGTTGCATTGCCTTCCTTTTTATCCTCCTTTAGATGGACTTGTTAGGCTATCAGTCACTTACAGTGATACCTTTTAATGTATAATTCTTGAAAATTACAATAACAATTGTGGCATTAGACTCTGACTTTCTGAAAAGAGATAGATAGATAGATAGATAGATAGAACACTGCATCAAAGTTCTGTTCTTTTTGCAGTACAAGTTTAGTAAGGATTCTTGAGGCACTTAAATCTCCAACTGGCTGAACAATTAGGTGGCTTCTATAATGTTGTACATGAAAATAATCCTAATAATGTTGACAGAAAATGAACAGGTGAAATATACCAGACCAAAGTTATACTAGTATAAATACAGCCTCTTAGAATGCCTGGTATTTAGACAACTTAAAAAATGTTAGATTTCACTTTTGAGCTGCAGGATGTGATGCAAATCAAAGAGTGACACTTTCATTTCACCAGTGTTCTTACCATACTACATTCCATAAATGTGGGTCTGAAAACATGAACTTCGAAAGAAACTGTATGCTTTATTTGGCCTTTTAGGCGCCACCACGGAATTGTCTTCACACTGTGTTTACTGAAGAAGTGGCTGCAGCCCGCAGACTGAAATACTTCATAGTTCAGTACTTCTCCATGTGCCTTGTCTTACCTGTGTTTTATGTGTCTGTTTTTTTTATTTTTGTCTTAATTTTTATTTTTAAAAAAACTTCACCCTTTAATAACATCCCTGCACTTCTAATTCCAGGCTGCTTTCCCTTTTCGTATACATGGTGCACATCGACATGTGCACATATCTATTTTTGCTATTGCACTTGTTCTTATCAATCTAGTATTGCAATTTTGAGCTGTGGTAAGTAAGTATTGTTTTGCAGATAGCAGTGGTGACAAAATGTGGCAGTGAAGCTACATCTTTACCTGAGTTTTGAGCTAAGAAACACAAAACCAACAGCGAAGGTTCACGTTGTCCATGCTCTTTGTCTTGGCTGTGTTAACCTTTTAGCAACGTTACACTCTGACCTCTCTCTTCAACCACAGGATGAGATCTGGCAGCTGGGGGTGTTTGGGTAGAGGTTTGTATATTTATACAAAGGCCAAAGAGTCCCCTCAATGCAGCACCACCGTGGCTGAACCCGCCTTTCAGCACACGTATAGATTTGCTCGTTCACGTGTCTGCAGACTTACCTGTGTGTGACCACTGATAATCCTCTGTCGCACAAACTAATCGACGTCATCCAACACCCCTGTGAGTGAACGCAAGCATGCATGCGCATACATGTGCACATGCATTGTAAGGGAGGTTTCCTAAACTGACTTGGATTCTGCACTGGTTCTGTGTTATCACCGGATTCACACAGGGAGTGTCGGCCAGAACACCGCTTAAGGCCTGGTTTCTTCAGAGTATGAATAAAAGCGCAGAGACACCGTTGACTTTTACTCACTGGAACTTTAGTTGTGGTTGTGGTTTTTCTACAAGAAATAATAATAATAAACACATCTTAATGGTTTATACCTAAATACACAAACAATAGAAACAGAAATGTGAACTAAAGCTCTATATCTATAAACTTATCCACAATCATCTTCGAACACACATACTGCCGTATTCGGCATATATTAACAAACTACTTCATCTTTGGCCTTCAAAATAATATATCCTCAATATATATACATAGACAGACTCTTATTGTGTAACCGGAAGTACCGCGGATGCGCTCAGCGCAGCAGCAACTTGACGCTACAACATCAGACGGCGAAAATACACTTCTTCCAGTTACAACCAGAACTTAACGAAGGCACAGCGTTCGAATCAAGAAATAAACACAGAAAATGAACCTGACACTAACATTAACTAGACACAACATCACATATATCACTCAAACAATACTTACTTTACATGCACGCACAACCACGTCTGACGAGCTGACTCTCCTAACTGCTCTCTCATGCATCACTCACTCCTCTATCACGCAGCATACCATCATATGACATCACTCATCATGCTCGTTTCACATGGGCAATGCCCTGCCCCTTAAAGACCCCAATGACACAGAATATGTGAAATAAACGTAACATAGTGTGAACATGTATGAACTTTGGGGCCTTTTCTACATGCATACTCAAATGCGCATGTTTGCTTTGCAGATCTGGAGATTCAATGTCAAGACGTGGATCATATGTCCGGCTGTCTGTTGGTCTTTGGCTCTGCAGCCTTGTGGTATTTTCTAACAGCGCCGCACAAGATTTTCATGTAATTATGCATCCCAAACAAATCCATCGAGCACTACTGAGAAAAGAAGTGATCTGAAAAGTCAAACATTTTCATGCACAGATTATCATCAGTTGCCCATGTTGCTGGCAGCACATTTGCCCACAAGATTTGTTTGAACTAAGATGAAATCTACTGTATCAATAAATGAAGAGTCCTTTACACAACTGCAGTGATGTTTTGAAAAACAAATTTATGATTAACCTGCTCAAAGTGCCGTTGTGTGTCTCTGTGGTGTGTGTTTGTCTGATCGCTGTGTGTGAAATGTGTATTTTTTTTTTTGAGCCTGTGTGCAGACTGACTCATGAAAACATGGAGGGTCTGGAGTTCCACACACTGCTTCTCATCAGAGATTTTTAAGAGCCTGGGAAATGATTCCAAGCTGGTTGGGGAAGGTTCAAATGGTTGTCACCATCTGATGCTTTCTGTCAAGATAAATGCACTACAGTATGTGACACTCCTGTTATGTTATATTCACACCATTCAGTGCCCCAAAACACAGATTTATTTAATAAAAACACATCTGGTAGGCTAGTTTGTAGTTTTAGGGTTACTTCATGTCAATCAAAAACAAAATACTGCCCCACAGTGATATGGAACCATGAAGTTTTAGTTTTTCTTTTGTGGGTTAACTTCCAACAAAGTTGCTTCAATACAATGGAAGTGAATAGAAGTTAGTCTGTGGTCCACGGAGTACTGAAAAACTACATTTCTGCTTCATATTTGAATGTAGTTTTTCGATACTTTCAATAATCCAAATAAATCACTGGCACTTGCTTTTATTTGAGCTACAGGAGATGAAGTAAAGTCTATCCAGAGTAAATAAGGTAAAAAATACAGAGGAAGTAGCCGACCACCTTCAGTTTTGATTTATGAGGTGAGACAGTGACTAAGAATCAACCAAACAGCACATTTTAGAAGTAGAAAATGAGCAACGGAATAAGTTTTGACGGTGTTTCCATTCATTTTGGAAGAAGTTGAAAAAAAAAAGCCACAATATAAACGTTTAAAGGAATAGCCCAACCTTTAATGGAGATCTCAAAAGCTCCAAAGATGTGAAATTTGTCATGCTGGAACTATGTTAGGTTGTGTATAAAATCATCCACCTTTTTGATGGAATGGAGTCGCTTTTATTCAGCCTGAGCATCATAGCTTTAAGGAAGAACTGAAACGAGCTCAGGCAGATTGAATCTGTCAATCCATGTGGAATTAGATGGTTTTAACAGCCTTATAGTCAAATAAGAAGAGAAACTTGTGGAAAGCCTTCATACACAGTTTCTGAGGCATCCGCTGCCGACACATGAAGTTCTGCTTCTGCTGTTGCTGAAGCCTGAAGGGAGAAATATAATATAAAGAGGCACAGTGCGAGACAGATGGGTTGGATGGATGGTGGAGACAAATGTGCGATACATCGACATACACAGATGCACGGAGAGGTGGGGTGGAGTTTGTGCTCCGAGTTGGGGGGTTGTCTGAGTGGATGGGTGGCTTCATGGCTTGAGGGCTGATTGTGGGTGAGCGAGAAACAGACAGGGAGGGAGAGAGAGAGAGAGAGAGGCCACCCAAGTGGCAGTCAGTCAGAAACCTGCGTGTGTTTGCTGCTGACCCCTACACATTAGCACAACACTTCCTCAATTTGTCTTCTGTGTTCTCTGGCCACAAATGAATTTCCTCCCTCCCTCTTTTTTTTTTTTTTTTTTCCACACACACTACCTTTCAAGATGCTCCCCCCCACCCCACCCCCCTTCGACACCAAACACACACACACATGCAGACATGCCGCCATCTCTAACTTAAACATCTGAACACATACACACACAAACACCCTTTTTAACAAGCATTAGAAACGTTGCTTACGTTGCTTAGCCAACAAAGAGTGTGTGTGTGGAGCCACAGATCCCATGTATGGGATAACAACTTCAGTGACACACACACACACTAAGCCAGAGATTGCTGTCTGTCACTGTGGAAGCCCCCCAGCTAATTAACTAAACATTGAGTGGGTGGTAGATTGGGATCGCGTCTTTTGCAATAAACTCACAATAGGAGGCAAAAGATCGACATCTTTTACACACTCAGGTGACCTTTTCTTTCTAATCTCATTAGTATTTCTAACATCTGTAACTGGGACTGTAAAACAAATAGGTAAATCATTTGAAAGCATTATTTCCTTTCTCTGACTTGAAATGTTGTGTCCTTTTCTTGTACTCTAATTTTGCTATAATCTCGTTCCCTAAAAATCACTTTATTCTGTTCAATTTAACATCAAGGCTACTTGTAATGAGCTTAAAAAGATCCAAGGATATGATTAAAATCTAGTGGCTTCTGTGTTTAAAATAAAGGCATATCTTCCTACTGACGGAAAAATACAAATCTAAATATAATATCAGCTTGTCAGGAGACAATTGTGTGTTGTCTGGGAGATCCACTGATAATCTTTTTCATCACTGGAAAATCAGTGTTGAAAAGCTATGCTATTTCAGCCGTGCTTTCTCCCACAGACATACGCCTGAGCTTGTCCTTTAAAGCCACAGGTCTGAGTTTGCGTTACCACCTGCTAGCTGCATCTGACAATACCTCTGTTACAACCGCACAAACAAAGACTTAAAGAAAAGCGTGTTTCTCTGTCTCTCTCTGTGTTCTGTGTGTTTTCCCCCAGAAAGGCAACCATTCATTATGATGACAAAGGGGTAAAGAAATGCATTATCATAATTAATCTTGTGCGAGACTGTGGGTGGCAGCTTCGACTCTGCTGCGAGACTGACAGAGGTGCTCAATGCAAAAAAAAAGAAAGTGTTTCTCTGTAAACTGAGCAACATTTTTGCCATTTCACTGATATCTGGGAAGCCTAATGTGTAATTATAGACTTGTAAAGTAGACAAATCCTCCTACGGGGTTTTCCAACAACATGTAAGATGACTTTGTGAACTTTAAATCAAATATTTGACATGAAAATGTTTTATCATTTAAACAGCACAGAGGTTTTGGTTAGCTTGTGATTCTTAGTGCTCTTTGGAAAAGCTGTTTTTTTGATAGTGAAACATTTTGTTTGATCATCATGAATAATTTGCTCATGTGGGGTTTTTTTTTTTTAATAACAACTGCTGTTATGCCAGTCTTATGCAAGAGGTAGATGTGGTGTTTTGTTGTTTCATGCTTTGAAGTAGTTTGTATCATGGAATTATTGTAAATCGCCCACACGCATGCAAAAGTACACTCAAAGTGTAATGAATGGGTAACAAGTTATTGTCATCGCTTCACCTCGATCACCTTCAGATTGCTCAGTGATTATATGAATTGAGTCTTCGTCTTCATCGAAAATAATTTCTTCATACCATTTTATCTTTCTTTTATCAGAATAGTTTGTGAAGTTTTCTTATTTAACAATAGAAATATTTTGCTTTGTGTTCAAAATCTCATCCCCTGTGTGAATGTGTTTTTTCCCTTCATTTACTAGGTGCCGTAGTGCAGTTGGGTAAGTTTGGAAAAATTCTTTAAACTATAAGCTCCTGATATTTCCATAATTGTGCATTCTATCTGATTTAGTGCTGTCTATTAAGAAACTGAACATATGAAGATAGAGGGATATCATATTATGCAGCACAGTGACATAGCAGAAGGCTTTAAAAATATAACTGTTACTTATTAAATGTATTTATTTCGATGCAAAGCTCAGATTTTTTTTTGGTTTTTAATGGTTTTGAGAAGCAAAACCTTTTTCAGTGTAGTATAGTTAAATTAAGTTTTTATATGGGTTCTCAAACATGTATTGTAGATAATCTCATTCCCAGTTATTCAGTATTTTATCAGTTGAGTTATGTGTTTGGGATCTTGTTTCCACTTCTCTTAATTTCTCACGACTCTCAAAAGACACTCTTCTATGATCTGTATGATCTAAATGTGTTGTTATACCTTTTTTGCTGGCTATTGGAAAAAGGTACATTGGGTTTAACTGTCTCCTCTTTGTGAAACCCCGTCCACCGTTCCTTAGAAGCGAAAAAGAAGAAATGCGGTCATGAGCGGCCCTACAGCCTCTGTCTTCAAAAATAAACACTTTCTGGGCCTGAACGCCCAGCGTCTCCACTGTTGTGAGACGGCTGAGTGCCAGAGCGGTTCCGTAGCTCTGCCTATAGCACATACAGAACCCTGGACGGACAGCCAGCCATGCATGGATGAACGGCTGGATGGATGGAGTCACTGGGGAGAGATGAAATGGAGAAATGGAGATAGAGGGGGAGGGAGGAGGAAGAGCAGCACTGGAGTACCAGATGACACAGAAGGAGAGGTGAAGGTGTTGAGACAAAAAAATCAGAGATGAAAAATGACGAGAAGAGATAAAGGAAGAGGAGATGGGACAGGGGAGAGGATAAAGAGAGGAGAGAGACCGTGTGGGACAAAGGACGTGGAGAGGTGAGGGAGGGAGAGAGGGCCTGGGCGGTTTGTGTTTGGAGGCCGGGGAGGTGTGATGGCAGATATCTGCACAGCGCATGGTCATCTCAGATGGTTTATTTATCCAAGGCCTCCAGACCAGGCCTCGGACCTCCCTGAGTTTGTTAGGCTTGAAGGGGCCCCCTACCACACAACTCAATTCCTTACATTCCACATTAGCTCCCATTTCCAGCTGCCTGTTTCCCTCTACCACTCAGCCCGGCCCAGCCCAGTCCAGGCAAACCGTGCCCAGTCCCAGCAAAGCGGAAAAACAGGCCGGCCAGTGCCACTCTGGAAACGTGAGCGGCTTGTGAGAGCGTGTGGTCGCCGCCATTCGAACAGATGGATGGGTAAGTATATATGAAGGTGAACTTCTGTAGAGTGGCGGTAAATGAGAAGCGGACAACAATATCCTGTGATCCTAAATTTCAAGTTCTTAGATACACTGATACAACCATTTGATGTATCCTGTTTTCTCAAGAGATGGCAAAGAAAATGGGTCTGCAACAGAAATGCCTGACCGCAGTTTATCTCTTTTATTCCTTTGAGACTTCAGCACCACATCTGCGCTTATTTTAAACAAAATATGGCCTCTTAGAATGCAATATTCCCCACTTTTGTTAGCATTTTGTATTACTGTAAGCACACCAACAAAAAAGAAGATCTAACATAGTCCAAAGAGTATCTTAACTGTCGTGTAACAGAGTTTTCTAATTAACAAAGGTATGATCAGTGACTTTTATTATGTTGGAAGATCATTGTATAGATGATTTAAACTGAGAAAGCCTTTTAACAAATTAATTTGCACAGCCTCTGTAAAGTTACCGATTATTTATCGTTGTACGAGCAAAAAAGAGTACATATATTTTCTCTTAACACTAATTTCAGTGTCATTGTCTTTTACAGGATTGTTAGTATAGTACAATTTAAAGAGGGAAGGAAAAGGCCTAAAATTAGCAATAAGTCATGTAAGGCAGCTCACGTTGGACGCTGACTGCTGTTTAAGGATGCTAGTAAAACCGAAGTTATACTTGGTTAAGAAATTCTTTGTCTTTTATGCTACTATTAAATATAATTATGTCTATGACACTAAATAACAGTTCAGTGACATTTATATACATGCTTCAGCTCATATGTTGCATATTTAAAACATATTAAAGTCTAGAATAGTAGCTATAATTATATAAATGCAATGTACCTTTAAAAATATTTAGTTTGAAAGTTTTCATGCTCATATTGTTACCCATACCCCTGCCAATCAACACTCACCATTAACGAGTTCAGGCCTAATTTGTACATTGTACCAAATCTAAGTTCATTTAATCGTCTTTTTAGACACTGATTGTGCAAAATTGCTCAGTTTTGGCTTCAAGAGAGCTGAGATGGGGAGCTGACTTCAGTTTAGGACTTTATTATACTATTTAGAAATACTTAAGCTTTACTAAACGTGCCTCATTCATTATTTTTATTCAGATAAATACGACTTCTGTGATTTTTCATTGTCTTAGGGCATTATGGTGGCAAAAATGAAAAATCTGAAAAAAAACCCTCCTTTTTCTCATCATTCTTTCTGTGTTCCCATGCAATACACTACATGGCATACATCCATAGCTCCTAACGTTGCTGCAAATCCTGTCATCTAAACGGTGATGATGGACGTAACGGCTCAGCAGCAAACTGTCACACCGGCCAAACCTGAACCTTCTTCACTCTCACCGACTGACTGAGCTTATAGCACCGTCACGCATCTTCAAATTGCTTTACTTCAGCTTCAAATTACTTTACAGTCACCCAAAGGGCCTCAAATTACCAGCAGCCACCTGACAAATGTGAACCATGGCAGCACAGGTTGACGTTAAGGCAGAGAATGACTGTGTAATCTGGTAAAGTGTTTGTTCTGCACCCACATACAGTCCTGAGTGGGCCCAAAGGGGGCTTACATTAACAAATCACCAAGACACTCATAACTTCTCTCTCTCTCTCTCTCTCTCTCTCTCTCTCTCTCTCTCTCTCTCTCTCTCTCTCTCTCTCTCTCTCTCTCTCTCTCTCTCTCCCTCTCCCTCTCTTTCTCTTGAGAGATTAGAAAACAGTATGGTCTAAGAACTCTTTCTTTCTTTCTTTCTTTCTTTCTTTCTTTCTTTCTTTCACGGGTTCCTCTTAGGTGAGCTGCTTTCTGAACTCATGAAATCATGCATGGCAAAACATGGACACTTTCCAAAAGTCTCCATAGAGATAAGGCCTGTCACACTGAACCAGGCAGTGCCAAGGTGTTGATGAAAAATAAGCATATGTAGAATAATGTAGAATAATTCCACCGTCCCCGCCCCCAGCAGTGAGCGGTTCTATTTTTCTAGGCCTATCAATCTACTTATAGAAGCTTTTGGCCACAAGAGGTGAGGTAACAGCTGTTAGTGCTGAGAACCTACAGACTCACAGCTGCCTGTAACAAACTGCACTCACAGCAAAGACCTGAGAGGGTAAAAAATGTCTTCTTTGGGTGTTCTGTAACAAATGTGAGACTCCAAAACCTCCTGGAACACGAGATGCCCCGGAGTGATATGGAAAGTGTTGAAAGATCTGTAATTCCCCAAGACACACACATAAAAAAGAGACACGCTTTTCCTACTTAGAAAGCTGATTCCTTTTTTTTGTCTTCTACTGCTGCTGATAAAATTGAAAATAAATGAACATTTGTTTGCGTGCTGGCGTATCAATAGTTGTGCAAACTGGAGGCCACTGGGAATAATGCGCAGAGGAGCAAGTGAGTGGGGCAGGCTGCAAGCTGGGCGTGCGCGCATGCGTGCGTGCCTGTGCGTGTGTGTGTGCGCGCGCGCCTCTGTGCAGAGTTTATTGAAAGAGTTCCTCTCTCCCTCCCTCCTCCTCCTCCTCCCCTCCCTCCAGCCCAGGCAGCAGCAGCCTGGGTGGTCCCCCTCTCTCTCCACTTTGGTGAGCTGTTGCTTAGCAGCTAATAATAGGCGATGTTTGCAAAGTAATTTGCCTCTTCCTTGGCCAATGGGAGCCGGAGCACTTTTCCATCAAACCTCCCTTTTCAGGATTTGCCGAGAGGCGAACTTCTCCAAATGTTACCGCTACGGGATCGGAGTTAGACTTGACACGGACGGCTCAGACATAGGCTACTACTACTACTACTACTACTACTACTACTACTACTACAGCTACCACTACTCCTCTCTGAGACGTCGTTTCTTGAACCATCGGGACGAATGAAGACTGAAGGATCTATACGGATTTCGGCGCATAATGTTGGGATGGAGTTTCGAGACTTGTTTGGCTCCAAGGAAGACTAGAAAACGTTCTCGTCATTTGTCGCCGGCGGTGCTGGATGCGCTGCGCTTCTATGTTGGATTATTGTCGTCTTTTCTGAACTCGCACCGATTCCGCGTCGCTTCGCTCTGCGCCCCGATCACCCGTTTTTTGGACTATGGCCTCGGATCGCGGGGTCCCAGGGGCCGGCGTCTTTGGAGATTTACCCCCGAGTTATACGCGCTCCCAGCCGCCTGCGAACCCAGACCTACTCCGGAGACCCAGCTACTGCCACGCTGCTTTCGCACTTAAACAGATCTCAAAGGTGACACAACGATTTGCAGTCTTAGTGTGGATTTTTAACAGTGAGGGCAGCTTTCATTCAGTCGGCAGAAATGTGAATGAGAAGTCTCCGAAGGCAGCTTTTTTATTTACTTGTTATCTAATCGTGATTTGACGGCGCATGTGGGAACGTAGGGTAAGAGTGAAGGAGCAGCTCACAAATTGGGGTCCGAGGACCACCAGAGCTCCCAGAGAGAGACCACAACCAGATCAGGAACAGATGAGCTAAAATGTTTAACACTTAGGGGGGAAATAGAGAAATTGTCACCCGATTAGTTACCGAGTGCGTAAAACCTGATCTATGTTTAATCGTCAACTAAAAATCAGAGCTTGCATGACATTTTAGAGATCTCTCTGGATTAAAGTGATAATTCTTATTTGGCAGCATGTTAACCTTGCTGTTTATCTGAATGGACATCAGTCTTCTCATTCATTTCTGTTGTTAAAGCCACCGTGAGGCAGTGAGTGAGGGCTTGTTCCCATATCCCGGCCGTGTTGTGCGTGTTTTTGGCTTTGTGCAGCCAGCGGAGAGAGCGCACTGGCCCGGGGTCTGTTTGGAAATGTGGTGGGTCGTGTAAAGGAATTCACTGATTGAGTTTGATCTGACAAAGCATCTTTGGACCGCCCGGATGCTTGGACGTGTTTCAGCACTGCTGAGAGAAACCACAACACCAGAGCAATGTCTTCTGCAGCAGTGACATTTGTAGCACAGGGACCGACTGCTTCACACCAAAAAGTCAGGATTTGAAAAGTCGTGTTAAAAATTAGAGGAAAAGCGTAACTCAGCTTAAACTTAATCTGTAAACAAACAGTTGTCACTCTAAGTTTGCAATCATGCACTTACAGGCATATCAGTGATTGAACAAAAGCCTTTTTTTTTCACCAAAATAAAACGAAAATGATAGTTTTTCTTTATTTTCAGGCTACAGAGATAACTTTCTATGACATGTTCAGAGAAGACACAATGTATATAAACTATCTAATGTAGAGTGACACCTTTTAAATCAGACTGAGCTGTTACTTTTCTAAATCTTACAGTTTGTGTTTAATCTTAATTTTCACAGTAAAAGTAGCTTTTGTTCTTACAACATGAACTTTTGTCTGCATGAAAATGGTGCTTGTTCATCTTCTTCAAAGAATCAAAGGTTCACAGGAATCTGGCATCTCAAATATGCTTTTTAATAATACAAATTATTGCCACAGCTGTGCCATTTAAATCGTAAATGTGGGGTGTCCCTAGAAATCCTGTTTGAAGTGAGATTGGTTGATTTGTTTGATTTTTTTTTTTTTTTTGCAAGAGAAAGAATACACAATACAGGGCAGCATTTGCATCAAATCTGTGTTTGTTAGCATCTTAATCTGTCTCTACTTTGTGCATTAATTCTCATTTTCCAATCCTACAAATAATTCTTATCTTGGAATACACACATATGAATGTACCTTTGAATGTTTTGGATGTTAGCAGTCACTCTGCTCTTCAGATTTGGCTCAAATCTTTACACTTGAGACACAGACGGAGATTCAAGATATAGAATCTGCCATTTTGGACTTTGTTCAGTGATGTGGTATTTTTTGTGAAGTAATATAACAATAAATAATAATATTAATGTCCTCTTCTCGCCCTCCCTCCTGCTTCAAATCACAGGGGAAGGCGGTAGGTCAGAAAGCTCCTCTGTGGATCCGGGCGAGGTTCCAGGCCTTCCTGTTCTCTCTGGGCTGCCACATCCAGAGGCACTGTGGGAAGGTCCTCTTTATTGGACTCTTAGTATTCGGGGCTCTTTCTGTGGGACTCCGAGTCGCAGCCATCGAGACGAACATCGAACAGCTATGGGTGGAAGGTGAGTGGAAGATCATTTGTGTCCTTTCTGTGGAGTGCTCAGTCGCGCTTGTGTGACGTAGCAAACCCTTCACCCTGCTCAAAAGTCGTGGCGTTGTTACTGATTCTCCAGGTAGGCCTTCGTTCTGCGAGGTCACCCTTAGGGTCAGCGCTAAGTTTGTGAACTCTCAGTACCAGTTCTTTTCCACTGGGCTTAACTGGAGTTTGAATGACAATAGTGGCTGGTGGGGAGATGCAGGGTAGCCATGTTAGTGTCATCTCAGTGCCATGGGAGGGCACTAGGTGTTCAGTGACTTGTCTGGCTGAAATCTTGACAAGAGCAGCAACAAAGCTGGAAGATTTGTGAGGGTTGGTTTTTCGTCTGACTGAGTGAAAATTAGTAATCATAAATTCCTCACATTGTTACCGGTATTCAGGAGGAATACAAGTTCTGACTCACTTTAAGACACGTCCTTGTATATAGTAGATCATGTGTCTCTTTCCTGTGCGCCATAGATGATAATCTGTTGTATCCTGCAGTGTTTTTGTTCCTCATGCGTCTTCATTTCTTATTAAGATCTCACCTGAGAAACGCTTTCACATTTTTGACACTACAGCCCTATAACGCTCCCTCTTGTGTCATGCACAAACACACTTTAACCTATCCTACGCAGCCACAGTTGTGTTTGTGACACTCTGCATCCCCGTCTGAATTTGACAGTGATGTCCATTCCTTCCTTCTGTACTTTTTCGGCTCAGGTTATCTGTACATTTTCAGGGCCAGAGGCAGCTTTATTTGGTTTTTCACACTGGCCAAATTCCTTTTAAACCCCCAGGCTTTCAGTGCTGGGGCTGATCCCCGCAGCAGATGGACTGTGTGAATGGTTAGCCATCTTTGAGGGCTCTGACCCCTCCCCCCCTCGGCTCCCTGTGTGGTCCCTAACTATTCTTGGATTCCATTCAACAAGAGGCAAGCAGGCAGGCAGGCAAGCAGGCACCACCTCCCTGCTCCCCCACCACCGCCACCCGCCCTCCCCCTCCTCCCCTCTCCTCCGCCTTCTCTCCTCCCCGCAAGAAGAAAAAATATAAGTGAATGCAGCTGAAGTTTACCCACCTGTTTTGCACGCTCTAAAAGCGCCACAGCAGTTGGTGAATATAAACAGACTCTATAGGGTTGTTTGAGCCCACCATGCCACTGGAGGACAGGAACAGGCGGCTCCCACAGGACCTGTGTGGAGGTGTCGGAGGAGTCCCACACTGCCGGTGTCGGGAGAAGTGTTTGGGAGGCTGTGTGCTTCACTTGCAAAGGAATTCAAATAAGTTCCTCTATCGGGCTCAATTTAAAAAAACAAATCCCCGCAAATGCAGTCAATGAAATTTACTGGCTTGAGGTTGGGAGGGGAAGAAAAGCCAGATTCTAAAACAAAAAAACAAGCATTTCTACTGTGTCCTTTTTCATTCTGGTTGGTGTAAAGCAGGATTCGGGATTACCTCTTGAGCTAATTGGCCAAGCCGTCTCTTAAAGGAGATGTTTAGATGTTTGTGTGCCAGTTGTTTTGCTTGTGGGATTCAGAGAGTTGAACCAGGGGGGCTGAAAAGGAATGCTGTGCCTTTAAGAGGCCGTGGCCATGTTTCTAAAGTTTCTGCCTGCCTTGTTTCCACCAATAGCCCATTGACAAAGCTGCTAGGGCCTCAATGGAGAGTAAAGTGGTTCGGTAACAAGGAGAGGTTAGTTCTCCCTCTGTCTCTCTCTCACACACACACAAACACAGAAACACACACACACACACACACACACACACACACACACATGCACCATTGCACATCAGCCAGAGCACAAGAAGGACAAATGATATGCTCCCTAATAAGACAGCAGAGTTCATACTGAGGGACTCAAAATATTTTTGCGGCATCAGTTTTTAGATTCTTTTGGACGATTTTTGTCTGAGCATCTGAGAGGAATGTCATGTTTAATGTAAACATCCAGGTCATTTCCTTCCACGTTTGAAGTGAGCTTGTGGAGCAGCTCATCCAGAATGCAGCACAAACAAAGCTTTTCCACTGCTAATTTGTTCAGAATAAACTAGCTGTGAATTGACACCGTATGTGTTGACACTCTGCCACCATGCTGCATGTGAGTGTGTGTGTGAATGTGTCAGGAGCATATGTTTCCCATCATATATTCATACGTGAAGCTGCCCCCTCAGTTCCTTTTTTTTTTCTTCTTTCACACAAACACGTACACTTGTCATCTTTGTCACCTTCCGTGTGCACAGCTCGCTCGGCCGTCTGTCTGAGGTTCCTGACTGCGTTCCCGTCTGCCTGCCTGTGCTTTGTGTGCGTCTGTTTATATTTCTACCTGTCTGTCTGCCTGCTCTGTGAAGTCAGGCCACCAGGGCTTTTTTAATTGCTTCCTCCCTCCTCCAGGACCAAAACACCGTGAAGCAGAGCACAGCAGCGCAGTCTGTGTCGAGAGAGAGCAGACAGACAGAGGCAGAAAGAAGGACTGGAAAAGTTACTTTTATGCCATTCATACCTACCTACCTACCTTCCTAAGCAGACAGTGAGCTTTATTCATATCGTTTTGTTTGACTTCAGGATTCTTGTGCGTTTGCGACATTGACGGGCAACTTGTGAGTAGAAGGATTAATCACACCTTCAGTCCTCACACCTGTGTAGGTGAGAATAAAAGCCCCAGTATCAGGGTGTTTAGTCTAACAAGGGGATTAAGAACTATTTCTGGCTTAGTGCTCCGTCTCTTAGAGAATCTGAGACAGACATCACCCATCAAATTACCTTAAATCACTCACGCGGGTCTTGTTTTGTTTTTTTTTTTAATGTTATAAAGGCCTGAGGGTTGACACTCCACTCGGAGATGTGTTTCCTAATCATTCAAAAACAGCACATCTACCTGGATCATATTGTATTTCTATAATCCCCAAATGTCTCCCATTTTAAGGCTTATTATCATCTATCTTGGCCACATTTGAGAGTGTGAAAGTTTCCCTGGGCCTTGTGTGACCCACTCAGTATTGTCCAGGAGCAGAGAAGAGAAGGATCATAAAAAGAGGTGCAGGAAGAAGACAGGGATGAGAGGAGACAATGGGGGGTTGGGGCAGGAACAGGGTGGAAGGTTTATGGCTAGCTCACGCATTTTGTTTTTTTTTTCTGCTGGTGTTTTTGCCTGCCTTACTTGAACAAACACCAAGTGTGAGACTGCATGTCTTTATATCACCATAAAGTGCTGGGAGTGTGTTTTTATGAGACTGGTTGCTTTCTTGGGCTTGAAATTTCTCCTAAAATCTGTGAAACTGATGATTTCCTTTTGCACCATGTTTGAATGATTGTTTAAAGCCTTATATAAAATGGTGAGACTTTCCCTGCTTGGATTATTCTCACTTTCCAAAGCCCTGCTTGAAAATCTCATAGGGGAGAGAGAGGAGAGAAAATGCCTCCATGCAGAAGTGGTGGTGTTTACTCTGACATTAACTAAACTCATCTTTCTTGGCAGAGTTTGGGTGAGGCATGACAGACATGTACACAGACTCAAGCTGTCCAAATATGAGTGCAGTGAGACAGGGCCTATCCGGATAGCAGTCTCACCACATGTTCCATAAAAAGGCCATATAGAAAGAGAGCCATGCATAGTCTACATACTATGAATGCATAGTGGCTGAAGGAGTGAAATCAGACATGAGAAGACAAAGAAATAAATTGATTAGAAGAGAGAAGAAGGATGCCTGAACATTTGAAAAAAAAGAACAGTTTGCGCAAATGTGCAAATGCACACGTGGGCATTTCGTCGTTTGGAGCAGTTTCTCTAAACAAACCTCAGAGCGGCACAGCAGGTAAATGCTATAATTCATTGGAGTGCACACAGCAGCCCAGTTCAGACAGAGAAAGGGAGCTCTATGAGGCATTATTGGAGGTGAATAGTGCGCGGTGGTGCCCCAGCTAGATAAATAAACTCCCAGCGTTCAGGGCCCAGGACCTCACTGGTAGAGAGAACAAACAAGACCAGAGTCAACCTGGGTCACTTCTAAATGTTTATTTCACCCCCTTCCCTCCATCCTTCAGTCCAAGTCTACCTCATTCCATCCCCTTTCTCAGCATCCCCCCCCCCCCCCCCCCCCCCCCTACACGTACACACTCTTCAACAGACAGACCGAGACCACCCCCCAACAAATAAACACACACTGAGCAGCTATGGATACATGTGCATGTGACAGACACATGGTTCTTGCTTCCACTATTCGGGAAACACAAAGACTGCACTCTACTTATCTTCAAAGTATCAGATTTACAGATGTAGAATACAATTTCAGCATATAGTTATTGTTATTACAGTCATAGCATGAAACCTTTGTACTGTTATTTTTGTGCCAAAGCCGTTATATTTTTGTTTTTAAAAAAGGGTACTGGATTGTCAGATTCTTTGCTACATTCAATGCAATATCCTTAGAAAGGCAGCAGTGCAACCGAAAATGGGATAATAAAAACTCAATCAGTATAGTGTGGCACCCTTTCTCTCCTCACTGAAGAGCAACCTTTGTCTCTGGTCCGGGCGAAATAAAGCAACACCAGTCACCTTAGAGTTTGCACCATTTACCTCTGTCTTTACACCATGAAAGTATAAAAAGTAAAGGGAGATGGAAGAGGGAGACTGAACATTTTCTTGGTACTTGGGAGGGAAAAAAGAAATTGGTTCTTGGGCTCAATAAATTCATTTCTCATCTGAATGAGACCAGCAACGTGGAAAAATTTTGCTTTTCAGGCAGGGATGAATGTATGTTTCAACCACACATTAAGCAGCATTAGCGGTCAGTGGAGTGTCTAATGTGACTATTTTTCACAGTGGCCAACACTGCCCATGATTAGCATAATTAGCAGAGGCAAGCCTATACATATGGAAATAGAAAGTGCCTAAATGCCAGCCCTGGTGGAAATTTATGTGTGGTGGCTAACACCGCTGGCACATCTGAATAGAATGTAAGTGAAACTGATTTCTCATGTTGTTTTTGCTGTTTTATACAGTTTTAAAGGTGTCATCTCAGGGTGTTTTTTTTTTTTTACGTGATGGTGAAGCTGCAGGATTTGACCAGCTTTAAACTGATAATTTGGTTTTCTTGCATTCAGGCACTGATGGGGATTGTTTGCTAAAATAATACTGTCTTTGACGATTGATGAACAGATACACTGTATTTCTATAGGTAAGATAGCAAAGTGCCAGCTTCTCTTTCTTGCCCCCTGCCTCACCCTCCCACAGCCAACTCTTGGCATTGTTTTACAGGCTGGGAAAGTTTTGGTCCATTTGCTTTTGTTGTGAAAAAAAAAGTTCCCTCTTTATTTTATTCTGCTGTTTGTTGGGAAACATCTGAAAGAAATTGAAGGGTTGAATGACAAAAGGGTCTGCATTCAGTCTGGAGCTTTACTGAAGGATTGTATGGAGGAACGGCCCATCTGCTGGGGGCAGCCTGCTTTAGGCGGTGCCCTGGCTAGGGAATGCCATAGGGCAGGACTGGGCCGGGCTGAGGACCTAAAATGGGGCACAGTCCTGATTCTGGTGGGTCCAGATGGGACAAAAGGAAGAAGAGGGTTTTTGTGATTCTGGGTACCAGGCCAAGAGAACGAATTTCTCATTTGGCTCCTTTAATGAAAATCAAAGGAACTAAAGGAGGTCTATTGTGAATTAAATGGTTGAGAGAAAAAGTAAATGATAGGTAGAAGTTGGCAGCCAAGGGATTCTTCTGTGGTGGTCAGAACTTTGTTTTTTTTTCCTTCTAAATCTATATTTTAGCAAAGGGGTTGCCAAAGAGGTTTAGTATGGAAATCAGCAGTGCATTCCCTCTCATGTTGGCATGCTGTGTAAATCAGAAAAAAGCTCCCAATGCACAGTATAGCAAGCAAAAGCATACATGTCACTTTCAGCCCTCTTCGTCTTGGGTCTTCCTCCATAGCAGCGTGGGGCCTTTCAGAGGCCCCCTAATCCAGCTAATCTACCACACTAAACTTTGAAGGCGGCCTGGTCTGACCTACCATGGCCTGGAACTGGGACTAGGCCTGTAAGCCACGGAGACAGAATAGAATAGAATAGAAATGCAGCATTTTAAATAAGGTCTTTGCTCGTCCTAGAAGCCAGATGCGAGCAGCTGCACGTAGTTCACTGATTTAAGGGATTCTGGGTGTTCAGGCTTTTGGGGACGGAAGGGTCAGGTGGGGAGGAAATGACTGAGGTTGATGGAGACAAGGTCCAGTGTTTACACCGGTGCACACACACATTCATACACGGACAGGCACATGAGCACACACACATTCATACAAACATTATATTTGTACACCCGGAGCCATGAAACCATGTCAGGGCTTGTTATGACATTTTCCCTTGCTTTTCACTTTCCCAATGTCATAAATGTTGTGAAAGTGCTTTTAGTGGTGAAACTAGTAAATGAATTCATATGTTGCACCCAACAGAGTCGAGTTGTTTGCTAAAAAATTTGTAAGATGGTGGTCGAGTTGCTCAAAAAAAAAAAAAAAAACATCCAGCAAAACCATGGATATGATTTAGACATAGTTGTGATCATTTGTGTTCATCCCTCCCCTGATTTTCTTGACATTTTTGATCATGTTGCCAAACACACACACTAATATTTCATGTTTCAGAACTGCTCATGTAATAAAATTACAAGCCGCTGGGGTGTTAAAACCCCAGTTTCCACACTCAAAGGCGCTTTCTTCCCAGGGTGGGAAAGTTTCCGGGAACTGTCTCTTTAAGGCTGTGTGGAGGGCAGGCTGAGTGGAGGGAGAGGGCAGGGGGAGCCGAGAACGAGTGAGAAAGAGAACGACAGCGTCAGAAAGAGAAAAAGAAGGAGGAAAGGGGAGAAGAGAGGCAAGGAGACAGAAAGAAAGGGAGAAAAAAGAGAGGTTTCTTGTGGAGCAAGTGGCGAACTGAGCCGAGTAGTTGTGAAGCTCAGAGTTGGGTGGTTGGGGCCGGACCAGGGGCTGAGGAGAGAAGGCGAGAAAGAGAGAGAGTCGAGAGAGGACTGGCTGCCTGGGTGGTCCAGATGGGAGGAACGAGACACAAATAGCTATAATTTACTTCAGGAGGCCTGTAATTACAGAGCCAGAGTCTCTCCGAGCCACCCAGTTCCTGTTCGGATCAAAACCCCACACTGCAGAGGTTAACATACGAAATGTCAAAAAAGGTTTAACAGATGTCAAAGAGGTCCACAAACGGAAAGGGTTTCATTTGTAGTAGCCCTTTTTTTTTGATTGGAAATCTGTGTGGGAAGGAAACCAAGTGAAGGAGTTGGACATCTAATCACTGTTTTTACACCAAGTCTGCTTCTTTGTACATGTTCATGGCAGTGTGAAAATGATTTAATAAAAGTCAAATATGCTCCAGCACTCGAATATAATTTTCGCAGACCTCAAGAGCCTCAAAAGGTCTTGTTGGAATTACTTGTTCTACATCTTTCTTGTTGTTGTTCCCTCAGAATAAAAGCGTTAAGTGTTATATTGCCAGATGTGCGAAGAGTATTCGACCAAAACACGTCCCACTTTTTAGGTGTTTTCTTTTTGGGGATGCACTGAGCCAGATACCAGTGACTTCAAATAAACAAGGTGACTTGATATTCTCAAGCCCCTGCAAAGGTAATTAAAGCCTTGAAAGTGAAGCCTAGAAATATTGGACTGTGTCTCCAAGGCCCCGAGTTCTAACCTGATCTCACACTTTAGCGGCGTCGGCTGAATAGTTTATTTTTTCTTTTCTCCCCATCAATTATAAGAGCCTCTTCCAGGCTGGGGGGAGGTGCGGAGCGTGAGGGGAAAGAGAGAGAAAGACGGAAAGAGGGAGACAGATGAAGAGAAAGACAAGAGGGTTAAAAAGGAGTAGAGAGATCGCCACTCAGAGAGGTAAAGCCAGGTCTGAGTGCAGCGCAGTGAAAGTGGGTAAAAGAGTGACGAAAATTAGAATTAAGAAGGTGGTAGCCCTTGTTTCCAAACTTCCCCCGCCTCCCTCTTTTCTCCCCTCCCTACCCTCTCTTTCTCTCTCCGGGGTTGTCATGTAGTGGGACAGCAAGAGGGGCAGACGGGCCCTCTGTGATCCAGCGCGGCATGTTTCATGTCCACTTGGCACAGGCACAGATCCCCCCGGCTGGCAAACTCTTTTCAGGGCAACCTCCTGTAATTAGGGGGCTGGGGTCTACCGCACAGCACAACATAGCTCTCTCTCTCTCAGTGTTTTTTCATTCTCTTTCTAATTCTTTTCTGCTCATCACCACCTCTGACATCCATATTTCTTTCTTTATGAATCTTTTCACCTTTATGTCCTTCTGTCTTCAAGCACTTTGATGTCTTTCATCCCCAACTTCTGCACCTTCTCTTCTCTTCTCTTCTCTTCTCTTCTCTTCTCTTCTCTTCTCTTCTCTTCTCTTCTCTTCTCTTCTCTTCTCTTCTCTTCTCTTCTCTTCTCTTCTCTTCTCTTCTCTTCCCAGAAGCTCAATGAGTCAAATTTTCATCTAAACTGCCTGAAAAAGCTGGACACAGACAGTATATAAAGAGCAACAATAGCAGGTTAATTGTTCGTTCTTGTCTTTTTTGTGCCTGTAAATGTCTTCGTCCATATCTGCTGCCCTGAGCACAGAAGTAGAGGGTTTTTGGGGCATCAGAAGGCTGGTTTTACTAACAGGGCACATCTGTTTCACAGAAGGAGCCAATGAGAAGCTGTATTACTCATTTCTCTTGGCCAGACACTGCCTTGTGTGAAGTGCCTTCAAAACCAACACTGGTGAAGGCCAAGGGCGTTGGTCAATATATGTGTGTGTTCTTGTAAGTGTGTTTGCATATGTATGCACAAAAATCACTTTTTTATAGCATACAGCTGTGTGTGTGTCTTTATATATGCATTAAAGAGAATCTATATATCTATTCGCTCCTCATTCCTCTGTTCTTCTGTGTTTTCTAGCTGGCAGTCGGGTGAGCACAGAGCTTCGCTACACCAGGGAGAAGCAGGGAGAGGAGTCAGTATTTACCTCACAGATGCTTATCCAGACCCCCAAAGAAGAGGGCACGAATATTCTTACCCAGGAAGCTTTGCTGGTTCACATGGAAGCCGCTCTGTCGGCCAGCAAGGTGCAGGTGTCGCTGTTTGGAAAGTAAGTGGACCGAGGGCATGTTATGTGAAAAAATTCCTGCATTATACTTGCGTCAGCAGTATAAGTTGTAATTAAAACATGATTTCCCTTCTCATAGGTCATGGGATCTTAATAAAATATGCTACAAATCAGGAGTTCCTATTATAGAAAATGTCATGATTGAAAGGGTAAGTTGACGAAGAAGCAAACAGATTTCTTTCCTTTCTATAAGTACATATGATTTGTGATAATTAACTATTTCTCCTTTCTATTTCCCCAATCTCAGATGATTGACAAGCTATTCCCCTGTATGATAATCACCCCGTTGGACTGTTTTTGGGAAGGGGCCAAACTACAGGGAGGCTCTGCCTATTTACCGTAAGTCTTGGAATATTTGACCCAACATACATTTTTTTTTTTGCACGTTAGAACGGTTCATCGAATGCCTGACTTTCCCTATGCTGTCATTGCTTCCATCTGATCTGAGCAGAGCTTTTGGAGGAGTCCATAACTTTTAACACATGCTGGATGGAGACATACAGTTGGGCTTTCAGTAATCTGTCAGTGGGTGCTGTGACTGACAGCGGCGGTCAGTAATAGAGTTCTTTTAGGGCCCAGAGAGGGACTGGAGGGGGGTGTCCTGACAGAGAAATTCAAAGAGAAAAGGTTAGGGAGAGATGCAGCGAGTGAGGGAGGGATGGAGAGAGAGGAGATGGCTGGAGCAGCAACTGGGTGGTGGGTTGGTAGAACGGAGGGCGGGGAGGCGGCGGTGGCGGTGGTGGTGGTGGTGGTGGCAGGGGAGCCCTTTGGGTCAGACAATGGTAAGCATTCTTTCAGTTTACGAGTGAGTGTCCATCAGTGCAGGGGCCCCGGAGGAGGGAGGGGGGCCGGCTTTGTCAGCTCACGGCTAACACTCGGCATTCTCATGGTAATGCCCCGGGCTCCCAGCTCCCAAGTTGTCCAACAAATAAAATGGGCAGTATTCAAGCCTCAAGTCCCCCGAGAAGGACAGAGAGAGGCTACAAGACAGTTAACAGTGGAGTCTGGGCGTATTTGGGCATTTGCAGATTCAAGTTTTTTTTCCTCTCCTTTTTTTTGGAGACAAAGTTCTCTTGAGAAATTGAGTCACTGAAAGGGATCTCTTTTTTTGTCGTCAGAAGTGATATTTCAATTGAGTGCTTGGTTTATAAAAGATAGTTTAGATCATAGCAGATGTTTCTTTGCAAATAAATTATTTGTTTAGACATCTGTCGTAGCTGACAGCAGTATGTTGCATGACAAGCCAGCACATACAGAAACAAACACAAGTTTCCCATCCGTAGCATCTCCCAGTTGGCTTGTGTGGAAAGCCAAGCGCCAGCGAGGGAGAAGGGGGTCTTTGATGATTCACACAACTTCCAAGCATTCCTGTAATTCACACAAAGTGTTCAACATCTGTTGTTATTTATTAAGTGTTCTTTACTCATTTTTCATGTGGAGTTAAAGAGAACTTGTGGTGGTCACTGATGGCAGTGTCACTTCATGTAGCTTCTGCTTCCACAATGTTTTAAATGTTTAAAAAAAAAAAGTTTGATAGAGAGGGAGAAAGGGGAAGAGGGGACAGAGGCCGATTGGGAAAAGGGAGTGAGGAAGAGTGAGTGAGAGTGAGAAAAAAAACTTGGGGGAACAAAAAAGCAGCAATCTATGAAAAAACAAAAGGGCCCAGGCCTGGTTCAGTCAAGCAAAAACTAGCTGATAAAGGAGTGTCTTTGCAACCAGCAGCAAAAGGGACCCTGGTATGTGGGAATAGGAGAGGAGCTCTCTTCATGAGCCATTGGAGGGAGATTGAGCCTGGAGTTGAGATACTTTGGGATTCTTTTTTTTCCCTTCTTTCTGTCTGTCATCCTGCATCACAAAACTGAACCACAAAGTACTGCCAGCAATGAAACATCACAACTTCATGTCTAAAATCTTATATATATTTTAGAAAATTTGACTTTCTGTAGATAGGTGAGGCATTTCTTTCTCAATAACTGAACCTGTGAAATCTGCTTTAGCTTTATGTACAGCACCAAGAAGTCTAGTTTTCAGTGGCAGCAATCGAATATATTACAGTGGATTGAATTGTATGGAGATTAATGCACTTCAGAATTATGTTGTTCCCCCCAACAAGTAAAAGCATGAGAGAACTTGAGCAGATTGTGAATTTATTCTAAAAACAAGGACAGCGTCAAAGCAGGTGAGTCCCACAAATAGGTTTTTTATTTGGGTACATCTCACAACAAATAGTGTGAGAGCTCTCCCCTCTTCCTTCTCACCTCATCCCTCACCTTTTCCTCCCCTTCCATCCCTGAGCCTCTCCCCTTCCCTCCCCTCCTTATCAAGATGTTTGGGAGGCAGAGGTAATTGTTATGACTCAGTGCAGGGCATTGAGGAATGAAAGTGAGCAGGCAGCCACCGTGCCTTTTCCCTGGGCATTGTGGCAGCGTGAAACAGGATAATAAACGCTATTTTATCCTGTATCTGCGGCTAGCCTCCTGTGCAGCCCAGCACAACAAAGAAGCGAGAAAGAAAACTGAGCAGAAAGTTTTGCTGCTCAAAAGCAAAGATTAGCAAGAGAGTGAAGCCGTGTAGCCTGGTAGATTCGTCTTTTAAGTTCTGAAGTTGTTGTCAAATTGGTTGGCGATCATCCTCGGTGTGTGTTTGCTCTCCAGGGGTATGCCAGATATCCAGTGGATGAATCTAGATCCAGTCAAGCTGATGGAGGAGCTGAGTCAGTTCACCTCACTGGAAGGGTTCAAGGAGATGCTGGACAAAGCCCAGGTGAGACATAAAAATGCAAACTGATGTAAAGTCTTGTGTGAACAATTAGCTACTCATTCACCTAAATACCTCTTTGAATATACTAAGATTTTTGTGCCATTGTGACTCCTTAGGTGGGACATGCCTACATGAACAGGCCATGTCTCGACCCCTCAGACCCTGACTGCCCTCTCAGTGCACCCAACAAGGAGCAAGGAGAGGTAAACTTATGCAAAATGATGCAACTTTAGGGGTTCTATAAAACCAAAATAGCATTCTACTGCAGAGACACCTAACATATTTTATGCTTTTTTGTCTACCTCTTGTCTATTCAGAGTCCTGACATCGCTGGGCGTCTGCAGGGTGGTTGCCATGGTTTCAGCCAGAAGTTTATGCACTGGCAAGAGGAACTCATCCTGGGAGGGCGAGTCAAGAACAGCCAGGATGCTCTGCTGAGGTGTGTGTGTATGTGTGTATTAAGCCACATAAAGAAAGATTAGCTGTTGCAGTTTCAGGTGATTTTATGCTGTATGTCATAGGTCTTCTTTTGTTTGAGTAGAGAACGTAATTGTAATGCTGTGGTTGCATCACCACCAGCCAAGCAGGCAGCCAGTCCGCTGCCGAATCTGTGTAACCCCTAATAACTTCACTGACACATGCTAGGGATGCCTCGTACCAAGAGGGATCAGTTTCCTGCATGACCCCAGTCCAGGATAGGCCAATTAAAGATGATTGGCAGCCACATAGAGGCCCCCACCATGCTACATATTTGTTGTTTAAGGCACCAAAGAAGAAGAAGAAGAAAAAACAAGGAGGGGGAAAACACGCAAATTTATCTAAATCTGCCCTGAGCTTCTTTCTAAAATGTTCTCCAGAGTTTAGCTTTTTCCTACTGACTTCAATTGGATTTTAAAGCGTGGCCAATACAAATGGAGTGACAGCGTTGGGTCAGAACCCAGATCACGACCCAAACAAACCCACATAGCTTTGAATGAAAGAGGATTCCGGTCCCATCTGCAGGAGCCACACTTACTCTTGCATGTGATTTATGATCATTTCGTTCACATTTTGAGCGGCACTGCTGCTTGCTGTGCCGGTGCCAAGAAAACTTGAGGACATCTGGGATCGCAGCCTGGAGACCAGCAGACAGACTAGATAACACCTGCTTTTAGTTGTTTACATTGGCAGACAGACAGGCAGACAAATCCTAGAAGAGACAGCACCTGCCTTTAGCCATTCACAGAGAGGCATGCGCCAAAAAGGTTTAGGGATACCAAGACTGTCTAAACAGTCAGACTGGGGGATTTTTAATGTGCCAGTTATGAGATGGATGTAGTTGAGGTAAACCATGTTTGCAGAGGGGGGAAGCCTGACATTTCTGACATGTCCTGGACTTGTTTGTGTGTTTTCCAGCGCGGAGGCTCTCCAAACCATGTTCCTGTTGATGAGTCCCAAGCAGCTGTACGAGCACTTTAAAGACGACTACGAAATCCATGACATCAACTGGAATGAAGAAAAGGCTACCGCCATTCTTGAGTCCTGGCAGAGGAAGTTTGTGGAGGTGAGAAGACGCATGTGCAAGCTTCATGTGCATTTAAACGCGGACAATTCCAGGAAAGCGGGACAGATTTAGAGTTTTATTTGAGTAACTGAGTAGGTGTAGGAGGAGGATGAGAAAAATAGGGGGGCATTTTCTTGTCCCTGTGCTGCCTTGTTCTGCTTTGGTACACACACATGCAAACATGCACACACACTGAGCCTTCCTCTGCAGTGTCTGAATTCCATCAGTCTTCAGCTCCCTTGTAAAGTGAATCGCAGGGCAGACCAGGGCACCATGTTTGTGTGTGTGTGTGTGTGTGTGTGTGTGTGTGTGTGTGTGTGTGTGTGTGGTAGGCCAATCATCTCTCTCTGTCAGAGCCCTAGTTATAGGAACAAGCTGTTGCTGTGATAGCTGACACCCACCACCGCGAGGGTAAGCAGGGAGGGAACATGTGGAAAAGGGGGGAGGGAGGGGCGACAAACTCTAACGTAAACTGACAGAGACGTGAGACCTTCTGCTGACACATTAAAGAACCGACGAGATCTGTTTGAGATAGCGAGCGATGACTTAATGCGCGCAGGTAAATAGCTTTCAGGAGCTTTGATTCATTCATGGGGCAGAGTGCGGGGAGTCGCCTCCTGAGCCATGTGATCCCATCCTTTTCACCTTTGACCTCACAACCTCAGGCATCTGTGCTCATTACTCCTCAGTTGTCATACTTACACACGCACACACACATGCTGCCACATGTAAAAACACACTCGCACGTTCATACTCACTTTCACACACATGCACATTTCAAAGGGACAGGGGCCTTTTCCCCAGTTTTTAGGGTCCTAAAATATGGGGCCATTGAAGAGGCTTTCAGTATCATTGGTGGTTTGGCTGAACTTGTAAATTAGGTCAGAGTAAAGTGGTTAGGCACACTTCATTCAGTTTTCTTCTTAGAGCGTTGCACGTTTGACAGTTGATTGATGTTTATCCTTCAGGTGGTTCACCAGAGTATCCCATCGAACTCCAGTCAGTCCATCCACGCTTTCTCTACCACCACCCTCAATGACATCATGAAATCCTTCTCTGATGTCAGCGTCATCAGGGTGGCTGGAGGCTACCTGCTCATGGTGAGTATATTAACCACTCGACTGATCATGAGTATTAAGTTTAAGAAAAGGTCATTCTTTGTGTTGTTTTCTTTGCCCTAACAACACATGTGGATGTCTGCTTTATAGCTGGCCTATGCCTGTGTGACAATGCTACGGTGGGACTGTGCCAAGTCCCAGGGTGCTGTGGGGCTCGCGGGGGTGCTGTTGGTTGCCCTGTCAGTGGCAGCAGGACTGGGTCTCTGCTCCCTGCTTGGTCTCTCCTTCAATGCCGCAACCACACAGGTACAAGACAAATGAAACGGCGTACATTGCAGAGTTTCACAAGCAGATCTGACCTAAAGCAGGGTCTTTCCTTTGATTTAAAACTCAGATTTTCATGTCATACGCTTCAAATGTTCATTCTGACCCTTCCTTCTCCATTGATGTGTTTCCCACCCCAGGTGCTTCCCTTCCTGGCACTAGGGATTGGTGTGGATGACATGTTTCTGTTGGCTCACTCCTTCACAGAAACTGGAATTAACATCCCCTTTAAGGTACCTTTGAAAAACTCCTGTCCTCTTCTTTCCTCTCCTCTCCTTTCCTCTCCTCGCTTCTCACTTATATGCTTTTTTCCCCACTGCTTTATAAAGGAGCGGACTGGAGACTGTTTGCGTCGCACCGGCACCAGCGTGGCTCTGACTTCCATCAACAACATGATTGCGTTCTTCATGGCCGCTCTCGTACCCATCCCTGCCTTGCGAGCTTTCTCATTGCAGGTATGTTTTTTTGCACACTTACACACCCTGACACGCATGCGCACAGACATAAACAAGAAGTACACAATCGCACACCGTGAGGCCTGAGGCTCCTTTGAAAATGAAAGAGATAACTTGAAAGAGGTGACATTTATTCAGCGAGAGGAAAGCCTTTGTTCCTAGTTTTATTGCCACTGCACCTACAGGGCCAACATTTTTGTGTGTGTGTGTGTGTGTGTGTGTGTGTGTGCGCAAGTCTCTGCGTGTGTGTGTGAGTGCATATGTTTATGTGTATGTGTGTAGTTTCATGTGTATAATGCGGAATAATCAGAGTAAAGAGAGTGATGAACAGACAGGGAGAGGAAGGCAGAGAGAGAGAGAACGACAGGGAGAGGGAGGGAGGAGTGGATCAGTATATCACTGGCCCGTCAAAGCGGTTTTCTCTGATCTGTGACTAACTGTGGGTGGTCTGAAACACACAAGCACACACACAAATATACACACAGAGATGCACACACACACTGGAAACCGCAGCCAGTTAGAATGTCAGCTTCAGGGTGAGTGGGGAGGCGGTGGCAGCGCTGGCGAAGGGTGATGGTTTTGCTCAGACTCGCAACATATATATCCCCCCCCTGCTCCTTTTTCTCATTCTTTGTAGCAGTTCTTTCTTTCTGTGACTCTTTCCTTTCATTTCTCTCTCTCCCCTCCTGGCTCACTTAGTATTCCTGGCTGGTGATTTAGTGTAAGGCTTTTCTTCACTTACCAGGCTGTGGTCTCAGACACTAAAAAAAAAAAAAATCCTGACTTTCACCAGCTGAGGTAGAGTGTCAGTAACTTCACATACTGTTCTGTACTGTGTCTCTTCTCACTTTGTCTTTTTCCCCCTGCTTTTTTCCCCCCGCTTTTTTCCCCCCAGGCAGCCATTGTGGTCGTGTTCAACTTTGCCATGGTGCTGCTCATCTTCCCAGCCATCCTCAGTTTGGACCTCCACCGGCGCGAGGACAAGCGTTTGGACGTCCTCTGCTGCCTGTACAGCCCCTGCTCCGATCGCGTCATCCACCTGTCGCCGCACGAGCTGTCGGACGCCGGAGAGCAGCCGCACACGCCAACAACGGGGACGGCGCACGCCCACCAGTACGCTGCAGGGTCGACAATCACCACCAGCACCCAGATCACCACCACAGTGCAGGCATTCACACAGTGCGATGCAGCGGGGCAGCATATCGTCACCATCCTGCCGCCCACGTCGCAGATCTCCACCAGCCCTCCTTCCATCATCCTCTGCCCCACTTCCCAGGCTCAAGGTAAGAAAAAACATTATATTATATCATATAAGCATTCACTAAAATTTCCAAAACACTAATTTCTTGCTTGAATTTCGGCCCTATAGCCATCTCACCGTCCCCCACCACCACTTCTGTGCCGGACCCCTACGGCTCCCAGCTCTTCACTCCTACCTCCAGCTCCACGCGGGACCTCTTAGCCCAGGTGGACGACTCCAAATCAGGGAAGAAGTGTGTCCCGCTTCCCTTCCTGCACTGGAACCTCTCCAGTTTTGCCAGGGAGAAATACGCCCCTCTGCTCCTCAAGCCCAAGAGCAAAGCCCTCGTGGTCGTCCTGTTCCTGGGCCTCCTGGGTCTGAGCCTGTACGGGACCACCATGGTACACGATGGCCTCTACCTGACCGACATTGTGCCACGTGACACCAAGGAGTATGACTTTATTGATGCCCAATTTAAGTATTTCTCCTTCTACAACATGTACCTGGTAACCATGGATGGATTTGATTACGCCCGCTCTCAAAGGCTGCTGATTCAGCTGCACAACGCCTTCAACTCTGTTAAATATGTCGTCCGAGACAGTGACAACAAACTGCCGCGCATGTGGCTGCACTACTTCCAGGACTGGCTCAGAGGTAAGAATTCTTCTATGTTTTTGAAGGCCAACTAATAACTTAGCATCTGTCCCCGTGAGGGTTTTTGATATGATGTCAGAATGTGGTAGAGGGTGCGACAAGTTTTTTCAGGTGTGCTTTTTGCTAAGGAGAGGATTCAGGAAGGGTGAGAATGTGCAAAGGGGTGAGGGAAAGTTCAGGCGCGATGTTTACCCCCATCCACCTGGACTCAGGCGTGGTGGTGGTGGTAGATGGGTTGGGGTCATAGGTTATCTCTGCTTGTGTGTGTGTGTGTGTGTGTACTTCTGCGTGTGTGTCCTTAGGCTACAATGTGTCAGAGGCCCATTCAGGAGGAAGTAATAGCTAACAGGTCAATCAGAGCCAGCTGGCAAAGGAGAAAAAAAGAAAACACAGACAGAAAAAGGAAACTTGAATTTTCACATTTTCAGCCGACACGTGTGAAAGCAATTATATTTACGATAATAGAAATTGGAGCATTTGTGAATGACAACCACAATAATCCTTTCTCCCGTTTGTGTGTTTTACCTCACACGCAGGTCTTCAGGCGGCTTTTGATGCTGACTGGCAGGCAGGCAGGATTACAGCCGACAGCTATCGTAACAGCACAGAGGACGGAGCTCTGGCGTACAAGCTCCTCATTCAGACCGGCTCCAAGAAAGAGCCCTTCAACTACAGCCAGGTATGTTTAAGACCTGCGAGTGGAAGAGAAATTACTTTAAAGCAGATACACAGATGTCATCAGTGGTATGGCATTGTGGACAAAAATTCAGTGAATTAACATTTCAAATCTTTTTTCGATAGCTGACTTCTCGCCGGCTGTTGGATGCAGAAGGTTTGATTCCCCCGGAGGTGTTTTACATTTACCTGACAGTCTGGGTCAGTAATGATCCTCTGGGTTACGCTGCCTCCCAGGCCAACTTCTACCCTCACCCCAGGGAGTGGATCCATGACAAATATGACACGACAGGGGAAAATCTGCGCAGTAAGTGTCTTATTTTGTCCATATCATTTGGCTAGAGTAGATACACAATATTGTTTAGTCTTAAACCTTACCGCTGACCTCCCTGTCATCTTGTCTTGCAGTCCCAGCAGCAGAACCTCTGGAGTTTGCTCAGTTTCCCTTCTACCTGAACGGCCTCCGCCAAGCCAGCGACTTTGTGGAAGCCATCGAGAGTGTGCGGGCCATCTGTGACGAGTTTAGCCGCAAGGGTGTGTTCAATTACCCAAATGGATACCCCTTCCTGTTCTGGGAGCAGTACATCGGCCTCAGACACTGGTTTCTGCTGGCCATCAGTGTGGTGCTGGCCTGCACCTTCCTGGTTTGCGCGATCCTCCTGCTCAACCCCTGGACCGCCGGCATCATTGTAAGTGCACAATCAGCTCTCAATCTTATCGTCCTCTTGCTCATCCTTCCTATCACCCGTCTTTTTATCCTGCTGTTTCCACCTCATCCTACCTCAACATCATTAGCCCACTTTCTCCCTCTCGTCTTCTCTCTTTCTTCTCACCCTTCTCAGCGTAGCTCAATAATGCTGTCTAGGGGGCCCCTTTTTCTCTGCGGAGGGCCAGTCTGCTCACACACACACACACACACACACTGGGACCTTTGTCATTCTAATGTAGGCTCGGCCAGCCTTAGAAAGGGAAATGCAAAGGAGCAAGAAAGGCTTTGCCCTCCTGAAACCTCTACCTCCAACTCCCTCGCTGCTTTTGTCACAAGCAGAGGCAGAGACTTGGGGACAGGACAGATCTGCCCAGTTGCGACCTTGGCCTGCTCAACCCATCCATCAGGGATATTTGCATGTACGTGTGTGTGCGTGTGAGGGAGAGAGAAGGAGACAATCTGAGTGTTCCAACAGTTGGAAAACATTTCACACACAAGCTGGTGGGACCGGTGGTTCGAAAAGGCCCCCGGACACAAACACACATCCGCATATCCCCATCGGGGGCTTGCAGCACAACAACAAAGCCAGTTTCAGATGGAATGTGTTTAATTTAAGTAGCAGTCCCTAGTAGCACTGATTGAGACAGCAACACAACACAATCTCCTCATACAGGGAGGCACAGCTACATGCATGTATGGTCTCCAAGCATCAGCCAGCCTGTGAAGGTTTCACCTAGCCTGTATGTGGTCGAGCAGTAAAACAGCTTTTATCATTTCCAATTTAACTGTGCCCCAGCTCAAAGCTCCTGCTGGGATCAAAAGCTTCTCTTGGCCAGGAACTGGCCTCCTCCTTGTTTTCTAAGACTGGTCGTTGCCGTTTGAATTGCGGTGTACAATCACATCACACATTTACTATTAAGATATTCGTAAAGTTAGGCAGCAAATTACTTAGCTGTTGTATTAAAATGTCTCCTGTCTTGTGGAAAACAAGATAATTAGTTTTGAACGGACAAATACACATACAATATGCTGCCCGCACTCTGCTTTCTTGATGGTGTCAATCATTTTACCCACCTCTGGGAAGGAAGAAGAGAAAGAGAAAGAAGGAAGACGTGGGAGAAGGGGGTGGTAGTAGCCTGAGGGTGGGAAATTTGAGATCTTGAGTACAGGGTCAAAGATTATGTGGGGTGAAGAGGCAAAAGGGCTCAAGTCAGCCACTATGGAATGACATTGTCATTGTTTACATGCTGTAATTTTATCATTACTCAATTAATGACTGGAATTTTTATGTGTACTTTTCAGGTGTTTATCCTGGCAATGATGACTGTGGAGTTGTTTGGCATCATGGGTCTCATTGGCATCAAGCTCAGCGCCATTCCTGTGGTCATCCTCATTGCCTCGGTGGGCATCGGAGTGGAGTTTACTGTTCACATCGCACTGGTATGTTCACAGACTGAGCATAAAGCAGGGGCACCCATGTAGATTAACTGTTAGGATGACTGAACAGCAGCAGTTAAGCACCTAGTTTACATGAAAGCTGATGCTTCTGATATAAGTAGATTTGTATCCCTTGGGGAAGAAATACTAATTGTACTATATTTTTTTGGAAGAAAAAATTTTGTTGTTTCAAACTCAGTGCAGAGCTGAAACTCCTGCGGCTTCAATTCTAAAATGGAAAATGATTAATTGTGATTAAAGACTTGCTAGGAAACTCCTGGCTTCCTTGTTGGTGCTGGCAAACCAGCTTTCTAGCACAGTGCACCGTCTTGTATTGTAGTGTAGTAATCCTGAACAAAACCAAATGCAGGGATGCTGACGCTTGCCAAGCCTCGCCGCAAGCACAAGTTCTGTGTGATCGGCAAGATTTCCAACTCATTTCTCTTCCCCACCTTCCCCTTCGCCGCAGGGCTTCCTGACAGCAATTGGCAACAGAAACCATCGCTCGGCAGTGGCACTGGAGCACATGTTTGCCCCGGTGGTCGACGGAGCCATCTCCACACTGCTGGGTGTTCTCATGCTGGCAGGGTCGGAGTTTGACTTCATCATGAGGTGAGACACTATCTGTGCATGTGTGAGTGTGAGCTGTGGCAGTGAGAGCTCATATGTTACCTTCAGAATAATCGGTAGTTTGGTTTTTCACTGATGGTGTCTGTGGAGCCAGTTGTCTAGCCTCACTCGGGTGATGGAGGGAGTCTTGTTTGTGGAGGGGGGGGGGGGGCTGCATGCAGGTGGAAATCTTATACCCCTATTTATGCACACACACTCACACACACACACACACACACACACACACACACAAACAGTGACAAATATGCACCTGGTTCTGTCACTCGACACAGACACACACAGACACACACACACACACACACACACACACACACACACACACACACACACACACACACACATCCGTCTCCACAACCTCAGAGTGCAACAAATGGGGAAAACATCAAGGGTGTGTAGCAGCTGCTTGTAAACATGGAAGTGTTCTGCTGCCCACTGGGTGGTGTCTCTCTCTCACTCTTTCACTCTGTCTCTTTCACACATACACACACACACACACACACACACACACGTGCACACGCACACACATGGGAATCTGTAAAAATTCCTATCATCCGTTTGGCATTCTCCCCCTCCATGTTGGATGCCGTAACAAAAAACTGGAGCTAAATTTGAATGGGTCAACCAGTCGGATGGTCTGCAGCCCACCAACAGACTTCATTCCCCTCAGTGTATGTGTGTGTCTGCATGTGTGAGTGTAAATTGTGTGTGTGTTTCTGTGTGTGTGTTTTCTACCACTGTTTCATGGTCAGAGTGGAAAAAAGGCGAATAGCTCCATGTTTTTCAGCCGAATGTGGTCTCGGCCCAAACCCGAAACCACAACCTTGAGCTCAGAGACTGCAGCAGGCCTCCATGACATAAAAAGCAGTTTTTCTGCAGAAACAGAGACAGAAGCCAGTGGGAGGAGGAGGAGGAGACATACTCTGAGGGTGGCTTCCTTGCATATTATATTCCTTGTGGGTGGGTAGATCGATGGATGGTGAATGGATCCTCCATGGTGTTGGATTGGACAAAGAGGTGTAAATATGTGGAGAAAGTTTGGGAATATGAAATTAGGTTAGCACTGAGGAAAGCAATTTTCAGCATCTGTTTTTTATGTTGTTGTTTTTTTCTCATCTCGCTTTGCCGTTTGAGAGATAATTTTCAAAGGACAGGGTGAGAAAGCAAGACAAAGGGATCTCATCTCTGTTGGAGGTCTTGTTTAGCTGAAGCTGTAGCTGTGGTCGGGTGAATGGGGCAAGCCAAAGCTGGCTAGCTGGGGAGTAGCATAAATATACTGCTGTAAACATCTCCTAGCCTTGTAATGCACTGAATAAACAGCAGGCCTAATTCAATTCTGCTCAGAGACTTCTCTCTCTCACACACAAACACACACTTTTCTAGCATTGCATGTGCATGTAGTCAGGCCTCATATGCATGCACACACACACACACACACACACACACACACACACACACACACACACACACACACACACACGGAGGCACATATGTACACGCATGTAAACACTTATGGCCTCTTTCTCACAGACGCATACACACACGCCTCCCCGGGCCTGACAACGAATGGAAAAGATTACAGTTTATATAAACAACAGAATTCCTAACAGTGAGACGCTGTTGGAGGTCCCACCAACATCTCGCTCTTGTTCTTTCAGTCTCGCTC
Source organism: Acanthochromis polyacanthus (assembly GCF_021347895.1). Taxonomy (NCBI): domain Eukaryota; kingdom Metazoa; phylum Chordata; class Actinopteri; family Pomacentridae; genus Acanthochromis; species Acanthochromis polyacanthus. The sequence continues at coordinate 25,413,208 of NC_067121.1, forward strand.
CTCTGCTTTCACCATGTACTGAAGCTGAGTCGAGGTAAAACAAGCGAGTGAGCTCAAAAGTGGATAAAAACACAACAATAACCCATTTGGGATTTCAGCATCAGCATGCGAACAAGCTTTAATTTGATGTCGATGAAATATCTGCATGTGGTTGGAAGACAGGCCTGGGTTTGAGAAGACGGGGAAGAAAAAAAAAAAGAACAGAAAGTATCTCCCTGAAGTGTTTTGTCAAAACTGGTTACGCTGACATGCATTATGCTTCTGATAAAGGAAGAAAACAAGGACAGCGGTTAGAGAGGAAAAAAGGGAAAACATGTCGGACAGACTGGGTGAGGGGACGGTGGGGGGGTCGAGAATCTACCTCCAGCATGCAAACCACCAACTTTTTCCCGAAAAGTGACCTTTGTCAAGAGAAGTAGCAGTAATAATCATTGCAGCAGTCCATTTAGAAAGAAGCATGTTTCCATAACACTCCGCAGCTATTATCCCCGTCCTTGTTGGCTTTTTTCCCCTCATAACAACAATCATTTTTTTCCTCCCCCTTTTCCTTTACCTCTTTAAGTCTGGCTGGTGGTTAAACATCTCACTGTCTCTCTTTCTGCTTTCTGTTAGTGTTTAAGTGGAGTCCTCTCTAATTTTCTTAGGGAGCTCTTTCTTGTGGCCTGCCTCCACCCCTGGCCTCCTCAGAGCTCCACTGAGATGCACACACACACACACACACACACACACACACACACACACACACACACACACACACACACACACACACACACACACACACACACACACACACACACATGCACACTGTGTGAGTGAAAAACAGAGCAAGAGAAGGTCTTGTAGCACCAGCAGTAGAGGCATCAAAGCATGTTTTAGTTGGACTGAGCGGGGAATCAGATTTTGCCCCCCTCCTCTGTCTTTGATACACAAACACTGGGCTTTCCCTGACTTCTTCCCCTGAGCTACTTCCCTTCCTCATGTGCCAACTATGTGTGTGTTTGGAGTCACGCACGCGCATATGTCTTCTTGTCCACAGAAAACATCAGCCCGTGTGATCTTAGCCATTTTTTGAATTTATTTTTTGTTGGATTAAAAGAAAAACAAAACAGACACAATGCAAGCATGAAGATGCATGTTAAATGTTTTCGACTCTGACACTCTAAATCCATCCATACTTTAGCCGAATCCCCGTAAACCTTAATATGAGAAAGAAAACAAGGTGAAATGGACTGTGGCTCTGTGTGACTGTGACTGTGAGCACATGCATGTGCAGTTTCCAATTTATGAGGGTGTAATCCAGCTGATGTAAGCAAGAGACTGGAAGAGACAGACCTGTTCAGTGTAAGAACAGAGGTTGCTTGATCTCATGCTTTTTAACTGTGGTAACAATTTCCAGCCACTACTAGATGCTAAAAGCTAGTTTTAATCTGAAAATGTCTTTTTTTTTTTTTTTGCTTCATGTCCAAACTAACATCCTGTTTCTCTCCATTCCTCAGATACTTCTTCGCTGTGCTCGCCATCCTTACTGTCTTGGGGGTGCTGAACGGATTGGTTCTCCTCCCTGTCCTCCTCTCCATGATGGGTCCTCCGGCTGAGGTCACCCCAGTTGATAATGCTAGCTGCCTGCCGACACCTTCCCCAGAGCCCCCGCTGCCTCCACCAATGACCCACCACGGCTACTACACAGGCCACCACAACCCACGCTCATCTCGTCAACAAGCCTTTTCAGAATCGTCGGACTCGGAGTACTACTCTGAGCTGACCACCACATCAGCGACTGGGGAGGAGGATTACAAGTACTGTGACCGGAATGTGTATCTAGCACCACACACCGGCGTTCCACCTGCAACATCTCACATACTGCTGGAGGCCAGCAAGAACCCGAGCTTCCCCAAACTCAAGGTATGCTGCATGACAACACAGCTAAGATAACCCCACCGTAGCCTTGTGTGCGGTCTTTAAATTCATGTGTTCTTCTCAAAGTTAATGATCAACATTTACTTGTTGCAGGTGGTGAAGCCATTCAGAGAAAATGCAGCAGCCCCCGGTGGGAGGATTGAACCATTAAACGAATCTTCCCACAATGCACAGTCACCTCTCAGCTCCCAGGTTACATGCTGGGATGGAAACAAGCGGGAGCAACAGCAGGGCCTCCAGAGACTCCAGGCTCAGGCCAGCCAACACTTACCCAGCGACAGAGCTAACTTTTCTGGGAGGACTTGTCAAAGCGGCCCCAGGCTGCCGAACAGCAGAGGGCCGCAACCCAACAGGACTAAAGGGTCAAGCTATATCCATAGCAACAGTGCTCTGCCGACACAACAAGGCTCCGCTGGGGGACCTGTTACCATGGTTACAGCCACAGCCTCCGTGACAGTGGCTGTGCATCCAACGTTGCCAGGGGCGGCATACCAAGGTTACATGCATGAAGGTTTTGACACGGACAGCGAGTCGGACTGTTTCGAGGCTGCTAAGAGGACTTGTGGTGACAAAACAAACTTTTCTTCATGTAAGAGAGACTCTCTAGAGCTCCAGGACTTGGAAGCAACACAGGGCCAGACAGAGTATCAGCTCGGCAAGACACAAGGTGAGCAAAGCTTCACGCCACTAGTAAATCAGTGAACGTTAACACAGTTTCTGCTTTTGATCGCCGTTGACATTCCGTTTTACCAGCCTCTAATCCTTGTGTTTCTTCTTTCTGCTGCAGGTGGGCTGAGGATCCAGGCATCCAAAGATTGCTAGACTCTCTCACACACTGTGCCCTCTCACTTCGAGTCTCTGGTTACCTCCCAGAGCACCTTGATGTGATGTCCGCATCACTATTTGAACTCTCACCTGTACATAGACTTCACACACAAAAAGAGAGGATTCGCTTCAAGGACATATTACGTTAAAAAAAAAAGACTTGTTTTAAGAATTATATAAATCTATGAGTATATATTTTATTACTAAAAAGAGGGAAGCTATTTAAAAGAGTACTGTATAACTTGGGTATACTCTTGTGTAAAAGTTCAGATGTAAAAGATTATTTTCATGTGGGACGGTTGATTTTGTTGTCCCCCACGTTGTATAGAATAAGAAATGTGCTATATGTTTTCACGAAAAAGTGAGATGTTATTAAGATATTAGGCTATTGAACATACATGGTCAGTGTTCTATTTGTATTATGTCCTTTTTTTTGCTGCTACACTTCAAAATAATTTTAAGCAATTTGCCTTAAAAATGCAGTACCCCCCTCGTCCCCCTCTCTTACTTTCACAGTATTACGCTGTGAGATGCTCTGTATCTGACACACTCTCTGTCGTATACACATTCTCTGTCAGTGTGCACTGTAAAAACACAGAGAACTACACAGTAGATGCTGTTTTGTTAACAGTAGTAACCGCCGTGCCTTCAGTATGTCCCCTTTCCTTGGTGTATGTTTTTATCTGTTTCAGACACAGAATGTTTGTCGAGAGGCAGCAGTAGGCCTATGTTTGTCATCTGAAATCGCTCGATCAGTCAGTCATCAAGCTGGCTCGGTCCCAACGTCCTCTACAGTTTTAAACTACTTGAAGGAGCTGTGATGTCCTTATTTACTGCAGTTTTTGTAAGCTCTACAGTGGGTGATGTTTACTTTTGTCATTTTGTGCTTGACAAAAAGTGTTATTCACCTTCTTGTATTATTTCTTCGAAAGGGAATGATAAAAATCCAATGCAAAGGGAGTGATTTATTTATCTTATTTTATTTTATTGTTTTCACCTTTTTTTTTTCTTTGCTGGCTGCTTTCGGGCTGTAACATGCTCATGTTGTTGTGACCCTGTGCAAATATGACGGTTTTAGTCCTTTAAATGCTTCATCCTCCTCTGACTCACCTTCTGGTTTCTTACTCTTTTCATCACTACAAACCTCATGAATGTCACATTACACTTTCCTTTCTTTACTAGGTTTTATTTTCTTTTTTCAATTTCATTTGCTTTACAAAGTTTCAGTTGTTGTTGTTGTTCAGTATTGGTCTCGTCACTGCCAGGTTAAATTGCAGGGAAAAACTTGCAGATCTTGTTTTTTTTTTATTTCATGTCATTTTTTAAAGTGGCAGCTTTGATTTTTTTTTTTTTTTTGTAAATATGAAAGAGGAGTGGAGTAGCTACTGCAGTTGTGAATAATTAAACGAAACGAGCAAAGCACCATTTACAGTTTGATCGGACCGTAGACAGCCAGGAGGTGTTGTCAGATATTTGGTGAGGAGTTTATAGGGGAGGGGGGTTTGAGGGGGGAGCTCCTGCATTGGTTTGTAGTTTATTTCAAAAAAAAAATGTTAATGTCATGCCATATAAATTATTTATATTAAAATTTTATTTTTGTAGTTTGTACAGATGTTAGTATCTAGACTGAAGTTCTATTTTTAAAGAGTAAATATATATTATATATAAATATATCTATTTGTTGCTGAGTTTGCTTTTGTTTTATTGTTTTGTTTTGTTTGCGTTTTGGGATTTCGGGGGGGTATCATGGGAGGGAAGGGTTGACAACACTTTAGAGCAGAGGCCTTTTTTTTTCGTGTGAGTGTGTGGAGCAAAGGGGGCAGTTGGAGGACCATGAAGGAGAAGGTGTGTAGGAATGTGTCACTGTTACACCTTGTGTTTAAGTTTCCACTTGGCCCTTCATTCTTCATTGTCATTTAAAAAAAAAGAAAAAGTTCTTGTCCATGTCTGAAACACTGTGACTTCTGAAAACTATGCTCAAGAAAAAAACCCTTGTGTGACCGTTATGTTCCCTCACCTGCTATAGAAATTGAACTAACAAAATAAATTGAATGAAAAAGTGTCTCTCTGGTCTCTGCCAGTCTTTTCAAGCGTGTGTTTGCTTTGTGACCCTGCGAAGAGATAAAGGGGGTCGGTTGCGTTATCAGAAGTGCAGATGAGCTAACTTACAAACTGACGGTGTTTGCTGAGTGAAGATGCTCCTTAAATGAACTGACTTCAGTATCAGGATGCATTGTTGAGGCAGCAAACAAAAGGCTTGAGGACAGCTGATATTTTTAGCACCTTTTTGACTTCAGTCTGACTGAAACAGTGAAACTAGATAATTCAAATAATAACTTTGGGGGCCTACGGTCTCTCAGACTTATTAATTGTGCAAAAAAAAAAGTGTTTTTTCAAGGTCATCAGACTTCTATCAGACACAGTACATCAGACTCTAATTCCATTTAATTAAAGATGTGTTTACATTAACAAATGTTAATCCTGAAATCAGCAGTGTCTAAATGAATTCTCTGATGGATAAAAAGTAGAACAAAGAACTTTAACTCACATGTAACTTATTACCTAAGCTGCATAGCTCATTATTTTCCAGCCATACCTGGAACTGAACTGCTGAGGTGAAAATATTTTAAATTTTCCATGACATCTTGCTTTACGCATTCATGTGTACCAGAAGTTGAATGCTTCCTCATTTTTCCTTACCCTCAGGCCAGAATGTAAGCTTTCTATACAAGGTAGCTCAACAGCTAAACAAAAGCCAGACTGAATAAGTGAGTTCATGCTTCCTAACACTTTAATGACCCCGTGGCATTTCCTTTACCTTCACTATCAGGCTAAACCTAATATTTCCATCCACACCGCTGCTCCTGTGACTCTGAGTCTGCTCCTCTGATTTGCAGATTTTGTTTTGTGTGTTGGTTTAAAAATGAGTTGATAGACCTGAGATGCTTATTCGCTTTAATGTTCCAGATAGAACATAATTAAGACGGAAAGCTTAATGCAGGAAAGAATCAGTTTTGTGTTATTGTTATTTCATTGTGCCTGAGGTGAGTGTTTTCATATCGAGCAAGGGTTACATTACACCGTTTCCTGTCAGTCACCTGACACCCACTGAAAGACGCACACGTCTGATTTCAGATATAATCCCTTCAAATGTTTTGCCCTACAGCCTTTAATGACTTCACATTCCTGCTAGTTAATTAAAGTACATATTTTTTAATCAACATCCGCGTTCTCTTACTGTACAGTTCTGTGGAAAATGTCTCCACTTCACCACCAGTGACTTCACATTAAAAACCACTGAACTGGAGCGTTGAACCACCTGGTAAGTGTCTGGGATCACTGGCTGCCTGAATCATTGTTGTGACTCGTCTGTCTAAATCTCCGCCACTGTGCATGCACACACACACACACACACACATTCACAAATATCATTCCTCTGCTTATGTGCACCACACATTCTTAGAATCTCAAACACAAAACACACACACACACGCACGCACCTCCTTGCGTACACAGACACACACACACAGGCCCACCTGTGTAGATGAAAGGTAGATGCTGTAAATTCCTTCGCTTCCCACACAACAGCTCCTCGTTTGTCAGCCCAGGCAAAGCAGCCCATGTCTGAATCTGATACCTCAGTCTTTTGAAGTTGCTGTCATGCACATCCACATCCAAACCAAACTGAACCGCATGCACACTCTCTCACACACACAAACAAAAAAAAAGTACAACATAATGTTCATAACTGGATGCCTAGTGCAAACTAAGCGTCTAATTCACCTGTTTAATCTTACATACAATCTAAAGCTGTAAGAAATGCTCAAAGTTTTACATTAATGAGAACAGATTTGCCCTGAGAGTGTGCGTGTATGTATTTAATGAGAAAAAGAAAACAAAAACCATACTTAGTTATGGTTTATGGCAGGGCAGGAGAATATCCCAGCATGCATTTGGTAGCTTTAATAATTACAGCTATGATAAAACTGAATGTGTATCTGAAGAGGACGTCTTTGCCATGCAAGAATCAAAGGATGACACAGTGAGACAAATGCAAGATGTGCTCAAAATCCTGTGTGTCTCTTTGAATATTAAGTCGCTGTACCACATCTTTACATTGACTCTGACTAATTTCCTGGAGCCTAACTGTAGCCATGAGTACCACATACCTAATCCTAACTGTGACCTTAACATTAACCTTAACTGATCTCTGACCTTTTGAAACAAGTATTCATACTAAAGCTGAATGAGGAAGAGACGCAGCAGCATAACTGGTGTTATCTATTTTCATCTTCTGAGTCTGTCTGCCTGTTTGTGTGTGTGTCATGATGCCAAAACGTGGTCCTGGAGATATGTACCATAGCGGGAGTCACCACAAAGGTGGTTTCAAGTACTTTGGCAGGTGTTTATATGTTGCTCTGTCTGGATGTCTGCGGACAGATTTTGTCAACAAAATAGCATCGCAGTTGTGTAAGATGCAGTCACCAATCATACAAGTGTAGCTGAGTTCATAATGTAGGTAAAGTTAGAAGGTCAGTGTGGTCCAAGTGTTTATGTTCACCGGGAACTCATGGGTTAAAATATCAGCGTATTGATAGTGAATTCTGTAGTTTTTGATTACTGCATTTAGTCAGTTATACCAGATCAAATGCTATAATCATTTATCAAACAATGATAAGTTACACCATGCACACACACGCACACACACGCGCACACACTCACACACATTAAAGTAATTGAACAAGAAATGGAGTAATGCCAGGTATTGCAGCTGGTGTGATCCAATCAGAAGACAATTTATGTCCTCAAAAGATAGTGACTCAAGAACCCAGATATACAAGCAAAGCTGAGGCACCATAAAGAGGTGCATCAGATAAGAACAAAATTAAAGATTGCATCTATATGGGGCCGACTCGTTGAACTGCACGTTTTTTTTAATGATCGTTTTGTGAAGGGGATATTCAGGTTTTAATGGTTATGAGTTAATAGGATGTTTGTAGTGAGTAAGAAGACCAACCTTTGATCAAAGAACTTCTCATTAAGCTGCCACCTCACACTGAGAATTACAAGGAGCTCCTCGGGTGTAGTCATATTTTAGATTCTGACATCTGGGCGTCATATTAAAGCAGTATCAGTTTATCTGTAAGATTTTTGAACTTCTTCAATGTAATTCTTTGCAACTTAAATAGAGTGTGGGAGTCCCTCTCCTACACACCTGAGTCATGAAATAGATATGGAAATAGTTCCTTTGCTTTAGATTCTGACCTCTGACCATTATGTAAAAAGGACTGTTTTACCAGTTTCTATGTGAAACTTTAGAACTTCTTCTTCTCTCTTTTGACACTGTGACAGTAGAAAGTAAATTAAAAGTAAAGTTGAAAAGAAAACAACTAAAAACATGATTACTACATACATACATACATGATTCCCGATGTCCGTATAGAAATGTGTTTCTTTTAGTGTTGCATTATTTCTTCGTCTCTGCCGCACATTCTCCTCCATCAATGAGTTCTAAAGTGCTTCAGCCAAGAAACAGAATTAATCACAGTTTGATTATAATTGTAAGCAGTTTTGTTGGCTGCAGAATGACATCAGTTGATTAGTTTCTTATTTTGCAAAACATTTTGACTGTATTATTTTGAATCTTTCCCCTGACAGATCATCACTCACAGACACATTTGCACAGTTCCTTCTCATTATAACATCATAGAGTCACAGACAGCAAGAACCTAGAACTGTCCTACTTGTGTGTCTCAATGAAACAGGGACAGCAGATCAGCTTTTTCCCTCCCGTCGGTGTGTGAGTGCAGTGTGTGGGCCCAGATAGAAGATGACAGTCCAGATAACACGATCTTGCGGTGCCAACTCCTGACCTGTGTGTGAAGGTGAGATCAATGAAGGAAGGGAAAACACAATGAAGGAACAAAAGACTGAACTCATGATCTGGTGATGCTGGCATTGGTGTGCATGTACGTGTGTGTGTGTGTGTGTGTGTGTGTGTACGCACTGCTTGGGTGGCCCGAGGATGAGCGCCTATTGTTGCTGGAATTCAATAGGGCTGATTAGTAAAGAAAAGTGTGTGTGCGTGTGTGTGTGTGTGTGTGTGCGTAAAAACATGCACTGGCATGCGTGTCTGTGTGAAGAAGGGGGTGGTGTATGTGTTTCTACTTTTGCACTAAGCGCAGCAGAGAAGAATGGGGGAATTAGCTGTAAAGCCAGTGAGAAAGCAGACTTCAGGGTGACATACCACACAAATCTGGGGAATTGGGATTGTTTCTATTCACCTCCGCAGCGACGCTTTGTCTCAACAGAATAACTCTTGCAGCCACAATCCGGTGCAAATAACTCACATATAGCTCTTTTAAGGTGTATGCGTGTTTCGTTTGAGAAGCAACACTGCACATGAACTGAGATGTGTCTGCTAAAGAGTTTTTGTTGGATTTAAAGCTGATTCCCTTAGCTAAGCTAACTTCCCAGCTTTAGCACCACAGCTAATGCACAAATATGCAAGTGGTGCTGACCTTGCATATTATTTAGTGAAAAAAATTAATCAATGATGACTAACCAACAATTTTTATCCCTTAATTGTGCCATTTCCATTTTTCCCCTGTATAAATATGTATTAAACCCTTTAAGTGAGCTCATTCTCAACCTTTGCAACATTTTATTTTGTAACATTTGCTCTTTGGCCTTGCAGCAAGAAGATCCCCGGTTCACATATCGGCCTTCACCGGGATCTTTCTATATGGAGTTTGCGTATTCTCTCTGTGCATGCCTGGATTTTCTCCAGGTACAGTCCAAAAACATGCTCAGGTTAATTGGTAACAAAATAGTGTCGCCACCTTACGTGACTACACCACTAAAGCCTACCAGGGGATGATTTAATCGCTCCCGCTGCTCACCCCACACCATGTGCCACAAACGCCACCTGAGGAGACCAGCTGAGTGGCGTGTCTCCGCATGCTCCAATTTCCTTGTTTGAAGCGTTCCGAGATGATCCCAGAGATCCCGCACCAGCAACACTTGGAAACTTCGTTAAAAGCTTTCGTTGACTTTGTATTGGGGCTAACTTTTAAAGAAAAAAAAAGCAATCGGCCGCAGTGGGCTGAACACAGGAGAAAAAGTTGTTGACGCGCACTCCACGTTTCCGTTTTAATTTCTCTCATCTTTATTTTAATTTCAAATCCATCGCTCACGGTAAAAAACATAAAGCAACACAATAAAATTGCGGTCAACGAAAGGTTTCGCTCCCGCTGCTCACCCCACACCGTGTGCCACAAACGCCACCTGAGGAGACCAGCTGAGTGCCATCATAATCAACACTGATCACACCGAAAGTGACCCGCCCCTCACCTGTCCGTCAATGAGCGGTGCATACACATACCACAACACTCACATATGGCTCCTACAGCGAGTCTGATTGTTTGTCTCTATATGTAGCCCTGTGATAGACTTGTGACCTGTCCAGGGTGTCCCCTGCCTTCACCCTAAGTAAGCTGGGATAGACTCCAGTTTGCCCACGACCCTAATGAAGATTAAGTGGATAGATAGACAATATATGGTGGGTGGACTTTTTTCTGTAGGAATGAAGTAACTATACTATGATTTCATATTGCAGCAGTAATTCAAAAATGTGCATGTTTGCAGTGCCACAGACATTAATGAATGCAGTAACTCATCCAATCATTCCCTTTACCCCAACTTATTTTACTGTGATCAAGCCATTTGTGGTTTTAATTGTTGTGCCAAAAAAAAAGATCATATCTTTTGACGAATTCTCAAACATATTCATGCTCTCAATTACTTACTCACCGTTCTGAGACTGCTCTCTGTAACAGAATGCTCCTTTCAGAGTTGCTGTCGCATGTATATATGTAATATACGTGTGTGTGTGTGTGTGTGTGTGTGTGTGTGTGTGTGTGTGTGTGTGTGTGTGTGTGTGTTCCTGCACTGTGATTGCACACTGCAGCAGATTGTTGCTCCGACTGAGTTCTTCTAATCATCTCTCACAGAAACAGAGGAAGAACGACATCAATATTTACTGAAAACGGTCTTCAGCATAACAAATGTGTTTGTAATCTATGCCCTATGTGAGTGTGTGAGTGTGTGTGTATTTGGTATACCTTGGCCGTGACCGGGCCTGTCGAGGGGTGGCAGGAGGAGGAGGAGGAATACGAAGTTCCAGGCAATCATGCAGACAGGCGGGAGGGCCCATATAGTGTAAACATGTTTTAAATAAACAGGAACCAGCGTAATGCCCTTTTAATTGATTCATTCTGTGCTTTGCTGTTTACAGAAGGGCCTAAATATGAGCCTCGTAAGGCAGAGGCCTTGTGTTTATAAGTGGTTTGTTTGGTTCAAACAATAACAGTTTGAACACCAGACGTAGCTGTGGATCAGTCATGATGCGCTGTGCTGTAGTACTCTGCGGCGTTGCAATTTTTGTTGTGTTTTTCATGGATTCCTTCTTTCTCTGCATCACTTTCTTCGTACATGTGTGTTTCCATTTGAGAACTCCAGAACAAAGGAGCTACAGCAGCTCTCTACTGTGCCCCACTGTCTCCTCTTTACAATTTGCAGGCCAGCCAGGCTATGCTGGTGTGTGCGTATGTGTGACTGAAGTTTAAATTGCAGCCACAGTGTAATGATATGGTGGCATGGCATTGAGGGGTACTCCAAATGGAGGGCGAGGGTTGGTAATTAAACATATGCAGACACAGACACATACAGAGGGTGAGACACACACACACAGTCAGACACACAGAGAGGGAGAGAAAGAGAGCAAAGCTAAACACATCCAAGTGGGGTAGTAAAAGCTAATGAAGGCTCAGCGCTAGGCTGGCACAGACAGCCATTTCATGTGGTGAAGAGGAGAGGAGGAGGAGGACTGGGGCAGGCTGGGGAGCAATAAGCCAGAGCCTTACTCTACAGAAAGTTAGGCAAACCAGAGGATAAACTATAATTGACACCATGCATGAGCATGGTTTTTCAATATCACTGGTCTCAGGGTCTGCCAAATCATTGCCTGTGCAATGGAAAAAGCAAACAATGACATTAACACATTTGGGGCGCACCAACAGTAAAACTAGCACTACAGTGTAGGCAGCTTATTATTGTACTGAAGGAAGTAAATACATCAGCTCAGGGCCATTTAAGAAAATCAAACACCTTTAAATGATCACAAGGATGAATTCTGACGGTGTTAATGCAAGTATAAATTATAACCTTGAAAAAAGAGAAAAGTTAGTTTTTGTTTTTAATGTTGGGGATGTCTTTGATGACAAACCACAGTTTGCTGTGGTGTTTCTTAACCACACGCCAGAACTCACAGTGTGGCCAGAGATGTGGTTTCTTTAATTTCTGTAATTTTTTTTAATAAAATTTGAGCTTCTAAGTCAGTACAGCTTTCTTGTTTATGCTAACTATAGTCTTCTATTTGCCTCAAACCAAAGTCTGTAGCTGCTTTTCTTAACAAGCAAGACATTAGTTATAATGAGCCAAAGCAGGTTTTCCGGAAAATATGCAACCGAAACGAGCCATTTGCTTGATAAATCATCAGTGTCGGTGAAATTAATCCAAGTTAAGTGAGTCAGAGGTTCGCATCCTTTGAGGGAGAGCTGACTCTAAGCGTTAAGATATTATCATTACATGTAGAGTCATTTCAACAACTGGAAAAAAAAAAACTTCATTTCATTACATAATTTCTGAATTTTGCTGAAAACAACATATTTTCTTTTCTTGAAACAAGTGATATATTCTCCCAGTGCAGCACTTCATCTTGTGTATAGTACAAGCCAACTTGTTTAAGACTTTTGTAGAATTTAGTGCCACTATCCTTATATTGTCAGCATCTGTACGACAGATTTAGGCTAATTGCTGCACAAGAACAAAGGAAAGTGAATCAACAGTTTTTCTTGAAACAAGCTAGTTTGTAATAGAAATATTTTACAACTATCTCACTGCACTGGCAGGGTTCTTCTTTTGAGACTTTTGGGATTCAGTGAATCACAAAAATAAATGATTGATATGATAGAAATTTATGCAGTTCATCCCTTCACTGTGGTTTTGCTCACGGCCATAAAACTCGGGGTGTAGGTGTAGTTTTTCTTTGAGAACTTTGGGGTCCACATGTTGCACCCTGCACTATATAAGCAAACATATGTGTTCTCTGGTGAGCCCCGTAAAAGAGGGAAAAAAAAGAAACACTGGTGGGTTTTAAGGATTAATTTCAAAAGCACACTGACACATTTCTGTGCTATTCATGGTTTGTGGTTTCGACTGGTGTTCCCTTAAAGAGCTTGTATGCAGGCCTGCTGTATTTCAATCTTTACAGTCCGTATAAAGAAACTGATTGAATTTTAAGAATAGAGTTTATGGGCTTATTTCGCAGTCATAGATAAACCTTTGTTCAGATGTACTTTATTTTCGGCACTGAGGTTTCACTGGACAGGTTTACATTATGTTTGAAGTTGGAAAACTTATGTTGCTTTCTTACTTTCTGCTGTGTGGTAGAACTTTCTCTGCTCTCTGTAGTTTACAGTGGAAACTGATGAAGACCAACAGGGAAATTGTGAGTGACAGAGTGGCCCTGTGGACTAGTTACTGACCAAATGGAGAAACAGAGGAACCACGAATTGCACTCTGCAACTGAACACGTGTGAGGCTGTGGGTGTAAACCGGTGGCACTAATGGTATTCCAATACTACACCTCACTAGACCATAATGTCCTAAGTGGAGTTTAAAAGTGTCTTTCAGTCACACCGACACAGACACACAGTCTGACACTATTATTACAGCTGATTATTGTCTGTTATTTTAAAAAATAACATGTTCATTCACAAAATTACTGATAATATTTTTATTAAAAGTCACAAAGAGTGATGCATTGACGTAACCCACAGTGTGATTTATGCAACTTACATGAGGCCACACATGAGGATTGGTCATATGGCAGGTTTTGAACTTGGCAGCAGTTTTACCAGCCATTATTCATCCAACTAAAGTCCTTTACAGGAACTAATTGTTCAGTCTGAGGCCAAACTATTAAGTCACCACTACTGTTGAATGACTGCCCTGAGTGTGATCTTCTTTACAGTGAGTCAAAGAACAGTCACTTGATCCATGTGACCACACTCACATTCATGTTTCTAGAGATTCATACAAATGTATGTGTGTTTGTAGCAGCAAAGAGCATCTGGGGAAGGTGGGGCTCATTTTAGCTACATTTACAGTTGGCTACTTTTCTTGAAGTTGTTGCCAGCCTGCGCCACAGTGTCACTGGATAAAACGAGGGACTTGCTAGATGACTAACGGGATCGGAACAAAGTAAAACACTGTTCTGCTACATACATGCCAATTCGTTTTTCACACTTTTATCTTATCTTTGACCTTTTTTGTAGAATTTCTTGTTAAGATGAAAGAGTAAATTTCTTTTTGACACAACTTGTAATTATTCATAGACGTCTGAAACACGGGGTTTGAAATCATTGATTTCTGCCAATCAAACGCTTGTTGCAGGTCGAATTTTTCCCCCCATTTTGGACTGGTCTTGTTTTTGCCAGACCATTTTTTCATACGGAATGCTCTGCTGAAACATGCTATCATTCTGCTGTAGGTGAAAATGCCCTGGCTTTTTTTGTATTTCTTTAAAACAATCACAGTATTCACGAGTAGGGCTAAATGAAGTATGCGGCTTTGATGTTCCCTCAAAATAGTGATGGGCTGAATTGTTGTGGTGGAACATTTTCAAGCAGGGTTTCGAGAACTGGGAATAAAATTTCCAAAGCACCGACAAAGACAAACAAAAAGCAACAAACTGTGCTGGATTACTGCATTAACCAAATCCTCTGAAAAAGTTGAAATTTTCAGTTGGTATATTGTTGCTTGGAGGTCGTTGTTTCCTGTCGTGAAGGGGACTTTGAAAACGGTAACACACACAAAGTGGAAGAAGAGGAAGAAGCCCGTTGATGGTAGTAACCATTGGCAGTCTACATCTGGTGAGTCTGACTAATTTTGAACATTCACTAGCCAGCTCCAGTCCATCACATCTTATGGGTGGTGGTGGGCCAGGTTGCTGCCATGGAGGTCCCCAGTGTCGTTCTACTTCCTCTCTCACATCAGCTGGAAACTCCACCTCCACCATCTTGGACTGCTGCTGGTGACAACGGTTGGCTGTCTCAACACAGGAAGAGTTTAAGGCATTCTCCTTGTGTTCTACAGGCTCAGTGAACTTGCCAAAGCAGCACATGAACCAGTTCTTCTTCTTCTGCTGTAGGTTAGGGTTAGAGCGGCCCTCCAGCTTGCAGCACATCCTCTGGAGAGCAGGACTACCGCTGCAGTCCAAGATGGTGGAATCCGTCTACATTAGGAATCACCTAAATGACATCAAGGGCCGCCATGACAGGGATCTGACAGGTAGACAGACACAAGACAGGATGGGACAAAGGAGCTAGTTACCTGTACCTAGACTTTCAAATTAAAATACTTACACGTAGCACCCTTAAAAAGACATGTTTTGATTCAATGAATGGGCCATTTCCACTTGATAACGTAATATTAGCCAGCCTGGTATGCACCAACAAACTATTAACAAAAACTCAGCTCTCACTATAATGATTCTGTTAAGCTCAATCTCAACAATCTTATCACATGAAACGAGTAAAACTGATCTGTATAGGGATGTTTTGACTCTGTAGATAAGACCAACCTGTGCACAAACAAGCTGTTCCTGAAGTGCGACTGTGTGTTCCAGTTTGACCAACTCTTTACTACTGAGACCAAACTAATCAACAAAATTATAGTTGAAGAAACCAATAAATTTGCCAGCTGGGAAAACTTAAGGTGGTCGATGGCACAGAGCCGCGTCAGTGTGGCAGAGCTCAAAGGTGAATAAACTGTTTACTCAACTATTCCGAAGCTTGAAATGATGTGGTTGAAGAGTGAGCTTAGTCTATATGGCAGCCTTTCTAAAATGATGGGCCGGCAACCAAAATGGGTCACTGGCATGTTTCAGTGGATCCCCACATGCCAAGAATACTAATATGCTTTAATGAGTGAATGTTCCAGCCTCACTCAGTATTTGCTCAGTTTAGCTCCTTGGCTGGAGAAGTTTGAAATCCCTGCTGTAGCTGCACCGGAGGCACACTCAGTTCAGCTATGAAACAATAAATCGCACTTACACTATAGAAAAGTGCACTTGAAAGGGAAAAAAACATGTTCTAATATTGTTGGTGCTCTTACATGCAGGACCACGGTCAGATTTAACAGGCTGCATGCTATGTGTTTGCAGCTGTACTGCACTCTGCTGGACATATAATATATTGCAATACAGATTCCATATATTTGGGTCAGACTGAGAAGGTATAATAATGTTACAGAGGTGAGATGTCAGTTTTCTTAGAAGAAAACTGTAAACCATTGGGTAAAACTTCATAGAAATTGAATGAGGATTGTATTTGTTTCCAGCATTATTATGAGGCTGTGATAATCCAAAGGTCTGCTGTGTATTTCGGAGTTGAGCCAAAATGACATACTTTAATTTCACTCTTTAAAAAGAGACCCCAAATGTTACTCTTAAGATCTAAAGTTTGCTCAGTAATGCCGGTTTTGGCAAAGGATTACAAAACATTTCCTCCCATTTAAACCATAGAAAGAAAGAACCAGGATCTAGTGGTTTTACACTCCTCTTCATTTTCTCCTTTTCCTCTTCTTTGTTCCTCTCGCTGCTCCTCTTCTCGTCTGTCAGCCTTCCTGGGTGGTTTGTGAGTGTGCTCAGCTCACGTACTGTATGAATGTGTGTTTATTTAGTCTGTATAGGGGGAACAGAGCTATGGCCTCTGCCAATTTTCTTTACACTGAGAAAATATGCTTTTGGACAGATGGAAAAAGGGGAACAGTTAAACAGACTCAAGGCCAATAGATACAAGACGCCCTCCTTGCTCAAATCAACCAACGCCGCTACCAACCATCCAGAATGAGAAACCAGCACCTCGCGATGCTGCTGCTTTTAACTGCAGTCTTCACACAGTATGGTGACCATGGAGACTTACTGGATGTTTAAATGAGAAGGTTTGAAATCAAAAAAAGCTATTTTTCAATCTGGTGAAGCATTTTTCAGCCATATTTGAATCCCTCAATCAATATGATCAAACATATGTGACAAAGCTATCTGTGTGCTGACAGAGTTTATTGTGGGAAGGCTATGCAATATGTTTACAAAGTCAAATAGAACATCTCAGTGTCTTGACTGCAGACTCTGAACAACATAAACTGCGAAAGTATAAAGCAGCTGCTACTACTGTATGAATGATACAATAATGGAACTAATGGTGAAAGAAATATGCAGATCCTTTACTTCAGTAAAACCTCCAATACAGCAAAAAACAAAAACTGCAATGCAAGTAAAAGTCTGGCATTAAAAATCCTACACCTGTTAAAGCACAAAAGTGTCTGAATTTATATGTGGGTAGAGTATTAAAATGAGTTCTCTATTTCTCCCTCTGACTGATATAAGACATCATTAGATTATTAATACTGAGGCATCAGAGTGTCAGCAGCCACTGAACCGTGTTTGGAAATGGTTTTGTACAAAAGGTCATCAGATAAGTTTCAAGTCTTGTGAGGTGATTAATGAAAGAGGAAAGAAGTCTGTTTTCAGTTATTGAACTTTTTCTCTAATCTTTGATTTTTGGTGACGTTGGCTAACTTGAACATTTATTAAGATGAAATCATGTGAGTTTGGAGGGACAACTGAGTATTTGGTGGAGCTGTTAACAACTTATAAACATCTGAAATGTGACCCCGACTACATGTTACATTTCGTAAGATGTCAGAACCTAAAAAGTTGAAAACCACTGGTTTAAGCTTGATACCATATCCACTGTGAAAAAAAATGTTAGTCTTAAAAGTAACTAATGCCATCAGATAAATGCAGTGGCAGAGAAAGTACGGCATAAGTAAAGTACAAGCATGTCAAAACTGATCTTAACTAGAGTACTTGAGTAAAAGTACTTAGTTACCTCCCACCATCGACTGAAACACATGAACGTAGCACAAATGAATAAATTAGCATTTTTAACATGATTTTAGCAGATTGGATCAGTTAATCTTTTGTTAACTGATATTCAAAACAAGAAAAATATTTTCTTTTATAGATCTCGCTTTTATGTACGAGTCTGTGATGAGATAAAGACCACCAGAACTCAGCTCAGATTTGAGACAGATATACACATGGAAACGCTTAAATGACTGACTTGAAACCAATAAAGCTATCGTTGTATTTCATGTTTCACTTTGTTGTCTGTAATTTAAAGCAGAAGGTTGGATTTTTTTTACTCCCAGATTTAATTGGACATGATTTCAAAAATATATACAAAAGAGGAATAGACTATGCTGAAAACCTGAGTGAGGAGAGAAATTTGATAACACCTGAGAAAAATTGGGTGTTTATGTGTTGTTTGCAATGATCCAGTGCTTTGAATGCAATAAATCACTCCTCATGATAGCATTTTATAACTTTAAAGGGGAACTTCGTTTTTTTTCAACCTTGAGTCTGTTTTCATATGTCATTTCATACATGTGAGCGATGGAGAAATGAATTTTCGACATAGCTCCAGTATTTAGTCAGGCAGGCAGCTTAGCAGCTCAGCTAGCGAAAAGTATGGGGCACCTTGCCCCCCTGCGTCAAAGTCCGCCCTAACGTGCTTTTTTTCCCCCCACACTGACCGGCTCGGATAGTCTCAACGAGTGTCCCACAACATACTAGAGATGAGAAGTGAACGAAAACCTCCACATTACTTGGTGATCACTTCTCATCTCTAGTATGTTGTGGGACACTCGTTGAGACTATCCCAGTCTGTGTGGGAAAAAAAAGCACGTTAGGGCGGACTTTGACACGGGGGGGGCAAGTTGCCCCATACTTTTCGCTAGCTGAGCTGCTAGCTGAGCTGCTAAGCTGCCTGCCTGGCTAAATACTGGAGCTATGTCAAAAATTCATTTCTCCATCACTCACATGTATGAAATGACATATGAAAACAGACCCTAGGTTGAAAAAAAACGAAGTTCCCCTTTAAGTGAATGATGGGAGCATACTGAGTGACTATGTGCTGTTACTTTAAATAATGTCATTATGTGTCATACAAGAACGCAGAAAAACCCTCGCAGACAGGATCAAGTAAACACACAGGCAAGATTTTTTTTTCTTTTTTGAATGCAGCAGACAGAAGTTGAACATTTTTTTGTTGCTTACTCAATCTACTCATGTCAACTGGGGAAGTGTTGAGCTCAGGACTAATGCTGTGAGAATAGATGGACTGACTGACTGACTGACTGACTGACTGACTGAGGGGAGGAACAGGAGGGACAAGGAGTGCTTGGAGTGGAGAGCACTGAATGGGAGAGGAGGGTTTGAGGGAGAGAGGGGAGGAGGGTGTTGGAGTTTGGGGGATGAGAGGAAAAGAAGGAGGAGGGGAATACCACCCACTAAGCCAGTTGTGGAGAGGTTCTGGGGGTTGGGCTGCCCACAGGAAACAGTTGTGGCTCCATCCCAGGCCTCACACCAAGCAGCCCTGGGCCACCCAGTCATTGACAGACAGACCTACCAAATGGCCTGGACGGCCAACCGACAGGGATTTGTTTATTTTTCATCCTTTGGCGGTGGGGGGAAAATTGTTCAGCACAAGCTGTTTATTAGACCTTTGATTTGTCATGTGTCAGCGTTTGCTTGCGGGGAATGTGTATACATTAGTTGAGCTTGTGTATAGTTAGGAGGTTTGGAGGCTGAGAGGGTGTGGGCACGTCGAGAGGAGGCTGGGGGGCAAAAAGAAAAGAGGAAAAATGGGAAGCCTCCCACGCTGAAGGCAAGCCTGAACTGCATTATGGGTCATTCTCCAGCTGTCCCTGATTGTTGATGTCATGGGGGACTGAACTGTTGTGCCTGGTTTGCAGTGGGTGTGGGAAGAGACAGAGCATGTGGACAAACACAGGAATCCTGTGGTCACATGGATGAAATGCAGTGGGCTAAATGGATCAGCATTTAGTGGAAAATGGGAATAAGTATCTGAAGCCACAGATCGACATATCTAAATACGTGGTGTCAACAGTCTTCTCATATCATGGCATTGATAAATCAGACAGAAACCTTTGGCTGACTAAAATGAGAACATCTGCCAGGCATTCCACATACATGGTTTGGATGTCTACTTGAGCCATGAGACATGTTAACAGAAGCGAGAGGGGTGTCATAAACAGAATAATTTTGAATAAATATACCAAAAAATAATCATTATTATGAAAAGAAAAACAAAAGGAAAATCTGGTCTTAATTTTAGATAATTAATAATTGTCCATATTTTCTGTTATTTAACAAGCAAATCTATGTAACATGACTGAGCCAAAACTTTTTTTTCTGTTCACTAAGTGTATCACAATACAGGCATTTATTAAACAATGAAGGAAATATTTGTATTTATGTGTACAAAATGTGTCTTTTCAAGTGAAAAAAAAAATTTAAAAAAATGAAAACTCGACTGCTATTTAAAGTGACATGTTTTTTTAATGTTATCTTACATTTGTCACACAAATTTCCAGTCTCTTTTTTGTTTTTTTTTAATCATGTTTTTTGTACAGCTTCTCGGATCTAAAAACTGTGTACCTCAAAATATTTCATACAGGTAGATTTTTCCACCAAAAAAAGACATTATTTACATGTAAAGTAATATTTGGTGCCACTGCTATTTCTTCTGAATCTTAAGCATGAGAAGCTGCATTGTCATAGGTGCTCAAATATATTGTATGAAGTGTAGTAACTATGCTGCGACTGGTGTGAATTCTTATTCCTGCATATTTATTTATTTATTTATTTATTAGTATTTTTTTACTGTGACCTCAGTTGTGCTTTTGCATTCGGCAAAATAGTCAGGAAAACATCAAAGTGGTGTGTGTTGAAATGAGAGTTTTCTTATTTTTGAAATGCAGAATTGTGGTGCAAGAACGTTATGGGTCCCAGCGGTCAATGCGGCGTCTCCTCTTTATATATGTCTATGGTTGTTTCAAACTGATCCAGGCGGTGGCGGTATGAGCCCAGTTTGGATTTCCTCATGTAACCGTAGACGAAGAACGCTCTGCATCATAAGACGAGGACCAATCAGATTCATAGACACTCGGAAATAACGCAAGTTTGAATCTTGGGCGCTGTTGAGTTTGGCACATTGGTAAGTTTGATTTTTTACCTTTGATCAGTGACAGACTGGAGAAGTAAACAAACGAAAAGACCTGTACGATGGCAGTTTGATTATATATTAGTTAATTTATCGACGAAAAGCGGATAAGGTTTTACAACGACATCAACATATTTGCTAATTAGCGAGTTAGCTTGTTAATGCGCTAAAGTTGCTTTTGGATTTCTTCCGTACAGTTGTGAGAAAATGGAGAGTAACCTGTCCAGACTTGTTGGACTTTCTGTACAGATAAGTCGCAGTGATGGTGAGTTAATTTTACTTTTTATTCTAGTTCTCAATTGTCGAAACTAACGATTCGTCGTCAGCTTGACTTTGTTTTGCTATCTGTTTGTGAATCAGGTCGTGTGCATTTGGCCACGGTGAAATCCGTTGATACCGTCAAGTCCACGGTTATGGCGGAGTGGTATGAGAGGAAAATTTGCCGAGGGAAGGAGGTGAGAAAGTTCAGAAACACAGAAAAGACGTTTGTAACGTCTGTGATAATAAAATCCAGTCATCTACTAATGTCCATTATGACAACCGTTTGAAATATCCTGTACAATAAAACAAGCTTCAAGGAAAACGCAACTTGATCGAAGTTAAGAGTACTGCTTTTCTCCTCTTCCTTGGGCGTGCTTATGTTTTTAGGTTGAAGTGAGTGAGTTATGTACCCTCAATCCAGAGCTCTTGGGCCTTATAAACGCTGTCACCAACACAGCTACTGGCCAGCCCACACCTGCTGCAGACAAGGTGAGTGCGAGAAGATATTTTCACTTGACAAGGAAACAGGACATCCTGCTGTTAGTCAACAGGTGGAGCATTTTCACTTAATCTCACAGTCACAAAAAAAGACTAAGCTGAGCTGTTTATTGTTTAGTCTCCTTGCAATCAGGTTCACTTGTGTTCTCTGTATTAGGCAGAGGAATGTTTATTTAAAGTGAATGTCAGAGATTATTACACTGCCATCCTGTGAATTCAGCACAGGCTTCGGGCTATAATATATCAGACATGATTAAAACATGTATTTTTACTGATCCTTCGGACTGGGAAACCTAAAGCTGTATGTATGCAGAATGATGCTACAATAACATTATGGACAACCACACCCAGCTTCTCATAAAGCACCAAAGTGACTGATCATTTAAGCTATTTCTCATATTCTTTATGTGTATCTCTTCTGCAGAAATATGAGGGGCGACTGCGTTCATCCAGAATTCCTGGCCCTATCTCGTGTAAGTGTATAAAGTGGACTACTGGTCTTAGAGTTTGCTATGTTCATTTTCATCTCCTAATGTATTGTTTCCCTCCAAAAGCCACTATTCCATCTACAGCAGCCGCCAAGGCTGAAGAGTCAGGTCAGCAAGGCATGCATGTTCTTCTCTCTGAAGCAAATAAGCCGTATTTTCTGATCACTCCAGTTGTTATAAGGGATCAGGGGGAAAGTGCGAATGATCACAATCCCATGAGACTTGAGCATCTGCTTGGACCTGATTATACTCACAACATTATCTGCATAGATGTGACACAGGGGTGCAAATCAGCACATTTTGGTGTTTGTATTTCTCGCTACACGAAGGGAAGAAAAAAGGAGTGCTGAGTGTCATCACTGGTAAATTAGATACCACATTTTTGCTGGAATGTATTATTTGTTTAAGAGAAAATAAATCCTGCTCAGATAATGCACTCCTTTTATTTTTTCTTGGAACTGACTGAAGCGAACTGTCAGGTTGATTTTTATAGTCAAACGTGATCAAATATTTAAATTTCTGCCGTGCTTGAGCTTTTATGTAAATGATTTTACTGCACCGGGGTTAATCACCGCAGTTTGCTGCTCTGCCACTTGGGATCTCTTGAAAGGTTTGTTCTATCTTTTGGCACTGATTTGACAGACTACAGGTTTAAATTGCATTTAATATCAGAAAGATTCATGTTACCAATACATACAGTCGTCACTTTAGGACACTGACCCTTGCGTTTATAACTGTTTGATTTGGATTTGTTTTACTTTCAGTTGCCACTCGGTCTCAGGTCCGGCAGACCTGCTTGTTCCAGGTCCCAGCACCTGTTTCAGTACCAGTCCCGACCACAGAGTCCACGATGGCAAACTCTGAGGCAGCCCAGCCTGATCTCCCCCCATCAACAGTCCTCACAAAATCTGGTTGGTAATAAACTTGCAATATCATGTTTGAAATATAATATCAACTATTAGGCCTGTGTAATATAGTCCTTCTACTACTTACGTTGTTTAGTATTTTTGAAATATGTCATTTTTACAAACTTGCCGCATTCTCCTTTTTTTACATTTTTTTTTTAAATGTTCAGCCATTCCTAATCAGCAACGCAGAAAGAATGATTCTAAACTGGCACCATTGTTGCCGATAGTCCGTGACGGCGTAAAAGAAAATGATGAACCTGAGAGATTGCCTTCATCTGCAAACAAAGGTCAGTAACCATACTTGCATCGATACATTGCATTAATCCACTGGGTTTCTTGGATCTAAAGATGGACTCTGTGGGAGCTCTACATATTGGTTCATGCATTATTTTTCTAATATTTTGAACTATTAAATAAAGAGATGTATATTATTTATTTGCACTTCAGGCAGAAGAAAATCTGTGGCTCCTCAGGAAATCAACAAAGGCAACAAAAGGCTGTCTTGTCTTGTAAAGCCCCCTGATATGCAGACCAAGAAGGGAAAGGTTATTTTTCTATTGTGCCGTTTATATCTTTCCCTTCTTTTAGTCAAGAAAAAAAGTTACTTGTCATATTTTATTTATATTGTTTATGTTTCCTTTTCCTTTTAGTTTGGAGAGGCTTCTCGGCCAAACCAGAAGTTTTATGAAATGATTCAGGACTTCAGAGAGACCTTGGAAATTACTCCTGTGTCAGCTAGTGACCTGGTAAGTTCCGACTCGGGAACCATGTGCCAGGTCTGAAGCTGTGTTGTGCAGTTTGTTGCTCACTCCCTCTTTTGCACATCTTATAATTTTACAGATTGAGCCCCACAGGATTTGTGTGTGTGTTCGGAAGCGGCCACTCAACAAGCAAGGTACGTTCAGAATGCTGTATATGTGCACTATACAGTATCGCCTGAGTAATTCATGAAAATATAACTCGCCGTTGCTCTGACTTTGCCATTTTTATGTGTTTCAGAGGTCATTAAGAAGGAGATCGATGTGGTGACTGTACCTGGCAAAGGTGCATTACTTGTCCATGAACCCAAACACAAGGTGGACCTCACCAAGTATTTGGACAACCAAGTCTTCCACTTTGACTACTCATTTGATGAGACTGCCACCAATGACCTGGTTTACAAGTAATTTCCACATTTGATGTTTTATTAGGCGTAAAAGTCGGTCTGATTGTAGGTTTTCTTCATAACACGGAGTGTGTACAAACTTGATTAGATTTCTTACTTTGATTTTCCTCACGTAATGCCCCATGAATATCACTTAAAAGCTCCCAATTAGTCATGCTGTAACGTTTTATTTCCCCTGAAGCCGTTAATAATCTGTATAGGAGAGTTTTTATTGTTATTTATGGAATATTGTTCAGTTTAGAGTTGGAAACTTAAGATATACTTTCCATACATGTTATTCTTCACCTCTCTCTCTCTTTCTCTTTCTTTCTTTCTCTTTTAATAAAATGTGATATGTTTTTTTTCTTTAGGTTCACAGCCAGGCCATTGGTGCAGTCCATTTTTGAAGGTGGGATGGCCACATGCTTTGCCTATGGCCAGACTGGAAGTGGTAAGACTCATGTAAGTATCTGCTCACTGTAACAGGACTGAATTGTCTTGAAGTACAGTTTTCCAAATGTAGAATTTATTTATGTACTTTCTTTCTAGACAATGGGAGGTGATTTCACAGGGAGGCATCAGAACAGCGCTAAAGGCATCTATGCCTTAGCAGGTATGACCACAGTCACCCCCAGATGTCTCAGTGGGAATCAATCTAAAGCAGTTTTTGTTTGTTTTGTCTGTATAATTTGTTCAAATTTGAGAGCTATTGTTATGTCTTTTTAAACCACAGAACATTAGTTTTTTTTAAACATGAAAACTACTTTTAGATTAACTCCCGAGTCTTTCCGTTCTAGCCCAGGATGTTTTCACCTACCTCAACCATCGGAAGTATGCTCATCTGGAGCTGTGTGCGTATGTCAGCTTCTTTGAGATTTACAATGGCAAGGTAAGGAAGAACTTTTTCTCTGCGAGTACATTTGGAAACACTTGACTGAATAATTCGATAATTCAAGTTCTCTTTATCATAAAATATACTTTAAAATCAAGGTATATGACCTGCTGAATAAGAAAGCCAAGCTCCGTGTTTTGGAGGATGACCGACAGCAGGTCCAGGTGGTGGGCCTGGAGGAGGTCTACGTGTCGACGGCAGAAGATGTCATCAAGATGATAGAGATGGGTAGTGCATGCAGGTACTTATGAGCTGCAGTCTCACTGGACATGCCTTTTTACCATTTGAGTTTTATTTGCTGTTTCTGAACAATGTGCCGACTCAAAGGGCACTAAAATGTTTTGGTCATGAGTTATTTTAACAAAGCAACCCAAAACTGAAATCCTAAAGTACTTTCTTGGTTTTACTTCAACATTCCATGCATTGCTTGTTCAACAAAAAACTATTCCTGTTTAAAACTGCTGGCGGTTATGAAGAGATACCGTGTACTGGAACATTTAGGAATCAGATAATAGTTTTTTGTATTTCAGTTTCTTTTTTCTGTTTGAGTCATATGTTCTGTTGTTTACTATTTTACTGTCTTTCCAGGACATCAGGTCAGACCTCGGCAAACGCCAACTCCTCTCGCTCTCATGCAATCCTCCAGATTGTGCTGCGGCGCAACGACCGCACAGCCATGCTGCACGGCAAATTTTCGTTGGTCGATTTGGCCGGCAATGAGCGCGGCACAGATGTCAGCAGCAATGACCGCAGCACTTTGGTTGAAACGGCCGAGATAAACCGCAGCCTCCTGGCTCTGAAGGTAGACTATGGCTGATGTGGAGGCATGCAGATAATAAATAACTGTCAGTGACTGCAGAGATGCAAATAGTCCATTTTCTGTCATGTCGCTCATCTAGTGTGCAGACAAAGTAGTCGTGGCTCTCTAAATTGAGTCTGTAAAGAAGAATGGTCAGACTTAACAAACCGTGTGCAGGTGCAGCATCTGCAGGGATTGAATGGTTTAAAGTTCTCTGAAGGTTAAATAATTTTGGTCCTGCATTTTAGATTCAAAATGGATAATTACTAGTCAGCATTTTTTATTGATAAACCCTTAGTTCACAAGTGCTAGCTCAGTAATGCATACGACTGTGCTACTTTAAAAAAAAAAAAAAGAAATTAAGTGGCTATTTGTTTTGTTTTCATATCTTGGTCATGGTCTTTTTGTACTAATTCAGTAATCATTTAACAGCAGTGGGCCTATTTTGTGGCATATGCTGTTTAGAGATGTTTAAAAGATAACAGTGAATATCTTTTGTGGCTTTGGAAATTGTGCTTGCACTTGGATGCAATTATCAGACTTTTCTCAGTGTTCCAACTGAAAAACGGTGAATATATGGTGCATTTTATGCTGTTTGGACCTTCTGATTTAGGTGTTCTTGTCTGTATGAAATGGGTCGCCATACATGCCACAGACTATCTATCTGTTGTTGCAGCCTAGGATTACATTTAGAAACTCGGGTGAATCAGGAAGTGGACTGTGTACAGCAGTGGTCTTTGCTTTAAGGTGTGAGGATGTTGAAATTGCACCAAACACACCCATGTGTCCACTCTTACGTCCTTTAGGAGTGTATCCGTTCACTGGGAATGAACAGTGATCACATTCCTTTCCGGATGAGCACTTTGACCAAAGTTCTCAGGGATTCCTTCATTGGAGAGAAGTCCAGGACCTGCATGGTATGTGAAAACACCAACTTTTACTGTTCTTGGTGTGTCATATGGTGTATTGTGGTCTGATTGAAGTGTAGTGGATGATGCTGATACACACTAAGCATGAGTGTATTTTTCCCCTCCTCCTTCCATAGATTGCTATGGTGTCTCCGGGCATGTCATCATGTGAATATACAATGAACACACTACGTTATGCTGACAGGTGCGCATGAAGCTTTTACTTGATGGCAAATGTTTTTTCTCCTTCTATAAAATGCTGATGTTTCATTCTGAAATTGGTATCATGTCTGTGACAATAAAGCTTGAAATATTTCCCACTGTTTGTCAGAGTGAAGGAGCTGAATGGCCATTCCAAGGGGAGCAGAGCCCCAAAGGCACAAGAGCCAATAAATAGCTCGTCAGAGGAGGTAAGCACAGCATCAATCAAAATTACTGAACATTATACCCTGTATGCGATTGTTAAAATGTGGTTTATCGCTTTCTTTGTGGTGTAGGAATCTGTTGAGGATACCAGTGTCTACGATGCCATATCTCAGGTGGCTGAACTGGAGGAAAAAGTGTATTCAGAGCTCAAGGTAGAATTTTCTTAACTTGTATTTATTGCATAGAAGTCATGATGCCATTTTTATAAAGTTCTTTCATAAATTCTCAAACCTTTTTTTCAAAAAATGTTTTGTTCTCAAGAGGGCTGGTGAGCTTGTAAATGCAATGGACCAAATCTCGTACAACATCGAGGCCGGGCTTCCTGACCTGATGGATCATTCCCGGAAGTTGCTGAGTTTGTACAAACTACTACTTTAATTGAGGGTTTAGTAGTATACTTCATCTTATTTAACCTTTTTAGATTATTGTTGAGTATTGCACAGCTTCTGTTTAAAGACATCCTTTTAGATAGTGGAGCTTTTGCATTTGTGAAAGACCTGACTCTTAACCAAAAACATCTTTCTGTCATAATTTTAATTGGTGCCCAACTAGACACTAAGAACCAACATCTGTGTGTGTGTTTCCGCAGACACAGTCCTGGCTTTGCAGTCTGCTGTGGATCAGGAGCGAATGGCGAGACTGAACCACTGAAACTGACCAAAAACTCACCCAGAAGAGCTAATTGTTTATTGAAAGTTTTGTCTGTTTCTTCGATTTTATTGTTTTGATCACTCTGTTTCGAAATAAAATGTATGAACACTATTGCATAAATGTCATCAATCAGTCTTGTATGACTTTAAAATTAAGTACTTTATGGATCTGAGAGTGTGAGGTGAGCTCTTGCCTGCACTCCAGATTGTAGGAAGACTTCATCTGTAATGCAGACAGACTATTTAACTGAACCGTGTGATCATGGGGGGTAAATTTCAGGTACAAGTTAGATGGAGAATACATCTGCTTCAAAGAATTATATTGGCAGTAAGCTCGATAATAACCCTTTAGGTCGTACACCAGTGGAACATGAGGTGAATGCATTTCCCAACAATTAAAAAAAAAAGTCATCCCCTACAGCACCGAAAGAAGTTAACGATTTAGAGGTGAAAATACAGATAAGCTCAGATTTTAAGTCTGTTTATCAAAGTGTTTTTGTGGGTCACTGTGCACTAGTAATGTACAACTTTAATATTTACTATTGTTTTTGGGGGGTGGGACAATTGGGAACGTGTATGAATATTTGATTTGGCTATGGGCAGATGATTTGCCACTAGAAACTAGCATTGAATTGCTCAATTTGAATAATTGTAAATAAAATTTAAAATTCCATCATTTGAAATTGAATTTTGTTTTCAGTTCATTTTCAGAACTAAAATTCTGCTCTTGTAATTCAAATTCAATTTACTACTTTGACACATTCATGTAATTTAGGAAGAGATTAACTGCAGCTCAGTGCACATTTTTAAAAAAAACAGTTGCAAAAGTTGAGTAATTCACATTGTGTGATTCAAATAAATTCATTTCCATGCTCTACAATTGAAAAGTAATTTTTAAATCCAATTCTTCAGTTTGAGTAGTCTTGCTTTGCCATAATGTAAATTAAACAAGACAAATTAAAAGTGAGTAAAATTCAGTTTCAATCTCATGAGTTGGACTGTAAACTGAGTAATCAACATTCAGTTTCTAAATTCAAGCATTCAAACTGGATAGTCTTGTCTGTTTAAAAGTTGACTTAAATGAGCCACCAAAATATTCACGGTATGTACTGTGCTATTTAGTTGAACATCCACGCCGGTAGGAGGCGCTAATGGTGGTGGCGGCCGTGTGTAAAAACTCAGTTTGAAGCGAGAGGAAAAGGAGGGACCAACCAGTGAGGAAGTGTACAGATTAACCTGCCGCTGTACGACCGAGTGAGTAAACTAACCCCGGAACGGATGGCGATGAAGTGGCTTCGGTTTTCGCTCCTCGCTTTGGGGGTTTTCTCGCTGTGCTGCGCCACGTCTGGTGACAGCAGTGGCGTGAAGAAGATGAAGATGCAGTTTGCGACGGGACCCCTGCTCAAGTTTCAGATTTGGTAGGCAAACAGGCGAAAAATCTGGCGAGTCATTGCACGCTAAACTCCCCGGCTAACAGCGTCGTAGGCCGAAAATCGATATAAGCTAGCTAGCGGTGGGTCGGTTTACGTTAACAAATCTCGGGGAAGAAACTTGCTCCTTGAATTTATCGGGAAATTTAATAAACTGACGCCAAAACTCACAGAGAGAAGACATTTCCTGGAATTTGGTGATATTTGCCAGTTTTCGTAAACATTTCGTCGAAATATAGCTTCACTTCCGCTGTCAAACATGCGGATGATATTAAAGCGTCGAGGAGCGTCCGTAAATTAGATTAACGTGTTGGTTGTGTCGTACTGACGAGCGGATTATTTCAGATCCCTGCAAAGGATATCACTGAATGCTGTTTGAACACTTGGCCTTTGGTTTTGTAGTTTAGTCTGGTGCCTTGCCAGAATGAAATTATCCTCATAACTGTGTTATCTTATCCGCTTCGTGTCTTACATTAAATCCAAACCAGTTTATTTTATCAGTTGTAATTGTTTACAGGGACCAATTCAACTCAGATAATGCAGGTTTACATCTGAAAAAGCCTTGTAACCATTGTATTGCAAGTGAAATCTTATTTATACATCATAATTACTATATTTCAATCTTGAGGGTCATAATTTAAAGATTGTATCCCCTAGTCTGATTGCAGAAGAGATCATTTCTTTATTTTATAGATGAAACCCTACCTTTAAAAAAGTTAATTGCAAATTTACCAAACACACACAGTCTAAACACTGGAAGCAATGCTATATTTTGACTGTATTCATCCTAAATGCTATGCCTCATTACACTGTAAACTCCAGACATTTCTATGTTTACTATTATTTGGTTATTGGAAAAGACAAAGTGTGTTTGGACGTTGTAACTCTTTGATCCTGATAACAACAGCTGTAGATGTGTATAAACCGGAAATGCCTGATGCGGCTCTCAGTCTGGTCTTTTGAATCCCAACATAGCTACTCGAAAATGTTGACAAGATCAGGCATTCTTCTTTAATGTGTTTTGCAAATAGTGATGTCTTATGGTTGTACAATGTAATTAGCTGGTAAATATGACTGAGATAAACAATAACATGACATTTTCTATCTAAATTTGCTTTTCTTTGAAGCAAACTTATGCATGTTGGAGTACAAAGTATTGAAATTGCTGCAGCTAAATGGAATTTCACACCTGTCAGCGAGCGGTCTGCAGATAAGTTTGGAATTCAGATCTCAAGGTTACGTTGTCAGACGCTGTGCTTTTGTGACTTGTTTTTTTTTTCCTTGCAACTGTACGCTGTGTATATCTTCCTAACATTGTTTTTGTCCTCACGCAGCATTTCCTGAGGGTACAAGCGGGTGTTTGAGGAGTACACGCAGGCCTTGTACCAGCGGTACCCAGACATCCGCATTGAAGGGGAGAACTATCTTCCGATACCCATCTATCGGTAAGAGGGAGAGATTGTCTGCCTTGTTACAAGTGGATTATGTCCGGCTTTATTAAAGCAGCCTGAAATCTCCCTGGGATTAGCTGTGATTTGACCAAAGAAGTGGAATTCTCTTTCCACAGGCTTTTCTGCCCTCTGGTCTTTAGTAGTTAGCAGATAATAATAATCAATATTTGCATGCTTTGAAGTGAAATATTTGAGCTACCACCAATTTCCTTTCCATATTTTGATTTGATATCATGTAGTGAGGGGTTTGCCAGTTTATTAGGTATGCCTAGTTAAAACTTAGTGCTGTACAGCAGTAGTACTGCCGCAAAATTTACCTTTGTTGTATTAACGAGCAACTGTTAAAGTAATTTTTAATAATTTAGGAAACGCAGCATTTCATAGATGTTGCTGGATGCAGCTTCGATCATGTCTTAGATGTATTTGGTTTTAGGACTTTTACTTTGAAAATATCCTGACTGAAGTTTCTTCCTGGGTTATGGGAAGCTGTGATTGATATTTCACCTATCTGGCGTTTTTTTTAGACACAAGCAATCAACACAATGAGTGATTATAAAAAGACTATATATCTGTTAAAAACTATTCTTCAGTGTATTTCTCACCCCAGTCTGGAATTGTCCATTAACTGTTTCTGTTTTGTGCGCTGTTCATGATCATTTGGATCCTTATTAAACCGTAATTGTCTCATTTTTGTCTCATAACATCAGTCAGGTTGTTAATCCTAATTGCCCTGGGAATTAGGATGTATTTGCATCACCAGCCTCTGGTTTGTGCAGCAGTCCCAGGTGTCATTAAAGGAGGGGCATTACAGCGACTCTCAGGTCCTCATCTTGTGAACGCTTAATGAATACACCAGAGATTAGCCCCATTCAAGGCAGGAGACAGTATCGCACCCCGGGTTTCAAATTCTTCAGCCCGTGTTATGCTTGAAATCTTGCAATGTTTGTTTCTTGCTCAGTCGCTGGCCCAATAAAAATATGTCCACTGATGGGTTGCAGCGGCCTGTTCCACATGTTTCACACAGGAGTAAATAGAATGTAGGCCCTGTTGGTCATATTAAAAAAAATACATGTTAAAATGAAGCTAAATTTTATTATGACATTGTACATGTGAAAATCGAATTTATTTTTAAAGCTCAAATAAAATGCACATTTTGATCCCCAAACATTACATGTTAACCTAAATAAACTGTGTGCAGGCTTTAACTGTGCCATGATCATTTTACCATTTCTGGACCGTTTTGACATCTATAACAAGTGTTGTCTGTTTCAAAAGTTTTTTTCTGTTTTCTTTCTTCAGACACATTGCTTCCTTCCTGTCTGTCTTCAAACTACTTGTGATTGGGCTGATTATTATCGGCAGGGACCCTTTCGCACTCTTTGGTATGCAAGCCCCAGGTATCTGGGAGTGGGGCCAGGGAAATAAGGTAAGGTTTCCTGGAATTAAAAATGTTTTCAAGCTTTGATCCGGAGTTTCCACTGTAGGGTTCACATGTAACGGTGTGTTAGAGGCCGGAGCCAGGATTGTCCGTACGCTGCTGGTGCTCATTTGTTTTTGCAGGTTATCACAGATACCACACAAAAGCATGGGTAGAATACAGAAATGGAGGAAGGTGGGCTGTACTTGGGTTGTTTTTGACACATTTGCGTGCGCACGTACATGTACACGCTGCCCAGAACAAGACGAACCCACAGGATTTCATTAGGTGCTCATTCACAGGCTTAAGGATGTGTTGGGAAGTATTGTTTGGCTTGGATCCGCTATTCCCAGGGTTACAAACCTGCTAAAGACTCAGAGGGAGAAAGGCCGTTGACTTCAGACCACAAATATTGGCAAATACACTCCTTCATTAATGGATATTCTTGTGTTTTAACAAAAGCTCAAGAAGATGCTCATAAGTAATGTTTTGTGGCAAACTGATAATTAACAGAAAACCTTGCGTTTGTGTACAGACTAGATAAAGATTCAGCATTTGGCTGTGTTTTTCTAGTAAATGTACTGTTTGTAAAATATTACCTAAGCAGCATCTGACTGATAATAGAGAGCCTGACGGTCTCCAGCAGTGTGTGTGTGCTTAAACCTGCAGTAGTTCTATCTGTGGTAATGATAAATTCTTTCTATATTGACTTCTATCAGTAAATCAAAACCCTTAAAATAAGACATCTGGTTTCACTGTCTGCACCAGTGACTTAAATTTACTAGTGTGTAATCGTACTACGTTAATCTTCTCACCCAGTAAGGACAGCTCGGTATAAGAGGATGTCCCTGTGTCACACATGAACAATTCTTCACAAGCAAAGTGCAGAGAGAAAGACGCCTAACACAGGCACTAAAAACCTGTTTATAAGTGACTTAGTTTATTTACTCATTCATCAAAATTGACACAGGTCAGTTGGTTAACCAGTGTCTGGTAACAGAAGTGTTGCTGCAGTAATGTCTAATCTGTGTGAAGAAAACAGTTTGAACAAATAAAGCCCTAGCAGCAGGCCTTATTTTCGGTAGATGTCTGTAGAAAGGTAGTGTCTACAGATACGGACCCGTACCACAGGCTATGGGTACGGGTGACCAGATCTCGCGTATCTGATTGGCAAATGGCAAGTGCCGTATCCGTAGTCCACAGACTACGGGTACGGGTCTGTACCTCTAGCAACAACCTAAGAGAAAAGACAACAATCTGATAACGGTGTGTGTAAACATTCTCATAGTAGTCACCTGTTGCTAAACCAGCTAGGCTCCAATAACAGCTTAGCTGTGGTTGTGGAACTGTGACGATGCATGTGACTGCCGAATGGATTTACCAGATTTGTGTATTAACTAAAATGCATGTAGTGTGTCAGCTAACCTAATTAGCAGCTGTTTCCCCAACATTCCACCTGCCAGAAGTGCTCTACATTTATCCTGCAGGATTTTGTCCTCTTTGTTGCATGGAAACATTAATGACTGTAAAAAAAAAAAAAAAGGGTGCAGAACACCTGATTCAAATTTCTGTCATTCTTCTTGCAGATATATGCCTGCATGATGGTGTTCTTCCTCAGTAATATGATTGAAAACCAGTTAATGTCAACAGGAGCATTTGAAATCACATTAAACGGTGAGTCTGGTTCGGGAGCACGGACGTACTAACTGAACTCAGTGGTTTTGGCGTCAGATTCGGCTGCAGCTTTTAGAACACAAATGATGGAAATGTTTTGATGAATAGTGCTTTTTTTCTCTCTGTAGTTACAGTATTCAGAACAACCTGTAGTATTTT
Organism: Acanthochromis polyacanthus; assembly: GCF_021347895.1. Lineage (NCBI taxonomy): Eukaryota > Metazoa > Chordata > Actinopteri > Pomacentridae > Acanthochromis > Acanthochromis polyacanthus. Next base: position 25,447,270 of record NC_067121.1, read on the forward strand.
ATTACATCATAACGAAAAAAAAAGTCCTTGTAATGTTAATAAAATTGAGAGGCATTGGAAGATAATCCAGTTACTTAAGTGGAAGTATTGTCTTTTTTAATAGATGTGCCAGTGTGGTCAAAGCTGGAATCAGGTCACCTGCCCTCCATGCAGCAGCTTGTGCAAATCCTGGACAACGAGATGAAGATGAACGTTCACATGAACACAAGACCACACCACCACTCTTAACCCTATTATTCTATTCCTGGCTGGAGCTAGAAGTCCCTCCATGTAAGTGCAGTACTGTTCAAAGCACTGGCTTCACCAAATCAGAAACCAGATACACCAGAGATACTTTTTTTCTCTTACTTTGAAGATGTTCTACCCAGTGTAAATGTTAATGCTGTTTAATGTGGTCTAGGTTTGAGGTGGGTTTCTCACTGGGCTGTGAAGTGATGTTTATGAACGTCTGCGCTGAAGGCAGGAAGACTGCTAGCACAGACTGGATGCCCTCATCACTCTTCACCACGCCACTTAGAGATGTCCTGCCCCCGACGCCAGAGTGGGATCCATGGCAACAGTGCTGGCCATTCTGTCATTTTCTTGTACTATTCATACTACTGCAGATTTCATCCAGGTGATATTAGTGGTCCCATGACAAGAGATTTAACATTGATTCTTGTAGTCTTTAACTTGTTGCATATAATTGAGCTGTGTGAATTTTTAAAAAAAAAGTGTCATTTGTACCACTGAGCCATATGTAAAATTTTGAGTTTATTGTTCCAAAAGTAGTTCATCATGTAGAAAAATGCAACACTTAAAATCTGTCATCACTGTTGTGGAAATTACTGTTGGGAAAGTGTGTCTTGGTATGATTTCTGAATAATTTTTATATTTACATACCTTGGAGGAAGCTAAGAAGATTAATAAAACATATTGTAACTATTTTACTGTGAAGCTGCTGTGTGTTTGTGAGCTTTCCTGACTGAGGTTGTGGAGGAAGTTGATCAGCAGAAAGTTATGCTGCTACAAACTGAATCTGAATTGCTGGATTTAAATAATTATGATTTGAATTTAACTCGTAATTTATTTAACTGATACTATTATCCAATGACGTTGAAACTGAATGTAATATTTTGAAATTGAATTCAGTTGCTGTGAAATTCTATTTGATCCTCATAAAGTCAGCACTCGGTGTTTAGTTTTTACAATTCATATTCAGTTACCGCGCACAACATCGAAGTCATTAGGAAGAGTAGTCGGTAGCAGAGCCTCGAAAAGGATCTGCCTGATTCTCTGGCACCTTCACAGAAGTGAAGCTGAACTCTCCTGGATCCAGTTGCTGTAGTATGGAGTAATTCGCTGAGACTGAAGGATCATCGCAGTTTTTTGGGTGAGTTCTGTGAGCTGATCAGTTACAGAATTATGTAAACTGAATGTAGAGAGTTGTATTTCTGTGAGAATCAAACATCTGAATTCAGTTTCAAAATGTGTTCAATTTCAATCTAATAAATTCAAATTGTAAGATTAAAATTGAGCAAATTTCTGCCTATAGTTTATAGCTGTTATCCGCTGTTTTCAACAAGGCTGCAGTCTCTTTAGATAAAAAAAACCTAAACAGACAGCAGTCAAGACAGTGCATGTCTTTTGCCATCTGTTCAGCCTAATGTCATGAAGAAGTCTTCGGGTTCTACACTGATCTGATTAGATGAAGCAACATTGCTGAGATATGAGTACAATGCAGCTAAAATATACAGCTTGAACAACATGTTTGAGTTTTGTATACACCTCACAATGAAAAAGGTCACATTTCATTAGGAGTTTTTATATAATACCCACATTTGATAGTTTAATTCTTCACCAAGACCAAAGCTACACTTGAGGAATTGGCTTCAGTGCTGGTTGCCTGTCAGCAGGATTGCACAAAATCTACTCAGCCAAGTTCCATCAGACTGGGTCAACAGGTGGTTAAAGGTCACAGAAAGCATCAGTTAACTTTGGGCATCGCATTATTTAAAGCTCCTGCTTTGTCTGAGTGCATTTTTAATTGGTAAAATCAGACACTGTACAAGAAGAGTTTGATGCTGCCTTTGTGTCAGTAATCTTTATTGCAGGCACAGTAAACAATCTTTAATAAGCACTTATGGATGAAGGCTCGATCACTGTCACTCATCACTACATCAGCGCTGTTGTCCAGAATCCTTTGGGCAGCTGCTTGGAGTTGAAGGGAAATTGTGGTGTTTGGTGGTTGGTGGTGAGACGACTTCATCAGGTTCTGGTGAAGATCCTGAATGGCGAGGTTGATCCTTATCTTGGCTGCAGACACCAACAGCTCCTCTTTTGATGCTGATGATCTTGAAGTAGGTGTCTTGTATTCACACTAAAAAAAAAAGAGTTTTTGCTCACATTAAATAAGCACTTTATGCTATTTTAGATTTTTATATGATTAAATGTTGGCTTTCATTTGTGTCAAGATGCCATAGTTTCTAGAGATAGCAAATGTAAAATGTCAACCATAAAACCTCTCTCATGTAATGCATCATAAGAAACAGCATTTCAGACTTTATTGTTACAGCAAATATAAATATAAGCAAGCTAAAGTGAGGTATCTCAACATGCAGACATTAACTGGCACTAGTAAGAACATATATTTAAGAAGTTTAAGGCACATTGCCTACATATTCCTCTGTGGAAACCATAAAAAAGAATAAAAAGGATTGCTGTTTGTACTGCAGAGATGGAAGTTCTTTCATCTGATAAGGACATGGACAGAAAAAAAATAAACCAAGTGCTTGTGAAGATACACAAGAACAATCACTCGGGGTTTATTATTTCTATTCTGTTTTGAAGAAATATGTTGGTTAAAAATAGGAAACAATGCTTCAGTTTCACCTGAGCACAGCAGGCACCCACACTGAACTTGGCCTGTTGGCCTCTAGCCAAGAAGGAGACAAACACTTGTTTGTTTCCAAGGACTCGGACTCCGATGGTTTTGTTGAGGGACAGGATGAGGGGGTGCAGGGGGTGGGAGTCACACTCAGACTGGCCCAGCTCCATCGACAAGTCCTGGCACCTGCATCATTTAAACACTGGCCACCTGATTTGTTTACGACCAACCTGCAACGTGAACACATACTCACATATACACATAATAGCGCTTTGTCACTGATTTTCAGGACCAGGCTGTGGATATATGAAATTATTATATTTCAGCCCCTTTATCTTTAAACCATACATGAGCATGCTGCTATTAATATGGAGACATTTGTTAGCCAGATTGACATGTCAGGATTAACTAATAAATTATCTCTACTAAAAAGTATTTATCACAAGTAGAAAAATAATGACTAGAATAATTATTAATTTAATCTTTGATAAACACATTGTTTTTTCTTTACCATATGTTTCCATTGCTGTGATAGCACGCCGCCCTGCCATCAGACTGGAACACGGCTCTGATTGGCTGTTTGGGAGCACTGCTGTCATCATACACAATGCAGACTCTTCCATTTCGTTCAGTCACCACAACAATGAGAGCCAAGTGGCCTGAGGGGTAACTGTAACCATGACGATAAGGATGGGAACACCCACTGTAGAGTTCATGTTGCATTTCTCATGCAGTGTGAATAAACTGTACTGTACTATTATTGGTCTCCATGTTAAAAGTCTAGAGAAAATCTCATCACATGATAAAAATCCATTCACAATAAATTCCATGTGAGTGGATACAAGACCTCAGCAGAGCCATCAGGGAACACGGTGAGAAATCTCACACCATCGGCATAGTACTTCTGTAGAAATCCACTCTTCTTCTGTGAATGCACAGGAGAGTAATAAAGTAAAAAAATGTTGACGAAATGAATTTAACTGTATTTATGCATCTCATGTTGCATGTTGCAAGGATGCCCAACAACTGTGCAAATCACTCATTACAACCACTATGCAGTCTGAAAAATGCTTTTATAATGTTTTCTTGGGGTGTGAAGTCAGAAAAATACCCTTGATGATCAGCAATTTTCATAACTCTGTCTCCTTAATGCACTGATGTGGGTTTTTATGAGGAACAGACTAGGAAACACTATTTTTGAGAGTTGCATTATGGAAATTGCAGGCTCTACATTTAGATAATTTTAGGGCCTGATGTATAAATGAGACCAAACATGACCTCTGCTGTGTTGTTCTTTAAAGTGTCTCCTGCCACCTAACCTGTCCTCCTCCACTCTGCTTTAATCACAGTCTTAAATCAGTGAAGTAACATTTCAGTTGCAGTATTATAACCATCATCATTTTACCAATATTTAGCAAAAATCTTACATTTGCTAAGTGAAATCAAGGTTTTATGCATTAATTACACACAGTGTGACCACATGGTGGCACTATATATACTTGTACAAAGATTAAGACACAGTATGATGCAGATTTCTGTGGTGTCTACAATAATAATTTCCATACTGTATATCATACAGTGTTCCTTGGCAAAAAACAAAACAAAACAACTATTCAGATATTTGTAGTCTAGTGAAATAAAACAACAAAAACAGAAGCAGTCATTTGTGGGTACCTGATGATGACATATTCCAAAGTGAATTGGCTTGTGATCACAAAAGGGGAACGACGCCTGCTCCTCTTCCTCCTTTATTTTCAAGCAGTTTTCAGTCGTGCTACTAGAATGTACTGTCCAGAATCCTTTTGCTGGAGCACAAGAGAGCTGGAAAATGAGGGCTTGTGATGATAAGGAAACCAAAAAAAAAAGCACAGAACAAACCAATCATTGTCACAAAGCCATTTAAAGTCAAAATACTGTTTTTACAAATTAGTTGAACAGAAACACAAAAGTAGCAAAGACTTGTTGTGTGACAGATTTCCAGATTTAATGATGTCGGTGAATTTGTTGCTTGCTGAGTAGTTACTCACAGGTTGCTGCTGCCTGTAGATTAATAGAGTAATCCTTGTAGGTTCTCTGTTCTGGTTGTCTTCTGTTAAAAATACAGACATTAACATCAATGCTGCTCTCACGTTTCTACTTATCATGTTTCAATGCATTTCGATCATTCAGTCTTCATAAATACAAACATTTTAAAATGCAAATATGTACCCAAGCCCACTTGATAAGTCCATTTTGAAGTTGTTGTGATCTTTCAACTCCCTGCCTTGCACGAGCACCTCCTCTGTCTGTTTTGCTGGTTTGTCTTTCACTGATGTCTGATTTCTGAGCGTGCATCTCCCCTCAAACAAAATTCTCTGTTTCAGCATCGTCTCACAAAGCTGCTGCCGCTGGGAACAACAGAAGGTTGGAGTCTTCTACAATGAATACAAAACAGGATGCAAGGAGGTCACTCGTGCAAGAGCCACATGTGGGGAATTTGGTTTTGAATATTTACTATCCGCCTCACCTCAAGCTCCTGTAGCCATGTTGTATCCAGTGAAGGTGTGGCCTGTTCCCCACAGTGCTCACATTTGCCTGGGAATTCAACTGGAGGCTGGGACTGGACAACATTAGACTAATCAGTAACATAATGCAGTTGTAGATGGAAATTTTAAACCATAGGTAAACATTTGATCTTGGTACCACTGGGAGAATGGTTGTTAGATTCATCTTGTGGTTGTCAGACTCGCGATTGTACGTCAGAACTCCTGCAGCTACGGTACAATAGGTGGGTGGGTCACTGACACACAGTGGAGGATATTTCTCTTGTTCACTCTTACCAGAGAGAAAAATACATATAAAGGAAATAAGTCAATATTGGAAGATCTGAGTGGGAATGAGACATTATTTGATGAAAACAGATTCATTTTCTGTCCACTACATCATCTGTCTTACATGGTCACCCAGGATACACAACAGATTGTTTTTCAGTGGAGCAGCAGCATCTAATGTCAAACAAAAGTCAGTGATTTGAGTCATTGTAGGTCTAAACAAGAGAAAGCTTTGAAGGTCAAATTGCCATTTCATATATTTACTTTTTCAAAGCATTTTGATTGGGCTTGAAACCCACTCACAGGAAAAGCTGGACTTCCTCTTTATGTCCATCCCGTTGATCGTAGTGTGTGTTCAGTGTATTTGTCCCGGGATGAAACAGCATAGTCACCGCTGTAGGCTCTCAGCTTCTGCTGCTTAATAAATGTATAAAGCACAGAGAATGGACAGCACAGTCTATCACACACAATTGCAGTCAAGTTGAATTGATTTAGTGCAGCATGGTGAAGAAATAAGGTTAATAAATGACTGTAATTTTAATTTGACTGGAATATATTATCATGAAAATGGCATATTTACAAAAACACAAGCTAATACACTCACCAGAGCAGCAGTCACATATTTAGCAGTGCTTCACACTTGCTGGTGTTGTTGGTAACCAAGGAGATAAAACAGTTGTATGGCAATGTGCAAACATAATAGCCTGCCTAATTTTATGCTGCCGGCCGACTAGTTATAATGCACACTAACCTCATGAAACACATTTCCAATACTCGTACAATATTGTACACACTTGACACCAGGATTGAATATCCTAAAATCTGATGTACATGTTGTCAAGGCTCCAGTATTTGAAAAAAAAAAATACAATTTCAAATTGTCAAACCCTGACAGACTAAATCTGGTCTTATTTTTGAATATTTCTGAACTCTTTTAATATGTGCATTTGTTAATTCAGCAGTTCTTGTATAAATAGCCTAAATGATGCAAAAGATGTAAACGCCAAAGAGTTTGTGAAATTTGGAAACAAGAAATAAACCATGACATTGACAACAGTCTCACCTTCAGGTTTTCTGGAGCCTCATCAGCAGATGGAGTTTGCCCAGTTGTCATGGAATTGTTAATGTTCGAATTTGAAACATTTTCTGAGCTCCAAAGTTCATTCCTGACTTTGGAAATAGCAGTTGCCAAAACAACCGTCCTTTAAGGCCCATTTTGTAGCTGTTATTGGGTTTTCATGGGTAAGGAATACACACTGATGTAATGATTACCCTAAATACAGTGTAAAATTCATAGCATAAAAGTGTTGTAGTCATCTGTATATTAAACTTGTATGTCTTTTTAAACCAATTATTTTACTCATTTTTGCTGTCCAGTATTATGTTCGAATACTGTTTCTCAATGAGATGGCCTAGTGCTTGTGGATTCTTTTATGTGGTTATCTGGGTCATGAACGTCTCTGATGGCCTGCTTTGATCATTTAATAAAGATAAGCTTCAGTATTTAGTCAGAAACAGGTTTGGATATTTTTTTTTTTAATTACCCATGAAATGAATCTTGTTCTGAATTGAACAACTCCTACAGTGACAGTAAAATCTTCCTGCTGTGTCTCCTGTCACCTTTCAATTTTGCCCAGCTGTCACCAATCCCAGGTCATTAGAGAACTATCAGCTACTCTACCTGCTGCCTCTTCTGATTGGTTGTTGCAGTACCTGATTTAATTGCTGCCAGACAACTTCACAACATAAATAGCCTCAACTGATCAGCAGTTCATAGCTTTTAACCTTTCCAGGGGCCAGTTTCACCAAGCAGATTCAAGAAACTGAGTTTAATCCTCAACTCTGAGTTGATCTTATATGTATAACCTGTTCATCTGGTTGCATGCTGCCTCTTGACCAGGTCATTATCAAAAATGAGAACTAGCTCTCAAGTAACTTACCTGGGAAAATTAAAAAAAAAAGAAATTACATGGCCTCTGATTTCAGCTGTTATAAATGGGCCTCTTCCCAAAGGACCATGTCTCTGGAGCTACAACTGAAACCTGAGCAAAACAGTTGCCCAGATGGCTGCAGACAATGTAGGAAGTGTGTGTGAGAACATGTCTAACTTTGAGTGATCTCTTTCCACAGATATATTGTCAAATTCACAGCACAGCTTTTGCATGGGGAATTTTCCAAGTGAGTTGTAAAATTAGTTACCAGTGCACAGTCATCCACTAAATTTCTTTGTTGGTTCAATCACTGGTCCCACCACACACACTAAAGTGTCCTTGAGCAAGACTGAACCCCAAATAGCTCCCAATGGCAGGTCTGTCACAACTGGTGTGTGACTACAACTAGATAGAAATGTGCCTTTTAAATCCTTTTACAAGCAACCATATTGGCAGATTGTTACAAGTCCATCCATCCATCCTCTATACACTGCTCCATCCTCACTAGGTTTGTGAGGGGGTGCTGGAACCTCTCTCAGCTGAGATTGTTACAAGTGAAAATGTTAAATCAAAACCAAACAACCAGAAAAGATACATGTAGCTGTGGTGAGTTTCCTTTTGTCTTCAAGTTGTTTTGACCTTCACACTGAGAAAGCAAGGAAAAATACCAAAGTTGCTCACTTTAAAATTGTACTTTATTTTAGTTTGAGAACAGAATATTGCCTCATGTAGATCATTTACCTCTGCTACAGTCACCTTCATTGCTTTGTAAAGTCAAAAGTGCCAACATCTGTTTTTAACAGCTAAACTTGAAGAACTTCACCTGACATGGTCACTTATCTTCTTTAAACCATTTCATCAGACGAGCATTAAGGAAGGGGGATTTGCTCCAATTGAATGTGGTCGCCATGTAAATGGTGTTTGTGACCATGTGGAGGAAAGTGTGGATGGCCATGAGGAGGATAGTGTGGAAGATGGTGTAGAAGATAGTGTGGATGGCTATGAGGAGGATAGTGTGGATGGCTATGAGGAGTCACCGTGGTGGTCGTTGGTGCGGTCACATATGGCACAGGATGTTTTGGATACTGTGGATGGTGAAAGGGAGAAACATAAGGCAGCACATGATGATAGGGCACCTGTGGTTTGGTTGTGTCAGTATGGTCAGACTCATGGTAATGCCAGAGATAATGTGGAGGGACATGTTGATAGAGGGGTAAAGCAAACAAATGGGAATGAGCATAGTGATGCTCACTTTCAGTGCTTGGCAAAGTAGTTTTTGGAGGGTCAGGCAGGTAGTAATGATGGGGAAGCAAATGGTGGTATAGTGGGTATTTGGGCAATTCTGGCTTGTGTGCATGGTCTGGTAGAACTGGGTACTTTGGATATGGAAACAAATAGAAGGGGGGGAATTTGAGGTTGGGGTGTTTTGCAAGGTGAGCAGGTACAGTGTAATGTGGGGCAGGAGTTGTATGAGCAGGTTTGGGACACACGAGGGAGATTGGATATCCTTTGAAGCTCAGTGGCACCACATAACTTCCACCCTTGGGACAAGAACATAAAAAAAAAATAATAATCAGAACAAGGCCTCATGAAGCAAAAGTTACACTAGGTCACATTTAAAATGACTATCCAGTTGCTGTGTTAATTAGGTCAATAGTTATGTAAGATTTAAATGTTTTGTCTGGTCATATCCAAAGAGTCCAAAAACAGAGGCTCTATAATTCCAGACAAAAGCATAAAATTCTCCTCCAGCCGATGTTTGACATTTTGATCAAACAACTGCATCAGTCATTTGATTTTGAGAAGTCATTTGCAATCAGATCTTGGCTGCATGACAATCTTCAAATGCACAACCAATTACCAGATTTTTACTCTTCCCATCACTCCAAAGTGCTGCATTCCTGTAACTAAAGTTACCTTTTGATACACGTTGCAGCCATTATAAGGGACCAACATATGAAGTGCCATGGAGTTCTTCTGCACTTTGTAGCCACAGCTCGGAGGGATGTGGGACAGTGGTAGTGGTGACCTATATCCTGTGGGTTTGGGAGAGAAATTTCTCAGTCACAATGCAAACACTGGTGTAAATGCATTATAAAGAGTGTAGTATTGCTTTACCTCGTTCCAACAAAAGGTGTGAAACTGCTGGACCAACAACTCTAAACTTCATCTGATCCTTCAGACACTGCAGGGTAGGTGACAAGTGCTTCCATTCTGCTTCTCCAGAACTAATATCATGCATATACCCTTTTTCCCAGCCTGACAAGAAACCATGAGTACCAATCACCATCCATATTGTTGCATTGGTCTCTTTGCATTAACTGTAATTGTTACAACAATGCTTGCTGCTCTCAGTCATAATGCTCTTCAAAAAAAATAAAAAAAAATAAAAAAAGTTTGAGAACATTTGAGATAGATTTTAGACTTACCGACAGAGTCTGCTTGATAAGAAGTTTCATCCTCCACAGAGCCATTTGAAGACGTCCTCCTGGTCCCATCACTGATGTGTGACTCAAGGCCTGACCCTATCTGAAAAGCTTTCCCAAAAACAATTGTCCCCTCCAGAACACCTGTCGTTGTGGCTGCAACGGCTTCGTGCCGCTTCTCTGTTTTCTTCAGTCGATAACAGTCTGTCGTTTGGATTAAACAACAAGTCAGAAGAACACCTGCAGCTAAGCAAACAGTAACACTCTTCCTTTTTTCTTTACACATGTTGTTATTTTGTGTGACTCCTGGAATGGTTAAAAGCTATGAACTGCTGATCAGTCGAGGCTATTTATGTTGTGAAGTTGTCTGGCAGCAATTAAATCAGGTACTGCAACAACCAATCAGAAGGGGCAGCAGGTAGAGTAGCTGACAGTTCTCTAATGACCTGGGATTGGTGACAGCTGGGCAAAATTGAAAGGTGACAGGAGACACAGCAGGAAGATTTTACTGTCACTGGAGGAGTTGTTCAATTCAGAACAAGACTAATTTCATGGGTAATTTTTGAATAAAGAAAAGATATCCAAACCTGTTTCTGACTAAATACTGAAGCTTGTCTTTATTAAATGATCAAAGCAGCCCTTCAGAGACGTTCATCATGACCCAGATAACCACATAAAAGAATCCGCAAGCACTAGGCCATCTCATTGAGAAACAGTATTAGAACATAATACTGGACAGTATTTAGGGTAATCATTACATCAAAGTGTATTCTTTACCCATGAAAACCCAATAACAGCTACAAAATGGGCCTTAAAGGACGGTTGTTTCGGCAACTGCTATTTCCAAAGTCAGGAATGAACTTTTGAGCTCAGAAAATGTTTCAAATTCGAACATTAACAATTCCATGACAACTGGGCAAACTCCATCTGCTGATGAGGCTCCAGAAAACCTGAAGGTGAGACTGTTGTCAATGTCATGGTTTATTTCTTGTTTCCAAATTTCACAAACTCTTTGGCGTTTACATCTTTTGCATCATTTAGGCTATTTATACAAGAACTGCTGAATTAACAAATGCACATATTAAAAGAGTTCAGAAATATTCAAAAATAAGACCAGATTTAGTCTGTCAGGGTTTGACAATTTGAAATTGTATCTTTTTTTCAAATACTGGAGCCTTGACATAACATGTACATCAGATTTTAGGATATTCAATCCTGGTGTCAAGTCTGTACAATACTGTACGAGTATTGGAAATGTGTTTCATGATGTTTGTGTGCATTATAACTAGTCGGCCGGCAGCATAGAATTAGGCAGGCTATTATGTTTGCACATTGCCATACAACTGTTTTATCTCCTTGGTTACCAACAACACCAGCAAGTGTGAAGCACTGCTAAATATGTGACTGCTGCTCTGGTGAGTGTATTAGCTTGTGTTTTTTGTAAATATGCCATTTTCATGATAATATATTCCAGTCAAATTAAAATTACAGTCATTTATTAACCTTATTTCTTCACCATGCTGCACTAAATCAATTCAACTTGACTGCAATTGTGTGTGATAGACTGTGCTGTCCATTCTCTGTGCTTTATACATTTATTAAGCAGCAGAAGCTGAGAGCCTACAGCGGTGACTATGCTGTTTCATCCCGGGACAAATACACTGAACACACACTACGATCAACGGGATGGACATAAAGAGGAAGTCCAGCTTTTCCTGTGAGTGGGTTTCAAGCCCAATCAAAATGCTTTGAAAAAGTAAATATATGAAATGGCAATTTGACCTTCAAAGCTTTCTCTTGTTTAGACCTACAATGACTCAAATCACTGACTTTTGTTTGACATTAGATGCTGCTGCTCCACTGAAACACAATCTGTTGTGTATCCTGGGTGACCATGTAAGACAGATGATGTAGTGGACAGAAAATGAATCTGTTTTCATCAAATAATGTTTCATTCTCACTCAGATCTTCCAATATTGACTTATTTCCTTTATATGTATTTTTCTCTGAACAAGAGAAATATCCTCCACTGTGTGTCAGTGACCCACCCACCTATTGTACCGTAGCTACAGGAGTTCTGACGTACAATCGCGAGTCTGACAACCACAAGATGAATCTAACAACCATTCTCCCAGTGGTACCAAGATCAAATGTTTACCTATGGTTTAAAATTTCCATCTACAACTGCATTATGTTACTGATTAGTCTAATGTTGTCCAGTCCCAGCCTCCAGTTGAATTCCCAGGCAAATGTGAGCACTGTGGGGAACAGGCCACACCTTCACTGGATACAACATGGCTACAGGAGCTTGAGGTGAGGCGGATAGTAAATATTCAAAACCAAATTCCCCACATGTGGCTCTTGCACGAGTGACCTCCTTGCATCCTGTTTTGTATTCATTGTAGAAGACTCCAACCTTCTGTTGTTCCCAGCGGCAGCAGCTGTGTGAGACGATGCTAAAATTCAATTCACTTTGGAATATGTCATCATCAGGTACAAATCTGTCACACAACAAGTCTTTGCTACTTTTGTGTTTCTGTTCAACTAATTTGTAAAAACAGTATTTTGACTTTAAATGGCTTTGTGACAATGATTAGTTTGTTCTGTGCTTTTTTTTTTTTGGTTTCCTTATCATCACAAGCCCTCATTTTCCAGCTCTCTTGTGCTCCAGCAAAAGGATTCTGGACAGTACATTCAAGTAGTACGACTGAAAACAGCTTGAAAATAAAGAAGGAAGAGGAGCAGGCGTCGTTCCCCTTTTGCGATCACAAGCCAATTCACTTTGGAATATGTCATCATCAGGTACCCACAAATGACTGCTTCTGTTTTTGTTGTTTTATTTCACTAGACTACAAATATCTGAATAGTTTTTTTCTTGCCAAGGTCCACTCTATCATATACAGTTTGGAAATTATTATTGTAGAAGCCACAGAAATCTGCATCATACTGTGTCTTAATCTTTGTACAAGTATATATAGTGCCACCATGTGGTCACACTGTGTGTAATTAATGCATAAAACCTTGATTTCACTTAGCAAATGTAAGATTTTTGTTAAATATCGGCAAAATGGTCATGGTTATAATACTGCAACGAAATGTTAGTTCACTGATTTAAGACTGTGCTTAAAGCAGAGTGGAGGAGGACAGGTTAGGTGTCAGAAGACACTTTAACCCTCGTGTTGTCCTTACCAAAAATTGTTGCCTTGTCTGAAAAAAGTCCAAAAATTAAGAAAAAAATTCCCCAAATTTATAAAAATTTGCTAAATCTTCAGGAAGAAAATTCCTGAAAATTTTCCCTCGAAAGTTTTATTTTTTTAAACAAAAAATCCCCAAATTTGACAGCGAAATTCACTGGATTGTGGTTGATTTTTTTTTCTGAATGTTCTTAAACATTTTTTTAAGAAATCTTCCTGCTGTGTCTCCTGTCACCTTTCAATTTTGCCCAGCTGTCACCAATCCCAGGTCATTAGAGAACTGTCAGCTACTCTACCTGCTGCCCCTTCTGATTGGTTGTTGCAGTACCTGATTTAATTGCTGCCAGACAACTTCACAACATAAATAGCCTCGACTGATCAGCAGTTCATAGCTTTTTAACCATTCCAGGAGTCACACAAAATAACAACATGTGTAAAGGAAAAAGGAAGAGTGTTACTGTTTGCTTAGCTGCAGGTGTTCTTCTGACTTGTTGTTTAATCCAAACGACAGACTGTTATCGACTGAAGAAAACAGAGAAGCGGCACGAAGCTGATGCAGCCACAACGACAGGTGTTCTGGAGGGGACAATTGTGTTTGGGAAAGCTTTTCAGATAGGGTCAGGCCTTGAGTCACACATCAGTGATGGGACCAGGAGGACGTCTTCAAATGGCTCTGTGGAGGATGAAACTTCTTATCAAGCAGACTCTGTCGGTAAGTCTAAAATCTATCTCAAATGTTCTCAAACTTTTTTTATTTTTTTTTATTTTTTTTGAAGAGCATTATGACTGAGAGCAGCAAGCATTGTTGTAACAATTACAGTTAATGCAAAGAGACCAATGCAACAATATGGATGGTGATTGGTACTCATGGTTTCTTGTCAGGCTGGGAAAAAGGGTATATGCATGATATTAGTTCTGGAGAAGCAGAATGGAAGCACTTGTCACCTACCCTGCAGTGTCTGAAGGATCAGATGAAGTTTAGAGTTGTTGGTCCAGCAGTTTCACACCTTTTGTTGGAACGAGGTAAAGCAATACTACACTCTTTATAATGCATTTACACCAGTGTTTGCATTGTGACTGAGAAATTTCTCTCCCAAACCCACAGGATATAGGTCACCACTACCACTGTCCCACATCCCTCCGAGCTGTGGCTACAAAGTGCAGAAGAACTCCATGGCACTTCATATGTTGGTCCCTTATAATGGCTGCAACGTGTATCAAAAGGTAACTTTAGTTACAGGAATGCAGCACTTTGGAGTGATGGGAAGAGTAAAAATCTGGTAATTGGTTGTGCATTTGAAGATTGTCATGCAGCCAAGATCTGATTGCAAATCACTTCTCAAAATCAAATGACTGATGCAGTTGTTTGATCAAAATGTCAAACATCGGCTGGAGGAGAATTTTATGCTTTTGTCTGGAATTATAGAGCCTCTGTTTTTGGACTCTTTGGATATGACCAGACAAAACATTTAAATCTTACATAACTATTGACCTAATTAACACAGCAACTGGATAGTCATTTTAAATGTGACCTAGTGTAACTTTTGCTTCATGAGGCCTTGTTCTGATTTTTTTTTTTTATGTTCTTGTCCCAAGGGTGGAAGTTATGTGGTGCCACTGAGCTTCAAAGGATATCCAATCTCCCTCGTGTGTCCCAAACCTGCTCATACAACTCCTGGCCCACATTACACTGTACCTGCTCACCTTGCAAAACACCCCAACCTCAAATTCCCCCCCTTCTATTTGTTTCCATATCCAAAGTATCCAGTTCTGCCAGACCATGCACACAAGCCAGAATTGCCCAAATACCCACTATACCACCATTTGCTTCCCCATCATTACTACCTGCCTGACCCTCCAAAAACTACTTTGCCAAGCACTGAAAGTGAGCATCACTTTGCTCATTCCCATTTGTTTGCTTTACCCCTCTATCAACATGTCCCTCCACATTATCTCTGGCATTACCATGAGTCTGACCATACTGACACAACCAAACCACAGGTGCCCTATCATCATGTGCTGCCTTATGTTTCTCCCTTTCACCATCCACAGTATCCAAAACATCCTGTGCCATATGTGACCGCACCAACGACCACCACGGTGACTCCTCATAGCCATCCACACTATCCTCCTCATAGCCATCCACACTATCTTCTACACCATCTTCCACACTATCCTCCTCACAGCCATCCACACTTTCCTCCACATGGTCACAAACACCCTTCACATGGTGACCACATTCAATTGGAGCAAATCCCCCTTCCTTAATGCTCGTCTGATGAAATGGTTTAAAGAAGATAAGTGACCATGTCAGGTGAAGTTCTTCAAGTTTGGCTGTTAAAAACAGATGTTGGCACTTTTGACTTTACAAAGCAATGAAGGTGACTGTAGCAGAGGTAAATTATCTACATGAGGCAATATTCTGTTCTCAAACTAAAATAAAGTATAATTTTAAAGTGAGCAACTTTGGTATTTTTCCTTGCTTTCTCAGTGTAAAGGTCAAAACAACTTGAAGACAAAGGGAAACTCACCACAGCTACATGTGTCTTTTCTGGTTGTTTGGTTTTGATTTAACATTTTCACTTGATCTCAGCTGAGAGAGGCTCCAGCACCCCCCACAAGCCTAGTGAGGATGAAGCAGTGTGTAGAGGATGGATGGACTTGTAACAATCTGCCAATATGGTTGCTTGTAAAAGGATTTAAAAGGCACATTTCTATCTAGTTGTACTGGGTGTGTTGTATTCACACACCAGTTGTGACAGACCTGCCATTGGGAGCTATTTGGGGTTCAGTCTTGCTCAAGGACACTTCAGCGTGTGGTGGGACAGTGATTGAACCAACAAAGAAATTTAGTGGATGACTGTGCACTGCTAACTAATTTTACAACTCACTTGGCAAACTCCCCATGCAAAAGCTGTGACTTTGACAATATATCTGTGGAAAGAGATCACTCAAAGTTAGACATGTTCTCACACACTTCCTACACACGTGGACAAAATTGTTGGTACCCCTCAGTTAAAGAAGGAAAAACCCACAATTCTCACTGAAATCACTTGAAACTCACAAAAGTAACAAATTTATTGAAAATTAAATAATCAAAATCAGCCATCACTTTTGAATTGTTGATTAACATAATTATTTAAAAAAACAAACTAATGAAATAGGGCTGGACAAAAATGATGGTACCCATAACTTAATATTTTGTTGCACAACCTTTTGAGGCAATCACTGCAATTAAACAATTTCTGTATTTGTCAATGAGCGTTCTGCAGCTGTCAACAGGTATTTTGGCCCACTCCTCATGAGCAAACAGCTCCAGTTGTCTCAGGTTTGATGGGTGTCTTCTCCAAATGGCATGTTTCAGCTCCTTCCACATATGTTCAATGGGATTCAGATCTGGGCTCATAGAAGGCCACTTTAGAATAGTCCCACGCTTTTCTCTCAGCCATTCTTGGGTGTTTTTGGCTGTGTGTTTTGGATCGTTGTCCTGTTGGAAGACCCATGACCTGCGACTGAGACCAAGCTTTCTGACACTAGGCAGCACATTTCTCTCCAGAATGCCTTGATAGTCTTCAGATTTCATCGTACCTTGCACACTTTCAAGACACCCTGTGCCAGATGCAGCAAAGCAGCCCCAAAACATTACTGAGCCTCCTCCATGTTTCACCGTAGGGACAGTGTTCTTTTCTTCGTATGCTTGCTTTTTGAGTCTATGAACATAGAGTTGATGTGCCTTACCAAAAAGCTCCAGTTTGGTCTCATCTGTCCAAAAGACATTCTCCCAGAAGCTTTGTGGCTTGTCAACATGCATTTTTGCAAATTCCAGTCTGGCTTTTTTATGAGTTTTTTTCAGCAGTGGTGTCCTCCTTGGTCGTCTCCCATGAAGTCCACTTTGGCTCAAACAACGACGAATGGTGCGATCTGACACTGATATACCTTGGCCTTGGAGTTCACCTTTAATTTCTTTGGAGGTTGCTCTGGGCTCTTTGGATACAATTCCAACGATCCGTCTCTTCAATTTGTCATCAATTTTCCTCTTGCGGCCACGTCCAGGGAGGTTGGCTACTGTCCCGTGGGTCTTGAACTTCTGAATAATATGAGCCACTGTTGTCACAGGAACTTCAAGCTGTTTAGAGATGGTCTTATAGCCTTTACCTTTAAGATGTTTGTCTATAATTTTTTTTCGGATGTCCTGGGACAATTCTCTCCTTCGCTTTCTGTTGTCCATGTTCAGTGTGGTACACACCTTTTCACCAAACAGCAGGGTGACTACTTGTCTCCCTTTAAATAGGCAGACTGACTGATTATGAGTTTGGAAACACCTGTGATGTCAATTAAATGACACACCTGAGTTAATCATGTCACTCTGGTCAAATAGTTTTCAATCTTTTATAGAGGTACCATCATTTTTGTCCAGGCCTGTTTCATTAGTTTGTTTTTTTAAATAATTATGTTAATCAACAATTCAAAAGTAATGGCTGTTTTTGATTATTTAATTTTCAATAAATTTTTATTTATTGTTACTTTTGTGAGTTTCAAGTGATTTCAGTGAGAATTGTGGGTTTTTCCTTCTTTAACTGAGGGGTACCAACAATTTTGTCCACGTGTGTATATTGTCTGCAGCCATCTGGGCAACTGTTTTGCTCAGTTGTCGCTGCAGAAACACGGTCCTCTGGGAAGAGGCCCATTTATAACAGAGCTGAAATCAGAGGCCATGTTAATTTTTTATTTTTTTTTTTAATTTTCCCAGGTAAGTTAGTTGAGAGCTAGTTCTCATTTTTGATAATGACCTGGTCAAGAGACAGCATGCAACCAGATCAACAGGTTATATATATACACACGTGGACAAAATTGTTGGTACCCCTCAGTTATAGAAGGAAAAACCCACAATTCTCGCTGAAATCACTTGAAACTCACAAAAGTAACAATAAATAAAAATTTATTGAAAATTAAATAATCAAAAACAGCCATTACTTTTGAATTGTTGATTAACATAATTATTTAAAAAAACAAACTAATGAAACAGGCCTGGACAAAAATGATGGTACCTCTATAAAAGATTGAAAACTATTTGACCAGAGTGACATGATTAACTCAGGTGTGTCATTTAATTGACATCACAGGTGTTTCCAAACTCATAATCAGTCAGTCTGCCTATTTAAAGGGAGACAAGTAGTCACCCTGCTGTTTGGTGAAAAGGTGTGTACCACACTGAACATGGACAACAGAAAGCGAAGGAGAGAATTGTCCCAGGACATCCGAAAAAAAATGATAGACAAACATCTTAAAGGTAAAGGCTATAAGACCATCTCTAAACAGCTTGAAGTTCCTGTGACAACAGTGGCTCATATTATTCAGAAGTTCAAGACCCACGGGACAGTAGCCAACCTCCCTGGATGTGGCCGCAAGAGGAAAATCGATGACAAATTGAAGAGACGGATCGTTCGAATTGTATCCAAAGAGCCCAGAGCAACCTCCAAAGAAATTAGAGGTGAACTCCAAGGCCAAGGTACATCAGTGTCAGATCGCACCATTCGTCGTTGTTTGAGCCAAAGTGGACTTCATGGGAGACGACCAAGGAGGACACCACTGCTGAAAAAAACTCATAAAAAAGCGAGACTGGAATTTGCAAAAATGCATGTTGACAAGCCACAAAGCTTGTGGGAGAATGTCCTTTGGACAGATGAGACCAAACTGGAGCTTTTTGGTAAGGCACATCAACTCTATGTTCATAGACTCAAAAACCAAGCATACGAAGAAAAGAACACTGTCCCTACGGTGAAACATGGAGGAGGCTCAGTAATGTTTTGGGGCTGCTTTGCTGCATCTGGCACAGGGTGTCTTGAAAGTGTGCAAGGTACGATGAAATCTGAAGACTATCAAGGCATTCTGGAGAGAAATGTGCTGCCTAGTGTCAGAAAGCTTGGTCTCAGTCGCAGGTCATGGGTCTTCCAACAGGACAACGATCCAAAACACACAGCCAAAAACACCCAAGAATGGCTGAGAGAAAAGCGTTGGACTATTCTAAAGTGGCCTTCTATGAGCCCAGATCTGAATCCCATTGAACATATGTGGAAGGAGCTGAAACATGCCATTTGGAGAAGACACCCATCAAACCTGAGACAACTGGAGCTGTTTGCTCATGAGGAGTGGGCCAAAATACCTGTTGACAGCTGCAGAACGCTCATTGACAAATACAGAAATCGTTTAATTGCAGTGATTGCCTCAAAAGGTTGTGCAACAAAATATTAAGTTATGGGTACCATCATTTTTGTCCAGCCCTATTTCATTAGTTTGTTTTTTAAAATAATTATGTTAATCAACAATTCAAAAGTGATGGCTGATTTTGATTATTTAATTTTCAATAAATTTTTATTTATTGTTACTTTTGTGAGTTTCAAGTGATTTCAGTGAGAATTGTGGGTTTTTCCTTCTTTAACTGAGGGGTACCAACAATTTTGTCCACGTGTGTATATCAAATAAACTGTCTTTGCTGTATATTAAGCTGTAACATTGAAACTTGCACTATTTGTTACAAAGGGGTATGATATGGAAGCTTTAGCAGTTTGTGCTATGGACAAACTGTGTATATCTCTGTGCATAGCTCAGGTGGGTCTTTATTATTCTCGTTTGTAGGTTCTGCTGCTGACGAGCAACCAACCAAGCACTTATCAAAACAAAACTTGACAGCAAAAAGAGCATGTGCATTGTTTAATGCCATGTGATAGATGTTCAGAGTGTACTGATTCTGCTTGAGTTCAACCCTGGAATGAGAGGATTTCAATGAGCTCACCTGTTGTTACCCTATAACACATGTGCATGCAGTAGCTGAAGTGCCAGGATTAAAAGCTGTGATTCAGTTGCTCTGTGCCACAGCACAGTGCTTTCCATCTGGTTCAAGTGAGCATCTCCATTACGGGATGCAAGACTGGAGGGAGACGTAGAGCATCTCACATTGTGGCAGTCATTTTGCTCCTGTGCTCCTTAGTCACAAGTTTGACTTGTCTTCACTTGCAAGTGTTGAGCAAAGCAGTTAAAGAAGACAAGGGAGATAATGAAGCACCAGCAATTGATGTAAAGACAGGAAGCATTGGCTTTAATGGGAAAGAGCTTAACTTCCAGTCAGAATCTGCTTCTGCTCCAGGAAATGAGCTGCTACGTGTTGACTTGTATCAATCAGACAGCACAGGTAAGACTTGTTTGTTATCTGCTTAATTGATATGTACAGTATGGTATAAAACTCAAGGGTGTTGCAATTGACTTTATTGGAACATCTTTATTCTGAAAGAGATGTTGGAGCTGGAGAATGACTTGTCTAACAAAGCAGAATGGAGGTGTTTGTACTCTTCACTACACTGTGGTCTTGACAAGATGAAGCTAATGTTCACGGGACTTGGTGCTGCTAACTTACAACTGGACATGGGCAGAAAAATCTAGCATAACTTCAAAGTCCAACTATGTAATATTGTTCTGTCAGCGCATGACTGTCACTGAATATTGGAATTTTTGTTGCCCTCTCAGGCAATGCACTCTTGCCTCTGATGCAGGTGCTGGAAGCTTGTGGCTACTTGATGCAGCAGAATGAGCTAGGAATTGATTTAACTTTTCCTTACGATGGCTGCAACGTGATGCTTTTATCATGTTTTCTTGGGGTGTGAAGTCAGAAAAAGTAATCTTGATGATCGGCAATTTTCATAACTCTCCTTAATGCACTGATGTGGGTGTTTGAGGAACAAACTAGGAAACGCTATTTTTGAGAGTTGCATTATGGAAATTGCAGGCACTACATTTCAATAATTTTATGGCCTGATGTATAAATGGGACTAAACATGACCTCTGCTGTGTTGTTCTTTAACCCTCCTGTCGTCCTGCAGGTCAAATTGACCCGTTTTAAAAATGTGGAATATATACATATGTATATATATATATATATATTCACAGTGAAAACCTCCACATTCTAAATTTTTTTTAGGAAATTTTTGAACATTTTTTGGTGGGAAAAAAAACAAATAAAAAAATGTTTAAGAACATTCAGAAAAAAAAATCAACCAAAATCCAGTGAATTTTGCTGTCAAATTTGGAGATTTTTTATTTTAAAAAAAATAAAACTTTTGAGGGAATTTTTTCAGGAATTTTCTTACTGGAGATTTTGCAAATTTGGGGAAATTTTTTCTTAATTTTTGGACTTTTTTCAGACAAGGCAACAAAATTTTTTTGGTAAGGACAACACGAGGGTTAAAGTGTCTCCTGCCACCTAACCTGTCCTCCTCCACTCTGCTTTAATCACAGTCTTAAATCAGTGAACTAACATTTCGATGCAGTATTATAACCATCATCATTTTGCCAATATTTAACAAAAATCTTACATTTGCTAAGTGAAATCAAGGTTTTATGCATTAATTACACGCAGTGTGACCACATGGTGGCACTATATATACTTGTACAAAGATTAAGACACAGTATGATGCAGATTTCTGTGG
Source organism: Acanthochromis polyacanthus (assembly GCF_021347895.1). Taxonomy (NCBI): domain Eukaryota; kingdom Metazoa; phylum Chordata; class Actinopteri; family Pomacentridae; genus Acanthochromis; species Acanthochromis polyacanthus. Next base: position 25,468,977 of record NC_067121.1, read on the forward strand.
CTTCAACAATAATAATTTCCATACTGTATATCATACAGTGTTCCTTGGCAAAAAAAAAACAACTATTCAGATATTTGTAGTCTAGTGAAATAAAACAACAAAAACAGAAGCAGTCATTTGTGGGTACCTGATGATTACATATTCCAAAGTGAATTGGCTTGTGATCGCAAAATGGGAACGACGCCTGCTCCTTTTCCTTCTTTATTTTCAAGCTGTTTTCAGTCGTGCTACTAGAATGTACTGTCCAGAATCCTTTTGCTGGAGCACAAGAGAGCTGGAAAATGAGGGCTTGTGATGATAAGGAAACCAAAAAAAAAAAGCACAGAACAAACTAATCATTGTCACAAAGCCATTTAAAGTCAAAATACTGTTTTTACAAATTAGTTGAACAGAAACACAAAAGTAGCAAAGATTTGTTGTGTGACAGATTTAATGATGTCAGTGAATTTGTTGCTTGCTGAGTAGTTACTCACAGGTTGCTGCAGCCTGTAGATTAATAGAGTAATCCTTGTAGGATTAAAGAAGATTAAAGAATCCTTGTAAAGAATACACATTGATGTCATGATTATCCTAAACACAGTGTAAAATTCATAGAATAAAAGTGTTGTAGTTGTCTGTATATTAAACTTGTATGTCTTTTTAAACCAATTTATTTTACACTCATTTTTGCTGTCCAGTATTATGGACTGTTTCTCAATGAGATGGCATAGTGGTTGTGCATACTTTTATGTGGTTATCTGTGTCATGATGAACGTCTCTGAAGGGCTGCTTTGATCATTTAATAAAGACAAGGTTCAGTATTTAGTCAGAAACAGGTTTGGATGTCTTTTATTTTTCAAAAATTACCCATGAAATTAGTCTTGTTCTGAAGTGAAAAACTCCTCCAGTGACAGTAAAATCTTCCTGCTGTGTCCCTCATAGATATACACAAACACTCGATGGCTCGTGAGCGCTGTCAGCCTATGGGGAGCAACGTCGCCACATGGCGGCCATCTTGGGACAGGGCTGCTCAATCACTCATAACATTAATGGAGCATGGATTTTAAAATCACTGTAGATTTCTCAGTTTTCAACCGATTTCAGAACAGCTTGGTTTGTTATAAACATCAGAGATGTACTTCTTTTACTGCTTACTTATGAATAATTAAAACCATTCAATTCATATAAAAATTATATGAATTAGATAGGTAATAAAGAAATAGCTATACACATACAGATATTATACTGTCAATCTTTAATATTTACAATATTCAAATAGACAAAATAAATAAATGATGATGACTAAATTAGAAAAAGTAATGCTAAAATTAAAAAAAACAAACAAATAATGACATTTGAACAAAAAATAAATAATGAATAAAGAAAAATAATAACAAGGTTCCCACTCTTTTCAATAAATCATTTTCCAGGATTTTTGCAATGTCCCAGAACCAACTGAAGTTACAACAATGGAGTGGGCAATTTTTAAGTTAATCTAGCTTTCTTAAAATAAAAACAAGATTAAAGGTTGATGACCAATATCTCTAACTAGCTGCACAGTATCATGTTAAGCTTTTGAATTTATTTATTTCTAAATCTCGGGCATGAACATTGTCTGCTAGCTGTCTTTTTAGTCAAAGGTTATTTATTGTCTTACTATTCTTAATTTATGGTTTATACTTATATTGTAATCTTCAGAATTTTATCTTGCTGGTTTGAGGATTGCAGCAAGGACCTTCCGCTTCTCTAAACTTCAGGCTGCCATTGCCAAAAAAAAAACAATGAACACAGAGATCATCTTTTTTTTAGCATAAATGGATGTAAATGTAATTTTAATATTTAGCATTGTACTTTTTTATTACTTTCAGCTTTCTAATGCACAGATAAAAACAAAGCTCAACCAAAATTAATGCACAACAAACAGAGAGGTCTTTTTTTCATGAACCTGGTGCCTACATTACCCACAATGCATTTCGGCTGCAGGCTAACTAATCCAGGCTTAGATGTACACAAACAATAAGTCTAAGGTCTCAATCAAAGTATCTTAACAAGCAAATAAATACAACCACAAAGAACGTAATTTCGCCTGAAGAGTAGGTTCTCAAAAAGCGTTGGTCTCAGGAAAACCTAATAATTGAAAATCAGATTGTGTTCTCAGCCTTGAGTAGCCAGGCAGAAAAGACACACAACTATGCCGCATTTTTCAAAACCAAAAGCTGCGATTTCAATATTTAGCCTGAATCATAACCACTTTAATAAGGTTTGTAATAAACTAAACCGTTTGTAAATCAATCAAGAATTGAACGAGTTATGAGTGTTAAAGTGAGGAAATCATCCACCTTACCATTGACTACAGTACAGTGCGCCAGAGCAGTCCCCTGTCCTAAGATGGCCGCCAAGTGACCACACTGCCGACTCCACCTTGAGACATCAAGGCTGAATCCCAAACCGCCCCCTACACACTCCCCCTCCACTACCAAGTGTCACTCCAAAAGAAGTCACACTCGCAGCTGTGGAGGGCACTTTAATTGAAGGGGGAGGGTATAAATACGATCGTCAGGAATGGGACACCCTGTCGCCTCACCGGAAGACGTCATCGCCATGGTAACACAAAGATGCCTGCTGTGCATGGCTGTAGCGCTGTGGCACAGGTTGCAACTAACAAGGATCGCTGCTGCTTCCAGAAGACGAAAGCATCCCATTTTTTTTAACTCACATGTTTTCCAATCCTATTATCTGGCATTTCAAATTCAACAAATGAATAAATGAATAAATGAATTCTGTCAGTTGTGTTCAAATTTTAAGGTGTCAGGGGGTGCACAATTAAATCAAACATCAGCAGAGAAGAAGATTTGTTTCTTTTGATTTATCTTTTTACACCACTCTTTTTGTGATGTTCTGTCAGTGTGAAAAAGGCGTGGGAGAAATAAAGGACGCATGTGAAACTCATATCAATATGTTTGTTTCCTCCTCCATTTCGACGTTGCACTTCCTGAAAAAGTTGTCCAGAGTGAGCATAGATGCAGGCTCGCTATTTAAGGGCTGAACAGTCCACTCCCCCTCCGCACTATGCGGTTTGGGACAGCCCTTAATATGGAGGACCCTCCACGGGAACGCGCAAACGGAGGGATAGTGTGTAGGGATAGTGTGTAGGGGGCGGTTTGGAATTCAGCCCGAGTGTTTGTATATATCTATGGTATCTCCTGTCACCTTTCAATTTTGCCCAGCTGTCACCAATCCCAGGTCATTAGAGAACTGTCAGCTACTCTACCTGCTGCCCCTTCTGATTGGTTGTTGCAGTACCTGATTTAATTGCTGCCAGACAACTTCACAACATAAATAGCCTCGACTGATCAGTAGTTCATAGCTCTTAGCGTTTCCAGGAGTCACACAGAACAAAAAGATGTGTAAAGAAAAAAGGAAGAGTGTTACTGTTTGCTTAGCTGCAGGTGTTCTTCTGACTTGTTGTTTAATCCAAACGACAGACTGTTATCGACTGAAGAAAACAGAGAAGCGGCACGAAGCCAATGCAGCCACAACGACAGGTGTTCTGGAGGGGACGATTGTGTTTGGGAAAGCTTTTCAGATAGGGTCAGGCCTTGAGTCCCACATCAGTGATGGGACCAGGAGGACGTCTTCAAATGGCTCTGTGGAGGATGAAACTTCTTATCAAGCAGACTCCGTCGGTAAGTCTAAAATCTATATCAAATGTCCTCAAGTTTTTTATTTTTTTTATGCTTTATGTAGACTTGAAAAATGTTTCAAGAGCAATATGACTGAGAGCAGCAAGCATTGTTGTAACAATTATAAATGATGCAAAGAGATCAATGCAACAATATGGATGGTGATTGGTACTCATGGTTTCTTGTCAGGCTGGGAAAAAGGGTATATGCGCGATATCAGTTCCGGAGAAGCAGAATGGAAGCAGTCGTCATCTACCCTGCAGTGTCTAAAGGATCAGATGAAGTTTAGAGTTGTTGGCCCAGCAGTTTCGCACCTTTTGTTGGAACGAGGTAAAGCAACACTACACTTTTGATAATGCGTTTTCCACCAATGCTTGCATTGTGACTGAGAAATTTCTCTCCCAAACCCACAGGATATGGGCCACCAATAACACTGTCCCACATCCCTCCCAGCTGTGGCTACAATGTGCAGAAGAACTCCATGGCACTTCATATGTTGGTCCCTTATAATGGCTGCAATGTGTATCAAAAGGTAACTTTAGTTACAGGAATGCAGCATTTTGCACTTCGGAGTGATGAAGAGTAAAAATCTGATAATTGGATGTGCATTTGAAGATCTGATTACAAATGACTTCTCAAAATCAAATGACTGATCCAATTGTTTGATCAAAATGCCAAACATCGACTGGAGGAGAATTTTATGTTTTGTTGTCTTTGTTTTTTTTTTTATTGTCTGGAATTATAGAGCCTCTGTTTTAGGACTCTTTGGATATGACCAAACAAAACATTTAAATCTTACATAACTATTGACCTAATTAACACAGCAACTGGTTAGTCATTTTAAATGTGACCTAGTGTAACTTTTGCTTCATGAGGCCTTGTTCTGATTATTTTTTTTTTATGTTCTTGTCCCAAGGGTGGAAGTTATGTGGTGCCACTGAGCTTCAAAGGATATCCAATCTCCCTCGTGTGTCCCAAACCTGCTCATACAACTCCTGCCCCACATTACACTGTACCTGCTCACCTTGCAAAACACCCCAACCTCAAATTCCCCCCCTTCTATTTGTTTCCATATCCAAAGTATCCAGTTCTGCCAGACCATGCACACAAGCCAGAATTGCCTAAATACCCACTATACCACTATTTGCTTCCCCATCATTACTACCTGCCTCACCCTCCAAAAACTACTTTGCCAAGCACTGAAAGTGAGCATCACTTTGCTCATTCCCATTTGTTTGCTTTACCTTTCTATCAACATGTCCCTCCACATTATCTCTGGCATTACCATGAGTCTGACCATACTCACACAACCAAACCACAGGTGCCCTATCCTCATGTGCTGCCTCATTTTCCTCCCTTTTACCATCCACAGTATCCAAAACATCCTGTGCCGTATGTGACCACAACAACTGAGGCCCCAACGACCACCACGGTGACTCCTCTTCATGGCCATCCACACTATCCTCCTCATGGCCATCCACACTATCCACACCACAATCTACGCTATCCTCCTCACGGCCATCCACACTATCCTCCTCACGGCCACAAGCACCCTTCACATGGCGGCCACGTTCAATTGGAGCAAATCCCCCTTCCTTAATGCCAGTCTGCTGAAACTGTTGTAATAAATGGTTTAAATAAGATAAGTGACCGTGTCAGTTGAAGTTCTTTGAGGTTGGCACTTTTGACTTTACAAAGCAGTGAAGGTGACTGTAGCAGAGGTAAATGATGTATGTGAGGCAATATTCTGTTCTCAAACTAAAGTATAATTTTAAAGCGGGCAACTTTGGTATTTTTCCTTGCTTTCTCAGTGTAAAGGTCAAGAAAAAGGGGAAACTCATCACAGCTACATGTGTCTTTTCTGGTTGTCTGGTTTAACATTTTTATTTGTAGTAATCTGCCAATACGGTTGCTTTTAAAAGGCACGTTTCTACCTAGTACTTGGTGTGTTGCATTCACACACCACTTGACAGACCTGCCATTGGAGCAATTTGAGGTTTATTCTCGTTTGTAGGTTCTGCTGCTGACAAGGAGTAACCAACCAAGCACTAAATTAAAACCAAACTTGACAGCAAAAAGAGCATGTGCATTGTTTAATGCCATATGATGTTCAGAGTGTACTGATTTTTGCTTGAGTACAACCCTGGAATGAGATGACAAAGGATCTTAACAAGCTCACCTGTTGTGACATGTGCATGCAGTAGCTGAAGTGCCAGGATTAAAAGCTGTGATTCAGTTGCTCTGTGCCACAGCACAGTGCTTTCCATCTGGTTCAAGTGAGCATCTCCATTACGGGATGCAAGACTGGAGGGAGACGTAGAGCATCTCACATTGTGGCAGTCATTTTGCTCCTGTGCTCCTTAGTCACAAGTTTGACTTGTCTTCACTTGCAAGTGTTGAGCAAAGCAGTTAAAGAAGACAAGGGAGATAATGAAGCACCAGCAATTGATGTAAAGACAGGAAGCATTGGCTTTAATGGGAAAGAGCTTAACTTCCAGTCAGGATCTGCTTCTGCTCCAGGAAATGAGCTGCTACGTGTTGACTTGTATCAATCAGACAGCACAGGTAAGACTTGTTTGGTTATCTGCTTATTTGATAGGTTATGTATGGTATAAAACTCAAGGATGTTGTAATTGACTATGTTGGAACATCTTTATTCTGAAAGAGATGGAGCTGGAGAATGACTTGTCTAACAAAGCAGAATGGAGGTGTTTGAACTCTTCACTACACTGTGGTCTTGACAAGATGAAGCTAATGTTCACGGGACTTGGTGCCGCTAACTTACAACTGGACATGGGTAGAAAAATCTAGCATAACTCCAAAGTCCAACTATGTAAGATTGTATTAATTCTGTCAGCACATGACTGTTTGTCACTGAATATTGGTATTTTTGTTGCCCTCTCAGGCAATGCACCTCCCTTGCCTCTGATGCAGGTGCTGGTAGCTTGTGGCTACTCGATGCAGCAGACTGAGCTAGGAATTGATTTACTGTTCCTTACGATGGCTGCAACGTGATTCAAGAGGTATGTCTTTGCTTCTAATAAAAGAACTGGGTAAAGGGAGTTTCAGGAAAGCAAATCCATTAGAATTCTGAAGGTAATCTTTTTCATGGTAGCTTAAAACTTTGTCTTGTCAAAGTCAGAAATGTTTAGAACCAGGTTCAAATCATGGTATAACCAGCTTGGCTGCTTGTTCAATCTTGTTTCAGAATGGACGATACATGTTGCAAATGAGATGGCAAGAGACTCCAGTTAAATTTTCCTGCCCCATGTTGCCAAGTCCTGATTCAACACCTGATTCAATTGCCTCTGAGCCTTTGCAACAGCCCTGGGAAGTTCCTTTTTCTCCCAAGTCCAATAGGCGTCATCGTTCTAAACGACATAAAGGACGGCCTCACATCTATGACCATCATTATCTGTCATATTATTCTTTTCCGTATTACATATATTTGACACAACTCTCAAACCCCAACACTCCTGCGCCTCCTCCCTACTAACTGTACAACCCAATAGCCCCAACTACCCCTACAACCCTTTTGCAAAACCACGGGCCCTTGGCCAGCCTACCAGTACCACAGCTTCCCCCACTACAGCTAGAAAGTGCTCCTGTGGAAAAACCGCCATTACTGAGTATCCAGGCCAAATTAGGAAAGACACTTCTTTTCACAAGCATCTCTTTCCTGTACTAATATCACATTTTCAGAGGACTGGCAAATTCCTCGAGAACCAGATCTATATGCCTGAATCTGGATTCCAGGATCCAGTACTTTCAGGCTTTCACTGGGAGTCTGTTCCCTGGCTTCCTCAGTCAGCAGATCAAGGTGATCATCAATTTAACTAAAAACATCCACTACCTGATGTCTAACCTCAAGTGATAAGGATCGCCTGTTCACTGTAAATGGTTAAACTGATATGACGTGTAAAGTTTGTAAACCATACCTGTCTTTCTTTCAAGTGTCCTGTGGTATTGAACACAAAATAAACATTTTCATTTAGAATTCAGCCTCCTTTTTAGCTTCCTCTGTTATACAAATGCTTATCTTGGATCTGTTGTCAAGCAGGAAACTGGGGATTTCATAAAATTTATGCCCTTTGATGACTCCTTTTACTACTGGTTGCCTCATTCTCTAATTAATTTTTAAGCTTTCCTTTTTCTACCATCTTGAAATGAGCTCTATACCATTTACTCATGAAGAGGAGTCTTCAATTTGGCTTTTCTGGAAAAAAGTGACCCATATCTCAATTTGTCTTTTTTACAACCTCCGCTTCTATACACATTTTCTTATTCTCCTACTTTTGTATACACTTGTCCAATGCATGCAAATACATACACCCCATTCTGTCTGTTCCTGTATTTCCACATGGCGCGCTCTCTCACCCCTGGGCACCCTGCGATGATGCGCTTGTGCACAAACGGATCTACACACATCACTGAAACTCTGCCGCACGTGACAACCGAGAGACACGTAATGCTGCTCTCTCTGGAACAAGAGATGCTTGTCTATATTTTTGCCCTGTTCATTTACTATTCTGGACTGTCACTTGGACTGGCTGGATTTTTCAGGGCTCTGAGCTCCAAAGATTTTCTTTACGATGGCAGGACATCCTAAAATTTACCTTTCATGCAACGTAGTACTGTTGTCTGTTTTGTAACACTTGCTATTTTTAATTTTTATTCCATCTTAAGGACCAGTTGCACCTTTACAGTAAAGGTGAGTCTTATTTATACGTGTGGTAGATAAGATTTGACCTTTTGATTTACAGATGACGGCATTTAGGATGTTAGGCTGATGTTCGTATAGGAGCATGGTATCTACATGTGAAATATTATGACAAAGAATGTTGCAGTGATTTCATGTGCCCTCCTTTTTAAAAAAATTAAACCTCTTTCTTTCATCCATGCTATCACAGGTATCATAAGGATGCCATGTAAACTAAACAGACTGGAACAACCGTCATTCAGGCAGCCGATTTTGCAGAGATCTGTATCCTACCTCTGTCTATCTCTGCCTGGCCATATTCCCAGCCAGAGCACTTAGCCCCTCCTCCATCCCTGGCATTTCCTTCGCCCACCACCGTTTGTCCTTATGGAGGACTATGATGTGGACATGGATGACGAAGAGGAGGGAGTAGTATTGAGCAGAAAGGCCACAACAGGCCACTGGTGGGAGGACTGCGATGGCAGCTGTGACATACAACGACAGAAAATAGGAAGAGGCTGCATGGTCAACAGCCGCAGTTGGGCCGAGGAGCTCCAGGATATCTTTGTACCACAACCAGAAGACTGTTGCAGGGGAGGACGGACCAGGCTGTCCAGCATCTCAGTGAGTGGTTGAGTTTCTCTCTTGTTTCAACTGTACAGTAATTGAATGAGCACATTATTTTTGCCGATGATTTCCGCTAAATCTTTTAAAGGTCTCATATTACACTCAGTTTTAACAGGTTAGTGTAAGTCTCACATGACTCCAGAAGGAGCATTTCAAGTTCCAGCTTGAAATATTTTACTGATTTTTAATTCTAACATGTCTATAAAACTCTATAAAACTAGCCCTGTTCTCGATTGGCTGTTTCAGTGTCTGTAGCTTTAAATCAAACTGAGCTGCTGCTGTCTCCTCTTTCAGGAGTAGGTCAGTAGGCACACCTCTTTGTATATACTCTGTTCGGTGATTGGCAGAGAGCAGCCTATAGGAGGAGGAGTCAGATGGGAGCAGTGCTTATCCAGTTGTGACATCACAACAGGCTGAAAACCTCAACACCAAGTTCAGACACTTTCTGATCTTTGGAAAAAGAATAGATACAAGCAGTGGCGGCTGGCCAATAGAGGGCCCCCCCCCCGGGGGTTTTGATTTTTGATTTTTAAAATAAATATTTTTTTAAATAAACAAGAATCACTTATTTTTAGCAGCATGCGTGTTTAAGTTCGCAATTACATGTCGTGTACAAAATATTAAATAGAATTTTCGGGGAAAATAGTTTCCTGCTCACCTCTGCTGAGCTGCTGGGGCAGGGGAGAAATCGCCCCTCCAGTGCGGCAGAGCAGCCAATTACCGACAAGAGATTCGACATAGCAACAGAAATTTATCCAATCAGCGTTGTCGAATCTGATGCCCAGAGGGGCAAACTCGATTTCGCCCCAAGCCAAGTGAGCATGCGTGAGTGCGGTGGATGGCTCTGTCACAGACACAGTGACAAGAGGAAGGCTTAGCTACCTGGATGTAGTCATGCAAATGCTTTATATTGCTTCCCGTGTTTGCTCTATAAAACGGCTGGGACAGACACGGCATGGACTGTTTCAGGAGTAAGAGATATGAAACATTTATCCGAGAAAATAAAGAAACACGAGAGTCGAAAGGCACACATGGAGAACAGCGTTAAGCTAACGATGCTAGGCAAGGCTAACATCGCGACGCAGCTAGATGAAGAGATGAAGAGTGACACACAGTTACACACTGAACTGTTCTGAAGTGGCCTCCAATGAGCCCTGATCTGAATTCTACTGAACATCTGTGGAAGGAGCTGAAACATGCAGTCTGGAGAAGGACAGCCTTCACATCTGAGACAGCTGGAGCAGTTTGCTCACCAGGAGTCAACACGTGCAGAAGTCTCACTGAGAGTTACAGAAATCACCTGACTGCAGTGACTGGTTTAAAAGGTTGTACAACAAAACATTAAGTTAAGGGTACCATCATTTTTGTCCAGGCCTGTTTCATATTCATACAATGTAATCTTCAACAGAAGAGTACTGTCTGTATACACACACACATTTATTCCCTTGACCAGATTTTTCTTCGTATAAAGTTGACTTTAGCACAACACGTCATCCAGCAATGTATTGCACTGAGTATTTTTTTTTTTGATATTTTGTCTAAATAGTGTTTGCTTATGTAATCTGCTCATCATTTTCTGGCTTGTTCACTGAAATGTTGAAATCATCAAAATTGTTGCAGATTGTATTTGTCTTTGTCTGCTAATTGAAAAATCACTGATCAGTTAGTAACATTTAGCTTCATCATAAATTACTGTACAGTATTTTTCTGTTCTAGTATTAATTTCTTAATATACTTAACACTTAACATAATACTGGAGTCGTCAATTCAACAGTAATGCACTGTTTCATGTGCACAGCTGTATATATAATTTATTGCCAAAATTGTGGTTATGCAATATGTTGTGCATGTTTTGTGCAAAAATGCCTCAAGTTATTAATATTGGCATCAAATAATTATTATTTCACAGAGCACCGATGTCCTGCCGTTTCTGTTCAGTTGTATCGGGATGATTACTGAAACTGACTTGATATGGCACAGCCCCACCTAGAATATTTTTCACCAGCCGCCACTGGATACAAGGATTTGATCTTTTCTCATATGATCTGGGTCTATAGACACACTGCGGCTCGCAATTAACGAAAAAAATATTTAGCATATTAAGGGCCCTTGAACCACAATAAAACAGTGGAGAAGAATCAAATGATCCCTTTAGACAAAGACTATAAGCATGAATTCAAACTGTTCATTAATTATTTAGCGCAGGGATTTATTGAACAGTCATTCCCCTTTTGAGGTTTTTGTCCTTCCTGCTTTTTCAGTTTCCACATGTTTCTATCTGTAAGATATCAAGTACGACCACATCTCTTTATTTTCTGGCACAGGCATAATGGTTAATTAGTGGAAGAAGGAACTGCTACTTACCCACCCATATCTTTCTCCTGGTCTGAAGGGTTCATAACCTGAAGTTTATGAGCCATGAGCCTCCTTGTGGGAACATTTAGGCATTTGGATTTGTGCCGTTCAACACAAATCCCAGTTTTATGAACAAATGAAGGCAAAAAAAGGCATCTGAAGTTCAAGCGTAGGCAGGAGTCAAGAGCAAAAACAAAAAAAAAAAAACTGAATTCAAAGAAGAACAAAGCTGTTAATAAATAACAGAGCGCACACAACAGCGTTTGCAATCTTTGGCTACGATATACTGTAGCTGTTTTAAAATATTGTTAGATACGGTAAGTGATTATTGGCCTTGAGAGAAATTCCTGGCATGGAAAGGCTGAGTGTATTTGTCCGGATGCTGATGATGATGAAGGATGATGACTCAAAATATAGTGTTGTTTAATCAGCGCGTTGCTGTATTGTACACGGCACTGTGGGAACTAACGGCGAGCATGTGTGCTTGTATTTACGTGCGTGTGTTTGCGTATGCATTGTGGGCACATGCACCATGTGCTTCCTCGCCTCTCTTACGGCTCATCACACTGAAATCTGTGATGTGGAATGAGGCTGGGGGAGACTCCTTTAGGAGACAAAACAAATAGAAAATGTGTAATTAAGAATTCCCGTCACTGCTTAAGGACCAGATGCAGATGCCGTGTCATGCTGCCTACAAGTGCTGACATTTTTTAGAGGAGATTTTACAAACAGCCCTACCCTAGTTGAGTGTTTTATATTCTGGTGTTGCATTCTCATTCATTTGGCTCCATTTGGTGTGGCCTTATTGCTCACCTTGCCTTTTCCTCTTATTCATGTAATACATAACATCTGTCTACTACTATCAGAGAAAGATTTATAGCATTTGCTCCTTTACCTCCAACAAACTAAAGACGAAGAGGAGAAGCCAAGAGACAGAAAGCCTTTGAGGAAGATGGAGGAACAGATAACAGATCAGGGAAGCAGTGGCAGCACTGAGCAGCTCTCTCTGCCCTCCCTCCATCGTTCCTCTCTCCTCCCGCTTCCGTCTCTTCCCACTCTTTCCTCTCCTGCTCCCACATTCTCCCTCCCTCCCTCTCTCTCTCTCCATTTATCTACTGCTGCCTCTCCCCTCCTCCCCCTGCCTGCTCTCTCCTCCCTCCCTCCCACCCTCGCTCTCCTGCACGGAGCTGCGGTATATGAGAGGGTCTCCTGGGTCTAGCTTCACTGCAGTGTAGAGGAGGGCAGGACGGCTGTTTTACTACGATGCGCTGAAGGATGGTGCACCAGGAGAAACGCGTTTACCAGGTGTGTGGATTTGTGTTTCTCGTTGCTGTCACGGTGCTCTGAGGGAATATGCAGTGTGATGTTGGCAGGTATGCGTGATAGGTGTCCATCATGGGTGTGCTGTAGTAGACAAATCAGCCATACTGGATGAGAGGATGTGTGATTGTAAAGGGAGTGGGTGTGTTCCTATGCGATTCCTACTCTCTGTTCCTTCACATATCTTCAGTGAAATTTGAAATAATTTATTATCTCATACGGTTAATATCCATATAATCGTATAATGTGCTGTTTCGATTTTCGAAAATTAAATCACTCCAGATCACTTGCAGCGACTGTGATCTGCATTTGCTGTACCACATGCTTAAAACAGGTTTTGTGTTAATTTGTGTGTGTGTGTGTGTGTGTGTAGACCGTCTGCACATAAGGAGGGCATCCGGTTGTCTGAAGTGGGGTAGCAGGAGGCAGAGTGTTGTTTTAAAGATTGAAGGCAATCAACTGATTTATGCTCTTACATCACAGCGTCATCTACTGATGCGTCACAAAAAAGAGGGTGTGTGTGTGTGCGTGGCTATTTAGAGCAAGAACAGTGACACATAAGAGAAACATGCCTAATTTAGGAGGTTGTTAATGCTGACAACACACAAACGTAAGCAGCCTTAGGAGACAAGAGTGTTTAGCACCATCTCATCATGTAAAAATGCTTTCTGAATCATGCCAGAGTACAAAATCATCCTGGGTTGAAGCGTTTTGTTTGAGATTTTTTCTAGAATAAGAGCACCCCAGACAGACGAAACGAGATGTAAAGGTAGCTACAGAGAGGAAGCTCAGATAAAGTGACAAAAGGATAGATGACAGAGGGAAGGATGTTAACTGACAAGAAAAAAAGAGGGAAGAGAATGGGGAAAATTGGACAAAAAATGCTGAGACAAAGAACACAATATCTTTTGATCAAACAGTAATGAATACAGAGAAAATGTCAGTCAGGAGACAGTAGCCATCTATGGATAGTTGTGAGACACCAATGCAGAATGACGTGGCATTTTAAAGCAGCAGCACTATAAGGGATGGAATGGGATCTTTAACCATTTCAGATATTAGCAGTCATAATGATGGAATATAAAACGACACAATAGCAAAAGAAGGACATTACTGATGATGCTTAGCCATTAAAGTCCTCTAGGCTGTGCAGACTAGAGTAAATAAAAGAAAAAGTTCTTAAATAAAGATGCAATTGCTACTGTCTGTGGTATGGACCTAAAAGGTCAAAAACAAAAAAACCTGCTTTGTTCTTTCCCTCCATGTTGAAACACAGTGTTACCTGGGTACTGCTCATGAGGATAGATGCTGCAGATTTGTTCACACATCCATTTTGTATTCTCTTAGGGGCTGTAATCTATCCCAGAATGCATCAGGTGCCATCCAGGACAGGTTGTCAGCAGGCAGTCGGTCTATAACACATAGACAGAATAAATGTATTAATACTCACATTCATACATGGGAGAAAATATGTCTCTGAACTGTGAGAGGAAATCAGAGCACCTGAATCTCCCAGATCTGCCTTCTTCTCTGATTTGTGAACCAGAGAGAGCCCTCATTTTTGAGCCAGTTCAACTATTTATGGCTCTAATTTGAATACCAGTCCACACACTCAGCTTGATCATTCTTTTTACGAACATGAGACTGCACTTCTATTAATGTTCTTTGTGTTCACGTATTTTTTTTTCTTGTTTTCTGGCAGGCCCAGAGGAATGAGAGAGAGTCCATCAGGCAGAAACTTGCCCTTGGCAGTTTCTATGACGACGAGCCAGTCATCTACACCAGCTGCAGCAAGAACGGCTCGTCCTCCCGGTGGGTCTCAATATGTGTGTGAGAGGGTTTGATCAATGTAGCCTTTTGAAGGCTGACATCAATATTATGGTGTTGTAGCTGCTGACAGCTGGCACTTTAGGTCTTTATATCTATTCTCTGATTTTACTCTTTGATGAGTAGCAGCGAAACATTGATATGCCCTAGATTCAAGCAATTATTGTTCCATGCAAAGCAGTTGTATTTTTAAATTCCATTATAAAACTGAAAAGCAAAGTCTAAATATAGGTGTTGTAGACTTGATCTGATGCCTACAAGATGACTGGAGGATATATATAAATAAAATACATTTAAACTAAATCCATTCCCATCATAGTGTCAAGCCAATGTATCAAGATCAGTTTAATTTTGACAATCTGTGGAGCAAATTTATTTGATGATTTTGGATTTTTCAGACAAACTTTATGGCTTTTGTGTCTTTTTAGGGTCAAGGAAATTTTCATTTTCAAAAAAAAAACATGGATTATTTAAAAATGCTCAGCTCTCACAAAACTCACGACTAAAGCCTAAATATAGGTCCTCTGGACTTTAACTGCTGCCTGTAAGACCACTGGAAAATATCAGTTTGACATTGATAATCTGTGGGGCAAAGTTGTTTGGTGATTTTAGATATTTCAGACAAAAAAGTTTTGTTGGTTAGTGAAATTTGGTTCTTTTTAAACTGTGAAAATTTTATAAAAGTAAACCAGCTGGTTTATCTGAAAAATGCTCAGTTCTCACTAAGCTGAAAATGGACTGTGTTTATTAGATAGAGATGTTCTCCAGGTAATGAACACTTTTAGATCCCAAATGAAAACAGTCACCTCAAGGATGGGAAGTTAAGACATTATTAGCCAGGAGACGGTGCAGTTTTGCAGTTTACATTATCTATTAGCTAAGAAATGTGAACTGTAACTTTAAACAAACACATTTATGAAGACGAACTGTTGTTTTTTGTTGGCTCATAGGTGTCGAATGCAACTGACAGTAAATGACTGCAGGTCCTTTGGGGAAGTTTATTTAGAGACAGTGACTCACAAATTCTGCACGGTGCACTAAAAGAGGGTCAAGTAAATAAGTAAAATTATCATGGGTCCTGTGTTGTTGTGGCTACAACCAGAGGAAGACAATGAGTCATTTCAATCACAGACATGCAGAAAGAAAGAGAAAGGTTTCCCGAAAAGACACAGTCATGTTTACAGTCAGACGTTGGACTGAATACTAGCTTATACTGTCAGCAGCAGAACCAAATATGTATGGAAAGAGTAGGCACAAAGGATGATGCACCGTGGTTAACCTGTTTCATGACAAGTTGCTAAGACAGAAACTTAGCTTCATGAGTCAGACAAATTTGGGGAATGTCTTATAAATCCCATTTACAGCTGTGGCACCAGACTGCTTAGAAAAGCATTAAGTGTTAATATAATGTACAACTTCTGATCTCCAAATGTTTGATTTGTTTTTTTAAACTCTCATTGTAGACTGTGCCTTAAAATATGTGGGTTATTATGTCCCCTTTTGTCACCTTTTCTAATTACCTAACCTAATATAAAAGTGGCAATACAAGTAAAGAAAGAAAAGGAAAAAAAATGAGCTAAATTTTTACTTAAGTTTTTTTAAAATCTGAAAAACAATTATACAAAAATTGCTATACGTATGTATGTATACATACTGGTATTCAAATTATATATATAAATATATACACACACACACACACACGGGGGAATACGTCACACAGGTTTGACATACAGACTAAAGGAAATACATGTTCCCATGAAAGTGATATTTCATATTTGTCAGTATAGTTTTGTTTTGTTGTAATACAACAGAATTGCATTACATCAGACACAAGATGGTTAACCACAGCCACTCCACCTTCAACTCTGCACATCTCTCTTGTTATGACAGCATTGACCTTCACTAGCTTTCTGGCTCTCTGACATTTTCCAATTAAAACCCTTTACCTTAGATCAAAGTATGGGGCTGCCCCCTCACTACTGGCTGCTGTTTGAGGAAGTGCAGTTCTGTGGGCTCCTGAAAAGAGAAGTGATGCCTTTTATGAGTCCACAGCTGTGACTGGTGAATGTGAGTCACATGACTGCCACCGGAGGTAAAGGTGCACCCTCTGGGGTTTAGTTTGGGGGTGGAAATTCCGCCACCGCTGTGTCCAGTTACCGAGATGTTTTTCAAGTAATAATTGTTCTCTTAGCGTGCAGTGGGAGTGCACTTTGGGCAGTTAGGTTCTTTCAGTCATGATCTGGAATTGAATGAATGGCGTTTTGAGCTTTTGGAAATCTGAGGTTAAGGTTTCTCCTAAACTGCTGTGAGGAGCCTGATAATGTTGACTTGAATTGTTCCATTTTAAAGTTTCAGCTTGTGGTGTTACTGACATTACTGGCATACTGGCTACAGACACTTAAACAGAACACCCAGAGTAATTTCTTAACATGTGATTTTGAAACTAAAGTCATTAGTTTATTGCTTTCTTTCTTCTCAGAAGGCTATTTATAAGATTTTGTAACCTCTTTGCAGAGAAAGGAACAACAGTGTGGTTAATTTAGATGGTGTTAAGGTCACTTCTCTGTGCTGGCCAGTCAGGTTCTTAATCACCAACTCACAAGACCTTTTATTAAGAACCTGAACAGGGAAAAGTCTTCCCCATAGAGGTTAAAACTTGGAAAGTTGGGAGCACATCATGGCACCATGACATAATCATGTGAAATGCAACAGCATTAAAATTTCCTTAACCGGCAACATTATTTTGCTGTGGAAAAAACACCAGTGCTTTTCCTGTGCTCTGATGTAAAAATCCAGTTGATTGCCCAGAGAACCTGACACATGATGTTTAATCCACTACAGGCAGCCTTCAAACTTTCTGACAATAGTTGTGCGTTTTTGTGGGAATTACATAAATTACCTGATTTAAAGTTACAAGTCACTATGAGAATTTGGCAAATACTTGAACTCCTCATCCAAATGTTTCCTGGCATTTCCGCTTCTGTCTGCTTTTTACATTATGGAACTGTACAGTTATTTAAAGTGTCTTTCTTGGATCGTCTTGCTGAGGATATAATGACTAAAATTCCTGCACGTTGTAACTTCTTTCACTTAGGTGCAAAGAAAACACCACACAACACAATAGAATATATTGTGTTGCAATGCAAGAAGTAATTTCCCTTTTCTCTGCACAGGTTTCATTTTGACAAAAAAGACACTTTCAACGCCTCTAAACGCCACATTTTTTTCTCTCAGGCTGCAGAGTGGGGTGAACCTGCAGGTGTGTTTCGTTAATGACAGCAACAGCGACAAAGACAGTGATGCTGAGGACAGCAGGACGGAGACCAGTCTGGACACACCGCTGTCCCCTGTGGTATGCATCCTGACTCAGTCTCTGTGTGTTGCTGTGCAGGTGTTTTATGTGTGTTTCTGTTATGTCCCACTGTTCTCATGTGTAACCATCACATGAGAGAACCACAGTGGCTGTTGCATCATAACAATTGCACTTCACTTCCTCTCCAGAGCAAACAGAGCTCATCGCTATCAGACCGGGACACTGCAGAGGAGGACTCGGATCCGTTAGATGACTGCGGTGGGTTTTGGCGGGTGCAGCGAAGGTTGCAGGAGGAGGCCCGGGTGGCGCTGGCTCTGGCTCGACCCATGGCCCGAATGCAGGTGGAGGTGGAGAGACAAATCCAACTGCACAGACGGTCCCCTGTGGCTGACCTGGTTAGTCAGAGAGACAGAACAGGGGGGGTTACTGTGTGAAGCTCTTTATTCTTCCTTTCATAAGGAAATGCAATTTAAGAGAGGATTCAGGAGAATAAAATATCAAAGCGTGAAGGAAAAACACAGAGCACAAAGACTGAAAGTCAATGTTACAGTAACCACAAAACAATAAACATTACGTAAGAGACGTGTCGTGACTGAAGGTCAGTGGTCACATTTTTGTGTGTTCATGTATGAGACCATGAAAAAGCCCCTGAAACTGGTAAACAGAAGCATCGCACGTTTGTCCCACTGTTCCGGCACAACCAGCAACTGCAAATCCACACAGACAGATCCAGTTCACTTTGATCAACGTTGAGAAAAAACACTATTTTAGTCCTTCAATCACATTCAGAGATGCTTTGCAGATTTTGACATGCAGCAATTTCCTGTCTGTGTGTGTTTGTACATGCAGCTTCCACATCTGCCCCACATCAGCGAAGGCTTAATGAAGAGGAATCTGAGGCAAGGAGACATGAGAGACATGAGTCTGGGACAGCTGCAAGTCATCACGAATGATTTACACTCACAGATTCAGAGTGAGTAAATCATGTACGCACACGTAAGACACAAACATCAATGCAAGTATTTGAAAAATGCAAAAAAAAAAGAAAACAAAATTTCTGGTGGTCCAGTAGAATTCTGATATCCTCCCAGTTTAATGGCAAAGGAATCAAGATAAACTGTGGTTTTAAACACAATTTAACGTATCCAAAATATTTCCAAAATAGTTAAATCCAAGGATCAAGGCCTACATGAATCAAATAAATGTGTTTTTAAATTAATTATGCTGATAATGCTCCTCAAGAATCATCTCATGGTGTGCTCTGGTTGTCACACGTTTAAACTCTAAGTTGGACATTCTGAAATATCAAGCGAAAGTCATAGTTCAAAATAGAAGAATTTTCTAGCCATTTTTTTTACAGATCAAGCACATACATTCACCTCTTCCAGAACCCCTCAGCAGCGTATCCCATCTCTAATCTAATACAGGTCTAAATGAGGAGCTGGTGCAGTTGCTGCTGATGAGGGATGAGCTGCATGTGGAGCAGGACGCGATGCTAGTGGACATAGAGGACCTCACCAGGTGAATCTCCATTCTCTCCCACCGTTTTCTATCCGCAATGTGTGTCAGATTTATCTCAAATGCTGTCAAAGAGGAGCAGTGAATGTAGGCTGCATTTGGAGCTGGACAGTATGCCCTGTGCTCACTCTGATGCGCTTCTTGTCTCTGTTGTGACAGGCATGCACAAAGCCATCAGCGGCACCAGGCAGAGAAGGCCATGTCTAAATAAACACCCCGTCTACACGTGTTTCTGTCTGCACGCCGTCCAACCTCCCACACCACAGACTGTCACTAGTGTTGCTAACGAAACTCCATCTGTGGTGACTGTTTCCGGGGAAATGAACACAGCATTTAGTATCAACACGCACATATTATATTGCACCACCACGAGGCTGTCCGAGAGGACGGCGAAAAGTAAAAGATCACAGATTTCAGTGTGGACACAGTTGAGTTTGTGCAGGTCTTTCACTTTCTCTTTCTATGATTAAAGCTGTGTGTCACAGAATTAGGGGAATCCTCTTGACTTTATTTCACCCCTGATCTGTTTCAACTTCCATGTGATTTTGCTGGTTTGGAGAGAGCACCAGCTCGCCTTGTTTTTCCTTCGAATCACAAAGGGGTAAAGTTGTCTAAAAAGAACGAGCCACACCTGAATGAGATCCATAAACAGTTAACTTTTGTTTGTTTCTATAATATCAAGAGGGTATCTCAGTTCACCTGCATATCATTTATTTCACTAAGAGCACCGTGTCCTTGTCGGTATTCACTATCACACGTACTGGCTGTTGCAATAGTAAATGGCAAATATGCTGCAGCGGCTTCACAGAAATCTCATAAAAAAATCATTTAGGCAGAATTGGTTCGAACTACATAGCTGTTACAGTTTCCACCTGCTTTAAAGATATATTTAGAGATTTACTGGGCAAGATTTTGAACTTTATTCTGACAGATTTGTGTTATCAAGTGTATTACAGTACACAAAATGATGTAAGTTCGTACAGATTTTGGGGTTAACACAAAGGCAGAAAAAGAAAATGTTGAGGCATCGTGACATGAACAGCCTCTAAACAGGAATATGCAATGTCATTTATGTTATGCTTAATTTACTAATGCTGACAAACAGAGAAAATCTAACACAAATATATGAGTAAATCACAGCCTGAGCATATATCTATTTTATCTGTTTCAAAGGTTTATGGACATACAGTATGTAAATGTGAGAAGATACTTTATTAAAAGGGAGAGGAATATGCCTTGTTATGTTTCAGTGTTTTCACTCACGGCTTTTTAAGAATGTTATTTAACACAGGGTTAAAGTTGGTTTTTCTATTGTTTTGCTTTGTTGATAAATGTACTGTAAAATGATTGTTAAAAAAAAAAAAAGATCCAGTAATAAATGTTTCAAGTGTGTCAGCTTGTCTGTATTCGGCTTTGATTTCATTTGCATTTTTTCTTCAGAATCTGCTAAAATGTACACGTTGTGCGTAAGTCTCTATGAAGTGATGTCACTTACTTGGAAACCAAACAACCGAGCTCTGTCTTATTAACATATTAATTTTTTTGTGTCGTAAAAGGCACATTTGAGTTTCTCTGCTCATTCACACATTCAGGCTCTCATTGACACTTACGTAACTTCAGTTTTGTCGAGGACTGCCACTAGCGAGGGGGAAACGACTCTGAGCGTGGGGAAAAAATAACAGGTATCAGATTTCAGAACTGGTAGTGGAACCAAAGGGGGGGAAAAATCAGATAATTCTGATTAAAATGTACATTTTAAACATACTTCTATGAATTAGTAAAATCAATAAATAATATCCAATGGTGCCTCTGAAGTTTTAAATAATTTCCCTTTGAAGGTTACACAATAAATGAGATTATATAACACAATAAAAATACATCCGAGGAAAGAGAAAACATAACTAGAAACCAAAATCCTGCACAAACCTGGGAAACAATCTAGATGAATTAAATAGGAAACATTTCAATTGTTTTTTTCCTTGGTGTATAATACAAGATTTAAAGATTTTTTTTAAATCCTTACAGATAAATAAAACTGAACCTGTTTGTCTTTATCAGTGTTGCACAGAATCAGAGTTATAACCTAACCTAAAAGCTTTCATTTTTGCCTCTTTGGAAATATCAACAATGAACAGTTATTGATGTGACGCTCCACAGTAACCTCAGGATCAACATGTAGGTCTTTACCTTTACCATGCCTGTGTTAATTCCAGTTTCACCAAAGCATTCTGTGATATCGCGGGGAAGAAAAGGAAATTACTCAACCTTGAGTGTGCACTTTCAGTTTACAGTTAGTTATCAACGCATTGCTGCATTGTGAGGGAAATCCCTGCATCAGTTTGGGTATAAAACACTTAAGGATGTCTGAGTTCAGACAGAAGAATCTGAATCAGCCGTGATATCCAAGATGCCACTGGTCAAGCTCTGTAAGTATAATGTAACATATTGACTGACTTATGTGATGATTCTGTGAAGCTATTTGGTAGAGGAAACTGAAGCTATGTGTTTTCTTTCTTCTTTTTTTTTGTCAGACTCTACTCCTGCACTGCTGCTCCTGGTGCTCACCTGCTCTGTATGGCAGCTCAGCCAGTCTCTGCCAGTGAAGGGCAAAGAACCGATAACGGACTCTTGTGTTTTACACGCACAAACGCTTCTACGGAGCATCACTGAAGTGCTACGCAACAGTACTGACGCACAGGTAAGAATACAAAACTAAATGAGGGTTAACGGATATATCTTTACCGATAGAATGTTTTCGAGTTTACATTTTTTTTAATACATTCTCTTGCTTTGTGACAGAGAAACCTGTTCAGTGGAATCGACTGTATGGCACAGAACATGGTGCTGAACATGGAGACCAACACACCATCTGTGTGTTCTCCAGAGGTAAGCGCTGAAAGTGTTTCAACCAGATGTGTTTCAAATATTCTGAAAGGACTATCATAAATTAAAGTGCTAAAACAAATGAACAGTACAGCGTTCTAATGTGTCATTGTCTTATTTTATGTTCACACACACTGAATATTCTATTTATTGAAGCTGTGCAACTAATTACTAAACTGTGTTCGTCCTGCAGGGATCAACATGCTCTGGAATCACTAAACTTGAATTTGATCAGGTAAGTTTTGTTGCTTCAATTTCAAGAACAGTTCATGTACAGTTGTACATTTGAAATGTGTTTTTAACGTCACAGAAAGAACATGTCAGGCCAAACTGCGTGTCTTGAAAGCAACATCTGATACACTTTTTTCCCCCATCAAGGATTCATGCATGACAGACATGAAGAAGGACCTGAACCACTACTACAAATTCCTTGCAGCTCATTCAGACAGTTTGCTCGGTCAGACTGTTCTGCCCAGCCTCAGAGAACTCATGGAGGTAAGTCACAGCTGTCTCCAGTGTTATTTTCGTACAATTTACACAAGTATTATTAAAATGAACGCCAGCTTTTTAATAAAATTACACTCTACAGGCTTAGATTTCTGCTGAAAACATGTTAAACTTGTACAGTTATCTGTAATATATTTTAAAAGGTGAATTAATTCCATCTTTTGCTACATCCTGTGCTGAGCTAAATTATTAATGAAAAACAAAATGCTTCTTTCTCTTAACAGAACTGCTTCCAGTTACCTCTGCCGGGAGACATAAAGGAGGTAAGAGATCTACTAAAGTCTACATTATTTTTTGTGATTTTTGAGGTCTGACTTCACAGTAGTACACAAAGATCAACAAATATGCTCCTCATAACAATTTTCAAAGAAAGAAACAACGTTCAGATTGTCAGAGAAGCAAAACTAGGAGAGATAATTAAACAGATTTGCCTGTGTGTTTTTGAAAGGCTGCCGCAGACCGTGCAAGCACCTACGACGAGAGACTGAATCTGTGCAAGGTGCTGAAGGGCTTCCAAGTCCGAACCATCACCATCAACCGAGTCATTGGATACATGAAGTCTGACGAACACACTAAATGAATCAACACTGAGCTCAAGCGCAACGATTTTCAATAATCTTCTGAAAGCTCTACAGAACCACTTTACATACAAATGACAAAAACTACAGTGACACTTCATGCTACGTTCAAAAAATCTACTTTTGACAAAAAAAAAAAACACTTCAATCTGCTTTTTAATTATTTAAGAGTGCATATTTATTATCTTTATGTCTCTGTTTAAATTAATATTTAACATCCAGTGGATGTGTAAAAATACATTTTTTAGAAGGGTATTCAAATATGCCATTTATTTATTTGTTCTGTTCTGGACTATTTATTTTCAAGTATTTATTTGTGATATGTGATGTAATTTACTTGGTTCTAAGAATCATCAAATAAACATTTTCCTTGCATAATACTTGCTGCTTTATCTGTTATTTGTTCAAAGCTGTTTACTTTTTTCACTTTAAGAAAAAAACACTATCAGATGGTTTGAAGTAACTTTCCAAGATGCAATTCATAGCAACAGCAAGTACAATGACATTACACAGTATGTGATTTACAGGAAAAACTCTGAATTATCTGAATTAAACGTGTGCAAAGTGGTCAATACAGACTGTGTTCACACTTCATTTGGAAAGTCCACTATAGTACTCGGCTGACCATGATAATGTCAATAAAAGAGTTCTGACATTCAGAAGGATGTGAAAGTCAGTCAGAAAATGTTTGTCAGGTTCAGGTATGACTCTTTGGCTCTAGAGTCATAGAAACACAGCACATAGTCACTCTGCTGAACTCACGCTGAATTGTAGGTTTACAGCCTGCAAGGAATTAATAGAGGAATGTCCAGGGGTGAAGGAAATGCTCACGTCCTTTACTTTAGCGAGTAGTGATACTGCACTGTAAAAGTACTCTGTTACAAGTAAAAGCCCTGCAACTAAAAATAGAACCAAAGTCAAAGCATGTGTAAGTATTGTCACAAAAATGTGCTTTAAGTGTTAGAAGAATTCAATGCAGACAAAATACTCTCAGCAACTGTAAAACTGTGAAATATTACATCATGAAGTTCCGGTATTCCTGTTAAACCAGCATTTTACTGCGCTGTAACTGATTTTAAGTGCACATTGTTGAGTTGAAACTAATTTAAAAGTACTTTGCATCCAACTGCAACAAGTAATTCTTACCATAATTAACTATTTTTTTTCCAGATGTTCGGCTGATTGTTTGTTTTGTAAAAAAAAAAGAAAAAAAATTTAAATGAAAAAATTACAGTGAGAAAGGCTGTTGGAAGTGCCCTGAGATGTTATTTTATTTAGTAAGTTCTTCAAATGCTTTTTCTGTGCAGAATCTTTAATTGTAAAACTACCTGATAAATGTAGTGAAGTAAATAGCAGTTTTCTCTTTGAGGTGTAGTGGAATTAAAGCATCCTATATTGAAAAGACTGAAGTAAAGTACACGTAGCATTCATTTCTACGTATGTACAATACATTCCACCTTTAGGAATGTCCAGATAAAGTTTTCTTACTCATGACTCTGCAAGTGCACCTTATCACATTTTTTAACTCTTATCTGAGTTTCAAGCACATACAGTATAGCATGTTTACATGCAGCATGAGGTCCCTGGTTATTCAGATATGTCACCTGTCTGAATTTCTTACCATATCAGCCACAGTGTTCTTTACAAACAAATCGGAAACCTGAATGAAGTGCTTAGAAGCCATGGCATTCCCATTTTTGTTTATATGATGACATGTGCAAGTCATAACCACGATATCTAAAAAGTACCCATAATAACCAGGATACTGTTGAGCCTGTAAACACATTCTTTTACACTGAGCAAACTCATTTGTGTCACCTTCAACTCTCTTCGTGCCCCGCAGTGCCAGGTGAATGTTTCATGGGTAATGATGTCCTGAAAGGTCAGGTAAACCGTCCTGTTTGGTCATACAACCGCACTGAAAGTGAAATTTAGCTTTTTGTTTCAGTTTGCTTCCCTTCCTGTTTGCTGGAAATGGCACAACTGACATTTGTGGCTGCTGAGGTTGAGAAAAACCAGCGACTTCACAGAAAAACATCTCAGACCGTTTACTGCAAAAATGGACCAGAAACAAATACAAGAAAGAAGGCGACGGAGACCTAAATAACATGGGAAAACAAACCGTTTAAACAAAGAAAGAATTATACATGAGGATCTGTGGGCACAAACCATTCAAGCCACCATGAATACAAAGATGTGTTAATATTATCAATATCTTCATGTGCTGTTATTAAAAGGAAACTCACGTTTTCATATGGCCTTTGAATTTCTGTATTTTTACATTTTGTTCAACTCATTCATACTTTTTACTCTACTCTATCACTTCATTTTTCTATTATTGTCTCACTTTGCTATTCAGTATTTTCACATATCATACCTCCGGTGTTTCCTCATTGCAGTTCTTTATTTATGCGAGTGCTTTCTCAGTTCCTCAGTCTCTGCTGTTATTGAGTTCTTCATTTATAAAGTAATGTCTGCAGGAGTGGAAGTGGGGGTAGGTCGGGAGTGCAGTGTTGTTTATATAGTTTTTTTTAATTATTATTTTGTTCTGTGAAGCACTTTGTGCTACTTTTCATTTGCATGAAAAAGCAACATTCATTAGTAGAGATCTGGTCGTGTTTATGATAGAAACCTGAAAGTAGCCTGAGAGATGAAATAGAAAGAAACGCTTGCAAAAGATTCTGCCTTTATATCACTTATACATCACTTTTCAAGACACTCAAAGACCCTTTACAAAGTAGGCAAGAATGCAATAGATAAATAAATCAAGGAGGAAAAATTTCCCCCTGCGGGTTCAATAAAGGTTTACTCTGTCTGTCTGTCTGTCTGTCTGTCTGTCTAGAATATAAAAAAATTGATTGATTACATTTACTTAAAACATTTCATTTTTTTCATAATGTTATTAAACCAAAAGGTTCCACCTAAATGTAATGACTAAATATAGGTGCCGAAGCTGTGATTCTCACGAACGTCAAAACAAAAATGAACCCATACATCTAACCTACGGATGTGTCATTAACAAACTAAAACTGTTCACTGGAACTACTTCATCCAGTTCACTTACTGAAGTCATGCAGCTGTAGTGCCACCTAGAGGGAGATTTAATATGGAAAACCAAAAATAATCAAACTAAAACAAATGAAGTTACTATCTAATGTTGTTAATTAAATACGTGAACTAAAAGCAGCTCGGCACTTCTTTGTGGACACATTTCCAGGTAACAAACCGACAGGCTCAGAGGAACAGCTGCTATCATCCAAACTCTGAGCTCAGGTGTGTTGGACCTTCAATCACTCTCAGCTGTGTGATATTTCCAGCAGCTGGAGGATCTCCTCACTCCTTCCAAACCTGCGACAAGAATGGACCGGCAACGAATCGCTCCTCGGTGGATTATCTTCTATGTGTTTTGCTCTGTTTTCACACTTACAGACAGCCGGGTGGTTTACAACCTGCAGTCAACAAACTCCTTCGGGATTTCTGGTGTCACCAGGCCTCAGCTGACGGCGTTGAAACAGCAGCCGAGCGCGCAGGTCAGTGCGCGTCGTCGGTCTGTGGAGGTCCGGTGCCATCCTGATTCCATGGAGGTGGTGGTGCAGGCTGACATGTTTTACATAGGCCTCCGGGTGGACGGAGGACATCTGCGGCTGGGCTCAGATCCTCTGAGTGGTGGGAGTGAATGTAGAGCTGTTCAATCGGGGGAGGCAGAGTTCACCATCCAGGCCCAGCTCAGCGACTGTGGGACCGAACTCTCAGTAAGCGTGGGGCCGTTTTAGAGGGGTGCTTTGTTAAAAGTTGGTGAAACTGATTGTAGACTAATTTTTTTTTTTCAGTCGACAGAGGAGAAGATAATTTATTCCAATGTTCTAGTCTACTCACCTGAGCCATCGACTGATGGTCTGCTCAGACTGGATGGAGCCACTGTTCCAGTTGAATGTCATTATGAAAAGTAGGTTCTGGACACTTAAAATGGCTTGTATGGTGCACTGTGCTTTAAAAAATCTGTAATTTTACTGATTTTCTCATGTTTTTTTAATTTAAAAATAATCAAATTTTTTTTTTTAAATGTGACAATATCTGAGATGATAAAAATACAGTAGAATTATGTTCATTTAAAGCAACTGAACTGGATTACCAGTTTAAGTTATTTAAAGTAATACTAAAAATGTAAGAATTTACTTTCTTCAGTTGATGATTTTGACATTAAAAGACTGCTATAATATGTTTGCAAATTTGTCACAGCACAAGTTTCCCTATTTTTTTTTTAAAATCTAATAAATAAGACTTAATTTCAACTCATTTACTGTAAATTCAAGCCTTACCCCACAATTGGATTTGATAATTGGGAGAAGAGGTTCTATTATTTTACATTTGTTTGCTACATGATACCTTCTATAATTCTGAAAGTTTTCACAACACAAGTGTTGAAGGATTGTGTTTTCATCAGTGCACACTACCAGTCAAAAGTTTAGACACCTTCTCATTTAATGTTTTTTTTTTCTTTATTTTCATGACTATTTACACTGTAGATTCTCACTGAAGGCGTCAAAACTATGAATGAATACATATGGAGTTATGTAGTTGGCAAAAAAGTGTGAAATTATACAAATGTTTTGTATTTTAGATTCTTCAAAATGGCCACTCTTTGATTTGATTACTTCTTTGCACACTCTTGTGATTCTCTTAATGAGCTTCACGAGTTGTCACCTGAAATGGTTTTCACTTCACAGGTGTGCCTTGTCAAGGTCAATGTGTGTGTGTAATTTCCTTCCTTCTTAATGCTGTTGGGTCCATCAGTTGTGTTGTGCAAAAGTCAGGTTGGTACACAGTTGACAGCCTTATTTGACAACTGTTAGAATCCATATTAAAGCAAGAACCAATCGGCTAAGGAAAGAAAGGACAGTTCATCATTACAGTACTTGGAAAATTGCTGTTATTTTACAATAATGTTGATTTTACTTTTGAGACAGACTATTTTTTTCTTAAGTGTGTAAATGTGACATTATTTTTCCTATTGTCCTATTTGCATTAATGCTCTTTGCATATCAGTGCTAAGAATTGATGAGAGCTGGTTTAACAGCCTGGTTTGTGTTTTCAGGAAGTACTCTGTCGACGGCATGTCCGTGCATCCCACCTGGGTTCCTTTCGTCTCCATGACGGCAGCAGAAGATCAGATTGACTTCAGTCTGCTGCTCATGACTGGTAATAAAACTATGGCATCGATGAAGCTGCTTATTCTGTTATCATGCAGCTTCAGAAGAGCGACATACATTACTGGGTGATGCACATCAGAAGATTATTTTTTGCTTTCATTTAATGGTTAGAGGTTTTATTTTTGTCATGTTTGCAGATGATTGGCGGTTTGAGAGGGGATCTCATATATATTTCCTGGGTGACCCCATTCATTTGGAAGTCTCTGCCATTCTTGGTAACCACATGCCCTTGCGAGTGTTTGTTGACCACTGTGTTGCCACAGCAACTCCCGATGCAGAGGCAACATTAAGATACGACTTTATTGAGAATCATGGGTGAGCTGCACAATCAAATCTTCCATCCTGCAACAATCATAAAAAGAAAACTGATGTGAAGTCATAGCTCTTGCTTTTTAACTCACAGAAACTGCTCTGTCAATGTTTTTCTTTAACAGATGTCTTGCTGATGCTTACCTGACAAACTCCAACTCGCGTTTCCTACCAAGAGTGGAGGAACACAAGCTGAGATTCCAGCTTGATGCCTTCAGGTTCTACCAAGAGCCCAGCAATGAGGTTGTCTTTTAGTTTCATTTTAAGCTTCTATGCAAAATACCCTGTAAAAGATGAAAATTTTAAACGGCTTTAAGTGGAATTCTCTGAAACTCTATTTTTGGCAAATGATAATTTGTTCTTTAGCAATATTTTACTGCTAAATTACTCTATTGTTTATTTAAATCAAAACATGTTTTACTGACATTAAAATCAAAAGATTGAAAGATTTATTTATTTTTTGCAGATTTTACCTGTTACGTTAAATTACAGACAAAAAGCATAACACTAGATGTTGGTCATTAAGCAAAAACTTAAAATTAGATTGGTTTGCTATTAAACATCTAACAAATCTTACTGTTTTATAGATGTTTGCAGTTATTTTTGCTGTTTGTAATAGCTTTTAAATGTTGCATTCCACTCTTTAATTAATTTTATCTGACATTCTTGCTGCTAGATTTCCTATTCTTTAGGGATTTTTTTTTTCTAGTGTACGTTCCATTGTGATTCTGTTAAATATATGTATGAAACCAGAAATGGTCATATGCTTGTTTCACCCGATTATATTTTTGCCACAGGTCTATATAACCTGCTACGTGAAGGCTGTTCCAGTCAAGCTGGCTGTCAGCTCTCAAAACAGAGCCTGCTCTTTGATTGACAACAGGTATTACACTAATGATGCAGCAAACTTATATTCAGTGATGCTCAGTTTTTCCAAGTATTAGTTGGTAAGGCATTTGAAGGGGATGTCATTTCTCTTCTTGGATAACAAAAACGCATCCAAGCAAAGCCCAAAATGTTCACACAATGCTGACTCGCATTACCTCGAAGTTGCAATAACATTTTCAAGATAACATTTTAATGTAATGTTCAGATATTTCTCATTTCAAATAATGTTCTTAAGTTAAAAGTAAATTAAGACTAAGCTTTCATTGGAGCATTCAGAGGATGTCATGAGGATGATGGATGATAAAAAAAAAAGTTTTCAAGATGTCATGGCATCAAATGTTTTTTTTTTTATATTAAAAAGGGAAAAAAATTTGTCTGCAATGTTGTGTTTGGAGAATGTTTATGAAGTAATACTTTAATCTGTACAACATTCCCAAAATGTTTAACAACAACAAGTTGTCTTCAATTCAGCAAATGGTTTAAGAAATATTTTTAGATTTTCCTTGGAGAATTTTATCCTGGCTTTAAGTAAGCTATTCTAGAAACTGAAAAACTTCATTCAAAAAGCTTCTCAGAACTTTCCCAATGTTTTAGAATAAAAATAAGTCAAGCTGGAATTTCTCTTCAGTCATCCCCTGGTTTTTCCAGCTGGACTTTCCTCTCTGCTTAAAAATGGTAAATCTTCTACTAGTTAATGTCATCAGAACATGAAAAACTTTTGACTCATGTCATCTAAAATTGTTTGTCTAGTATAAAATCTTATTTAAAATATAACCCATTTCACAGAAGGGATTTCCATTTAATAGTTTATTTTAAATGCCTTGTTATCCAGATGGCGGTCAATCGATGGGAAAGACGAGGCTTGTAGAAACTGTGATCTGTCTTATCGGAATGAGGAGCCTCCATCCACACAGCCTCCGAAAACTACCAGGAGTACCAGAGCACGGCCCACCACCACTTCACAAGAACATTTAGTTCAGAAGAGAGCCGAGCATGGTCCAGCCACATATATCCATTTCCGTCCAGGGACGTTCCAGAGCCGACACAGCAGGCCTAAACTAATGAAGAGAGGAGCAGACCACGAAACGGGTTAGCACAATATAAACTGACTGGATGCTGCAGTTCATCATATCCTAGCGGGAGGGGTTTTGTATTATTTGACCTTTATGCTACTAAAGGACACCTTTCATGTTCTTAATTGAGGTATGCGACTTGTTTTTACAGAGCAAATTGTCCAACTGGGTCCCCTCATTGTGCTGCCATCCGGTAAACCTGTCACGACAGAAGCTTCCAAAATGCTACTTTCACCAAAGAACAACAGGTCCTGAGAGCTAGGATACTAGAGTGGCGAGGATGAGGGGAAAAACCAAAACTCTGCTGCCACATACAGACCAAACATGCAATGGACACGGCAGACAACCCTGTGAATGCAGAGATTAACTTCCTCTTTCAGATACCATCTTGTTTGAAATAAAGCTTTTCCTGCTAACTTTATCAACTCTCTTTTAAAGCAAAAAATGTCATTCACTCAGTTTTGTTACAGCCTAGTTCTTGCATTTTCTGTGTAAGTGGCAAATCTTTCCTCCAATAAATATTTTACAACATTAAACTTGCTTTTTAGCATCATTTCAGCTGCTCCATACAAAAAACATGAAAACCCAGCATCCTGTATTCTTGCTCCAAGAATCTGATATGGCTTTCGTGAGAAATTTAATTAGCATTGGGTTTTCATGCACTCAAACTCATTAGAGCCAAGCAGCAGAAGTGGATGTCAAGAGGATGCATGGTTTGTGTACTTTGAAACAAACACACAATGCATCCTTTTGACAGCTGTAAAGATTCAGATAACATAATACCAGTTATTTTCAATTCAGATCTGCAGACATGCTATTAGGGAGCACTTCCTTCCATTACAACCCACAACCTACTCATGTAATCATTTTATTGATTATCTGTGTGAAGGGTGCATGGTGCAATATAAAATGTTGGCTTTGCCTGCCACTTCCAGTAAACTGATTAGTCACAGCTCTCTAGTAAACTCACTATGGCATATTTGAACGTTTTTAGTGATTTAACACAGATTAAAGCAGTTTCATAGCTTATGCTGGCTACTGTCGGTACACAAAGTTGTGCTTCTTCAGCATGTCTTTGACTTTTGGCAAAACTCCCTGTTGACAGGGGCAGCACTTTGCACTTATGGCATCACATACACAGATCAGCCTAAATGGACGTCTACAGAACCATCGAAGCCTTTTAAGGGATGACCTCATTTGACCCGTGAATGTACACGAAGCAGCATTAATATTGCAAATAGAGATTCTGTGCTCTTGCCAGCTACAGAAATGATTCCAAGTTATTTGGGTTTGGTTGTGTCAGCACCTCGGACAGCTCCCTGCGTTGTTTTGGGGCGTGTTGAGCTCTGTCCATGGTGCTGAAACAACCAATCGACTTCCTCTGGTCACCTGTATTAAGAACCTCTCCTACCCTCAGGGTTAAGGGTGAGAGGGGTCATTTCTCAGTGTTTCCAACAGGACTTGTCGATTTCTCGGGCGCCTGTTTGCTTTCATACCAAATGAATAAGCAGTTGTAATACTGTGTTTAGGAGTCGCATCAATATAGCCATTAAGTGCATAATAAATCAGGGGTTCACTCGAGTTAATGCCAAGTTTATTATATTCAGAGGCTGTACATGCACATCCAGCTGCACGATCATCTCCAGCTGGTGAGCGTTTCTCCGCAAACATATGGACTTCTGATTGCTGGTTTTCACTTCTTTTTTATCCACAGTTCTTGTTTGGGCTCTGGGCATGCAGTGCCCTGATGATGGCTCTGCGTCAGTGCCTCAAACCAGGCATCTCCCAGCGCATTAACCACGCGTGAATCGTCTCGCCTACATCCTGTTTTCCCCTCCACGTTCACTGGATCATTTCATCCACAACAACAGCAACCATGTTTTCTCACAGATGCCAAGCGCTCACTGTGTTCGCTATTTGCCTCCTTGCGCGCACAGCTGTTTATTCCATACGGAGATGCGGACAGGACCTTTGCCGGGATGACCAGATCTGCTGCGCGCAAGCAAACAACACCGTCGCCCTCACCTGTTGCCGGCAGGTCGTGGATAATGCTTACTACAACATCGCCATGATCACCCGGAAACTTTCCGGGGTGCTTATCATGCTGCTCCTCTTCGCTGCGGGATACTTTGTGCACAGGCTGTTGTGCTCCAGATCCAGGCAGCGCACCCCGCCGTCCAACGGACAGCCGACTGTTACCGCATCGCAGGAGCTGCTCGTGGAGAGCTGCACCCCGGACAGCTCGGTGGATGCTGCTCCTCGGCTGCCCACGTACGACGAATGCACACGGCTGCCGACATATGAAGGGACAGTCAGGGATTGGAGGCCCAAGTCTCCAGTGGCGCAATCTACATGACAGCATTTGGATAAAGTGGAGCTTTACGCGCTATGGATTTGTAGCTGTGTTTTAGAAAAGAAAAACCTGCACATACCGCACTGGACGTGTTTTCTCCGCAGCCTCGTGGTTTCACCCACTGCTTTAACGCTTTATTGCTCCAGTTGTTCCAAGAAATGTGTGTCCAAGCGAGTGTTCAAGTTTGGTTCCTTCCTCTCATAAAGGCATCTTGTCATCATGGCTTCGCTAATGTTAACAAATCTAATGCTTTATAGATCCGTCAAAAAACAATACGGAGAGTTCCTTTGGCTAGTGTATGTTTTACTCCAGCATGACCTTTGCTTTGTGTTTTAACTCCTTACTAAATTAAAAATATAATAATAAAAGACACCAATTTATTATCAAACCCTATACATGTAGACGTCATGTATTTTAATATGCAAATCAAGTACAAGTAAATGAGCATGTATTAAAAGAGTATCAACATTTATAACTTCTTTACAACCAAAGATCGCTGCCGTTTTATTGCTCATCTCTCTGATACTGTGGGATTCATCTATGAACCCTGGAGTCATATTTGTCATGTGACACAATTCAGTTTTATAACGAAAAGAAGGTACGATTATTCAAACCAGTAAAGTTACCACACAGGAAGCAATGGTTTTGAAGCACACTTGCATCTTTATCCATCACTAATATAGCTTCAGCTGAGACAATACGTGCTCACAAGAATCACTAAATTTATCCAAAAGTTGGATCTCTTTAAATAGTTGAACAAACATTTTTGAAAATTCATTCATCATATTGGAAAAAGGCTCGAAAGTTAATATGTTTCTTTGAAATAAATTTTACTATTTGGTCTTTCTGAAGTGGTGCACTGTGTCCTTGATATTGTCCTTCACTGCTCCAGGCTCTGATGGCAGTCTGACCATCTGCGCCACTTGTTTGAAGGCCTCCTCGATTCCAAATCCAACAGTTGCGGAACAAGGCTGAACGAACCAGTCCCGCCCTGCGCAAATCTTTCTCATGTTGAATCGGTCCTTGAGGTCGGTGGCTGTCAGCGCGCCGTTCACGTCCTGTTTGTTGGCGAGCAGAACCAACGGTCGACCACGCAGCTGGATGCTCTTCAGGGTGTTCTCCAGCTCCTTGCGCGCCTCCTTCAGACGATCCCGGTCGGAGCTGTCCACGACGAACACGATCGCCGCGGTGTCCTGGTGGAACTTCTGCCAGTGTTCGCGCATCTTCCCCTGACCGCCGACGTCCCACACGGTTAAGGAGATGTTCTTCCCGTTCCTTCTCACGTCAATCATTTCCACATTGAAGCCGATGGTGGGGACGGTGCTGACGCTCATGTCGTGTTTCAGTTTGTAGAGCAGAGTGGATTTTCCAGCGTTGTCCAGACCCAGAAGGAGGACTCGGACTTCTGGT
Organism: Acanthochromis polyacanthus; assembly: GCF_021347895.1. NCBI lineage: Eukaryota > Metazoa > Chordata > Actinopteri > Pomacentridae > Acanthochromis > Acanthochromis polyacanthus. The sequence continues at coordinate 25,503,509 of NC_067121.1, forward strand.
TGAGATGCACGATGTCCCATAGCGACGAAAAATAGAGGAAGTCTCACCTCAGGTGGCCCAGTCACATCTTTCACACAGCAAGCCACCTTCTCGGCACAGTGTTTGTTTAGTGCCTTGCCCGCGAGTTTAATAGATAAACCATTAGCTCCATGCTGACAGTAACGCAGTGTTGACCGATAAGGCTCCACATCAGGGGGCAAAGTTTGTGCCTGAGGCTCTCCCTTGTACAACACTTTTATTGCCACCATAAAGCTATTTGTCTATTTCATTCCACACTGAGGTGCACCTTTCTTATCATTCATGTAATCCTCAGATATTTCACTGACAAAAGAATACATTCTGCTATAATTCATGTATTTTAAGTACTGGATCTGAATGTTACTATCATTTACATGAAATAACATTTCTTCAATCAATTAAAAACAACGTGCTATTTCATTTTTTAAAATTATTTTGTGTTACTTAAGTCCATGGTACATTATGCAACAGATACAGATGAGATGACAGTGATAAGCTGGCAAGAAAATTGGATCACATATTCCATTAAGGCCGCAATAAATACGTATATGTGACAGTCAGTGCTTAAACAAGATGTACAGTAATGAACACCAGCCAAGAAATGTAGTTTCTCACTGAACCAAAGACAACAAAATTCCTGGATGATTTTCACTTTTGCCCACAAACAGTCCTTGTACTCACAGGGGCGGATCCAGATTAAATTTTTTGGGGGGCCGTGGGGTGGGGTGGGGGGGGTGGGGGGGTCACAGAGGGGTACTCTCCGGCATCAGGAAAGATCTTCAGAGCTTCTTCAAATCCAAACAATATACAACCAAAACATCAAACTAACGTCATTGGTGCATTCAGGTGCAGTCGGACAACCAAGTTGCGTTCAAGAGCGTTGGAAATCGGAAGATCAGTAACGTAAATTTCCAAACGAAAATTTTGAGGGGGCACACGGGGTGGCCAATCAGATCCCGCGCCCTCACGGAAGATCCACCACTGTGTACTGAGTTCATCACTTGTCAGCAATGTTGCTATCAGGCAGTGGCGGCCCGTGACCAAAATTACCGAGGAAGCCAGTGTGAACAACAAATTAGATTCGGTGTTTCTTGTAAACAAATCAGCCTACTGTTACAGTACCTTTATTCTACCGACTTCTCATTCATTTCAGTGAAAAAAAAAAGAGGTTAATTGCTTCAGGGGTTGTTCAGGGAGTCGGTAGACCTGTCAAATAGGAGACATGGCCAGCAGAAAAGTGGGTTAAGCTTGGCACTTCCCGTTAGCCACTCGTTTCTGGCATAGTTAGCTTCACAAAAAGAGCGAGTTTTCCATTAGCTCTACACTTAGTTAGATTGAGCTTTGGAGTTGGCCTACCGTCCCTTTTGACTTGTAGTTGAACTTCAAAAGGAAGTTTTGTGAAGTCATTTTTTACAAGAAACTCAAGGTCCCTGTCACCATCCATTCTCTGGCTAGCTTGATGGCTATACTTGCTGTGTGGGCCTGGCGGGACAGCTGCATTAGTGTGGGTATTGTTCATCACAGTTTGTGATTGGTTGGAAGCCAGATTTGATCTGGCCTCCCTTATGTTTTTTTTAATGATGCATCGATCATTAAGCGATGAGCATTGCTTCAATCTGATTGGCTAATACGGGCTGTTTTTTTCTCTAAGGGAGGCAAGGCGAAGCTGGCCTCTGAACAGACAGACAGCGCAGAGGGCATGAGAGACGTAGTGTAATGCACAAAAAGAGCTTGACAAGAGGGGCGCTGTTTTGCTCCTCACAAAGCAGAAATGCCTGATGTAGTGTTTTGACAACAAGGAATGACAAAAATATAAAACATAAAATACATAGTGGTGAAGATTATTTATATTTTTTCTTTCTTGCATATTTTTTTGGGGAAGCTAGGCTTCCCTTGGCCTCCCTGAAAAACCGCCACTGCTATCAGGTGGATGTTACGCATGTGACACGCACCAGTGTTTTCCTCTCATAGCTTTCTGAATGTTTCCACAGCTTCTCAAAAATAAAAGGAGCCATAAACACACTGCAGCTATGACCAGGCGTGAACTAACCGTGACATCACCTGTTGGTTTCAACGCTGAGAAAATGAAGCCCGGATTTTGCTACTTCCTGGTCGCCATTTTGGATTTTTTGGAGCCAGTGATGTAAAAGCTTCATCAAACAGGCTGGAGAGCAACTAGGGGCAGGACCAGTCTATGGGCGGGCCAGACTTAGAGCTGAAGACTCTCTTATCCCGCCCACATTTTACCGCAGAGGCTTCTCTGCCCTAAAGGATCTGTCAATCATTCCAGACAAGACTGTCTATCAAGTATAGCCACGCCCCCTGTCTCCGCCAACTTTAACATTTATTTAAAATTCAGTATTGATTTATTTTAAGATCAGCCACCTGATCTCTCATGTTGACCATGAAAACTAACAGGGAAAAAATCTTGAACTGTAGAAAATCAGTCTATCAAATTTTATTTTTTCTGGTGATGAATTGGGGTCTATGGAGCAAAAGCTTTTTGGAGCCAACCCGAGCGGACGGCGTGATATTGCAAGTTTTTTGACATTTCCGGGTGGGCTTCATTTTTGGAGCCAGATGCTACGTCCATCTTTATATACAGTCTATGGCTATGACACACTTCACAGACATTCGGGACGTTCAGTCCTGATCTTAAAGATGGATCAACAGTCATTCCCAGTATCACATTCAAACCAACATGATTTTATTTTATAGTATCACATATATTATGAAGTCACTGAAAAGAGACCTCTTAGAAAACTCAGAGTTAAGATTTTAAGAAGATCGTTTATTAACATATATTATAATACACAAAAATATTAACAAAAACATTTCTAGAAATTATGAAAAGTCAAATTAAAAGAACGGAAAAATAAATCACGGTTGGTCAGCCATTGACAGATTTTACCTTGGCACCTGTCACCAAACTCCTTCATTCCTGCTGACTGAGTCCAAGCTCCCTTCTTTTATTTGAGCGATCAATCATTCTTTAAAAGACACTCTTAAAACTTACTCAAACATTCAGAATTGTTTACAATCAATTTGGAAACAATTCGATGCCTCGGTGTTTTCAAAGAAACCAAAATCTCAATGCGCTCCAAGCGACTCTTCACCTTCGCTCGCCATCTTCTCTCAGTCTAACACTGAATGTCTCATATGAAAGAAACTTAATTAATTCCAGTGGTCAGTCCAGCCAACTCCTCAACGTCGCGGAAATCCTTTAAATCCACTTCAGCTCCAGACGCTGCTGTGTGGATACGCCTTGGTATACGCGCATCTTAGCGCCCCAACCCAAACCGGTGTCATCTGCTGCTCCGGAGACACCAAAGGTGAAGGGCACGGAAAGCATCCAGTCAAAGGATGCTTGAATGATTCCACAGCTTAAATCGGTTGCACATCGCATCAAAAAATCATTTTGCATCAAGATCTGCACCATTTCTCTCCGGGCTTCACCCACACGCCGCCGGTTGGGTTATCCATCACGTATACCAGTCCCTCCTCGTCATAGCGACTTTGTGGCCATGAGTGGGGTGTTGACTTCTCCGTTGCCCGGGCGGAGGAGTGAAGACGGGGCGACGAGTTGGACACCTTCTTCTGAATGCGGACAACTGAGGCTGGAGTGGAGCATGGATCGGATTTTTGACACACATCCACTGCGCCAACACGCTGGAAAACCACCCGGGCTTCAATAGAAGATTTGGAGCCGTGCTGTCCCATGTTGCTTACAACTTCAAAATATTCCTTTAAAAGATCCGAGGGTGTTCAAATAAAAGCAGAAGAGTTATATTCTTGTGTATTTCTAAGTTGGCTGGATGGCACGTTTTTTCCCCCACTGTTGTCTACACGCACTTGTCTCCCTTATAAAGTGCCAAATCCTCATTAAACAGGGTGCTGTGTTCCCGTAAGGCTGAAGGGTGACGCACTTGATGTTATGGTCACTAGAGACTAAAATGTTACAGTACTGGTCTTAAGAATTCGGACCAGCTCATGTTGGAGCTATTCTGAGTCTGTCCACCTGGTGCAGACTGTCACGAAACTGAGCGTCACCCAGAGACTGCGCGCTCCCAGCGAAGGCTGCGGCGGGGCGCAGAAAGCAGCGCAGACTTATGGCACGGAGAAGAGCTATTTGTGGAGCTCTGGAGGCGTCCCAGGAACACTTTGAGGTGTTACGTGTTTCCCCCCAATCTCACGGTGATCTCACCACCCCGAACTTTTTGCGATTTTGGTGATTTACAGCAAGTAGTTTGCGCACAAGAGTACAACTCGAATTCCTGGAGAGGTGATAAAGAAGGCAGCACGGGAGAGCATTACCAGCTGCTTACCACCTTCGCATGCATCTGTTTTTGTTGTGCCCTTGAGCAAGGCATTTAAGACTGAAATACACTATGGGAACTGCACAACGGGATCAGCAACAGGTGCGGATGTAGCTAAAAATGCATTTGGTATTTAATATATAAAAAGTGTGGAAACATATAATCTATATATAGATCTGCTATGTATCAGTGACCCTTACAGTGAGGTGATTTAGTACCTCTGTTAAGCTGTTGGGGGACATTTTGCTGGCATGGCTTGGGTCCACTTGACCCCTTTAGATGGAAGAGTCACTGGAAATGAATGCCAAGTTCTTCTGATTGATCTCTTTCATCCCGTGATGAAACATTTCTATCCTGATGCCAGTGTTCTCTTTCAGGGTGACAATGCACCCGTTCACGGGGCACGTGAGGTTGCAGAATGGTTTGTCGGGTATGAAAATGATGTGAATCATATGCTATGGCCTTGGCGGTAACCCGATCGCAATCCAACTAAACACCCTTGGAGGATTTAGGACCAACATGTGCGCTCTCTACTGCCATCATCCAAACACCAAATGAGGGAATATCTTACAGAGTGTTGTACCAAGCCAAAAGCACAGTTCAGAAGCTTCAGAATCAATGCCAAGGTGCATGGAAAGTCTTCTAGCAGCACATGGTGACCCAACTTCTCACTGAGACACTTTATGTTGGGTTTTCCTTTAATTTGTCATTCCTTCATAAGTCCTAGCTGAGTAAATATTTCAATAAGAAACCTTGGAAATAAATGGTAGATGTTTGTTGCAATGATCTACAGTAACTGCTGCACAGTTAATGCAGGCCAAAATGAATCAGGCCTTCTCAGACAATAAAGACTAAAAGGGGATATACATTTCAGATGAAAGAGTTTGTTTAATACTTGTAGTTTACATACAGCAAGTTGTTTTTTTTACACTGAGCATCCACTGAACCTGCGTGAATCATGGACTGCTTCCCACAGTAAAGTGATGGGTATTTATTTTATTGTAAACTTCTGCTCATGTACAGAAGGACAAAAAAAAAAAGAATATACAGTATACTGATTTGGCAATTTGCCGGAGACATCCAAAAACTCAATAATAAATAAGGCATTAGGTTAAAACAAACAAACAAAAAGAAATCTCATTTCCCTCAACTCATCACAGATAATGTTACACAGTGGTAAAAGCTGAACTAAAAGCAGTTGTAAATCAAGTACGGTTTACTGTAACTTTCCTTGACAGGTTGTTGCCGTCGATGACGCCAGTTGCATTGCTTCAGGAGCAGATCATGTTTCTAATTACTCGTATTCTTCCTGCAGCTGTACAGTTGGCGTTGAGTCATCTTTTAGTCTGTTTATCATGGCAGAAGTGTGTCTGTTGTCGGTTGCACGTCCTATATTTGTGTGCTTCCCAGGTCAAAGGCAGCCTTCAGTGTCCATTAACACACACTGCAAGTACTTTGTTCATGAACATGGATAAGCCAAAGCACATGCCCTGATACAGATGGTGTAAACCACTTTGACGGAACAGTTCACATTAGCTCCATAAACTTGAGTGAATGTCTGGTTCCAAATTATGTTCTACGGACTTAAAACCACCCTCTTGCATTACATTGGCTGATATGTAAGAATTCATCATTCCGAAAAATAAACATTTCAAAAGTGCATTTTTTTCAGAACTATGCGTGTTTGTGTGCATTTATACGCGTGTGTTGTAAGTTTGAGTAGCATTCCACCCTTAATTTCCTTTCTGAGTATGACAAACCTTCTGCAGACTTGAAAGACAGCTTTAAAAATAGGAAGATTTGGCCTTCAAAATAAAGTCTGGATGATGAAGACTAAGGATTTGTGTAGCGAGTGAAACAAAAATATCCACAGAAAACTCTCAAATTGTTCTGGTAGACATCTTTCACTGATAAATCCTACAATGGTATCAGTTTGCATGCAGCTCTCACATTTAAGACAGCCAACAAGTCCCAATTTACTCCTAATAAGTATTGTAAATGTATGTTTTTGTTATTTCATTGGCTTATGTTAATGAGAAATATCCATGTTCTCACACTAATATAACATTTACACGTACTTTATTTTAGGATTTACTTTATGAAGACAGTTTCTTTTCATTTAATTTAAAGATGTATAAAAAGCCTGCCAATTGAAACTATTACAAGCTGACAGAGCAGCAATGACAGTTCTGATTGGTCAAACTCCAGTGGCATGACAGCAGGCCAATCAGAGCTCCTGCTCTTTGACTCCTGTAATAACTTTTACAATCCATTGTACCTGCATGAACTGAAGCCTAACTCAGCTGAGATATGAAACTACGAATCCTTCACAGGCACCTCTCAAGACTGCAGGGGTTGAGTGTTTTATACTCAGAAGGTAGATTTGGGTGTTGCATCACTTAATGTAAATAAAGGTATGGATCCACTGGGGTCTTCTCATATTTGACAAATTATCATTCCAGGTCGAAAAATGTAATAGACGCAGACAATACTTTAGAGCATCATCAAAATGCAGCAAGCTTGGTGGTGTTTTTGCAATTGCATTTTCAGAAACATCCTGTAGTTGCACAGTAATTGTTGAGTAGGCACTAGTTGAAGCCTCCCCTGAAGAAGCCGCCAGTGGAGCTGTACCATTCGTGTGCATGTACAGTAAACAGTAGTAAAGCAATCACAGTCTAGTGTGTGCTGGTTAAGAGAAAATCCCCCAATGTGTGGTAGCCTTGAACTTCTGGAATTTCATGTATTCATCTTTCTTCTAGCAGATGGTTATAATATCCGCATTGTGTTTAAATGCCCTTTTCTCAATTAAATAGAATAAAACAGATCCTCACTTTTACATGTGTTTGCATGTGTGTACATATGTCTGTATGTGTGTGCAGTTCTCAGTGCCCATACTTTAATTTCCCTTCGTCCTCCTGTGATTTGTACTTTACCCAGAACATGGGGAAATCATACTGACCACATTGTGGGCTCTAACTCTGACCCTCACCTACTCCCCTGACTTGCTGCTCCCTCCAGCTCCACTTTTAAACTTCACCACCATGACGGTGATGTTATCGGGGCAGCCGCGGTAGAAAGACTGGAGGACGATGCTCTTGGCGCCGAAGTGAGGCTCGTCCAGACGCTCACGGACGAACCGCACCGCCTCTTCGTTACTGAAGGCGTCCCACAGGCCGTCGGACGCCAAGATCATGAACTCTGGCTGCAGTTTGTCCAGGTCAAAGGTCATAATATCGGGATCGGGTATGACAACGTTGAGGTTTTTCAGTGGGTAGTCCCCCAGAGAGCGGGACATTGCTAGGATTCCCTGAACTCTCCACGATCCGTTAAAACTGATGAAACCTCCTGGAAGTGAAGACAAGTTGTGCATTAATTTCAGAATAAAAGCACAACCTGAAAGTCTACTAATGCAACCAAACAAACAAACAAACTGTCTATTAGTCCAAATCATGATAGATTTTGCATCTTTATTTGGCCCAAGATATCAACTTCTGACACTGTACAAGGTTGAACATGGTGCTATTCCAGTATACACCAACAGATGGCAACCAAGGACCCCAAATTCAGGAGGTGTAGTGCAGGTACAGTTTAATATAAAACAATGTTGTGGTTCTCATCCTGTACCTGCCCTCTTGATCCTCTTGCGCTCTTTAAGCTGATACGGCTTGTGGTCATGTGATAGCGCGACAGCATTCCCATCTTTGTCACACAGAACACCACGTGAGTCTCCAACGTTGGCCACTGTGAGCTCTCTATCTGACAGCAGCGCCACCAGACACGTTGTTCCTGTATTTCAAAGAGAACCGCAAAAAACCAGACGGGGATGACAACAGTTTCAGTGAATGTTCTGAACAAGCCCATGCTACTCACTGATAATCTTTTTTTTTTTTTTTTTTTTACCCAACTGGGAGTAACATAAGCTCAGGATTTATAGACCCCAACACTTTTAACAGCCTACGATGGCACACAAAACATTGTGTTAACTGCTTTCCTGTGCACAAACATGCTTTTCCTGTTATCCTGTCCTGTGATGCCAAACCATGACAGGCATTTGCAAGCAGTACTTGTGCCAGATTTACAGCATTACATGAAACAACCGTTAAACTGCAGCTGCTTTTTTTTTAAAGATTCTTTTTGGGCATTGTGCCTTTGTTATATAGAGGTGAGAAAAAAAGTGGATTGGGCCGGAATCAAACTTGGGACGGTGTGTTTGGAACTAGGTGTGCAGGCTCTAACAGGTGAGCTACTGAGACACTCCCTAACTTTGGGAGCTGTTAAGAAAATACAAAAGAAAGAATGTTAATGTCTGGTTAACGTGATGTTTATCTTTGATAATGAAAGACTAACTTTCTTGCAGCTTCTTGGGAAAAGTCAAAAAAACACCTCTTCTCTCTGGTATGATAACATCTGAAACCATGTTAATAGAGTGATTCATACGGTTTGAGTTTGCCTGGTCCCCACAGCTAAAAGTACATGTATGATGACATATAGAAATGCTTGATCTTTAGATTTTTTGAAGAACATTAGATCAAGGTTAGGTTTTCCGTAATAACATGGTTGAACTGTAGGGAAGTAGGGAAGGAACAGAATGTCTGTGTCTGTGGGTGATCTTCTATTGTGCTGACACAGTAACAGAGTGTCACTAAACAAATCAATAATGAAAAATAATAGTAGGTCAAATGCAGGGGGGGGTTCTTTTCGGATAAATGTGTCAAATGCCACCAACCAATCAATCTGAGCATTTCTCTGAAATTTATCTGCAGCATAATGTTACAGCATAGTAGTCGCACTCTCCTCAGTCAGCGTTTCCAGTGGGTTGTACTAAAAGAGCCCATCGAGAAGGTAAATGTCAGCTAAGAAGAGCTGGGCTGGGAGGATATTAGACAGGAAATTGTGGGATTTTACTAGATAGGCAGGGTGCTGTGATGCTTCCTTTAAGAAGCGGAGAGCAGAATGAAAGGGTACTCAAAGGCATCATTTAACATGTACACTTCGACTGAGGCTAAAGTGCTGCATTATTTATGCAACTGTTGAGCTGCAGATTAAAATGCATGTGCTAACATTTCACTATACATCTAACCTGGTTACTTTAATGTCGCAAAATTCTCATCCAGCTTTCCAACAAGTGTTCAAAGTCTGTATTTCAAACTCCTCTTTTTCTCCCTCTTTCCTCACACGCCTCATTCCTCCCTCTCCTGACCTGCTTCATCGTGGTTGGCAGAGAGTTTGTCCAGCATCTCACGATCCACAGCCAGGATGCGCTGCTCGAGGATGCTGCCGTACGACAGAGCGCTCTCTCTCTTCTCCCTCTCAAAGGCTTGCAGCTGCTGCTTCAGGGTCTCGGGCAGGTGGGCCTTCACATAGTCAGCTGCAGCCTGGGACAGGAAGACACAGAGAGAAGATTAAACAGAGGACAGAGGGTAAGTGAAGGTGGCACAGAGCTTTCTTTGCCATCACTGAAAACGGTATGTAAAGTCGGAAACATCAAGTCCTGCTCGTTTATGTCAGAAATACACAGGCACATGCGAAAGAAAAACAAGATTAGTTTTGGCAGATTTTGCTAAACTAGAATTTTCTGAAAAGTTTGCTTGATGTACAGTAATTCCAAAGCAGCATTAGTCACTGTTATTATTTTAACAACATATTCAGTGTCGATGAGTCGTGAAAAAATGGTGCTTGTTGTGATGAAATATTCCCTGAATCTACATTTCTCCTCAACGGAAAACCGTTTAAAAGCCTTTCAGCTCACTATTTCAGTTTTTAATCATACATTCTCAGTGAAAATGTTTAATAAACCCACTGGATGTTCTGTGTAAGGCACAAAATTACAGAATTTATGCAGTAAGGTGTCAGACATTTCCCTAAAAACAGAGCAAAAAGGAGAGTGATTTTTGGCAAGTGTTTGAAAACGGAACTTCAGATAAATACTAATGTTGCTCGCTGTCTACTATTAAGCCAGTCCAGTTACATTTCATCATATTACTCATGCATATGTATGTTGAAAAGCTTTGCTCTACACTATAACAAAGGATTGACTATGACAGTAATGATGGTGCAAGTATTGAACTTCTGTTTTTGCTTTGTCTAATGATTTTAGAGGATGTAATTTGATATGGTTATACAAGGGTGCGGCGTGGCAACCTGGGAGCTCACACATCTCATCCAAGCATGCATGAAGGTCACTGACAATAAATAACATCGTTATCTTTAGTATTTATATAAAACATCTGCTCAGAGAGACACAGACGATCCTGACTGATAAAACACATCCTGAATCCAGAACTTGATCCAAGAGTAAACTGCTAAAATTCACTGGCAACAAGTATGAGAAAATCATGATTTTGTCAGTATCAGACACTATGATTTAAGTATTTATTATAGTATTTGGCTACATATGTTTTTCCCTCCTCTGCAGAAATGACTGTCTTCTTCTTACTTCTTATTTTACAGAATCTGGTTGGTTAAATCTGATTTTTTAAAGAATTGAAACTATTTTCTTTGCATTTTTTTGCATGAATTATTGCATAATGTGTGCTGTATGATGCTGTGGGTTCAATCCCTAAACAAGTTAAACAAAGTACATCTCTACACTAATATATGTGCATATACTATATGTCTGTTTTTCTGCAGTTATTTTTTATTTTTGGTGACATTACTTTCTACAAAACATGCAGTTGTTATCCATAAAACTGCTCGTACTACATTACTGTTGAAAAATGAATTTCATTACACTCTCGCATTAATTATCCTCAGTTTGACAGGTTTAAAAAGACAGAATAAAAAATGTTTTTTACTTTCCGTGAAGTGCTGTTGCCAGGCAATGTGATCCGATACAACTCTAATTTAGAGGAGTGCTTTTTTGGTTACATACAGCAGGTGTTCTGCGCTGAATTATTGAACATCCTCCTCATCCTCCAGCTCTCCTCCTCCTCCCGGCTTTACTTATCTGCTTCTTCCCTCATTTTCTCTGCCAAGATTTCCATTACGCTAATGCCGCCGAATCAAATCTAAAAGTGGGGAAATTCTATGCCATTTTAATGTCACAGAATACATATTTCATATTCGCAGTTCCTATGGAAGTTAAGACACTGGGCCATTCGGTGCACGTGCTTTACTGATCTGCTGATGCGCTTTAGCAGCTTTACAGGCACCACTATTAGAAAATACGTGAGTCCAAGTTGAGTAAATTTAAAATTCTGACATGTTTTCACAGGTTTGATCATACATTTCATCTTTAATGTCTAGGAAAATAAGCCAAAAACCAGATAAGCATTAATCATTGAACGTGTGGTTTGTTCCTAAATCTCTGCCATATTTTCATCATAATAGCTGCTGCCTTCAAATCAATAATGCCATTTTTTAACCAACACAGACGACATTTATTTAAACTGACGACCACTATAATTACCCTCAAAATCTTTATCACAAAGTACACGGAATTGGGAATTACATGCAGTGAAGGAATACGAGCTGGAAGTGAGGTATTAGGCGAGGTTATAACATTCGTAATTATCAGGAAAAGCATCTCCTCCTCCTGCTGCTGCCGCCCCCTCTCCTCCTTTATTTGCTTTCAGCTGGACAAGAGTCCTCCATCATTTATTTAATTGGAGAGAGAGGCACTCAGGGAGCCGGAATCAGGAAAGGAGCTCCTAGTGTGAATTTCCATTTGTAGAAAAAGGCAGAAAATGCCAGAGTGAGTGCAGCTACAAGCCTCTAAAATGACCCACATGTTGTACTGTCTTGACATACATTAAGTGGATGCAAAATATGGGACCAAGCTTATTAAAAATGGATTCAAATGTAATCTGAATGACTTATTGATATTGCTGCTTTACCAAATCCCATTTCCACCCCGACCCAGACTCTGCGTGTAACTAAATTCAGTCTGATAAAGCAAAGCCTGTTTTGGTTGCGAACTATTCAAAGTTCCTGCTTCAACAGCAAATAAGTCACAATAAATCAAGCTAAAAGAGGAGCAGCAGCAGCTTGTCCTGACTTTTATAAGTCAGGGCCATAACTCACTGCCTCGATATAAACTACAAAAAAAGAACAGAGAGGCATTTGAAAAAACTTGCTGCATATTTTCAGAGCCAGGTCGAACTGCACTGAGAGGTAGTCTGTTCGGTTTGCCCATATTTGGCTTGGCAGGATCGCTTCGTTTAATATTGGTGATGTGTGTACGTGTGTGTGTAATTGTGCCAAACTGCATAAAAATGCAGCAGCAAATAAATGTCCTTGGATATCCGTGCAATTTTCCTGACACATCATTAGCGCTGACGGCTTTGACAAATGACCCTCGACTCGTTTCTCATTCAGCTAAAATGCACTTCCAGTTCGGACCTTCTTTTTAAACGGGGAATTGCGTTCGTGCTAGTGAGTGTTTTTCCATGTTGCAGAATGACGTCTGTTTACTGATGCTAATGACCCTATAATAGTCGGGACAGATGCCAGCGTGATCCACTCCATGTCAGAACTCCAAACGGGACAATAAGTGAAGAATATATAAAAGTAGAGGACAAACAAGTAAACACAAACACATCATGAGAAATACAAATTTGCAAGGAGAAAGAGATGCATCAGAGAATAGAAGGAGAGTGAGTGAAAAGTAGGAAGAACCAGAGAGAGATATCAGCATGGAGGGGAAGGATAAATATTTGTTTACAGGACAGAAATAGACAGAGCGGTCCAGATGGGTCAACACCCTCTACTCTGTGTTTGTCTCAGTGAACACAACCCAATGGCAGCTCTTGCATCTAATCTCATTTTTAAAGAGTGAATGGGCAGTGTGACTTTGTATATTTCTTGAATTTTACAAAAATGCACATCATGTCACAGCAGCTCTGTTCAGGTTCACGATGAGCAGGAGAACATTTACTTTGGGTTCCCAGCAGTTGCAACATCTTTGGACAGCAAACTAAACTAATCCCTCTTTACTTAAGACAGCAAGTCAATTTCCTGTGTTTAATGAAAACCTTAGAATAGAGCTTAAAAGATTAAAATCAATCAGTGACTGTTTGGATTAATTGCTTTAGTTGATTTTAGGCAACAAAAAAAGCCAAAACCTCACTGCTTACGCTCTATTAAATGGCGGTTTTCTCTGCCTGTCAGTTATTGTAATCTGGATATTTGAGGGGGGCTGAAGTGCAGCTTGAACAAAACAAGCAATTTGAAGGAATCTGATTAAAAGCTGATGGACATTTTTCAATATTTCCCCACATTTTATAAACCAAATAAGTATTACACTAGTTGAGGAAATAGCTGGCCTTTCTGCCAGAGCTTCGAGAAGCTATCATTTGGAATCTCCTTTTAATAACATTTCCGACTTAAGCTCCACAATTATGACTTAATCTGCATTTCTGTTTTCCTTTACAACAACCGCAGACGACATTCTCAAAAATTAGAATATATATATAGACAATCTGCTCTGTCTTTTCTCGAAATTCATTGCTCATCTTTTCATAGCTGCACAGCATTTGTTCAAGGGTCTCCAGGCTTCAAATCTAAGCATATTCTAAAATAACAACAAAACACGTGAAACAGAATTCACAACCAAAAACGTAACCGCTGTCATTCAGTGCTGCGTGTTGTCTAATGGAACTCGTGGGGGACAGCGGTGATGGCGTGACAGATGGTGTCCGAGACAAGTGGTCTTCAGGCAGCAATGAGAAACCAGTGACCCCTGACAGCAGGCAGTGGAGGAGAAAGAAACAGACAAAAAGCACACACTGCAAACCGCTGTGCATGCACACACACACACAAACACACACATAAAGCTCTTTGTGATGACTCCCAAGTCAAGTCTCTGATTGGCAGTGGGTTTGGTGGAGATGCTCACACAAGAGAACACAATGCCAGCATGGGGAGGGGGAAGTGCTCTGTTTGAGAATGCAGCGAGCATGAAGCGAGAAACACAGGTGATGTGTGTTTGTGCCACTCAAAAAGGCCACTTCAGCTCCTCCAGAGACCTGACATCTCTATGGAAAGTTTAGAACAGCCTCATCCTAAGTGTTCTCATCGTAAACCTTCAATAATATCTGTATGTCGACTCTCATTCACCCAGGTTATGGTAGTATCTTTAGTAAAAAGAAAGAGGACTCTCCCTCTTGCAGATGTCTGGAATTCCCCGTTATTCAGGTAGACATAAAGATGATCTAAAAGAACCTACAGTTGCTTCATAGTGAAGCTACAGGGTCCTAATAACATCAGTTCACTTATAATTTTGTTTCATGCCCAAAATGTTTTTACCAATTGCTATAACTTGGAGCGTTTTCATGACACAGCACCTGCATACATTCCAATATTAAAATGCGGATTTCTGTGCATGTTAAAATGTGCCTCATCTACAAAAATTTCCAGTCCTGCTTTCCTGTCTCCTGATCTGATGTGATGCTGACAACTGCAGCAGCAGCTCTGGATGAATCCAAACTAATCGCACTGCTCCAGCACTGGGCCTGTGGAAGCTTTCGGCCAGCCTACCTCTCCTCCGTGACCGTCAAATATCCCGAATATGGACGGGTGGCTCTTGTTGGTGATGTCGGTGAGCACTTCGAAGCGGTCCTCCATGTGGTCCCTCCTGCCCTGTATGGAGTACACGGCTACGTTGTTGTTCTTGAACTCCCAGGTTTTGGAGAACTCCGCATCCAGGACGCTGAGGCCTCCCAGCCGGTCGTTCTGCATCATCTCCGCCACTTTCCCCTTCACCATCTTCACGGCATCCCGGCTCGACTTGACGATGGTTTTCACCTCGTCGGTGTGGAAGAAGTAACTCCACAGCGCCAGACTGATGCAGAGCAGGAACAATGTCTCCGGCCTGAGGAGAAAATAGCGCATGATCCGACCCAGAAGAGACAAGAGCGTCATTGTGTCTCCTATCATCACACGCAACCAAACTGCGGTCTGTCTCTCTCTCCTTTTGCACAATTCACTCCATCCGCTCAGCGGAACTACGAGGAAATCGATTCACTACCGCGCTGTCAGACAAAGCCTGAATTTCAACATTGAGAGAGCTTTTCGTTTGCTCCGAGCGTCTTTACGCACAGTGCGCGGCAGGCTGCCAGACGCCGGCCACAGCAGCACAGGACAAAAGCGAACAGGCCACAGTCATTGAGTCGCCCCGATGTCTCCGTCCTATCCTCGGCTCTGGGAACAGCTGCAAGAGGTTTCTCCGAGTTCACCCGATCTCCCACAGCCCATTGTAGAGTGACGGATTTTTTGGGTTAGACCCACCCAAGAGACAGACATGGGAGTCACCCGGGGGCGAGAGTCGACGATGTGACTCGGAGGTGTCCTCCTTTTCCGTCGCTGACCCCGTTTCTTGTGTCGGATATGTGTCTATTCAGTCTCCGCATCCACATAGCATTTTTCACACACACACGCCTCCATTCTTGAGAATTGTCAAAACACAAAACGGGGACTGAGAGCAAGATCGGAAGAGTGATGGTTGGCCTAATAAAGCAAAAACAGCGCCAAGAATTACACTGATCCACCAGTTACGCTTTTCAACTGAGGGCTTTATTTTGAAAGGCTGCAGCGGAAACACTTGTTATTAGCGGTAGCTCGACACAGACTTCAAACGTAGTCGGCGCTGACGAGACTGCGCAGCTGCAAACTCACACCATGGACAAGCAAAGCACTGGACCAATGGCGGGGGCTGCGGAATCAAATGATGTCATCCATAATACATCATAGACACATTCTCACTCCAGACGTCTTCTGCTCACTTTTTAAGCAACCGGATATTAATTAGTATACCAGAATAATGCAACGCAAAATAATATCCACACATAAACACAAAGTAGCTGCACTGCATATGCAACTAAATTTAAATCTAAATTTCATGTCGCAATAATATCTAATTATAGACTGCAACATGCTCTACTTTTGCCAAATAATTCATAGCAGGAAAGGTCTTTGTTCATATGTTCAACACACCATCTACTGCACTGAGCAAATGCTGCCTCCTGGTGGCTCTGTGGGGTAACATACCATCCATCGTGTGCATATCCAGCATCACAACAATAACTCTCAATAGCTATAAATGATATTATCAAGCATGTAAAAAGTAGAGTTGTACTATCTGTCAGATGAATGACCTTTTTCTTCTAATTCGCAGTTCATTTCAGTAATGAGCTTGGTACAGGAAACCGGTCTTTTCAGGTTCAGACTTGTATGAACAAGTATTGCCAGTTTGACCACAATTAAGGTTGTTGAACTGTTGAGCAATGGTCACAGTAATTGCATCACGTCGAAGTTGAACAATAGGGTGTTTGTTGCTATGAATAATGGAAAATTAACAGTTAAAATGTACAACTGGCAAGCTCCAAACCAGAAATGTAATGCAGCTAAAGTCAGTGAATGTTTATTGCCGAGATTTGAATCTTTTACACTTTTCGGTGCTTTATATGTTTGCTTTTATTTTTAATCCTCCTAGGCAAGTAGGGCACCAGAAGTGCATGCATTTTTGGATAAATGTTCTGCCATTTCTCCGAGACTATTTTTTTCTTTTCTTTTTTTCCCTTTTTTGCTGGTCTTTGCTAGAGGGGTTGTCTTGCTCTATTTTTCTCTTTAAAATTCTCCAGTGGTGTTCTATTGGATTCAGATCAGACGACATGAGCCATAAGTTTCACTATTTTTTTTTTTTTTGACACTCTTGTGTAATTTAGGGAGTACGCTTTGGAATGCTGTCAAACTGGAATATTTCTCTTCTGCGACACTTTTGCGGTTTATCTTATCAGCCAGTGTTCTGGTATATCCGCAGGTATATCTGGTTCCAGCTATAAATGTCACCTTACCAACACCTTTGCATTCATGCAGCCCCACATCATCATACTCCCAGCTTTGTGCTTCAATTTTGGGACTATACATGGAGTGTGTTTGTTCTGGCCAGGTATGTGACACACATGCTGGACCCCATATGAGCCAAAAACAATGATATATTTCAGTCTTATCTGATCAAAGAATGTACTCTCAATAATAATGAGGCTTCTTTTCATGCTCTTTAGCAAAATTTCATCTGGCAGTTTGGTGCCAAAGCCCAAGCAAGGTTCTTTTGTTTTTCTTGAACACTGTCCATAGAGCTTGATGTTAAGCAATGTCCCATGAAAATGCTGTAAATAATCCCACTACAGTAATGACCTGAGTGACACTCCAACACTGGAACAACAAGTAGTACAGTTGTGGTTGTAGTCTATCGCTCCACTCATACTGAGTGTAATTAATTTGCCAAAAAGACACTCGCTGTACATTAAACAAACTTGAGATTAATTCAAATGAAAGCTTTTTTTTTTTTTTTTACAAATTTTCTATTGATAATGCAATAATAGTAATAATTTAAATTCTTTTCACCACAATAATAAGGTAGTAACTTCAATCCATTAATGAAATGCAGTAATTTAATGATACTGAAACAGTATGACCATATCTACTTATAGCCAATTATATAAGGCTTTTTTCTGTTTTGAAAAGTGACACAATGCTCTATTCTAGCATATAAATAAAAAGGCTGCAGTTTGACTGAATGAGTTTGGTGGAAATTTTGAAGAATCATCTAAAGAATAATCTATTAATCACTTAGAGTTCATTATTGAAGCTATTCCATTTTCACTAAAAGCACCGATCAGAGTGGGAACATCCAAGTTCTACATTCAATTTAATGATCTGATTGCAAAAATAGCATTTATAATTTCAGTTACATGATTAGGAAATATTGTAAAATTACAGAGGATGATTAAGTGATAGTTCTGATATTGCTCTCATTTATATTTACCCCATTTATCAACAACAATTGCACAAAAAACATGCCATGATAAATAGTCACGTATCAATTCATTCAGTTTGCCAGGACATATCGACACGAATCCCCTCAAACTCTTCAAATAAAAACTGAAATCAGATTTTCTGTGGAATCTTGGAGTTAATGTCAAAGGTTGAAACTCCATCTAACACACATTCTGAGACATGTGAGGGTGCACTGGTGCCAGGTTTCCATGAGGTTTTACTGTATTTACTCTTTGGGTTTGTTAGATCAAGGAGGTGAATGATTGGATCAGTGTGGCCATGCCGCCTGTAACAGGACATTGATCCTTCTCCTACTGTGTGCATGGTGATCCATTTTCTGCTTTGAGGTACTGCCAGATGGTGTGATCACAACACGGCGTTGCACTTGGTAGCTCTCATATGGGACGTTATTCATTACCGACAATGTGTGAGATTGTGTGTATAAACACTGTGTGTATGTACACATGTTGGGTGAATGTGTGTCTGTCTTTGTAACTTTATATTTTTTTTTCCTGTTTGTGTACAAAGTAAGCATGTGTGTGAACAACACCTTAGCAGTGTAGAGACTCTTGGGCCCTGGATTCATATCCCATATCACAAAGAATAAAGTCTTGCCTTGTATACAACCTGCTTTATTTCATATCCCTCAGGAGTCACGTAATCTCTTCTTGCCAGCCCACCTACCTCCTAATAACCCCCACTGTTTGCTGTCCCTTGTTCTGTCATTGGCTTAGAGGTGCAGATCTTGGGCTACCAGGGCAATAAAAGGAAGGAGGTAAACATCATCAATCACTCGTTGGTGGGGATGGAGTGAAGAGTCAACACTGTCTACATCAACAGGTAAGTCGCACTCGTTGCTTTTTTCTACAATGTAAGCCCACTGTGTTGCAACAGCAATGACAAATGCTGCTCCTGTTTTGTCTGTATTCCTCTAAATTCCGTCAGATCATTGCGTCAAGCCTTCAGTATGTCGTCCGTTCACCTTGTCTTCCTGATGTTTGTGGCCCTGATGGCCATGCTGGCCTCTGGTGCCAGAACCACACGGTGGCCCAAACCACAGAGCACCAAGAAGCCCCCTCGAGCTGGGAGCAATGGTGGAGGTGGGGGTGGAGGATTTGTGCGGACCACCACCACCACAACCACATCCCCTTCCAGCAGCCTGCACACAGACGAAACAACCGAGATCATGATGGATGCATACTCCCTGTCGCCCACAGACAGCACCACGTACCCCAGCGACACTTACCCAACTGAGTTTCATACTGATGCCATAGCACCGCCTGGGAACACCCATGGAAACTATACTCTCGACTACAATGAATGCTTCTTCAACTTTTGCGAGTGCTGTCCGCCAGAAAGAGGTCCCGTAGGGCCCATGGGAGAGAGAGGGCCACCAGGGCCACAAGGAGAGAGGGGCCCTGTGGGTAAGATGGATTTTTGTTTCAAGGAAAATGCACTTTTTGTGGCCAAATTTGTCCTTCTTCCTACTCTTCTCTGTTTTTCAGGGTTGCCTGGAGAAAAGGGAGAAACGGGGCCCAGAGGACCTCCAGGACCAGCAGGATTACCTGGAGCCAATGGACTCAATGGCGACATAGGTACAACGGGGCTTATCACCAGGAGAGTTCTTGAATGTGTCTCGGTTTCTCTCTCTCTCTCCCTCTCTCCTTTTTTGCAAAACGCTGCTTTCTATAAGTTCGTTGTGGATGTCATTTTCTACGCTTTATTTATCAAAACTGCTACAGGTGAAAAAGGGGATCAAGGACCTGCGGGTCTACCTGGTACTCCTGGGATCCCGGGAAAACCTGGAGAAAAAGGTGTGTGGTTTTCTAATAAGAACATGGACAGAGATATGCATAGAATTAAACTGCATGAATGCACTCCATGAATAAACTGAATGGATCTTGTTTTTGAAAATCAAAGATGATTCTTCCTTTGTGAACATAACTTCTCCACGTACTAGGTGATCCGGGGCCCCGAGGAGATAAAGGTGAACGTGGCTTCAGTGGCCTGAAAGGGGACCCAGGAGAAAGAGGAGAGCCTGGTCTGAATGGGACTAAGGGCAGCACTGGGCGAGAGGGGCCTATGGGTCCCCCGGGGATTGCTGGGACAAAGGGTCAGAAAGGTGAACAAGGACTTACAGGCGAGTGTTTACCGGGTGAGAAAGGAGAGAAAGGTGACGTGGGTGAGCGAGGGCCCCCTGGTCTGAGAGGGGAGATGGGCCCGACTGGAGTAAATGGAACTGGTGGTGCAAGGGGAGAGAGGGGGGAGCCAGGGCCTCCAGGAGGGAAGGGGGATACTGGGGCTAGAGGTCCCCCAGGACCACCAGGTGGGAGGGGCATGGCAGGGGTGAGGGGGGAGAGGGGAGCAAAAGGTGGACGTGGGCCTCGTGGTCCGAAAGGCCCTCCAGGTGAGAGTGTGGAGCAGGTCCGCTCTGCTTTCAGTGTGGGTTTGTTCCCCAGCAGGTCCTTCCCCCCGCCCGGCCTGCCTGTGAAGTTTGATAAAGTGTTTTACAACGGGGAGGGACACTGGGATCCGGCACTCAATAAGTTCAACGTCACGTACCCGGGGGTCTACTTATTCAGTTATCACATCACTGTGCGCAACCGGCCCGTGCGTGCTGCCCTGGTGGTTAATGGGATACGGAAGCTGCGGACAAGAGACTCTCTGTACGGCCAGGACATCGATCAGGCGTCCAACCTCGCTCTGCTGCAGCTCAGCGAAGGCGACCAGGTGTGGCTGGAGACACTGAGAGACTGGAACGGAGTTTACTCCAGCAGCGAGGATGACAGCACTTTCTCTGGCTTCCTGCTTTACCCGGACTCAAAGAACAAACCTGCCCCCATGGAAAACCTGTGACTGCAACCTCTTGACCTTGAGTGAGCTCTTCTTCTACTCCCTGTAGACTCTGCACAGCTTTCAGCCCTGTACTGCACTGCTCTGTCAAATTAATGTGATTCAGCTCAGTCTTGCTGCTCAGTATCTGCTTGGCTTCTGTTGTGCTAATCAAACCAACTGCTTTGCTTGCCTTGCTGTATTTGGAGATGGATGAGGCTTGAATTTATTGCTGTATGCAACATTTCAGTTCTTTGTAACACTGCATTAAAAATGACTCTGCTTGAAATTAATGACCTTTGAGATTCATTTACTTAGAAACTAAGCTATAAGCTAATTTATGAATCATTTGTCATTGCAGTGAGGATAGATAAGCTCTGTGTCAGTGAGCCACATGCAAGTTTGGTTCCAATTGAAGTAAATGTTATATAATTGCGTGAGTATTCCACTAGAGGGCGTAAGATGTTCAAGTTTGCAAAGAAGCACTGAAGATAATGTTACACCCAGGCATTAGAAAATGATGGCAATTAAAAATGTTCTACACAAAAACTATGAATATGATATTTCCATCATCATGGTGGATAAATCCAAAAGAAAACAGGTTCAAAATGCAAGCACAAAAAATTCAAGATGTTCTTGTTCACACTTGGAAGGCAAAACAAGCCAAGGTGAATACTTAAGCCGTCAATGCAGATACCTTTCATGCAGTATACTGCAGAATTTGTGGTTCACTCTCGCACACTATTTTTTACACTCCTGCTTGTCATTCACCACAGCTCTGCCTCCGCTCCATTTAAAATGCAGAAATAGGTTCATGATGTGAATATGGTAATTTACTAGGCCTGTAGGCATGAGAGAAAAACAGCAAGAGCAGGAGTGTGATGCTTGTTGTTTCCTCTAATCAATAGCAAACATTATAAGCAGCAATGTAGGGGAGAAAGATCCACAGGAATGCCAAAGACTGATATGATTTTGTAAATCCATCACCCGAACTGACATAAAAACTAATGCCTGATTGATATTACACAGCCATAAGAGCAGATTAGCTGCCTCAGCTCTGAACAGGGAGGATAACCCTCTGCAGCAGAGCAAGGTGCACCATAAATTACACTCTAGTGTCCCCACATTGTACGATGAAAAATAGCATTGGCTTTTACGAATGCTATATCTCATTAGGCTCTAAACAGTCAAGACCTCTCACCAGATTACAACTGATAATAACTCATTTTCCTTTGCACAACAGCAATCCATTTATAAGATAAATTACATTTTGTATTTGTAATACTGAGAGGCTTTGAGGCATTTTTATGCTGTGACATTTTTGTTAAATGTAGGAATTAGTGGGACTGTGGTGCTTTGTATTAAACGCTTTTTAATGGTGCTCTGTAATTGTTACATTTTGGGGTTCATGAATAGTTTCTCATTACCAAATAAAAGCTTGTGTCTGTCAAACTTTACTAGAAATTCTGAGTAACTGGGACAGAAATATTTCATCACTAAAAATCTGCATCTTTTTACACATGAAGTGAGAAAACATGAGAGATACAGTAACTTATACCATTGTTGCCCTCCATTTTTATGCAATAATTTGGCTTTTATATCTCTTTACCTTTCTATTTGTATAACATTGCTTTTCATACTGATTTTGCACATTTTGTTTTTCACATAAAATGATCCTCAAATTCCATGACAGATGGATGAATGAGAAAATATGAGTAATTGGATCTTAACTGATAATGAAGTGTGTATTTAAGACATTAATTCTTCCTTTGTCCGTACATCTCTTCAAAAATGTAACAGGATATTAATTTACTCTTTTTTTAAAAATCAAAATTGAGTTTAATACCAATGCCAGATTATTATCATATCTTGACTGTTAAATTAAGACAAAGCAATAAACTAATCCTATATCAGGAAATTCCATGTTCTTTAATCAATGCTATCTACCACAGATTATTTAGGAAATAAAAATGCCACATTTCTTAATGTAAATCTGTATAAGACTTGGATTTTTATTAGTTGCTCTACCAAAAGAGCATTTTTTTCTCTGTTTTCCAGAGGGAGACACTATGAATTATTGTCATGTATCAGACATTTGAGAATGCTATTTTTTTGGCATGTAGAATT
The DNA here is from genome assembly GCF_021347895.1 of Acanthochromis polyacanthus. NCBI lineage: Eukaryota > Metazoa > Chordata > Actinopteri > Pomacentridae > Acanthochromis > Acanthochromis polyacanthus. Next base: position 25,526,578 of record NC_067121.1, read on the forward strand.
TAACACAATTAAAGACACCCTGGGCTTTTGCCCCTTATGCATTCATGAAAGAATAATAAAGAAACAGGATTTTTCCTTTCAAATCCATCACCTACCTAAATCTCTATGGGTCGCAAGAGATAAAATCAGAAGAGCAGAAATCTGCCATGCAATGATCATTGTATAATTGTAGTTAAATATGTTATGTGCAATTTGCAGTGTGCAAATATGGAATAAATTCTCAGATGAGGGGAGGTGATTACATTTGACATTTATTGTTTTTCATTACTTATTGCAGCATCGGAAAAAAAATGTTTTTCTTCTCCCAGCCGAGGTTGCATCTTTTAAGCTGAAACTCTCTCTCTACTGGAGAGGCTTCATTGATTGGAAAATTGATTGGAACATTCTGAATTAACTGAAAGTTAACTTTAATTAAGGGAACACAATATGTATAATTTAGCCAAGAATACTGAACAGACACATAACAATGAGACCTGTTAAAGAGGAAAGCCCAGAGTGACATCTCCATCTACTGGTGAAGGACATACATTTCTGCCACTTTATTTACACTTCCTTTTTTGGTGATGGTGATGTGTGTGTGTTTGTTAAAATGTTATTTTGCTTGTTTGTTTATAGGCCTATCTGTGGATATGTGTGCATGAGTGTGTGTGTGTGCATTTATGTATTTTCAACTACTCTGTGTGAAAATATAAATAACTACCTTGGCGGTGTGTGCAGTGTAATCTGTTCCCAGCAGGCTGGATTCCCACTGTGAGAAAGACAGTATATTGTTCCTGCAGCACCACAGATAACAACTCATTAGCATACTGAATCATTTGGCTGCAAGAGCCACTCTGCCACCCATCTGCACAGAGCTGATAAACACACACACACATGCCAGCTCACACACACACTGATCCATGCGGCGCACACACACATACACACACATGAGCTGCTCTCACAAACATGTACACTGACAGACACACACACACAGCCACAATCTTCCTCTCACTCCCTCCCTTTCAATCCCTCACATACACTCCCTGTATCCCTCTCTTTTGTGAGTCTGCGTCTTTTTGGAGAGTCAGGAACACTGAAGCAGGTAAATGTTTGGCAGGCATTAACCCGGAGAGCCCCTCAGTGGAGTCCAAGCACAGCCGGAGCAGAGCACAGGAAGAGGTCTCCGAACACCTGGATGTCTCTGATGCTCTCTGGAAGCAATTATAGCTTTTGGTAAATGTCTAAGTGTTCATTCTGTTGTAGTAGTGGTACTGGTGGCATTACCCACTGTGTAAAGTTATAGAATATAGGGAAGTGGACTTTAAAAAAAAGAAGCTGCGTTCATGCTTAAGCTACAACAATTTGGCTCAATGTATGTACATATATATATATATAAATATATAACATATCAGTGCCCACAAATGGGTGAACATAACTTTTCAATTGTGCAAGTGAATAACTTATGGGCGGAGGAGTCTCTGTAGGTAAGGCTGTTTCACAATGTGTACAGACACAACAGCGGGCAAGCGAGTGCAGTGGAGGCTGTCAAAACCACTTTCACAATGGCAGGATATCCTGCAGGTCACCGAGCCATGCTAACCTCCACGGGAAGTTGTCACTTGTTGGGGGGAAGTGAGGATTCCAGCGTCCATAGGAGGAGTTTCTCGGAGGAGGTTGTGGTTTTAGCTAAACACTAAGGTGGGAAACAGTTGCATGGCATGAGGCTGTCTGCCTCCATGGATTTGTCATTTAGGTTCCGCAGTTATGAAATACTGTTTAACAGGGAGGCAAATACTCGTATACGAAGAAATGAGGGCACAAGACTATTATATTGAACTGCATTGAACTTAACTGAACTGAATTCAAACCACAGCATGCTCAAGTGAGATCAAATACAAGACTTTTCCTCTGTGTGTTTTATTCAGGGGTTTTGTATAAAATTCATCAATTTAACATTGGATATATTTATAGATACAGCTATCATACAACAAATATGTCATTACCAAACGTACAATGTCCCTTTACTGCAATTCATAAAATACCATAGTTACCAAAGGTACCAATATAGGCTACTGGGTCCTGCTGAAAAAGCAGAAAAACCAACAACAGTGATTAATACTTAACTGTCTTTGCCAGAAAACTGCTGGTGTTGTTATGATATTAACACTGCGTGACAGTGGTGGTGTGTGTCCATGTATGCCTCGTGTTTTTATGTCTGTACGTGTGCATGTGAAATGCGGCAATGAAGGGATTTATTTGTGTACCTTACTAAACTACAACTGCATTACAGTTTTTAAAAAAAACAAACACTGAAACATTCATATCAAAAGGACTGCATGAGTCATTTCATGATTTCATTTGACCCATATTTTGTACACTTTAAGAACACTGCATGTCTTGTACCTCCACAGCAATTTCAAATAGATATATTCATTCCAGGCAGTGAAACTATCTGTTGCCATATTTGGTGTCATTTTCTCACCGCCAAAGTGTAACAGAAGTAAATGGTACCACATCTGATGCACTTCTGCTTTCCATTTTGAGTTTGCCTGATCTCTCCCCTCCCCTTTGTTCCTGTCTCCTAAAAGACACATTTTGTTAGTAAACCCATTGACAAACACACTATGGTACATCTTCAACCACATGACTTGAATTTGAGTCATCGTTATTACATTGTGCAGTGGAAATATAATGCTATTTACAATACATACTTAATCGCATTGGCACAATTTGAGTCCAGTCCATTTATTTACGGCCTCCAACTGAGGCAAACTTTCTTTTGTGTCATTACTCCAACACATCAAACTTGTTCGGCATGAATTTCCAGGTTTATTAGTGACATTTTAGAGTCATTTACTTGCAGCACTCTACAGGTAAAGTGGATCTATTCTGGCAGCACCATACTGTAATTAATAGTGCCATGTGAAACACTGATTCTCAATTTTACACAATCTTTGAGCTGAGTGTCTGTTTAAAGACTATTGTTTTGTTTCGTCTTTTGTTTTTGTTTGCGTCTTTGTGTGATCATTCTTTGACTTTTCTGTGGTTTTCTTGTATAGAATATCCAGTCTTTGGAGCTTTCAAAACATGTGAAATTATAATCCGCAGGTCAGTCAAAGACATGAGACATGCAGAATTTACAAGTCTTTTGCTGGATCAAATTCAACCAAGCTATTCATCAGTACTGCCTCAGGTGTTGCTTGGAGACAAGAATGCACTCATGATCCATTCTGGACACCAATATCTCACTATGTGGAGCTTGATTCTCCTTCCTACGCTGATGACTCAAAGCTAACAGGGTCCTGAGCATATCCATCTCTTTTCGTAGTCCCTCTCACTGCTTCCTTTCAGTCTCAGGTGTTCTGTCTGTGGTCTGTTGGCGTCAGCATCATCGGCGACTGGAGCCATCTAACGGGCGTCCATTGCGCCTCAGATCCCTAGCAGCTAGATGCAGTGGGGGCCCACGTGATGCTGTTAGAGTCCTCGGAGCCGGAGGTGAGTCCTGGTCCTCCATAAAGCTCTCTGGACTGCCTTCAGCATCGCCGTCAGGTAGACTTCCACAGCTGGAGCCTGGTGACATTGTCTCCAGAAGATCATCCCTGGCCAAGCCCACCACCGTGTCCGGATGTGGCCCACCCTGAGGCCCCCCTCGTGGGCCGCAACCCCAACCAGCAGCCCTGTTTCCCCATCAGTTGTGCTGCCAACATTCCTCCCACCATCCTGATCCTCCAGGAGGTTGGAGAGGAAACTAATGTACTTCATAGCAAGCCGCAGAATCTCATTTTTGCTCAGCTTCTTGTCTGGGGGGTGAGTGGGGATGAGTTTACGAAGCTCGGCGAACGCCCCGTTTACATTCTGCTGCCGCCAACGTTCACGACTGTTGGTGAAGATACGACGAACAATCTTTGGCTGGCCAGCTAGCAGAGGAAAAAGGAGGAAGAAAAGAGAGACACGGAGAGAGTAAGGAGGCAAAGCAAGGATGCCGACAGTAACACCAAACATGAAATGCTGAGCTGAAACCGAAAATGTGGTTTAGAAAAACGGTAGAGTAACACAATTACAAAAACAGCAGTGAAGGAAGTATCAGCGGGAGAAGAGATGCACAACGGTTTTGACAAAACAAAAATCTTGCGCTAAAACATCAAAGTTTACCAAACCTAAAGAATTAAGTCACAAAATTGTCCTCCGTGTAATCATGGATTTTAGATGGTGGAACAGAATCGCGCTTTACTCTGTCTGTGATGTGATACAAGAGAAATGGCTGGTTTGGCAATGCAAACCCCAGGAAAAAGGTGCTGGGGAGACTGTGCGCTTCCTATTCAGCATTCTATGCCCTTTTTATTTATTTAGTCATAATAAAATGCTCCACTGCAGGTAGGCACGTCCTCCCACCCCCAACAATGGTGTCTTCTAGGCTATTGTTGCCCTTGGAACACACCCAGTCTATCTTAATCCTTCAGCCCACTCTGCAGTAAAACCTTGGCATGGAGGCAGCAGCACCCCCATCCTCCACCCCTGTATATGGCAGTGAGTGGGCAGCAGTGGAAAGAATGTTTCAAATGAAATAAACCCCAAATCTGCCTGAAAAGGGAGCTTTTAATGGCATGCAGGTACATGTATTTGACATTCAGATTAGCAGCATGTGTTTATGCCATGAATTATGATGTGTTCATTCTTCAGGGGTTAAACACTGTGATTTTTTTTTTTGCTTTTTTTGCAAGGCATCTTCTGCAACAGACAGATTGGGTACAGTATAGATCCATGTCAGTGGATGAATGACAATGGAGATGAGGGAGGGACGTTCAGGGGACTAAATTGGCAGAAGGAGGACACAGCAGAAGTGCGTCTTACCATACTTATAAAGATCTAAAATGCGCCTACCCTCGTCGAGTTCAACCTCATAAGGCGCCGGGCGGCGCTTTACCCTGTTGCTGGGGTACATGCTGTACTGCTCCGACTCCCCTCCGAGACTACAGCAACAGAAAAGAGACAAGAGATGCACAGGTACATGGGAATACAGGAATACCATCATACATCATTTCCTTCATTGCTTCTAGCTTCTTATACCTTTGCACCAGGAATACACACACACACATACACACAGGCCAGGTTCTCTATGTCACACATGCACATCGTAAATCTTGTAAACACAATGTGACCTCAGATACACCACAACTATTTTCCTCTGCCCTGTTCTTGTGAGGCACAACAATGGCCATCAAACTTCTAACTTCCAATGGAGAACACTCACAATGATGCTGCATCTATGAAGCTACATTTTTTTTTTCCTGTTTCTGACTGCACCTTTACCTGTTGATGGCGGCAAGAGGCTGCGCCAGGTTGTAGAGCATCGCCCGGGCCGGGACAGGAAACGCGTTTGGGCTCAGTTGGACCATTCGAGCGTCGTCTCGTTGCGGCGGCGGCAGCGGCAGCGGTGGAGGTCTGCGAAGTTCCGTGATCGGCACCAAATGGCTCTCAGTCCTCTGCTCTACCGCTTTTATAGCGTCCCTCCTGGAGAGCTCGATCACCGGCACTTCCCTTTTCAGGTCAAGGGCGTTGTGAGAGGCAGTTTCCTTGGCAACGCCGTTGATGATGATGCTGATGCTGGTCCCGTTGCTCGAGTTCTGCAGAGGAACGTCATCCGTCTCCTCAACCCCCTTGAAGCTCCCTCCTCTTCCTCCTCCCCTCTCATCCTCCTCCTCACCCTCCTCCTCCCCCCTCCTCGGCTCCTCGTCCTCCTTGCATCCGTTCTGTCTGGAGATGATGGAGGAGTCCTCCCGCTTTCCAGGACCGGAGCCTGCGTCGGGACTTCCAGGACAAAGCTCCTGCTGCCGCTTTTCCATCATTTTTAGCCCGTCACCACTCGCTAGAGTCCACTGCGTCCTAGAGGAGATTTCCCTCGATTAATTTATCGCGCAGAGCATTATTTGTGGAAGTCACAAACCAGATATTACCACGCATTTGTGGTTCTTACAACAACCCATAATTTATCGTCAATATTCTTAGCTCGAGCTCTAATTGTTAATATTCTAAGAAATAATATTTTCTACTCAGGAATTTCTAGCAACGTAAATAATATGAAACAGCAAATTTAAAGGCAATTAGTTGCTGGTTACATGAATTGATTTTAAATTGATACATTTCGTTGGATTTTTAAAAATACAAGAAAAGCTCGCACACATTTAATACTAATGCGACTATTATATTTAATAAATATAGTTTAGTTTCACGGGATTCTGTGGGGATTTTGTGTAATATTTTAGGTGTATGCTATAATATATTCCCTACAGGATCATAGTGCATTTCTGAAATTGCCAGTTTCGCCATAAATTATGACGTTTAAATCTATAATATTTAAAATACTGTGGATTCTCAAGCGGTGCGTGTTTTGTTTTGTTGTTAGAAGAAGAAGCTCTTATCTAACGATTACTGGCCTTCAGCAGCCTACGGTTTATACGTTAAACTGCATTCACGCACACTGGAATATAAGAAAAGCGATTTTTTTTTGTCTGCTGTTGATTTTTTTCGGCGATTTTCTTGCAGAGAGATTGTGGATGTCAGCACTACGAAGAGGTAACGACAATTCTTCGTCGAAATAAAATTCCTCTTTGTTTCTTGCCTTCAAAGAAATTCAGTGAATCTTTTAAAAAAATACCTGGATCGGATCATTTTATTTCTATCTAGCCACAGAAGTCAGGAGTATTTTTTTTTAGTTTGATTGTGTTGAAGGCCATAACGCTGCTGCCGAACATCAAAGATTGGTCACAGAACACACCACACGCCAATGTCAGCTGTTTTACCGCTAATTAATTCGAGAAATGTCTCAGAAATAAGATTTTTTACCGAGAAGAAGGCGGTTATTTTTAAAACAAAAACGCACTAATTATGTTTTTTTTCTCTTTTCCTGGGAATTTCTCCAATAGGCCTCGCATCCGTTATTCCAGTCCGTATGCAGCTTCAACCAGCCCATTGGACAATAGCAGAAAAAAATATACATCGGCTAAACATTTCGCTCATTACAACGGTAAAACACACACGATGGCTGTCCGATTACAAGCGTCTGGAGCGACGAACGCGCCGATTTGAAATAAAGAGATGTTTTTTACGCACTTACCGTTTCCAGCCGTGTTGTTGATGTTACTGTGTAAGTGGAGCCATTTTGTGAGTGGGTCATCCATGTCTGAGGTTTTTTCTTTTTTTCTGCCAGTTGTGGAGCAGTGCGTGTGTATGTGTGTGCGCGCATGTCTGTGTGTGTGTGTGTGAGTTATTCCTCGCCGCATCCAGCGCGCTCCCTCAGTACGGGGAGCGGAACACAGGCCGCAATGTGGCCGAGCGAGATAAGCGCACGGCAGCGGCCTCTTCATTCCTGATAAGCGACTAAACCCATTATTTATGAAATGATTCATTATTATTTGGCTGTCGTGGGCTATATAGTCTTGTGGAGGGCAAAGCATTTTAAAAAAAGCAAACAGGCACAGCGCAACGGCTTGTAACAACGTGAGGTACTGTAGCTTGAGCTAGTTGAGGTGTTTTTTTTTTTAATTTTTTTGATGAAAGAAAACAAAGGTACAGGTTAAGCTTTTGACCTATTTAAATGTTCAACAGTTTTTTTCTTTTTTTCTTTTGCATTAAGCCCATTTATCCTACAATAAGATAACTCTTTTTTATCCTTAAAAAAAAAGGCATATCAATTAATCCATATCCATTTCTGCGCCTTGAGGATGCTACTGATACAATGGATACGCAAAAAAGAGGGGGTCTAATTATGATGGCGATTCCTTAATTGAATGTGAAACAGTTTCTTTATCGACAAATAAATAATATTAATAATGCTAATAAATGTGCGTTTGTGTGCGCCATTGTTTGTGCCTTGGCCCGCGGTTCTTCCTCCCTCGGGGGTCCGCTGGGGGAGTCATGGCTCAGGGAGATAAAAGCCTATCGGCTTCTGGTCGCATCAGATAAAAGAGCCGAGCATCAACGGTGACATGCTATCAGAGCCCGTTCAGGACAGCCTCAGTGGTAGCAGGTACATCCTAATAACGGATTTTAGACACAATTTGGAGTCAAGTCAGTTATGAAATGAAAGAATCTACCAATATTCAACAGAATAACACGGTAAGTTCTAGATAGATACACAGATAGATGGATAGATCTGCAAAATTAAGAGAGATCCAGTTTTAAGGTTACACAATCATCAGTCACGACCTTAAAACAAGCACTTTGAAGCAGAAGTCACGACCTACTTCCTGTGCTTGACAACAGACTTCCCCTGATTTAATCCCTCTCTCCTTTTTTTCAACAACTAAGCATCCTCCACTGAAACTGTGCCATTCAGCCCTAATTTTTGCCCAAATTCCTAGTTTAAAACGGGCAAATCAACAACCTTAATAAACCTCAGGGAATTAAGAAAAATAACTTATCTTGACTGTAAATTCAAATATGCTCATCTGAGTGCCTGTCATAATTGTAAGCTCTGAGTTGCCATAAATGTGAATAATTAAAAAATGGGTTGCATCCCAGGTGGAAAAGGTTGACAAAATAAAATATTTTTATTTAGAAGCAAACGGGCATCAATCATGTTCATGACAGAACAGGTGATACAGCACAGGCATACGCTGAAGGGACCGTGCAGACTGTGTTCCATCGAAAAAATACAAGATAAGTATTTGTTAATTTGAATTAGTGAGGAATGCACATGCTAAAATGTGGCCTACAGATCATCAATCGTCTGAAAAATATATAATATTAATGGATCTGTACACAGTTAAGTAGAATTTGGGATGCTGTGTGATATAATGAAAAAACAATGGAGTTGTATAAATCTGTCCCTATTCATCTAAATATAGTCCTAAAATACAAACCCATGCACAGAAACACATTGTGCTGGATTTAAATCATTCTACTCTTAACTACTGATTAGAATTATAATAAATAATCTGAGTTTCTAACTAGCATAGTCATTGGTGCTGCTGTATTTGTTTGGTTTTGTAGTTTTTGCTATTGCAGTCGTTGCAGTGGCACATTGTCTAGCATTGGTTTGCATTATGAGAAATTAACCTCTAACCCTGATATTCCATGTAAATGTATGTGAAGCTGCACCGTAATATACACGGACTATGTCACATCTATATGGTACAGTCAATCCGCTGTGTTTGTAGTGGTCAGTTACTGTCCAAGATCGGGGGCGATGTGCCATGTCTGTCCTGTCAGTCAGCGCTGAATGCGTCGGGCCGGCATGATCCGAAGGGAAGCAGTGCTTTCCCGGGTCATGAGCCGAGTCACTTGGTCCAGACTGAGTCCAGCCACTGCTTCTCCGTTCACCTGCAGAATTTCATCCCCAATGCCAAGGAGGCCGACGTACGGGCCTTCACCACTACCATCACCCACTTTTTCAACATACACGCCTACAGAAAGGAGACAGAAAGGAGGAAGGAAATGAAATGAAAAGAGAATCAGAATTCTATTCTATTCTATTCTCAGGACACAAACTAGAGTGGTCCCTCATCTATCGCGGGGGTTACGTTCCAGACCATCCCGTGTTAGATGAAAATCCGCGAAGTAGCGACCATATTGTAACCCTTAAATATTGGTTCACTCACCCGTCTCCAGGGCTGTGTGTCAGGCGGGTAACAATTATCTTGCGTTTGCATGCTCATATCTTTTGCTGTCTTCCATGCTAAACATCCCCAGCACCCCAGGACAGATTTCTGCAGGTTTTTTTCATCACTCAGCCCAACAAACACAGACCGTGCTCTTACCGACTCTCCCACGGTACCACAACTAAATCAGATGTATCAAAAACAATAAGAATGCAGAACCAGCATCTGGGGCACCGAGCAAGGCAATGAGCAAACACAGAACAATAAAACATCTGACCAAATAATCAACGAAATAAGATCCAAGGCACAACGTAAACAGCAAAGTAATAAACAAAATAAAGCAAATGCAAATGAACACAATCATACACAAATCCAATGCTACAATATTTATTTATTACTACTCTGCGAATGTGATGATCGGCGTACGTTTGTTTGTGAATCTGTCTGTCCTTGTGTAACGCTAATCAAAGACAGACGGATTTGGATGAAATTTTCAGGGAAGGTCAGAAATGACACAAGGACCAAGTGATTCGATTTTGGCAGTGATGCTTCTCATAGTCTGGATCCACAGATTTGTTAAAGATTTCCCATTGCAAGATATAGGTATGGCATCACTGTAACCATGACAACAAGTCAACGCTGTGTCAGCGGCCTGTTGATAATCACATGATTTCGGCACTGCTACAAATCCACAGTTGCCGACTTATTGGAAATGACACAAACACATTTGATTAAACTGTGGGGGTGTTTCTGAGTCCCATCAATTCCCACCACCTGCTACATATTTAGGTCAGGCGATTCGGTATCCGTACATAACAAACACATGCATAACACCCGCTTGTGCTCAGCGTAAGGTCAGGGAATGAACAGTTTTGGCGGAGCACTGTGCTCTCTGAGAGCTTTTCTTGATATATATTTTAAGGCTTTATAAACCCTCCCAACACAACGCACATCATCACAGAGCAACACTAAGCAGCGATCAGATGTCTATGTGAAACGGACAAGGCCAGATGCTGAATGCTGCTATACACAGGAGACAGTGGAGATACTACGGTCGCTGAGCCAATCAGCTGTACACTATGCATTCTAGTTCGATGAAATATTCTTTTAATATGGCTTTAAAAAATGTTATACATTTTTATATTGTTTTAAATTTTTTAGGCTAGAAAATGCTTATTTTACCGCAAAAATAATTAAAGTAATGTAGCGATGGCAGAGCTGGTTGCTATGACTGAACTGTTGTGCTGCAATGCACCATGGGAGATCGGGGTGCAGTGTTTAAATGTCATTATTGTGGTTTATGTTAGTGTTCCAGTGTTATTAGTGTTTGTGTTTTGTTGTGTTTTTGTGGTTTAGTCAGCCTAGTTAGTTTGGTTAAGTGTTACATTGTCAGGACCGTGAGTGTGAAGTGTCTTTGATGACTTCCTGCCACATTTTGAATATTGATGATGTTTCTGTGTCAAAACAAAAGCATCTGGCAGTTACATAATGCATACAAGGAAGATGTCTGTTCTCCAGCAACATGCTTCAACACAGCTCGCCAGAGCAATACATATAGAAAAATATCTATGTTGCAAAATTCTGCAATATAGCGAATCATCCATGACACCAAATGCAATTTAAAATCCGTAATACAGTGAGACCGCGAGAACTGAACCGCGATATGGCAAGGGACCACTGTATGCCATTGTCGAGTAGTTTTAACTGTTGCAGATTAAACCAACCCTATAATTGTAAAGTCAAACTCCAGATTTTAGACAATAAAAGCTAATATGGATTTTTTTTTTAAATTACCTGTGTCTGGTCGACCTTTTCCCCTTGAAATAACAAAACCAAAAGGACCATTTGGGGGTTTGATGAGCTCCAGGAGGAGAGTCCCATCAGGAAAAGCCTGTGTGACCCGACCCACAGGACGCACCATTCTAGAGGCAAGTACATCTTCAACACTCAGTGCTCTGTGGAGGTCGAGCTGAGGACTATCAGGGCTGTAGAGGGAAAAAAGTATTGTTTCAGCTAAAAGGTATGCAAATATATGTATTTTTTTTAAGCAAAACAATATGCACGTCAGTATTATTAATATATTAATCAGCATTTCTCCCTCTTGTTCTGTTTCTCTCTATTTTTATTGTTTTTGACACCCACCTGGGTGCCAGGCCATACGGTATCTGCACCTCTCCAAGTATTGTTGAACGCTCTGTTCTTCTCTCTAAACTCTGCACAGAGGAGGCTTTACGCAGCTGGGCCAGTGGCAGCACCTAGTGGCAAATGAATGGCACTGTAACGAATTGTCATACTGGCAAAATTCACCACAACAGCTTTTGGAACTGTAATGCTTTGTCTTTGCCACCCCTGTAAAACTATCAAGTGCCTGTTTGGCAGCACAAAAAGAACACAAGCACACACGCACAAGCACACACACATTATGCTAATGCAGGTTGTGATTGGCTGGAGCAGGAAGGGGTTTAATCCTGTTTAGTGTATTCTTAAGCTGAAAAGAGGACAGCAAAGTTGGCTTTGATACAAAGTGGAATATAACACATAATTTCAAATTTGTGCTCCAAGTGTCAGGCAGTAAGGTTGGTAACACTTAACAGCTTTGGTTAAGACTGTTGCAGTTAACTTTTTAAGCGTTTAACTTTCTTCAGGGAGAAGTGGAAGTTTAAAGACACTTGAATTACATGTGTTTTCCCAACTGCCTCCTTTTTTGTAGTAAAAAAAAAAATCACATTTATTTGATGTATGATGGAAGAGAATACAAAGACAATGGCAGTGCAGCACAGCAGTCACTCCTAAACAACACATAACATCAAAAATGTTGCTCACTGTGTGCAGGGTCTGCAGTGAGGGTGTCCTCTGTATGCGGATGGTGGGCTGAGGTCTGCGTGTGGGGCTCGGTGAAGCTGAACTCGCCCGGGGGGCTGTGGGGATACTGAGCTGTTCCATACTACTGGAGCGAGCTCCTTTCACAAGTCGACCAACGCTGTTCAGACCAATGGAGGAAAAGAAGCGACGCAGGAAGAGCTTAGGCCGTCCATCCATTTTTCTGTGAGAGAAAAATTTGAATTTTTTTTAACAAGACAGCAATACAGATTTAACATTTATTAATATAAAAGCAGTTCTATTCCAAACTAAACTACCATTCACCACATCGAGAGATGTTTTAGGAATAAGTGTTAAAATGATTACTTTGGTAATGATTTAAACTGCATTCTATCAACGGCTTTAATGACGATAACTTCTCATTACCAAAAGAGGGCAGGATTGTCTTTGTATTTGCAAAATATCTCCAGCAACAACAACGACCTGTGGACTGTGGGTTTCTGCTACCATGTAAGTCATCAAGGAACAGTCATGGAAGGGTAAAGATTTATAATCTAAGTTATGACTAGAACATTGTTATCTTGGCTTACCTAGACCCATCAGAGTTTTCCTCCCACATCGCCTCAGCTTTCAGATGTTCAGCTCTCAACAGTTCTGCTCTGAGATCTTCAGCACGAGACATCGCCAGGCCACGCAGAGCCCGAGAGTCTGAACCAGGACCCGCATCTCCACTTAGACCTGCTAATGGAAAATCAGGATGGCAATGATGTAACGAATATATTTACGTGAGTACTGCACTTAAGCACTGTTTACAGGTATCTGCACTTCACTTGAGAGCTCTAAAGTAAAATGACACTTCACTATTGGTCAGACAGACACTTAGTATTTTGAACTGGTCAAGCAGAACACCCCGGATGGTTTGAAATGGAATAACCCTATTGCTTTGCAGATTAAGGATGTTAAATTAGTCCATATCATCATCAGGTTATAAAAATCTGGCTTTATATTATTAATCAAAATACCACTTAGTAAAAAAATTAGCCAGACCTGGTTTTATCTCATAAACATAAATATGGTGACTGCATGTTAATCAAATAATACAGGCATAATGTGTGTAATATTACAACAATACTTTTGAAAAAAAAATATTGTGCTAATTATAATTAAGTACTTTCACTTAAGTAAACTTCTGATTGCAGGATTCCCTCTGGACTAATAAAGTACCTATCCATCTATCTATCCATCTATCTTGGAACAGGATATTTTGACATTTCATCATTACTTTTACAAAAGGACTGGAGTACTTTTCCCATTACTGTTTTTTCCACAATATCCATTTATTTGAAACTTTACTATCATTTCCATGAAACATAAAAAGTAGTGCTGTCAAACAAAGAAATTTTTATTCAGAATAATCACAGGTCGATTAATCAAGAAAAAATTCCATTCATTTTTAATCTATATTTATCACATTTAATTTTGTATGCACAAACAGACTCAAGAAAGAAGAGAATATATATGCACTTCAGGTGTTTATTAAACACCTTTAAAGGTTTGTGTTAGATTCCCCAACTAACGCATGCTTCGCGTTAATGTGGGACTGGAAGTGCTTAGGTGAAAAGAAAAATCCTTCCTGCAGAGTGTGCATATTATTGTATGCTGGTCGACTGTTCCGTCTGAGGCGTTTTTTGTCTTTAGATTTCCCACCGAGAGGGCCAACGTGCTGCTTAGTAGTGCTCAACCATATGGATTTTTTTGAGGCCGACGTCAATTTGAAAATTTGGCACAAAGAAATTCCAATAACTGATTAATCGATCAATTGACTTCAAAAATATATAATGAATAAAATAACTTCTTTTTTTGGTCCCTTAACGCTTATAACAACAAAAATATGAAGTGCAGGCAGAACATTTTACTATTTTACAATACTTTGTCCTTTAGTATATGTTTAATTTTATAACAGAGGGGAATTTTCAAGTACAAAACATGCAACAAAGCATAACAACTCTGGGAAATTACATAACCTTAAAAAAGCCTTATATTAATGTTCCTTCATAACAACAAACACAGTGAGTTGCTGTTACAGCCTGTGCTGCGTAATACTATATTCTGACAAAGTAAAACGAAGACTGACATGACATCATGACAGTTGCTGAAGACAGACAGTAATGTTAATCATTTGAACTTCAATTTTTTTCTCTTAACTGAAACGGAGACATATTGAGTCATTGCTAATTTTACAAGGTCGTTATAAACTTACCTGTCCGCTCAGCCTACTCCTGGAATGTTGCCTGGCTGTAGCTTACTCTTGTATGTTACTGACAAGACAGCTGCGAGGACTGAAGATTGAGTGGAGTCAGAGCTCCATGTATTGGACAAACGGCGTGAGGACATGATTCTGCGCGACTCCGACATTTAACAGCATTTACTGTTTTATGAGAAATTCGGCCTTTATCCGGAAAAACTCCGGCCGATAATGATTATTTTTTGAAAAGGATTACAATGACCGACGACAAATGAGTTGGACCCTAATGTGTTTGTATATATCTATGATGTTTACCATCTTCCATTTCCAGTTAGGTTCTGCAACTTCCGGATCAACTGCCCATTTGCGCATGCGCGACAGTACGCGCGACGGTAAGTCTACTTGGACAAATTTGCCAAAATGCGCTGCTGTTTCAGGGAGTTTTGAATCACTCTGCTCTGCAGTAGCATTGATTGCGTTAAAAAAATTTAATCTGATTAATCATTATGATGAATTACATCTGCATTGATTTGCTAATTTTGATAGCCCTATTAAAAAGCATAAATAAATAAATAAATAAAAATAGAAAAATACATACACTTAAGAGTTCTCTACACTATTTCCCAAAGGCAGTAGGAGCTATTCATGGCTGTGTTCAGTCCCTGTGGCCACTCACCTGTTCCATCTGGAGTGGCGTCCCACAGTTCAGCAGCTGGCAGGTCTGAGGGGAGTCTTGCTGTGGAGTACCTCAGAGTGGAAGGCCTGATACAGGGCACTGGGCTGCTAGTTGCAGGCACCCCCTGGATTGAAGACACCGGAGACTCCCGTCTTGTCTCTGGAGAGTCCAGGAGGGACTGAGATCCGCTCTCTCCACCCTGATTTGAGGTCACCTGGAACTGAACCGTGGAACCTGCCACAGAGCGATTTCTTGAGCTCGACTTCAGGGCTGATTTGATAGGCAGCGATGGAGGTGGTGATTCCCTTAGTCCACCTGATGCCTCCAGCAAACGAGGCTCCAAAGCAATAGGGCTCCCAGGAGCAAATGAAACAGCTCTACTCAGGTTGACCCTGTTCCTAGGATTAGAGTTACGCCGCTGAGCCCATGACGGACCATAGGGACCGTGTCCAGACTCTAACCGACTTTCTCCTTTCCTGCTCCTTCTCCTAAGTTTCCCAAACCCTGATGACTTCCACCCTGTGCTACTTTCTTTATTTTCACCCAGCACGTAAGCACCAGCAAAGGTGACAGTCAGAGGAGCTTTGGGACGAGTACTTGCTTCTGGTTTGTTTGATCGGGGAGTAGCTTTCCCTCGGGGTTCTTCAGGGTTTCCAGACAGCAGTGGCTCAGTATTTTGTGGATCTGATGGGGAGGAGACTGGCTGAGGTTCCCTGACTACAGAACCACATGCCTCACATTTCTTCACCAGCACTATTATCTCTTTAACGACTGTTGTGGTTTCGACACTAACACTCACATCTTCCTGCTTCTGTGAAGGTGGCATAGAGACACTTCTGTGGCTTCTGCTCCTCTCTGAGCCACTACTGCTAGAATCTGTGTTGCTTTCTTTACTCTTAGACTTGGGCATCCCAGGCCTTCCACGTTGCCTCACTCTATCCAAATAGCGAGACTCTGCATCTTTCTCTGATTCGTCCTCAAAACGTACACGAGTGGGCGAACAACCATACCGTCTAGATCGACCTCCGGAGTCACTAGGAGAAGTGTCTCTTTGAGTTGGGACCAGGAGGGGCCCAGATGCAGCTTGAGTCAGAAGGTCTTCTTTGGTTTGAACAGCTTTCTGCACTGTTGTGGGACTGGGAGATTCAACTTGCTGCTTCTTCCTGCAAGAAATAACAAACACATGCATATTACATACATTGTAATGCAGGAGAGATTATGTCACTTTGTGCACTTGTACATTTTGAAAGTGAAGTAAAATGAAAATAAAACAGAGCAAGAGAGAGAAGTCGAATCATAGTCATCTCTTAGCATCAAACTACACTGACACAGATTGCTGAACTGCTCTAGTCTCCATTTTTACATTCATTTTCTAATTTCACAGTAAAAGTACTTACATAATAAACTGTAATAAGACATACTGTACATGTAGTGACCACGTCTGTCACAGAGCGGGGTTGTTATGCAGTCATGAATGTAGGATCTATTGCAAATGCTCCTAATCCTAAATGAAGTGAAATCTTCCAGCTGGTGTAAGGGGATTTCAGGGACAAAACTGCATTATGCATAAACTATTACATAAACAGAATAAAGCAAACATTTTAGCCACATTGTCCACTATGTGCCTGTAATTACAAAGCACAGTCAGGTTCCGAAGCTTTAACTTATTGTCAGTTATGCAACATTAGCTTTGCCAAAACAGGGCAAGTGCAAGAGAATGATAGACAAAACAGACAGGAAGTTTTCTGAATAGCAAAGAGAGATGTGTGGGTGGAAGCAAAGTGGTAAACAAACACATGAAGCACACAGAAAACTGCAAAGGTAACTTTCTTTTATCACACCTCCAATTCATATCCAAGCGCATTTATGTAAAACAAATATAGTTCATAGTCTCTAAAATTTAACTTCTGGAAATTTTAAATAAGTTAAAGCACACATAGACATTTTCTTCAACTCACACAGTGGATCTCTGATCAGAATGAGAGCGTCTGCACGGTCGATCACCTCTAACATGACTGGAGCGAGCTTTGAGCCTTGCTCGCTCCAGAAGACGTTTGGCCTGCTCATGTCTTGGGCTTAGAGGTAGTTCATCACTGATTACAAGTAGTGACCTGATGATCAAGAAATAGAGAGAAAAAGATGCAAATGAGTACAGAGATAAAAATCTATCAGATGATGAAACAGCAAAGGGAATGGGTGTAGCTGAGTGCATTAGGCTACATCATCATCTGTTTCAGTAGACTGAATATTTGATAACGTGTTCAAAAATGTGTTGAGAAGTATCTGGCAACATCAGATTGACTTAACATAGAGTGAATCTAGCTGCGTCTTCCTAAGCTGTCTTATGTAATATCAATAGACTGGGGCGTGGGCGTGGCCATGGCGGTGAGCATCAGTGAGAAACGTCATCCATCCATCTCTCCTTATGCCCAGCAGCTAAGCTGCTCTGCATTGTGCTTCATCGTCTGTACTCGTCTTTATCCCCTGGCCCAGTGATAAAGATAGCATGATACACCAGTCATGTGGATTATCCTTGCAACGGACTGAGAGTGATTCATTCTTTCCAGCATGTCAAGATGAGAACATATTGTGTTTCAATAGATTACACTTTGTCAGTGTCTTGTTCCAGCAGTGACATACACAACATAATTAGGACACACTTTGGGTATGTCAGGTCCACCTGTTTCATTCTGCAGTTTGTAATAATGGTTAAAACAATACACCCTGTGAAAATAATTGCTGCAACCACTGCAGAAGATATTACAATGAGCCAAACTATGTGTTACAAAACTGAGAAATTTGTATTTGTATTGCTAGGTCTCAAAAACATTCAAATTTAAAGTATGTCGCCTTCAAGGATTTTCTTTTCTGCTTTCTCACCAACAATAATAAGGCTGCAAAT
Organism: Acanthochromis polyacanthus; assembly: GCF_021347895.1. Lineage (NCBI taxonomy): Eukaryota > Metazoa > Chordata > Actinopteri > Pomacentridae > Acanthochromis > Acanthochromis polyacanthus. The sequence continues at coordinate 25,544,799 of NC_067121.1, forward strand.
CTCTCATAAAAGAGTTTCATTTTATGAGCTTATTTGGATAAAATATCAGCAATGTCATTATACTGTTATTAATATTTATATTTCTTATGAATATATTCTATTTTCTACCTACATTACCTTTCATCTCTCCCTGCTTTCACAATGTTTGTCTGACTGTACAGAAAATGGGTTCTTTGGCACTGAAGCTGCTTCCAAAACTGAGTCCAGATTCATACAAGTGAAGCTGTGAAAGTGAAATTTATGAGGTGAGGGTATAAATAGTCCATAGGGATAATATGTCACCGCCCTTGCCAAGCCGCTGCGTTGCTCACCTTAAATAGGGTTCAAGTTCCTGAGCAAGAATGACTGAGTCTGAGCTGTCCAGAACACCGTGGGCACCTGCAAACAGCATACAACAGGGAGGAAAAGTACAAATCTGAGCAGATCTGACATTTAATTCACATGAAAAGCTATTAAAAAAAGATATATTTTACCCCCATATAACAAGGATCTCTAGTCTTCATCTAGATATCGTGCTACATTAAATATTTATTCGCAGTGATGCCTGGTTCTTATTTAGTGCCTGCTTGGGGGCAAACACAGCTGCCAAGAGAGCCATCGGCAGTGGCATGACCTACAGGGACATCTGGGTGTTAAAGTAATTGGGTCCGTGTATGGTTGTAAGGATTTTCATAAACCTTCATACCATTAGATTCCGTGACATTCTCATAAGTTATCCACAACTGAGCCTTAATGTAACTCAGAAAAAAATAAAACAAAACACGGGTTATGCAACCACCAAGAGACAGATAAAAGCAGATTTCCCAGAGACAAGAGTGGGGGAAAATCACCTCATTATTACAGACTTACCTGCATGTCTTGCACTGAGTGTCAACCACACACTCAAAATACACACACGGCACATACATACAGTAATACAGATCTATTGCATACTTAATCTGTCATATTACCAGCATACAAAGTCATCTATTAACACACAGACAGAGATATAAAGGCTGGGACACTTCCCCCATGGCTCTGACTGCTAATAATAGCAACACCCTCATGCACATCTGCACATCTGACATCTGCTCGGCACTGGGAATCAGCCAGGTTACATGCTGCATTTCAATGCAACATCCTAAGGTAGACAGACAAAGGCTTGGATAAAGCATTATGAATGGCCACAGCAGCTGGGAAGCACTCTAAGCAGAGAATGTGGATACAATGTTAAAAGCTTGATGAAAATATGCAAATGCAAAAAACATTATGTCTTCTGTGTCCATTCAAAATACAGATACGCCACCCGAGCCTGTAAACTGCTGCACAAACTGTAGTTCCAGTAATATCCAGCTTACAGTAGTCTAATAAATTGCACAAGGACGTTACAAGAGATAATCAAGTGCTATAACTAAGCCACTTGAAGAAAAATAAATCAGCGTGTATGATGATGTGTCTTCTCGAGTTTATGTCCATGTGTTTTTGCTTGTTCCTTTTTTTTATAGAAACAAAGCTAAAAATCATAATGGTTATAATGCAGACTCAAAGTTGAGAGTTTCATGGCATGGTTGAAAGCTCTATCACACTTTCAGACACCTTCTATTTAATACAATCAGTTCATCAACAAACTAATACTAAAGCCACTTTACGAGTGTTTTTTTTAAGTTTTGACCTTTAAGTCAAACTTTTGTCTCATTTATGGTCTGTACATTTTACACTAAATACAAATGATTTCCCACAAGAGAGTTACCTTTATGCTCCGCTCTATAGGTTGTGTCTCCATAATAACCAGCACTCTCTCCTCCATGCTGTTCTCTCTCCTCTCTGCAGTTTTGTTGTCTTTCCCTTAACTTTGCATAAGCCCGTTCCTTCACCTTCAGTCTCTCATCAGCACTGGGTGCTCCACTTTGTGAACACATGCTTTCCCAGCTGTCTGAACTGCACAGCTCTTTGCTGGGATCAGCCATATCTGCCTCCTTCTGCTCACACCTGTCCAGGTAGCACTCCACGCTATCCGAGTGTTTAATTTCTGAGGATGCTTCGCAGTCATCCGCCACAGTTCCCATGTCATTCCTGTTGCCTGTTTCGGCCGCTTTAGCCTTCCTCTGAGGCTCTGCCAGTCTGTCGATCTGAGTGTAGTCCTTCAAAGGTAAAGTGGAGTGTATGTTGTGAGGGCCGACCCCATTGAGAAGCAGGGTTTCTGGACGTGCTACTCTCCAGAAGCCCTTTGGAGGGGCCCAGTGTCGGGTTGAGGATGAAGCCGTCGAGGAAGAAGTTGTAGGTGCTGTAGAAGTAGAGGTGGCAGCAGGAGTGCAGGAGAGCACAGGTGGAGGAGGAGGAGTGGATGGGTCATCCTTGCTACTGCTTGAGTTGTCAGACAGAAGACTCTCCAGACTGGTGCCCTCGTTAAGCCCACAAGGCTGCCCTGTCTGGAAACCGGCCTGGCCCTCATCTTTTTCCGACTTCTCTTCCTCTCCACCCGGCTCTGTTTGTGCTTCAGCCGGAGGACTGTGGATCTCCAACCTCACCAGCACTTCGACTTCCTCCTCTTCATCACTACTGCTTAAGACCTTTGCTGCACCCGATCGCCATGCAGAAGCAGGCAGAGGTAGCTGACCTTTAGCTCTGGGTCTCTGTCTGAGGAGGACTTCAGAGGAAATCTGCCCAACTGGACTGCTCACTGACACCTCTGGGTCCAACCTGTCTCTGTCCCTGTCCCTACCTCTTGCCCTCCTCTGTGTGAGCGACTTCACCTTGGTCTGTAGTGAATGCACGGCTGAACTCTGAGAGGGAGGGAGTGAGGTGTTTAAAGAGGGCGCTGGGAAAATGGGCTCAGGGACCGGGCCTGTGATGAGCCCCCAGTTGATGGGAATCCCGGTAGGTGAAGGGGAACTGGATTTCGTAGGGATATTTTCAGAGTCTTTCTCTTCCTCCATGAGCCGGTCATGCACAAAAGAGTCCAGACAGATTCTAAAAATAAAGAACAAATTGTTGCCAGTTTTGCACACAAGAAAGGTGAAATCATTTCCCTTATGCCTGATTTACATGTTTGTAACTTTATTTCTCATGTACCAGGTATGAGATATGTAATGGGGATTCAGTCACGTTGCCTTATCCACTGATTACTTTGCAAGGCACAGGATAATCCTCTAGAATGAGAATAAGCAACTGCTGTCTGCAACTGAGACTCTACACAAATAAGCAATACCATATCTGAATATATATTTCTGTCAAGCAAAATCAATATTAAACTATAATATTCACTGCAAATCTGTCATGCATTCTGCAGAAAAAAACAGAGAACATAATATGTACTAATTTAACATTAGTTTATAAAAAAATTTAAAATCCTCTGTTACATGCTATCAATAATTATTCAAAACACCTACATATAAGTCAGTTTAACATATATAATTCACGTTCTAAACAAATTAACTTGTCTACACTCTCACATGAGAGAGATTAGCCATCTATTATTATAAAGCTGACACATACAATACACACTGTACCTGGATATTTCGTGAGGACTTTAAAACACAATTCCAGTGTTGTCCATTATGAAAAAGTTGACATAAATTCTGGTTGAACTGCACAAATTAAAGTTGCCTTCCATGTTAAAAAAAACAAAAATAAAAAACCTGCACCAACCGTGCAGATATGGCTGCATGAATCAGGTCGGTTAACAACATAAGCAAGAACAACAAGCAACTGTCCCCACCGGATGATAAAAAAAATAATGAAATCAAACAAGATTCCTCCACATCCTAGGTTGTGTTCCCACTCAGAGGTCCCAGTCCGAGCAGTGTCAGGCGAGCCAGCGGTCTCTTAGTCATGATTGGTCCGGTAATCCCTTCAGAAATCAGTGGGATTAGACAAAAATGGAATACAAAAATGCCTGCTTTAATTTCGTCCTTTCCTCGCGAACCCGCTGCCGAGTGATGCTCGCTGTTGCGTAAGTACGGTGCACTCACACCGATTCCCTCCAACCAGTAATAAGCCAATGAAAAGAGGAAAAAATCAAACTAAAATAGATCTATGGGGTAACGCCTGATTGGAGTATTCCCATTTTTGTGCAAATCCTGTAATATTTCGATGATCCTGATGTATCTAAGCACACTGGTGTATTTCACAGCATACAGGCCTATATTGTCTCATGAAAACAACTGTCAGCTGGTTCTTATTTGTCAGTAGAGCTGATCCCTCCCTCTGTCTCCATGTATCCCGGCTCTCCCTTCTATCTCTCTCTCTGTGTTCATACACACGCGTACACGCACACGTGCACATGCGCTCGTGCACAATCAGCCTAATTGAGACAATGTTCTGATGTTGTCAACAGTCCCCAGATGTGCATAGACTCCGGCAGATGTTGCTCAGTTTATGTGCTGTGGCTGCACATGCGCTCTCCCACCAACAGAGGGCGTCATGAGCACACACACACGCGCGCGCGCCAACACACGCACATATACACACATCTTGCTCAGCTAGCTGTAACCGGCTAGCGAGTCTGTCGTCGAGTTGACACCCTCCCCAAACCTCGGCAGCAGCTAAGCTGCACAGTCGACATGGCAAGAAAATATCGCAACAGTTTCCTAAAGAAAGATGAAAAACTTCCAAGTCTTTTGGAATAAGTGAGTAGTAGCGATAAATATGATATATGTACCACGCGGGAGAGTAACACGAGAAGTTGCATGTTAAGTTTTAGTTACAATAATGACGCATAGCGATGGTTAGTTGTGGCTAAGCAAAGATAGCTAGCTAAGGAGCTAATGGCTACGGTAGGGAGGAGTAACGTTTGTTCGTTAGCATGTTAGCCTTCTGTGCTTATCCTGACGAGAAGAACGTTTGAGTTAGTTTCTTCTCTAAATATCACTAAAGCGACACTCTGCTGTGGTTCTGAAAATGTAATTGCTATTGCATTGAAATGAGTCTGCCAGGTGAACATAGTTATAGTTTGAAGGCAGATGGGGTTCTTGGTAGTTTCCAATGCTAGCGTTACATAATATCACTGCAAGTCAAACGGTTGTGTCTATGCTATACCTCGGAGGCATCGTTTCCTTGACCAATACTCGAGTTGATAGCTGCTGTTCTCGTTCGTGTAATGGATTCGTGACTGTGGCTATATTTAGAATAATATATGTGTGCTTGTCAGCCAACAATAGCCTTTGAATTATTAGGAAATTATTGTTTGTTCAGACGACGTTTGCTCGCTAACCAAGCTAGCAAACTAGCCACCCATAGCTTACATTGCTAAAAGTAAGCTAACGTTACCAACTATTAGCTGGCTAACGTATCGCTTCGTACGAGATATATAATTAATGGGTGTATGACGAAACATCGAGATGATTACAGACAGAATGGCACAGTCATTGATGAAAATAAAATAAATATTTTTACGTTAGCGTAATGTTACCCAGCTCTATTAGCAAACGTTAGCTTCATGTCAAGTTAGATAGCGCACAGGGACTTGGTTGTTAGCCTCTTCGGTACCCTTTGTCCATAGTCATAGTGGTAACCAGCACTTGTAAGTAGGCCACACAGCAATTGTTTTGATCCATCTTCTCGTATGTTTCGTTCGTATCATACAAAAGTGTGCTGTCAGCTCATAGCTCTTTTTAAATACTTTCGCTACGGCTGAACGATGTGTACCATCGAGAAGAGGGAGACATATTTTTAATGTGGAATCAGTTGTCTTTTTCAGAAATCTAATTTGTCATCCCACTGCCTGGAATGCATTTCTCAACAACAGATGTGCTCATACTCAGCTCAGCCATATTTTGAGAGTGTACCTAGATACAGTTGGGACAGAAATTAAAAAGCATTACAAAGACACATGTGTGCACAACTGTTTACAGTGGTTATTGTTTACCTAATTTTAATTTATCTTCCTCTTTTGCAGTATTCATCACGCGATGTGATCCAAAATCCACAATGTGTGAGGACATTTAAGAACGATTGAGTTCGGAAGAAAAAAAAATTTGATTCCAGTGGAATCTTCCATATATATATATAATTATTATATTTTTTCTCTGTGTTAAAGCTTACATACATTTATACACACCCATCCCATCAACATATAACCATGCCAGTGCAAGCACCACAATGGACAGAGTTCCTGCTGTGCCCAATCTGCACACAGACATTTGAAGAGACTGTTCGCCGGCCCATCAGCTTGGGCTGTGGACATACTGTCTGCAAGATGTGCCTGAACAAGTTGCACCGTAAGGCCTGTCCCTTTGACCAGACAGCAATCAGCACAGACATCGAGCAGCTACCTGTCAACACAGCCCTGTTGCAGCTAGTGGGAGGCCAGGTAAGACGTGTGTCTGTATGTGTTTGTCATAAATTGCACAACAACTGTACAGAGCTCCCAGTTCCATTATATCTCCAGAGCCCTTGTTGACACTAAGTTGTGATTAAGGACAACAGCTCATACATGTTTTTGAGTAGTGGAACTTTTTATGGCTTAGCAGAACCAGGCATCAGTCTGCTGTAATCACTGTTTGTGGATTGTATTAGATTGTTGCACTTTTGCTATTACATGATGCATATAGTTTGGGGATTCCTTTATGAGTCACACTCAAGTCATTGAGCAATGACTAATTTTTTTGGTTTACTGAGTGCTGCTGGCACAATCATTAAAGCTGTATTTGTCTGAAGTGGTGTTTGATCAACAGGGTGAGGCACAGCTAATGGTGTTTTGACTGTGTCGGCCAAGCTTGCAACATGAGACTGAAGTAATGGATAATGTCAGTGTATCTACTGTAACCCTGAACTGTCTGATATAGTCACAGCTGAGATGTTTTGTCTGTTTCATCTTTTACTGGTTTTACAGGCTTTCACAGGTTAATAGAGTACTATATCTGATCAAATTAATATGCCACAACAAAGATGGCAATAATAATCAGTACCAATGCAATGTAAATTTTGCAATTCTTTAAAACCAAAAAGGAATACCAGCCCAATGCATGTATTGCGTATTAATTATAGTAACAATAGTCTATAAACACTGTGAGCAGCATTCTATTCAGTCATAGGCACTCATTGTATTAACCTAAACAAGCTAATGTTGTCCTTTGTGGAGCAGTACTACAACAGATAATATTTCAGAGTATGAACATTCTGATGTAATGTTTCAATTATAAAGTTAACAACTGAAACTCACTCACCTTGAATTCAGTACACCAATTGTGATCCCCTGTTTTGTAGGGGCTTGGATAATTTTGCGTTGTTTTATTTTGTTCAGAATGGTCTGCGACATTGATTATATCCCATCTTTTGTCTGCAACTTGTCCTTCATCGTCTAACTCGAATGCAAAATATCTTTATACCCAACACTTGCTGTTGTTTTTATATTCTCTGGAAGAGTCATGACTGACCTTTTACTGTACCTACACTTACTTTTGCCTTTCTACATGTTATTGTCAAGTGTCTCCTTTTGTAACAAATCTAAGATAGCTTAGAAAAGCCAGTAGTCACATTTTCACAGTTTTTGTATCAACTTGATACCAAAGCATCTGTTTATGTGGCATCCCTAAGTACAATGAATCTGTACCGTCATTTGAAACAGTGCTTGTATCATATGAAATGCCCCCAAGATGGTTGCTCTGGTTGTTATTTATACAATAGATTAGCAAAAAAAATTGTTTGAAATTGTGGGTGCCAGTGTGTGGCCAGCATTTCCTTGTGTATGGCAATACAAACATGATATATGAACCATTTTCTCCACTGTCCTCCCTCCATTTTAAATTGTAGTTATTAGAATGGGAACAGTCCAGCAAGCCATGACATACATGCAGATATCTTAGCAAAAGCCTGTAATTCAATAACATGGTTATTTAACCATCAGATATGAAATTTCTTGTCAGCCATTTCCTTTCTTTGATAGTCTAAGTATGGTCTGGGAAAGCTAAATGGTTAGTGGACCTTACTTTGCTAATCATTACAGAAAATTCACAAGATTGTGGTCTAAAAAGATAAAGGATTCCTACAAAAATGTTTAAGACTCATTCTTACAATTGTATTGTACATTACAGATCGGTTCAAGTTAAGATTATGTTTAGTTTCAGTTAGTAAATGTGCGACGTAGAGGATGGCACTTGAACAGTTTTAATGGATATCACAAAGCCATCTTAGTCACTGAGAATGTATGCTAAAACTTTAGCACACATTAAAATGTATCTAATATAAATTTGTACTCTCAGCACTATTTAGCAGTTTTATCTACAGCATTAGAAAATGAAAAGAAAAAGATGACACTAAAGCCTCTACCACTTTGTTGAAACATAGTTATACTTAAAGATTTCAATTTTTGCTGTCAGTTATCCTAATTTTTTTCTCCTCCATGTTCTGCTCCAGGTTCCTAAGGCTCAGCCAGTTGCTTTGATAACCAGTCCTGAGGACTCGCAGCATTATGAGGAAGCCAGGCAGTGTGTGGAGGAACTGGCTCTCTACCTCAAACCCCTCAGCAACACCCGGGGTACTTGAAAACACACAAATACGTTCTCATTACCTCGATAGTTCTTTCTTCATTATGTTTTATCTTCATCTGTTGACATACTTACTGCCTTTGAGTTCAAAGCTGGAGGTTGATTGTAACCTGGAAAGTCCAATGTAAACACTCCATTGGTTTAAAATTTGAAAATGTTATAGGTAGGTCACTCTTAGTAGGCTTGTGTCTTTCTTGAAAGCAATATATATATAAGCTTGTTTTTTTTCGTGGTAATGTCATACAGGGAACAAAAAAAGAATAAAATGTTGTCAGCAATATCCAGAGAAACCCCCATTTGTAAAAATTTGCATATGTGAAAACTCATGAAATTGTAGCTGTCTGAAACTTCCATTGATCAAGTTGTTAATATGACATAACTAGGTTGTTATGGGGACTCTGTTGTCCACGGAATTAGGTTCTATTTGCGGCATTAGCTCATAGGGGATGTTGTGTGTGCACAGAAAAGGCACTCATGCTTTCATATATTAATGAGTATAAAAAAACATTGCATTTATGTTGATCTACTGCAAATATTTTAATATATACAGTGCTCCATTTTTCCACATTGTGCTAAATAATATAATGCATATATACAGTGCTCCATTGCTTAACGTTCTGTCAAATATCTAAAAAACAAATACCTATGACCGAGACTGTTTTTGGACTTCCCCAGAATGAGGCTTTTTGGGTCTATTGAAAGTATTTTTCAGTTTTTATGTGGGTATAGAGATCAAACTTTCAGTGTAAGAACTGAAGAAATCACATTCACGTTATCCATTTGCAGATACAGTCAGTGTTGACTAGCACCTATGTACTGTAGTAACCTTGAAAACCCAGCTGTGTTCAAACATGACTTTGTGAGAATCCTTACTGTCTAGGCTGCTTGCTTGTTTGCTAATAACTTAGTTCAAGAGTTGCATCTTCAAGATGAACAAATACCATAGATTATCTTAACAGAGTTAACTCAAATATGTCACCTTTGCACACATTTGTGCAGCGGTGTGCATAATACTGACCATTTGTGAACTCTTGATTGATTCTAATCAGGAATTTGGCAAAGCTATCCTTTCAGTGAGGAAAGGTCAACAAGAATTCTTCCTCCTGCACATGATCATGTGTTTATTGAGAGTAGTCATGGAGAGGAAGGACTATTCACAGAAGAGATTGTTGTGAGAGAAAATGAGTGAGAGGGTGACAAGGAGGGGTGAGCAAATCAGTGCTGCCCTGAAATGAAATTTAGTTCATTTTAAATAGGAAGAACAGTAGAAAAGTAATATTTCACTCTACTGTTGATATGGTGGTTAGTGCCACAAATACATTAATGTGTGGGAAACACCAAACTCTTCTAGTAAACACAGTTAAACACAATCTGTTTCATCATAAATATCATATTGCACATCCGTCAGCTGATTACATTTTTGCCAATTCAAATTGAAATTTTAGTAAACATTCTGACATACTCTTGGGCTGAACATCATGAAGGCTGTTCGCCATTGCCCTAAGCCAACTCAGTATTACCACAGTTGTCTAGAAAACCATGTGTGTCATGCCCACTTCAAACTAGTATCAGGATTCTTATAGCCACAAATGCTGAATGGATCCTCATTACAAGTCTCAGTGTTGAAAACATCCCAGTGTCCTAGGGTGCACATGTGATGCAAATCTGGCATGTTTTAAATGGATGTATGGTCAATTTACATTGTTAATGTCAAGTGAAAGATTATCAAATAGCCTTCTGCATTCACAGTAACTGTATTTGCCTTCATTTTAAAGTTTTTATAACCCCTAACTTTTTACTGTGAGTTGCTGCCGAGTCGTGCATGTCTGTAGCATGACTCAAGAATGAACACAGTGATGTCTGTGATTTCACATTTATAATACATATTTTTCCTGTTCAGTAGTTAGATTTGTACTCCTGATCATTTTAGAGAGCTGTCAATCAAATTTATAAACCTCTTTTGAAAGTTTGGAGACTTGATTTGGTGGCACTGTCAAAGAATGTTGGATTGTACTGAGAGGGTTTGTAAATTCAGATATCTTGTATTGATGTAAACATGGTACAGTGGTATAACGTAATTCTCTTGTTTCTTACCAGGTGTGGGTTTGAGCAGTACAGCCCAGAGCATGCTTAGTCGACCCATGCAGAGGAAACTGGTAACTCTGGTCCACTGCCAGCTGGTGGAAGAAGAGGGCCGTGTTAGAGCCATGAGAGCTGCCCGCTCTCTGGGTGAGCGAACTGTCACCGAGCTCATCTTGCAGCACCAGAATCCACAGCAGCTCTCTTCCAATCTGTGGGCTGCTGTCCGTGCACGAGGATGTCAGTTTCTTGGCCCAGGTAGGTAGTTGTCCATTACCATAAAAGTGAACCACAGAATCAGCCCATTTATTCTCATCTCAGCTTGGTTTTGATGGTTTATGTGTTTCCTTCCCTAGCAATGCAAGAGGAAGCTCTGAAGTTGGTCCTCCTTGCTCTAGAGGATGGTTCTGCTCTGTCCAGGAAAGTTTTGGTTCTCTTTGTAGTTCAGAGGCTTGAGCCACGCTTTCCACAGGCCTCTAAAACTAGCATAGGCCATGTGGTACAGCTCCTCTACAGGGCCTCCTGCTTTAAGGTATGTCTCTGGGTGCAAATCAAAAGAAATTTTCTGAGTTGTTTTGATGTTTGTGAGAAATATTGTAGGTTATATGGTGCTGCTTCATATTGGGGCCTACTACTGCGTATTATTACAACCCTGTCCATGTAAGAATTTGTGTGTTAAAAATGATTGTTTATGCAAGGCTGTGATGAGTATAAAACATTATAATGTTATTATCTTTGACAGGAAGTTTCTTTTAAGGCTAACTCATTCTTTTGTTCCTATGTAGGTCACCAAACGTGATGAAGATTCATCCCTGATGCAGCTGAAAGAGGAGTTCCGTACTTACGAGGCTCTGCGACGTGAGCATGACTCTCAGATTGTTCAGATTGCCATGGAGGGTGGACTGCGCATTGCACCTGACCAGTGGTCTTCTCTGTTGTATGGAGATCAATCTCACAAGTCACACATGCAGTCTATCATCGATAAGGTGTGTGAAATAATATTTTTTCTTCTGTGTCTAGTTGTACACATTATGGAGAATAACTTGCATGTTCAGCCACACAGTTCTGAGCTTGATATATCGGAACATGTTTGTACATACAAAAGCCTGTCTGCCACGAAAGTAATAAAGCATTTAATGGTTTTCTTTATTTTTATACCTGTGTCGTAGCTGCAGACCCCAGCATCTTTTGCTCAGAGTGTCCAGGAGCTGACGATTGCACTGCAAAGGACCGGAGACCCAGCCAACCTCAACAGGCTGCGGCCTCACCTGGAGCTATTGGCCAACATTGATCCCAGTCCTGGTAGGAAACAAACAAACTTCAGGGACTTGGATTTTGTATTGATGCAAGAGCTGAATATCAGTTGAAAATGCAGATTTCTGCCATGCACGGCTGCCGATTAACACTCAAAATCTGTGTGTAGTGTGGGTCAGTAGATATTCAATAAAAATGGCATATATGTATGCCCAGCTTTCCAGGCTGGATCTGCTAGCATTGTACTGGTAACGGACACCAACTAGTACACTGCCAAAAGATTGCAGGTTAAGTTTACACTTAAAAATTTTCTCTCTTGGAGCATAAGAATGTTTACAATAATAAACTTCTGACAGTTAATGTTTGGCTCATGAGGCATACTGAAATGAGGAAATTTCATACCAAAAGAAGAAGCACTGTGTGGTAACTGACTGCCTTACCCCCTGACCTCCCAGTTGAGACAAACTCGGTATTGCACACCAGACAAAAGCATTTATGTTCAGTGCTGTGTGCTGATGACTTTGTGACAGTGTCTATGTCAGTAATGGCGCTTTGGAACCCAGTGCAGATATACCTCACATCTTAGACAAAAAAGTACAGTAAATAACACTATTTTCTAAAAACAAAGGTTTTTCAATATCTTCATTTGTCTTTGTAGATGCTCCTCCACCTACATGGGAGCAGCTTGAGAAGGGTTTGGTAGCAGTGAAAACAGTGGTACATGGCCTGGTGGACTTCATTCAGAATCATAGCAAGAAAGGAGCGGATCCTCAACAGGTCAGTGTTTTCGTTGGACCACAAAAAGAGTTGGCAGTAAGAAAGGTTGCTGGTTCCTCCAGTCCCAAGACATTACCAAGACACCTGATGATGTTTTTCTGTATCTTTAACACACCTTTCGAATTTTGAGGTGTTTAGTAATTGATACTGATAGTTCCTTTTGTTGGTACAACCACTAGATTTATTTATTGTAATTATCAGAATAGTGTTAGACTGCTGGTTTTGACATTTAAAAAAAAAAAATCATACACATACGTTAAGTTCTCGGTCTCTCATCAGCCTCCTCAGCACAGCAAGTACAAGACATATATGTGTCGCGACATGAAACAGAAGGGAGGCTGTCCACGTGGAGCCAGCTGCACCTTTGCTCACTCTCAGGAAGAACTGGAGAAGTAAGTCTAATGGACATCAAGAAATGTCATATTTGAAAATCATTTGTCTGATTTCTTCCTTGCCTTCATCCACTGTCGCCATGGTGTTTCTTATGGATTTTGTATTGTGTTTTGTATTTGTCAGATATCGTAAGATGAATAAGCGTCTTGCAGCTCGTATCCCCGGTGCAGGAGGGCTCTTGTCAGATGAGGGCCTTCCTCTTGATGTAGCAGTGACCCGAAAGCCTTCACCCCTCACCAATGGGAACGTTGCACCCTCTTTGCCCCAGCTCATTGCTCGTGGCACAGATACAGTCTCATACGAACTATTGCGCAAACCTGTCAAGATGGATGGAGGGAATCCCAGTGCCCCAGGATCACCACCTGATGTGTACGTATAGTATTTCATGGAAATTAATTTAGTTGGCTGCTATAAAGCAATGTTGTGCCATGGAGACAGGTTTTTCTTCTGATTGACAAGTTGACTGCACTGATTTTCCTTCTCTACTTTGGCGTTCATGATGTTCACTGCAGTTACCTGCCATGTATGTACCAGAGCAGGATAGCATACATCCTTTTCATGCTGCAAAGTTTATTTAATACCATTTATGTTTGTAGCCTGGACCCTGTGCCCAAACCCGGTATGCCTCTGCCACCTCATGCCATGGCCCACTCAAGGATTGCAACAGATCACCTTTCTGGAGTGAAGCACATGCCTGTGGTAGCTAGAGGTTCACCAGTGTACCCCCAGCCTCAACTCTCTGAGATGTGCTATGACACTCGCCCACCACCTTCTGCCTCTCAGTATGAGCCCCCACAGTACCCTACAGGCAAGGATTAAACACTGAATAATACATAATTCTGTGTGTGAGACTAATGAAAATGTTGTACTTTGTAATTGGAATAAATAATTTGAAAAATTATTTTAATTAAATGTTGCTATTTTTTTCCTCAGGGTACCCCTACCAACAGCCACCACAGTATGTTCCTCGGGATTACATCCGTAACGCTCCTCCCCCCAGTGAGTCAGGACCCCCTTACCAGGACCCTTACTCTGGCTATGGCCCTCCTGAGCGTCCTTACCAGGCCCCTCACTCTGGCCCACCCTTCTCCTATCCTCACCCTCCACACTATGACAGAAGTCGCCATGGGACCTACGCTGGCCCACCACCTCCCCCACAGCCTTACCCTCAGAGGGATGGCTTGGTTAGAATGAGTCCAGCACCTTTGGATGTTCCCCCACCATCAGCAGCACAGGCTAACTCACTGTACCACCAGGAGCCCAGTTCCCGGGATAGATACCCACCAGATGCTTACTATCAACCAGGTGCCCAGCCTCCACCTATGAGGACTTATGTCAGGGTGAGTTTGATCATTTATGTATGTGTTGCCTTTTTACAGTTTTTGTGGTCATGCTAGATACAAACCACTAAAATAACAGCCAGCAGCTAAGCATTGATATTTCTGCGTATCACAGGGGGGGCCATCATATAGTGGTTCACAGCCCAGCCTGGACTACCTGCACCGCCGTCGGCAGGAGCTGTTATCCCAGCTAGAGGAGAGGAAGGTTATTTCCCCTCCACCGTTTGCTGCGTCACCCACTCTTTCACATCCCTTCCCCAGTGATTACCCTCCTGAGGTTAGCATGAAGTCAATTTCCTTTGTTTCTGATGCTGTTTAATTCCAGGTTTCAGAATGATTAAGTGACAAGATGGTATAGTAAGTCAAAGAAAGTTTTTATTGACTGCAAGTATATGAAAGTATTAATGATCACATGTTCTGTGTCTGCAGTATGGTGAGGAGAGCTCCAAAACTATAGTTAAATGCAGAGAGCCAGACTATGCAGGACAATACTCTCCCTGGTCTTGTGAAACTATCGGCTCGTACATTGGCACAAAGGATGCCAAACCCAAAGATGTTATGGTTCCTGGTGCCATGGAGATGATGGTAAGTTAAGATGGATAACTGTTCATAATTACATCAGTATTTCTCGCTGTAGACCTTGGAGGTGGAAAAATTGATAGACTGTATGATGAATGATTCAGGATGCATACATTCAATGTAACAGTGTAATATTAAGGGTGCTTTCACACATACGCCTTTTGGTCCGCTTAAAGCGGACTGGAGTCCGCAACACCAGCAAGTACGGTTCGTTTGGGCTGGTGTGAAAGCAGACCAGATGTTTTTGGTGCGGACTAAAGAACCGGACCGAGACCACCTTCGAGAGGTGGTCTCGGTCCGCTTCTATGTGAACTCCAGTTTGGTTCGCTCCTGGTGAGAACACAAACCTGTCTCCATTCGGACCGGCTTGATGGCGCAGCAGAGTCTACGGGAGCTACCGTAGCAACCTGCACGGGGAATTTTGGGATAACGATAACGTCTTGCAATGCATCTTCTCCATGCCAAAAACGACTGTGTAATGTTCTCGTACCGAATGTGAGCTTCATGCTGGAACAACAGCAGTATTTGAGCTTGCTGCATAAAGCAATGATACGAATATATGGCAACAAGAAGAAACAGGAGAACATAGTTCATTGTTTATGAATAAACCAGCCTGTTGTTTTCTTCTGGGATTTTTCCCTCTTCACATGCTGCACCAATCAGCGTTCACCTACGTCATTATTTTTGTGAACAGCGCCGCCAAACGACTAGGGGGAGATATAACATTCATCGTAGTTGGTTCAACTGCGAAAACACTGGTGTGAATGCGAACCGAAGCAGTTGAAATTAGCAACATTGTAACAACTTTTGGGTCCAAACGAACCACTCTAACGGACTAACAGGTGTGAAAGCACCCTAATAGAGTGTGCAATTGAGGTGATAATAACACAAGCTATTAATGCTATTTGACCTTATGTTCACCAGGCTGAATCAACCAGTACTGACAAGTGTTCTTTGTGTTCTACTTATAAATCTAGTGATTGTCAGTATATCAACTGAGAAAAGAACATGATGCTCACTCTGCCACTTCCTGAGATCTCCTTATATCAAAACCTTTCCTCTCTTTAATCTTCCGTCTTCCCTGCCAGAATGTGGAGGCTAAAGGTCTGAGGGAACCATCATTGGAGGCCCCTCGGAGGGGTGCAGAAGTAAAGGATGATGACCCTATTATTCCGTTTGGTCCCCAGCCTACTGTGTCACGCTTTGGTGCCATTTCCCGCACTTCAAAAACAGGCTACCAGACCACTGGTCCTGTGCAGGCTATGGCAGCCACTCCCCCGAACCCCAACTCTAAACACATGGCCATGCCAGGTAAAAGACCAAGTACAGGCACAATCACCTCTTAATGTCTGGTAGATATTGTCATACTTCTGTTTTATTTGGAAATTAGTATTTCCACATGATTTTTGCATATGGGAAGGCTAATGAAATAGTATTTGTTAATGCATTCTTAATATTTCTTTTTGACTGTGATGCATGTCTTGGTAATAGAATAACAAGTAGTGTGATATATTATCTCTCCTGATATGAACCTTACATACCTTTTCACAGCTGTATTATGGCACTACTTATTAAGGCTAAGCAATAATTCATATTATTGCTTTTGAGCTCTCCAAAGTACTTCACAATTCTGTTATCTGCTGTAGAATGATTCACACTTAAAAAATATCTTTCTATATGCTATAATTACTGAAAACTATTAAACACATACCCATACCTCTTACAGTGAATTTTGCAGCATGGTAATTTTGCATAATTGTGGTGTTAAAGCATTCCAGTTTGTCTCGAGCACACTTTGGTTTTTCATTTTGCTGCTATGCCTACTGCAGAGTACACATATGGAAGCCATGGAGGATGGGGTGGAGCTTCATACCCCTCCCACCAGACTGCCTCCTCCTCTCAGGGACACTTCACTGAGCGGTGAGCCCTTTGTTTTTTTTTGTTTTTTTTAGTGATAATGCTAATCACACTTTTAGGAAATAGCACACATAGACACATGAAAATGAAGGTTTGTGGCCTGGAGTGATTGCAAAGCAGTTCTTACTATATTTTTTTCTCCTCACAGCCTGCCTATGGCCGCCTCAGACAGAGAACAGTTAAAGATTGAGCTGCAGCAAGTCAACCAGCAGATCACTCAACAGACCCAGATGCACAGCATGGAGGTATGTATGATCTCAGAAACTAAAATGAGTATTTATGAAAGTACAAAATTGATTTGACAGATTTTACCATACCAAAGATTTAGAAATGTTTGTGTAAGTGTGAAGGATTGTTTAATTTCTGAGGCGATGATGTCATATTACATATTCATAGCTCCACTGTCTCTTCACATAAAAAGAAGAAAAGCGGTTGGCATGCAGCTTAGTCACTATTAAAATAAAATCAGCATTGAAACATAACCTCATTAATCAGGCTTTCCATTTTGTACTGTATTTCTTCTGATTATTGCCAACAATCTCCAGATTGCACACTCACCCCCTTCACTTCCTGTCTCACTATTACAGGCTGCCAGTAACTCTTTACTCCTGCAGAGGGAGGCCAGTGCATTGGCAGGTCAGCCTGTGCAGTCCAGCCAGGGCCAGGCAGCAGTAGCCTCGCAACAGCCCAAGTGGCCAGCAGGGGGAGCAAGTGCAACAGCTGTCTCCAGTGAACAGCTGAGCCTGGAGCTCCACCAGGTGGAGAGAGAGATTGGCAAGAGGACCCGTGAGATGGCTATGGTAGGAGGGGTGCCCTTTAAGCACCAGTAATGGTTGTTAAAGTGTTGCAGTGTGTGTTAAAAGAAATTTGGATAAGGGGGGATTTATTGATTACAGCTCCTGTGATGGTTGGTGGAGGAGAACATCCCACTGGGTCCCTCACAAAGTGCATAATATCATTTATTCTTGCGTGGCACTCGCACAAACAAGAATAATTGCAGGCACTCCTTATGCAATCTGTCATGCCACCACACAGCACATCAAATTTTGTAATAATGGTGCGAATGCATATAAGCACACAACAGTAACAACTGTGGTGAAATGTGCCTTGACTAAAGACTTAAAAAAATAACAGACAGTAGTCCAGTTGGATCAGATAGAGACATCATTTTGTCAGAAACGGATTATGTTGGTGGGGGGCATTCCATCAAGCAAACATATTTTGTCCATTTTGAAACCAGGAAAACCAAGTAGCTCATGATGTGCAGCAGTACAAGATGAAACCTGCAGAGAATGGACAGCCAGAGCACAAGACTCAGCTAGAAGAGATCTCCCTGGCTCTTGGGTGAGTAAGGACAAATATTACGACATAGTATAGATTCCCTGAATATGGATTGCATTATTAGTCTGACCTCTTTGTCAGTATTTCCTGTTGTGACTTGAGGTTTTTCCTGTGTTCTTAATTCAGCGAGGTGTCAAATGGCTCCAGCAGTCTGCAAGAAAGTGCAGTGGGCGGGTCCATGCTGTCACTGACGAATAAGACGTCTGCGCTGGGCCTGTGTTCTGACCCAGGTGCCACTGGTTCAGAAATGCAGAAGAATGGCGTTGTCCATTCCTGCTCTTAGGAAGTACACACTTACACACACCTGCGCGCCCGCGTACACACACATATACATGCACGCAAACACATAAAAACACACACACACAGGATGCTCAGTTGAAAAGCATGCACAGGCACACATACACCCATTCTATTTAGAAGATGAGCAGTATCTGCCGTGATGAATTTTCTTTCTTTTTGTTCTGTGAATGAGCTTTTTTTAATGACTTTCCTTGCCTGGAAACCAGGGCATATGATAACATTTCTTGTGCGTGTTATTTTAATTTTTTTTGTACTGGTATTAGATTAACAAGGCTCACAATAGATATATCAGGAGGATAAAATGGTGGTGATGTTGACAGTGTTATTATAACTTGATTCAAAAAAGGATAGACGCATTCCATCCTCAGTAAAAGTATGAGCAAGTATTTGATTCTCCCTTTTATAAGACTCTTGGTTTAGTTCTATAAGCATACATGTAATAGAGCAGTTGGAGCTGATTAGCAAGTACAGTTACATCACAGACACTCTGATAACTTCTATTAGGATCTCTGATTTATGAGGGTAATGTAGGAAACAGCAGAAGTGTGTCGCTTGGTACTCACCCCCAAAATCGTAAAAAAGAAAAAAAAGAGGTTGCCCAGATTTAGATGTCTGAGGAGGGAAAAACCGTGCAATCTTTAGCCAAAATGATCACGCAAGGTGTTGAGAAATGAGGTGTTGCAGCACATGCACTTCCTCACCTATCACAAGAAATATGATTTTTAATTATTGCATTTTCTGAACACGTCACATGTCTGTTTCATACTTGAAAGCAGTATATTATATATTTAATTGGAGCATTCTGTTTTAAAGATTGCAACAAGTCTTTTTGATAATGAGCTTTCCATGTTTTCTATAAGGGAATCTACTATGTGCTACTCTGGGTTGTGATGTGACCCTGATGTGGTTTTGTTGCGATGCCTTTTGCCTGTGCTCCTTAATGTGCTGCATTCAGTACCGAGCCAATTGTTATGAAATTTTTCAACATTCACAAAAGAGGGTAGATTTTTTTTTTTGTTGTTGTTTTGTGTTTTTTGGGGGGATGATGGGTGAATGCACCTTAACCGGCTGAGAGAGAGAGAGAGTACATGTTTCTGCTTCAGGAGTCAGGTGAATACGTGTACACTTGACTTTATGACATCAGGGCAAATAAAGATTTCCCTCCTCAGAGCTTCTCATCTGGCCACACAAAAGGCCTCCCCATTGGGATTATCTTGTCATTTGTTCTCCTAACTTCTATGAAGTTGCCTTCCCTTGTGTCTTTTTTGTTTGATTCTGTTTTATTTTTTCTTGCTTTACATTGTTACGATTTTGGGCGGTGAAGCTTACCTTGTGAAGGCTTTGTAGCCCTTAGTGGATGACTTGCCCTCCTCTTTTTCACGAGATGGTTGAATTATGTGCAGAAGCCAGGTTTAACATTTGTAGTAGAAGGGTTACTGTTGTAGTGTTTTCAGCTACACAGTCAATTTGAAACTGTTTACAGCAGAAGACAGCAGTATTAATTCCTGAGGAGTAAACAAAGCAAGCTTTCAAAAACACCTCTCCTTGAATCATATTCGTTATGTTCATTTATATTGCATTGAGTATATTTAAGCATCTTTATTGATGCCTGGTACAATATTCATTTCTGTTCACTGTTATGTTCATAACTTGCTGTCATCATCACCATCATTACTACTGTTATTGCTCTTTCTCCATCATATAAATTGTTTACTGCTGATGCTCCTGGAGCTCTTTGCCTTCTGTAAACAATTAGCATGATTGGCAACGGTTTAACAGCGCTGCTGAGAGCGAGTGAGTCCTTGTGCTTGAACGGTTGAAGGATAGAGGAGACGCTCTGGGTCAAGTTGTTTTAGTTCAATGTTGAGCCTTGGTTTTGGTCAGACGAGGTGTACTAAGAAACTGACAGTTGATAACTGATGAGTCACTGAACGGCACAAATGTTTTTGTGTCCGACACCCTCTGAATAGTTTGATGTGCATCTCTTCCAGCTTGTCAGCGCCACGATAGTGAATGCTAATTTGGATTTGTCCCCCCCCCCCAACCCACACTTAAGGCCTTTGGCTGCTCCTTGCTACATTTATTGTTTAGGTACACAGCTCACTTATACATATGAGTATGTATACATACATTAATATACTAAAGCACTATTAACGTGCCACCTCTTATTCTACTCGCTCAGCATTTATATTAAATGATCTCTACTTAGAATCAGCAAAATGTTTTTTTTTTTATTTGTTCTCTGTCCACTGGTTGCCAACACAGACTTTATCCTTTCCCAGACGAAGGACTTCTGTGTGCATTGATGTGTGTTCACTTAATCTTTTGTGTTCAAACAAAGATGTTCTTTATAGACTATGCTTCCGAAGAAGACAAAATCTGTAACTTTGGAAAATTTATGGAGATGTTTTGTGTGTGCTAGATTGTATTGTAGAAAATGTACCCTGACTAAGTTTATTTTTTTTCTTTTCCTCTCCCTCAAAGTGTGCTGTACTGGGTGGTAGTGTTCAGGTATTAGAAAAGTGTTGGGGGTTTTTGCCCACTATTGCCCCCGAAGAATTGGCAGGAAGTCTCTGATGAAAGGTTAGCCTTAAATCCTCTTGTAATGCTCCTTTACATTGTCTGTTTTCGGAGCAGGAAATGTTTTCGGAGCAGGAAATGATCTCAAAAAAGAAAAAAAACAACAACTAATTAACACTGAATTGGCATGATTTAGTGTCAGACAGATGGACTCTAGCGGACTCCACCCCTTGACACCCTTTTAAAACTGTCATATAAAACGGCAACAATGCAATAATGCAAATCTCTGAAGATTTGAGTTAAAAATGTATATTTTTATTTTTTAAAGGTAATGTTGTTGACCTAGCTGGGTTTGTAGTTTTTGCTTTCCTTTTTTTTGTTTCTGCAGTAGTTGAGTGAATTTACTGACCTGCAAGTCTTAGTCTTTGATGCATCATCTGACCTGATGTGTAGTCAACAGCTTTAAGCGTATCAAAGTGACTTTCACACAAGTATTTTTTCTTCTTTCACAACTATTTACAAGAATTTGGCCCGCCAGCTAAGAAATTCAGTATAAAGTTAAAAAGAGGGAATGATGATTTAGCCATAAATTGACAACATTTGATGATGTTAATTCAATATGTTGTTTTTCACTCTTCTAAATGCAAGACAACCAAAACTACCACAATGCTGATTCTACCTGATAGGTCACTGCAGGACTGAATGAGCCTAAAACGCCTTTAGCTTAGCAGAACTGGCATACAATGACGTATGTGGTGGTTTACTATATAGTGAATAGCATATATGTTGATTTCAATCTCCTGTGTGTTTTGTTTCTGAGTGGAACTGCTGCCTATACCCCTCATTTAACCAGTTAATATCTCCACTCCCACCCTTGACCACTGAACTCTGTTACTGCTGTTTGAGGCTCACATTTTATTCCCGGACTTTCTGGGGAAATTCGCAAATGGATTTTTTATATGATTACTCCCTTGTAAAATATCTCTTAAATTAAGGTACAGGTTTGATTTCAGCAAGAAAAAAAGTTTTTATATGTATATTATACTCCATTAAGGAATGTCTAGAATTATCTTCCTCCAATGTGGATGTAGCCATTATTACGCCATTTTATGACTTTGTAAGAGAATTCACTGTGTGAAAATTGGTTTGCATTTTTGTATAATACAATCTGCTTTTTTTTTGTTTGATACGAGAGGGAGGTCAAACTGGAAGTTTGAAGAGAGGGAAAAAAAGTACCTGTGAAATTGAGAAAACAAAACGTAACTTATGTACAACAGTGATTCTAAGCTGAGGGGGAAAGATTAAATGATATTGCTAACTCCGAATGTTTGTCATGGTTTCTTTTGTTTTTAAAAATGTCATTCAGTAGTTCTGAGTTTAAGAGCACTGTGCCATGTTTTGTGAAAGTTTGTTTTAATTGTGACATCTGATGATGAAGTTGTGATCCTCCTACAATGGTGGAAAGTGAATTCAAGGTGTGGTTGCAGCCACAACCAATGCCGATCTTTACTCTGGTCTCTTCCATTTAAATTAAGAGTGGAGTCTGCAATTCTGGAGCAAGATACTTAATTTCGCTACTTAGTATATTTAGAGATAGCATGTACCAGATTTCCCATGCCTCTCACTCCCACTGCCTCTTTCTTCCCCATCTTCCACCCTGTCACGTACAGGTCTCACTGGAATAGTGCTCGATCTGAGCCACTTTGTTTCCCATTAGTAGAACTAGACCAGTGTAGGAACATTGTTCTGCTTTCAGCAAACACGCACAGAACAAACATCCAGTGAAATATGATAAAACATAAACTGAATTTGGCAAAAAAAAAAATCCTGGACTGAAATCACTGACTTCACCTTTAATGAGTACATTTGCACATTTTTACCACTTTAGAAAACACCACATGGTATACTCCACAGTGGCATTTGGACATTTAGCTTAAGATAGCAGAAAAACACAATGTTTACCGACGAGGATACTTGCTTTCCGAGTATAGTGTGTGATTAATCCAGAGGCTTTTTACGTACAGTCCGCCTTAAATCTTTTTTTTAAAACCAAGAGCTGTGCTTTTTCTCAATAATATTCAAATGCTAAAAATCAGTATCTGAAGGTGCTGTTATTTAGAACAGACGATCTTTGAATTGGACATTTCTGTCCACTTGAATCATTCATTAACAGAGACTGAGAGAATGAAAATCTGCCTTTGAAAGATTAATGATTAAGCCCTTTCAGCTTATATTGGACAGTTGACTGAAGAAACAGACGGGCAATATTAGTCACAGACGAGACTCAAATGTGGACTGTGCAATCATGAGCACCATTTGGCTATCGATGTGTTTCAATCTATGGAAAAAAAAAGAGGTTATTACATGTAGTGATACTGAGTAGGGGGTGGTCAAGACACAAGAATCTCTGGAGTTCCTCTGTAAATGATAAGTTGGATTTGTTAAGAGGGTTTCACGTGCCACCTTTTGTCAAGTTAAGTCCTGAGCTAGCTCTACTTCATATCCTGAAAATTTGAACACACAAACGACAGCTGTATTTCTGCAAAGGCAAATATTGAGATTTTTATTCATTACTATCATCCGTTATGTTTGCTTTACAGACCCTATAAAGCAGCGTTTCAACACTGAATCATGGGCAATTTAACTAATTTACACAAATAGTCTTTCATGTCAAAGTGAAAACAAATTTGTATAATAAGTGCATAAGTATTCACCCTCTTTAAAGTGACTCACATAATGCAACACAGGCGTAGCCATAGTAGTCCATAAAGCAGTAGATAATAGTACAAAGCTGCTTATATCTGAAAGCTCCAGTCATGAGTGGATCAATATTCCTGCCAACAACTACAAGCAACTCCATGAACAGATTATTGAAAAGCATAAGTCAGTGGATGGACAAAAGAAAGTTTGCAAATCACTGAATTTAACCTCCAGTACAGTTAATTCTATGTGTGTAAATCTGCCTCGAGCTGGACGTCCTAAAAAAACTGAAGGGCCATGCTAAAAAGGGAGTGGATAAGGCCACCAACACACCTGACTCCTCTGAATGGTTCTGGTCCCTGTGTGTTTGTGTGTACACATGGATTTATCCTTTTCAGAGGAGGTCACTGAGATGAATAAACTTCACATCATGGAGTCTCCTCGGAGAAGAGTTTCATACAAAGAAAATGGACGAATTAAAATCCATGAAAATGTATGTCAGGAAGTTCTTCAACCAGCTGTTATGGATAAAACTGGTTCCTGGTTAAACACACCTCACGTGTTCCCACATACTGTTACTCCACGTTTGTTGGATCCCAGGAAACACGTCTTCCATCATGCAAACTTGTTAAAGCAGCCATGTCATCGTCCTCCAGCTGGAACCCAAACACCTGTGTGTGGAGGAGGAAGCAGTGGGTGAACTAAGCAAATGAATAAGTGTCACGACAAGTTACCTTCTAATGGCAACTTTGACTTGTTAGGTCTAACTCAGAAAACACAAAGTCAATGATCTTACATTGTACTGGAAATTACAATACAGCCAATATTTTTTCATGGATTTTTTTTTTAAGATTGACACTCATAATAGTGTTGCCTTTGTAATGTGTTTTTTAACCTCATACATAGTTATCTATCGTGACATCTGGGTGATTTCTGCCAACCAAGGCAGCAGGGTTTAGACTGAACCATAGTTTCAGATGACACAGCGTTGACCAGGTTTAAACAGGTTTTAAAGACAATCATCAGTTTTCCATTTGGAGTCTACTTGTGGTTTTAGTTCACACATAATATATAATATTCTGCTTCACTGCTAAAAAAAGTATTTTGGGGTCAGTGTAGTAACTTTATAACTTTTTATGACTAATAACTACATTCTATGTCACTATGCTTGGTCTGTCACAGCATCATCTTTCTTAAATTTGAGAAGTTTGAGTGCTTAAAAGCTTTCTGAGGGTTGAAAAGACTTAATGACAGACTTAAAACTTACTTCACTGTTTTCTTGTACTCTGTTCTTTTTGATGGATTTAGGTATTGTCACAACTCCATTCTGAGGAAAATTTAGAAAACAATACAATTGCAGTTTTATTAAGAAATACAAAGAAACTTAAGTCTCAAAAAAATAATGTGAACAACGTGAAAACCTGAATACTCCAGCGGATGCAGATCTGAGCAGGTGTCCGTTGGTGCTTTTCTGCTATCTGACAAACTATGGGGCTGCTTATGACTTGACCCTTGGCCAGAGGACTGAACCCTTCAAACACAATCCCCTCCCGACGACAGTAATCCATCAGCTGACTGGGCTGCTGGAAAGGATGGTACTCCACCTGATGGGTCAAATGAGTACATCAAACAATAATATTTGGAAACATGTTAAAGATATAATTCACCCCTGATTATAAAAAGGTCCTCTTTGGGGACTGTAGAAAAATTACTGTTGGGATAAGAGAACACAAGATCATGAATACAAGGGGCAAAAATTTCTGTTCTCCAGCAGGTGTCTTAGTTCAGTCTAGAGTTGAACCGCTGTTCCTCCACATCAAAAGAGGTCAGTTGAGGTTGTTCAGACATCTGTAAAACATGGCTCCTGCTCGCCCTACATGAGATGTGTTTTGGGGGTGTCCAACCAGGAGGAGATCCAGATCAGGATATACTGGAGATTTTAAATCTCTTGTCTGGCTTGGTAACATCTCTGCATCCCCGCAGGAACAGCTTGCAGCTCTTCTTAATGCAGCTGCCCTTGCGACTCAGACCCAGAAAGGCAGTAGAAAATAGATGGATGATGGAAATAATCTCACACTGCAGTAAATCTGACCAATGAAGAATGACATGGCATTTAAATCAGGAATGATTAAGTAATAAAAGATCGTCTCTTGTTCTTAAAATACAAAAAACTCCCTCTGTTATTCCCCATTCCACTTCCCTAATAATGTCCATACAGCCCCTAACTGCATTATTGGTATGATGAGATGAAGTAGTAATCATATTTGTGACTAAAACTACAGTCAGTGGCAGACCTTATCATCATTTATACAGTTGTGCTCATAAGTTTACATACCCTGGCCAAATTTGTGAAATATTGTCCTTTATTTTTTTTTTTAGCAAATATGTTTGTTAATGGAAACATTTTTCTTTCATTTAAGGCTGGTGTTCAGACAAAGCTATTTATTGTCATGGAATTGTATTTGCTCTGATCATTCATGTTTTCATTAAAGAATGGAGCACATTTTACAAATTCTGCCAGGGTATGTAAACTTATGAGCACAACTGTATGGAAACTATTTAGAAATACTGCCAGTGTGGGAACAGGGGCAGACCCTCAAGAAGAGGGTGATTCCTCCTCACTGCCATCTCTCATTAAGTATTTGCCTCTTCCTTTACGTATTTTAAACTATCTCTAAACTGAGCCATTCCTCTCCCAAACTTTGCCTGAACATTTCTATGTGTTTTCCAGCAAAATAAACACCTTCAACTGAATTGAAGTCTTTCACAAAAGAAAAAAAAAGCAAAAACCTGGTTAACATGTGGCACCACACTACAGTCTTCCTTCAACTGTTCCAGGTGGCGGATCACAAAGTTGCTCACCCCGATAGCACGGCACACCCCTGTAGTGACAAACAGAGATATTTACGCTCTATAAAATACTCCACTCTTTTATGACTATATCTACTGTTGTCACAAAGTCAGTGATTACATGACTAGTGATTCCCAGCTACCATATTAGATCTTGTCTTTTAATGCATTAAATCAAATGCTGGTCTGGCAATCTGTTGTCAACCTTGAGCTTACATTTGTTTTACTGGAAAAAAAAACAAGAAAGTTATAATGAAATCTACAATGACCTTCTTTGTACAGTTCCTCCAAAGCTCTCCAGGTCTCAGCTCTCATCTCCCTGTTGGAACAACCAGGTTTCTGTGGGTCTGGCCAGTGCATCAGGTAGAGATCTGAAAAAGGAAGCAGGTGAGGATTTAATGAAGCACATAAGAAAAGAAGAAAACCATCTGCACATAATGTTGGAGAATGAAGATGCTATTCTCGGAAAAAAGGGGAAAAGATCACTCATCACTCGAAAAAAGAACTTGGTACATCTGCCATCACAGGTTCAAAAGGACAGTACAGAAAACTCTGCTAGGTTTATGTTTAACAGCACTTTACCAAAATATTCAAGCCCCATCTCAGAGCAGGAGCCAAGGCAGGCCTTTTTTGCAGCTTTGTATCCGTAGTCCTCAGACCACACTTTATTGGTGATCCACAGATCACTTCTTGGTAATCCACTTTCTTTGATAGCTTTTCCAAGTTTTTCCTCACAGCCGTAGTACTTTGCTGTGTCAATGTGACGCACGCCACAGTGAGTGAGCGCATACACAACAGCATCATGACTGTATCCGCCTCTGTGGGATGTGCCTGACAGACAGAAATGATTAGACAAGATATAGTTAAAAACACGGTCAGAAAAGAATATAAATTCAGTTCAATCCATTTTTAAAAAAATGTAGTAACAGTGTTGCACTTTTACTGTTTGAATAGTGACATCAGTGGATATTAAATTCAGATCACTGTTAAGAAAGCAAATACAAATACATCATTAAAAATCAATAATCAAAAAAATATAATGAAATTCACAAATATACAATTGCCATGTCAGATTTTTTGCTTTCATAAACACACAAAATCTGCATTAAAAGAAAAAAGACAAAACATCGAATGTGTCAATGACTTTTTGATTAACTCTAATCTTCGTCATCAGAAATTTTAATTAATTTGATAAAGATCAGTTAACAGCCTGTTTAGATACTTGCTTTTTTATTACTTTTTGGAAAATGAATGGACTTTAAATAACCTTTGATTCATGCTGCACTATATAAAGCAGTACATATGTTTCTTTACAGATAATCTGAGGGTTATGTAATGCTTCTATGAACATTATGAGATCATACCACATGTTCAGCATTTACCAAAGTAAAACGCACCTAATCCCAGAATTGGAATGTGCAGACCATTAGACAGTGGGACTGTAGGACATTTCACTGCGGTTAAAGACATGTTCCTCCAACTGTGCAACACTGACCAACCTGAATGAAAAATAAGAGTTATTCTTAGTTTCCCTGCTGTAGCAATCAAAAATCTGTATTCTGTATTTTACCACTACTCACATCTCACATTACATTAACATTACTGTTGCTGAAACATAACATCAACTTACCTGAGCTTTTCTGTGTACAGTTATAGAAGACTGTTTTGCTTCTTTCCAACACAGCCGTGTTAACATCTCTGCTGAGGGTGAAGATGAGCCTCCAAAGATCAATCCAACCCTCACCTTTTATTCGTGAAGCCTAACAAAAAAGGCGTCGGTTTACCAATGATACGAACAATATGTCAGTAAAACATTTATGGGACCCTGTAGGCTACGAAATCAGATAAGTCACATTTCATTTTGAAGTAGTTGACAGTAGTTGTAGCTGTTTTTTCTTACCAACATGACAGGTAATTTCCACACTCTTACGGCGGATATTACATTGTCATTGTTATTTGCTTTGGAGTTAGCCAACATAGCGACTGTGAAGTGAGCGGTTTGTTTGCAGTGCCAAGAAACTGAGGCGAGTTCTGATTTATGGAGGAAAATTCAACTAGATATATTATGAGAGAGTTCGTTTAACTAAGGTTGCGGCGTTGTGTCTTTCGAAAGAAACCCCGAGCTAACATCACGACAAAGTTAGCAAATAATTGTTTAATGCAACAAGGCTGCTTTGAGGAATGTGTAACTGCTTTGTGTTACGTTAGCGTTACCTGGCTTAACGTTACACGGGAGACACAACGACACCAGTGCAATACGTAGCTGTTTATGTTTAATGCCAGCCTTCCGGTGCAACAATAATATGTGTTCGTGTGGGAACATCAGATATCACACGTATATTAGTTCAGCTTTATCCAACATTTCCCCTCATAAGTCAAAACCTTCCACCCATTTCAATATAAACATGGCTGTAAGCATTTTTTCTTTCTTTTAACCATTTGTATCAGAATACAACACATCCATAACAATGACCTGGACTGTTTCTTTCTTCACTTTTACACACTTCACTTTTTTAACAGCCCTTTTTGTTTTCTTATAGAATACAGTAGCAAACATCTTTTAATAAACAATAGCCTTACAGGTCTAAACGTTTAGGCGGACGGGTCACTCGTCCTGAAGCTGTCACATGAGGTGTGCCTGCCGTGTCCTGTGTGTTACTGCTGGGTGTGACTGATGTACTGCTTGTTTGTTAATTTGCTAAATTCATCTTTTCATATATGCAGACTTGTAGCTTTTCTCTTCCAAACATAGCCTCAAATTCCAATGCGCAAAAAAACCTTGGTGAAAGTGAGTCAACGGGCAATTTTTAAAAAACGTTAAGCTTAAAATTGTGATAATTCATCAAAATCATAGATTTTAACACATCTCAAAAAGTTGCCAAAAACAAAGGTTTTGCTTAAATCAAATTCCGCAGAAAACAAAAAAATTGTGTATCACTAGTACTTGGTTCAATAGTAACTGGTGTTTCAACAGGTGCTTGACATAAAGACCTC
Organism: Acanthochromis polyacanthus; assembly: GCF_021347895.1. Lineage (NCBI taxonomy): Eukaryota > Metazoa > Chordata > Actinopteri > Pomacentridae > Acanthochromis > Acanthochromis polyacanthus. The sequence continues at coordinate 25,574,308 of NC_067121.1, forward strand.
ACATGTGCAATTTCATCTGATATGTCCCTCATCTGTGTGAATGACATACGATCGAGGTGGAGTTGCTCTTTCTGCAACAGTCCCTTCTTTATTCTGTCTCGGAATCCGCACATTTTGACCCGGTTGCAGCGGTGTAAGTGGACTGGCCCTACCCTCTGCCAGGGGCGCTGAGGTACTGGTGTTGTCATCATCGGTTCTTTGTGCTCAGCCCTGTGCTGTGAACATGTGTTTCAGTTGTCCACATATTGGCTCATCTGTATTGACAGTCCTGGCCACCAGATGTATTGGCGGGCTCTTGCTCTGCATTTGACGATGCCTTGGTGACCACTGTGGAGCAGGTCTAGAATTTCCTGTCCCATGCTTTGGGGAATAACCAGTCTTTGTCCTCATAACAGTAGCTATCCAGCCATAGTGATGTTTACCTTCTCAGGCCAGTATAATTCTAGTTTTGGAATTAACGCATGGTTCTCCGGCCACCCTGACTCGCAATATTGGATGAGTTTAGCGCTGAAGGGGACAGTGTGTTGTCTCTGCTGGATTTCTTTTAGTCTTTGTGCTGTAGCTGGTAGACACTGAATCACAGAGTCCACAAACACTTTGACCTCTGACTTGTGGTTCAGTTCATCCTGTGCCAGCGTGTGTTTTACTGGCATTCTTGAGAGTGTGTCTGCTGTGATTAAGCGCTTACCCGGAACATGCACAATGTTGAATGTGAACTTCATTAGTCTAAGGCGAAACCTCAGTAGTCTGGGTGGAAGCTTGTCCAATGCTTTTGTGCTTAGCAAAGGAACGAGAGGCTTGTGGTCTGTTTCCAACTTGAACCTCAGTCCATGAATGTAGGGTGCTAGTTGTTCGCATGCTCATGTGACTGTCAAAGCCTTTTTCTCTATTTGAGTACAGTGTTTCTCTGCTTCCGTTAAGCCTCTTGAGATGAACACTACTGGCCTCCACGTTCCATCCGGTTGTGTCTGTGAGGACAGCACCGAGCCCATACAATGAGACATCGGCTGCCACACGTGTCTCTGTTGTTAGTGAGAAGGGTGCAAGAACACGTTGTGAGCTCAGTTCAGTTTTCAGTTTCTGAAAAGCGTCTTTCTACGGGGCTCCCCAGTGTAACTTGTTCTTTTCACTGAGAAGGTCCTTTAATGGGTTTGTGTACAATGCGAGATGAGGGAGAAATTTTCCTAAGTAGTTGGCCATGCCCATAACTCCAGTCCAGTGATTATTTTGCTACTTAGTATATATAGAGAAAGCATGTACCAGATTTACCATCCCTCTCGATGCCTCTTTCTTCCCCATCTTCACCTCTTTCCACCTTGTCATGTGTAAGACTTGCTGGAATAGTGCTCGATCTGAGCCACTTTGCTTCCCATTAGTAGAACTAGACCAGTGTAGGAACATTGTTCTGCTTTCAGCAAACACGCACAGAACAAACTTCCAGTGAAACATGATAAAACATAAACTGAATTTGGCAAAAAAAAAAAAATCCTGGATTGAAATCATTGACTTCACCTTTAATGAGTACATTTGCACATTTTTACCACTTTAGCTTGGCCTGGGAAAACACCACATGGTATACTCCACAGTGGCATTTGGACATTTAGCTTAAGAAAGCAGAAAAACACAATGTTTACCGACGAGGATACTTGCTTTCCTAGTATAGTGTGTGATTAATCCAGAGGCTTTTTACATACAGTCCGCCTTAAATCTTTTTTTTTTAACCAAGAGCTGTGCTTTTTCCTCAATAATATTCAAATGCTAAAAATCAATATCTGAAGGTGCTGTTGTTTTGAGCAGATAGTCTTTGAATTGGACATTTCTGTCCACTTGAATCATTCATTAACAGACTGAGAGAATGAAAATCTGCCTTTGAAAGATTAATGATTAAGCCCTTTCAGCTTATATTGGACAGTTGACTGAAGAAACAGACGGGCAATATTAGTCACAGACGAGACTCAAATGTGGACTGTGCAATCATGAGCACCATTTGGCTAACAATGTGTTTCAATCTATGGAAAAAAAATGAGGTTATTACATGTAGTGATACTGAGTAGGGGGTGGTCAAGACACAAGAATCTCTGGATAATAAGTAATAAGTTGGATTTGTTAAGAGAGTTTCACGTGCCACCTTTTGTCAAGTTAAGTCCTCATCTAGCTCGACTTCATATCTGAACGTTGCAAGATACATCCTGAAAATTTGAACACACAAACGACAGCTGTATTTCTGCAAAGGCAAATATTGATTGAGATTTTTATTCATTACTATCATCTATTACTTATGTTTGCAATATCCAGTCTGTTTTGCTTTACAGAGCCTATAAAGCAGCGTTTCAACACTGAATCATGGGCAATTTAATTTACACAAATAGTCTTTCATGTCAAAGTGAAAACAAATTTGTATAATAAGTGCATAAGTATGCACCCTCTTTAAAGTGACTCACATAATGCAACACAGGCGTAGCCATAGTAGTCCATAAAGCAGTAGATAATAGTACAAAGCTGCTTATATCTGAAAGGTCCAGTCATGAGTGGATCAATATTCCTGCCAACAACTACAAGCAACTCCGTGAACAGATTATTGAAAAGCATAAGTCAGTGGACGGATAAAAGAAAGTTTCCAAATCACTGAATTTAACCTCCAGTACAGTTAATTCTATGTGTGTAAATCTGCCTCGAGCTGGACGTCCTAAAAAAACTGAAGGGCCATGCCAAAAAGGGAGTGGATAAGGCCACCAACACACCTGACTCCTCTGAATGGTTCTGGTCCCTGTGTGTTTGTGTGTACACATGGATTTATCCTTTTCAGAGGAGGTCACTGAGATGAATAAACTTCACATCATGGAGTCTCCTCGGAGAAGAGTTTCATACAAAGAAAATGGACGAATTAAAATCCATGAAAATGTATGTCAGGAAGTTCTTCAACCAGCTGTTATGGATAAAACTGGTTCCTGGTTAAACACACCTCACGTGTTCCCACATACTGTTACTCCACGTTTGTTGGATCCCAGGTAACATGTCTTCCATCATGCAAACTTGTTAAAGCAGCCATGTCATCGTCCTCCAGCTGGAACCCAAACACCTGTGTGTGGAGGAGGAAGCAGTGGGTGAACTAAGCAAATGAATAAGTGACACGACTAATGACAACTTAGAAAACACAATTTCAATGATCTTAGATTAAAACTGCACTGGAAATTACAATATATATAATATTTTTTCTTAGATTTTTTCTCAGATTGACACTCATAATAGTGTTGCCTCTGTAATGTGTTTTTTTTTAACCTCATACATAGTTATCTATCGTGACATCTGGGTGATTTCTGCCAACCAAAGCAGCAGGGTTTAGACTGAACCATAGTTTCAGATGACAGCGTTGACCAGGTTTAAACAGGTTTTAAAGACAATCATCAGTTTTCCATTTGGAGTCTAATTGTGGTTTTAGTTCACACATAATATATAATATTCTGCTTCACTGCTAAAAAAGTATTTTGGGGTCAGGGTAGTAACTTTATAACTTTTTATGACTAATAACTACATTCTATGTCACTATGCTTGGTCTGTCACAGCATCGTCTTTCTTAAATTTGAGAAGTTTGAGTGCTTAAAAGCTTTCTGAGGGTTGAAAAGACTTAATGACAGACTTAAAACTTACTTCACTGTTTTCTTGTACTCTGTTCTTTTTGATGGATTTAGGTATTGTCACAACTCCATTCTGAGGAAAATTTAGAAAACAATACAAATGCAGTTTTATTAAGAAATACAAAGAAACTTAAGTCTCAAAAAAATAATGTGAACAATGTGAAAACCTGAATACTCCAGCGGATGCAGATCTGAGCAGGTGTCTGTTGGTGCTTTTCTGCTATCTGACAAACTATGGGGTTGCTTATGACTTGACCCTTGGCCAGAGGACTGAACCCTTCAAACACAATCCCCTCCCGACGACAATAATCCATCAGCTGACTGGGCTGCTGGAAAGGATGGTACTCCACCTGATGGGTCAAATGAGTACATCAAACAATAATATTTGGAAACATGTTAAAGATATAATTCACCCCTGATTATAAAAAGGTCCTCTTTGGGGACTGTAGAAAAATTACTGTTGGGATAAGAGAACACAAGATCATGAATACAAGGGGCAAAAATTTCTGTTCTCCAGCAGGTGTCTTAGTTCAGTCTAACAGAGAAGGTGAGGAGTTGAACCGCTGTTCCTCCACATCAAAAGAGGTCAGTTGAGGTTGTTCAGACATCTGTAAAACATGGCTCCTGCTCGCCCTACATGAGAAGTGCTTTGGGTGTGTCCAACCAGGAGGAGATCCAGATCAGGATATACTGGAGATTTTAAATCTCTTGTCTGGCTTGGTAACATCTCCGTATTCCTGCGGGAACAGCTTGCGGCTCTGCTTAATGCAGCTGCCCTTGCAACCCAGACCCAGAAAGGCAGTAGAAAATGGATGGATGATGGAAATAATCTCACACTGCAGTAAATCTGACTAATGAAGAATGACATGGCATTTAAATCAGGAATGATTAAATAATAGAGACCTTTTCTTGTTCTTAAAATACAAAAAACTCCCTCTGTTATTCCCCATTCCACTTCCCTAATAATGTCCATACAGCCCCTAACTGCATTATTGGTATGATGAGATGAAGTAGTAATCATATTTGTGACTAAAACTACAGTCAGTGGCAGACCTTATCATCATATATATGGAAACTATTTAGAAATACTGCCAGTGTGGGTACATGGGCAGACCCTCAAGAAGAGGGTGATTCCTCCTCACTGCCATCTCTAAATAAGTATTTCCCTTTTCTTTTATATATTTGAAATTATCTCTAAACTGAGCCATTCCTCTCCCAAACTTTGCCTGAACATTTCTATGTGTTTTCCTGCATAATAAACACCTTCAACTGAATTGAAGTCTTTCACAAAAGAAAAAAAAAGCAAAAACCTGGTTAACATGTGGCACCACACTACAGTCTTCCTTCAACTGTTCCAGGTGACGGATCACAAAGTTGCTCACCCCGATAGCACGGCACACCCCTGTAGTGACAAACAGAGATATTTATGCTCTATAAAATACTCCACTCTTTTATGACTATATCTACTGTTGTCACAAAGTCAGTGATTACATGACTAGTGATTCCCAGCTACCATATTAGATCTTGTCTTTTAATGCATTAAATCAAATGCTGGTCTGGCAATCTGTTGTCAACCTTGAGCTTACATTTGTTTTACTGGAAAAAAAACCCCAAGAAAGTTATAATGAAATCTACAATGACCTTCTTTGTACAGTTCCTCCAAAGCTCTCCAGGTCTCAGCTCTCATCTCCCTGTTGGAACAACCAGGTTTCTGTGGGTCTGGCCAGTGCATCAGGTAGAGATCTGAAAAAGGAAGCAGGTGAGGATTTAATGAAGCACATAAGAAAAGAAGAAAACATCTGCACATAATGTTGGAGAATGAAGATGCTATTCTAGAAAAAAGGGCAAAGAATACCCATTACTAAAAAAAAACAACAACTTGGTACATCTGTCATCACAGGTTCAAAAGGACAGTACAGAAAACTCTGCTAGGTTTATGTTTAACGGCACTTTACCAAAATATTCAAGCCCCATCTCAGAGCAGGAGCCAAGGCAGGCCTTTTTTGCAGCTTTGTATCCATAGTCCCCAGGCCACAGTTTATTGGTGATCCACAGATCACTTCTTGGTAATCCACTTTCTTTGATAGCTTTTCCAAGTTTTTCCTCACAGCCGTAGTGCTTTGCTGTGTCAATGTGACGCACGCCACAGTGAGTGAGTGCATACACAACAGCATCATGACTGTATCCGCCTCTGTGGGATGTGCCTGACAGACAGAAATGATTAGACAAGATGCAGTTAAAAACACAGTCAGAAAAGAATATAAATTCAGTTCAATCCATTTTTTTTTTAAAAAAAGGTAGTAACACTGTTGCACTTTTACTGTTTGAATAGTGACATCAGTGGATATTAAATTCAGATCACTGTTAAAGTGAAAATAATCAAGAAAAAACACAATGAAATAAACAAATATACAATTGCCATGTCAGATTTGTTTGCTTAAAAAACACAAAATCTGCATTTAAATAAAGATGACTAAACATTAGTGTGAATGAGTTTGATTAACTCTAATCTTTGTCATCAGAATTTTTCATGAATTTGATAAAAATAAGTTACATGTTTAGATACTTGCTTATTTACAACTATTTGATAAATGAATGGATTTTAAATAACCTTTGATTTATGCTGCACAATATAAAGCAGTACATATGTTTCTTTACAGATAATCTGAGGGTTATGTAATGCTTCTATGAACATTATGAGGTCATACCACATGTTCAGCATTTACCAAAGTAAAACGCACCTAATCCCAGAATTGGAATGTGCAGACCATTAGACAGTGGGACTGTAGGACATTTCACTGCAGTTAAAGACATGTTCCTCCAACTGTACAACACTGACCAACCTGAATGAAAAATAAGAGTTATTCTTAGTTTCCCTGCTGTAGCAATCAAAAATCTGTATTCTGTACCACTACTCACATCTCACATTACATTAACATTACTGTTGCTGAAACATAACATCAACTTACCTGAGATTTGTTGTGTGCAGTTATAGAAGACTGTTTTTGCTTCTTTCCAACACAGCCGTGGTAACATCTCTGCTGAGGGTGAAGATGAGCCTCCAAAGATCAATCCAACCCTCCCTTTTGCGGAGCCGAACAAAAATGGCGTCGGTTTACCAATGATACGAACAATACTTAAGTAAAACATTTATGGGGCACTCTAATGTACAGAAGATAAGGGTACGAAATCAGATAAGTCACATTTTATTTTGAAGTAGTTGGCAACACTTGCAGTTGCTTTTTCCTACCGGCACGACAGGTAATTTCCACACTCACACTCACGGCGGATATTATCTTGTCGGCGCTCTTTACTTTTAGACTCTTTGCTTAAAGTCAGCCAACATGGCGACTTATGTGAAGTGAGCGGGTTGCTTGCAGTGCCAACAAAATGAGGTGAGTTCTGATTTATTGAGGGAATTATAGCATAGCATTCGCTGGGAAATGTTATAAACTCGATATATTATGAGATAGTTTGTTTAACTAAAGTTGTGGCGTTGTGTCTTTTGAAAGAAACCCCGAGCTAACATCACGACAAAGTTAGCAAATAATTGTTTGATGCAACAAGGCTGCTTTGACTAATGTATAACTACTTTGCACAACAAAGTTAGCGTGTGCTAGGAAAATAGCTGGGGTTTTGGGCCATATCCAAGAAAAGTATTGTCGAAATATTGATTCATGGCCTCTTCTGCTACATTTTTGCTCCTGTCCAGCTGTGGACCTCCTATATTTACCTACAGTTTCATTCACACGGATAACAAAGCAGTTTATGTGCTCCAGGCTTTCATCTTTGTTTGAACAGCCCAATATTTTCAGAATACCTCATCCATTGGGATTAACATGTTTTGTCAGAAGTTTTATATTTCCCTGCATCAGTATGTGTTCAGCACATTTTATTTAAATAATGGGGTTCAGATGGAAGGATGGGTTCTTGCTGCTAATCTGTGTGTTTTTCTGTAATTCAGGGTACCCCGTTGCTGTTTTGGGGTTAGACGAGCCTATCTGGTGTGGCCAATCCTGCTGATCCTCCTGGTTGGAGCAGCTTTGACAGCTCTGCTGCCACCTGCTGAGGACAAAGGAGCTGCTGGTGTCCTGGGAGTGCTACGCAGAGATACAGCATCGAAGGAGAATCCAGCACAGAGTCTGCACACTGACAGCTCAGAAGAGGAGAAATTCACTGTCATCATCCAAACTTACAACCGCACAGACGTTTTACTCAAACTCTTAAACCATTACCAAGCAGTGCCTCATCTTCAGAAGATTATCATTGTCTGGAACAACATTGGGGAGCAGACGCCCCTGAAGTTATGGAACTCTCTGGGGCCTCATCCAGTCCAGGTGGTGTTCAAGGAGCAGACTAGCAATCAAATGCGCAACAGACTACAGTCATTCTCTGAGATTGATACAGATGGTCAGTTTGTCCATCAGTTTGCACAATATTCACTTAAAAAAAAATGTAAAAACAGCATGCAAATCGCCTCTTTCTCTGACTTAGAGAAATTCCTGTTGTTTTGGTTAAAAACGGTTATATTTAGCCAGTTGTACACATTAAGTCACAGATGTCTGGCACAATATAATGCAAATGGTGGACACAGTCATCATTGGCTTATGATTTGTGGTCTTTGACCCCACTTTCCATCTGCCCACTATCATTTCCAATATAATCATGTTATTCCATGATGTCCATGCTGCTGTAAAGATGAAGTATGTTGGAACAACAAATACTTATTCCCTATCTGTTGAAAGTGATTGATAGCATTTAATAAAGTATCACATGCTGCATTTTTATTCTGTATAGATTCTTTGATTTAGTTATTGAAAGAGTTTTATACTGACATATATTTTGTTTGTGTAAACAAGTTTTAAGTATAGTTTGTTTTTCCCCTTATTTTTTTTTAGCTGTGTTGATGCTAGACGATGACACCCTCATCAGTGTTCCTGACATCAGTTTTGCTTTCTCAGTTTGGAGGGTAAGAATATTCAGTAACAATGAAAATATAAAACTGACATTTAAGCTTTATATGGTTCTTTAATTTCACTATACATAATGCTGCCGACACAACCATCGGTCATTTTTGGTTCCACAGCAATTTCCAGACCAAATTGTTGGATTTGTTCCACGGAAGCATGTCTCAACACCAGGAGGAGTGTACACTTACGGCAGCTTTGAGTTGCAGGATCCAGAAACAGCTGGTGGTGACAGGTAAGTTGATGTTTTCTTTTCTTCTGTCATAAATTTGTCCTCACACTCCATCTTACTTGCTAGGTTTGGTTTGATGTGAAAAGCCTTTTTTAAAATATTATTATTATTTTGATCCCCTCACTACAGATACTCCATGGTGTTAATTGGTGCTGCTTTCTTCCACCGCCGCTACCTGCAGCTCTTCCAGGAGCAACCTCAAGCAGTGCATGCTTTAGTGGACGAAACACAGAACTGTGATGATATCGCCATGAACTTTGCAGTAGCATTATATCTAAGGAAACACTCCAAGGCGACCAGGGTCAATAGACCCTCTGGGGTCTTTGTCAAACCCGTGGACCTCCGCAACCTGGAAAAGGATGCCAGCAGTGGATACCAAGGAATGTGGCATCGCCCCGCACACCTTCTCCAGAGGTCCTACTGCCTGAACAGACTGACACAGATCTACGGCTTCATGCCACTCTGCTTCTCCAATCTGATGGTCTCCCAGTTCGGCTTCCCCAGCTACGCCAATCACAAGAGTAGGGGCTGAGGAGGTGCCACTTTGCTGACTCTTTTGGATTGGAAGAAGACAGGTTCAAGTATGAGGCTGGTAAGTCTGTGTTTGGTTTACGTCACGTCACACATCCGGGCTGAGGATTAGTTTGAATGGAGTGCTTGAGTGATCTGTGGATGGCGCCCAGTCATTAGCATCTGACATCTTCAGCCGCTTTAATTGCAGAAAGCTCAGACAATCGCAAGGTAATAAAAACAGTTTGTCTGTTATTTGGGTGCATTTTACGATCCTCAGCGGTCTCATCATGACATCAGCGGGACAGTGATGGACTTTTCATTTGGAAGAATTTTCTGCACATGTTCCACTTTGATGAAACGTCCATATTTGATAAAGTAATCTGTATTGCTGCCAGAAGTGGCCTTTCCTTCAGCACGAACAAGTCCCTCAGTGGATTGTAGCGCATTCACTGTGAAGCCAGCTGGTGTCGGTCTTAACTCTAATCTCGCCTTGTTTGTAACTGTGATTTAAAGAACGTTTCCATTTTCTTTTGTTCCATTTAACTGACTTATCAGTGCAAGAAGATGTATTCTATAGTAATGTTTGGACATAAAAAAAACCTCCCCACCAGAGTTTGAATCTGGGAATAGAAACAAATGTAACTGAAAGTAATAGGTATATTTGAAAGCTACATTTAAATCCAGTACTGTGCATGCATGGACAATCATTTTATAAAAATGCATGCGTATGTTTGTAAGACTATCATGTTAATTAATTGAATAAAGTTGTCTGTTTTTTTTCTAAACAAAATCTGAGGATGAATTCATATACTGAGGAGCGAAGGAGAATTAAACCTGGAAACAGGTGAATAGAGGTCAAGACACTGACATACAGTGATTAAAGAATTATGTGAGGACTTCCTGGAAAACAAATCAACAGAAAATTTAGTCCCAATTTTAGGGCATGAAGGGATTCTAATTTCTAGTAGGTAGAAGTACACTCAACAAAAATATAAATGCAACACTTTTGTTTTTGCTCCCATTTTTTATGAGATGAACTCAAAGATCTAAAACTTTTTCCACATACACAATATCATCATTTCTCTGAAAGGTGCAGTTTTGTTTTATTGGGGGGGGAGGTGTCCACTCCTCTTCAATGGCTGTGTGAAGTTGCTGGATATTGGCGGGAACTGGTACACGCTGGCATTGTGCTGTGTGATAAAACTGCACATTTCAGAGTGGCCTTTTATTGTGGGCAGTCTAAGGCACACCTGTGCACTAATCATGGTGTCTAATCAGCATCTTGATATGGCACACCTGTGAGGTGGGATGGATTATCTCAGCAAAGGAGAAGTGCTCACTGTCACAGATTTAGACAGATTTGTGAGCAATATTTGAGAGAAATGGTGATATTGTGTATGTGGAAAAAGTTTTAGATCTTTGAATTCATCTCATAAAAAATGGGAGCAAAAACAAAAGTGTTACGTTTATATTTTTGAGTGTAGGAACAGCAGTTTTCCAAAATAATTAGATATGTTTTTGTAATAGATAATCCCTGCAATTTGTAAATATACTATAACCTCAGTTGTAATAATGAGAAAAGATCATCCTGTTAAAGTTGATTTAATTACTGAACTGGATCATCACTCTGGCATTTCCAACCAGTGACAGAGCAATGCAGTTCACTTTGATAATATAAACGGGATAACGCTGACATTATGTGTCTAGCTTAAACATCTGGGAGGTAGGAGAGTGGTATTTTCATTTTGTAAGTGGAACGGCTTTCAGGGAAACAGATGTCAGTCAACACAGTAAACATCTGGACAGTAAAATCTGATGTGAGGTCTGACCTATTTTTAAATTTCAAGTCTCTGCATGCCATTAAATCAGAAAATGCTCATTTCTAACTTTGGATGGAAAACTATATTTATTAATGAATAATAACAGCCCATTCCATCTCGGTGAATAAAAGTGTCCTTGCATACTCTGAGGTAATTGGAGTCCAGTTTTTTCTAAAAGGATTCCAGAGTCCTATTGTGGTCCGGATCCGCTACCGCCACCGCCACCAGGTCCACCTCCAGGCCTGGATCCTCTGCTGCCAGGGGAACGCATGTCGTGCCACAGCTTCACTAGGGGCTCCCTCTTCCTCCAAATTAGTTTGTGACCATATGCCACATACCATCTGCAGGATGAGATATATGCAGATGGTTAAAATTTACACACTTTTAAAGCCCAATAACATTCACATAAGACTGCTACTAAGATTTAGGCTGGTAATTGGATTTCCTACTAGGTGGTGTCAAAATATCCTCTACAGAAACATTTCAATAGCTAAAATGTATCATTGCAGCATACAGTATACTGTTTTCACCTGTTTATAAACTGATCTAAATATGAATAGGCTTTTAGAATTGACTTCTTTCCTCCTCAGCATTAATAATGTATTATAGTCAGATAAAGTAGTATTTAATTTTTCTATTGTTTTAATGCATAATGTACAAATTACTCGGGTAAAATCACCATAAATACCACATTAGGGTCTTTACCCTTAGATTTAAACTTGTTAGGTTAATTTGTAACACCAATCATATTCTTTATTTTATATTTTTGGTGGTTTAGTTGGGATGCAAAAAGACTAAAGCACAGAAGTTCAGTCTTGACCTTATAGTCATTCTGCAAAACAATCTTCGCTATACGCCTCAGTAGCTTTTTCCAGAGCTTTCAGCTGCATCTCAGACTTCATCAGGAGTTATATGATCAAACTTCCATAATTAGGACATGTGATGACAAGTAAAATATCATCTAATGGAGATACAGAAAACTGAGCAAAATCCATCTGAAACTGTGACATTTTTAAAAGCTCCAGAAAATGAAAGCAGATTTTGATTTAATTGTATTTTGTCAAATCTTTACTGTATTTTGTATCATTTAACCAGGAAATATATGTTAAGAACGGAGGCTAAAAATCAGTTGAGAGAACTCACAGTCCAAAGAGGGCACCGCCAAGGTGAGCTGCATGGTCAAACAACCGCCATCCCATCAAAAGCCCTGCTGCATCTACAGCCACAAGTGCTTTCAGAACCTAAAGGCAAACCAGTCACACAAACCTAGAGTTACACACAATGCACTAAAAACAGCTATTCTCTACCGTTCATTCAGACATGCGTACTTACACATTCACTCATTCATACACTTGTTCGTTTTGTTCATGCACAGATTTACATCTCTTGCCTGCAGCAAAAACACAACATGAGGACATCAACATGATTTTAAATGTCTGACTAAGCAAACAGTATGTTCAGATTATGTTCTAGAGCAGGGGTGTCAAACTCAGTTCCTGGAGGGCCACTATCCTGCATGTTTTAGATGTTTCCCTCTTCCAACACACCTGATTCAAATGATCAGCTTATCATCAAGGTCAGCAGAAGCCTGATAACGAGCCTGATCATTTGAATCAGGTGTGTTGGAAGAGGGAAACATCTAAAACATGCAGGATAGTGGCCCTCCAGGAACTGAGTTTGACACCCCTGTTCTAGAGGTACAAATCTAGATAGCGTGAAAACTTACTGTTGAAAACATGCATTTCGCATAGTCAGTACTGTGAATGCACACAAATACACTCAACAAAGATATAAATGCAGCTCTTTTGTTTTTGCTCCCATTTTTTATGAGATGAACTCAAAGATCTAAAACTTTTTCCACATACACAATATCACCATTTCTCTCAAATGTTGTTCACAAATCTGTTTAAATCTGTGATAGTGAGCACTTCTCCTTTGCTGAGATAATCCATCCCACCTTACAGGTGTGCCATATCAAGATGCTGATTAGACACCATGATTAGTGCACAGGCGTGCCTTACACTGCCCACAATAAAAGGCCACTCTGAAATGTGCAGTTTTATCACACAACACAATGCCACAGATGTGGCAAGATTTGAAGGAGCGTGCAATTGGCATGCTGACAGCAGGAATGTCATCCAGAGCTGTTGCTGGTGTATTGAATGTTCATTTCTCCACCAGGCGTTTCAGAGAATTTGGCAGTACATCCAACCAGCCTCACAACCGCAGACCACGTATAACCACACCAGCCCAGGACCTCCACATCCAGTATGTTCACCTCCAAGATCGTCTGAGACCAGCCACTCTGCTGAAACAGCTACTGAGACAATCGATTTGCATAAGCAAAGAATTTCGGCACAAACTGTCAGAAACTGCCTCAGGGAAGCTCATCTGAATGCTCGTCGTCCTCATCGGGGTCTCGACCTGACTCCAGTTCGTTGTCGTAACCGACTTGAGTGGGCAAATGCTCACATTGGATGGCGTCTGGCATGTTGGAGAGGTGTTCTCTTCACGGATGAATCCCAGTTTACACTGTTCAGGGCAGATGGCAGACAGCTTGTGTGGCGTCGTGTGGGTGAGCGGTTTTCTGATGTTAATGTTGTGGATGGAGTGGCCCATGGTGGCGGTGGGGTTATGGTATGGGCAGGCGTCTGTTATGGACGAAGGACACAGGTGCATGTTATTGATGGCATTTTGAATGCACAGAGATACCGTGACGAGATCCTGAGGCCCATTGTTGTGCCATACATCCAAGAACATCACCTCATGTTGCAGCAGGATAATGCACGGCCCCATGTTGCAAGGATCTGTACACAATTCTTGGAAGCTGAAAGCGTCCCAGTTCTTGCATGGCCAGCATACTCACCGGACATGTCACCCATTGAGCATGTTTGGGATGCTCTGGATCGGCGTATACGACAGCGTGTACCAGTTCCCGCCAATATCCAGCAACTTCGCACAGCCATTGAAGAGGAGTGGACCCCCTCCCCAATAAAACAAAACTGCACATTTCAGAGTGGTCTTTTATTGTGGGCAGTCTAAGGCACACCTGTGCACTAATCATGGTGTCTAATCAGCATCTTGATATGGCACACCTGTGAGGTGGGATGGATTATCTCAGCAAAGAAGTGCTCACTGTCACAGATTTAGACAGATTTGTGAACAATACTCGAGAGAAATGGTGACATTGTGTATGTGGAAAAAGTTTTGGATCTTTGAGTTCATCTCATAAAAAATGGGAGCAAAAACGAAAGTGTTGCGTTTATTTTTTTGTAGAGTATACAAACTCCATTTACAACCACAGTCTTAGACATGCATCACTTACATTTCCTGCCGTTATAGTGACCATAGGAAGGAAGATTATGCCGAGTTTGGCCTCTGGCACCTTTGCACACACTGCAGCAAGTACTGCCATGACGGCGCCTGACTGTAGAGCAAACAAAGTTACAAGTCAAAAATTGGTATTTTATTTGTGTCAAGCTTTAAAATGATTTTTTAAAAAACGATCTTACCGCCCCTAATGATGGATAGAGACGCCCAGTGGCTGTTTTGCACATGTAACTGACCATAGTGGAAATCACACCTGAAAATGCATAGAAATGACAATTAGGTATTGTTCTTTTTGCTTGCTTAAAAAGATATTCTGTGCCTTTTTTTTTTTTTTTTTTTTTACATCTTATGACCTATTTTCTCAGTCAACTTTCCAACCAAATGCATTACCAATGCAATAACAGTTGTTGTTTACTGTCTTAACAGGTGAAACAATCCTATAAATGGAAATTTCAGTCACATGTGAAGCAACAGAGATAGTTGAAGTGTCTGGAATGCTGAAAGCAGCTAAAATATCAGTTGAACTGCCATCGAAGAAGTTGAAAATTCAACTGAAGATAAAGCAGTGGGAGGTAGCTGATGTGTATGCAGCTGAAGTTACACTGAACACTGACAGTTTAAGCATAAGTGCAGAAAGAAATTAATTTCTTTGAGTCTTTGCTTCTCTTGAAGCAAAGAGTGGGGAGAAGTGGATGGAGACTTCATAGATCTACACATTCTAGAGTCACATCTAAGCAATTTTAGGGCAGGAGGGGGATATTTTCATTGAAAAGCTTCTAAATATGTGATATTGATGCACAGAGATTATTTTAAGGGGTTTAATAATAACTTAAGAGGGACTTTTTAAAATGTAGCATGTTAATAGATGTGTAATTGCTGAAATTGCTGTTTGGGAAATGCCAAACTGTTAAAATGTCGGTTGAGATGTAATGGGTGAGGAGCGATTAAATGAAGGCCTAAGAGATCATATCTAATTTGGTCTGAACTGAAATTAACGTGACAAGAGCAATTAAGTGGAAGCAATAAAAGCAGGCAAAAAGTTTTACAAGCACATTGTTATCTAGGCCTGTTAAGCACTCAGAGTATCTTCTTAAAAATTGGGGTTAATTTGCAATATGTGATCAGTAGAACATGCCGCTTTAGTCTTGTCAATGCCACTCTTAAATGCAATTTAGGAAAGCTTAAATGTTTTGAAGAAATTATAAATGGACTGACCATAACAGTTAAGGGTGTACGCTCAGTATAATATTTCAAACTTGTGTTACTTTAAATGACTGAACACAAGTCTTAAAATATTTGTAAAACCCATTCAGAGACGTAGCTGTTAGAAATTCAGCACTGATCAATACTGCATTAAGAAGTGATGAATGCCATCAGATGCTAGTCCTATTGTTTATTCCACTCACCAGCAGACATGTAGACTGCAAGAAACTGCTCTCTCCCTAACAGAGAGACAATTCCAGAGGAGAATGTCCATAGGACATACATGTTGGCCACCATGTGAATAACGGAGTAGTGGCTGAAGGAGGACAGCACCATTGGAAGGCACCGAGTTTCTGGTGAGGGAGAGAAACAAGGATTTGGACATTTGTGCTTTGGAAACACAAAGAGAACTAGATGAAAATCATGTTGAAAATCTCTCCTCATCCTCAATTAACTACTTATCACTCATTATTCATTCTAATTCTCAAAAAAACCCCACAGTGATACTCACTGGAGGCTGGGTTTGACGTGAAGTACTTAATCATCCTTCTCTGCATTGAAGGGATTCGCCAGCAGCACAGGACTGCAGCATTTACTGCAATAATACCTAGAAGCCATGAATAAGCAAAACGCCTGACTGTGAGGAAATTGTGGATTGTATTAAACACAAGCAAAGATGTTGACATTGGCCACATTTGAAGAACAACACGGACGAAATGAGTCCGCTGCTGAATAAGCTACCCGTGACGGTCTTCTGTCCCTCTGTGAGGCTGCTCCAGAAGTCATCCACCATGGACATCAGGAGGATGAGCTGTCGCTGGAAGCTGGACAGCTGGTTCCACCAGTTGTGCCAGTATGTCATGTCCTGGGAGCCCTGGTAACAAATGTGTCATTCATCAAGTCACTAGAAGAAGCTTCTTGGTTAAATTGGCAACACAAGTTGACGGCAGTGGAGGAAATGTGCATCGTTAAATCCTCACCTGCATTAATTTTTCGGCCTCCTCTTCATCTTTTGCCATCTGAACTCTTGCCTTCAGGGTCTCATATTGGAGAATGGCCGCCGCACCAAAGGAGCAGCCTGTAAACTGACATGGAATCAGAAGACCGAAACCATCCTACTTTTCTGAATATCATTATAGCATGCACTTTTCTCATTTTACGTAAAAAAAAGTCATCCTAGTAGAAAGCTGAGGGACCTACCCCCACTGTGAACATCAGCGGTGTGAACAGTGTTGGTCTGGGGACTTTGGGAGGTGGAGGTGGTGGAGGTGGCCCCGGTGTGGCAGCCTCAGAGGAGGAGGCGTTTGTTTCTTGGGTGACATTTCCTTTCTTTGTATCTGGCCTCTTGGCGTCCCGACGGAAACCGCACCTCTGCTGGTTGTAGGGGTTAAGTCTGTCAGAACAAACAGGACAGCATTTAAACCTACTTTATACATAGTCAGTTTCAAGAAAAATAAATATGCAGCATATAATATTAGATTAAATTCTATTTATTCTTTTTAACATAGGGGAATAAGTATTTATCGTTCCAACAGATGGCATTACTATGAGAGAACAGACATCATGAAACAACCAAGTGCGACTGTATTGGAAATGACAACAGGCAGATTGAGAGTGTTGTTGATGTGGAGCATTGTCCCACTCTTCTGAAGGGTTTGGTGAAGCTGGTTTACAAGTTCATGTTGACATTTAAAGCATCATGTGAAAGACTGTCTGTTGTGTCGTAGACAACAAATGGTGGAGGTGTGGACGATGTAGACACTAGTGGAAGGAGTGTCTGTGTACTGCTGAAGCTATCTGATCGCTGTCCTTTAAAGGCACTCCTCATTAGAGTGTAGATTAACTTAGTGGTCGCCAGTCTATTATCAGCTGAAGAGCTCAAAAATTTGTTCACAATTGTCTAAATTTAACCTTTTTGTGATCATAACAAAAGAAATGTAAGTAATTACTTTTCTGTAAGTCAGAGGCCATTTGCAAGCAGGATTTGTATTTTTGCTCAGTGTTGTATACATGGAATGACTCTACCAGCTGCGGTAAAAAGTAGCATAACAGACCTGCTTTGAAAACTGAGAACCTTGAATTGGTGTTTTTGTCATGATTTATAATACCGTTCATAGGGACACAATGCAATGTCAAAAAACAGCAAGAATTCCTGAAATTAATTGCTTTTTCTGACCTATAGTCTTAAATAAAACATATTTAGTTTTATACCACTTAAGACAATGATTTAATCCCTCTTAAGAGATAAGCTTGGATCAATGAATATGATTGATTTCTTTATTTTCGTGTCATGCCCAACCCTCATGGGTTTACAAGACACCAACATACTAGTATTGGAGCAATACATTCAAAACACAAATTATTCTGCTGCTCAGTTCTCCAACAAAATATGGTTCGTCATGAAAAAGATTCCCTTTCTAAAACATAACGAGTTTTTTACGGTCATCCAACCGAAAGAAATCAGCATAAACGGAGGACATTTTACTGAAAAGTACCTTTCTTACATCTTCATAAAGATGACAATAAAACATAAAATGGGCATAATTCTCAACTTCACTTAAATTACACACCAAACAAAGTCTCTCCTTTTCTAGAGTGGCATTAAAACTCCCAGTCTTTAATGCTAGTAGTAATGTTCCTGATCGCAACTGTGCACATCTGTGTTTTGCATAAATTACACTTCACATAAGATTCCCACTATATCTAACCTTTATGAGACAATACGTTTGTAATTTTGGTTTACACCAAATATCAACAAACCATTTTTCTTTAAACCTAAAAAACATGTTACTCCAAATAGCCTGAAGATCACAGAGTAACCTATTATGAAAAATAAATGCTGAAATAAAGATTTCAGCTCATTTGCCTGAGTGACCACTCGAGATATCCCAATTTAACATCTTTTTTGAGATATATTGTAATTTCTGCAACGAAAAAATGAGTTATTATATATTATAGTACATACAAAGCTACTGCTCTGACCAAACCCCTTGTTTCCTGATTATGCAAGCACCACCGACAAAATTTCATAAGATATAAGCTGTGTAATTGCAGGAGTGCAGCATGCCTGACCCTGGTTAGCCCCTTTGCTTTAAGCTCTGTAACATCAGCTGTACATTCAGCAGGGAACAAAACAGACAGTATCTAAAGAGGACATGCTGTTCCAACAGCTCAGCCTCATTTAAAAAAATACCACTACAGACAAATAACGCTGATGGTGGTGGTATTGCAAATGTTTCTTTTCTTTTTTCTGTAATAAACTAACACATAAAGCAGCTTCAGCTCCGTGGATCTGTGTACAATGACAGTGGGAACGGTTAGGTAACACACACTGCTGGTCGTGAAGCAAACACACACACCAGTCAGACTCATTTTGTTTGATCAGACCCTCCGACCTGAGCGACGCTGTATTTGCTCACCTGGAGCTTCGTGGAGTTGTGTTGTGGGGTCTGGTGATCTCTGTTTTGGCCCATTTGATTACAAATCCTCGCCACGCCATGTCTGTGATGACCTCGGGCCCGAGGCTCCTCCCACTGCCGCTCTGGAGTTGCTGCTGCGTTCACGGACGCGTCGAAAAGCTGCGATTTCTCGTGGTTACTTCACTGTTGCTCCTGCCCCGTACATTTGCACTACTTCTCACCCTGTATGCATGGTCTACTGTTTAGATCTTACCAACATATATAAAGTGTTTGATTATATTGTTGTTACCAGCTTGTTTTTCGGTGTGTTTGTAGAGAACTGCCTGAAACCAAAGACACTAAATTCATTGCATGCTTAAAATACACAGAGGTGCAGAAAAATAGGCCTCTTTTTCCAACAGTAGACAGCACTTCACTTCCCTCTAGTGGTGTATTATAGTAAAGATTTGTCTAGACAGTAAAATCACAGTGAGTGGTGGAAAGTAACTTAAGTACACTCAACAAAAATATAAACGCAACACTTTTGTTTTTGCTTCCATTTTTTATGAGATGAACTCAAAGATCTAAAACTTTTTCCACATACACAATATCACAATTTCTTTCAAATATTGTTCACAAATCTGTCTAAGTCTGTGATAGTGAGCACTTCTCCTTTGCTGAGATAATCCATCCCACCTCACAGGTGTGCCATATCAAGATGCTGATTAGACACCATGATTAGTGCACAGGTGTGCCTTAGACTTCCCACAATAAAAGGCCATTCTGAAAGGTGCAGTTTTATCACACAGCACAATGCCACAGATGTGGCAAGATTTGAGGGAGCATGCAATTGGCATGCTGACAGCAGGAATGTCAACCAGAGCTATTGCTGGTGTATTGAATGTTCATTTCTCCACCATAAGCCGTCTCCAAAGGCGTTTCAGAGAATTTGGCAGTACATCCAACCAGCCTCACAACCGCAGACCAGTCTCGGGTCCTGACTGGAAAAACTCCTCCTCCCTTTTGTTTTCATGTAAGCTCTGGAGAAGAGAGGGTCACAAAGTGCATATTGGTGCATGTAGCACTAAAAGCTCAGAAGTATAAAAAGGAGAGAGGCCACAAAGGGCAAGAAAAGTAATAATCAGTGAAACCCCTCCAAATCTTTCTGATAAAAAGTACACTGACAGTCATTAAAAACTTTGAGACCATATTTTTCAACATATTTTTTATTTTGAAGCCCAAAACTGGATTTTATTCATATGAATCATTTCTTTAGCATATTGGCATACAGAAACAAAAATCTAAAGTTTCAAGAATGATTTCAAAATAAAGAATTTCACAAAAGAAAACGGCACCTGCCAAACACAAAGTCACAACAGTCAATACCGAGTATGGCCTCCATTTGCTTGGATGCAGGCAGCAATCCTTCGGTGCATGCTTTGGACCAGGTTTCTGATTGTAGGTTGGGAACAGCCCATACGCCTGGCTACATCACTGTAGCTCAAACCGGCCTCCACCATACCCAGTGCCCGGAGACGTTGTTCATGTGATAGACGCAGCGTGATGCTGTTCACTGGATTAACAATGGTGGCCTTTTTTGGGCCTTTAAATAGGCCTTCAAAACCCATTCTCAAATTGTGCAGATACTCACTGAGTATTGCTTGGTGTGTATTTGGTTCACTTTTGCAAAGTGGCCAACAGACAAAATGACAACTCATCATTATCACAACTACCAGGGCACCAGATCATCAGTAAATCCACAATGAATAATTATAACCCCCCCTACAAGTAGAATTCTGCGTACATTTCTACCTCAAAGTTTCTATTGACTGTCAGTATAGGAAATGACCTTAGCCATTTGCGTTTGTAATGTTTATTCTAGCTCCTGAGTATTCGAAGGATGCAGGTTTACTGATGAGTGTAGTCCATTCAGAAAGTTCTGATGCTGCTGTGTTCTTTTAGTTTTGCAAAACAAATCTCGCTACAATAATGAAGCATGCATATATGAATCCAAACTGTGCTTTGGTGACACCTGGTGGATAAAGTATTTCGTCCCCAAGAACACAGAGGTGAGAGGAATCTGGCAGGGCCTGTTTTATCCACCCTTCGGGTTTCACCAGTACCTCCTTCCAAAACAGCACAACCACGCAGCATTCCCATATGACATGTGAAAAAGTGCCACTTGCCTCCTTACATTTCCATTACTTTTTATCTTGCATCAAGCCCATCCTAAATAATGTCAAAGGAGTGCAGTAGTGTCTATGTATAGTGTTATAAGATTAGGTATTACATGGATATTCTGCCATATCTCTTCCTAATATTGTGTCCTAATCTTAGGTTCTCACACTTCTCACTCATCAGTGCTGATGATGTTTTTGTACAACACTGGCACTGTACATTATGATGTAGTAACTCAAAGAACTTATATATCATATCAGCTCCCTCTGAACTACTGTTAAATTTAAACATGCTTCTTACTCCTTACACTACTCCTTAAAGGTACTTCTAGTATTCTGTCTCCTCTTTAAACTCAAACTGGTCAGCTAGCACCTGTAGAAGTGTTGTGTGTACGCCAGCTAAATGAACAGGGATTGTTCCTGCAGAAGAATATCTTTATGGTGAAAATTCCCCAGCATCTTATGCACCATAGTCCAAACCCACTCGAAATGCTTTATAATAAGGATTCCGTCTCAATGTATCTGCTATGCCTGTGAAAATGCCTACATGGATTTGAAATGAGCCATCATATGTGTGTCTATTTTTATCCAATCCAAGTGGGAATCATGTTCTGCCCCGTGCCCGGGAAGCTTGGCCATTTAAAAGAACGGATTAAATATTTCCATATATTGAATTTCCAGTACGGTGTAGGAGTACATCGCTTTATGAAGCTGTTCCTCTGCCTTTCCCCATTTCAGAGATAGTCTGATTATTTTGTTCGTTGTTGATTGATTATTCTGCTCACATATTATTATTACTCGTTAGGTATTAATGGCGCTAACATGTAGTTGGTTTTCTTTATAACCAAGGTAAAATCTAAGGTAGTTGTGCCTTTTTTTGTCATTTAGCTGTAATGTTATACTTCAGTTTGATTTTTCATTTGTACTTTTCACTCCAGTGTATCTAAATGACATCCAGTGACTATGCAAATCAGATGTCACATTTATGGCTTCTACCGTAATCAATTTGCACAATATATTCTACAAAGTAGGCCTTTCATGCAAAGGAGATATTTTGATACATCAATGTAAGAAATACACAGATGTATTATTAAAATTAATAATGAGTTAATTCCGTTTCGCTGCTTTGGCTTCAGGGTCCTCGTACTGTGCATGCTGACTCACTGTCACAATGTCATAGCGTACTGGAACACATAGTCACTGTTAATGCTATTAGTAACACCTTTGCTTTTCTATGATGACAAGTGAAACCTCTGACACGAGCAAGGCCTACTGTTACAGTTTCAACTACCAAACATCAGATAAAGCAGTCAAAATATAAATGCACTGACAGTAATAACCTATAACCACCCTGAAACTATGCGTAATTACTACTTTTAGCATTGTGAAAGTTGATGAAGGAATATTGAGAAAATGAGAACACATGTAAGAAAATCACCCACAAAATATGTATGAAAATATAATTAAAAGCAATTCTCCCTCTTCTTTTTTTCTACTTCTTATTGAAACCTTTAGGCAGGTGCACAAGAGTTTTTTTATGAAAACAAGTGAGAAATAGTGGACGCCTTGGGCAGTGTCTGAGCAGTATTGATGGCGCTAGGTGTTGCTATTGGCATCTGGACAAGTTCCACGAACTTCTCCCAGGCTTGCTAGTGAGTCCAGAAATAGGTGAAGAAGGTAGAATTTGCAGGGAGAAGGCTGCACTGCAGTGTCTGCAGAGTAGGGCTCTCCTCCAATGCAATATCTGCACTTAGTGGGCTGCTTTAGCTCTGACACAATATTGCACAGAGAACGGCTATAATAGAGCTGGGGGGAGAAAATTTCAGGAATAGGTACAGAAGTAATTTATCTTAACTAAAGCAGACAGTGCATCTTGTGGACGCATTATAATACAAACACTTCTGCAAGAAAATTACGTGGTCATACCGAGAAGAGAGGTTTTAGCTGTTTCAGCGCAAAGATACAGTGCACAAAGACAGCAGAGCAATATGCCTTTGCTACTGTATGGGGCAAGGACACACTGCCAAGTTAGATGATATCCTATGGGTGCAGGTCTGGGGCAGGGGAGGACACAGGGATGTGGGAGAGGAGTTAGAGGAGGAAGGGAGCAGAGGTGGGAATGACAGTGATAGGAGCGGGCACAGGATAAATCGAGGTGGGGAGGCCAAAGAGAACAGAAAGAGGGAAGAGAGTAGGAGGAAAGAGGCTGAGAATCATAAATTATTGAGTGGTCATTGACGTAAACTTAGGTTGAAGCTGTTGGTGTTTTTTTATTTTAATTAAAGAGACATATGATGCTGCAGCCCTGCTATGAAACAGCACGGCCCCACCACACACACATTCATCTCTCTCTGAATCTGTAGAGGACTTTAGGTTCCTTTCTGATCAGTGCAGTTCATTTTTTTCCCCAGTAGAGGTGTCCTCTTTCAGGTCCTCTCATCGATTCGCAGTGAACCGACGCCAGCCAGGATTCGCCTGTGTCGGCAACAGGGGCAGCAAAGGCCTCGGCCACGTGACAGGAAGTGGGATGCCTGAAATCAGAAGGACTTATCATTCATGTAGGGCAGGGATGTCAAGCTCATTCCACAAAGGACCGGTGTGGCTGCAGGTTTTTGTTCCAACTAAGCAGCATCACACCAGACCTGACTCATTTAATCAACCCATCTCAGTCTCCAGACAGGTGATTGGTCAGACTGTGTGCTCTAGGCTACAGCATTTAGTTCCAACATATCTACAGCACACAGTCTGACCAATCACCTGTCTGGAGACTGAGATGGGTTGATTAAATGAGTCAGGTCTGGTGTGATGCTGCTTAGTTGGAACAAAAACCTGCAGCCACACCGGCCCTTTGTGGAATGAGTTTGACATCCCTGATGTAGGGCAACCTCTCATCCTATACTGCAACTATATCCACACAGAGAAATTAATGGAGCATCTATGACATTCTCCTTCCACATTTGTGCTGTGATTTGGATCCATAGGCGGACGCATGATGCTGAACGTCATTCGGCCTTGAGGCTTCTATTTCAGCACAAAGGCTAGAACCATCTTATACCAGCAGCACAGTCTTTTTATACCATCAGAGGAAACTCTAGCTGTTGTCATAGCGTCCCATCAGGGTGCTGACAGAGCGCTTTCCAAGACACTGATCAATGGGCCAGTTAGGTAATACCACACTTGTTTTCTGTTTTTTTTTTTCTGCACGGTTTTTGACACTTGGTGGTCAGTGCATGATTGTGGTACTCTCTGGACGAACTGCTGGATGAACTGGACAGTGAGTGGGATTTCAGTCCTGATGTTTGTTTTGCCCAAAATACTGCAGAGGACAGCACACAACATGACGGCATCATCAGCCTCGCATTTCTCCAATTGATTAAGAGCATCACAACAAATGTGTTTATGCAAAGCTTATTTTTCAAATATGGGATGAACAAAGTCAGCACAGAACAAGAGAGGTACTTGAATAAATGTGAGAGCAGCACACTCTCTACCTTTGTGTGCATATCTGCCCTGGCAGTTCACACTGACACGATTTGATTACACAACACCGGCAACTTCCTCAGGAGCATTTTGTACCAGCCCATTACACTGGAACATCTCATTCTGAATGCACAGTCTTTGTATATACTGTACACAATATCTATCAGAATTATACTGCAGTATAATCAAATAACAGGCACAATAAAGCATCAAATGCTCAGGACACGGCTATTGATTGGAATCATTCATTAAATATTTATAGATCTCAGCAAAATATCATATGCCTTCGCTACCAGTAACGCAACATGGTGCACTATGTTGTCAGAAAGTGTGTGAAGGAGTTGTAGGGTGAAAGACAAACTTCATTACAGTTAATTTAGCAGAGAATGGTTAAAAATAAAGAATGCATGAAGGGTGGACTGGCGCTTTGAGAATGGTTGATAATTATCAGTCATGAAAGCAAGCTCTCACTGGCCTTAATGGGGGGCGGGGGGCGGGGGGGGGGGTGCTAAAGTCTCAGCTCAACATAACCTTGAAAAATTCAGTTGTGCAGGTTACTGTGGCTGTTTGCATTTGATGTTTCTAAGTTTGCTGAGTTCATTCTGAAAGCCTGGAAAAGAAGGTAATAGGTAGTGTTTTGTTTGTGTTTATCATATTTGTCCATCATTGCAGTTGTCAACAAAAGTTTACTGCACATGATCATGTAAAGACCATTTACTGTATGTCATGACAGTCCTGAGTTTCCAGTGACTCCTATAACTCTTAATTTTACATGATGCAATGACTGAAACACATTCATCTTTGTCACAAAAAACTATTTTGCATTTTGGTTCTGTCATATATTTATTGTAGGTCTTCTGGAAATGTGATAAAACCTGCTGTGTCAAAAACATACACAGAGCAATGCTAATATTTGGTTAATATTTGGTTTTTCACCTCATCTAGGCAGTTTTGGTAGCCCTCCACAAGCTTCTGGTTGTATGTTTGACGAGTACTCTTGACAGAATTTGGTGCAGCTCAACTTAATCTGCCGGCTTTCTGACACAATCTCTTTTCTTCAGCACAGTTCACAGGTTCTCGATGGAATTTCAATCAGGACTCTGGAGAGACCAGTCTGTAGCCATCATTCTGGCTTAATTTAACCATGTCTTTTGTATGTCTTTACTGCTTCAGATGTGTGATTGTCTTGTTGGAACACACAACTGCATCGAAGATCCAATTTACTGGCTGATGATTTTAGGTTGACCGGGAGAACGTGAAGGTAATCCATGCATTATTCCATTTATTTTGTATAAAACACCAGATCCACCAGCAGCAAAACAGCCACAGAGGATAATACTGCCACCACCATGCCTGATGGTAGGTTTGGTGTTCTTGGGATTAAAGGCATCACCTTGTCTCCTCCAAACATTCTGGTCATTGTAACTAAATAGTTCATTTTTTCTTTCATATGACTGCAGACATTTCCTTCAAAAGACCTTTTATTTGTCCAAGTTCAGCAGGAAACTTCAGTCAAGCCTTTAAGGTGCCACTTCTGGAGGAAGAACATGCTTCTTGTATGGCAGTCTCTATGAAGCCTCTACGCAGACTTGCTTTTTGGTGATTCTTGGTTGACTCTTGATCATTTGTAACAGCAGGTGAAAGCTTATGTTTTCTTCCTAATTGTGGCAGCAACACAACTGTGCTATACACATTTTACTCAAAAAATAATAGTTTGCAGAGATCATTTCTGGATCTGTAGCTGCTTTGAAGTGGATCCTTGTGTTTTATGTTTTCACAGTTTAATGCAGCATGAAAAAAAAGCGAAAATCATTCAAGTGAATGATTTGTTGAGCTCCTTACTTTCCCGCTGTAGTGTTTGTTGCAGACTCAGGCAAGTGTATCAAATGGAGCCTGTTTAAATTGTCTAAGAGGAGTCACCAGCTGCAGTCAATCATAATCACTGCTTAGAAATTAAGAGGCTACGCCCCTGAGACCATTTGATTAACACGGCTTTCTACACCACCAAAACTCATAATTCAGTTTGCTGCATGTGTGAGTTTTACCCAGCATATTTTGTCATATTTTCAGAAGACCTAAAATAAATTTTATGAAGGTACAAAAGACACAAGTGTTTGAGTAATCCCAACAGAGAAAATTAAGTCATAGGAGTCACTGGAAAACAAACAAATGCATGTAAACTTCTGAACACAATTGGATTTCTTCCAAGGTGTGAAGATCTCAAAAAAATCTGTCATGTTTTAACAAAATTCTTTTACATTCTATAAACAAACAAAAAAAGATCCTAGCCAAGTTTCTAAAGCCACACGCAGAAAGGCTGCACAAAATCCTGTCATCACAAGCATCAGGACGAAGTGAGGTCTCACTGCCAGTTAATTCCTCTGTGTTTCTGCAGCAAGACACAATGCACACCCTGCATCCGCTCACCCCTGCAAAACACACACACACGCACACGCACTCCCCCCCCCCCCCCCCCCACACACACACACACACAGTCCCACCCTTCCCTCACTCTTCTTTACCTGAGCTCTCGGTCCACCTTTCTCAGAAACTCTCAGAAACACCAAGGGGTAAACACGAGCTCCCTGAAGAGCTCTGCATCTCCGTCAGCTGAGGTCCCTTGCAGGATCTAATCGCAACAAATCACTTTAAAACAACCAATTTGCCTCCTTGTGCTCTTCTCAAGCAGAGAGCGCGCAGCGTGCAGACGCATCTCCTCCAGCCTACGTCGGCAGCGTCCAACTTCAGCACCTCCAGGGGACATGGGTGATAAAAACGCCGGTAAGAAACTTCCACGTGCTTGTTTGTGAATGCTCATTTTTTATGTTTTGGTTATTGCCTGGGCGCTGCGTTGCTTGTAAGTGGCGTGTGGATTCTTTAAGAACAGACTGCGGCGGCCCCAAAATAAAGGCTCATTCATAAGTTTCAGTTGCATGCAGCAAAAAAAACAAAAAAAACAAAACAAAAAAAAAACGCCACATGCAATAAAAGGAGGAGGAATGCACTAGAGTCTGTGCGGGAACTTGAGCCAGTGGATGCGTGTTGAGGAGTGTGTGCGTTAACTAACCACAGATCAGCACATGCTTCAGTGCTGCAGGGAGATGCTTGTGCTGCTGATGCTGCTGCTGTATCCCGGCTTCCTTGCACCGTCCCGCCGGGTAGTTTGTACACCTTTGCAGCACTGAACATCCCAACATCATTGTCACTCTTTAAGGAAGTCATCTGCAAATACAACTTGTGTAAATATCATTCATGCATGCCACTGTGTGCTCCACTGTGTTGCGCATGGTAAACGCTCCCCGTCTTTCCTTTTACTCCATCAGTGCTGTCAGCTGATTTACACAAAAACTGCTGGCTCTCCACTTTTTTTTCTTTTCTTTTTTTTTTCTTTCGGTGAGATGAATGTGCTGCTGTTCTCCTTACAGCGGCGGCCTCAACCATCAGCATGCGTGTTGTTGACAAAGCTTTTCAACTCTGCCAGTAAATGGGTACAGAGCCTGTCATTTATTTAGAACTATAGGATGCAGGAGTCTGCTGCATGAGAAACTCTGCTGCCTCTTTTAGTCACACACTGCTTAAGATATGCAGTCCTGCTCTGAAACACTGGCAGTGTGTGGCATTGCTGAGCACAGTATAGCTTTTTTTTAATTATTATTTTTTAAAAGCTGCATGGGGTTAAAGGACAAAACAAGCACATTCCCTGCATAAAATATATTTGGATGAGGGACAGAGTGCCCTTGTTTAAGTAGGGTAACCTTCTCGCATGGTCACCCTGTCCTGTTTTTACCTGTAAAGCAAAGTGTTACAGTGAAGCAGAATCCAAAGTCATGTGGGATATGCCATGGTAGCTGTGCAGAGGCCCCCTGTCTCCTGCACTGTTTACATTTCTGTTGCATCATTTAGGCTGAAGAGGTTCACCCTCCTGAAACCCTGTTCTAGGATCCGCACACTTTATGGCCTCGTTCGCTCATGCAAAATGAACCCTTCGCTGCACAGCAAATACAAGATGCTTTATGCTTCACGGTATATGTGTCTTTGCATTTCATGAGAGGCAGAGTAGTATTATGACTCATTCCCTATCATTTTGTTGTTGTTTTTTTCTTTTTGGTCGTCATTCTTCAACATAACTTTTTTTTCTCATGCCGCATTAAACTGTGGAAGCATAAGGCTGGTGGTGACAGTACAAATCAGTTTAATCTGTCTTATCAGTCATCAGGCTTATATCCACAATAAAAAAGCTTGTTACAGTGTCAGTCTGACCTTTTAAGGCTTCCTCCTACAGACCAAGAGCTTGCATTGTTTCCTCTCGGTCTATGAGATTGTGACAGACACCATTTTGCATTTCTGGCTGATATATTTACTCATTTAAATCATATTTATTTCATGCTCTCTGCAACATAATTTAAATGTATTACTTATTAACGGTGTTTGTTCACTGCATTGTGTGGCTGTATGTTTCCATTGTGTTGGTCTTACCGCATATTTTGTTATTTGTTATTGGTGCATGGCTGACTAAATTAGTTTCCCTTCTGAGGATCAATAGTTTTCCAACCCAAAGTACAGTGTCAGCGGTCTTAAAACGGGCCTTAAGGAGGGTCCTGCTTTGCTACATGACCACAAGGGTTTGAATATGTATTAAAAGCTTGTTTTAAGGTGATAATTTTGTTTGCATGGTGTGTTTCTCTGAATTTGTCTTGAGTAGAATTACAACACATCAGATGTGGGGTTAATTGTTGTAATTAAGTGGAAGAACAGGGAGTTCAAAAAGGACCTCGGGTAGATTAATCCAGCTCCAAGAGACAGACTATATGTACTTTTGGTTAAACACTGTTCCTTGATTTGTTACAACAAGCCCCATAAGGCTGTACACATCACATAACAGGCCAATGTAGAGCCCATTTCTGTCTGTGTTTTTGTGTTCTGTCGGTGGCATTTCTCCCTGACCCCTCTCTCTTTTGAGAAAGAAGGAAGAGCTCTTTACAAACAACTACAGAGGAGCATTTATAGCAGCTGCTGATTCATTTTTTTCTTACATCCATCTCCCCAGCCCTCACTCGCCTCACCTTCTAAATCCCCTCTTTCTTCGTCATGCTCACGACAGCAATCTCAGCCTCTCGTTTCCCTCGTGTTTGCAGTCTTGCCTATCCAAACACAAACGTGCCTCTCTCGCCATCATTTGCTTTCATTCTCTCATTCACTAAGATGTACACGACAAATTCTGACCAGTATAAATGCTGAGAGCTGCTATGTCAACATTTTCAAGTGCTTCTGAAGTTTTGCATCGGTGGGTGTTAATTTACTATAGATATTACTGGAATCTGAGGGATATGATCCTGTTTCTAAGCGTTTTAAACATTTTAAAGCCATTCTATTTTTCATTGGGATGCTGATGCGTTATCTGTGACAAGCATCTCATTGCTGTGTTGTTGTACTCGAGCCCCTAACCTCAAGTTTGCACACTTGTCACTTTCTAAAAGATTTTTGGCAGCATTAGTTGGCGCAACCATTAACAGTTTTGAAGTGTTGCTGATTTTTGCAACATGCCTTGCTTTAGCTTTGCAGAATATGAGAATGCTTTCTGACATTTCAGCAAATGGTAGTTACCATCAGCAGTGTGCTGTTGTACAACACTGTATATTTTACTCCCTTCTACTCATTCAGATCTCTTCTTCCTGTTCTTTTCTGCATAGGCTGCCATAGTTGAACTCTTTTCCCTCACAGGTAGAATAAATGTGAATCCTCAGTGTGAAGAATGTTACTGTGCCTGCAGGGCAACAACTATGGTTGATGTCAAAGCAGTTTAGAGGACCATATCTATGTTTTTTTCTTTAAACTTGAGCGTTGTGTCTTTGTGTCAGCTTCTGCTTTACGGTCTCAATACAGATGTAGGCGATATTTTTATTGACTATGAAAGTGCAATGCATCACCTTGTGTCAGCTGGAACATCCCCTCTACCACTCTCCGCAGAATAAAGCAGGTATAGCAAATGGATGGATGAATAAAAGTGCAAGGTAGAGAGATTGTTTTGAAAGATCTGCTATACATTAAAACACATAAGTAATGCCACTTTCACAAAAACAGTAACAGACATGATGCTTTGCACGATGGATTCTATGTCTCTCTGGAAAATTTCAAGATGATGGTCACATTTTTATTGTGCAGGAAAAGAAACTGGATTAACTTGTGTTGACCGGGATACTGATACCACAAAAATATCACAAAGTCCTGCCATTTACAGTGATACACCATTTTAGTATTGATGCTTTAAAACAGAAGCTGTAATTCATGTGGGTGGCCTCGCTGAGTGACATAGTGGACTTTTTTCTTCTTTTAATACATTTGATATTTCATGGTGTCACAACGAGGGGCATTCACGGACTGTCCGCAAGTCTGGCATTATTTTGCTTGCAGTCAACTGGCTGGGTGATTTATTTTTTTTTTTGTATGTTCAAGGAGATGGTTCGCAAATGTGATAATGCAATTATAACATGCACACCATATTTAGCGAAAAAGTAAACTTGCTTCATCATCACAGTTTGACAAAGCAATTCAAGGCAGTGATAACTATATTTGCTTTATCTTTTTAGCTAACTTCCCCATATGTCTCTGTATGAAAACACAGCATTTATACTGATAACTCACAATACTGCAAGATGCTAAAAGTCAGGTGGTCCCAAGTATGCAAATTAATAACACACCTTCTAAATAATTAACTGAATTTTTGCAGAAAGAGGGAAAGCGACTGTTTAAAACGTCAGCTAAAGCGCTGCTGCACTTATCTCTGCAAGGATTTCACCTTTTCTAAGCAGCAGTGTGACATGCGAAGGTGGAGGGCTATGGATGTGTAAAGAGCTGATTTAAACGAAGAGTCCCCCCAATTCTGGTTGGATATTAAAATGTATCAACACACACTATGAGTAGTAATTACCTCATGCTGTTTCATGTCTCCTTTTCGCTTCCTTCACTGCCATGCATTGGCATTTTCAAAAATATTTTCAGGTTTTCTTTTTTCATTGATAGCAAAACAACAATTTCATCTGTTTTTTCATTGCTTTTCTTGACGTTTAAGGGTTTTGCTGTTGCATCATTCAGTACTTGTGTCACATTATTTAAGCAGGGACTGTATTGATGTCTAAATTTTGGTCCTGCAGCAACACGAGCAACAATCAGTCTAGCACATAAAGCAGAAATAAAACACACGAAAAGAATATTGGAATTATAGAATTTTGCTCAGTGGGCTAAAACATGCAACAAAACCAGCAAGGTAGTATAGGGACACGAAGAAAAAGATGCCTCAGGGAATTTAATAATTATCTTTTAACAGAGTGGCTTCAACTTCATTGTTTACATTATTCTCATCTCTGTGTGCAGCGCATGTAGCAGAGTGCTGCAGAGTTACGTTATGTCTGCATGTTAAGGCAGTAGCTAATTTGCTAAACAAGAAGCCCTTCACTTTCTGTTTTGACAAAATTCCAATATATACATAAATAATACTGATATCAGAATATATGCCTGAAGTTGGTATTAGCATTAACTCCAAAAATCCAATATTTCGTCTTTCTAATCAGCTCTACAGTGAGAATATTCTACATAGCATAACTCTTTTGTACCAGGTATTAAATGAATGCCATTCTCTTTTCATTTGTTTGGTAGCTATCTGTTCCTCTCATGCACAATGACCCGCTGCAGGCAGATCTGCAGTAAACACTTATAAACAACTGAGTCATCGTCACTGTAATTTTATTCTTGAATTAGCTTTCACAGTGTGCTAACTAAGCACTGTGCCTAAATGTAATGTCAGTGTTTTAAAACTATCATAAATATATTTATTAATGTCTCTTAAATAATTTAGGGATGCTTTATGAAGTAGTTATAATCCATTAAACAACTTTTGGGCTACTAGATTATGGAAAACCTTGCTGCAGTTTTAGATATTTATGTCACCAAAGAGACCTTTTACTTTCTAGAAAATGCTGCAGGACATCTGTAAATAAATCCCTGAACAAAACTGCTAAATAACAACTTAGGGGTTAACAGCTTGCAAACTCATCTGCAACTGTTTCATTTGTTGTGTGAAACTAGAACGAGAGATGAATGTGGTAAATGTGAAATACTGATGATAGGAACAGTTTTTTCTTTCAAGTTTTTCATTTTTCAGTTCATAAGCTCAACATTAGTGCAACATTAACAAAGAATGCTGGTGAAAGGTTTTCTAATGAGGTTCGTCAGTCATTCGCAGTTTTCCAGCTTATGTTAATAAATCATGGACTTGCATTTGTTAATGTTAAGAAGAAGTCTATAAATTGATTTTGATCCAAATGCTATGCAGTCATATTCTAGGAAGTAAGAGACCGAAAAAATCTATTGAAGAAGTTTCTCTAATAAAATTAAGACATCGCTAAAAGCATAAGCTAAGTGTCAAGATGGAGTAAGACTGATATTATATTTTTCCACTAAACAGTAGTTTTGTGTCCAAAGCAAAACAGTCATGCTTCCTATTAATGGAAATAATATTAATTGAAAAAAACATTGTTGTTTATTTACGCAGGGAGTTTTATTAAGATGAAGATCCGAGAACAAATTACACATACAGAAAACAATAACAACAATAAAAATCTTGCACTAAAAATATCACACACATACAGTCATTAAATTAAAAAAAAATCTCAAATGTTGTTTGTAAATATATGCTTTTATATCTTTAAAATCTGTCTGAACAAGTGCCTCAAACTTAGTGCTATATGCTGAAGCTCATTCCAGTAGTGAGCTGCAGAGTACTGGAAACCAGTTTGCCCCTATCAGAGGTAGTCTGAGCAGAGGTCTATCTTTTCTGTGATCTGATGTCAAGGTTGTTAACTCTGAACTCAACTGAGGATGTTAAAGACCTCAGAAACTTAGAAAACGTGTATATACATTCCAACATTTCATGTAACTCACAGAGGTGCGTGCAACGGTCGTCTGCAGTTATGACCTGAATAGTATTGTGGCTGACAGCATCTAATGGTTTAAAGTGGAGGAAAAACAAGCTCTGTGTTGGTGTAGGAATGAGTGGTTTATGAAATGCATGCATTTATTTTCATTTTGAAGTTTAGACCTCCAAATTAAACACCAAGGTCTGCAGTGATCAGTGTAAAAATGGACATTACAGATCTGAGTTGGAGAATAACAAGCACCTTTGTACTTGAGAAAATAGCAGTGGACCTAATATTAATGCTTAAGAGAAACTTTATTAACCATCTTTGGGCTTGATTTCACACACTGCACTTTGTCAGATAGATTTGAACCAGCAGAAACATATCAATCCACAGATGTTGTAATCAGTAGTATCAAAACTACAGCACAGTGTTTTTGAAGTTGATTTAAAAAAAAAGCACTATAAAATGGAGTAGATCTTGTGCTATGATCAAGTGTAAAGCCAGCTATTGCTAGGAAGCAATGTAGCTTTGAACTGACAAATGTTTCTAGGATCCTAGATGGACAGAACAAGCTGATATCAGCTGATAGTTGTTAAACTCATGCCACCACCTTTATCTAACAGATACACCATGACATTCTTCGATACTGAGGGCATTTTTAACATCTGACCAAAGTACAACACATTCATATATGTTCCCTTTGATTGCAGTTTCAGTTAAAGCGCATATCTGTTTACAAGGTGAACATTTTAACCTTATTTCTGTTGACATATATAGGAAGGTGAAACGAGAGAGGGCTTGTCCAGCATTTTTCCATGGTGTCATCGCACACAGACCTGCGTTTGCTTAAATACGGACAGGATGTGACTTTTTATGGACGAGGTACAGTTACAACACATGTTGAAGGGTGGATACATATCACATGGAGTGATTGTAAGAAAGTAGTCCGAGATGTAAGTCCCAAATCTGTTATTTTAACATTGTGATTGCGTAGCAATTGAATGTAAGACTTATATGTATTTCATAGATATGTTCTTTGCTATTGGGAGTAAAGGATCCACCTTTTATGTTTTAGTTTGTAAATGAAACATGTATCCTGAACTTCATCAGTTAAATAAGATATGTTTTACCTCATCTATCTGTTCATAAAGCATTTTAAAATTCCTATTTTTTGCATTTTGCCTTAGTAGATCATCCGAGAACTGGAGGGAAGCTAATTTTATCCATGTGTAGTGCATGTCTCCTTTTTTTTCCATTCATTGTTAAGACTGTTTTAGCAGTTTAGAAAACAAACAAAATTTATTTGGGTGCAATGACTGATCAATTATCTGAGCTCTGAGAGGGCAATCTGCAGTTTTGAGAAGGGCATCGTGCTTTAACCATTCTGTCAGTGTGCAGTGTGTCATATTGATAGCATGAAGCAGAGCAGTGCTTACTCGCTTTGGTAATCGTCTGAATTTATTGAATGAGAAATAGACAAATTAACAAATGATCTTACCTTGGACCGGTATCTTTCTCTTAATCCTGATGTCTTTTGTCTACTTTCAATTAAAATGTATGCTTACAAAAAGGCAGCCTGAGTATTCTCTGGTCCAAATTCAAGTTTAGTTTGGATCACAGATCCTAAATGTTGCCTTATATTAGCGCTGCTTCGTTCCTTTGTGTGCCCTCTGTGTCATAGCCCCATTTCCCCTCCTCTCTCCTCTCTGATCGGCTCTGCAGTGGGACAGTAAAGTGGGAGTCCGATCCACAGTACAGCACCATCACCATATCTGTGACTGGGTCTGATGCCAGCTCCCTCCAGCCATTCTCTCTTTCTTCTTCTCTGACCTTTTCTTATTTGCATGGATGCTGTTGTTGAGGCATCTTGCTGACCTAATATGTCCTTTTATGTACATTGTATATATTATACACAGTGAGGGCATGTTCCCAGGGTAGTTGGTGCCATATAATTTGTTGTCTTTGTGGTGCAAGGTTATACAGCACAGGAATGGGAAAAAAAAAGATGTATTGTAAAATACTTGAGTTGCAGCAGTATGCTGAATTAGTGCTGCAGGAGAGGTTGTGCATTGTGGTTTTATTTGGCCTGGAGCCAAAAGAATTTTCTCTTTCTATGCATGTCAAATAGCTGTGTTATGTCTTGAGTAAATCTTGTTGATCGGATTTCTACGGAGCCAGATCCTTCTCTCTGTGACTTGGTCATATCTTTGTCTTTTTACAGCTTGTTTTCATTTGGGTGTTTTATGCTGTGGCTCCCTCTAGTGTGGAAAGTGGCACATAGTCCTGTTGGTCTTGCAGCTCCAGACTGTTGGTAATTGTAGGCCAAAATTCATGAAGAGATGTTGAACTTTGGGTTTTGGATCATGAGTCATAACTGAAATATGATCTTTAGAGCACATTATAAGTTAATTAGATCTTAAATAGAGCATTACTGGTGATATTTGTCAGGATAGCAAACATTTTTGAGTTGCTACAACTCCATGGTGACATTATTTCTAAATGTTTTATTCGGGTTAGCTCTGCACATCTGATACTGTATACATGTTGCCTGTGATTTGCTAAGAACCCTGAGCCCTAGAAATGTCCTAAATGTGATGAGCCATACAGCTGACTCGTCCTTTTCACATGATAACAACGCATACAGTTGCTGCTGTAGTAAAAACAAAGCTTTGTCTGCGTTCTGTTTTGTTGTTCTTGTTCGTGTCACTGTCCTGTCTTATTAATTAACCATGTTCCTTTTTTGTTTATTTTTTTACACCATGAAACACTAATGAACTCTTTTCTAACATAAAGTACTTGCCTCGTTGCTCAGAACGACTGTTGTACTTTCACTTTACGCAGTTGCACAACTAAACACTTGCACTTTACTTGAGGATTTGCATTTTAATGCTACCTTATACTTCTATTCCACAACAATCCAGGGGGAATTGCACATTTTGTTTACTCCACAATGTTTGTTGCACAGCCTTAGTTGGTTTTACAATTTTAACATTTGATGACAATTTATTGTTGCAACAACTCAACCATAGGCTATCCAAAAGAAAAACAAATCAAAACAAATTTTTAAAAAATCCCGTCAGATCCCTAACTTTATTATTGCATTTGGATATTCTCCATAATTAATACCACTGCAGCCTGTATATGTGTCATAGTCAGGTAAAATTGTATTTCTGGTAACTTTTGTAGGGTTTAGTTGGTAATATGTAAATTACCGGGGGGAAAACTGCACCATAAATTATACTGTAGGACTTTTACCTCACTATTTGACATATTAGGTTACTATGGTAATCATTTTTAATGGAGGACACTATGAGGTTTAGTAAAAATAAAAAAATGAAAAATATTTTTTTTCTGCTGTATTGCATTGAAAGGATCATATTTATTTGATTGAATTAGTTTTTACTATTTGTATTTGTATTGTTTTATTTTAAATAACTTTGTTTTCCCAAAGGTTCTTATTTTTCCTAATTATGATTACTGTTTAAAAAAAAACTATCTGACTTGCAGTATGACTAACTGCAACATTAAAATGCTGCTTAAACATGCATGAATCATATCTCTATGGTATAATAAAGGCACAGATGTGATGCTGGAAGGACACTGAAGTGTCTGACACCTGCTCTTCCATAACGCAGTGACTGAGCCATAAACTTTCTCCTGCGCGTTGAGAAAACACCGTTGACTTTAAAGCTGGTGGGCTGCAAGCTGACGTAGGCTTCTGCGTTGTCCTGCTGGTTCCCGATAGGTTTGGAGAAAAAGAGAAGAAACTATCGGCTCTTAGAAGGTTTCCAACATCTGTGCGGCCACATCGTGCAGCCTTCACTGTCATCTCCGCATTACCTCACTCGTGGCCGGCCTGCCACTTTTACCCCTGCAGTTTAACTTTGGCGTGCAACCTCCCTCCCTCTCCATTTCTCTCCCTTCCCTTCCCTTCCCCTCTCCTCTCCTGCTATTACGTCCGCAGCTGGTAAAGACGCGGAGGCAGGACGGGAGGGGGGCGGTGGGATGTACAGTTAAGAGCACATTGTAACGTCCTTGCGTTGCCTGCTGTGGCGGAAGAGGAGTGTGCCTTGAACGCGGATGACCGTCGGTGGACGAGAAGAGGATAGACAGAGAGAGATAGGGCTAGAGGAAGAAAGAGAGAGAGGGAGAGGGTGAGAGAGAGAAAGAGAGAGAGGGGGATCACTCAAGATGCCTCGTTTTAGCGTAATTTGTCCTGCAGACTGTGCCCTTCCGGCGTTTTGAGGGCTGCTGTGAAGCCTGTAGAGAGAGAGAGGCTGCTGGCTGGC
Source organism: Acanthochromis polyacanthus (assembly GCF_021347895.1). Lineage (NCBI taxonomy): Eukaryota > Metazoa > Chordata > Actinopteri > Pomacentridae > Acanthochromis > Acanthochromis polyacanthus. The sequence goes on from NC_067121.1 coordinate 25,612,267, forward strand.
TGGGCTACGCTATGCTGCCTGACCCTGCTGTGTTGTGATAGCGTTGTCCGATTGTTTGGATTGAGGAAGGCTCCCATCAACCCAAATCAATGAGGATTCTGAGGCCATTCCTTCAGAAAGGAGCGCATATGCTGCAGTGTTTCTGTGGACAACGATCGAAGTCGACCACTATCACCAACGGTGAGAGACAAAACACAGCAGCACCATAGCTGCCTTTTGCTTTGCATGCTTTCTCTCTTGAGTGATGAGGGAGAGGGGGGCGAGCGAGGTAGAAAAGAAAAAGATGTATAGGGAGAGGAGAGGATGGAGGAGGAGGAGAGAGGGGGGTGAGTGGTTTCATTAAACACTCGAGTGTGTGAGTAACATCTTTTCCGAGTCTGCAGTGGGAAAGAGAGAGCCTCTCCTTGTGCATCTGTCCCGAGTTTTGTGTGCAGTCTTGTTGCCTCAGCCGCCAAAGAAGAGCTGCCGGCAGTCAGGGAGAGGAGAGGAGGGATACTTTACCACACCGAGCTATATTTGCAGTGTTCAGTGCTGCATCTGAAGCGGGCCAAAAAAAATGGACAATGCAGGGATCAAGTCATTAAACTTCAGGGGCCTGGAGAGGCAGCGTTTTGGCTTTTAGGGCCCCAAACAACAGCAGGCAACGCGTTTCAGCACCACGGATAGCGCCATAGCTGGAGCACAGGGCCAAACTTTTCATGGCCTTTAGGAGATTTATATGAAACCCTAATTGACTGATTATGTTTTCTGCAAGAATCTCTTTTAACTTAGTTTAAAACTACCTGATACGAGTTGGAAAATAGTCCCCAACTTCACTGTGGCTGTAGTGCCTATCATAATATAGTCAGATAACCTGTCAGGCACGATCTCCATACTGGACTTACTTTCTAACAGTCCACGACAAACTATACTACACCTACAAATGCAAAAACTACATGACTTGCACACGCAGGCCGGCACACCGCCACCACTGACCAGCCTTTGGCAACCAGCCTAAGATCCCTGCCATGTCCTCTACTCATGTCTCAGGAAATTCACTGCATTGCCACTGCTGTTCACTCATAACACAACTCTGCTGTCTCCACAGGCGTTGAGAAAAAAAAGAATGTCATTTTACTGCGAGACAAAATGCAAAACACCTTCTCCTGGCCTCCTCTAGCAGCTAGCTGGAGCGGTTCTCAAATTCAGGGCAGACAATTAGAAACTCCATTAAGCACAGTTGATTCCTCTGAGGTGGTTGGACCAAAAGCAGCACGCACACTGGGATCTGTGGGGCTCGGATATAAAGTCCTATCAGTCCTTATCCTGCATCTCTGTTCACTGTTACATGAACCTTCTGACCTCAATCAAAACTTTATGAGTCAGCTCATAGGTGTTGACAAAAAATGATTTATAAAATGCATGCAAAGTGAGAATGCATCAGTTTAGCTGCTTTAAAATGAGGCTGTATCAAGCAGAAAGTTTGCTCAAAGTTTCTTTTTGTTCCAAAGCTTGCATTTACAAGTTCATTATGGCTGTTTGTCAAGAAGTCCTAAAGAAGAGTTGGAGGGATATGTTTCAACTAAGAGCTAAAATATGAAAGCATGCTTCTTGTATTTCAAGCAGACGTTGCCCCGTCAGCGATTACTTCACTGACTCTCTGATTCTACAAGAATATTCTCCATAACTGTGCACATTTTTAACAGACAGAGCAAATTACTGGTAAAACAAAGAGGTATCGGACACCTAACTGTCTAGAATAAGGAGCCCAAATCAGCATTCTGCATGCCAACATCATCTCCAGTATACTTTTGGCCAGTGCAGGTTCATGGAAAGCGGGAGGAGCAGAGAGTGTTTTGCTCTTCAGGTTCAGGCACTATGCCAGAATTACCTCCCTGGGATTTCCGGTGGAAGATGTTTTTGAGTAGGCTTAAATGTTTGCACCTGCTTTCCTTTGTAGTGGTAAGACTTGCACCTGACTTTCCTTGTATCACAGTTAACCCTCCGGGGTGTCTCCTGTTGTGGAAACGCACTGCCCGGGGCAACAAGTTTGAAGACAGCAAACACACCTAGTTGTTACAAATTCTGTTTTTGCCCTTTTAACTATTCATAATATCATGTGGCAACACAGCAGCATACATATTCAAGTAGACCAGGTGTTCTGAAAAATGATATGCTTGTATCTTCCTGTGCTGAATTTATACATTTTTAATATGGTAAGAAAATCCAAGGCACCAGCATAATGAAACCAGCGGTCAAGAGTACAGAGGGTCCCCAGTGCTGTAGCTGGGGTGTTTGAATTGCAGGATATTTATAGTTCGCTCTTTATTTTTAACCTTAACGGGTTCAAAATGCTATATACTGTATTTTCTCATTCACCTATTCACTCTCACATACTAATGATAGGTTGCATATAACATGAGTGGTTATACAGGTTACTTGTAATAGCAATATAATGTTTTATGGTTGTCATTTTGCCAGTTTTTGTGACTATTTACTTGATAAAACATCAGATTTCAGTTTGTGTACTTCTGGGACAACTTTAATTTAGAATTTTGTAAAATATCAGCTTGCATTGCTCTGCAAAATGAGCTTTAACATGCAGTAAATGCTGGTTTTGTGTCTGTTCCAACATTTGGAACCAGAGCGTCTTTGCCTCACCTTTTGCTGCATGAAATGTAGTTTAAATGGCATTCGGTTTGTTGTTTTTCACCCCACATTTTGGGCTTTACACTTTAAAAGCATATTCCTATCTCATTTCCACGATGATTTATGTTACAAGTGTAGTAATGAGCATTGTGAGCTATAGATCTGTCTCATTTCTGCTCTTTGCCTTCTGCAGACTTGGCAGAAGAGTTTAGCAGACAGCACACTATGAAAACTAGTTCCAGCTATTGTGAGTCAACAAATCTGTGAGGTATTTCAAGGACACACAGAAGTGACTGTCTTCAGAGGATGGAAACATCCACTAGTTTGTCCCCTGAACGTTCATTGATTCTCCACTTGGGGGCAGCAACCATAAAGAAGTTACTCTGAACAAGTCAGTGGTGGAACCTTTGGCAGGGCGACAGAGACACTGAGGCTTTGGTTTGTTTCAATTCATTCAGTTGTCATGCTATGCTGTGATATTTCTTCATTTAGCAAGAAACTATGGGATACAAGACTGTTTAATAGGATCAAAACAAACCGACGGTACAATTATTACATTGCACTCAACATACTTGCTTCATTTTATCTTATTTTTTACCCCCTCTTTCCCGTGAAAACAACATTGCAGAGCAAACACATTCAAAGAAATACACAAATCACGTTTGCTATCACTGAACCAGCCAACCTGCACAGTCAAAATCATTTCAGCTGACAATTTAAATAATTGCTTTATATTATCTGCAGTGCATTTCATAGCAGGAGTGTTTTATTGCTTGTGGATGTATCTCTACCGGAATGAAGTGAACATCAATTGTCTCTGGTAGCAGGAGGAAGCCTAGCAGATCCTCATTAGGGAATACTTTATCTTTTCCTGACTAAGATGTATGTCCATGTCTGTAGCGCGCTATACACCGCTACAAGGTCCCTCCCATTTCTGAGAAAACTCCCTTTATACTCCCAACCACAAGCTGATTTTTTTTTTCGAAGAAGCACACAGTACATCATGCTGCTGCATATCATTCAGAATGATTAATGTTTTATTGAAATTTTTATTGATATTTCTTTATACCGCAGTGGCATATTAATTTATACCACTCACTGGAAACTCAATGGGAATACAAAGCTGGATTAGAGGTTTTGATTTAGAATCTGACTGTTGGACCCACAGATTCCCACTATTTTTCTTCCCTGCTTGCCTGACTTACTTTGGGAAAACAATGGGCTTTATCTGCCCTCCATCTCTCTCTGTCTCCCTCCCATCCCTTTCTCTCTCTCTCTCTCACTCACACACACACACACACACACACACACACACACACACACACACACACACACACACACACACACACACACACACACACACACACACACACACACATGTTTGTTTTTCTATACCGGTGGGGACTTACCATTGACTCCCATTCATATCTAACTCCTAACCCTTACCCTAACCCTAACCTTGACCATCACCAAATCAATGCCTAACCCTAAACAAACGTTTTTGCACTTTTACATTTTTTATTAACAACAATATGGCCAAGAAAACGGTGTTGCCACCCGTGGGGACCTCATTTTAGGTCCCCACCGTAAGACAAGTCCCCACCTTTATAGCAAATAGTCAGGTCAAAGTCCCCACCGGTATAGCAGAAACAAGTACACACACACACACACACACACACACACACACACACACACACACACACACACACACACACACACACACACACACACACACACACACACACACACACACACACATTCAGAAACCAGCAAATAACTAACCAGGCTATCAGCACTTCACATTCAACTCCTTCATCCATTATATCCAAATCTTACATAAGGGAGATAGACAGTGGCAGTCAAAAGAAAATCTCTCTCTCTCTCCGTGTGTGTGTTACTCTCTCTCACTCGGCTTCTCTTGCTGTCTCTACGGATTCGGTTTGGAGAGAGAATGTCAAACCAAGTCCTAGAAAAAGCCTCTAAATGTTTCATGCTGTTTCATCATGGGGACGAGAAATGTTTGCTGCTTGTGTTCTTCCTCCCACTGTGTGATTGAATGTCGCGTGTGAGCTCTTTAATGCAACACCTGACACGAAACCAGAGGCACGCTACATGGAGGTGCATACAAATACATGTCTGCAGGCTTTCTCATTGATTTGCCTTTTCTTTGGCATAGTAATAACGTTAATTGGAATGAAGACATGGCAGTTGTAAAGTGTGAAACTGTGAAAAGAATCCGTTGGTTTGCATTGGTCCCCAATCAGATGTGAAATATAGAACAGACTTATGCTCTTGTGTTGTCTGTGCACATGAACCAAAGGGCAAAGAGGTGTAGTAAAGGCAGTGTTCCATGTTTTAGTTTTGCAGTGTTTCTTGTTGATGACATTTCGATATATTTCATTTCATTTCAATCATCATATCAACCCATCTTGTGTCACTGCCTCTATCTTCATTCCTGCTTCTACTCTGTGTGTACAAACTTGTTGCAGGTAATCTCTTTATCCGAACTTAATATGTTCTCCATAACACGTGTGTCTACGGGGTTTTACTAAATAAGAATGTGTGCAAATGCCCCTTAAGCATAAGCTGTGATGGTGAGAATATACACTGTGCAGCATAAGCTAAAGCTGATTAAGATTTATCTATTTTCCATGCAAGGAGGGGGCTTTCTGAACAGTTTAAGGCAGCCTTCTTGCTGAAGTGTAATTGAAACAGACAATTGAGAGATGACCCGCTCCATTTTAGATGTGCACCCAAAGAACTCACGTGCACAAACACCCATTTCTCCCCCACCCTTTGTAAAATCCAGCTGTTGCCTCCCCCCTTTTCGCTGGTGCTTTATATGCACAACTTTCCCCCCATAGAGATCGTGCATCTTCCCCTGAGAATTCCTAATACGAACCTCAATCACGTATGATTGCGTTAAAAGAGTTGGAGAGGGGGAGTTGGAGGGGTGGGAGCGAGAGAGAGGGAGGGAGGGAGACAGCAAGGGAGAGAGAGAAAGAGAGAGAGAGAGAGAGAGAGAGCGAGGGGGGGAGGCTATGGACCGCGACCATTCACTCGCAGCATCCATTCGGGACGCGCTGGAAATAATGCTCCGGCTACTTATTTGCGCGCTACAACAAAAAGCACTTTGGCGTGTGTCAACCTCAACTAATTGTTGCTTTCCAGACGAGAATCGCTCCCTGCGGACTTGAATTACATCTCTGCAGCATCCTTTTGCAGAGTGGCCTCTGCTGCCGATTCCATTTTTTTCTCTCCCTTTCCCCCCTTCCCATTGCATTTAAAGAGGGTGCCATCGACGGAACCGGAGACTGGGCTCACAGATCTGGACTCTCTCGTCCTGCACCAGCATCCTGGACTATAAACCAGAGGACGCTCTCATTCATAGATGGAGTAAATAATTAGAGGGGAGGGAGGGGAAAAAAAAGCAAAGTTCTCCAATTACGCACAAGCGGTTGTGTTTTTTCTTCTTCTATTTTACGCGTGTGTTCGGGCTGATTATTAGAAGGGATCCGGAGGGATAAAGCTGGTGTGCAGATGAGGAATACGAAGTCGTGCTCGTCAGACGCGGCGCTGTTCACCTGGAATACCTGAAGGCTCTCCAATGACACGCAGCTGCAGCAACTTATAAACACTGTTGCACGTTCCCAGGGCTGATTTCTCGGCCCCCCGTGGCCCTATAGCGTTCTAGATTTATGCTTCCTTTCACGTCGGAGCCTTCAGAAACTCGCAGCAGCTGAATTACATGTCCAGCACCACCATCACCACCACCACTACCCCTCCTCCTCCTCCTCCTCCTCCCCTGGATGAGGATGCTGCCTTGAAGCGCAATGATGCCCGGGACTCGAAGGATGTTCTGATCAGAATGACATTTGGTTGAAACACTCCGAAGCACAGACTAAACGCTCCTTTAAAAATATATATTATTATTGTTTTTTTTTTTTTTTTTTTTTTTTTACTATTCATTTCGCGCGCTGAGAGGCTGCATCAAGATCCGACCTCTGCCGAACCAGACTTTCGTTTTTTTTTTAGACTCGGTTCGGGGAGATGGCCGCGATCGCCAGCTCCCTGATCCGGCAGAAACGCCAGGCGAGGGAGTCCAACAGCGACCGAGTGTCGACTTCCAAACGCCGCCCCAGCCCCAGCAAAGACCCCCGCTCTCTGTGCGAGAGGCATTTCTTGGGGGTCTTCAGCAAAGTCCGTTTCTGCAGCGGCAAGAAAAGACCCGTTCGGCGGCGACCAGGTCAGTGCCGTACATTTTTTCCCCCTTTTTTTCTCCTCTCTTCCAACCCGATGTGTGTTGTGTGTGTATGGAAGCGGTTTCCCCCAGCTACCCCCACCCCTCAAACAACACCGCACCCCGCCCCTCTTTGGAGCATTATACTGCAGTCGAGGGCTTCAATCTGAACAACCGAGAGGAGAAGGTAGATTTTCCTCCGCGGTGCGTAAAAGGAAAGAAAAAAAATCCACCTGTTTCCATTAGGTCTTCTCGTTTTGTCTGTCGATCCACCACTGCACGACACAGCCCCCCCTCCCTCAATGTATAGGGGATAATGATGTATATGCTGTGACGTTACCCCCACCTCCTTCATTCTGATAGTGCTCTGATCAGAATAATCATTCACCCTGAGACAAAAAAAATGATGCCACTGTTTCCCCCAGTTGTTCTCCTGTTCCAACAGCCCCGTGTCATATATTTAAAGCCTTCGATTGTGCACACTTAATTTTTCACCCCCCCCCCCCTCCTTCTCCCTCCAAACACAAAATACACACGCAACTTGAATATACACTCAGGAGAAGAAGAAGAAAAAAGGCTGCCTTAAACTGCCTAATTCAATATTAATGCAGATTGGGGCTACTGAGGGGAGATACAGAAGTTGCACCGCAGTGCACCAAGGCTCTTTTGAGATTAAATGTTTTTAATGGTTAAATGTTTATTGCAGAGAGGGGAGCTTTTTTACTGCAGTGAAGGGAGGTATAGCTTTAGTGATTAAGGGCTACTCTTGGTCGTATTGATATATACACAGGGCTGTCTTTCCCTACTACACCTCATGGTATAGCACCCTATTTTTTATGTTTTTTTTTTTATTCTGCTGGTTGTGTCCCGGTGCACAGATAGCAAGTCAACAGTGCAAGTCAACCCCCTCCCTCCCTCCCCTGTCCATCCAGATAGGTACTGTCGTTGTAGGCGATGGACAGTCAGAGCCCCAAAGCCTGGCCAGACAGACAGACAGATGAGGAACGAGGCAAAGTCCAATATCAATTTTTTAAGGTAGAAAAGGACAGTCAGACAGTCACCCAGCTAGCCGGCCAGAAAGCCAGACGAAATAAAAAATAAAGCCTTTAAGAATCTTAGTTCTCACAAATTGTTTAAACAGAAGACATAAGCAGACAGACAGACAGACAGACAGACAGACAGACAGACAGACAGACAGGCAGGCAGGCAGACAGGCAGACAGGCAGGCAGGCAGGCAGACAGGCAGGCAGGCCTCCAGACACTGTTGGACAGGTAGGTACAGCCACCCCCCTCAAGACGGACCGAGCTGTATGTCCTCTAATTGATTCTATTTCCACTTGATGCCTTTGCCATATATTTGCTTATAAACAGCCGATACACTGGAGCATTGATGAGTTCTGCCTGTTTAAAAGACTGTTGTTTTTCCTTCTATCCTCCCCCCTTCGTAAGATGCACCCTCGAAACCTCCACAGGTGTCCCATAAGGGCTGCAGGCTAGGTCAGTAGCTCAGCCTCCATCCGTGTGTGCTGTGTTTCTTCTCGTCTCCACCCCATCTCGCGCCCATGTCGACTTTTACAAATCCCCCCGCCACCCCTCCCTCCTCCTCCTCCTACCCGGCCAGGGAGGGAGGGAGGGAGGGGAGGTGGGGAGGGACAGAGGGGGAGGGAGGGAGGGAGGGAGGGAGGGAGGGAGGGAGATAGGGGCTGGGGGCTTCAACACCTGTCTGACAGCCGACGACCACCCTCTCCCTTTTGCTGATCCTCTTCTTCTGTTTTTTTCTTTCTTTCTTTCTTTCTTTCTTTCTTTCTTTCTTTCTTTCTTTCTTTCTTTCTTTCTTTCTTTCTTTCTTTCTTTCATCCCCTCCTTCTGTGTGGCTTTTCTTGGATTTTTTTTTCTTTTCGGCTTAATTTTGTACCTGTCTCTCCCTCTAGCTCACCAAAGCTCTCCTCTAGCCAGTTGTCTGCTGCACATCTGTCTCTCTTTTTCTCTCTCTCTCTGCCTCTCCTTCATTTTTGTTTCTGCCTCATTCTCTTCGTCAGTCAATGTCGGATCAGTCCTTATCCTCGCTCCTCGTTCTATGTCTGTAAATCTGTGTAGTAGAGGTTCCTTTACTGTACAGTGTATCTTGATGTATTCTTCCCGTCCAACACTGTATCAGAACGGGTGATCATTCACCATCTCATGGTCATGACGCCATTTGTCAACGTACCTAAATGTTGTTGTCCTTCTGTATTGGTATGAAGTAAATCTATTGACGTTCTATAATGGCCCGTACACTCACAGGATGATCTCATATATGTTGCCAATGATTTTTTTTCTCCACGCACTAACACATGTTGCAAGCTCTGGAGTTTACCTTGTAGCCAAACACACACATGCAGACACACGCACACACACATAGTACACGCTCTCTGCTAAATGATTGGAACTGACGAGCCGTCAGCAATTGCTCGGCCTGTACATAAGCCTTAATTTATGTAAGTGTAGTTATCACATGTGATTTACTGATGTGTACACTCCCATGTGCTTTCACACAAACACACACAGACACTCAGGAACACACTCACATTCTCCTCACCCCTGCCCGTGATGGATGATGAAGGGCCTGTCCCAGGAATTGATGGCAGTAACCCAGGGGTAGGTGAGTTGGGGATTGATGGTCAGGATGATGTACAGTTGAGTAGACGTGAACCCACTCTCACTGGGGGTCACTACTTAGCTTAGTCTCTTTGTCAGCTCTCGTCTCAGCGCTCTTGTCTGCGTACAATATAAATAGAGCTCATGCTGTAATTATTGGAGTAATCAGCTTTCAAGCAAAGACTTAACATCTGTTATTACTGTTGAAGACAGATCTAAAACTATCTCTCTCTCCTGATACCGACTTGGAAAATGTTTCTCTCCAACCAAATCATTTGTGGGTTTTTTTGTGCCTGACTGGACTGAAATGAATTGCTTGTCCTCCAAATCTTGTTATGACCTTGGAGAACAGTCAGCCTCACTCATGTTACTTTATTCCAATCACATACATGATTTATCAGAGCATGAATGCCTGTGAAGAAAGCATTTTTAGTCACTTAGTATTTGCTTAGGCACCTAAAATGAAACTAAGCATCAATTAAATTCTGACAAAATGCATAATTTGTTCCTTTTGTCAGACAAGCTGAGAATAAACAAAGATTTGTAACATCCAGCGTCTGTGCCGCTGTCGGCTTTCAATGGATCGCGTCTCAAAATCTCAGCCTTTGGAAAAAGGAAAAAACAACACATCAGAGTTTCATTATTCACAGTGAAACTTTAGAAAACAAGAGTGCATATATTTACTGTCTACCTTTTCTTTTATCTGCACTGGAAATGAGTTTCATTGATCTCAAAGTGGTTTTCAAGATACATCAAACAATACAGTTTATCCCTCAAGCGTTTTCTTGTTAAAAGCCGCAATCCAGGTCTGATTTTTACTCTCGGTGTCATCCAGTTCTGTCTTCTTCTGCCTGCTTTTGTATACAATCAAAAAAAACCGCTGGACATTTGACAGACCGTGGAGACTGTATGTACATTTGCCCTCAGATAAACATAGCTTTCCCAGGGATTGCCGGAGGGTGAGGAGCTTTCTCAGCCCTGAGCTAATCCTCGTTTCCACCTGCTTCCCTGAAATGTGGAGTGCTTTGAGCAGCACTCTGGCCAGGTGCCAGAAGTCACACCCTCCAAAAGTTGGAGGTCGCTTCAGGGTTATCGTAAAACTCCAAGAAACTTTAGGTCAGTTTAACCTGAGAAATACCAACAGGATCATTTGGAGTGAAGCATTTCAAAACCTGGCTGTTAAAGAGAGTGACTTCATTCAGTGTCAATCACATCATCTCCAAAATGCACAGTTGCTTCATACCAAATAAAGAAACCCCTGGCATGTCAGTGTGCATTAAATGTGATTCTAAAAGGGTCTCCAAATGGTGAAAACAGTCACATCCCTGTACTGGATACACTAATTCATTATGAAAGGGGACAGCATTCTCATCGATTTTCTGTTATGGTGTTCTCATTGTAAAAGCCTTCGGTCGAACAGCCCTTTTATGGGATTATGTGGTGCAATAGATGATTCATAACAATCTGTCCATCCTAGTACTATTGATATTCAGCAGCTGGTAAGAGTTAAGCAGAATACCGAAGTGTGTGTTTTATTTTTTATTTGTGGGCAAATGTGGAGGCTGGATTGAACCACGAGAATGATGAGACTGCTTCAAAAAATGATTCATTCTAATGAGTATTTACTCTTTTTTGTTTACAGACAAACTGTATGAATGATTATTGAACTCAATTTTGCAGTTTTAAAAATGTTGATATATATGGCAAAAAAACACATCAAGAAATGGTTTTGAATTCATTATTTTCAAAAGATTGCTCCCCTGGTACTCTCCATCTTCCACAGCCAAGATGCCACATTTTAATCAACTATACACAACATTGTATGTCTTTGTGGTTTAAGCATTTGAAATGGCTTGATGTAAACATCTGGGGGTATAGAAAAATATGGTGGTATGTGCTGAACTTTTATGTTCTTGTCATGATTATGAGACCGTTGTTCTGACATATTCTTGTTGGGGATGGGGCTGTGGTTTGGCCGACGGTCTGTGTGCATGTGTGCGTGTTTTCTGTGTGTGTGTGTGTGTGTGTACGTGTGTGCGTTTCAGAGCCACAGCTGAAAGGCATCGTGACACGACTGTTCAGCCAGCAGGGCTTCTACCTGCAGATGCAGCCGGATGGAACCATCGACGGCAGCAAGGACGAGAACAGCGACAACAGTGAGTGGAGCATTATGGAAGCTACAGCTTCCAGCATAAAACATTTAATGGCTCTGAGTCAGTTGGTTATATAATATATTACCACATTTCGTATGCTTTATCATTTTTAATTCTTATATAACCGATCCTATTTGGGCAGCCTAAAGCGCATCGAAATTAGTTTAAAACGCCCTCACTGAATTGGATTATCTATATAAAAAAATGTACAGTTTTTAAAGGAAACTGTTCAACAATTTCCACAAGGCAGAATGCCATCTCTTCTACATCTGGTTATGCAATAATATGTGAGGATATAAATGTGTGAAAACCTACTCAAATGGTTTATGTATTCTTAGTCTGGCTTCTCAACATTGTACACTGCAAATGCAATATTTATGGAGGTTCCGGTATCATAATTTGTACTCCTCGGTAAAATAAATTCCAGGATCCCTACCAAGGCCCAACTAAGTGAACCATTTCTACTGTGTACACTGCGTGATTCCAAGTGCAACATTGTGCTGATTGATACAGCAGCAAATCATATGTGATTATCACAGCAGATTTTCCTTCCTGGAAAAACCCATCGACTGAAACAACTGTATTCCCACGGCTTCACTCCTTGTTACAAAGATCCCTCCCTGAGCCACTACTTTGCTATATTTCGCCACCGATCGACTTTCCATGTTGGACTGCAGTGGATAAATAGTCTCCAGGGTACAGTCCCCTAAAGCTCACAGCCCCCCCCCAGGTCCACCCGTGCACGAACAGAAAAGGGTGAAAATCAGCAGAGTCTGAAACATATATGCTTTTGTGAGACTTTCCCATGAAGGTTCAAGGAAGAGATATATGTCAGCGGAGAATTGTCGTCAAAGCGATAATGATGACACTCAGAGACTGGAGTGAAGCCAGACAGGAAACCAATCATGACCTTTCTTCTCTGAAACATCCTGCCAATCTTAAAGGAAGCCAGAGCCAAAGCTGCTGGACCGTAGCAGTCATGCGGTGAAAAGAACGGCCTCTCCCTGTCACTCGTCGCTTTATATTTTAGCAGCAGATAGATCCTTACTGGGAACTACTTACAGCATCAAGAAGGGTCGTCAGGACAAAATGGATTACTCAATGAGGGGGAAAAAGTATGAAAACAAGATCCACGTAATGCCTTTTCCTCTGTGCACCTTGAGCAAATAGCTCTTGTTGGGGCCTCCATTGTGTACTAAAGGGGTTTTGGCTGGTGGGCTTTTTGTTGTATGTGAGGGTTTCCCCACCTCTAGGTAATCCTCTAGTTAAGCAGTCTCGCTGGCCAACTGATGGAGGAATGCAGTGAATAATTCAGCCACAGCAAACTAAAAATACCACCTTCTCCGTTTGTACCCAATGAATAATTCTTTATATGAGATGCCTCAAGCTTAGAGACAGTGCGAGGGAAGACACAGAGAGAGCAGGAGATGCTGCAAGAAGAATCTGAAGTGTTTCTGAGCTGAACATGGAGACAGAAAGAGTAAGGGGGGGTGATTAAGAGTGAGAGAAATGGATCAAGATTTGGTATTCAGGTCTTGCACAGAGCTATTGATTGTCTGGCGGGATTATTAGAATAATAGATTACCCCCACCCTTGAACCATGCCACCCTCTGACCTGCAGCATCCTCAGAAGCAGCAGCAGATGGAATACAGTCATTTATTTTCAAGGGGTGGTTCGCTGGAACCGATGGGAATGAGGAGCCTGATGCAGTCAGCATACTAGGTGTGACCTGAACCCAGAGAGCACGTGGATTCCATTTCTTATTATTTGCTCTATTTCTGCGTGGAGTGACAATAAGTGCTGGAACAGAGCAGAAAATATAGAGGGGAAATGCATAAAAAGAGATAATGGAATTCTACCTTAATCAAACCATGGCTTTTGGAGAGTGAGCCCTTATTAGATGTTCAGCAAAATGTGAGAAGCTCTGCATAGAATACAAGAGAAGGTTGCCGCTTCCAGCCTCGATATACGGTGCAAGCATGTAAAATCACTGAAGGGTGAGCATGACTGACTGGCAGAGCAACGCTGAACTAACCGCAAGGGCTGTGAAACACCATCCAATTAATTAACACCCATGTTCAAATTTGAACAGTTATTAATTTGATTGTCATCAGCTGATCGCCTGCAGTAATTACCTGCACACTCTGAGGCTGCAGAAAGATACTGCTGGTTATGAGACACCTGCAGTATCACACATTCACACTCTCTCCCTGGTGCTCTGAGCTTGATGGATGGGATGAAGAAAGACTTTTATTAACCGAAGCCACTAATTTCAAGCACTTTCAAGGAGGCGTGAGGGAAACATAATATTAAGTAATAAACTAATAAACACATGTAAGCACACTCTCTCAGCTTTAGATTTGTGAGACGTGCCCTTGGCATTTGAAATTTGGCTCGGCGTCTTTTAAAACCTTTCCTGCAGGGTTTATTTCCTGCTGCGCCAGTATTCCTCACATGAGATACGCTTCCTTTGGCCTACCTGCAGGATTTACTTGTAGCCGATTACACCACTGGAAGAGCTGCCGTGGAAGGATTTTGCTTTATTGGGTTGTTTGAACCCATTTCATCTGGCCGCTTTGACGATAGAAGATCCCTGCAAATCTTTTAACTCTCCCTGCACCGGCCGAGCTCCTGCCGTTTTCTCTGTGAGAGATAGGGTTGAGGTTATTACGGCTGAGGAATCGGCTTCAGAGTAGCCATCAGGTACTCCAACGGCAGTCAGTGCAGCTGTAATTACGGAATCTATCAAGTGCAGGAGCTGAAAATAGAAAAGCTGCACATTTAGATGGTTGCCGAATGACAGCTCTTGTCAGTTGTTTAATTTTTGGCAGGCAGATGAGATCATGGACAGCAGATTGTAATTATAGCAAAATAGTGTAGTAGGATGCCGTATTTAATTTTTTTTCCTCCCACTTCTCAGGCCAGGCTGAAGTGTGGATGGTGGATGACAGACATTGCCAATCATAGGAGAGGTAAAGGCGAAACAGCCATGAAAGTGAGGGAACAGAAACACAGAATCAGTGCTTCTAAAGGACTCATATTCTCATTATACCACAAATATCTGGACCTCAAGGGTATATATAAGAGTGGTCGGTGTGTATCAGACGCACCAGTGGCCCGAGGGCAGGGTTAAACCATTGGCAGGCGAAAGCAGCACGTCGATATTTATCGAGTGAAATTGAATCTGCTCGTAGGACAGACCCGTGTTGGCACGTCTCCTCTTTTCCCTGCCAGCTTTATCTGATAGTCCCCATCGGCACTTGCAGAACAATCATTCCAACAAAACAGGGAGTCCGCAGTACGTAACGCGTGTCCTGACATTCTCACCAAGACCAGAGCCAATGAAAGTCACAGTTCAGTCCTCAGATTCAGAAGAAGCTGCAGAGATACAGTATGATGATGATAGATGGGGGTCTTATGTGGAAACAGATTTCTGCAACAGCTTTGGTTGTTTCCCATCAGACATTTCTGTCTGTGCTGCTTTTATCGGCGCTCTTAGAAGGGCATATCTTGATGCACCATTCAGCAATAACTCTATCAAATCTGGTGACTGTGGGTTTGTTGTTATATTACAAGGCTACTTTCAGTGAAATCTGATCAAACCGCACTCACCCAGGAGCGATGAGGCAGATTAGCTGACTTATTCTCTTAATAAATATTGTCTATGTCTGTGTCTTCTGAACTTTAACATTGATTATTAATGTTTAATGAATATTTAATATTGCAGAGAGGGTTTAAAAACAGAAGACCAGCACTTTAGTAACTGTTGAACTATGTACTGCGAGTAAGCCTCACTTCTTACAAAGTCACATAAATGATAATTAGCATGTTGATTTTGCAAAATCTGCATAATCAATGAAAGTTGCATTCAACTATAGATGGCCGCATAAGGATGCACAGGACGTTCTGCCATCTTTTCTGTCATCATTTCACTTAGCTGTCAACACAAAATTTTGGATTTCTGCTTTAAAGTTAATGCTTCACTGTGAGGTGCGTCAGTGTTCCCTCTGTCCATGTCCTGTACTGTTCACTTTGCTGCTGACAGATAGCCAAAGAACAGAGATCAGAGGCTGTTATGTCTACAAGAGTTAAGTGAAAACTCAATTGTCCTATTCTGTCCTTTGTGTCTGACGTCTCTCTTTTGTCTCTGCCTCTTTGTAACTGTCTGTCTCTTCTCCTCTCCCTCTGCACTGTCTGCTCTGCAGCCCTGTTTAATCTTATCCCTGTGGGTCTGAGAGTGGTGGCCATCCAGGGGGTGAAGAGTGGCTTCTACATTGCCATGAATGGCGAGGGCATGCTCTACAGCTCGGTAAGACGCGAACCTCTCGCTGCAGTCGCGCTGTTGGGTGGGTTGCTTGTGCGTTTGCGCCGCCAGTGCGAGTTTGTTCATTTACACGTGTTGTGTTTTGTTCTGGCTGTTGTCTGTTTTAATATCCCACTGCAGTACAGACTCAGCTCTTCCAAAGCCTTTCATCTCTGCTCAATTCAAGAGCTCTTCAGATGTGCCTTTATGTTGCTGTGCAGCACTTATTGCCACCCCCCCCCCACAAACACACACACACACACACACACACACACACACACACACACACACACACACACACACACACACACACACACACACACACACACACACACTCCTTGTTGTTGAAGCAGCACTGTACATGTTTTACATTTAATTTGACATCAACTTCAGTACTCAGCCCTTTTTAAAAAATGCTTTTTCTTATTTTACTGGCTAACTGAGGCTCGTTATGTAGCTGCAAAAGTGCAATTGAATTTCATTCTTTTTTTTGTTTTGGGGGCTGTTGTTTTGTGTAACTCCCCTTTGTTTCATCTGTTGAGTATTCCTGCTGTCATGAAAGGATGCTACACTGCAAAAAGTGGCAATTTTACATGTAGCGTTTCATTTTTTCATATTAGACAAAGGTACTGCATGATCGCAGTCCTGCCAAAAAGTAGAATTATCCCATCCTATTAGCATTAATATTTAAAACTCAGGAGTAAACACTGAAGAATGATATTTTACTATTATATAGGCCACTGTGGGTGCGCATGTGAGCATGCAGCTAACATGGATGTCAGCTGGGAAAAGCAGGAACACATGCGTCTCAGGAAGATAAGTTGTGGAGGGAGAGAGTGTTTGTAAGAGAGAAAGAGAGAAATGGAATGGGAGCCTATCAGAGAAATAGAGGCAGGGAGATATCCCAGTTGGCATGGTTATATAACCTCAAGTCTTATGGTTCGCAATCCACTTGATAAGAAGAAGATAGTGTTACTGAAGAAAGAAGAAGCTGGGAGGACTGCATTAACCACAAAGCTCTGCTGTGGGACTCGGTGATGTCGGTCTGATTGCCAGACAGCCATGATGAATGACTGGCGAGAGTTGGAATTCACAAACTGCCCATCAAACTTTTTCTCTCTTAAAGCACTCATAAAATACTTGAAGGACACGGCGTGCTGGCGTCTGGTACATTTATTGATAAGAGAAGCGCTTTACTGTGAGGGAGATGATGACAACGGTTTGATGCGGGCCAGCTAAACGCGTTGCTTTATTTAAAATACGCAGTTAAATAATGTCGTCGTGTCAGAACAAGAAGCATTTCTCGCTCAGTACAACTTGAGCACAACTCTGTGCTTCGGCAGACGTATGAGCCATTCTCGGGTTCAGGGAAGGATGTACAGTAAATGCGCAGGCTGCTGTGACTCACCCAGGTGGACGGATTCATTCATAACCAAAGACTCATAAACAAGCACACAATCCACAGCCCTACTATGAAGCTTGTAATAACCCTCCACCCACCTATCTATGTCTAATTAAAGTTTAATAGTGCCCAGACAGGCAATCTTTCCATTTATCAAATTGAATTTAAGTTGGGGACGCTCAGTGACCCCCACATCCACACCCACAAGTTATGAAATCATCATTTACGTCAGAGTACGCGATTATTATTAATTACAAGTGATTTAGTAAGTCAGTGTCAAACGACAGCTTTCAACGTGACAAACATGACTCCCTGTTTGTCACTTTAACCATCATTTTTATGAGCGCTGGAGCAGGTTTTTGACCTGTCTATTACAGGGAGAGAGGTTGTTCCATAGAAGCAAAGACATTTCTGCAGTAATGGCTGAAAGAGCATTTTAATTAAAGCCACAAAGTCAGTGCACTCTCCAGCCATATGGAGGAGGTCCGGTTTTCTCAGATGTGAACTCGGGGAATTAGCATTGGTAAGCAGAATGTTGGTGGTAGGTTGGATTGCAGGGAGGTTCATAAGCCTTGGAGAGCCACAGACTTCTCAGAAACAGATGAAATTAGCATGCGAAGCGTTGGATGAGAGCACAGATTGCCTCTGTTTCTCTCTAATTCCCATTATTTATCTGTTTAATTTAACACCACAGATTATGCGTGTGATAGACAATATGAGTAAGTGTTTCAAAAGTGAGGATGGCCGAGGGGAGCATTTCTGTTCTTTATTCACACTTTTATGAGAGCTCTCATGGTGCAATCACAGCTATAAAAGTCCTTCACTTTCATTCCTCATATTCACATTTGCTTTTATTTATTTTTTAATCCAGATCTTTATCCCCAACCTCCTTTTTTTCATCCAATCTTGCTCCCTTCTCTCTCTCCTTCAAGGTCTCCATTCCACTCTTATGCCTTTCGAAGCTAAAAAAAAAAGTTTCTCGCTGCTTGTTTGGTTGTCTTGTTTTGTCTTCGTTACATCTGAGAGCAGAGATGCACAGCTCTCTCTTCCCCTCGCTCCCGTGGGAGATAATTACTGAGGGATATCCTCCTACCTCTCTAACGCTCCCTCCCTTTTCCTTTTTCTCTCCCTGCTTCTTTTCCACCGTCTTGTTAGTGAGGGAATGCGACAAGCTTCATCCGCTGCGTGTTAGTGATGATTCTGAGGAGTTGTGTTGCCACTCAGTGAAGCCTTTCTTTCATCGAGGTGTCAGGTATCTTAGAAGTCAATTTACTATCGCTGTTGATCAGTTAAGTGGTTACATATGTGCTGGTTGCTTTTTGGATTTTCTTGCTTGGAGTGCAGAGCTCAGTATTGATGCTGTTGCTGATTGGAAGCTGATGTAGCCGAGGGTGAGCAGGGTGATACTGCTTATGTGGAGTGTTTAGCGATAAAGTGCGTGGGGGCTGAGCATCTACAATGAAGAGTTCCCTTCCATTATTTATAACACTCAATATGACCTACTTTACAGCACAGCAGTAACCGCTGTTCTCTCTCTGTTTCTGACTGTTTCTAACTCACTCCAAATCCATCTATCCATCTATCTATCCCTCTATCCCTCTATCTGTCTGTCTGTCTGTCTATCAGTACAGGGGTGTCTGAGCTGTTCATATCCTTTCTCTCAGTCGACTACAAATTTCACTTCTTATTATTTATGTCACAGAAACAAATAATGAGTCACAGTAAAACCATCACCGAGGGCCCTGAGAGAGCAGTAAGAGAGAGAGAGAGAGAGAGAGAGAGAGAGAGAGAGAGGCGTGGAAGGTCAGGGAGAGGTTCAGATTTTGTTTGACAAACGACAATGAGCATTTGTAAGTAGGCTGTGCTTCTCTGCCAGGCTTTGCTCTTTTCCTGTCTCTTGAACAAAACCTCATCTGTGTGTATGTGTCGAAGTGCAATGTTGCTGCAACTAATTGGCAGATATTGCACTGAACAGAAATATAGAATAGGGCCTGCAATGGACGTTATTTTCTGCTTTGAAAAGGTAAAAATTCTCATTTCAGCTGCTCTGGTCAGAAAAGCTGTTCATCTACTGATAGATTCCCAACCACTGAGGTGATTTTCATCCTGGTCAGGTGTGGCTTTAAAGGACAGTGATCTGACAGCATGACCAGTACACAGACTCTCCTGTCAGCTTAAAGGGCTACCTTAAAATGCAGCTTTATTCAACTGAGACGCTGCCACAACAGCAAGAAAAAGATGGGAAAAGGCTGTTGGCGTACTGGATGCTGGTACGTCAGTTAGAGCCAATTAAAATATTTGCCCATGTATATAGATATTGTTTAATTGTTTACAAAAATGACAGAAAATTAAAAAATCCAGACTCCATTTCTAAAGCTAGTAACAGTTGGTGTTTGGTGTCTTTGCTTGATGAATGATTTAACTGCCAATTTATTTTGAGAGCCTGATGAATAATCGTCTGTCACTTTGCTAACTGATCACTTGACCAGCATTTTCGGTGCACGTTCACGCTGTAGTTGCATGCATGTATTGACTGTGTGACAGGTAACGGATTGTCAGTGTGTCTCTGGAATGAAAAAGAGAAAGAAATAGGAAAGTAGGAATATACAGTAAGAGTATAGAATATACCATTAATGTCTTCTTTGGAAGAAGTTAAGAAAGGACAGAAGAAAACCTTGTTCCAAAATGATTGACTTTCAGAGTGAGACAGAGAGAAAGATAAACAGGGAGGGGAGGGCAAAGATAGAAAAGTGAGAAAGAGAGTTTTTCTGTTTAAGTAATGTCTAGACAATCCCCGACCTGAATCTCTCGGAGAATAATAATAAGCACACCGGGAGTTCCATGGCAGGCCTGGGATTGTCACAGAGGCCAAATCTCTCAGATGCACCAGTGGCTCAGGCCCATATTTAAATTGAGGTTCTCCCCATTTCCTCCACATCTTTATCCAAAGTCAAAGGACGCCTGTCGGCAGCTCCTTAATGCAGAGCTGGAGAGCTACCTCCCTCCTCACATGGAGCCAGTAGCTAATTTGGATTCAGCATGCGTTCAGCTCAGTTCTGTTGGCAACCCAGTTTCATATCCATTACATCTTGTTCTCCTTCTTTGTGTTTCATTTTACATTTCCTACTCTTACACCAGCACGTTCTACAAACCCCCAACACACACATCGCCACACTTACATCTGTATGAATGTACACAATCACTGGTTGTAGTTGTTTGTTTTCTCGTGTTTGACATTTTGTAGCAGCTGGCTCCGAAATTAAATTAACTTGAAATTAAGAGAAACAGATGATACTCACCATTACAAAAATGATTGCCGACATTAAAATAAATCATGGTAGAAACAGCCAGCTAAAGGCTCCCTGTGGAGATGTTGAGCTCTGGTGACGCATTGGAGCTGTTTTTTTCTGTCAGAGTGGCCCCCATTTTGTTTATCTTGAGCAGACAAACAAGGACACACATGCACGTGCACATGCATGTGGGTGACACGATACACGGTCCAAGCAGCGATGTCACACAGCTCCTCTGATCAAGAGGCTACATGCAGAGCACATGCATAAATGCACCATCAAAGGCATGGAAGAAGAAGACTGCAAACTGCTACACATTTGATATACACTGGATTTATTTTTAAAAATTGGGTTTGCAAATATTTCATGAGGAAGGAAAGGAGCCTGATTTTGACAGATAGGACCATTTGCTGAAGAAACTGCCAGTTACCAAGATACCAGCTGATTTTAATGTGCAACGTCTACTGATTTTTAAATTACTAGCTAATCTTTTATGTTTTGATCCACTACCGTTTTGCATCTCTACACTGTGTAAATGCAGACAAAATGGGAACTCGGTCATCAAGTTATGGCCCCTTGGTTGGGCTGGCATTGCAATGTTTAATTTTCTAGCAATACAGACAGTGATATGAAAAAAAAAAAAGCATTTTTACCAGATGAGTCACATAACTGTGTTTGGAGAGAATAATGATTCAGGAGTGATTGGAATGATTTTTTTTTTTCCCGAGAGTGTTCCTGTATAGAAGATTAAAAAAAAAATTAGACAAAAAGCCGTCTGGAACCTTTTGCATGGTGTAACCAAAACAGTTATTTGTCTTGGATAGCATTCAGATCTGACTTTTCACTTATCATGCAGAGCTGTGCAGTGCTGTCCAGCAAATATGTTGACTCATGTAGAGGCAATAATTGCAAGACGCTGCAGACAGAATACCTCCTTCTGGTCAACATCATACTTTCTGAAGCTACAGCTGATGTTTCTTTTTGCACTCAAATCTTCCTTTCCAGTGTTTCCCTCTGTTCATTGCTCATTTTGCTGTCCGCAAGTCAACAAATTGGTGTCTTGTGAACTGCTTTGGGAAAAAAAAAATTGAGATCTTTATCCAAGAACCCTTAAATTGGAGTAAATTGTGTTCCATCACGCATGTATTTTTTGTAGCATTGCCCCTCCTGCAATGCGACGACTACCGATGTGCACAATAAAATGTCAGTGCTGAAACGATGCATTGTGCAGCCCAACCCCATTGCATCAGTGTTGATCAGAAACTGTAAAGACTACCTATAAATTATTTCTCCTGTGAATGACACCTGCCTCCTTTAAACTAGAAGCAGCAGTAAATTCAGATGGCACCTTTTTGTGAAAAAAAAGGTGTTAAGTGCGCTGAAACGGCCGAAACATTTATATTCAGTCCACAGTCTGTTGTTTATTTATCTTTAGCTTCATGCACAGACTCCTAATGGTGCCATGTCAGCTGTCTCACATGGCGATTTTCACAAACAAGTCCTTTGCTTTTCTCCTTCAAATCACGACAGAATACAAATAAGCAGCCCTGTAATTAGTTCACTATCACTAAGCATAGGCTATTAGCCCTGAAATGTGGCACGTCTTTGTTTTTCAATTTTTCTTTCCATTGTGGCGCTAACAACTGTGATTGATTATGTATTCCTGGCCGGGGAATTGACAAGGCGAACTTGTTGGCGTGCATTTTAATGTCTATGCCCATGTGTGTTGTGTTGAGTTTGTGTGCACATGGTCGCTAATGTGTTTTTTCGCATCTGTGTGGTTCTGTGGTTCGTGTCCATTAAGGAGATCTCATTAATCACACTAGTCTCTGACCCCGTCTCTTCACCTCATATTTCTACTCAGTCATCCACAAAC
Organism: Acanthochromis polyacanthus; assembly: GCF_021347895.1. Classification (NCBI taxonomy): domain Eukaryota; kingdom Metazoa; phylum Chordata; class Actinopteri; family Pomacentridae; genus Acanthochromis; species Acanthochromis polyacanthus. Next base: position 25,634,797 of record NC_067121.1, read on the forward strand.
AAGGTACTCTGTCAAAGACTTCAAAGTCACTTACATTCCACCCCTATCATTCCCAAGCCACAGCCAGGGTGCTTTCTAAACTACTCCAAGCCCTTACGTGGACAGTAACAGAGCGTCGTCCTTGTGAAGAAATTTGGAGGGGAATCTACAGCGTGTCAGCAAAGCAAATTGGCTGATTGTGAAGGGTAGGGTGGCAGAATGTACCTATATGTTTCTGTGGGGGTTAGTGTATGTGTGCGTGTGCTAACAGATGAAGAAGGGACCAATCCTGCTGGTGTGTAATGTATCACTGTCTGCCCCCTACCCACTCTAACACATATGTTGGCACACAAACACACACACACAGCCAGACAGCCACAACGTGACCCCCAGCGCCCCAATGGCGAGAGAGATGTCTGCTGGCTGACAGTGTGTCAGCAGGCCCAGATAAACTCAGCCACCAGCTCTTCACAAAGCTTGTCCTCCCTCCTGCTGACCAGCGAGACGTTTCCACACCGCTGACCGTGTGACCTCACCTTCCCCGAGTCCTTTACACAGCCTGCTAAGCACTGCTGTATCTTATAAATGAGCGGTCACAATTTGGTTGCTGAACCATGTTAGGAGATACACACACTCTTCAAAGTGCCCTGATTTTGACTGGGATGAATTTAAAGCTACTTTTTTCGTGGACAAAGTGCTCAAAGGGCTATGTATATTACAAAAGTGTCAGATGGAGAGCGAAACAGACCTAAAAAAGAGTGAATATTAGACTTGCATTTGTCAGGTGGCCAGAAACGGAGCTTCAGTTCAGGACAAATTTATAGTGTCTGTGAAAAGTATTCATCCACCTTTTGCTGCCCTGCATTGAATCATGACTATAATTTAAATGTATTGATTTATTTATTTTTTTTACAAAATTTACCATTCAGTAATGCAAATTAAATGAAATACATATACCATGAAATAACTGATTTTATAAGTATTCACTCCTTTAAACTGACTTATTTCATTTAACATAAAGGCACAGCCAGTTTGTACTAGAAGCCAGACTGTTAGTTAAATAATGCTCATCTGAGTGCAGTGAATATGTCTCAAGTGACTGCAGTATAAAGACGTGAGTATCGTAAAGGTCCAGTCCAGTGGTGAATCAATACTCCTGGCTGACAAAAGAATACTCCAAGCAACTCTATGAAAAGTTTCCTGAAAAGCAAAAATCAGAGGGTGAATACAAGAAAAATTCAAAATTGTTATTTATCCCTTGGAGAACAAATAAATCCATCGTTAAGAGATGGAAGGAATATGGCACGTGTAAATCACTGCCTCAAGCAATCCATCCTCAAAAATTAAGTGAATGTGCAAGAAAGAGACGAGTGAGTGAGGCCACCAAGACACCTATGACTCCTCTGAAGGAGTTACAAGCTTCAGCAGCTGTTATGAGAGAGATGCATACAGCAACTGTTGCCTGAATTCTCCACAAGGCAAAACGTTATGAGAGAATGACAGAAAAGTCACTGTTAAGAAAGCTTGTATTCAGTCTTTGACTGGGGCTCACCGGAAAGTCAACAGGAAGAAGGTTCTTGATGAGAACAAAATTGAGCTATTTGACCATCAGGCTACATGCTATGTTTGGCAGACACCAAATACTGCACGTTGTCACAAACACACCAGCTCTGAGGCATGGTGGTGGCAGCATCATGATGGATGTGGGGATACCTCTAGGCAGCAGTCCCTGGAAGGCTTGTACAAGTACAGAGTAACATGAATGCAGTAAAGTATTTGGAAGTCTTGGAGGAAAACCTGATATGGTCCACAAGAGAACTGTGACTTGGGGGAAGATTTGTTTTTCAGCAAGACAATAACCTAAAGCATACAGCCGAAGCTACACAGACATGGTTTATCGACAACAAGGTCAGAATCAGAGCCCAGACCTTAATCCAACTGAGAATTTGTAGCTTGACTTGAAAAGGGCTGTTCGCTTAGAATCCCCGTTTAACCTGACAGAGCTTGAGTAGTTTTTCAAAGCAGAATGGAGTGAAATGGAGGCGTACAGATGTGCTGATTAAAACCTATCCACACCAGCTCAATGCTGTAACTGCAGCAAAGGAGCAGCTAATATATACCAACTTATCATTATTCAGTCATTTATTTTGTTTCACATTTATTATTAATTGACATTCCTTTGTAAAACCCTGCTTTCATTTTGACATGAAAGAGTCATTTTTGTAAACCCTTGTCAAAAAAGCTTAAATTATACTGACTTTGATTAAATATTGAAAAGCAGTAAAAGGGCTAGGGTTCGTTGCATGCTTGCTGTCTGTGTAATTAAGCTACGAAATTTGTCTTAGCTATATATATATATATATGTCACGTGTATGTGGATTTACATATTATGCCATTGTTGTATTTTTACAGATTGCTGCACTGCCTCTAAGTGACCAGAAAAAATCAATTAACACTTACTTTCGATTTCTTTTCTGCATAATGTGGCTCCTGTAGCTTTTCAGGGTATTTTCAAATGCATTACAAAAACAAAACACACTATATTTGATGAGGAAAATGTATTTTCTCAAAAGAAATCCGTCTTTGAGACACTTGCCTCCTGTCCAATACAGTGGAAGTGAATGGATGTGCCCTAAGCACTGAAGATAATAATGAAAAAATCTACAGAAACAAGTCTTTTTTTAGTGGGAGTGCAACTCTTACTCGCTTTTCATGACTAATTCTTCAGTGGACACAACCTGAAAAATGCCAAGAGCACCTTTTGACATATTTTCTCCTAGCCTCTCCTTGGTTCTTTATTATTCACTACTTTATTTTCTCTCTCTCTTTCTTTCTCATGCACAAACACACACACACACCTACCTGCGTCCAGTCACCTCCAGCGGGAAGCAGAATTGGGCTGTCTGTCAAATCGACAACCTTAAAAGGGCACACAACCCTGTAGGAGATATTAATGAATGAAATACAGCACTGACACACACACACACACACACACACACACACACACACACACACACACACACACACACACACAGTGGAAAATCTGCCTTAACTGAGACGGCCCAGCATCCACCGAACCAGCTGTTCTGCATCACCTGCATCTATTTTGGACACACGCGACTTCCCCGCCCTTCAGACTGACTGTTAGTTTTTAATTTAGCCTCATGCACTCAGGAAGCGTTCAGATGAGGAGGGGAGCAGGGACGAGGAGTCAGGGTGATGAAGCTGGCATCCACCTTGTCAGCGCGTGTTAATCAGAGCACCTGCCTCAGTAAATATAGATTTTGCTTGAAAATGTGAACTACACATTGACTTTTCAGATTGTTAAAGCAGTGCCACCATTATCCTCATTAACATTTAACAGATTATCTCCATTACTGCGGCTTAGATGTGTAATGGATGAGAGAGTCAAGAGCATTGTTTCCTCTATTGCACTGTCATAGCAGAAAATCTGGCAGCGCACTTGGTCCTGACAGCGTATCCAGTGTCTGGTTCTTTCCATTTTTCCTGTCACTCCTCTCCTACTGTGTGTCCCCTTGACTTTATCCTTGACTTATTGCTTTGATAATGAAGCCGGGAGATAAAAATCTCCCATTGTTCACTGTTATTCTAATAAGGAGATGATTCTCATTACTTGGATTTTGTGTGTGTGTGTATGTGTGTGTGTGTGCGCGTGCGTGCGTGTGTTTGCATGCATACAGTATGTTTTCTGACCTTGGCAACATCCACATACTTCTCATGAGAGCCAACATTGGCAGAGTGAAACAGACACAGCTTTTCGTTTCTCTTTTTTTTTCTTCTCCAACAACACTTAATAAAAAAATAAATCGTCCGTCTGCTTCGCTGCTGTTTATTTGTGCATCTTCATATTGATGTGAATGCAAATGAGTTTTCTGTGTACACTAATTCTGTATGCAATCCCTTAATATTTGCATCCGTGTCCCAATCTTCTTTGCAGGAGATGTTCACGCCAGAGTGTAAGTTCAAAGAGTCGGTTTTCGAGAACTACTACGTGATCTACTCGTCCACTGTGTACCGGCAGCAGGAGTCAGGACGGGCCTGGTTCCTTGGCCTCACCAAGGAGGGACAAGTCATGAAGGGCAACCGGGTCAAGAAGACCAAGCCCTCCTCACACTTTGTGCCCAGGCCCATTGAAGGTATGAGAAAGTCTTGTAGAGATATTGTATTTGGCACAGCTATGGAAGAGATGTTTTTAATGCTTTGTTTGTTGTTGCCTTTCTTCGTTTATGAATATACTTCTCATTATACTAGAATTATATATATATATATATATATATATATATATATATATATATATATATATATTTACTTTGGAAATGTTCTATCCATTTAATGACAATATGGTCAGTGAGAACCAATACAAATGCCATTATGTATATTCTGTATGTAGGCATCTGTCTTAGTTTTAAAGCAGCTCTCCATCAGTACTAGTCCATCTGTAACACACACAAAAAAAGAAGTCTAAACTTGTCTTCTCCAGCTTTGGAGGAACTTCCCAAAGTTTAAAAAGATCAATTTTCCAAACTTTTTAATCGTCGTTGGCCTGAGACCTGAAAATTGTAATAAAAGATAATATTGAGTTGTATTATGAGAAAGTTGGCTCAAATGGGTTTGGAGCTTGACCCACGCTACAGAGTAAAGGCATCTGCTGTTTCATTTACAGCCATTGCTTTTCAAACGTGTCTCTTGCGAGTGTTCCAGCTTCATGGAGGTGCAATACCACACTGAACAAAAATATCAACGCAGCATGAACAACTTCAAAGCGTGACCAGTGCACAGACTTGGACCAGTGACGATAAAAGGTCACCTTAAAATGCGGTTTATTCAAATGACACGATGCCACAGATGACAAGAGAAAGACGAGAAGGATGCTGGCAGTCAGCTAGGGCCACAGCCAGACACTTGAATGTCCACAACTCCATTTGTCATCTAAGAAATAGTTTCAGACAGCACTGGATAGACATGTCCAACAATGCAATTCTGTCCCCTAAAATGTCTGCCAACTTCACCGAGTTCTTCAGGAAGAGTGGGACAACACTTCACAAGCCAACATCAGCAATGTCATCAAATCTGTTGCAGATGTTCGGGACTACACAATTCAAGTGGTGGCTACACGTGTAGGACTTGTGATTTCCAGTGTTTCTTTTTATTTCCAATATAGTGCATACTTGGTAGTTTCATAGTGTATGTTCTGTTTTCCAGATGCTGTGTAACAGAGCAAAAAATAAAAAAATCCTTAATTCTCTACATTTAAAAGGATGGATAGAATTTGATAAATTATTACATGCTGCGTTTATGTTTTTGTTCAGCATAAATCACTGAAGTACCTCTTGAAAAGCTGCATGAATTCTAAGGGATGAGGTTGCATTGAAATTTGATTCAATTATAGCATAGCATTCACAAGCGGCACTGAAAAACAAATCCATTAAAAACAGTGATAATATGGCAGCAAGATTCCAGAAAGAATGCATCAGAAAATGTGAAAAAATGTTTGGTTCAAAAGCACTATAAAAACAGTTACAATAGTAGCAAAAATAAAATACAAAAATCAGTATATTTAGCAGATATAAATACATAAAACTTTGTAATTTTGCAGTCTTACACTGTAAAAGACTGAATTTTTATCTGTTAAAATACAATTTTTTTGATGTAAACAGTAAACTATTTTTTCTGTGATTTTGCTACATATTATCTGTAATTTAACAACATGGAGGAAATCTGTAAAATAACAGTAAAATGTCTTTAAAAATCACATTTAAAAATGTTCATTTTTTTACAGTGTATATTCATTCATCCAACTCTGGTTTTCAAGTATCAGGCTTAGGAAGAATCTCTAACTTTTGTTTAGCCGTTGTGGCTACAGATCTATTTTTAACCTCCTGTATGTTTCTTGTGGGAGCAGACTAATATCCGATAGATATTATCTTGAAAACTTGTCCAGTAGTGTGATAAAAAAAAGTGCTGACATTGCCCTAATTCCCTTGTCTTATCCCTCTCAGCCTGGTATAATTGTCCCAGCCTCACTCCTGACCTTGTCTCTGTCTGCGCATCCACATCTCTTCAATCTGCTCTCCATTGTCCTCTTTCTGAGCTCCTCCTCTCTTTGTCCTCTCCTCTTCTCTCCCTCCGTCGCTTTCCCTCTCTTTGCATCTCTGCCCACACAGTTTGTATGTACAGGGAGCCGTCACTGCATGAGATAGAGGACAAGCACCGCTCCAGGAAGAGCTCAGGGACTCCCACCATGAACGGAGGGAAAGCTGTCAATCAGGACTCCACATAGCACCGGGGGGAGGGGCTTCCAGCGGGGGGGAGTGGCCTCATCCTGACTCAGGGGAGGGGGCCATAGGAAAACTCACCGCCCCCGCCCCCCAATATACGCACCACCATGCCCTCTGACAAAACCAGAGGGTGTTGCGACGACAACAAGGAGCTATTACTGTACACTCAAGACAACAAAAACTGAACTCTTGCCTGTGAAAACCTTTTAGATGAATTAATATGAAACCAGAGGATATATATGAAGAAAATCATTTTCAATCAGGACTTGACCAACATTTTATGCAAAAAAAGAGAAAAAGCTGTGATAAACAAACAAAGTAATGGTGGTCTCCCTTCACACAAATACGAATATCTGTCATTTTCAATTTATGCTGTGAAAAACAAGCTTTAATACGTGTTCAATTTTCATACACTGAGTTTTTTTTTTCTAAATGCTATTGCACTCTCATATGCTTTGTTGTGTTATTGTTGTCAGTAATAACTATACCACCATCATCAGCATCATTATAATCATCATTACTAATCCGTTTATCTTATCATCCCAGTTACTATCATGGTTATTCTGGCTTTCTTTTCGTTTTTGGGACTAAAAGAAAGTATTTTTTTAATTACTCATGTTTTTTCTCTCACAGTTTGATCTCGAATGCACTGTCACACCACTTTATTCTGGTGCGAGGGTAAAACAAATGAAAGTATCGATTGCTCTCTATGTTGGAGTCCAATGGAAACAGAGTGCTAAGGGTAGGATGTAATTTACTCAGGTGTGTACTGTAAGTTAGACTAATGTGACTAATAGGACACAAACTCCCCTATGTTGTCCTGCTACTGTGGCAGGACAGGACTGATACAAGCAATATAATAGAGAGCAGCCTAGCAAGTCTCTAAATAATACTAATAACAGCTGACAAGACATCGCCGTGGTCGGTGTGTTTGTCGGTAGAAAAGACTGACAAAGAAAGTTGCGTAAGTTGGTAAAAGTTGGAATCAAAGGAAACCTGTTTTGATATAGCTTCTGTATAATCTTAACATTTGCCAGGACTTTTAGGTTAAAAGTAAAGAGATGTCCACACTTGTCAAAAGTGACAAAGAAATAGTATTCTCTCCAGAAGCTGAGAGGAAGATAATGACCAGCATCAGCACTACGAGCCATGGCCGAAAACGGTCACCTCACGTTTGCACCTCAAGAAACACAGACCCCTTTCTCTGCTGTTAGCTATAACAACAACTCTCAAAATATAACTATATACCAGTATTCATGCTTTTGAACTATACGGACAAATCCTGAAATATTCTTTGATTGAGGACTTCTGCTGTTTTTCTAAGCGAGAGATAGAAATGGGCATTGTTTTGGCAGGCCTAGCAGCGGAGGGTTGTGTCGACTAATTTCCAAGAAGTTCTACTGTTTCTGTTACTTTTATTGTGAAATCATTAGTGGGTTTTCAACACTGGTGGACAGGGTGCCTGACTGTTTAATAAACCACTGACCTGACGTGGATACTTTCAATGTAAGGTCGCAATCATTTCAGCTTTCCCAGCACAATGGAAGCAGAATGTTTCATTGAGGAGCCAGTTCATCTGGATTTAGCCAGGTGTGAGGAGGATGCTTTACCAGTCTTGGTGAGGTAATCTCACGGTTTGTTTTTTCTGAAATGGTAACACATGCACTCTCCATCCCTCCTGGTTTTGTGACCCATGAAATGAGCCATTTAGCTGCATTGTGGAGGAAAGCTTCTCTTTCATAAATCAACATACTGACAGGGCTGTATAAACAAGGTTAATTGACTGGTACACCACATACGCTGTGTACGCTGCTGAGCTCATTCCTAATCCCCAATTAGTTTGTCTAACTCAGGAAGTCCTACAGTTGTTCCATGAATGGGGCCAGACATGAAGGCTGGTCCGCCCATTTGTCCAGCGCTTGTTGCACAAAGGCTGACACCGGTGTGGTGTTTAAGGATTGGGGTAGATGGTGTTTTTAATCATTAACGCGATACACAGCTAAGCCTAGCCAGCTGGCTGAAAAAGGAAGCAGGCGAGACAAAGCATGGCCATAGCATGACTGTAAGAGTTGATGTAAGTTTGATTTATGGTGAGATCTAATAAGAGAATTTGGGGAGAATAGGTCTAAAACTTTTATATGCAACGTTTTGATCAGTATTTTAGCGAGAGTTTATACACCTCTCCGATATCTGGCTGGAAACCACACGCTCGGTTGGTGGTATGTACAGTAAATAGCACACATTCAGTTGCACAGAGCAAAGCGCAGTGATATACCATCATGGATCTGGAAGGGTCTTCCACCTCTGGCCTGGGTCCACAGCTGATGCAAGTTATCTGCAAGAGCTAATGGTAGATTAGTTCAACTTCCACAGCACCTACTGCATAACAGTGATACATACAGTATATTAGACGTGACACTGAGAGTCAATAGGCAAGACCAGCATATAAATATCTTTTTACAGAGGTTTATATTGGTGCAAATGAGGTACATGTGGATTTAAAGCAATGCATGTAATTGGATGTACTCAATGTCAACTGTTGACAGCAAAATGGAAGGATTTGAGAAAGGAATGTATAAAGCGAGGTGGTAAAAATAGCTGATGTGAGACAGCAGTAACGCAAAGCACTTTTAACGTGGGTTTATTGATGTATGAAAGGTTGAGCGAAGGCTTCGGTTGTATGAGATATTAAATATAATTTAATATTTTTCTGTTTGCAGATGATTTCACTGCATTGGAACACGCTCATATATGCATTATGAATTGTGAGATGACATAAAAAATATGCATTGATAATAAAAATCAGAATGAAGTTAGTGATTGTTTAAGAATAAAGACTATGTTATCAAAAAAAACTTTTCACCTACGCAGTGATTGATTCAGTGTGTTGTGGATCACGGCTGACTTTTTAAAAAAATATATTATTAATGTTGCTCTTTACAACTTGAGAGGCAGCAGAATAAGCAGACAAACAAATCCATCAATGTGTGTTGTTCTGCGCTTCAAATTCGGAAAGCGCAATCCGTTTCCTCTATCATTCACCGGGAGTGATTTATCTCCTCACTAGCCCCTAAATCCGATGTGTCATTTTGGGATGGCGCTCCTTCGCCCTTAATTCTCCTGTTGTCATGGAAACAGACCTTCCGTGCCGTCTGCAAGGAGAATGAGGAGGAGGAAGAGGAGAGGAGGAGGATGAAGGCTCCCTTGACTTTCAGGACGTGGCTTGTATTCTCTCCTGCATGATGGCTGCAGCACAGAGCAGCAGGGTGTAGGGGGGATATTTGTTTATTTTAGTTTTTTCATTCTCTTCTATTTTGGTGTTTCCTTCAGTTACAGTAAACAGCTGACAAGAGTGCTGGCCTGTAACCTGGGGGACAATATGTACTCGCAATAAGATACAGACAAAAGAAAAAAACGATAGAGGGAAAGGAAGTTGAAGGCAAAAGAAACTACTACTACTTTCTCCATCTCCTGCATTGAACTAGGGATGTTATTTTTTTATTTTTCTTTCTCCCCTGACAAATCTACTGTGATACACACACTGTCTCACACACACCAGATATGTTTTCTCATACACATTTTGTCATTCCAGTCCTGGGTGTAATTTATCTAGTGTATTGATTCATCTTTACTTCAAAGAAAGCTCTGGCATATACAGTAATTGAAAATGTCTACAGTGGAAGAAGTCTTCAGCCATAGAGACTTCATGAGACTTTATTTGGGAACAGCAGTCCTTTGAGCTAAATGCTGATGTTTACATTAGGCTCCCATTGCCGATTCTTAGCCTGTATGTTTACCAGGTGCACTACCACAGTATGCTATATTGGTATGCACCAAAATGAAAATACAGCTGAGGCTGATCAGAATTACAAGTTTTGAAAAAAATATACAAATCAATATTTTGACTAGATGATGGATCGAGATGAACAGTTAAGTTGACATCTGAGCCAGTAGTTGCGGAAAAATTCAATGCAAAACCAGAAATGTCAGCATGGTGGTGCTCAGAAAAAGTCATTGGAAAGTCACTGGATGTCCAAGTCATTCAGTTTTATTTTGTGAGAATGATGCAAGTCTTGCGTCAATTCACCCTGTACAAACTGAGATATTTAAGATAATGGAAAACTTCACACGCCTGATGCCACAAAAAAAAATTGTAGAGGATCTGAACTCTGGCAAACTCATCCCCGGCATGAATCTTTGTCACCATTGAAGGACAAAGAAATTTCTTTTAAGTAACAAATATGCCGACCTGCTGGAGGTGCTAGTCAGCTGATTCATCAACTGGGTACGATAAAAATATGTACAAACCTTCATGACCTTCCATCCAATAAAAGTTTCACTTTTAAGTCTGGAAATCTTGCTGTCTATCCTGCTACCATGCGTCATGTAGCAATATTAGCTTCTCAGTACTGGCTAAGTGAGTCTGAAAGATGTAAACAACACTTCATTGAAATGATTCAAGCTGTCAAAATCTCAGGATAAGCTACGGTGGTTGTGTTCGGATTGTGTTTTTCTGTGAAAATGAGTAAATCAATTAGGTCTCCATTAGAAATACTTGTTAACTATTCCAAGCTAATGTAAGCTAGGCTAATGTTGACAAATCATTGCTGTTGGCCTGTACAGAAACCAATACATAATATCACTCATTTTATTTCCATCCAGATATGGGTTTAACCCTCAGAACAATGAGCTAAAACATCTCAGGTTTTATCATCTCTACTTCTACCCCGGTAATTAATTTTCACTAAGCGTAGAAGTCAGTCAAGGTCAGCTATTTAGACTCCTGTTTGGATACGCTTTAGAAGGCCGTGAACAGTAAACAGCTCGAAGGCCACTCTGCAGCTCTCCTCTCTTGCTGACCTCTGCTACTGTCCTCCCCCACCTCCCCCTTTCTTTCCTCCCGTGAAGAAGAGGCCACCTTCAACACAAATATCCTGCAGACAAGGATGGGAACATTGCAGCTTTAAAACAAAAATAACAAATGATTTAGTGCTGCATTGATATCAGCTTCAAACTTTATTCAAAGCAAGGCCTCGGCAACCTCCAAATATTATTTGTGATGGTGAGCTTGACAGTGCAAATGTTGCACAGAGTATATTCCTAAATCAAAATACCCTTTGTTTTCAAAGACAAACATCTGATCGCACAGCCAGGAATCATTTTAGCCAACAAACTGGCCTCTGCCCAAAGCTTCACAGCAACCTGGGCATTCAGGATAATTCAGGACACAATGTTTTGAAGGTTTTCTGAACTTGTCTACAAACATTTCTTAACCTTGAGTGAGATATGGAATATGTTAAGTTTACTTCCACCGATGCAGGCAACTGGTGTAAGCTCCCATCCCTTTTAATTGAACTGATCCAGTGTGAATGTGACTTGCACGTCATCCTGAGGAGGACATACACTACGAGTCAAACGGTTGGACACGCCCTCTCATTCAATGTTTTTTCTTTATTTTTTACTACTTTCTACATTGTAGACCCATACTGTTATGTAGAAATCACAACTATGAAGCAACATATATGGAATTATCTGGCAAACAATCAACGGTGAAATAAGTCTAAATATGTTTTAGATTTTAGATTCCCCAAAATAGCCACCCTTTGCTTTGATGACAGCTTTACGCACTTTTGGCCTTTTCTCAGTGAGCTTCATGAGGTAGTCACCTAATTGTCACTTCTCAGGTGAAGGAAGACACATTTCTACAGTAACTGTTAAGAGGAGACTGTGTGAACCAGGCCTTTATGGTGAAATAGCTGTTAAGAAACCACTGTTAAGGAAAAGCAACAAGCAGAAGAGATTTGCCTTGGTCAAGAAACACAAGGAATGGACATTAGACCAGTGGGAATCTGTGCAATCCAGATGGCCTGGGATGAGATGGACCTCAGAGTGAAGACAAAAGGTCCAACAAGTGCTCAACATCTCTGGGAACTCCTTCAAGACTGTCAGAAAACCATTCCAGGTGACTACCTCATGAAGCTCTTCCAGAGAATGCCATGAGTGTGCAAAGCAGTAATCAAAGCAAAGGGTGGCTATTTTGAAGAAGCTGAAATATATAACATGTTTTGATTAATTTCCCGTTTTTGTTTCCTACATAATTCCATATTTGTTCATTCAAAACTTTGATGCCTTCAGTGAGAATCTACAATGAAAATAAAGAAAAACCATTAAATGAGAAAGTGTGTCCAAACCTTTGACTGGTAGTGTAATTGTGTACACTGTATTTCACAGCAAATCCATTGAGCTGATGCCATATTTCAGCCTGGATCAAAGTTGTGATTCCTTGAAATGTAAAATCAATCTCTTCAGCTTTATCAGATCTTTTAATTTTAAACATCTTATATGTTTCTTGTACTGCCAACCTTAAGTGAGATTGTGTTGTATAAAAAAAATTCACATCTCGGTGACAGAAACAGCAGCCACGGCATTTAGTTAATTTCCCTGAGAACATTGCATAATAACATACTTTGATACTTGAATCAGCTGTTGTTCATTTAAGAGTAAAAGTTAATTCAGTCATTTACCAGTTAAATGTTTCCCCCCTGTAGCCTATTATCTAAATTTCTCATCCCATGGTGCCACGTAATTTTGTTTTCTCCTCTTTGCTCCGAAACCGTCTGCGTTAATGTGACAGATTTGTGGCAGGCACGTCAATGTACTTTAAAGGTCACAGCTGGCTCAGTTTACAACTTCTCCGTGATGCAGAAATCCCTTCTTCAGGATTATGTCAAGTTAAATTCTGTTACAGAAGCTACTTGTAAAAATCTGCTGTCAAATTCTTTTGACACCATACAAAACCATAACACTGGCATCCAGGTCATAACTGTTCAGTGCTTCAGTAGAAGGAAACTTGGCTACTTTTTGATATTTCACCTCTTAATCAAGAGTCTTCTTCAGGCCTAACTGGTGGGGAGGGCCTGGTATTTACTCAACAACCCAAAACTCTCATGATTTAAGGTGTAACTGATGGTAAGAATGTGAGCGGGAGGTGATCTAAGCAGGAAAAAGGTCTGTGACACCACTTATGACAGGCACTTATACAATTCTGAGATCACTTCCAGGGTAGTTTCAACATCACTCACACTTTGAGTCATGTGAGTTTACCTGGTATTCCCTACTAGTCAATCAGAACTGAAGGAAGACTCTTAGATAAGAGATAAAACATCCTTATAACCAAAAAGAAGTCCAGCTGTCTTCTACTGAAGCACTTGAATTATTGAATGACAGATCTGACTGCAGTAAGTGCATAGGTTCTGGATTAATCTGGGTTACTAACAGAGGCATCTATTTACAGCCTGTATCGTTGTTTATGCAGACCTGCTCATGAGATTGTTTGTCTTTTGCAGACTCATGAGTCCCCGAAGCAGAAACATTCTTTTAAGCGAGGCATTCTTCCTCTTCCATTTCGGTCTACTTCTTTTTGTCCTGTTGTTTTGATATGTGCCTGCTCCTCTGAGACTCCACTTGTTTCTCTTTTCGCATCCTCTCAGGGAGAGAATGAGGGAACTCCTACTCAGAAGTGGGACATTCAGTTCTGCTCATTAAAAATAATTGGTCTGTGTTCAATTAAGGCTCAGTGATGCTCCTTTGATCTTGCTGCCTTAGTATTTTTTATCTGATAGCCTGAGAGTGATAATAAAGGTCTGAATGAAGTGAGCTCTGACGGTTATGAAGTCCGCTGCGATGAGATGATACAAACAAACCGCTTTACCTTGTTTTCTGTGCCTCTTTTTCTCTGTGATTTGCTGCTTTTGGCTTCTCCTGTTTGCAGATCAATACTGCGAGGAATGCTGCAAACAAACACCAATACAGGAGGCAAAAGACACGCAGAAGTTCATGCACGCTGTACACATGCTCCCACACACATTGTAAACCCACTCACCCAGCTGCCTGCCCACACACTTTGTATTACTTACTCTCACACACTCTATTACTTTATTGAGGGAGCTCTGCAGCATGAGCATGTTAATGTGCTGGCAGTGGTTCCTGTTACACTGGAAAGCTGTTCTGTTGAATCCCAATAGCCCAGGGACAGAAGGCATACTAAGCCAAGCTTTGACTGCAGTTATGCTCCAACACTGTTACTTTAATAATTTTCTCTCTCATCCCCTTGCTCATCCTCTTTGAACCTTTCTCTTTCCCTGCCTTCCTCTGCTTTCTCACTTTCCTAATCTCTATTCCCTGACCGCCCTCCCTATCCAATTTGATACGTCTGCTCAATCTAGCCTAACCTTTTCAGCAAACTATGTCTATTCTATTTCTCACCTTTGTGTTCCACCCACAGTCTTCCTTACCTGGTTTATGAGTCGATGTAATTCTCATTGAATTCGCCCCAGTTTTACATGCATGCATGAGTCATACACAGTAAAGATCAATGCATTTTTGAACAGTAGGGCCTATAGGATATGCATTTCTGCTGGGCTACCTAAACGCATGATCATCAATGCAATAATAAATTATGTTACATCAGCACACATGTGTGTTTCTGGGAATATGTAAACGGCACACTCACGCAGAGATGCTGCACACGTGAGATCTTTTGTCTCAATGCAGATTCCTTACTGAGGCTACAGCGCTATACATAGGGAGAAGGTAATGATGTGCTTCCACTGCGTAGTGCAATCAATGGCTGCAACCACTGATGCTGATGATGTTGTTGTGATCAGTTATTTGTAGAGATGTAGAAGGTTGTCTGTAAAACTGGTTCAAAGCTCGGATTATTGCTGTGCTGTTCTACCAAACACCAAACACACTGCAGACATTTATTACATCTAAAGTCTATATGAATGTCTATATGGATGACAAAGAGCAGAACAGCCTCCTCTGCTGGAGCGAAAATAATGTGACACTAACAGAAGACGGACATTGTAGAAATATATACTGTTGTCCATTTGATCGATGAATAGCCGCCAGTAATCCTGATTGATTTGCAATACAACAGATGCAACATCGACTATAACACTTATTCCTATGGGTCAGTGGAGCGTGTTTTGGCATCAAGGAAGCCTGCAGAGATTTTTCAGCTTTCCTCAGGCCTCATTCAACAATGTTTCTTTCACAAGTGGGACAAACAAGGCTTTGTAGCAGCATTTCCACTGTGGCTGTTCATTTAATGAGCACTAAATATGCCAGACTGTCTACTTTAAATAATGCAGGCACAAAGGATCAAGGTCAGCTATTGGTCGAGTGACTGCAGGACTGCAAGTCTTGCTACATGTCTGAATAGTTTAGAAGCAACCGAGACATTGACATTTATCAAATTACATTGTCAACAGTTTCTGTAGCATAAGTAGAGAAGAGTCAAAATGTGAGCAGTGACTCAGTAATGTTACTTACAGCCACATCATCTGAAAGATTTCCAATATTAAGGCACAGGTCTGAAAAGAACAAGTCAGGCTGTAGCACCAAGAGTCCCGAGTACTGAACTGAGCACAAGCGTCTTTAAAAACTTATGAATTCAACTTTTTTTTGTAAGTTAAAAGAGGTGATAATTCTTGTTTCAGTCTCGCTTAAAAACAGCTGATTCATAGGAGGAATCTAAGTTCAAAGTATGCAAATTAATTTAATGCTCTCTTCACAAACAACATAAGGGGGTCAGAAAAAGAAAATTCCGTCCACGTAGTTCCTGAACTATTGTCATTCAAACATGGCCTAAGATTTCAATGTGCAACAAGATCGTGCTAAAAGGGGTCAAGGCCAAGTAAAAAAAACAAAAAAACTGATGAAAACACTTTCATCCAAGATTTTTGCTGTGGTCACTTAATTATGCAAGTAATTATGCAACTGTAACTGTATACTGCAAATATGCAAGATTTCTCTCATAATCTTTGTAAAATTACAGACCAATCCTTCTTTTTTTGTTTATTTTCACTAACTTTATCTAATTTTAGAAATATATTAAAATTAATGCACTTGATTTTAACATTCATCTATTAAATACAAAGGGTATCTTTATATTTTGTAATACATTTCAGTGTTTATGTCAAAAAATGTACATTTTCTAAAAAAAATACATTTTTCAGATTTTTCAGTCACATGCTTTTATTGGTATTTTAGATTAGACATGCAAATTCACAGTTTATTTTCTATCCATTTGCTTTATCTGTTTTTGTATTTGAAAAGTACACAAAAAGTCTATAAAATTATATTTTTTTGTGGGATTGTTGAAGATCATGCATTGAGCTGTGTCATATCCAAAGATAATATCAGTGCATATTATCAAGGAATCATCATTGAAATTAGCATGAAATAACCAAATACAGAGATCTGTTGGGATAGTGGCAGTTTTCTAGGCAAGCTGGATTATTTGCAGAAAGTCAAAATGTGAGTAGGCTACATATATACTTGCATAAAACCGCTAAAGAGTTTACTTTCAAGCATCTCCTCCAATAAATACAGTAACAGTCAACACTTCACTACGTTTCTCTGGCCTACCATGTTTTCCTTTGGTATTTTAAGTCAGTAATAACTGAAAGAACAAAACTAAATCTTAGCTATGAAAAGAAACGGATAGGATTCAGTTTATGATCTCTGTCACTTCAGTGAGAATGAAGTCAGCAGGCAGCCCAGGTTTTCCAGAAGAAGACGAAGCAGCTGGGCCGGCGAGTGGCAGTTCTGAAGCTGCTGCCCACTCCACGCCGATTCTTCTCCCGTTTCTCTGTGTCTTCAGGTTCATGGAGGATATTTTCATTCTCAGATTTGAAGATTTTGTAGAACAAGTCCAACAGGTTCTGTTTCTTTGTTGTGTCCTGTGGGGGTGGGGCATGTTAACATAAGAATTCTTGACATTTAAAAACTTCTAAATATCATTAAATGTGAAATTTTACACCACCACATCTATATAGTAGTGAAATGAGAAGACATTGCAGCATGTAAATCAGAATTTTAAATTTGTTGCTTATAGATAGAATGAGACTGTTTAAGCTCAATTTCATGGAGGTGCAATTACAAATTTTGTACTACCTTCTTAAGCTTGCAGGGTAACATTTGCAGGGCCAGATTTCAATCACTGGGAGAGGATTGGCCATTTGTGTACAACACATACACAAGGAACCCACATGGGCAAGGGCAACACAGAACAGAAACACATCTTACCTGTCTGTCCTCCAATTTGTCAAGCCGAGACAGTGGATCTTGCTGAAGTTGCCGGTTTTCAAATCCTTCCTCAATATTTGCATTTGCTGTTATAATACACAATGCAAAACATAGAAAAAAAGAAACGCATAACATACGGGCCATCTTGCCTTTCAAAAGTCTCTCCTTGCTGAAAGTTTTTCTTCTTTTTTTGGTGAGACGCTACAACATCCACTGCTGATGTGCACCTTAAATGCACAACACTGTGGGACATCTGTTTTATAAGTAGTACTTAAGCCCAATAAGGGAGGAGGAGTGTGCGGGTTATATGCGTCAGGACCAGCCTCAATTTTGTGTTGGCCCCCATCAGTGCACTGATGCATGTAGCCTGTAATTTATAGCAGTCATTAGCAATGAGACAAAGGGTCTAAATAAGGACATTTTCACCATCCTGGTCTTCCTTAGTGCCATAATATGCATAAACGTGCCGCAATTTGGTTGTAAAAGTGAAGGTCATCCTTATTCTGTCACTGGCGTTACTTTCGAATGCCCTCTTGTTTAAAGGAGGCATCTTAAAGCAAACCGCTGTAAATCAAGTGCTATGTGCACTCATGTGAAATACGACATTAACAGCAGTGACATGTTGGAAATAGTGATTTCATGAACCCTGCTGTGCCGGAAAAGTTGAATCAGCGACTGTGCAGAAGCTCTCGGACATCCAGAGGCCATAAAGGTCATTTTATCATTTGTTGCTCCCTGGTGGGCATATTCAGTGGATCTCTTTAATGAGATTTCTGCTCTGTTTAACTTTACAGTTCTTTTGCAGCTGAATTAAGGTGTCTGTGTCACTAACTGTAATGACTTTGCAGTGATACATGCTTTAAGTATGTCCCTGCATTACATGTACCGCATGTCCAATAGGTCTTTTATTTTGAAAGGGTTATTAGGCTGTAGTTTTTTATTTGGCTAAATCTAATGCTATAATTATAAATTGTAAATTTTGTGTGAATGTAAATGGAAAAATCAGTGTAGATATGGTCTGCTTGTCTTCTCGCTTTGCTACCAGCTGCAAACTTTATTCCAAACGATTTTTTGCAAGCATTCAAATCTACAATCTCCATCTATGACTTGAAATGAAATGATGACTTCAAGCCCATGTCAGGAATACGAAGAAGCATAAGGGTGTGTCCTTCTAAAGCAGGAGACAACCTTGAAGTGCATCAACCTTTCAACAAATCGCCATTCTAACCCAGTTATAGAGGTGTAGAAGCCTGATATAGCTGCCTAAACAATTAGTAAGTGCACTGTCGGGAGCAGAACAATCCTGTTAAGAAGGCTACAGAGAGCACTTTACAGCAAGAGTGTTTCTATCCGCCCTGACAACTGTCTGCACCAGGCCATGTAAGATTTGGATAATTCAAGGTGTCATTCAAGCGCTGCCCGCTTCTGGAATTTCATATGTGTTGAAATTGCAGTTGTCATAAGCTGAGATTTTCTTCCAAATATATTCCAAAAAAATTAATTAGTCAGCGTTACTTCATCACAGGTTTTTAATTCACGCAGGAGGGCTCAGTTCTTCTCCAGCTCGTACTTGTGCTAACTGGGTTTCTTACATAACCAGATGAGGCTGTTTGTTATTTCTGACTCTGGGCAATCAATATGTTGGAATATCTGTGTTCCAAAACGCAACCGTATTTTAAAAGCACAGTTTTGTTTAGGGGCATCATTTTACCTTTTGCATCCATTGACGTTGGTGACAGATAGGGGTGAGTGAGCTTGAATGACTGCTCCTCTGGGGCACATTACTCTACTGTTAGTTTTCTGAGGGAATAGAGTAGAGAAATGAGATGTCGAAATCACGAAACCACAGAGGGTCAGACTGGAAAATGGAAATGATGTGCTATATTTAGATTTTGAAAAAGACATTCGGAATGAATCAGTAAATGAAGACACCATGAAAATAATCATTATTTCTCTTTATTTTTAATTATATTAACAGACCTTTCACTAATTGAAAACCCAAATAGAGATATATAATGTAAAGCAGTAACAATCATTTAAAAAAAAAAAACAGCTTAAAATATTTCCTCTTAAGATCTGATTTTTTTGTCCCAAAGCTACAGAGACGGCCCCGTTTTGATTGCAGCGTTGCTTCCCCACAGCAGATTTAGAAATGGATTGGAAAAAGTTGCAGGCAGTATGAGTCATGGAATTTAATCTTTTCCATGCACCATTTCACATACTGAAATCAAAACAACTGCCTTTAGAGTGAGGGTGAAAATGCCTGCATATTTGTGTCTGAGAACACATCAGAATCCCAAAGCAAGCATCACATTTACAACATCCAGGTGTCACAGGAACACAACTGCCATTTATTTTGTCCTAATTATATATTTCTTACATCCTTCACTGACAGGACGGCACCGGCCCTCTTGGATCACTTGGAATGAAGCACCGAATACATGTCAGTGATATGGTGGGTTAGTTATTTATCATTACACTGGCTGTGGGTTGCACAAATAAGGACATTTGGATTAAAAGAAAACACACAACAACACCTTTTGGTGTTAAATGGAAAATGCAAATGGGTGGTGTAGGTGTTGTGTTTTTATCAGTTAAGGTATACATTGTCACAATTTAGATTTGTCTTGGTAACAGACGCCTTCTTTTCAACACGTCACTTGGTTGTTTTAACAAAATAAAGTGAGAAAGGGAAGAACGCAGATGAAACGTCTAAAATAGAATGCGCGCCTCTGCGGAGAAAAACACTTTGCAACACTCAAATAATTGCACACCTGCGGCACTCTACAGCTGTAACACATAACGACTTTGAGTAATGCACATGATCATCAGAGCTTTTAAAACAACTGCCATTAAAGGTGACTGTTGAAGACTCGTAAACACAGATTTCTGGCAGGAACACAGCAGTTTAAAAAACAGAAACACACAACACAGACTACCTACACAGCATTATCTCACATTTCTCATATTTCTCTACTTTAAATGACACCGGAAATCGACATAATTATTGTTAAAAAGTGTCCCCTCGTCTGTCACCCGTGTTGTGTTGCTGTGGTTTCCTGCAGACCCGGCATCGGCTGATGACACTTTGTAGAGAAGGTCCCTTCACTGTCTGAGGAACCGGTTTACTGTAGGAGAGAATAAAACACCAATATTAGATATGTTACAATTAAAATTAAATAAATCCAAAGCAGCTGCTGTGTACTGGCTAAGTTTAAAATAATGGAAAGTGTAGCTGTAAGTTATCAAATCAGATAACAAGAGAGGCCAATAATATTGAAGAATTTCCTCTAAGACTTGATTCAAACTGTGCTGCAGAGACATCCACCACCGCTTAAACAGAGAGGTTTACCTGAACATGTTGTTCGGGTCGAGGGAGGCCAGCCAGTAGCTATAGGAATCAGGGTAGTAGTTACACGTTCCCCTGCCGTGACACTCGATAAAGGGCACTTGGCGGAAATTTTCTAGACATGAGCCAGGAGAAACCAGGGGCTGGGAGGATCCTTCTGCTCCTGCACCTGTTTGCTAGAATGCATGAAGATGAAAGGAAGAAAATGACTTGGGGAATGGCGGATGATAAGATCCAGGAAGCCAGGCAAAATAAAATATTGGTTTCTTTACCATGACAAATGAGTACCCAGTCCAAAGGGATTCCCAGCTTCTGGGACACTGTGGTATTACAGTTGTCTGGCTGTGGATGGCGATGACACTGGAGGTGGTTTCACACACTGAACACCTAAATCATACATATATAAAGACATCCTTAGCAATGTTTAGTAAGATTTGAATAAAATCCAAGAATTTGACTTTTCAATTAACAGAAAATTCTTGCATTATGTATGTTTGTTATGGAAAAACACACGTGTGCATTCTCTTGTCCCACCTGCTAATGTAGGAAGCCAGTCTGTCCCCAGTGATGGAAACCATGTCTGCAGGCATAGGTGTGTCAGTGGACAACCAGTACGAATAGTCATTACGAGAAGCAAAGCGGCAGGTACTTTCTGTATCACAGAACAGGAAGGGCATGGTGGTGAAGCGAGGCAGACAGCTCCCTGTGGTGCCTGAAAGACAGAGTGAAATGTCAGAAATATCTCATACAATATAGATAACAAATATAATATTTCTGATTATGGAGGTTGTCTTTCCCTTACCAAGGTCCTGACCATGAGCTCTCTCATTTCCATTGATGAAGAGGAAGGAGTAACCACTGTATATAAGGCTGGTGCCATAAGGGCAGACGGGGACCCGGATGCTCTGGCTGTGTCTGACAATCATGAAACTGTCCACATAACCTGGACCCCCTCTGCCGGGCAAACCGGTTGGACCCTTGACTCCTGGGCTTCCAGGTCTGCCTTCTGGACCTGCAGAGTGAAGAACAAAATGTATAGTGAAGTACTGAATGATATCATGTGGTTTGTGAATGTGTGTGGGAAAAGGTGAAGAGTATTGTGCAGCGTTTGTCTCTGCTAACTCGCACTGTTTGCCTGAGGAGTGTGCTTTTAATATCTTCTGGCAAGAAAGCTTCACTGTGAGGGAAAACCATGTTTCTTCTCCACATAATACAATGCTAAACCAATGCAGGTGCTGCTGCAGATAGCTAAACCTGGACTTGAGAGAAAGCACATTCTCTCAGGTGTTTTGCAATGACACCAATCATGTGCATCCTACACAAACCTATACACATGAACACACCTTGCAGTCCTGCTCTTCCTTTCTCTCCTTTGCGTCCAGTAAATCCAGGCTGGCCAGGTGGGCTGGAACCCTGCCTCCCTTTGACACCTGACGGGCCTGGAACAGAAAAGTTTACGACCGGTGTGATATTGGTTAGAAAAACTGTCTAGTGGACACATTATTCACACTATCCATGCAGTTTATGAATGTATGTATCATGAACTAACTAATAAAATATTGAACCTGGGGGCCCTGATGGTCCTGAGGGACCAGTGCTCCCTGGGGGCCCTCGATTGCCTGGGGGACCAGGTATGCCAGGAGGTCCTGGTTCATATATCGCTCTGCCAATTGCTGGTTCACCTTTAAGACCTGTAGTATACAGCATTAGCAACATACGGAGGAGCTATGATCATAATTGATTGTATGAAATGTCTTGAATTAGCAAATATCAGCAGTGTGCTGTGTACTAGACAGGTTATCAGTGAAACAGACTTTAGCCAAACCTGGTCGTCCAGGAAAACCTTTGGCTCCAGGAAAACCAGGTGGACCTGGGATGTATCCGGGGTCTCCTTTGTCACCTAAAATACAAGCATTTCAAAATGTCAACAGAAAAAAGTCAGATTCATGAATCTTATTTGTCTTTGTCTTTTAAGTTGTGAACTATTACTCTTTTGTGGTGACAGACCATACTTTGTCTGTCGTAATAATTCAAAGGGTCAAAAAAAAATCTGTAGACTGAAGCTGAAATGATAAATTACCATAGGGCCCTTGATATCCGGGAGGACCAGAATCACCTCTTGGCCCAGTGTCTCCGCGTCTGCCTCTTGGACCCTGGGGAGGCACACAGAACAATGAAAGGTCAAAGATTAGACTTTAAGTATTGCTGTGAGTGTTTGAAGATGTGGCGCTATACATTTGTGACCAAAATATTAGACCTTCAGTTCAATGTGCAGATGATGCCAGTAGAAAACAAACAAAGAAAAAAGATTTTTGTCATTTTTTGTACACACTGCCAGCATGTATGCTGTTATTTTGTCATGTCAGTTTGTTTGAAAACCTTTACTTGAAAAGAAAATTGCGTCTCAATAGTGAAATACAAAGACGAATGCAAAACACTGGACCTGAAACTCAATTTCTCCTTTCTCAAAAAATAAATGCTATGATCACTTACAGGCGGCCCTTCAGGGCCTGGATCTCCAGGTTGTCCATTATAACCTGGACTCCCTGAAAACCCTGGATCCCCTCTGTCTCCTTTTAACCCAGGCACTGCGGGACCTGGAGGACCACGTGGGCCAGGATAGCCTATGATGAAATTAGACAAAGATTGATGATGGAAGTTAAACACCATTAGACTGTATTTTTATAACATCAAAATTATAGAAAGTTTCAGGCATGAGTGGCCTTGGAAAATACGTGTAAAGCTAACTTGTCCATTTGGTGTTGAATTACATAACATTATTAAATATCCCTTGGACCAAAAACACCTTTGTTCAGCGTGCAGAAGAAAGATGCATGCCAGTATCTCATTAAATCTAGTTTGACATACACTGAAAAAAGTGTTCTGTCATGTGGGCATCATGTGCTATTGAGTTCTGAGATTGTGGACTTCATGATTTGCAGAAAAATGGATGTCAGATTTTACCTCTGCTTCCAGGGTTGCCAGGGCGACCACGATCTCCTTTAGACCCAGAAATACATGGCCCATCTGCTCCCGGTGGCCCTCTTGGACCCACATTACCAGGTGGGCCTGGACGTCCCCTGTCTCCTGTTGGTCCAGAGGTACCTGTAGAAGGGAGGCCAGGAAGACCAGGCACCCCTGAAGGACCTACAGAAAGATCCAGCACAGAAAGAACATTCACTAGTAGAAAAACAGCGTTTTAGATTGAGAATCACTTTAGTCCAAACAATGCCTATCCATAAAAGTGTCTCAAATTGAAATTGTAAACAAACAAACCAATGTATGAGGTGAGCAAATCAAGAGGGTCTAGTTGAGTTCAAATTTTAGATCATCTTTTCGAGGTTTACCAAGAGTGCTTTTCTAGAACACTCCCACATTTGAGGATTTTTTTTTAACCTCCTCTGGGAGCTGAACATTTTCCAAAATTACCCATTCCTGTCAAAGTGTAAAGGTAACTTTTTTGAAAGGAAAGTGTCACCCTCCTGTGACTCACCTGGTAGACCTGGTGCACCGCGCCTCCCTGGTGTCCCTGGAATTACAACTGGAGAGAGGATATGGGGGAAGATAAGTGAGTTTTGGCTGCAGCAATATCTTTGAGAGTATCATTAGCTGTAACAGAGATGACTGTTCTTTAGGCGTGTTTTAGTCCAGCCAGAGAAGAAGCCATTCTAATTATTCTTCTGCAGGATTTGTCTTACCAGTGTCTCCTTTCTGCCCCGGTGGCCCAGGGATCCCATCATGGCCCTGGTTGCCTTTAGGACCTGGATAACCAATGCCACCAGGTGGACCCGGGTTACCTGAGCAAAACACAATACCAAAAGAAAAAAAAAGTAAGATTGAGGTAAAAATTTCTTGATGATTTCTTAATAGTATAGAAAACAAAAGGACTTTGCCTGCTGGTCCAATAGGCCCTCGGCGTCCTTTGCCCCCTGGAGGGCCATCTGAACCTTTTGGCCCTTGATAGCCTGGGGAACCTGAAACAGCAGTGTGGCCAGAAGTTAGGCAGAGAAAGCAAAAAACAAAACACAAAGTAGATGCAATCCATTACAAACAGTCCAGTTTTTATGAGCTGTAGTAGTAACCATTTGCTCCAATGGATCCTGGGTTTCCTTTGGCTCCGCGGTTTCCTGGTAGACCTAGTGAACCTCCAATCCCAGGTTCTCCTTTGTGTCCCTTCATCACAAAAGTGTTAACTATTCCTGGTTCACCCTGAGGACAGGAAGAGGAATAAAGAGAGCGTAAGGCAGATAAAAAAAAAAAAATCACTATTTTTGATAAGCACACGTTTTGGAATTTATACACATTTCAGTATTTTTTATTTTAGCCATGACTACCTTTCGTCCTTTTGGCCCAGGTGGGCCATAACCTTGGTAGTTTGGTTCTCCAACAGGTCCTTTGTAACCAGGTAACCCTGGAGCACCATTAGGTCCTGGTCCTCCAGGGAGTCCTGGATCTCCTTTAAGTCCCTTGTACCCTGGAAGATTATACCAAACAGTTTTTTACAGTAAGAATATGCTTTTGAAAAAATATCTTTCTACCTATTAGAATACTTTACAGATGCCATCAATGTACGCTTAAAGATGGATAATATACTCAATGCTGCTTTTCAGGAGAATTTGTATCTGACTTGCATTTTTCATAAGAACAAAAAACAATCTTATCACCTAAGTAGAATTTTTTGGATGCCTTTCATGTGTCCTCCTCTACTGAAAAATCTAAAATGTATGAATACTGATTTTTTTTGTTGTATTTCAAAAATTCACCTACTTGATACAAAGTGTCTTCTCCATTACTTAAAGACCTTTTCTCAAGTTTCCAAATCACACTGATGAAAGTCGCAGGGGTAAAAATCTTTGGCAATGTCGTGACTCTGGGAGTAAAAATCGATTTAGAATCTATCCTTGTGCTTATAAAAAGAAGGGGACAATTTTGGTTGTTACTCCAGCTTACAAAGTAGCAATTCATTGACTTCTGCACTTTGCCCACTAAGCTGCAAATGGAACTTGACTGACAGTGAAGGTAACTGGTTTTGATGGAGGTCATTATCTGACTAAGAGAGGAAAAGCAGTGAAAGATGTGAAGGCTTTTTTTTTTTTTTTTAAACTTGCATTACCTTGGATGTATCTTAACCTTTGTAAAATAAAAAAAATCCCCCAAAGACACTATGCACTAAAAGTTTAACTTACTCGTTGATATTACTGGCGGAATTATTTTGTAAATGCAGAAATTAGTGATTTGTTACCTCTTAAATGACATACACACTAGCTTCTGCTTTTACATTTACTTTTGTTAGAAGTCCCAGAGTTTAGTGCTTTGCTCCACTATTCTGTGAGTGTTGTGGTTTTATTACAACGTACTTAATCTTTGCTTGGACTTCAAAAGCTAATTATTATGTCATTAAATGAAAAATGTGCTCACATGTCTGCTTTTTGGCTTTTTGTGGAGCTGAACTACAAGATACCTCAAGTGTTTGCAAGCTGCTCATTGTCTGTGTACTTCACTGTGCCCATGTGGTTCAGTTCCACCTTTTTCAACGCATCAGCAAATGGAATGTGTCACAAAAAATTATTTATGAAATTAGTTACTGAATTTGGAATTGTACAAGATAAGAATCCTGATTCTTGTGTAAAATATATTTGTTTCTGCTTACAGGCCTTAAACTGAAAGTAGAGGTCAGGCAAACTTTCCCTCTTTCAGCACAGGGATTTGAAAACAGCTTTCTGGTGTAGAAAAATAAATAAATACATAAATCTGAACATACATCATTCTGCAAAGTGAAGGTCAAACATCCCAGAAAACATGGTCAAAAAACATTCAAGGTAAATTTGTGTGAAATGAATAAGTATGCCTGGCCTTGAACTAAGGTGTACCTGGAGGGCCTCTTGGTCCTGGATCTCCATGGGGTCCAGGAGGTCCTGGATTTCCTGGTAAAATCTCTGATCCATCAATACCTGGAACACCTGGAGAACCTGGACATAAATAGACACATAGATTAGAAAGCTAAGTTTGTGGCATCAGCGTACTAAGTTGTGAAACTATTTTCAAACCTCTTTGTCCAGGATTCCCTGGTAGTCCTTGTTTTCCTCGCTGCCCTTTTGGTCCATTGTATCCTGGCTCTCCATCGGGACCAGCTAGACCAGGGTAACCTTGGACAATACAGTTAAAGTTAAAATTACTCATAGTACTCGAGCAAAAACCTGTCCTTGTCCTACTAAAATCAAATGTATACTTCAAAACAGAACCAGCTATACAAAAGCATACCTGGTCCACCATTATCTCCTGGGCTTCCAGTAAAGTTTTGCGGTGGTGATGGGCGCCCTTGAAGACCTTTGGGGCCTGGTTGTCCTTGCAGGCCTGGAAAACCTGGAGGACCTCTGGCTCCAAGTCGGCCAGTGTCACCTGTAAACGGTCAGGTGAGGATTGAACTTTATCACAGCAGTGAACCACAAATAGTACTGAAGGTGTGTGTCTTTGTATCTGTGTGTTACCTCTTTGACCTGGTGCCCCTCTGTTTCCAGGCAGCCCTTCTGGTCCATATCCTGATGGTCCGTCTGGTCCGGGGTCCCCTCTCAGTCCTAACAACACCAAAGAGAAAAACTTAAGTCCTAAGTTGTCATCTAAACACATGTGCAGGTATACACAATTGTTCACATCTTCTCATGGGTTAAAAACAAGCTTTAGTAAAGATAAATATGTTGTATAATTCCATAGTCTGGACATTGTTTCTTGAAAGGAATGCTGACGTTGTGTTATTGGACAGTATTTTGTCATTTAAATGGTCATAGTGGTGCATACTAAAATGTAAAACTGATTTTACATCTTTTAACTAATGAAGAATTTGGTATCATGTCATGACTGTTTAGGCCCTCACAAGAAATAATGTCATACCTGGTTGACCAGGCACGCCAGTTAGTCCTTTAATCCCTGTCGGTCCAGGAGGCCCACTTGGACCCGACACTGATGGTCCAGGGACACCAGGCTGACCAGGTGCTCCAGGACGACCAAACCCAGGTAAACCTATATTTCCCTTCTCACCTGGCAAACCATTAAGTCCTGGGAGATGATACACAGAGCAAATTGAATGTGGAGAACAGAGGACAATATGGAGAGAAAAGAAAAGATTCTTCACATAATAATTGATGTTTTGGCCTTTGTTCAACTTTATTGAACTAAAGGGATGATATTCACCAACATTTCACCTTCGTTTAAATTTCACCTTCTACATTCATTGTCCTTCTAGGGCTGACAGTAGTGTACAGCACATGATTCCAGTATACACTGACCAGGAGGTCCTGGATAACCATCTGGTCCTGGTGGTCCCCGATGTCCAGGTAAAGTTTCACATAAATCTTTGCTACCAGGCAGTCCTGGAGGACCTACAAGGCCTTTTCTTCCTACATGAAAAATAAAATAATGCAATAAATAGATGAACAAATATATATATATATATATATATAAATATATAAGTAACCATATATTGTTATATATTCATGTCAATCTGTAGGGGGTAAAGAATTCTATTTGGTGCATGAGTACCTTTTTCTCCTAGAAACCCTGGATTGCCTCCTGGTCCTGGATTTCCAGGTTGGCCAGGGAACCCAGGATTACCAACTGGCCCAGGATCTCCATCATTACCTGGACGCCCTTGGGGGCCTGGAGGGCCAGAATACCCAAGGCCACCCTCACCCTGATCATAAAAAAACATACACAGCATTATTTACACTACCAGTCAAAAGGTTGGACACATTTTCACTTATTTCAGTGTGTTTGAAGAGCGAAATTATATTGAGATACTTAACACCAGGTAAGTGCACAAGATCTCTGACTTTAAAATACACCGAGGCATTGAAATCAGAAGGTCAATTGCAGCTTTCTGTGCACATTAATTCTTATGACTCTACAATGAATTCAACTGACATCAGTGGTGAATTTTAATTTCTATATAATTTATGATAGCAAAAAGTGCCTCTAAGACATCAAATCTAAACCAATGGACATTCATCACTTAAAACAATACATCTTAAGTGATGACTTTTTTCTACACTAGTTAACATAAGGCAAAATAACTAAAGCCATCATATTTTAACCACCCCGCTATCTATTTTTCTTCTAAAGCCAAATTGCTTCTCTTTCCATCACCAAAAATAGATGGAAATATTAATACTGCTCCTGTTTCTGCAGGATAAATAAAAAGCTGCAGGCAACAGCATCTGAGTTTAGATCACCACAAAGACTAGATAAGAAAACTAAAAATAGCAGCAACAGTCAGCCTGGTTCTGTCTGAAGGTTTAAAAAAATCTGTCCACCAGCATCTCAACAGCTTTCTGACGCGCTTGTTCTTATTAAGATGCACACAAAAGTTTAACAGCAGCAAACTGTGATTTTATAATGAGATTATTGGAATATGCTGTTACACGTGATAACATGTTTTTCTGGTTTCACAAATCCTGTGAACACTTTCTTCTGTATTCTAAATATTATCTTTTGGTAAAGAACATACAGGTGCAGATGATGAGAAATTAGACATGACTGTATACAGATGATCAGAAACCTGGATAGTGTAATGACCTTGTACAGAATGAAATGAATGGCCAGGTTTCTCATGTTCCATTAAAATATCTTAAATATGATCAAAACCCGGACAGGACTCAAAACAGTGCTACCAACAGGCATGTAAATACTCTCACTGATTTCTGCTGGTTGCCAGGCAACCTTACAAAGATGACAAGACTCAAGAGAATTTGAGAGCTTTGGAAGTGCTGGTAGTCAGATTGTGTTACCTCTGGACAAAGTAAGGCTACAGTAGCAGTTTCCTCTGTTTTTCAATCTTTAATATAACCGGTGACTGACTGTAGCTCCATATTTCTCAACCGGAAAGAAGGCATTTATTCATCTGTTTTGTTACTCTGCATGGAAGTAGAAAAGCATATTTCCTAAAATGCTGACCCAAAAGAAATTACAAAAGTATTAATACCATTTCGGGGACCAATGTGTGCTGTTTTTACATTGAATTAGGACTAAATGTCTAAGTTCTACACAATATATTCTACATATTGATGTTCACTACTGCATACTTCACTATGGATCTAGAAAATCTTGTTTGTCAAGTCAGTGTTATTATATAGCACATTTAAAGCAAACAACATCGAGAAAAGTGCTTTTCCGAAGAGAAATAAGATTGGCGTAGTCGATTTACCTAACAGATTTTGCTATTAAGATGAAGCTCCTACAGTTACAAATAGTAAGAATAAGACAATACTGCATCGGTAATTAAGGAGACTTCCCTGACAAATTTAATAATTTTACTCCACACAACTATACATGGAAATCCAAACACATCTGAATATGCCCTTTGATGTTGCTGACCTTCTGTCCTGGAGGACCAGGAGGACCTTGAGCACCTGGCTGACCTGGAAAGCCATTGACTGCAAGGCCTATGGCTCCCGGATGCCCCTTTTCACCTAATCAATAAACACACAGTGGAACAGTCCAAACATGAATGCCAATGTACTTTAACAATACCTTTAGCAGTGCTCCATTCCCTTATGGAGATATCAGACAAACATTGAAAGTCACTTATCCTATAGTTCTGGGAATCTTGGAACTGTTAGGAAATAAACGTGTCGTAGTTTGCATAACCTCAGTCAATTACCTTTCCTTCCTGGTAACCCCAGCTGCCCAGGAACTGACACACTGCCTGGTTCCCCTTTCTGTCCTGGAACACCTGGTGATCCTGGAGAACCTGGCGCCCCTTGATAACCTAGATGTTTATTGATAAATATAAGCATTTTTTTCCATCTTCTACTATATTGCATTAAAAAGACAGGCCTCTTTCCATCTATCTGGTAAACAATCCCTCCATGCTTACCTGGGCCTGCTGGTGAACCAGGTCGTCCTTTAATTCCAGGTGGTCCAGGAAGTCCTTTGAGGTGGATGTGGCCAGGCTCCCCCTTTTGGCCTGTAAATGAAAGGGAAAGAAAGGAAATGACATACAATGTTGCCCATTGATCTTATATATTTATGCATCTGCTGAAGTGTTTTTTGATCAGTGTGTTTCTTTACCTGGAAATCCTGGCTGTCCTGGCAGGCCAGGTACCCCAGAATCTCCCTTACTTCCTGTAAATCCTTCAGGCCCATAACCTCCTGGCCCAGGGTAGCCAACTGGTCCTGGGCTGCCTGGAAGTCCTGGCTGGCCTGGGAAACCATGATCTCCAGCAGCACCAAGGTAGGGATACTAGACAGTAGACAGAGAACTTGATCCAGCTTTCACTGAAATTACTTACATGGATGGATCCTAAACATAAATGAGAATTTAGGAACTCATCAAATTTAACATCAAATGACAAAAAAAAACAACAACTGCATTTTAGGTTCAAATCAATCAAAAAAAGTCTCACTGAATCTCCTGGAAGCCCTTGACTGCCTTTGTGACCTGGTAATCCGGGAGACCCAGGGATGCCATCTGGACCCCGCCGGCCCGGCTGTCCTGGCTCTCCTTTTTCACCCTTTATCCCCGGAGTGTTGTAGGAATATGAGTCCCCTTTTGGTCCTGGAGGGCCAGGAAATCCTGGTTCACCAGTGGGACCCTTTGGAGCAGAAGTTTTGTTTATACGTGTTAAATTTTTTTTTTAAAAAACCAAACAAGACAAACAAAAACAGCTAGAACTGTTCTATTGATTAAGTCAGGCTTTTTTTACATGGCTTCCAGGTGAACCTCGAGGTCCTGGGAACCCTGGATCGCCTTTGCTACCTGGTCCTCCATTATAGCCTGAGTGACAGAAACATGTCCATACTCTTGCTTTAAATGCTTGAGGATTTGCAGTTTTACCAGTGAAAGTTTGAATGTGTCATTCAGGCAGAGAATGTGTATGTCTGCATGCAGTGGATGGTTTTACCAGGACTGCCAGGCACACCACGGGGACCCGGGGGTCCTGGAGGTCCTGATCCTTCACATTCATAGCAAGGCTCCCCCTTCTCTCCTGTACAATGGAACAGCATGGGGACATATATATATTGTGGGTCCCACTGTATTATATAAATGCATACAGTATGTGTGTATATATTTCCATACACACACACACACACACACACACACACACACACACACACACACACACACACACACACACACACACACACACACACACACACACACTATGATCATCAGGTCACTATTAATATGTTATAAATAGCATTTAGTTTCCCACCTTTCATTCCATATGTTCCATCATATCCAATAGGTCCAGGCAGACCCCTCATTCCCTTCATGCCTGGGAGACCCTTGGTAATCCTGTTAGCTACAAACAACACAACAATACAGCAGCATTTTAATTTGAATCCAACATTGGTGCTAGTGCATCCTATGTTGGCTCGTTTGTTTAACACAAAAGGATCTGCATAACATCACCCTCAGTACCTGCAATAAAAGGATAGTTTTCCGATCTCAGACTTGACAAAGCATCGTACGACTCCACAGCTCACTAGATAAATAAGGAAGAGTGCTCCTACTGTTTTTGTAATTTATTTATTCTTTTTTTTTTTTTTACGGGAGAAGTACCATGAGGCTGCAGTGGTTTATCTTGATTGACTAAACACATGCATGTTTCAGTGTTTAAAGCTCTTACTAAAATTAATCCCTCAGCCATTACAGTTTTGATCACTCAAAGCCTCTGCCTGTCTACATGGACGTAGACAATAAAAGGATCTGAGACAAGGTTTCCATGCAAATCAAAGATGCCACATTTTTTTGCTTGTGACAGGTAAGTTTGGGCACATAAGAAAACAGAAGAAAGCAGACAGCAGTATAATTATATTTAATTATATTTACAACATGTATGCAGCCTTACAGTAAATGCTTTTGCCAACAAATGTAAGATGCAAAAAAGATCACAGGGTATGGTTATAGTGATTTGGGTGGACAAAAATGCCCTGAGCAGCAGTTTATTGGTTTGATCCCCAGCAGGGAACCATTTACCGCATGTCATTCCCCACACTTTCCGTTTCTCTCCAACATCGCTATGAAATAGAGGAATAAAATGCCCGAAAACAATATAAAATACAGTCTAATAATCCTGTGCAGTATATTGTTCTTTAACTTCTCTTGACTTCTATAGCAAAGGCAAATTATTTAAAATGAAACATTTACATAACTGAAAACATTTAGCAGAACAAACCATACAAGAAATTTGTTGAGTTAACCTAGATATTTAACGGTGCACTGGAAGAAGAAATTAAATCACATAGTGGTGTAGTATTAGCTCTGAAAGTTATTGTGTTAAGATGACATGACTATTTGGAAGGATAACACATTCACATACTTCTGTCTTCAGGAGGTCCAGGTGGGCCTGGATCACCAGGAGGCCCTTGGTCACCAGGATCCCCTTCTAGACCTGGTCGTCCTGGATAAATATCTCCAGGCTCTCCAGGGTCCCCTTTGGGGCCTGGCAAGCCAGTGCGACCTCTAGGGCCTGGCACAGCAGTCCCAGATCCAGAGCCTGTGTGAGGTAGAGTGAGACATTTCAAGTATATCTGTCTATACTGTACCTTTATACTCTTTATACTGTACAAATATTGAGAACAGTCTGAGTGATACATTAATAGGATAGAAATGGCTGCTTTCTCCACACCTGAAGGTCCATCAGGTCCAGGGAATCCCACAACACCTGAGAAAAGAAGAGTCATTTGTGTTTTATATGTCTGTGCAAGCCCACTCCAGTAAAGAAAACATTACTTTATAGAGTCACAACCGCCACTACTGCAATAGCACTGGTAACAAATCAGTGACAGATATCGGTATCAGACTTTGCAGGACTAATCTGTTTGTCTTTCATCTCTCTAATCCTGTTTATTATTGAACATCACGTTCATCTACCTTGACGCCCAGGGAACCCAGGCTGGCCTGGAAGACCAGGATCACCCTGGTATCCTTTGAGAGGCTGTGTCACAGGGCCATATATCTGTAAAGAAGACCGTAAGGGGCGTGTCGGAACAAAATTCATGTGAAAATTTTTGTCATCAGTTCATGTTTCAAAAATAGATCACAAAGATTAACTTGACAGTTTGACTTGCTGGATCTATAATGTTGGCTTGTATAAATCACATTGAAAATACTGCAGTAAAATACACTAAATGATAAACTCACACTTCCAGGTGGACCAGGTGGACCTCTGTTTCCCTTTTCACCCTAAATATTAGAGTATAAAACAGAGCATTGCACAAACCATTAAAAGACTAACTGTGTAATGTAAAGTGAATGTAACCAATATATTTATGGAAACTAACTATCACAGGTCTTCACATCATGACTTTTAAAGTCACCATTTAAAACAATCTCAGTGATAGATAGATAGATAGATAGATAGATAGATAGATAGATAGATAGATAGATAGATAGATAGATAGATAAAATGACTAACCAGTGGTCCTGGTGCTCCTGGATACCCTGAATCACCTTTGGGTCCAGGCCTTCCCTAAACACAACAATGTTGTACTCAAAAGCCACACAATAAATAACTGTACACACACATGCACCATGCACACATGATGTAATGATTTTTCACACACATAAACACTCATAGTGTAGTAGTACAGTACCCTAACTCCATGTTGTCCAGAGTCACCATCCTTCCCTAGCTTTCCCTGTAAGAAAAATTAAATGAGATTTTAATAATATCTGTAGTTCAGAGCAAAGCCTCAGCTCCGGTTCATGTGTTACAGTTTTGAGACTGCAGTTGAAATGTTCTTGTTGTCCTTTTGTTAAATTAAAAGCAGTAAAACTGGCCTTCAAAGAAAATTCTGGCTGCATCTAAAAGGGTAGAGTCCCCTCCAAGGTTTGTTTAATACCACAGGACATTTTGCAATACTGCTTTGGATTTTCTGGATTAAGCATGGTAATTTCAGGTCAGGCTAACATTTCAAATTCTCAGTCATGTTGGATGTTTTGTATTATGAGAAACATTAGACCTGTGGAGAGAAAAGGAGGTTAGACTGACTATGACCACTGCTTCACACCTGAATGTGTCATTATGCTAAAACGGTCAAATAATTCTTAAGCTTCACTCTTTTTCTTGCCTCAGCTGCTGATGATCTTCCTGTTTTGGTGTACCTCGGAAGGAGAGCATCAGGGTGGTAGTAACAATCTCATGCAGTTTAATTTGGACTGATGCTGTCTAGCTGTTGCTGTTCTAGCAGAAGAATTCTGAGGCATGATGGCAAATGGCACATGCCGTGTAATGTTGCATCACTGCCCTCTGCTGATCATCCTCTTTCTTAAGCTATTCCTAAAATATTACTTGTAGGCCCTCAATGCAAAGTGTAATGCTATAAAGAGAGAAAGATGGTGGTGCAACCGTCTAGAAAAAACACATGTAATATGTATTGCATGCACAATTAGATGCAGAAGTTCAAAGGCTGGCATGAAAGGAGGAAACAAGATCTTGTTTCTTACTTCTGGACCCTGCAGTCCTCTGTCTCCCTTTGCCCCTTTTGCAGAAATGCTAAAGCCAGCATCTCCCTGGTGACAGATTGAAATGAGGACAGGAATCAGAAAAATGCATTTGTTTTAAAATGTCTAAATGTGCAATGGCCAGACCACAGAATGCCTCTGACAAGAATTATAAAGAGGAACTTACTGGTTCACCCTTGCAGCCTTTATCTCCAAAATCACCGTTTTCCCCCTTTTCACCCTGAATCAGAAATAAACCTCAGGTTACAGTTAGAATTGCGGAGACAATTCTTGTCTTTCAGTCTACTGGGCTACAGAAACTGCAGATAGCTTCAAAGAGCAAAGCAAGGCCTAGTTTATTAGACTTGCTTTGGAGTAGCATTATTTAAAAAAAACAAAAAAACCAAAACTGTATCTTTATTTATTATGCTTATGCAGTGTCTTTCTTTGCCTTTTTTCTTTGATGCATCTTTAAAAGTGAAGCACATCAGATCTAGAAAGGTGCAATATACATCACCCAGCCAAAAGAAAAAAGTCGCACACTGTAATATTTTGTTGGACTGACTTTAGCTTTGAATATGGCACTCACTGGCTGTGGCATCGTTTTGATAAGCTTTTGCAACGTCACAGCATTTATTTCTGTCCAAAGATACATTCATTTTGTCACCAAGAGACGGACAGCTGTGCAAAGTTTTCTCCAGAACATCCAAAGATTTTCAATGGGGCTGAGGTCTGGACTCTGTGGAGGCCAGTCCATGTGTGAAAATGATGTCTCATGCTCCCTTAACCACTCATTCACAATGTGAGCCCCATGAATCTTGGCATCGTCATCTTGGTGAGAGCCCATGCCATCAGGGAAGAAAAATTCCATTGATGGAAAGACCTGGTCATTCAGTATATTCAGGTAGTCATTCCTTGTGAACATAACGTTGCAGAACCTGACCAACCCCAGATCATAACCCTAACCTCACAGGCTAGCCACTAGCCATAAAACAACTAAGGCTAGCCACTAGCCTTAGTTGCTGTCTTTGCTTGATGCAAGCTAATAATTTGACCATTCTGGGACAGATTTCTTTGACCACAGGATTTATTAACAACATGGTTGTTTAATAAATGAGAGGCTCCTCACTGCATCACTGCAGGTTTAATTAAGTTGTTGCCTGCTGAACCATGTTCATCACTGCAGTAATTATCAAATGGTCTGTATTTATATAGTGCTTTACTATACCTGCAAGGTACCCAAAGCACTTTACATGATACGTCACATTCACCCATTCACACACTGATGGCGGAAGCTGCCATGTAAGGCTCTAACCACGACCCATCAGGAGCAATTAGGGGTGCGGTGTTTTGCTCAGGGAAACCTCGACATGAGCACGACGGGCCGAGGATCTAACCGGCAACCTTTCGGTTGCAGGACGGCTACTCTACCCACTGAGCCATGCTGACCCCCAGCATGGCTCAGTAGCAATGTGCTTAGTTAAATGCAGGTGGCGACTTTTTGTTTGGCCAGGCAGTGTATAATAGACTTTACTTTCTTGCTTACATAACTACTTGTTACACTTCCATGAACAAGTACTTTCCTATTAAATTTGCTTTGTGTTTTAGATTTAGTGACCCTATGACCTTTTGTCTTTAGCTCCAACTGCCACCCACAGTTTTAGTCCATTACGAGAAATAATAAACCATAATGTAATGAGTTTTTAATTAAAGTGGTTGAGCATATTGATGTTGTTTTGAGTTTATCCAT
The DNA here is from genome assembly GCF_021347895.1 of Acanthochromis polyacanthus. Lineage (NCBI taxonomy): Eukaryota > Metazoa > Chordata > Actinopteri > Pomacentridae > Acanthochromis > Acanthochromis polyacanthus. Next base: position 25,671,711 of record NC_067121.1, read on the forward strand.
GTGAAAACTTTATGGGTTTTTTTTGTTTTAGATCCACTCAACAGCCTCTCTCTGAGTAAATGTGTTCCAGCTTTATCTTCTTCCGTTTTTGCTTTGCTGATTTGCCAGTGTTTTTGACCTCAACTACACGGGGGCTGTGTGAAAAGCCTGCTGTTCAGTCAGCTACTGCAAAACTTGGACACTGTCCAGCTACTGAGGTGTGATTCCACCGGGTTTATGTTTAATTTTGATGTGTGAAACTACAAGCACGGTGAGTAATGTGTTGCATCCACTGAAGCAGGTATGTCTCAAATGAGGTTTCGGCTGTAATGTTGCTTTGCCATTTTAATGCAGGAAACATCACATTGTAAAATATATCATTTCTGTACCTTCAACACACCGAGGCTCCCTATCAGATACTCTCTAACCCGACCAGGTGGCCCTGGTGGGCCTCGGGGTCCCTCTGTGCCCTTCAATGAAAACATAAGGCATAATACAGATGCTAGAACATAAATGGCCAGGAAAAATACAGCACAGTGTCATGCTATGTATTCAACATCCTCTCCTAAATGCAACCACTATACTAGTGCTTTAAAAAAACAGTACCTTTGGTCCTTGAGATCCTGGGATACCACTTGCGCCTTCTTGACCCTGCAGGATGGATGCATTTATTTGTAACTTAAGTCGTATAGGTTATCAGATTTCAAATACTCCTTTTCCAATTCCTACCAATAGTTATAAAATGCATTCCCTTTCCCAATTTTAATCTTGTCATCATCATTTATCGTCTGTGATCACTTTCACAAATAACTGGGAGATTTCAGTTGCAGTAACCAACTGTTTAGCAAACAGTCTAGAAATGTTCTGACTTTCCCAGGGGATGTGAAAACTGGAAACCAGAGAACAAAACAAAAGTCCTGCAGATGTTTTCTTTTACTCTATAACAGGCGTTATCACAATATAAGCTGTCAAACATGAACACATATATCAAATAAACATTCAACAGTGTTACCTTAGCTCCTCGAGCCCCTGTGGGACCAGGATACCCCTATCCACAAAGAATAGACAATTAGAGCAAGAATCACACGTTAGTTTTCCAGAGAGTATGTAGAAGAAGCAAAAAAAAAAAAAAAAGTCGAAAACATCACTCACAACAGACCCCCTTAATCCAGGGTCCCCTTGTGGCCCTTGCCCTCCAGGGAAACCTGGATCTCCCTGAAATTTAAATGGAATTTGCACATAGTGTAAGCACATGTAACTGTAGAAATAAATTCAAATCTAATGCTAGTTTTTGCATCACCACTTCATAAAAGATGTCTTCAACTAAAATGGAAAACACTGTAAAAGTTACCGGGCTTCCATCTCTTCCAGGCGGCCCAGGAGGCCCACGTTGTGAATAGGTTAATATGAAAGATTCGCCCTGTCAAGTAGAAGCATGAAAGATGTAATGAAATGTCACAGCTGCAGATTGTAAATCTAGTTCAGTGCTGCTTTCTGTAGACTCCATCACTTAATGCATCACTCAGAAGTAAAATAACCAGTTTCGTGAGTTCTCTACATGCAACAATGGTTAGAAACGGCAACCACTTCAAATAGGATTCCCTAAGCTGAAAGAAAAGACGGTTCAATCACTCACTGTCATGATACAGACATGACGAGACAGATTTAGAGTTTCAAGTGGTTCCAAGTGGACTCTCTCAAGCTTATATGTGTTGAAAACAGGACTTCCTATCCAGAAGAATCATACTATCAAAGCTGGGAAGTTGGAAGAGTGCATCCTTTTCATGTGCATAACAAAGACATGTTTTTGCTACCATCACATGAGTAGAACTGGTGAATGCAAATTGTAAGTCCACAGATACACAGAGGTGACTGCATCTACAGAGACTATTGATCCACACATTAGAGCAAAGCCTGCGATTGCCATCTTGATTACAACTACGATAAATCTTACTCTCTGATGCCTTCAGAAGGTCAGTTCATGCCAGTACACTATAGTACACCTTAATGCTAGCATTCTTGTGCCTTCAGATAAACTCTAAGTGCTCTCAGTAGTCCTTGTTCCGATAATTAGCTTTGAGAATTAACACATTTCTCATCGCAGATAAAAACGGAAGGACAGACTTGATCAATGTGAAGAAAAACAAAGAAAAATCTTTAAACAAGTTATTGGTCTCACATAGACGAGGCACAAAATGAGTTTGGGGAGTTTGGGGAAACAGAAGAGGGCAACTGCTTGTGCAGCATCATGCTCTTTTTCCATGGTGAGTAAGGATATTGCTGCTAAGCTTCTTAGAAGACAGACACTGCTGAGCAATCTGCAGTTACAACTTTCATAAATAAAACAAAACAAAATTGCACATGAAGCAGAAATACATACAGTAAATGCTTTGAGAAGAACAGTTCATGTGTACTCCAGTAAAACTTAACAAATAAACATTAACTGTTCTCAAGAGATTCCCTCCTGATAATTAACTTTAAGAATGAACACATTTCTCTTTTTTGTAGTTTTCTTAAAATTATTTTTTTTACCTTAGGTCCAGGCAGACCTGGTGGACCCTGTAACATAAAAATTGAAAAAGAAAATGATTAATTTTAAGGATGGCACCATAAAATAAAAGACTGGGATTAATGAAAGATGTTCTCATGCCGCAATACTGCATTTGAGCATACAATAATAATAAATTAATTTTGATTCTTACTAGATTCCCATCGAGACCAGAATGCCCCGGAAGACCAGGAAGTCCAGGATCTCCCTGTAAGTTGTTAATGTGTTCAAGACATTATTGCCAACCTTTTTAAATATACAGTAAATACATTTCAAAATACGTGTTCAAATGATTACAGATACCACTGTTAGTATGTAATACTTTCTTACATCTGTTCCATTGCAGCCTGGGGCTCCTGGAGGCCCTGGAGGCCCTTGTAAGCCTGGGACACCCTGTAAGAGAATACAAGAACAAATTAAAAAAAAACTGACACATGGACATCTTCAAGAGCACACGATACATAAATCACAGAATGAACAGGGTAGCACATATGCACGCTGTAAAACTCACTGGTAAGCCATGAGACCCAGCAAATCCTTCTTTGCCTTCAAGTCCCTGTCATGATAGAAGCAAAAGCAGCATGTTTTTAATAAAAGAACACAAGTGTTACGGACTGAAAACAGAACAGGAAGCCAACAGACACAAGCTTGGATAGCAGTTATGTTACCGGATCTCCTTTTGATCCCGGAGGTCCATCAGGCCCAGTGCTGCCCTGTCAACGAGAGCAACCTGTAATTAATCTTAGTGATCTACTGAGACGTATGGAGACGAGTATACGCACAAATAAAAGTGTCGAGCTACACAAGAAAGTGCAGTTTATCATAGTCACAATTTGACATGATGGGAATTGGATTTGGATTGAAGATACAGAATGAGGAAGAGGTGCGAGCTGGGATGACACTCTACCTTTGGTCCCATCTGCCCACGGTGGCCGCCTGATCCTGGACGGCCTCCAACCCCTGGAGGACCTGGCTCTCCTGGAAAACCTTTGTCTCCCTGCAAGTGGGAATTCATGTGTTTGAGTGTGGGCAGGCAAACATACAGCAGAGATGCAAATTCATTTTTTTACCATAATGCTGTAAATATTGTCAGTAATGCATAAGTAAAAATGATCCAGATATGTTAAGTATTACTATTATAATTCAAGCTTTAGCCATGTTAAAAAACATTCATATATTTTCCCCAACATTAGAGGACTTATAAAAAACTAATAGAATTCTATATTCTATTTTTGTATTGTTTTCATTGGGTGACATTTTTGCGAAAATTATGTTTGACAAATTAAAAATGTTAATTTCATAACATAAACAATGTGCACAAATATAATGCAACCCTAAAGAAGGGTTAAATATGGGGGTATTATTGTAGCAAAACTATTTGTCAATGCGAATCGAGAGTTGTCTGTCTGTATTTCAATCCATGTGTCCGAAGTGAGATTTGTCAGTGTGTAAAAGAATTTGTCTATGTGAACTGAGATTTTTCAATGCGAACCGGAATCTTCAAAAGTCGTCTGAAAATTTAAAAATTTGTACATGTAATAAGATTTGTCCATGCGTACAAAGACTTGTCCATGAGTAAAAGGAGTTGTCAATGCGTACAAAGGCATTCGTAGGAGAAAAATTTACGTATTCCACTACACATCAGCAGAAAATACAGACAACTCACCAGTTACGAGTCGTTCGGTTTCACAATTGGTTGTTTTATTTTCACGTGACTTTTGCTACACTTCTGCTGTGAGTGAGATTCGTATCTGAAAAACGTTTGGGTTTTAGCTCCCTGACCTCAGGCTCACAGGCCTTTGAGGTGGCTGAACGTAACTAATGCTGCTGCAGTGAAAGTGAGAAATAGGTATGAAAACTGTTCGTTTTGCACGAAAAACCCATAAATTACTTAGTTGATAAACTGACTAAAATTCCATTTTAGAGGTTGAAGAACCGTCGATGACACACTTTTAATTGTCCTGCCTTCTCCAAATGAAATCCGCCTTTTGGTAAGCTAGCTTCTGCTTGTTTCCTAATATGTGAAAATACCACGCGGTGACCATACTAGCTACAATGCTACAGTACATTTCAAGTTTGACTTGAAAATTCACAGTATTCTATCCTGTATCACTAAAATAAGCACATTGTGAGACTTTTACACTGTGAAGTGCCTAGTTACTTTTGCTCTATATGTGACTGAAGGTTAAAACTATGCTCAGCAGAAAGGTAAAATGTCATTTTAAGTCAGTTGAGATGGATAAAAGCAGCAAAGCTGTAATTTATGTTAAATTTGTTAATTAAAAACAATATAATTCATTTATTTCATTAAAAATCTCAAATGCTATGCTAAAAATGGTTAAAAGAGAGACAATATGCATGGAAGAATGCAATTTACACTTTAAATTAAAGGGTAATGTGTCATTTGTAAAAAAAAAAAAATGAATTCATTGGTAAAATGTGATCATACCATTGCACTTTAGTGTAATTACATTTGGTTTAAATGGCATAGTCTGCCACTATAGAACATTCATTTTGGAAATAACTATATTTATCGATTTGTAAACTGTAGTATTTCGTTTCCTAACAGAAAAGATACATTTTGTTGTTGTACAGTACAAAACTTTGAATAAATGTCATTGGATGATATTGCATTAGAACCTGGACTATGGACCTGCTTTGTAAATACAGGTCAGGTCTTATTTGATGCCTGGAAATTGTGAAGCTCCGGCACTTGCGTCCAACGAGGCTGATCAGCGATCCAGTTGATGGCGAGCCTCCCAGTCGAACTTTGAACCACCACACCATTCAGCGGATTCTGTGGTAGGATTGTGTCAGTCCCACTGACCGACACCAACACGAGCCACTTGGATACTTTTCCTTGACTTTGACTACTCCCTTGACTTACTGACTTTAACTCTGATTGGATCCACAACAAACTAGTTCCACCGGAATACCTCAAATGGACATTTTCTGTTTTTTTCCCCCTCATTTTATTGGGTCCATAGGTATTGTACTGTACTGATGTTGTGCAGTGTTCAGTTAGTTTCCAAAACTAAAAGTTCACAATAACGGCATATACTTATGTCCAGTGGTTATTACCGTTACTCCCAGCTCCTACAAACCTAGGTAGCAACGTGTGCATACTCAGAAGTGGGTTACAACAACATAAAATCAAATTAATTGAGCCTTTCATATAACTGGATATGCAGACACCAATGAACAACTTCATTTTCATTCATTCTGTCATTGCCATGCATTTCAAATAGGGCTGTCAAAATTAACATGTTAACAGGGATTAATCCATCGTCATGATTAATCTGGTCAAAAACTTTAATGCGGTCAGCGCATTTGCAGCACAAAGTGACTCAAAATCCCTGAAACGTCTCTGGTAATGCATTTCGTCCGGTTTGTCCAAGTAGACTTACCGTCGCGCATGTGCAGATGGGCAATTGATCCGGTAGTGGCTGAACCAAGCAACTGGAAATGGAGATGGTAAACAGTAGGGCCTGACTGATTTATCGTCCAGACGAATAAATCCAGTTATAGCCCTTTTAAAAAATAGTCATCGTTGGCCAGAGTTTTGCCGGGTAAACAAAGTTATATTCTTAATTGCTTAGAAAACAGTAAATGCTGTTAAATGTCGGAGTTGCGCAGAATCATGTCCTTTCCTCGTTTGTCTAATACATGGAGCTCTGACTCCACTCAATCCTCAGTCCTCGCCGCTGTCTTCTCAGTAATATACAAGAGTAAGCTACAGCCAGGCAACATTAGAGGAGTGGGCTGAGCGGACAGGTAAGTTTATAGTAACGCTGTGAAATTAACAATGACTCAACATGTCTCCTGTTTCAGTTTCATGATTAACATTACTGTCTGTCTTCAGCAGCCATCATGATATTGTGTCAGTCTTAGTTTTACTATATTACAATGTGACACAGGCTGTAACAGCAACTGACTGTGTTTGTTGTTGTGGAGGAACATTATTGTCGGGCCATTGTGACCATTTTAAATTTTAAAGGCATCTCTGGTTTTTATTTTGGTTCCTTTGAGTCATGACTTCATGGCAAAGAAAATAATGGAGTAGAGAAAATGTAATTTAACCTTAAAGAACATCAGATGGCTGCATAAATATTGTTTTGCCAGGGACTTCACTCATTATGTTGCTTATATACAGCATATATATAAAACCTACCTCTAATTTGCAGCAACAAGAGGTACAAGACCAGTTGTATTTCCTGACTTATTTATAGATTGACTTTTTTAAGGTAATGTAATTTTTCAGAGTTGTTATGCTTTGTTGCATGTTCTTCTCTGTTGTAAAGTTAACCCTATAAGCTGCAGTCAATTCCAGCCATTTTCAGTACAAAAAATCGCTAATATTTCATTTGTCAATAAAAATATGACGAAAAATACAGGGACTTTTGGACGCGCATCGCGAGGTGCATTTCCTCGAAAACGACCTATTTGTGGATTCTATACCGACTTCAAGACATGTTTTGGACAAAATATGTTACTGGCTTGTTTCGTCTGGATGTCTAAGGTTGGATTATGGCCGTTTTTTGTGGAATATTTTCGTCTGTGCGTAATAATGAACCCGGAAATGTGAGTCGCGCTGTGTACTTTGAAGCCGTGTATAGAGAACGGAAGGATGGATATTTGTTGTTTTTCGGACAAATGCGTTTATATCACCCGCTGTGGTAATCACATCTGAAAGTGGTTTATACTGGCGGATTCATGAGAATCTAAGCTTTCCATCAGCGTAGTGTTTGTATAATCGCGTTTGCAGCTTCAGACATTTAAGGAAATGCTTACGCAGATCTCAAAGCGTCCCGCGGGCGGGACACTGAAGCTTAACGGACAAATACTAAAGGACAAAGTATTGTAAAACAGTAAAATGTTCTGCCTTGAGTGTTAAGGGACCAAAAATGAAGTTATTTTATTCATTATGTATTTTTTTTAACTTATCGGCCAATTAATGAGTTGTTGAAAAAAAATTCTGCCATATATTGGAATCGGCATTTGCCTCAAAAATCCACATCGGTCGGGCCCTGCTAAACAGCGCTTTGGTCCTCTCAGGGGGAAATCTGAATACAAAAAAACCCCAAGACAGAACAGTTGACCGAAATACAGTTTTCTAAACTTCCAGCTCAAAGTACCACATTAACGCAATGCATGTGTTAGCCATGGATTCAAACACACGAACCTTTAAAGGTGTATATATATTCTCTTCTTTCTTGAGTCTGTTTGCGCATGCAGCATGAAACACCATTAATATAGATTAAAAATTAATCATATTGAAATGTGATTAATCAAAACTAATCTTCTGATGAAGAAAATGTATTGTTTGACAGCGCTAATTTTAAATGAATAAATCTAAAGTGCCCTTCATGATTACATTTTGCATACTTTGTTGACTGGTTTATGCTATCATGAAATACTGGTTAAATAATTAGATATGTACCATCACATGACCTTCTGCAGATTATTACTGAGTGACAAAATTTCAAAGATTTCATGTCTTCTCTCCCTCTGCCCATAAGCTACAGCAAAACAAACAAATAAAAAAAACTCATACTGAAAATTTTGCCCTGAAAAGATCAAAGTAGCTACTACTTTATATAATTATGATGTGAGAAATTGCTTTAAAACTGCAGAAGGAAGAGTTTACTCAGAAAATCCTCATCACTGATAGAGCAGAGTGTTTTACACAATGAAGAAATACTTACCCTGCTGCCTTTTTCTCCTTCGCAGAGACATCTTGATTTCCCATTGCATGCACACTAAAAAAACAACAAAGCAAAACAAAACAGAACAGTCAGCAGTTGTTCAGTTTTCACACATTTTTCTGTCATGGCTCTTTGGAAACAAATCATGGTTCTCCTTATAAATCACTGTAAACATGTTTTATTTGTTAACAACCATTAACCTCATTGCAGATGCATAATGCCTATTATAACGTGTTATTGAACTTTGGTCTGGATAACCTCGCTAGTGTGAAAGCACTTCTATTTTCTTTCTTGTTTAATCAGATGTCTTTGACCTTCCTGGCTACAGTAACTGACGGCATAGTTGCAATTTGAGTGATCGCAGCTGTGGCGCGATCAGTCGGCACTTTCACAAACATTTTGCTCATCAATACTTTGTAATTCGCTCAGGAGTGAAAGTTTACTTGCGAAGGATTTGTGGAGGATTTATAGGAACAATTTGCCTAAATAACATCTATAACTCTACGGTGTAAAGGACCTCTTGTGTCTCCACTCAGCACAGTGGCGTTTAATTTGAAAGCCGTAAACTTTGCTGCTTATCAGCAGAGGAAAAGGATCATTGAAGCTAGCAGTCTAAAGAAAGCAGAGCAACAGTAATAAAAAAAGAGTAAGCTGCACAGTGGGTCGTCAACATAACAGATCAGCTATGGGCTATTAACTACTAATATAATGAAGTTATTTGAGATGCATGGCATTTCCAATTCACCTTTGCATCGTGGAGTGCACAGCTAAAGCTGCAACACTGGTTCTTATTGGCTCATTAAATACAGTGGCCTTTTAACTGTGATGAATCCAATTTCCCTCTGCACATGAGATGATAATCAAGCATAAAATAAATTGTCATGAACATAATTACTGTTCTGTACGACGCAAGGGGAAGCATGTTGGTGCTATAACATGGCTGTACCATAAAAATGTAGATTTCCTCATCATTTGCGACCTTTAGTTTTGATTACTGATTCTAGTTTATTCCAAGTATTAGGTGCAGAAAACCTAAATGCTTTCTTGCCCAGCTCAGATCGTACTTTGAGGACAACAAATTGTAGAGTATCCATAGATTGGAGATTGTGACTCCCATGTTCCTGCTGCATGCCTTTTTTGTCCCTTTTAAAAATAATTTCTCAAACCTCCCTGAACTTTCCTTCTTTCCAATCCTGATGTACTGTATAAAGGCCCACCAACATAGCTGACTGAAGAAGTTGTGTGTACACACAGAACTGAATGTGCAAACAGACACCACATGTCTCTTCAGGATGTAAGATGTTTCGCATAAGCAGAGCCCTGATAGTTCCAAACAGACCACAGCATTGTATAATGAAGTTAAAGCAGCAAAGAATGAACGGTGCCAACAATATACACGAAAGGAAATATACAAGTTGCAGAATAAACAAGGATTTAGTGACTTTACATATGGGATGTTGCGGAGTTACAGCAAGAGAAAGTCGAAGTTGCACTAAACAGCATTAACAGTTATCTAAAGAAATGAAAATGTTGATACATTGGATACAGCAAAAATATTCATAGACAATGTCCAAGTTAATGCTGCTATGATAAACAAGTGGAGTATTTGATTTAGTAGATACAGAATCAGGTTGTGTTGTAGTTTTCTGTTGAACAAAGCGCACCAATCAATCATTGTATCACAACAGCACAGCAGTCTCATATGAATGAAATGACAAAATAGAAGTTGGTTTGTGACCGTGTCCCATGTGTGTGCAGCATGAAGTAAAAGCAGACGTGAAGTAAAGATAGCCGTTAGTGTCTGCATTGTCAGTGTTTGCTGAGGATAAATCAGAACTTTCTATAAGAAAACAAGAAACGTCTTACATTTTTTCCCTCGGTCGCCATCAGCATCACAGCAAACAGGATCAGAGGAGCTACAAACACTGGCCTTCCCATGTTGTTTCCTGCTGCATTTACATCAAGAGCTCAGGAGTAAACCAGTGGGGTGATGAAAGTCTTTTTCAGTGCCTTCCTCAGCAACCAGCTTTCTCATCACACTCACCACAGCTGTGCTTCGGGTGATGCTGGATCTAGTTAAAATCCAAGCTTTTCCATTTGGGTTCCAGTCCACTGATAGACAGGACAGCCCCGAGAACTTGACCTTGAGGAGGGAGGCGGTCTGATGTGGTCAACCAGAGTCACCGCACTTCTCTCATCCCATTTCCACTGTCCCAGTTTGGTGTTTACTGACATGGAAGAAGGAGATTGGTTTTAATCTTAAGATCCTGCTGCCTCGGATGGACTAAACTCTTCATTAAGATTAACTTGAGCTTCTGGATCTGGGTGAGTAGTGGATATTTATGTGCATGTTGGACTGCTGCTTGAACATTACACCTTTGGAAACACCTGAGTTCGAGAAAAGCACCAGTATTTTCTCTGTCTTCTCAGTTTTAAATTGATGATTGCATGTGCTACTTTTGATCTCTAAGGATGTTATTCTTAAAAGCTGTGTGATATTAACCCGGCACTTACTAACAGGTGCCATTGCCGTTTGATGATTTCTTCCATCCACCACTTGTGGCAGCACTGAGGCCATCACTCACCTGGGAGGCAGACTGATGAATGAGACATGAATTTCTCAGCTACTGTTGTGACTTTGTGCCACCTCTGGTGAGTTCCACTGCAACTATATTAATAATAAGTTGTTATATTATCATTCTGGTCTATCTGTATTAGCATCTGCTGATGATGAACAAGTGGTAACTTTTTGTGAATGAACTTTTATGCGTGATATGCCAATATAAATATATCCGATAACACTTGTTGCTCATAATACATGCTTTCTCTTTTTAAAAATCCATAATCTGCAGTATACATATAACACTTAAATGAGACTTAAAATGAATTAATCATTTATTTGTGTCCAATATCGATGGAATTCACATTTCCTGCTTTGGTCGGTGAGTCTGTTTACCTGAAGACAAACAAACTTTTTGCCTGTTTATGCAGCTTTTCAACACATCTCAATGCTTGTAAACTGAAAAGCTGCTATCCATCACACTTAGGCAGACACACATGCATACAGTTACATTTATGTGTCAAGTGTCAGTGCAGCATGATGATAAACTGGTCAGACAACACTGCTCATAAGCGACTTGTGGTGATTTGTTGTTCTGCATACAGGAGCTAAAACATGCTATTAGCTAATGTCCATCAGTTTAGCAAATTGTCTTTTTCTCATTTAATTTCCATGAATCATAGAGGTTATGATTTGCACATTGTAGATTACACTGCACACAGGGTTTTTGTTTATTTGACAGTCATGTTATGGTTGTTTAAAGGCATCCAGTGGCTGCTACAGTTAATCTGTTATCACTGTTATATTTACAGGTGGATCTTTGTCTTGGTTGTGCACGTGGAGCAGCTCAGTGCAGTAAGACTTTCCTTACCTTTAAATTCTAATTAATTTATAATACCGTCGCTAAGACTGCAAAGCTCTGTGAAATAGCTACAAATGAAATCATTGATATACTGCACAGATATTCATTTCATAGACATTAGTCACAGCATACAGTGTAATCACCAGTGGTGTAAAGTAACTGAGTAAATTTACTCAGATGTTCTTCTTATGTGCCATTCTCAGTCATTTGTATTTTTCCTGAGTATTTAATTTTTTATCCTGTTTTCTACTTTAGCACCATTGTATTTCAGAGGCATGTATACTGCGCTATCTTTATCTAACAGCTGTAGTTACTTTATAGAATATTGGGAATTCAAAAACCTATCATGAGATGATGAATTATATCAAATAGCAAAAATACACATTATACACTAAATTTAGCCATCTTAGTCTGTCAAGTGAGGTACATCAGTAACAATATTCCCATAAGACATAAAAATAGAACAATTTTTGACACTTTGGTATGCAATGAATACTTCTACTTTAATAATTTAAACGTATTTTGCTGATAATATTGACATACATTTTAGTTTACTGAGGTTTTGTGTATAGGACCTTCAGTTATAACTGTAAATTTTAAAATTGTGATATTGTTACTTTCACTTCAGTAAGCTCTGAATACTTCCTCTACACTGATAGTCAAAGCTGTATTTACAGAAACAGCAACATATGCTTTCCTTGCTATAGATTTAACATTTTTGGGATGGATGTCAAATTAATTTAAACTTAGCATATACTGATTAAGTCCAAGCAGATCTGAAACATTTTGTATTTTGCTTTCGGACATGTCTAAGGCTATGTTGGCCGTGGATCGTACCACATTGTTGTACAATAGCATCCCCAGTAACTTTTCTAAAATGTTTCATATTTATTTGGAGTATTCACTTCAATTAATTAAATTAAGTTCCCTTAATTTTATTCGATTTGGTTTAATTCGATTCAGTTCAATTCATCCATTATCTAGACACCACTTATTCCTCATTCAGGTTGGAGGGGGGCTGGAGTTTATCCCAGCTGACTTAGGGTGAAATCAGGTGACCCTGGACAGGTCACCAGTCTATCATAGGGCAACACATAGAGATAAACAATCTCAATTCACTTCAGTTCAGTTCTATTCAATTCTATTCTATTTAGCTGTATTACATGGCACTAATTTACAACACTGACATCTCAAGGCATTTCACATAGTAACTAATACTTTATGTAGGAACTACTACTCTACTTTAGATTGTTGTCATATTGACATATGGTGCCTTTTCACACTTTCTAAAGATGACGAAAGTTGAACTGCATTACCCTAAAAGATGTCAGGTGTTTGATGTTAATGTTGACAACTGTTAAATAAATATGCATTTTTGTTTATTACACTACGAACACTATAGAAGCTAGTGTGACCTGATAGAGCAAATGTGAAGTCACTCACCTTCAGTTTGTGTTTCTACAATTTTAAATATCCTTATTTAATGCTACAAAACAGTAGAAGGCCATGCAGCTCTGAAATCCATCACCACAATATGTTTAAAAGCCATTACAGAACTGAGTCACCCTCTTGCAGCACGTGCTGAACAACTGTAGACCAACTTTGTATTGGAATCTTGCATGAAAGGCATCACACAAAGATTAATGACAACTACATTTGTTGTGAACGCTACCAGTGCTACTGCTGCTGCTAGAATAGCCAGGGATTAGGCCAGCATCTTATAAACACAATCCTGAATCTACTGGTCAGTGAGCTGTGCATATGTAACTTCTTATATGTCCTACCATATGTTTGCATCCACATCCTATGTTTTCCCTGAACACACTTGAATACCACATGTAGATTTATTTCGTATTTGCCAGCAAAATTGTTGGACGGATTTGCTGCACTTGGAAACGGAATGTTTAGCTCCATATGTGTTGACATTATGTCTGTAGCATTTACATTTTCCTGCAAAGTGTACAAAACTGTTTGGTGTTCTGTACACAAATGCTACTAGAGCGAAACCCATGAAGTGGACATGGTGGTCTAATGGTCAATTTGGCTAAGTGCACAGCTGATCGTTTGTAACATTACCATTCAAAAATGTCATACTATGACATAAACTGCATAGTGCGAGGTTCAGTAAACAGTATGCATCAGTCATATTAGACTCCAGGGACTGGGCTAGTCGTTGTGCTATAGAGATATGATGATTGAGTGGTGAACTTTGTTCAAGAGAAAACTATAACACAGTCTGATTGTTTACAACAGCAGATTCAACTTGGACATTTATGAATATCTGTGAATATATTCTCTTATCCAGTGAATCAACATCATTGTCATTTGTTTAGATAATTTAATGCTGTTTAGTATAACTATGGCTGATACCACTCACTATGTATATTGTTTGCAAAAAAAAGAAAAAAGAAGGGCAAACTCTTGGCAAACTTTTAGTCATGACTGGTATTTGTGTTGTAATGTCTGATCTGAATAAAGACACATTAGCAGGAAATATACACATTGACATGCTAAAATTTATGACGGTGACAACTTGTGTGCGATGTTCTTACAAATGTGCTAATGTATGATACATGTACAACTACACCGTTTTTGGGACGTATAGCACAAAAAAATAATTTGCTGTTGAAATAATGTCTGATCCAGACATATTTAACAAACTACGCTTCCTTGTGCTGTCAGCTGTCATACAAAAGCCAGTCATGATTGTCCGATCCTAGCTTAGCGACTGTAACCAAGCACCGCAAGACAGAAAGCTGTGATGCATACACAAATATTTCTATTTTATATATTATATATACTTTTAATTAAATTATATTTTTTAGGATATGCAAGTCGTAATAGAGATAGTTTTTTAGTCTGACTAAACCTTACTTTCAAAAAGATATTACAATATCACCATAGACTCAAGAGTATGCTACTGTTCTCAAGGTTTATTTCTGAAAAAAGCTATACACAGCTTACTATGCTACTTATTTCCCAAGTTTAGCATATAGCAATGGAGGCCTACTAGTGTTTCCACTCCTCGCTGTGTTAATACACTGAACCCCAGCAGTGCATGAAAGTCATGCTCTTCTATGTTTGTTCAGACTAATGGAGATATTCCCATGAAGGTTTGGACTGAAACAGCCAGTAGGACATGTTATCAACAGATGTGCAGTTAACCTCCATGGCACCGGCACAAACTCCTCTAAATATTTAGTAAGCTTTGAGAAAACACGACTAAATGTTTGTGACACAGATATCTCTGCAGCGAGAAACGTCCAGAACCCAAACACACACACATGCACACAAAGATTGTTAGGAGTACTTTGGAGGTGTGGACTCACAGAACGGCTTTTCGGAAGAATGTCAATACATTACAGAAATAATTTTCATCAAGGTCAGAGCGCTCGTTATTTACCCAAGTCGATATGGGAACGCTGATTTGTTTGAAGCTTTCTAATCGGGACTGCAGGGAAATCTGCAAGTTCTTAAGACCAATTCTCAAAACTGTTAAATATTCAGGAATGGCAAATAAACCCAAACTGCAGCCTTATATGATCCAGCTGCTGATGCTGGGTTCTCACTGTCATGTGCTCTGTGCTTGTTGTTTCAGGGAGGGATCGACGGCCCATGTGAAGGCAGAGACTGCTCTGCATGTCAGTGTCTTCCTGCCAAAGGTGCTCGGGTATGAACCTTCTTATCTCACGTTATGATGAGTTTCCAAATTATACCAAACTGCTCTCCAGATAACTTTTCTGATCTTCTTACATTTTTGCTTCATTTTTTTCAGTACTAAGATATTATGCACATAATATTTGTTTTGTCTTAAATTTTAGGATTGCTGATCTGTTCTGTGTCTTAACCATCTGAACCCTAACAAGTTTTTTGAAGGCTTTTTGCTACTGTTACAAGTTTGCTTACAGTGGACTTTTTTTTTTTACTGCATCATAAAGAACCTGCACCTCTGTGAAATCAGCAGAACCATGACTAGAAGTTTAGAGGTCTCAAACATGTGCTTTATCCAGCACAACAACATTTAAATGCCAGAAATCAATAAAAAAGCAACTTTTGTTTTTTTATTTTATTTTATTTTATTTTATTGTTTTACAAAAATTGGAACCTGGAACAAACATTTCCATTTTTCTAAGTGGCCCCAGATGTTACCATATGTTTCCATACTCCTTCCCTATCTACTCTGTGTAACCACAGCCTGCAGTTCAGAATAATTTAGTCAAAAAGTCCCCCAAATTTTTTGCAACATGACTGTAGGTCATAGCTGGCTTTAGGAGTGCAGTGAGGAGCACATACTTTTTTTGTTATAGGCAAAATCTGCCTTATGATGACAGCTTATCTTTGGCTTTTATTTCTTCAAGAGATATATAGAATAAAAACATTTTGATAAACTATTACAATTTTGGACTTATGAAACAGAATGTCACAGATGTGACTTTATTTATGGACATTCGAAAAGCTGAAAATCCGACAATTCTTTCCATTTTTGCAGTTTCTTGCTCTGATAAATGGTGTGATTTTAGTCTTTCTTCTTTTAGAATAACTTGTCCTTTCAAACCTGCTGGTGGTTTTGGGGTTCAGATGGTTAACCCGGAATGATCAGCAAGAAATCAATAATAAAAACAGCTCAAAATTGTGACTGCATTTAACACAACACTAATTTTATGTCCATTAAAAGCCATAATGATGTTATTAGTCTATAAAGGAAAGAAGTCAGTATTTTATACAGTATTTTTGCTTTGCAGGGAGCTCCAGGTAAGCCAGGGAGTCGAGGTCCACGGGGATCAATGGGACCGTGGGGACGTGGAGGGCGACCTGGAGATAAAGGCAGGATGGGAGAAGCAGGATTACATGGACCAGAGGGGCCCAAAGGAGACCGTGTTAGTATTCATGGTCATGTACATGTTGTGGGAGAAATGTTGAAAGAAATCAAGGCAACATCTACATGCACATGTATGGTTAAACATTACTATTAAATGTAACTGTGCAAAAAAAAAAAGAAATGCTGTGTTCAGGGTGGATAGCACAATAACTCTGCAATTATTAATCCAGGCCCATTTTCTTCTTCTGTTACATTCCAGGGCCCTACTGGTCCTCCTGGATTTCTTGGTGAGAGTGGTTTGGCAGTAAGTAAACTACAGTTGTCGTACATTTACTTGCAAATGAGAAAAAGACAGCTTGCATTGGCAGTAATAATTACAGATGAGCAATGCTCTAAAGGAACTGCACCAATTGCCCAAACTTTGAACTGCTTAATGTGGATGTGAGATGCTTCTTACTTTTTTTTTTACTTTCAAGAGGAGTTTGGATTATCTCTTTGATGACAGTGTCAGGCACTCTTCTGTTTGTGAATATGTCGTGTAGAGTTCCCAGGTGTGTAGGAAATGGTGCACTGGTTTGAAACATGCAACTGCTGTGCCCTCTAGTGGACACATTTTAGGCACACTGTAGACATCAGTGTCACTAACTCCTTGCTTTTCTAATCCACTGTTCATGTAATTTAAAAAGCCGGTCATCTTCACCACTATAAAATTATGAAATGTTTACTTATTAGGTAATTAAGTTATAAATGCCTTTATTCTTCATCATTTTCACTAAGAGTGAGCAAGACTACAACATTAACTTCCTCTGCTCTGCTACTGTACTTCACTGTGACTGTCCTTTACTCTTCAGGGTCACCCTGGGGCAGGTGGTGAGCCTGGTTCACCAGGGGTAGATGGCTGTAATGGGACAAGGGGTCAACCAGGAGTCCCTGGTTTTCCTGGCTTGGATGGTCTCCATGGGCCGCCGGTGAGTTGAACTCCTGTTTTGA
Organism: Acanthochromis polyacanthus; assembly: GCF_021347895.1. Classification (NCBI taxonomy): domain Eukaryota; kingdom Metazoa; phylum Chordata; class Actinopteri; family Pomacentridae; genus Acanthochromis; species Acanthochromis polyacanthus. The sequence goes on from NC_067121.1 coordinate 25,689,174, forward strand.
TGTTTTAGCTCTTCAGCCAATATTATATATTACAGGTTTATAATTTTGTACCTGCTTTAATGTCCAAAAACACCTTCTTTTTCTCATGCTGTACATTGCTGCAGCAACTTTGCTCACTCTCTGTCTGAAACACTCAGTTTGAATTCCTGTGTCTTTAACCCTCCTGTTGTCCTGCGGGTCAAATTAACCCGTTTTAAAGTTGTAAAAATGTGGGATATATATATATTTACAATGAAAATTTCCACATTTTCAAAATTTTTTAAAGAAATTTTTTAACATTTTTTGGTGGAAAAAAACAAATAAAAAAATGTTTAAGAGCATTCAGAAAAAAAATCAACCAAAATCCAGTGGATTTCGCTGTCAAATTTGGGGATTTTTTATTTAAAAAAATAAAACTTTTGAGGGAAACTTTTCAGGAATTTTCTTCCTGAGAATTTAGCAAATTTTTTATAAATTTGGGGAAATTTTTTCTGAATTTTTGGACTTTTTTCAGACAAGGCAACAGTATTTTTTGGTAAGGACAACACAAGGGTTAAGGTCCTCTCTTAAAAGAACAGTCTGCTCGGATTGGTCAGCTGGTCCGATCAAAGTGAAGCAACATCATTTACATACCATAACCATAACCATAACCATGTCCTTGCATAACCCAGGATCTTTGTATAGGCAAAGAAACACTGGCCCTGTTCTTTTTGTCAGGCCTATGCACTAAACCCTAACAGACTTAACCGGCAGCACAGTTGTAGGGTTTGAGTGTGTGAGTTTGTCAGAATTCTAAATAGTATAAAGCACGGTCATGGTAGCACATGTTACTAGGAAACATCACTATTTTAAAAACAAATTTGATCAAAAGATAAACAACTCAACAAATGCGCAGTAAATAACAACAGGAAGCAGCCAGATGCTGTCACATACAATGTACTACAGATTTCTATCTTGTACATCCATGCTTGGTTTGTGCACATTGTGTCCCCAATTTTGCTGTGAATATTTCAGTGCCTTCATGCTCTTGATGATTCTACAGTGAGACGGCCTTAAACCTACATGAGGGAGTGCACCTCAAGTCTTTGAATGTGGAGGTTAAAACTGTGTTCAGGTGTTCTGCAATTGTGTTCCATGGTGCGATAGATGAAAAAAGCCTAGACTACAAATGAGGTATTGTAGGCAGGTAAGGAGCAGTATCTTCTGTACTCCCTTTGGTATGGACTCTGAGCTTCGTACGTTTACACAGCCTTTACATACAAACTCACTGTAAGGTTGAAATATCACGAGCAAATTTATGGACTAGTGTGACATTCAAAAAGCCCAATTACAATTAAGGTTATGGAAGTTTGGGGGTAGTTCCACATATAGACCTGCGGCCTGAGTTTGGGTGTTGCCAGAGTGTGCTGTATGAATTTTTTGTCAAGCTCGTGTTTTGTGAAAACAATGCTAATATCTTCTCTGTTAATTCCATTAACTGGTATTTACAAAATGTCTAACGTGCTGTGTCTTGTTTTCAGGGATTACTTGGACCTAAAGGAATTAAAGGAGAACCTTTGTATGGTACTACCCTTCCAGGACTTCCTGTAAGTTCACCTACTTTGCAAGAAGTTCTGATTGTTACAGACTGGACTTGTTATTAAAAGCAAAAGGCCATCCTGTTAATGTGGTTCCATAATTTTTTCGAATACCCATGTTGGAAAAAATCTTTTCTTCATTTCTCATCTTGTGTGTTCCACTTTATAGGGGGACCGTGGGAGAGATGGAGAACGTGGCCTGCCCGTATGTTTTCTGTTCTTACTGTGACACCAGTTGAACATTTCTTTGTCATAAAATGCAAATAAATAAAACAGTCAATAAACATTTGGAATTCTCCTCAATCTGTTTGCGGTTAAGCTGTTTCCACTTTATATTTTTCTGTGTTTAACATGTAACTTTTTTAAACTCAGGGAGGACATGGACTTATTGGGCCTAAAGGGCTCATTGGCCCTCCTGGTTCTCCTGGGTCAGAGGTAAAAAACAACAACAAAAAAGAAATCCTCACATTTGTACTAACATAAGCCATGACTAAACTATAAGACCTATTTACTACTTTTCATTATGCACAAACTTGTTTATGTGTGATTCAATTTAGGGGTTTGATGGACCTACAGGTGTGAGAGGACCACGAGTGAGTCACCTGCGTAGCAAGTGCATGATTTAACACATTCATATGAAAAGCCAAACCCTTATTTAACTTTTGAGTCTTGTGTAGGGCGACCCTGGAGGATCACTGGCAGGCGACAAAGGCGACAATGTAAGAAACCTTTTTGGACTCTGGCAGCTTTGCACTAAGGTTTCATCCAGTGTGTGTGTGTGTGTGTGTGTGTGTGTGTGTGTCGTGGGTTAGGACATACTTATGAATGCATTTAACATCCAACAACATACAACTCTATTAAGTGTATTTACTTCCTTAATTTTGTATTCCAGGGTGAACAGGGCCCACCTGGCCCACAAGGAGCAGAAGAAATCATAGAATTTCCTCCTGAATTTCTTCCAGCTAAAGGTTACAAGGTGAAAACAAGGGCCCCGTCTGTATTTATATACAACTGACATTTTAAATTCACATCTTTGCGTATTTCACACCAGCCAGTTAAAGATAATTAATCCAAATAGAGTTGGCATATTGATGTAAACTGATTAGGCACAACATTATGACATTATGATCACCTCCCTAATACTGTGTTGGTCTCTTTTATGCTGCTAAAACTCCTCTGACCCAGTGGAGCGTGGACACAGGACCTCTGGGGATGTCCTGCGGCACTGGGATGGTAGCAGTGAATTCTGTGGGTCCTGTGGGTTGCAGGGTGGGACCTACCTAGATCAGGCTTATCCTTGTATATCCCACAGACGCTCAGTAAGATTTAGAACACCTTATCTCTGTCGTGTTCCCTCGGCCACTCGTGAGCAGTTTTTGTGGTGTGTTGGGGTGTATTGTCTTGCTGTGGGTGGAAACTGGCATCAAGGACTGCTGTTGCCATTGGGGTTTGGGGGTTACTTACTTGCAATGTTTAGGTGGGCAGGACATGCCAAACACCCACATGAATGTCAGGACTCAAGGTTTCCCAGCAGAACGTTGCATTATAACAAGATGATCGATGTCATTCACTTCACCTGTCAGTTTTCAGAATGTTCTGATTGATCGGTATATATTACTATAAAAGTTCAAAATCAAAGTTACCTATGCTGACTTTTGGCTCTCCAATATTCTGTGTTTGATTCAGGGAGACAAAGGTTTGCCTGGACTATGTGGACCAAAGGGAATAACTGTGAGTTTTATTTAGCCTTTAACTCTATAAGTGTGTCTGAGAGAAAGAGATGGTTAAATGACTGGCATTTTTTTTTCTTATCAGGGCAGAGGTGATTTCTATGGTCCAGGAATTAAAGGAGAGCAGGGAATCCTTGGATTTCCTGGAGATCGTGTAGGTCAATGATATCAGACAGCATGATCTCTTCAGATAAACACATGCATAAAAAGTTTTTCAGTCTAATATTCCCATCTCTAGGGTCCTCCAGGATTCCCTGGTAGGGATGGAGGGACCGGGCCTGAGGTAAACCTCTCATACTATTAAACCATCCTTTATGTTGCTATACTTTTGCATGTTAAATACACTGATACATTTTCAGGGTTATCGTGGAGAAAAAGGACTTCCAGGTCTCTATGGAAGAGCTGGACCAAAGGTGAGGTTTGCTTGCATATCAAATGAATCTGCATTCTATAATAAATACAAAATTGTGTCAGGTGCAAACAGATGTCTGTAAAAATATTTTGTCACAGTTAAAATCTGAACAGCTCCTGAAATGGAAACTTAACAGCCTTAGTAATATATTAACAATACGGATCTGAATTCTACAGGAAAAACCATGCTTGTTGGCATCTTTGCAACATGCTTATTTCCCTTCTGGTTAGAGGTTCCGTAAAAAAAGGGAGAAAATGAAGAATAACTGCCTTTTGTAGTTGCTTGGTTGGGCAGTTCTATTTCCTGGACAGCCCCACTAAGACTTGGTCACTCTTCTCTCCCATAGAAATAATTTGTACATCAGCATCAACTTCCATTTATAACTATAGTTTCCATATCCATGTCTTTGCATCCAACAGGGTTATCAAGGAGATCCAGGTCTTCCTGGTAACACCGTCTATCGCAATGGAAGTGATGTGAGAGGTGAGACAACAGTAGCAGCGACATTCCATTTACTGGTTGAGCCATATGTGGCACTGATAACACTGTTCTATCTTTATATATATATATATATATATATATATATATATATATATATATATATATATATATATATGAACTTTATACACTTGTGGGGTAAAAGTAATATATATATATATATATATATATATATTGTTTTTAACTTGTGGTCACTGGAAATTATGTAGCTTGTCAAACCACTCCTGCAGCACAATCCACTTTTACACTCTCATCTTGCATATTTCCAGCAGTCTTTTCTCCAAAAAATGTCTAAACACAATGCGTTTTGCAAAATATCACATGAACTGACTGTTAAAATTGTCAGACCCTCCTCTAAAATAGTAAATAACCATGATTACTTTGGAGAATAACCACTTATTTTTTGACTTTTTTCTTGTTCTGCGACTATGTGTTTCAGGTGCTAAAGGTAACCGTGGATATCCGGGACCATCTGGACTCCCAGGGGAACCTGGGTACATGGGCATGCATGGGCCTCCTGGTCCACCAGGCATAGCAGGTCAGTGTTGTCTCAGCTCTGTGTCTAGAGATGTAGTGCTGTGGCCATAAGTACTTAATACTAAATCTTAGTAAAAATCTTAGTACTACATTAAGGCCTTGATCCAAAATCTTTATTTTCTCCTCTGTCAGTGTTCTGTGTGTGTCTTGATCCTACATTTTTTGACATTTCACATTACCTCTTACATCCTAGAGGGGGTAGGTAGGCCTGGTCCACCAGGCCCCACTGGTCCTAAGGGCTACAAGGGAGAACCAGGAAGGTACAACAATTTTGAAATCAGCCCATTTCCGGGACCCAAAGGAACTAAAGGATCCTCAGGAATTAAAGGTGTCGTAGGTCCCCCAGGTCCTCCAGGTATGTTGGCTGTCTCTGCGTATCATACACAACACTTCCTTATTTGTCTCTTACAAATCTATTTATTTGATTAATGACTGACTTGTTATTAGTTTTTGCACATGTTAATTCAAAGGACAACTTACATTTTGTTTTGTGTGTCTGTTTTTCTTAACATGGTGTGGCCCATATAATTGAACCTGATTAGGATGTGGAGGTAATTTTTGAAATTTTAAAAAACTTGTGCTCAGTTTTTGGTTACATTTTTCATTTAACTACTTGCTCACATTTTTAGCTTTATTTTTTAGCTAATGTTACGGACTTGTTGATCCCACAGATTACTACTGTGAGCCTGGTTACCCTGGAGACCCTGGTGATGCTGGACCCAAAGGACTTCCTGGAAACAAAGGCCTCAGCGGAATTAAAGGTGATCAGTGATTATTTGTGTACAATAACCACACAAGCCAAGGCTGTGAATACTGGAGCTGTAGAATCTAAAAACAATCTGAGTGAACATATTAACAGTGAACTTGATAGAATTTAGATCATGCATTTTGTGCATTTGTGTGTGTGTGCAGTATATGTATGCACAAGGGTCTTTCTATGGAGACCAATGAGAGTGGAAACCATTGAAATAAATTCAATTTTATTTATATAGCACCTAATCAAAAAACATCTTACTTTAAGGCACTTTGCATATAAAATACCTGACAATGTTATAGAGAGAACTGACAGTTCCCCCCTGAGCAAGCACTTGGTGACAGTGGGGAACAAAACCTCCCTTTTAACGGGAAGAAACCTCCGACAGAGCCAGACTCAGGGACAGCAGCCATCTGTCTCGACCAGGGGTGAGTGGAGAGGGAAATGATAAGCCTTGAGAAACAACAAACAATAAACACTGAGCAGATTGGTGATGCCAGTAACCGCAGGTCAGACACATGCCGCCACGGATGCCTGCAGAGAGGTACAGACAGAGACAGGACACAGAGGACAAAGAATAACTATGAGAAAAGATATAAAGTTAATGACATAGAACGTATGAAACAAACAGAAAAAATGAAAGAGAGAAACAGTCCCTCAGCAGTCTAGGCCTAAAGTAGCACAAATAAGAGATGGTTCAGGGTCACTTGAGACACCACAAACTATACGTTTTATCATAAACAAAAGTTTTCAGCTTTATCTTAAAAGTAGAGGGTGTCTGCCTCCTGAACTCTGCTGTTTCCACAACAGAGGAGTCTTGCTTTCACAGTTAAGTTTAGCATTAGATGTAGGTCAGTGTTGTGATGGGAGGGGTTAGGAATCAGTAAATGTATTGTTCTATGTCAGTGAGGATTAGAACTGTGACAATTATTTGATCACTTGATTAGGTGTTCACGACAAAATAAACCACCGCTATTTTAATAATTGATTGATCAACTGAATTGTTTTTAAATAAATATTTCATATTCTCTCATTCCAATCTCTTAAATGTTAATACTTTCTTTATGTTTAAACATTTCTAATTAATGTATTTTCTTTACTGCTCTAAAACAGAATATTAAGTACCTTTGGACTGTGAACAAAACAAGACATCTAAGGATGTCATCTTGGGTTAAAATCATAATAATGTATACTGTACTGTGTAGGAATGCTGATTCATAGTCATACATTTTTGCTGTCCTTGACTCCTATAGGTTGTCCAGGAGAATGTGAATGTAGGTCTGGTGTGGGGAATGTAGGACCTCCTGGTCCAGTTGGTTTTCCAGGGCCTCCAGGTTTACCTGGACCTGAAGGACTTAAGGGGGACCCAGGACTGAAAGGAGGGGACGGGCTAAGAGGACCACCAGTAAAATAAAATAAAATTTCTCTTTCTAAAAAGTATTGAAACGTTTGTGTTAACTACAGAGACATATTTATTATTGGAGTTCATGTTTTCTTGCAGGGATTTCAAGGAATTCCTGGTCTGAAAGGCCAGAAGGGTCAGAAAGGTGACTTTTTTGGGATAGGTCTTAAAGGTGAGCACATTTAAAGCAGCACCTGTAATCTACCCAGTGAATATATCCCAGTACTACAATACAATCAGTGTTCTGTCTTAAAGCTACAGTATCATAAATGTGTGGACGTATCGGACATTGTTCAGTTTTTAAAAAGCTATTACTCAGTTTCTTGTGTTGTATTCTGCACAGCGTGGTCAGTACAACATTAGATTAAAATCAAACACAACATTAATTTATCTGCCAGTAACTTTGTGCTTTATGTCAAATAAGAAAACAAACATCTGTATTTCATGCATGCTTATATGACAGCTTACTGAACATTTACAGCACATTATCAACTGTTTCTTTTTGTTGTTGGAAGGTGTGAAGGGTGACGGAGGCGTCCCCGGATATTCAGGTCCTCCTGGAGGTATAGGTAGCCCAGGACCGGATGGCGCCCCTGGCCCTGTGGGAGACCCTGGACCACCAGTGAGTGTGTTTCTGAAATTCTGTAAATGCAATTTGTGGAACAGATGGTAAAATTAATCTTTTACTATGATTATTTATGTTACATTTGTTAAAAAAAACAACCCACTTTCGATACTGCACTTACAATGTCATGTCATTTTTCTAAAGGGTGCTGGGTATGCAGGATTGCCTGGTCCCAAAGGTGATCCAGGTGCTACGGGACGCAAAGGATTACCAGGACCTGCAGGTCTCCTGGGTAGTTATTTTCCAGGACCAAAGGGGTCGCCCGGACCTAAAGGAAATCAGGGGTTTCCCGGCTCACCAGGGATTCCTGGACGACCAGGCCCTCCAGGTCAGGTCTCACGCAAACTCATTTCTAAAGTAAGCTGTCATGGGCTCAAAAGCATCAGAACTCAAAGCATGTTGTGTCTGTGTTATCAGGCGAAACGGAGACATGCTGCGAAGATGATGAGATTGGCCCTCCTGGTCGTAAGGGTGAACCAGGTTCACCAGGTAAGTCTAACAGGTATTATGCATGCTTTATTTAAAAAGTTATCACTGACTCCACACACTCTAAAAAGTGATACCTTCTAGTCAATTCTGGCTGCTAAATTGTTGGCTAAACAGTCAAAGTGCCACGTTTATTAATCTGACTTTTCCCAAGCTTGCATCTCACTGTTAGTCTTTCACTGTTACATAGAATGCCCCATACATTTGTTACCAGAAGTGATTTGTAAGTTATTTGTTCAAAAGTTGATTGCAGAATTGTTTGGTCACATTAAGCCATGTTTCTGACTGAAACACAGTTATTGTTTACTGACATGTCCATGACAAATCCATGCTGCACGCAAACTTTAGGTTTCATTTTGGTCTCTTGTAGGAATTCCAGGTGCACCTGGAAGAGAGGGACCGCTGGGAACTCCTGGGCAACCAGGCCCTAAAGGCATGAAAGGAGATGACGGTGTAACAGGAGGGATTGGACTGCCAGGTAATGGCTCTCTAAAATACTAGCAAAGAAACATTCCCACATGGGAGGACGATTGTCAGGAAAGAAATCATTAATTATATAAAAGGGCTGTTTAATGCATATAGGTGTCTCTTTTTTGTAACAGGACGTCCAGGTTTAACTGGGGATCCGGGTGACCCTGGTCCCAGTGGAATTAGTCTGAGTGGCCCTCCAGGTGCTCCTGGGTTAGCTGGACACCAAGGCAGAAAGGGTGAACCAGGAGAAGCTTTCTCTTCCAGGCCAGGTGCTCCTGGCCCACCTGGCCTCCGTGGGATTACAGGGAAATCTGGCCTGCCTGGAACTCCTGGAAACCCAGGATCACCAGGTAAGATTCTTTTACAATTACATGAATACAAACAGTCCTTCAGCTATTTTAGCTAATGTGCCCTTTATGACAGGAAAATATCCTCAATTGACAGTGTACTTCCATTTTTTTCTTTTTTCACATTTCTGTTGGTTGATCAATAGTGCTTTGAAATTACAGGTATCCAAGGCCCAAATGGACGACCAGGCCGTAAAGGAGAGCCAGGTCCCCAGGGTGACCCTGGACCCACTGGCCTTCCAGGCCTACCCTGTACTGCATGTGACCTGAGGGGTCTACCAGGACCTCCAGGACCTCCTGGAAACCCTGGGCCGAGTGGAACATCTGGTGAGCGCATTGCAGCAATGAGCAAAATGATGGATATGACTAGCTCTGGATGCCCATCAGAATATACTGTACCTGAAAATTGTTGTCATGATAAACACTGCATGGAAATAATTAAGAGTCGATTGTGTATGTTTTTTAACTAACAGTATTTGTCCCACTGAATTTTCCAATGTTGCATAGGCTTCTTTGGTCAGAAGGGTGTGAAGGGGGATATAGGTCCGCCTGGTCATGGACGGACGGGTCCACAAGGTTTTCCCGGTCCTCCTGGTTTGCCAGGTTCTGCTGGACCAAGGGGCCCCTCTGGCCCACCAGGAGATCCTGGACCAAATGGCTGGCCTGGAGTGAAAGGTCAATCACTGGCCTGTTCTGATAAGAATCATTTTTACTTGATCATTTAAAATCATGTATACTTTTAAATATCTCACAGGTACTTCTGTTCTAGTTTGCACAGTCCAGTGAACTTAGTCAAAAACTGCATAGCTTGTGTCATTCATAGATAGGAGCGAGCTGCCAGTCAGCATGCCTTTATAAAATCTGCCAGCTGCACCTTTGAACACACCGCCACACTTGATATTTATACTAGCCTCTTCTGAATAACAAGACTGTCCCTTCAATTTATGCAGGTGAAAGGGGATACCCTGGCAGGCCTGGAACAAGAGGCTTATCAGGCCGTCCTGGACCTCCAGGACCGAATGGTGTACAAGGAGAGAGGGGTTTGAATGGTCGCCCAGGTGACCCAGGATATCCAGGACCTCCTGGTCATAAAGGTAGGACTCAGTGTATGTGCCATGTCACTAATAACTATAGCCACTCTTCAATTTTTTTTAAAGCTTTATTGACAGGACAGCAATGAGAAAGATACAGGGAAGCAGGGAGAAGAATGGGGCAAAGACCTGCATCTATGACCTGGATTCAAACTCATGACTGCGGCATCAGGCACTATAGCCCGTATTTATGGCTCACTCACTCAACCTGTTGAGCTACCTGAGATCCACTTGGCCTTGACCAGTATCCTAAAACACCCAGCATGTATAAAGTCTACAGCAGAAGTTAATTTGCTATAAGGATGAAGTGGCAATGAAACATGTTTGCTCTTTTGTTCAAGTTATTGTTTTGTCCTTTCTGTGTAAATTTTAAATGCAGAATATGTTTCATCTCAGCTCTGTGGTCTATCCAGGTTCACAAGGAGAACCAGGACTACCAGGAGCATCAACTTTTGCAAATGTAATTAAAGGCTTCCCGGGACTTTCAGGACTAAGGGGGCCACCAGGCCAGAAAGGATTTCCAGGCAAGGGAGCGAAAATATTTTTTTCAAACTGTTTTACAGTAAAAACACATAATTAATTGTTATGATTTTTAATTATTTCTTTTACAGGATCAAAGGGCAGAAGGGGAGATCCAGGTGATCTAGGTCCTGATGGATTGTCTGGCCAGGCAGGTTTTAAGGGCATCCCTGGAGAATCTGGAAGGTCAGGAAGACCAGGACCTCCTGGGTATACTGGAGCTAAAGGTTTCCCTGGGTCAGGTGGACATCCTGGGCATGATGGAGATCTGGTACACAGTAAACCTAACTTATTGCTTTCATATTTCTGTGACAGTCTGTTCAGTTTATACCCAGAAGCCCTAAAACAGCTGCCACTTGAGTCACATTCAATAAATCTACATACATGTACTCATACATTATGAAACTACATATTAAATGTGTAGCAGACAGCATATCGTTTCAGCTAATCGCAGCCATCTGTGATTTACATGCCACTGCGTCCACAGTCGTCCTCTTTTGCAGGGACTCCAGCATGGATTAAGTTAGTTAGACTAGTCCTGGATAGCTTGTCAAATTTCTCTACACATAAATGTTGCTTTAAATGCACATAATTTTTGATTTGTCAGATTTACAGGTGAAAATAAATGATTTGGATGGGTCCATGTATGTTACAGGGAGAACCAGGACCCCTGGGTAATATCGGTATCTCTGGGCTACCAGGATTGCCCGGTGCCAAGGGTAAGTTTTAAAATAGGTTAATGTGTTTTACTGGTCCTGTAAGAATCAGGGGATTTTTTTTAAATGTACATTAAAGTTTATATATTAAAGGAAGCCAAGCAAATTTACTTTATTCTATGTATATTGTCCAAGTTACGGCGCCCTCCATAATTATTGGCACCCCTGGTTAAGATGTGTTCTTTAGCTTCTAATTAATTCATTTTTTTTCTAAATAATATAGGACCACAATGAAAAAAACAGGAAAATCCAGCCTTTTATTCAAGTGCATTTATTCAGTGGGGAAAAAAATCAGACATTAAGAATTAATTCTTTTACATCAAATCATGTGTGCCACAATTATTAGCACCACTGATTTTAATACTTTGTACAACCCCCTTTTGCCAACAAAACAGCACCTAATCTTCTCCTATAACTCATTTTTCAACAACTTTCAGTGTGGGAGTATGCTTCTGCAAGGGCGCTGTATATGCCGTCGAAGTAAACAAAGGTGGATCCAAATTCTGCGCGTTTTAATTTAAATGACTTTTTTCCAGCATTCTTGATCCCACAGAACTTAATATGTAAAGGGAATAGCCACAAGAAACTTTCAGGTAAATAAATAAGCGCATCCATGGTAGCAATGCTTGTCTATTTCTATATGCCACACATATGAAACTGGTGCAGTTTTACCATTGATATACCCACCATTTTGATACTAAAAATTGTGAGCCTTTGATTGATTTTTTTCTGGTTTAGATAGTAGATATTATTTTGTGAGACATAATTTAAGTTCATGCAAGAAGATTTAAATCCACAACAGCTTGGGACACTGTAGGATTTCATCTTGTCTATCAACAACTATATGATATACAGTACAGTTATGATAAATGCAACCACAGTTAAACCAGCAAAGACCAATCCCTCAGAATTTCACACGTCATTCAAATGGACCAAGCCTGATAAACCTTGTCTGAATCTGTTCCAGGTGATCCAGGGCAGACGTTTGGACAGCCTGGTGCACCTGGACCCAAAGGATTGCCAGGGGAGGATGGACCCAGAGGTGAGTCAATAAAATGCCACAACGAACAGATTGAACAGAAGATTTATTATATTTCTTCAAGTTATGAAGCTGGATTATTTTTGTTAAACTTGCAGGATAATTCTCAGTTCCTTTGATTACATACAGTAAGCTGTCATCAGAGGAAATAAATATACACATTTTTTTTTCTAGCACCTACAGGGAGTCCTGGAGACCCGGGTGACCCAGGATGCATAGGAAGACCAGGGCAACCTGGACAAGCAGGCTTTACTGGGGAACCAGGAGGGGAAGGACTGCCAGGTGATTTCCAGTAAATATTTGGATTTCAGAACTCATGTAATGCATCAGTACTGTGGATAAATGCATGCTTACTTTTGAACCTAGGCATGCTGACTCACAGTCAGATTTAGGATAATAATAATGACTTAACCCTATTCAGAGATCTCAGACATCCCTTAGCTAACCATTATAGCTTGTTCTCACATAGGATACTGTAAATTTCACTTACACTGATGGCACATAAAGTAGGTAGTGTGTCATTCAGTGACAATGAAACAGCTTCAGTTTTCTACTCTTCTCATGTATAATTCTCATTTGCTTCTTTAGCCATTAAAACATGAAATCACTGTGTACATTTTACACTACACATTTATTCTTGGAAGTAGTTACAATTTTGTATACGTGTATACATTTTGTATTTAACTCTTGTACACATTTGTCTCTATAGGCTTCCCTGGGCCACATGGCCCATCAGGTCTTCCAGGTTTTCCAGGGCCTCCAGGTGATGGAGGTGGTGTGGGACCATTAGGCCCACCAGGCCCATTTGGGCCTCCAGGTACAAACATGATGTCCATTGTCTCTTTCATTAATGCATAAACAGAGGACACACATTTAAATGTACAATGTGTTAATCATATTTTTTGCCTTCTGTCAATTCACTTGTTTTTTTTTTAAATATCAAAAGGGGTTTTCAAATGGGGCTGCCAAAGGAAATCGGGAATGCAACTATTTAGATATGAGCAGTAATTAATAATTAGGGCTTATCCCGGCAAAAATTTCTTAAGATAATGGAAAATGTATAAATATTTTGGAGCAGTGGTTAGCACAGTCACCTCACAGCTAGAAGATCCTGGGTTCAAACCTGGGTCTGGGGTCTTTCTGTGTGGAGTTTGCATGTTCTCCCTGTGCCTGTGTGAGTTTTCAATGAGTTCTCTAGCTTCCTCCCACAGTCCAAAGACATGCTGATTCTAAGTTATCTGTAAGTGTGAATGTGAGTGTGCTTGGTTGTCTGCATTGGCCCTGAGATAGACCAGCGACCTGTTCAGGGTGTCCCCCCCGCCTTCATCTTAGGAGGATTAAGAGATGTATAGAACATGGATGGATAGATGGGTGAACATTTATTTAACAAACAAAAAACAGGTGACATAAAAAAGAGAAAATATGGACAATTTAGGGTGCTAAAACTCACCAAGATGACTGATTCTTATGTTGTCTTGTAATTTTATCTCAGGACCTCCTGGACCACCAGGTCTGGATGGACTGAATGGGCTTAAAGGTCCAGTGGGGATGAAGGGAGCACATGGTAAGAGAAATAAAACTTTGTATAATTCTTTTTATACAAGACAAAATAAATGAGTCTGTTTAGGAGAATGCCTTTAATAGGAAGCTTTCTGATTATTTATTGTGAATCTAAATCACTGTGAAATTGTAATAGTTATTAGTATCATGACATACACATGAGTCGATGTGAGAACATGCTACAATGTAATACTGTGTTTTATATATACTTATTTATAATCAAGGTGTAGATATCCCTGGCCCTCAAGGACCAGATGGTTTTCCAGGAGCCAAAGGTCTCAGGGGGCCCCAAGGACCTCCAGGAACCACTTATGATGCGTCTAAAGGTCCAAGGGGCCCAACTGGCAATACAGGTATGTGTTGCATCTATTCCCATCAGTAGTACAATTGCTGCTCCTATTTCAAATGGATAAAAAATACTTTTAAAGGTTTCCTAAAGTACAGCAGAAATGCCAATTTTAAAATGTATTTTTAATTCTTTTCAGTGCATTTTAAAACTTGCATGTTTAGCTGATTTGGTTATTGTTTCGCCATGCCTCGCACATACCATATGTTACATAACATATTTATGGCTATTTCTTGTCTGTCATAGTCCCTCAAATTGAATTGTGTTTATGCCTTCATACTGAACTCTGTTTGCTTCATATATAGTGTTGAGTGTGGTTTTGTACTTCCTCCCTCAGGTTTTCCAGGCTCACCAGGTGGACCAGGTTACCCTGGCAAACAATGCCAAACACCTGTGCCAGGGTCCTATGGAGAAATAGGATATGAAGGACCTCCAGGCCCCCCAGGTGTGTATTTGCCTATGTTCATCTGTCTGTCTATTTGTTTTCATCTTTATGTAGCCAGAATTTGAAAAGACCATTGTGCAGATTTGTGCGCACATCTAACGGTGGAAATGTGTGCCATTTCTACATTTGACTAGATCTGACATTTTAAATTGTTTCTTAGGTCCTCATGGAGAACCTGGACCACCAGGCAGCACCAGTATTCTGCACAAAGGAGACCCAGGACCAGTTGGTCTTCCTGGGTTACCAGGACGAAAGGGAAGTAAAGGCCTCCCAGGACCTTCTGGACTTTCAAACCACCATGGACCTACCGGACCCAGAGGTACACTACAGTTCAAGTCTGATGCTATCAGTATTTTGCAGTGCTGCAATCCACGTAAATACACATTAAATGTTGCACTTTGACAGGTGAGACAGGTTCAAGTGGACCAAGGGGTCCTCCGGGATCCAAAGGTCCTCCAGGTGCTCCTGGACCCCAAGGCCGAAAGGGTGAAACTGGCCCAGCGGGAAATAGAGGTATATGACATGGTTAAGCTGAGAAATGAAAAGATGTGCCCATGCAATTGTGTTTACAGCAGAAAGTCACAACATGTCTGAAGATGCTTTACATTGTTGTGAGTTTTGAGTGTTTTCAAAACTATTGAAATGTATAGCGTTATGTTCCTACACTGCATCTAATACTGAGTGAACTGTGTTTTGTCCAGGTGCAAAAGGTGCCCGTGGTGATTCTATCAGTGGATACCCAGGACCAGCACCCCATGGACCTCCAGGACCACCTGGTCATTCAGGATCTGAGGGATTCGTAGGTGACACGGGTCCACCTGGAACTCCAGGACGTAACGGTACAGGGTGTTATGAATAGTTGTGTATGTTTTATATAAATTGTATGTGTATGTTTCTGGTCTGCATCTGTACAAATCTGTGTTGTATGTTTTTTATTAGTCGCAGATGCCTGTTCATGTCTGTATGTGTGTGTGTGTGTATATATAACCTCTTAAGCCCGGTCGGCCCACGGGTGGGCCGAAGAAATTTTTTCTGAAAATATGGCCAGGGCTTAAGAGGATAAATATATAAATATATATAAATATACCGGGCTTTGCAAAAGTTCTGTTACACTCGGTTTCATGATCTTTATAGACGTTTACATGTCGGAGTGAAAAATTCCATTAAATAAACTGAAAGTTCTACCTTATAGGCAGGTGTCCTTAATACAAATTTTTTTCCTCTGGTGAAGTTGTATCAAGATGGAAGTCAAAAGAGTTGAGATATCTGCTCTCCTTTGTGCTGAACATCAGCCGGATGACCGTCCACAGAGTCGCGGAGAGGCTAAAGAATGGTGAAGATCTTTCAGGTCTTCACCATTCTTGAAAGATATTCTTGAAAGATATCTCAACTCTTTTGACTTCCATCTTGATACAACTTCACTGGAGAAAAAAATTGTATTAAGGACACCTGCCTATAAGGTAGAACTTTCAGTTTATTTTATGGAATTTTTCACTCCGACATGTAAACGTCTCTAAAGATCATGAAACCGTGTAACAGAACTTTTGCAAAGCCCGATATATATATATATATATATATATATATATATATATATATATATATATATATATATATATATATATATATATGTACATACATACATACCCATCTTTTTTTTCTTTTCCATTTTCTTATTTTTGATTTCTATGTTTCAGGAGAGAAGGGTCCTAAAGGGCCTGTTGGCCTCCCTGGCAGATCAGGTCCTCCTGGTCGCAGTGGTCCAGTTGGAGATCCGGGAAATGTTGGTGAACAAGGATTTACTGGACCTCAAGGTGAATAATCAGGCCTAGTTATTAGACAGTCCCTATCTTTACACTGTTTAAGTGGCAAGACTGCTACATTGCATTGTGTCTCACTCATCTACATCCTCCTTCTGTCATCCACTTTCTGTCTGGTCAATGTTTCTCTCCTGCAGGTATCCCAGGTGTACCTGGTGATCCTGGTTTCCCAGGCCATAGCGGTGCAGTTAGATCTGGCTTCATGTTGGTTATCCACAGTCAGTCAGTTCTGGTGCCAGAGTGCCCCACAGGCAGCAGTCAACTTTGGGTGGGCTACAGTCTCATTTACCTGGAGGGTCAAGAGAAGGCTCACACACAAGATCTAGGTACGTGTCTGTGTAAAGGGATCCTTTTGTTGCTGTCCTGAAATTAGTTACAAACTTTAGGATTTGAAAAAGCCTTTCTGCTTTGTCTTTTTTTCACTGTCGTTCCCTGTAGGCCAGCCTGGCTCCTGCCTCCCTGTTTTCTCCACCATGCCTTTCTCTTACTGCAACAAAGCTGCCTGTTACTACTCTAGTCGCAATGACAAATCCTACTGGCTCTCCACCACTGCTCCCATGTCCATGATGCCGCTCTTTGGCACGGCAATTAAAGCCCACATCAGCCGCTGTGTGGTGTGTGAAACAGCTTCACCTGCGGTGGCTTTTCACAGCCAGGATCAGTCTGTCCCTCCATGCCCAGCTGGCTGGAGGAGTTTGTGGACGGGCTACTCTTTCCTCCTGGTGAGTGTGAGAAAGGGTTTGATTGTGTGTATGAAAGAAAAAAATGCTGTCAGCTTCCTTCATTGTGTACCTGCTTCCTTCCTGTCTCCAGCACACAGGGGCAGGTGATGAGGGTGGCGGCCAGTCGCTGACTTCCTCTGGTAGCTGCCTGAAGGATTTCCGAACGTACCCCTTCATTGAGTGCCAGGGTGCGCGGGGCTCCTGTCACTACTTTGCCAACCTGTACAGTTTTTGGCTGACTACCGTGAGTTTGACAGAGCAGTTTACCACCGCGACGCCTGACACCATTAAAGCAGCCGACCGACAGCGACGCAAAGCCAGCCAGTGTAATGTCTGCCTTAGGCAACTATAATGCACCTCCTATCACTTTCAGTTGCAGTTTGTAACCTGTTTTATACCCATGCTTTTTAAAAATCTAAGTCAGATTACCAGTCAGAGTTACAGAGAGATTCTAATAAATGATGTTTAATATTAAAAGTAAAAATCTGTACATATATGCACATACCCACTACCTGAACATCCGAAGAACAACTTATTCTTAATGTCATTATTTTCAATAAGGTGCTGATATTAAAGATAAAATAGCACCTTGTGTGCTAGAATAATTGTTTAGTAGGTGATCCTTTTGTGCTGTAACTTAAGATTTTGTTTTCAATAAAAATTTTTTTACCTAATGTCAGAATATTCATTAAATCATCATAAAGGAGACATATTTAGAGGACCTTTGTTTATTTTTTTTAATCTAATTTGTGTTTCTCCCCAGTTAAAATATTTAAGAAAAAGGTGTAATACTTCTAGTAATTCAGATTTCAATGACAAGGATAGTTGAAAACACAAAAAGTCCCAGTGTATTAGAAAACAGACCACTTCAACTCCGTACAGTTTTTTCATAGCAGGTTTCAAGTTCATATTTATTTATTTCTCTCAACAGAACCCAAGTGACAATCAGAATACAGTACTGTTTTCCTCAAACATGTTTTTTCCTTTTCTTTTTATTACGCAAAACAAGAGAACACTCAGTGCAATAAGACAGAGGACTGACAGTGCGGTGCTCTCTCTACCTTTTCACAGTGCACGTTTATACACACAAAGATTGTACATCATCATTATTACATTTCCAACCTTCACCCACCAATGTCATGATGGGGCAAAGTGAATGTCTTAAAACAATCATTTTTAACTTGCAACTTGCATACAGTGTAGCTTGGCACACACTCACAAACACGCACAGCTCTCTCCCTCACACACGCAAACACAC
The DNA here is from genome assembly GCF_021347895.1 of Acanthochromis polyacanthus. Taxonomy (NCBI): domain Eukaryota; kingdom Metazoa; phylum Chordata; class Actinopteri; family Pomacentridae; genus Acanthochromis; species Acanthochromis polyacanthus. The sequence continues at coordinate 25,707,505 of NC_067121.1, forward strand.
ACACATACAGGTACAACACAGAGGGGTCTCTGTATCATTGATTCTCACCAGAGAAGGGGTACTGCACTTGCACTCTCAGGGCTAGCACATTTTTCAAACCCATACTATTTAGGCAATGTTGACATTGCATTTTAATGTGCAAAAGAGAACCAATTTCGATGATGTAAGTCGGGAGGTTGAGGTAGAGGGAGAGAGCAGGGGCAGAGAGACATGTATGTAACCGGCCTGATTCAATGTGATGGAAGATGATGGGTAGTGCAGTTTCTTTTTACAAGGCCTCAAAGATTTGTAGGCCGTTGTGCAACCCCTGTCCTTTTGACTGGGTAGAGCTGTTGCCTTGTGATAGGTCCTTAAACAATTTGATCAACAAAAAATGGTTGCCAGCCAATTGAATTGGGAACATTGTAAGAGACAACCGATTGTAGATGACTGCATGTCCCACACAGCCAGTCTCCTGAGGCTTTACCTCCCAGCCAATAAATGAAAACTTACATGGCACAACTCACTTACTCCTAACATTTTCAAAAAAATATATAAGCATAATCTTGAAAGTTATTTCTTAAGCAAGTGCATATGGCTATTATAATCTGCAGTAAAATTAAGAATCTTCTAAAAGCTCAGGTGTTGATTGTACGGGCTGGTCGTTGGCATCAAGTATTTACACTGTCATGGTGCTCGCAGTGTGCATGGCAATGTAAGGGTGCTGGTACTCACCAGCTATTGCCGCTAACCCCGTTTTAAATAACCAACTACCCAAAGTGCAACCACACCCATATCTCGCTTTTACAGGCTTTGGCTGGTCTTGGAAATTATACTGTTAATAATGTATGTTCTAATTTACTAACTCCCCAACCCACCCTCATAGTGTATCTCTGAATACAGCAGAAACATTTCTCACTTTCTCCGTCCTCTACAACATGCCTGCCAACAGGTTTTCCTATAAAACGATTCGACCGCTTCAAAAGGCTTTGACGTAGTGACTACACAGTTCCTTACTGTAATATACAAACTGAAGCACACAAAGTTTCCTGTTTCTGTTCTAGGACCGACTGTTGTACATTCTAGAACATACTGGACCAGGCATGGAGAACCCTGGAATCTAAAGCACGTTGACGTTAACTCCTCAACTTACAATACAACAGTGAAAATGCAAAGTATATATAGACAGAATTGAATAGTCCATTCATTTTAGTGCTTTTGAGCACAGAAAAAAAGAGTTGGGCATAAGAAAATTATGCTACTACAGTACAAGTATTGATAGATTATGCTTTCAAATGTAAAATAACCTAAACAAAAATAACAAAAACAAATATTAGATTGCGTCTACATCTACTATACATAATTTAAGCTGCTTTTTGATCCCCATCATCTCATTTAGAAAATATCTATTCATCATCAAATATCTACTCTACTAATTATATTACAAGAGTCCAGTCACAGGAAATAGAAAAATATCAAATATCACCAGTGATGATAAGAAAACATGACAACCTGAACAAGCAGAAATATTGCTGTGGTAACCACCATTGTCCTTTGACATCAGCGAGTTTCATCCCTCTGGTCCTCTAAGCGGCTGCCCTGAAGCCCCCCGGTGTTGCACGGAAAGAATCAGTACAACTCGGCAGGGAGAGGGACTGGGTAACTGTGGGTTGTGTGGCAGGGAGGTCTAAGTTTCTTGTTAATTTCAGATGGCTGTGTCCCAGAATACAGTCGTCTGTGTGGGGTAAGGGGAGGACGGATCTTCTTGGTCCCGCTACTTTTCCCCCAGCCCGGGAGGACAGATGCACTTTCTTGCTTGCACTGACTTCGTTCCTGGTGTCTGTCCTCATTCCTGTCCGGAGGAGGAGGAGGAGGAGGAGGAGGAGGAGGAGGCTTCTCCAATGACCTCTGCAGGTGTGGATGTTGTCTGGCGCGGATCTCCATACAGAGGGTGCGCTTCCTCTCAATCTGCTCTAGCATAGTGGTGTCTCCACATATCCACGGCATCTGGGGCATCTGAGGGACAGAGTCAATGTATCAAGTGAAATGAATACAGATTACCTTCAGAATTATTTATAACCCTTAAATCCCCTAAAAACCTGGCTTCCAGGCTTAAGTGTTTCACTAAAATGTTATAATCATGAATGAATAAAGAACAATAAACATTTAAAAAAGAAGGTATTATTTAAAAAAAGGATTTAGCTCTGTGTGCGGATGTGGTTTAATCAGATCTGACTGACCGTGACCAAACAATTCACTAACCGCCATAATCTTCGGTGGGTAAAATAGCAAGCCCACTGGAATACTCTCAGCTTTAAGTAAAAACATGGGGAGAACTGCTACTGAGCAAACTCAAAATTATTTTTAGCAAAGAATCATGCTTACTAAGTCTGCATGCCTGTAAACTGGTTTATATAATCGGCAGCATACAAAGATCATCACAGTGGCAAATTAGTAGGGGTCATTTTCTTGGACTTCATTGCAGGATTTGACTTAATAAATCACAATTTGTTGATTCCGAAATGCAAATGTTAAGGGCTGTTACCTACTTCTCTCTTTGATTGAAAAGCTTATTGTCGGGCAGAAGGCAACTACAAAGGTTATCTCTGATAAATATGAAACTTGCTTTGGTCCATTTCTCTGTCTTCATCAACAACCTTATGTGTTTATCAAATCTTCAGTTGCACTGTATGCAGATGATTCTACTATGTATTATAACACCAGTGACTCTAACGATTATAGCTAATTAAATGCAAGTAGACAAACTGTTGGCTGTTTTTGTCAAAGTAAATTCTAATAATTAGATTTTACATATATCTAAATCAAACTATGACAATCTATGACAACTGTGAGAAAACAACAGTTTACTAACTGCCACTGGTACATTGAATGCAAGTAAATTACAGCTACAACTAAGCTACTACCAAGTTACTGGTTATTAATTACTATTAGTTACTTATTTTAAAAGTGTGGACCCATGGAAGATTAAAACTGTGGCAGAAACAAATATGCATCAAAACAACAACTACAAAAACAATATAAACATTCTAACTAACTTCTGACTAGTGTTAAAACATATGTGACCACTTTTTCTATGACTGTTACCTAATTCAAACTAGTAAGACGAGCAAACAAAATGTCAAGCAAAAGCAATGCCAACATAGCTTAAATTAACTTGTACTGCAACAACCCTTTATACCAATGAAGAAGTGAGTTTTTAGGTGCTGTAAGAAGCTAAAATTATGAGTAATGAAAAGTAAAAAACAACCACATCCATACCTGATTTTGATGTGTTTCTGCTGCTCTCCTTTGTGGAGTTCCCATTGGAGAAGGATTAGCAGGCATAGAAGGTGAGCGGCCGTACTTGGATGCTGCTTTCACATCTACGAAGGAAAGACAAAGCAAGTTTAATAGTATGTCAAATGAATAGTTAAACACGTCTTTATGGCTGGATGTGTTTTGTTGCAACGTACACTGTGATTACATAGTCAATCACTATCTTAAAATAGAAGGCTAAATCTTAAGAATAATAATAATACCAATATTTATTATTATTAAGTCTAAATCTTCACCATTTCCTGTTGCCACTGTCATTGGTGGGCTTCCTGATGATCTTCCATGGTGAGTAGGTGTTGTTGTTGTTGAGTGCTGTCCTGACATTGTGCTGCCGTTCCTCTCTTGTGCTTTTGACTGGTCCATGTTGTAATTTGCTCTGTTATCTCGTCGGGGCGTGCCATCTGATCTGTATCCTCGCTCTTTATTATCGCACCTATACTCCATTGCAGAAGGGCTCTTGGTGTTCTTGATCTCATAATGATGCTGCTCTGAGCCATTCAGACTTCTGTCTTTACTGTCCCTTCTCACTTCAAGGCCTGTTCTGCTCAGATCTTTACTGTCCTGTCTGGGCAAAGGAGGAGGAGGAGGATCCCCTCCGTTGTGGCAGCTCCGATCCCTCCCTTCATACTTGGATTCAGAGCTGGACCCGACCCTGTCCCTGCTGTTGGTGCTTCTGGAAGTTTCTTGTCGGGGTAGGATCTCTGGTGGCTGGTCTATTCTACCTTCATGTCTGTGTTCTATGTCATTCCTTTCTCTGTCCTTGCTCTCCTGACGGGGTAACAAATCAGGACGATGGTCTTTGCTGTCATGCTTGTATTCTGGTCCAGTTCTAACCCTGTCTTTGCTCTCTTGTCGGTGAAGAAGCTCGGGCGGCCTGTCTCTACTTTCGTGCTTTGAGTCCACACTGTTCCTGGCTCGCTCTTTGCTGTCCTGCCGGGGTAAGAGTTCAGGTGGCTGATCCAGCAGTCTCTCTCTGCTTTCATGTCTGTATTCTACACCATTTTTTGCCCTTTCCTTGCTGTCCTGTCTTGGTAACAGCTCAGGTGGCTGATCTATCAGTCTATCTTTGCTGTCCTGTCTCAGCAAAGACTCCATTCCATGTCCCCCACTGCGATCTTTGCTGTCCCTTCTTGGCAAAAGGTCACCATTGCTAATCCCCCTGTCCTTGGAGTCTCTTCTTATCAGAGGGATCGGCTCTAAGGAGCTGCAGCCCCTGTCTTTGGAGTCCCGTCTCACAGGGATGGGCTCTACGCTGCTGAAACCCTGGTCCCTGCTGTCCCTGCGAACAGGTGGCGTATCTACACTGCTACAAGTGCGGTCTTTACTGTTGCGTCTGTGTGGCAGAGGTTCTACATTGGTACTTCCTCTGTCTCTGTCTTTATCTTTGTCTCTGTCTCTGTCTTTGTCTCTGTCTCTTCGATGAGAGGACTCTTTGCTGTGGCGCTCCTTGGACTCTCTCTTGGACTCTTTGCTGTGACTGTGTCGTTCCTTGCCTTCGCGCTTGGACTCACTATGCGACTTGCTTTTGGACTCAGCTGCAAAAGAAAAGGGGAAAAAAATCAGGCTACTTACTAAATCAGCTTCATACCTTTTGGTGGTAATTGTCAAAATAGACTGAATAAATTGTTTAACTACATATTGTCAGTTAAAATCGTGGAGCAAATCATCAGCTGTAGAGAAATTATAGTGCTGCTTGGTGCTGTAATACTATCCCATGTCCTCTGGGTGGCACTCACTACGCACTAAAGGAGCAGCGAAGAACCTACAGTTGGAGGAATCAATATATGTGTGCTGCCGGGCATTGGAGTTCTTTTAGTCGTGGTAGATTATAATACAAATGATCAATAACTGTATTAATATTCAGTTAAACTGAAGTTCTTACCGAATTTTAAACAGATCTTGACCGACTTCCATGTAGGCTTTGCCCTTTAATGGGTTCTGTATGAGCTTTAACCTACGCTGCTCTGTTCAAGCTTCCCCTGTCATGCCCACATGTATCATACATTCCATTTCAGTGTGTGTGGATGCATGCATGTGTGCATGTGTATGCGAGTGAGTGTGGTGATTAACCAGTTGGTAAGTGGGTCAGGCTAGCTGTTGCTGCCTCTATTGCCTTAGAAAGGGAGAGAAAAACATGTAACCTCCATTCCTCCACAACCTCCACGCTCATTACACCATGTATGCTTATAGGCAGTCAAAGAGCAACACACACAACCTGTTAGTGCTTGTTAGCCCCATGTGGCACGTGTCATGTGGCAGGTGTTAAAGCTGGGGAATAAATCATTTAAAAAGATTAGCTACTACTGTACAGTCCACTCCTGATAACATATGCAAGCTGTTTGCAAAACATGTGGGTCTACAGAAAAAAAGTGCTATCAAAGGACTCACTGGTGAGACATTACAGAGAATTCTAACATGAGACTCTCTAACAATCATCCAAAGGCCAGTAATTCAAAAGATATAATTAGAACAATGTATAGACACACCAAGATGTGCAGCACAATGGAACATGTGTACACCAGCTGAACGATGTTTATCTCACTACAGTCAAAATGACAAGAAATCATGAATTCTCTCAGCTTCCACGACCCCCATCTGCACAGCTGCTCCTGCCGCCTGATTGGCTTAATCATGAGCAAAGTATGTGCTGATTGGACAGAACAGAGATCCTCTGATCAGGTGTGGATTTGAGTTCAGAGGCACAGCTATTCCTATCAGGAGCTCGTTGCCTCATTGTAGACCGGCGTGCCCTGAGCTGTGATTGGCTGCATTACCCACGGGGAGGGAATCTGCAAATAAGAAACAGGGATTTCTCCTCCTTCCACTGTTGCTATGTTGTAGTTGCTACGAGCATAGAGTAAGGATGGATGTGTGGATTCTTTGTAGTTCTTTCATGACATATGATTTATGTACAAATGCTCTTGAGTAAATCTCAGTTTCGAAGAATTTAAATGAAGGAAAAAAAAATCTTTCAGATGGTACAGCTGAGGTCTGAAGAGGAATTTAACACAGGACGTATACGTCAACACTGCATGTAAAAGCCCACTCTAAATCATGAGATACTACAAAATAATTTATTACTGCCCTTTTTCAAAATTCAGAATACATGACATGCCTCTACATACTGTCCATCGTGCATTTATGAAACATCCTTTTGCTTATTTAGTTTGATTTAATGCCTGCAGTCATACTTTTGTATTCATTAATGTTAAGTACATTAGATCCAAAATGTTCAAGCTTAAAATGGCTATTACAACTCAAAATAATAATTTAATTATGCATGAGAACCAGAATGTCAATTTGTGATTTACCATATGACATCAGTGACTTACAGTTTTCATATATTTTACTTAGTCTGTCTGTTTGTTTTGTCCACTAAGCAATTTGAGCAACTATGAGCAGATTTTGTTTTCCTTTACAGCCGCATTCATTTTGGCAATGTCTTCACCGTGGCATGAATATCTGTATTTAAATGTGATGTTTACATATTTAAAAGTAATACTGCCTGATGGCCTAATGCCATGAGTAGGTTTGAGAGACCTGCTGTCCGCTTTAGTCTCTAATCCCTCAGATTAAATCATACGATCTGTATCAGACTTGGCGGGCCTAGATTAAACAAATGGAAGGCTGCAGAGAGTGCTGTAAATATGGTACTGTAAAAGTGATGCATTCTATGCACAGCCTCTTAAATTAGCAGGGTTAAAGTCGTTAACCTAAAATAAGGATGAATTACACTAGAACTGATTAGGGAACCAAAGACTATGTAGTTGTGTTTGCTCCAGGGTTTATTGCAGCCACTGCATTTTGATACTGAAACTGTCCATATCATTCATAGATGCACTGGAAGGTTACTCCTGCTTTTGTTATTCTGAGACTTTGCAGCTCATTTGTAGTGTTGCTTTCTCAGTAACTCTCTTAACTGTCTCTGGCACTCTCGTGAAATCTAGTTATGTACAGTACTTAATGGGTAAGATTGATCGATAGTAATGCAGTTACAAGACATCTACACCCTCAAGCAATCAAAAAGACATAATCCTCACATTTCCTCCTCTTGGGGAAATGTGAGGTTTCTGCCCTTTGTTTCTCTGCATCCCATAATGTTAAGACCAATGTGTGAAATGACTCACTCTCTCCAGGCTCTTTCGACTTCCTGCCACTGGCGTTTTTCTTCAGCATATTCCTGCCTGTGGTAAACAGGTTGGTTAGTTCATCAAGTGGGCTGGTGGGTGTCCGTGAACGCCCCGTTGACACATTCTGCATAGAGCCATGGAGTCTTCCTGCACTGTCTTGAGGTGGCGAGCCTTTGCCGTGAGGCGTGGCAGAAGCGCTCCGTGGCAGACCACCAGGGAACGGGATTGGAGCATCGAAGGGAGGTGTTCGCATAAGGCTCAGGGGAGTGAGACAACGGCCCATGCTGACCGGTGACGGGCAGGCTGAGTGGCTACGCTGATAGGAGGATGATGATGAGGACTTGTAGAGGGTGCAAGGTAGAGGAGGCGCAGAAGAGCGGCCAGAGACAGTGAGTGTTGGGGTGGCAGTGAGCTCCCTACGGATATGTGCAGAGGAGGGCGGCTCGGTGGAAGAGGTGGGGGATTTGCTGTAGGACTGGTTCTCCAGCATGGGCAATTTGGCTACATCTAAAGGGGTGAGGGGAGACTCGTCTGAGTTGGGCGAGCACTGGGCCGGTGCTGGTGGGAACACCAACAGTGGAGGTCGATGGGTGAGTAAATTGGGAAAAGGTGCAGGAATGTCGCAGAGGGGAATGTTTCGAGGTGTGGAGCAACGACTGAGAGGCTCAGGGTCATAGGGTGCTGGGGTGGGGCATGCGGAGCGGCATCCCACGGGGTCAGTGCGGTACTCCATATCATCCAGAGCTGGGTACTTCATTTCCTCGTAAACAGACTCTCCTGGCTCCTCATCCTCACTCTTCAAGGGTTCTCTTGTTCCAACATCAATCCCGCCCATTTCTATATAGACAGGCTCATCTTCACAGTCATCTGTAGGGCTCTCGTCACTCTGTGGAGGCGAAGGGTTGCGTTCGGAAGGGGAAGTGACGTGGTGGAGGGGTTTGGAGGAGCAGACACCGCTGCCTGCATGGGTCTTAATGTAGGACTCATCAAAGGAAACGCTCAGTTGTGTGTTGGGGTTCCTCTTGGGTTTGGGTGGCGGCACCCTTCTGCAGTCCTCGCTGCATCCTTGAGCTGCTAAAAAAAGAGAGAGAGAAAGACATCTAAACATAAATTGGACAAATTCATATTCACACACTACCTCTTCCGAGCACGACCTAGCATCATTTTTTTTGTAGTTCATTCATATGCTGATGCTTACGCCTAATGATATATCATTCTGACATGTAATTTTGTTGTAGTATGAAATATGATATGACACAAAGCTTATTTAAGCACTGTGAGTCAGTTGTAGGTCAACGTGTATTGCTGAGAGCAATATCTTGAGTCATATATGTGGGAATAGTTGATGCTTCTGCATGTTTCTAGGTCACATATATGGCAGTGGAGTAATATGTGAGTATAGTATCTGGGTCACACACACTGTGGAGCTTCTTTTTCATCGTGATGACGTAGCATTGCAGTGTGAATCGCTTTAGATGTGGTGCAGTGAGGCTTTGAGACACTGTTCTCATTGCCTAGTTACTACTGTACAATACAGTATGGCTCCAATGCTAGTTTATTGTCAGTAGACTGCACTCTGTACTACTGAGTTGCTTCCAGTCGATTTCTAGGTCAAACCCTGAGATGTTCGGATAGGAGTGTCCTTTTCTCTGACAGGCAGTGGAAGATAAGTGTGGTTAAGAGCCGGACCATGTCTGAAATTTTCAAACTGCAGATTTTACACCTTTAATAATTCAGATGCCAGATGGCCTAGACACATGCATGCTTCCCGTAACTGTATGACTCACCACCATTGCTACATGTGTGCACGCGCACATGCACGCTCGACACATGCCTACACATTCAGATGAGAGAAATTAGGACACGCTTTACAGGCCACAGTTTCACAACCTATGAAGTCAATATTTCCAGCAATTGAAGTCTAACTTTTTAGGCTTTTGTCCTCTTTGCAGTCTGAATGTACAACTTTGCAGAAAGTCTCGCAGGAAACTTGACATATTGTTATCGAGATCTTTTATGCAAGTTAAGAAAATTGCAAGAGAACTGCAATCAATTGATTGACAAGAGGACAATCTCACGGGGGAAACAAAATTCAAGGCCCAAAAAAATCTAGTCAGAACATTTAAAATTGTTTTGCTACGTTATTTAGTATTAGTCATGCCAATGTCAAATATGCTAAGTTGAACTTCAGATACACAGGTCTTTGGAGTGACGTCTTCTCACTCCTTACTAAAAAAAAAAAAGTGCGAATAGAAAATTTATTTTCAGCCCAAATGTGCTCTTGGTGTCTGATGTGATTTGATTGCTATATCAACGTTCTTGTGTACTTTCTCTTCCTTTTTCCGTGTGAGTACATGCATGCATGTGAAAATATACACACAACGAGTACATAATGATGTACTTATGCCTCTTTTCTACAACTGTATAATTCATTACTACACTGGCAGGTTTGAATGGCAGACACTGAGATCTGCTTCAGCACTGATGATGGATTCAAGCATCTTTGACTCCCTGTCCTTCCTCTCCTCTCCTCTCCCTATTGCTCCCTCTTTCCCCCCTCCTCCCCCGTAGCGGATGTGTTTACCCGCAACACCCTCCCCCTCCCTCTGCTCCTGGGGAACCGAATCTAGGTCAATCGCTCCTCCTGAATGAATTCTACTCTGACAAGCTCCTCCCCTTCCCACTAAAGCGCCAGCTACAGAGCACGCAACCCTCCCCTCAGCCAGGGACACCCCCACACTCTGACTCTGATTGGCTCTGAAACCTCAGACTTCAGCATCTCTGGAGCCTCATTGGTTCGGGCTGCCCAGTGATGCTGTGATTGGCTGGGCTGCAGGGGGTCTTGTTTCTGTGGGATGGTTGCCGTGGTGCCCAGGAAGATCTGTGTGCACATAGAGAGATCCCCACCAATCTGAGCCAGGCTGGGCGACTCCCTAAACATCACGTCAGCAGCGAAGCATCCAAACTGAAATGGAGTCAAAGCTTCCTGCAACCTTTTAATCTTTCTGCTCTCAGTTCTACTTGAGTCTGAGATTGCTTTTATTCCATAAACATAATTCTAAGCTTGCAAAAAACATGCACTGTTTTTTTTCTACCTAAGAAAATAATGGTAACTGTGAACTTGGTATAAAAGCAACTGTGTCTGTGTGAGATGAGGCAAACATCCCTTTAGCTCAATAAAGTCCTATCTTATTCACTAAAGCTATTCTAACAGCTTTGCGCAATTTTATAACTGTCAAGACACTTCTGCCTTGTTTATGTGCAATGAGAACAGCTGTGATAACTAACTGTCACTGATAACCATCCACAGACAGTACTGCGATCCATCTGTTGAGCTGAACTCTACGGTACAGAGTGAAGGATGGTGAGGATAAATACGCTAACACCTGATGATTACATGCACAAGCACGCTGTTATACATACATGCATACATACTGTTATATCTAAAAGCAATTTTTGACATGCGCAAGAGATCTTTCTTTTAACTACTGAATTTTTACATCAAAAAATCCGCCAAGGCCTTAAAATGCAGCTGATGTAAAATACAAAGTAGTAAATTAGGAGATTTTACCAAAAGAGACATTTGAAAAGATACAAAAAAGTAACAGCCATTCGTATGCATGACTGAGAATACTTTCATCTCTAGTTCATCATGTTGATTTACCACTCTGGATCACACATTACCCGATTTAATGTATGATCCAATATGCAAACAGCCCTTTGTTTATCTGACAGTTACAGAAGACAAGAGCATCATGAAAAACATCACTCAAGTTAAATTACTTATCCTCAGGTTTCTAACCTTTCTTCATAGAATGTGCTAATCTGAATTGCTTTAGCCTGTGCACTCATTAGCGCACGATTATTCAAACGTGCTAGAGTATGGCCGTTCCTCACAAAATGGGTTAACCATATCCAGGCCACAATGTACTGCAGCACAAATCCTGTCAGATGCCTTAAATATCCGTTCATGTACATTAGTGGGCTGCAGACTGTCCCGTTTCTAATGTTGTGCCGCTAATCCAAAATGTGTGCTGACCTTGCTTCAACCTCAATGTAATTGCATGTCTTTTTTTGTATTATTTGCAACTGCGGTAGTGAGTGTGAAATATTCAGTGAATAGCTGGTTGTCATGTCATTGTGGGAGAAACAATGTTGAGGAGGGCACTGCAGAGAGCAGCTATATATAGCACAGCGGTCTGGTGTGAAGTGCCACCACCACTCACCGTCACATCGCTCCCCGCGGCAGGTGGACATAGGACTGTGGTCCACCGCCTCGGACGACATGCTCAGCTTAGTGGCTGGGTCCCTCCTGGGCTTAGGTGGGGGCTGTTTCCTAGAGGTCGGACTTCCCACTTCCTCCTCTCCTCCGCCCCCACTGTTCCCACCGCCGACAGAGTGGAGGGACTGGGATCGTACGGAGAAGCCCTGCCCACAGGCGATGGCATGCAGGTGGGGAATGGGCATACGTTCCTGGGGGTCCGGCATGGTTATTGAGCCCATACGCAAGTGCTTGCCTTCAGTCGCTATGTCTTCACCCGTTCTAAAACAGCAAGAGAGTAAAATAAATGTGAACGACAAAAAAATCTGATGAAAGTCACAAAAAAGTACAAAATGCTGGAATATCATTTTAGTGTACTTTATATGAGGCAAAACAAAGAGGTAGTAAAAAAGAGAAACCTTGACCCAAGTTCGTACATCACCTCCTGTAAAATGCCAGTATATAGCAAAAATAGCTCATAACATACCCTGACAAAGAGTCGTCCGTGTCCCCATTTGAGTGAGCATATGTGTGTTCATGTCTATGTATTCTGTGCAAGTGGCTCGAATGATGAGCGCACTAAGTTAACGATAACTGGCATGTTAGTGCCACCGACAACAGGGCCTCATTCAGGGCAAAGCATTGATTTGAGTTTAACCCTGGATATGACTGATGCCCCGACACAAGCGCACACATAATGACAACATGGAAGTCCCCCAGCCTGCGTACAATCAATTCCTATAAATGAATGATTAGCCTGAATGGAGCGTTAATGATGTCTGAGTGTTGTGTGGCAAATGGGGGAGAGGAAGTTTGTGTGTGTGTGTGTGTGTGTGTGTGTGTGTGTGTGTGTGTGTGTGTGTGTATTGCAGACTAAATGAGCTCAAGATCTGACTGTGTTCAGGGAAAATGTTTGGTACAAAAAGATGGTAATTTCTGATTCAAGTATGCATACATTTTGCAGTGCATGCACGTGTGATCTTTGGTGGGTGTTTTTTATTGACTTATCACATCAGAGAGACACAATTAAGCCTAATGACAGAGATTTAAATGTTTGCACAAATGACATGAAACAGAATGAATCTGCATGTGTGTCTTCGCAGTGCGAGCATGCATGCGTGTGTGTTTGTGTGCGTGATCCCCTCAGTGTGTGACTTTGCTGACTCTGACTCCCTCCCGGCCAGCTGCTGAACAGAAGGTGCTTGCTGGGTTGGGTTCATTGGTCAGGGGCTTAATTTTGCCTAGCAACATGGTACCCATAAAAACTAGACACAAAACCAGCTGCCGCCACACAACAATAATAAAGCACACGTGCACATCAAAACATGAGCTTGTGCTCATGACAACTGCGGCAGGATTTGTTTAAAGATGACACTGATGATACAAGAATAAGGAGTCTGCAGCAACCTGCAGAGCCACAGTGTCAGTGTTATAAAAGAAGACAGGAAACAAAAGAAGTCAACAACAAGTCATATGTTCATATTTTTGTGTATAACAATATGAATCTTTTGGGCAAAGATGATTCTAAAGAAAGCAGAAAATATTCACCTACAATATTCAGCCACAGGTGTCAGTAGCACTGAATAAAAAGTCCCTCCTTGGAATATGTTTTGGGTGTGCATCTGCTGTGACATGCACTCCTATATACTGTACATGGGTTGTATACGTGTGGTGGTTTATTTATAGGATATTTGCCCAGTGATTGGCTAGAGGACAGACCACAGGTGCACTTGGACCAGTTGGAGTTGACTTGTTGTCGGGCAGCTCTGGTTCTCTCACTGTGACACCATGTGACGGGAAAAACAACATCACAGAAACAAACAAAACACCGAAGGAGATGAGGAGAAAAAAAACAAGATGTCTCTGATTTGCATGTGTGTGCGTGCACAGAGGGCAAAGCTGGAGGCGAGCAGTCGTTTAAAATTTGCATGCATATGTAAATATAAGCAAATGGACAGAGTGTGTCCTTATGTGTCACGGGGTGGGGAGCTGTGATTTTGAATACCCTTGCATGTTTTATTAAATCGGTAGACATCTCTGTGTGTGTGTATGTGTGTGCAAGTAAGTTTTCCTTCTGATGAAATACAATAAAGAAACCCAGAGTGAGCTAGCAGCAGGCAGGAAGGCCCGCCTCACTCAAAGCCATCGTGCAGATTTGATTGGCCTATGGCTGTTCCAGCTGTCACCAGGCAGAACACATCTCCTACAACTGAGCTCACACTTAATCTCCCTCTAACAGTTTTTTTTGTTCCCTTCTCCCCCTACTCTTAAACACACTTGCTCTAATAAGCTCACTCTCCCTAACACAATCGCACAGGTCATTTCCTCTTTCTTACCCTTTCTCACAAATGAATATATTCCTCTTTTTTCCTGCTGTCCATGCCTATGCATGCACATGTACTCAGCCATCCATGTATGCACACACAAACACAAGCATGCACACATGAATTCTTACACTCTCTCATTCAGTTACTGTAAAATGGGTCGTCTCATTGACCTACTTATAGGCCTCATAAAAAATCCAGCATTTTTTTTAGACTCTTCCTCCAGTGACTCTGTGTATTAATGTTTTAGCTTCAGTGACAGGATGGATAGCAGGACATTAGATGTCACTTTCCTCAGGCATCACCTTCTTCCATTCATCAGGACTGCAGACTGCAAATTACAATGGAAGCAATTAAATTTTGCTAGTAAGTTAAAAAAATAATGTAAGGATAGATTTTTAAATCTGAACTGTCTTTTTTTTATGCCTGAGGTATAAATCTGACCTCTAAGTCAGCTTTGATCATGCAGTATAGCGTATGCATACTATCCAATGCACTGTCCACAGAGACTACCAGAGGCAGAAGAGAAACAGCTCTTTTGAATTGCATGACCTTTTGACAGAAACCAGACAAGGTTCAAAGTGTTCCTGAATAAACAGGTTACGAAGAATAACATCTGGGCACATATAAATGCTTATTCCCCAAAACCGCATCGACGTAATTATTTGATTAAAAGATAAAACTTCCAACAGCTGCTAAAATACTCTGTACTGTGTCAGACAGACTGACAAAAACAAATTATTTTTAGCTTCCAAGACAGCATCGGACAACATTTCCTTCAAGCCTTTCTGCTGCAAACTGATGTTCGTTCAGCTGTGTCACTAGACTAATTGTGGAGAATAAGTGGAAGTGTTTTTCTGCTACTTTATGGGTGTTCTCCGATGAAATATGTGTCTAACTGATTGGTGTAGTCTTTAAAAATCAAACATCAAATGGCAATGGTAATTAGGAGTGTAAAGTACTTCACCATAAAAAAGACAGCATCAAAAAGAATGCTCAGCATCTTATATATTCTTGACGATTCTACGTCTTCATTCCTAAGACCTAATAAAATTAATATTACTTATGATACTGCATAGCCAACTATAAAAAACAAAGCCCATTATAACTTATGCACATTGCTTTCAAAGTAAAGTGCAAATCCTTGTTAAACCACTAAAAAAATGTGTCATGTCATGACAATTAAGTTCACTCTCAGTTTTTTGGGGAGAATGAGGCACCGACAAACTCCAAACTCCTCTGTAACGTCCATTATCGTCACCGATGACGCGAAGACTTGAGGAGCGCTTGCTATTCTACCCACAACACAAGCACGCTATATCCACGTGCTAGTCACGCTGTAGATGCGTGCCTCGTATTCGGTCAAGTTTTAGGATGCTACGCTCAGTGGCGCTGTTGTAAATGCTTGTTCATCACAGCATACGAAACAGGGCACAGCGGCACTGTTTACCTCTGATAAGGTTAAATGAAAAAAAACACATTTTAGACTCTAAGATGTGCTGGAACAAAAAGGAAAAACAGATCTAAATCACTGCAACATAACGAGAAGTCCCAGCACGTCTCTTCCCACCCTCACGTCCTAACACACTTTCCGTCACAGCCCAACCCGTTCCTTCTTGATCTACAAAGCTCTCCATCTCAAAAATGGAGCAGTGGTGACCTCCACCCAAGGACAAGGCCTAATAAGTCTAAAAGTGAAAAATTAATTATCCTCTATAGATCATGGGGTGCACCAGTCCACACTCGGAACCCCAAAATATTGCAACCAGCCATTGCCAGAGGGACCCTCTAGCCACTTGTCCTATTTCCTGACAACCTCATCCTAAAGCAAACCCAGTGACATCCCTTGTGTTTACAGAACCAAATCCCACTGGTGTGCTCTATTTAAGCAACACTGGTAAGTCAGCCACTTTCTAAAATGATATAAATAGTTTACAGGATAGTCCTGTGCAAATAATTTGTGCCAGTGGATTTGCTGTCTTTCTTTTGGTGGCACTGTGTTTGTTTTCTCATACTCCTTATGGCTTCCTCCTGTTTCTCTTCTTGTCGTTTTTTTCCTGCAGGAATGCCCTATTTCTCCTCATTCCTGGCGTGGGTCCAAGTTCTGAGCTACCAGGCCGTTGTAGGCTCTCAGGCATTCTCTCAACATACTGGAAAAAACTGAGAGTTTCCTCCTCTTTGGAGCTCATCATTCTTCAAGTCTTTCCACTGCTTCTGATGAGGAGATATAAGAAATAATAGTCATGATTATTGCCTAGAAGAGACCACGGAATATTCTCATAATATTGACTACTACAGCATCATATACGAGCATGTTCTGAATGCAAAACAGCATGGTGGTGTGTGCCAGTTATTCTTTCAGCTTTGGAAATTCAAGGTCACTTTGGTGAGAGGAAAACGATGAAGCAAGATTGCATAAGGCCCAGAATAATGTAATCTGTGTGATGTTTCTGATGTACCAAATGTTTCTGACTGTTGCCGTGGAGTTCCTGCCTATGGAAATGGGGCGGCACAGTGGTAGAGTGGCCGTCTTGCAATCGGTAGGGTTGCTGGTTCAATCCTCATGCCGAGGTGTCGCCTGAGCAAGACACCAACCCCTAATTGCTCCTGATGGTCGTGGTTAGCACCATCAGTGTGCGAATGTATGGGTGAATTGTGACGTATCTTGTAAAGCGCTTCGGGTATCTTTCAGGTAATAGTAAGCGCGATATAAAAACAAGACCATTTATGGAAGGCGTATGTTGATGGTGAGATTTTACATCATGCCTGTCTCAGGAAGAGTAGTAATTTTCCCTGAAGGGTTGCAAACATCACTCCATCATTCGCTGTGCGCACAGACACACATAGAAATGCCGTACATGCACGTGTAAATATGCAAACAGCGACGGACTCACTTCACTATCTAGACACAGTTACTCATAACCTCTGTTTATCGTGGCTCAGTAGCGGCTGCTCATTTCTCAGTTGTGTTTGCACATTTTCTGGCTGAAATTACTGGCTTTAAGTCAGTGTCTGAATGAAAACTGAAAAGGGGCTTTCATCTTCTGTGGTTGTAATATGTGTTGGCTCAGATGTGAAATATAGCACTCCTGGGACCAATCACAGCAACACAGATGAAATGAACCATCTTACTGGACTGTGATGCTTCTCTGCATACACTATGCGAATATTATCAATTGTGTGTTTTAGATCCAGAAATAATCTGTTTGACTTGTTCCTTAATACCTTTGGATGCTGTAAAAAGACTGACAGGGCATTTCATAAGAAAGCGAATGAATGATGGTGTGAGAAGAAGCATCCTCTGTGAAACATTAACACCGGTGCAGTCTTCTGTGTTTCACTCCTAAAGATAATCAGTTTAAAAACAGCATTGTTTGCAGCCACTTAAGATCATGGCACAGAATGGGTGCAGTTAATGATGTGATTCAGCGTGCATGCATGTGCAGGATGCATTTTGCCTGGTATTTGAAAACCTGGGCAAGCTGCACGCACATAGTATGCGCAATATGCAACAGCCGAATGTGAATTTGGAGAGGGCCAGTGGTGGAGCAGAAGAAGACAGTGCATGCTTTTATGTAGGTCAGTGTTTTCAGATCAGCCTAAGACTCATGCTTGTTTACGTATGAGAGAAGCACTGAGTGTGAGTGTGCATAGGGAGGGGGGAGGGGGGCTTGTGATACACTGTATGTATGTTTGTTGCGTATGCGTGGCATAGTGTCGTGTGGGAGTGGAGGCCAAGGGCAGAGAGGGGGGTCCTGTGGAGGGCAGAGCCAGCATGGAGATTGCAACTGGCCAGCCGAGAGGCCGGCCATTGTCTCGGCCTACCCTCGGAGATCGGCCTCTACCCTCGGTGTTCTGTACCTTATCATAAGGTCCAGCAATGTGGGCGAGGTCAGTGGGTTATCTGCCGGTTCCACTCGCCATGATGCACCTTAGACTACTCTTTACGTAGGATTCTACAGGCACGAGGAGAGGATTGATAGAGCCAAAAGACAGAATCACCATCTCAGAGCAGAGTTTCAAACTAGGGCACAGAAGCCTGCTGTCAAGTGGCGTAAAAATTTTTTTTGCCCTGATTATCAGGTCTTACGCTGATGCACAGGCACAGTCTGAAGATCTGAAGTTATACAAAGGAAATAATCTTGATGGGAGCTGAGGTGCACCAGTTCGAGGTGCGGCAATGGGAAGGCACAGTTCAAACAGTGTTTGAGCTGAATTAAGCCTGCCTGCCTAATCCCTGTAAGCCTGCAGCAGCTCTCTGCACTGGAATCAGCTTGTTTATCACAGTGTTTTTACCAACCCAGCCTTTCACAATGTGATTGTCCTCCCTTAACTCATCGATGTGAAATGCTATTATTATATGCTCATCTCCATAAAACCTGTCAATTCATCACCTTGTTTTTTCAACAAAGCTGCATTTTTTCCCCTTTCCTTCTTGCTCTATGCCTTCACTTGATGCCTTTTCTCTTTTTTTTCTGTCTCATCTCACACCACCCCCTCCCTTTGCCCCCAGTTGACATGGGCTGCAACAGTTGGAACACAGAGGTGCACTTTGCTTTAAAAGTAAATGATGTGACCACACCATTCTGTTTCCAGGCAAACCGTGTCACAGGAGAAGTCCAGCATGGATATTCCAGAGACACAATGTCAAAAAAGATTGCAAGGCCAAGAGTCTGGTGAGAACATGCGTGGGCATTCGTGCATGTAGACACACACACATAGACACACACATTAGTGCACTGCAGTGGACCAAGTTGAAGCTAATCTTCACTTGGTCCACACTTGGCAGGTCTTTACGCTTGGCAGATTTCTAAGTGGATTTGAACAGTATGATGTGTTTAGCATTAGCAGAGCAGCTGGTGCATTTGCGTATTTTCTTCTGGCTTTGTGGGTCATTGCTGTGTATGAAGAAGTGCTATGACGCATACTTACAATGGTCTGTGTCCTTGCTTGGTTTCTGGACCAACGTATCTTCTGTCTTTCCTGAAGAGTCCACTGTACGCTAATGAACTCTGACCAAGCTGGAAGCAACCACTGCACTATTCCACTTAAATCCACATAGACTCTTCCGATCCATTGTATGCTCCAACTGATTGGTCTGCTAGAAGGAGTCCCTGTGACCCAGGAGAAGGATGGCGCTCGAGGGGAGCTGGGCCATTGGGTGCCAGCCCAATGCCCCCTTCCCTGGGCAAGAAAAGGGAGATTGCGACCCTCTGAATCCAGATGATCCAACTCCAAGCCGGGTGCCAGCTTCAACTTGTCCACACATCTGCACATGCTAAAGACAGAAAGAAGCTGCAGCATAGCAACCGACCGCACCCGCAACTGTGTGCATGACACAAATGCACAGTAGCACGCTCACATGCTCTCACATAAAACTCCCCGCTGCAGTTGCAGATTAGGGCACTCAAAGTCCTTCTAATGCTTCTTTCCCGAATGCCCCTTCTTCTGCTTTAATGCACTAAAGTCTCGCACAGGTGAAAGGAGTCCTGATCCACAGCGCCCGCAAGGTTACGACGAGGTAGAGCAAAGTGATGTATGTTTCCAGGTATGGCATCCCTGCCTGTTCTCTCTGTCCCACTCAGCCACACAGGTCTGCACAGTCGATCTGTGCTGGAGCAGATGACACTGGGCTTCCCAACTATACATCACAACAAGAAGAACACGCCCACTGCCTAATGTAGCCACCTTCCACTAGAGCGTCATCCTCTCTCTTCCTCTTTCCTCCCCCTGCTATTTCTCTTGATGCTTGATTTTCAAGTCCTCAAAAGCACTCGCAACCCAGTCTCTTTCTGCAGTTTCTTTTTTTTTTTTTTTTTTACATTTTGTCTTGTGCGTCTCGTCGTGTGCCTTCTCCTTTGCGCCTCGCCTGTAACTGGAGCCTGAATGTGTTTTTCTGCTTTTCAGCACCACGGAGAGCTCTCTCTGTCAGCGGGTGAAGGTGGTGGGGGTTGAGTGGGTGGGCACACTCAATGGAGAGATGGGGGTGGGGGGTTGAGTGGGAGGAGTCACCGGGTTGCCAGGGTGTGACCTCATTTGACACAACCTCCTCTTCCCCGGCAACCGCTGCGACTCCCCCCTCCCTGACGCCCTTTTCCTCCCTCCCCTCCCTCTCTCTCACAGCTCGTAAACAAGACCACGACACAAAAACACTTGCAGTGAATACACCGTGTTGCTCTCAAGTGCATTCATTACATGTACAGTAGGCAAAACAAAGAGGAGCCGATGCATGAAAGCAAAATACACAAAAAGAGAAAACAATACTTTGCAGTCCCCCCCCCCCACACACACACACACACTGACACGTTGATGCAAGATTAAAATATGTTTGCATACACAAACAAAGCGAGCAATACAGTGCAGAGATTTGTTCCCAGTGGCCACAAAGATGAACAGGATGAAAGGAAGGACAGAGTTGAGTCTGAGTTGTGTTTTTGTCAGGGGGCTGCTGAGGCTGCTGTGTGCCTCTGCTTGACTGTCTGGGGGATGAGTATTGGTTTCAGCAGTGCAGTCGGTTGTTATGTGTGGGAACGCCTGGTGTAGAAGCAGGGGTTGAGGGAGGGCGGGTGGGTGTGGGGGTAGACCCGGCTTGCTCGGGTGGATTAACACCATCGACACAAAAGGATTAGGGAGCAGAGATCTGTTGTTTTCATCAACCCTTCCCTCCATTTCTCTTAACCCCCACCCTTCTCTCCCCTCTACCTCACTTTCCCCCCTCCCTCTATTCCTGGTTGTGTCTCACACTTTGTGGAGTTACAAAAAAAAAAAAAAAAACAAGGTGGAGGAGTGGGAGGGCAGAGGCATCAGAATCAGTTTTCACAAACATGTGGTGGTTAGTCTCGGGAAGAGGAGATAATGTTGTTGTTAAAAATAAAGCAGGAGGGGGTAGGGGGTTGGCCGGCGTGGTAAAAAGAGCAACAGCGCAGTGGTGAGTTCAGAGTGAACCACTGTGCTGAATTGCAATTTGATTAGCAAAAAAGGCATTTGTTTGGGAGTGAGGTAAGGAGAGGTAGAATAAGGTGAAAGTAAACAGTGTATTTCTGCACCCGCATCAAACGCGCGTCTCCTAACAGCATGCTACAGGTCATAAACAGCCAATTGCCATGATCTCATTGACATAAAATGCTCTGTCAAAAGGTAGTCACCCCCTTTTATGCCCATTGTAAGGGATGTGGTCGACTGGCTGCGCACAAAGCGAGTCACTCTATACAGACGAGCTCAGCACATGCACACGCACACACACACATGCACACGTACACAAAGGCCAGGCTGACCTCGGTGCATATCCCATGTGGCCAATCTCAAAGGAAGTATTTAGATCTCATCAGAGTTCAATGAACACAGACAGTAAGGAAATCTCAGGGGTGAATGGGTTAAACAAAAATTTCCACCTATGTGCACAACAGTACTTTGTTTTGTGAACAGTGGAAGACACTCCCTCTGGGACAGAATGGGGGTGGGAGGTGAAATAGGATACGATTCCTCAAAATTTTCAGTTTACACACGCTTACAGGCACAAAGACGTGCATGCAGACAAAAAGCACCCAAACCGCCTGGAAAGATTATTAAAATAACGTCTTACTGTACGCAAATTCATTTCTAGCTGGATTCTGATAATGAAGTCTGTTTTGCATTGTGTGAATTCATCAAAGCTGATAAAACATATTGTGAGGAGAAGCTACTTAAATTAAAACATTGATTACATAGGCTGCATCAGACCGGAACTTACAACCAAACCTCACATCTACAGCATGAGGTAAAATGTCACTGTTTTATTTCTTTTATTATATCTTTGAATTTTTATAGACATTATTATGGTTCTGACATCTTTAACTGCAATGATTTTGTTTCTTCATTTCCACTGGCAGCTGGTGATAATTAATCGGTTATTGGTTAGGTAATGTCTCCCTCATTTATTTGCTGTCAAGCTAATCAAATGTACTCATCCATTCAGCTTTTTTTTTTTTTTTTTTTTTTTTAAAAGTTACATTCAAAGTAACACAACCTTGCCACTTCACATATGTCTGGAATATTGGGACAATAATATCTGTGTACAAATGCAGACCCATGGGCCTCAGAGCAGATGCCTAGTGATCTATTCAATCATGCATGTAATGATGTTGTATTGATCCAATGCTGTAACAGGCTAATGAAGAGTCTATAAAAACCATTATACCAATCAATTAAATGATGCTGAGAAAACAGTATTGTTGTAAATAGAGTGATAGACTCTGCTTTACGAGGTTTATTAAGTGCAATTTCTTGCTATGAGGGATTGGCACCTACACTTAGTGCTTTAATGCTACCTGCTTCTAAGAAGGGTGTGGCGTGGCATTCAGAATCTTGAAAGTGCTCTGTAGCATTCCCTGTTTTCTGTCCTCTCTGGGAGTGCAATGCAGGTGAGGATGCAGAAGGCACTGGCAGGACAGACAGTGAGACGGTGGCACTAAAGATGTCAGACTCTCATTAAAGATGCAGTATGGCTTACTCCCATTCCTCACATCTCTGAGGGAGAAATAGAGCATAAGGTTTCTGCTCTGTCCAGCAATGTGCAGACATCTGACCACTCCATGTTTCATGTGCTGTAAATTTATACACCCCTTTCCTACTCAGTGCACAATATATTCTATTTAGGTCTTGTCTGGATGGAGGATGCATCATTAGGTTTTAACCAAAATCTTAATTGCAAGTTCCTTCAAATTCAGCTGCACAGCATGAGGTAATGTTTTACTCAATCAAGCTTTTCCACACTCATTTATCACCACTTCCTCTCTCCAGAGATGCCAAGCCGAGGCATGTCTCTTAACGACCACCCTCCACACTTCCTGCTGTTCCTCCAAGACAGAGGTAAAAATAAGAGACTGAAGACTGTAATCTCTCATACAGGCGGTTGATGTCTCCAATCTTTGGGTTTAACCCCCAGTAAGTCCCTTAAATCCCCAGTTTAGAGGGCCAGAACTGATGGGCTAAAGCCCCCACAGACTGTGTACTAACTACTGGACACAAACACAGCATGGCGACACTTAAGGGATTCCTCGCCATGACTAGTGCAGCATCCTCATCCCACAGTCCTAGCCAAAAGACTGGATGGACTTAATTGGTATGAGAAGCATCAAAGTTTGTTCATGATCATTATATGGTTAAAGACAGACAGCCAGCATGATGACATAGGTTTCTGTTGATGGTGCATTTACTGGAGCATATTGTTCTTCTTTAATTAATAGGTGTTTGTGGTGTTTTAAGTGATAACTGTAAACATGCCTGGGAGGATTGATGGTTCCCTGCTAACCACAAAGTTGAGATACAGGAGATTATTTTGGTTCAAGTTTGGTATTGTTTCAAAATAAAATCAATATAGCCGCAGAAGGGAATAAAATGATGTTTTGTTCCTCAGATGTGGTAAAAAGGATAACAAAACATGTTATCCATTTTGTGCCCTATTGACCTTATTTTGCACTATGTACATTGTAAATCATGGAGAAAACTTAACATAAATGAACAATTCGGGCATCAGAGCAAGAACTCTGTAAAGCAGAGGAAATGGCGCCATCTGCTGTACAAATTCTTCAACACTTGGAATACAAATCAGACACCCATTGACTACATAAAACAAAACAAAACCCAAACAAACAAAAAAACACCAGCAAAATAAACATTGTCTTGCCTTTTCAGTTTGGAAAGTCTAATCAGCACCACCATCCTCAGTAGTCCCCACTGTAGCCTACAAGTCATCCTATGGAAAGAAAGATCCCTGAGTGTCTCTTATGAAAACATTTGGAAACAAGTTTTACATCATTTGTAGGTTTATAGACTACAATGAATGTGATTTAGAGTACCGCTCACCCTCCCTCTGAAGATTAAATGTTGTACAACGTAGATTAAATGTCCTACGATAATTCTAAACTATACTGTTATACCATCACCATCTGTGAAATTCCAAATTAAATAACATATGATAAAAATGAAAAGAAAAATGTAAACTTGCAAGGCACAGAGAGTGTTGTAGCTACACCACAATCACACTCACATAACGCTGACGGTGGAGCTGCCAGTCTATGTTTGGGATTGGTAGTGTCTACAGATACGGACCCGTAACTGTGGCAAGTGCCGTATCCGTAGTCCACAGGCTACGGGTACGGGTCCGTACCTCCAGCAACAACCTTTGGGATTAGCGAGGTGTCTCAGAAGCTATCCATGCAGACGGGAGCTGGGGATCAAACTAATTACTGCAGTTACTGGGCAAACAGACACTGGTATCTTTAATATTAATGATGAGTACTTCTACAACATACCCTTGCTACCATTTCACTATTTTGACATTGCAGGACAAGCAAAGGTGTTTTTAATAATATTAATGATGGCTGTATTCCACTTGGGGGAGGTCCTGGCACGCGTGCTGGCTCTCTAGAATAGATTTCCAACACTTAATGGAGCTGAGCCATCCTTACCATTATTAATTCCACTAGTGTTTTTCCAGCTACACAAGCCATCCTGTTTGAAAAAGGTCATTTTGCATTACGAACCTAATAAACAACAGAAAAGAGTGGCAATTAGCTGAGATGAGTGGAAAAACAAGAAGGCTTAATTTAATTCTATTCTAACTTTTATTTTAGGACATTTTGTGGGACTTTTAAAAAAATATACACTTAATATTGTATTACTACTCATATGCAGGTACTCAATCTGCCAGTCATGTTGCAGCAGTGCAATGCATAAAATCATGCAGATACAAGTGAGGAGCTTAAATTCTTGTTCACATCAAACATCGGAAGTGACTTGACCGTGGCATGATTATTGGCGCCAGATGGGTTGGTTTGAGTATTTATGAAAATGCTGATCTCCTGGGATTTTCTTACACAACAGTCCCTAGAGTTTAGTCAGAATCGTGCAAAAACAATAATAAAAAAAAAACATCCAGTGAGCAGCCGTTGTGCAGACAGAAATGCACAGAGAGGTCAGATGAGGCCGGAAGTGTCTGGAGATCACAGAAAGCTAACTCAGATATCCGCATTAGTTAGAAGTATGGCGAACAGAAAGTCATCTCAGAATGCACAGCACATTGAACCTGAGGCTGATGGCCTGAAAAAGCAGAAGAACATGCTGGCTTTCATTACTGTCAAACACACAACTGTGAGGCTGCAGTGGGCACACGCAGGCTCACCACAACTGGACAGCTAAAAACTGGAAAAATATATGATGAATTTCCATTTCTGCTGAGGTATGGCACAAATGGAATCTTGTGTCAGCAGCATGAATCTATGGCTCCAGCCTGCCTTGTGTCAACAGTCCAGGCTGATGGTGGTAATGAAATGGTGTGGGGAATGTTTCTTTGCATACACTGGGCCTCTTTTATGCCAATCAATCACTGTTTTAACTCAAAGCGAATCCAAAGTTGGGATTTGTTGGGGATCTCTCTTTATTGCACCACTTTGGTCCCTGAGCATCAACCGACAACTCAGAGTCAAAAATAATGCATATGTTGCAGGCCTACAGATATTACGTGCTAAGGCACCTTGACTAGAGGAGAGATTGTTACTGCTGCTAGAGATGTAATACAACCTGCAATGTCGGGCATAATATGAGAAATATCCAAGGTACCAGGCCTTAATAAAACATAAAAGTGTTGTCATCTACATCTCTATGCAAGATATGAGCTGGGGTAGCATGTATATAGTGAGTGAAACATTTGCAGCATGAGTGTGCAGCTGACTAGTCTGCAGAAATTCTGTGATGCAATCATGTTGACATGGACCTGAATCTTAAAACAATGTCTGAAAGGGAGATCTTAAAGGGGAACTTCGTTTTTTTTTTTCAAAACTGGGGTCTGTTTTCATATGTCATTTCATACATGTGACGTGTGGAGAAATGAATTTTCGACATAGCTCCAGTATTTAGCCGGCAGGCAGCCTTAGCAGGCTCCAAGCTCAGATAAATTGCGCCTGCGAGAGATAATTGTGGCGATTCTCGGAATGAGATTTGCTTCTAGATCCAGAGGATTTGGAATACAGACAACAAACAAATAGCATTGCCAATAATGTGGAGGTTTTCGTTTCACTTTCTCAATATCTAGTATGTTGGTGGGACACTCGTTGAGACGGTCAGTGTGGGGAAAAAGGGGGGGGGGGCAGTTGCCCCATACTTTTCGCTAGCTGAGCTGCAAAGCTGCCTGCCTGGCTAATACTGGAGCTTATGTTCGAAAATTCATTTCCTCCATCACTCACATGTATGAAATGACATATGAAAACAGACCCCAGGTTGAAAAAAAAACGAAGTTCCCCTTTAAGCAGTATTTGTAGGTATTAGTAGTATGGAGTATTAGTGAGTATATGTAGAAGTTTACAAGACTCTATGAGATTGCATGATTGACCGAATAAGCCAATCATGCATAGCATATTTACGAGGAATTCTGGTTATTATTCTGGATTATGTTGTCTGGAACCTCTCTTTTTGCTTCCTGCTGGACGCTCATTCAGGTAAACACCTGCAGCTGTTGTGCCACGTGAGTAACTGCAAGCTGGAGGGGGCTAACTAACTCGTGTCTGATGTGGACAGTTATTGCGGTAAGGAGCAAAGCGGAGAATTGTCGCAAACGCTCTTTTTAGAGCTGTCATAAGTCGATTTTTTTTCTGTTTTACCGAAGCTGGTAGTGCACTCTTGATTGCCTCCTGGTTGAAAACTTAACTAGTTACAGGTAGTGTCAATGTTACCTAGCTGCTAGCATAAGAGAACTGAGGCAACTTTACCTGTGCTTGACGGAGTTATGTCACTCAAATACATTGGATAGGTTGCTAGCTACTTCATTTGGATTAGTTCTTACAGTTTGGATAGCTTTACTAAACGTTGCTGTGTAACCGTGTGACAAAATGATGTTAAGTTGGTTTAAACGTCGATCAAACATGGAATTGCTGTGCCAGCATAGTGTATACCCCGATTTGAAGAATTATATTTTGCGTTGAAATAATCATGCAAATGTCTGAGAATATGAGACCAGGTGGAAGAATTCCCATTTCTTGTCTTTGTTAATTTCAGAACATGAGGAACCTTTCTAAGTTTCCACTACCACACCATATGTTGGGAATTTCAGTAAACCCATCCATGTGACAGATAAAGCACCAGGCGCCTGTTTGTTTCCAACGCTGTCAGCTTGCATTTTCAAAGAAGTGCTTTATGCCTGTTTTCATACTGTTTGTAATCACTGCATGTGATAGTAGTCATGGAATTGGCTGGCTGGAAACTTTGTTTCTGTTCTCCAGAGACGACATAAATTATTCCCAGTTCTGCTGGAACAATGCTTAACATAGCTGTGTAATATTACAGTAATTTAGTTGTGCTGATTTCTGGCACTTCAAGTCCAAAGTACCCAGTATCTATTACTTGCACATCAGCCAGGCAGTATTGTACTACACTATTGCACTGTCCATTGCACTGATTGCATTGCTTGTTTCTTAGTGTTTTTGTATTTTTATTTTTTTGCTATTTCTCTGTGCCTTGCATATTTGCCCTGGGATCAGAGAGAACAGCATTTCAATCCCCCTATGTTCTGTACATAATGGCAGAATTGACAATAAGCTGACTTGACAAAACTATGAAAGCAAAAGCAAAATATTTCTTGATTCAGCAGAATTGTTTGGTAATGGACGTAACAGATGTCTTAGGAGGGTTAAGGGAAAGAAATCTGAACTTAGTCCTGTATCTCAAAATATGTCAGATAAAATAGCTACACTCGTCTATGAAATATATATAATATATATACACACGTGACAAAATTGTTGGTTACCCCTCAGTTAAAGAAGGAAAAACCCACAATTCTCACTGAAATCACTTGAAACTCACAAAAGTAACAATAAATAAAAAATTTATTGAAATTAAATAATCAAAATCAGCCATCACTTTTGAATTGTTGAATTAACATAATTATTTAAAAAAACAAACTAATGAAATAGGGCTGGACAAAAATGATGGTACCCATAACTTAATATTTTGTTGCACAACCTTTTTGAGGCAATCACTGCAATTAAACGATTTCTGTATTTGTCAATGAGCGTTCTGCAGCTGTCAACAGGTATTTTGGCCCACTCCTCATGAGCAAACAGCTCCAGTTGTCTCAGGTTTGATGGGTGTCTTCTCCAAATGGCATGTTTCAGCTCCTTCCACATATGTTCAATGGGATTCAGATCTGGGCTCATAGAAGGCCACTTTAGAATAGTCCCAACGCTTTTCTCTCAGCCATTCTTGGGTGTTTTTGGCTGTGTGTTTTGGATCGTTGTCCTGTTGGAAGACCCATGACCTGCGACTGAGACCAAGCTTTCTGACACTAGGCAGCACATTTCTCTCCAGAATGCCTTGATAGTCTTCAGATTTCATCGTACCTTGCACACTTTCAAGACACCTGTGCCAGATGCAGCAAAGCAGCCCCAAAACATTACTGAGCCTCCTCCATGTTCACCGTAGGGACAGTGTTCTTTTCTTCGTATGCTTGGTTTTTGAGTCTATGAACATAGAGTTGATGTGCCTTACCAAAAAGCTCCAGTTTGGTCTCATCTGTCCAAAGGACATTCTCCCAGAAGCTTTGTGGCTTGTCAACATGCATTTTTGGCAAATTCCAGTCTCGCTTTTTTATGAGTTTTTTTCAGCAGTGGTGTCCTCCTTGGTCGTCTCCCATGAAGTCCACTTTGGCTCAAACAACGACGAATGGTGCGATCTGACACTGATGTACCTTGGCCTTGGAGTTCACCTTTCATTTCTTTGGAGGTTGCTCTGGGCTCTTGGATACAATTCGAACGATCCGTCTCTTCAATTTGTCATCAATTTTCCTCTTGCGGCCACGTCCAGGGAGGTTGGCTACTGTCCCGTGGGTCTTGAACTTCTGAATAATATGAGCCACTGTTGTCACAGGAACTTCAAGCTGTTTAGAGATGGTCTTATAGCCTTTACCTTTAAGATGTTTGTCTATAATTTTTTTTCGGATGTCCTGGGACAATTCTCTCCTTCGCTTTCTGTTGTCCATGTTCAGTGTGGTACACACCTTTTCACCAAACAGCAGGGTGACTACTTGTCTCCCTTTAAATAGGCAGACTGACCTGATTATGAGTTTGGAAACACCTGTGATGTCAATTAAATGACACACCTGAGTTAATCATGTCACTCTGGTCAAATAGTTTTCAATCTTTTATAGAGGTACCATCATTTTTGTCCAGGCCTGTTTCATTAGTTTGTTTTTTTAAATAATTATGTTAATCAACAATTCAAAAGTAATGGCTGTTTTTGATTATTTAATTTTCAATAAATTTTTATTTATTGTTACTTTTGTGAGTTTCAAGTGATTTCAGTGAGAATTGTGGGTTTTTCCTTCTTTAACTGAGGGGTACCAACAATTTTGCCCACGTGTGTATATCATGGTAGAGACTGCAATTTGGTAGAATTGGAGTTTTCTACCAGTAGAAATTGCGATCGCAATCTCTACCAGTAGAAACTCCAATCCTACCAGTAGAGATTTGTCAGGGCTAAGGTTAGACTTTTAAGGTTAGGGTCAGGGTCAGGGCAGGGGTCAGATTTAAAGTTCCATCTCTACTGGTAGAGATTACAATTGCAAACTCTACTGGTAGAGACTCCAATCGTAATCTCTACTGGTAGAAACTCCAAGTCTACCAAATCGCAGTCTCTACCCTGACATATATATCACATACCAGCAAGACCATCTCCATTCAAGTTAGGTGTTGACAAATGATCGGACACAAAATATTCAGTTCTCAAACCGTTCCCCTAAGCTTCAGGTCTTTGCTTGGAGTGCCTGATACTTTGTTAATGTTTTGTCAAAAACATGTTTTGGTGTAAAGAGTGACTGAGAAAATATTTATGTTCCAGGAATAGAATGAAAACCGAGTACATGGTGCAATGAATGCAACTACAGCATTGTACATGGAATAGTCTTTCCTTTGGGCCCACTTCAGGTAAGTAGAGACTAAGCCCAGACATGCTTTATATATATAATGTACATTGTCTGGAAAGGATTAATCAGTAGCCGGGCCTATTTCATACGAATCATTTCACAGACTGACCTTTGCTCTCTGCCACTTTGAACTGACTTCTGCTGAGTCAAGATTCACCAACATATCTTTATTGGCCTTTCAGTCTGTTGTTCTACGTGATGCTAGACAAAACTGGCATGATGATTTAGTCCTGCTTGTGCCTCTAAGCTAGCCAGGGATTCAGTACCAACGCTGACTTCTGACTGAATGATTTGGTCTATCTTAAGGAAGCAAATCTTCTGTCACAGGTAGGGATCACACAACTCCTCCACCCAGATTATCTACTGGTGTGTCTTGCCTCTGCAATAATAGAATCACTTCAGTAAATCAAATCCAAATCACAACATTATTTAGATTACACTGATAAGAAAAAGTAAGTTGGGAATCTATTATGGTCTCACATCTTAGCTAATAACAAATGGTCAGGTGGTTCTTGTCTGTGCTGAACACATCAAACATTCGTAGTGTATGCTGGAAAAACAATGTGAACCTCCAGGCTCGTCATGACAGCTAAAGCTAGCTGGAGCCAGGGGTTGGAAAAGCTGGAGTCCGATCACTGAAACAAAATTGGAGGTGTGCTCGAGCTATTTTGACCTATAAAAACATTTTGAGTTTACTATTCACAAGAGGAATCGCAGACATGAAACATCCGCTGCACAAAAGAGATCTCGGACGGCTTATCAGTAAGTGTCAGTTTGCATGAAGTTGGGAAGGGTTACAAAGTCATCTCAAGTCAACTCTAGATATTTATCAGTCCACTGTTAGACAAAACAGTCTATAAATGGAGGTGATGTCTTCCAGTGCCGAGAGGCTGCTGCTGCAACCTTGCCCATGACACAAGTTGAATCTCAGAAAGAAATTTTTCACACAGTTTTCACACAGCGAAATGTTTTTTCAATCCAAAAACAAATAAACAAACGGTGCAGAAGTCAGAGGAGAAAGAAGAACTGGTTGACAGCTACCCCTTTATAAAGTACAGCCAGATCAGGTGAGCCCACGTTTGCCCTGGCTGTAGCTGTTATAGATGCTGCTAATTAAAGTTGTTTAATATTAATTATAAAGACTTATTAACTTCAACACTAACTCTGTGGTGACTGTACCTACCTCAGCTTTCACTGTTGTATAGAAATATGTCAGAATCACACATTACTACAGTTCCATTGATAGTACTGTTGTAATAATTAGTGGCAATACTTTGAGTTCTTTAGTAGCTCTCTTGACCAAATTAATATGGAAATGATGCCCTTTCTTATCAGGAGACTGAGGAATGAAAAAATATGGCTGTTGCTGGACTGTGGGGTAGCTACACTGGCAATAAACTTGCTCAATTCACAACTTAATCATTTTATTAATGTAGCAAATAAACAACAAAATAATGGTCAGGTGATTGATGATGTAGTACTCTGTATGTCCAGGAGAGGGTACTCTTTTAATTTCATTATGACTGTGATAATATAATGAATTGAAATTACACCAGCAGGCTTTCATTTGGTAATATGGTGACATTCTGAAATGAATGCAAAAAAAAAGTTGTCACAGTATGCCATGAACAAACAAACAAACAAAAATAGGCTACACATTTAATATATGCTGCCTGAGAAAACATGTTGTTTGTTGGAAAACACTTGTGACAAATGTGGTTATATGAGTTACCTGCACAAGTGCATGCTATATAAACGTTTAAAATGTTTTCAGTAATGTTGAATTTTCACATGGTGCATGCTTTTTCATGCCCTCTCATTGGGGCATGTTTTACTGAATTTGTACACTAAAGCCTAAATTTTTATGCCACATTTAAAACATTTCATGATGGGATAGTGGCAGTTTAAATGAGATTGCATTTGCTCCTTTTCGACTGCGTGTTTCTACTATTCAATACTTTGATGTCATCTCAGGCAGCTCCTAAACACTTTTACCAGAAGATGGCGCCACTGTAAGTTAAACAGCACAGTGGAGCGCTGCACACTCCTGCAGTCCTGAATACAGGTAGAATCCACTGCAACTCTACAAACTAAATAGAATATCTTCCTCTCTTTAACTTGGTCCCATCTTACACAGTGAATTGCCTTGAAGAGATTAAATTATATTGGCTTGCATTTCATTCATTAATTACCCCAAGTCCCGATAAAGAGGAAGCACTAGTGTCCTCCAAAGAATCAATTACTTGCAGCTGAAAGCATTATCAGGGTTCAGAATTGGAATGATCCTCACCTTGAAGACAGAAAAAAGGTTATTGTACTTATACTTAAAGGTGAGTTAGAGAAAGAAAAACGTTTAAATATGATGCAAATGCTTTGTGTAAAGTATATAAGGTGAACTAGAGATGGGTTAATCACATCACTAGACATACTGTAGTTTAGTTGTGGATTTAAATTGTTTCTACCGGGATACTGGCACTGTGAGTCCCTATAGGGGTATTGTAGAGAGTTTCGGCGCCTGGCTGGAGTAAACAGAAAGGGAGGGGAGTGTGCGCAGGGCTTTGGAAACAGGCATGCAGGCAGTCGACCACTGCAAAGTGTTGAGCGCGGGACAGAGCGGGTTGAGCCCACAGCACTCCTCATCTGTCCAAGAGAAGAACCCCAAAACCTCTACTGTGAGGGCGCTCCCACTCATCCCATCCAATAATGTGAAAATCAGACGGAAAGGACTGTCAGATGTTCAAACTCATCGTCGCTTCATCATACTTGAGTGCCGTCTGTTTTCACCGCTGTCACACAGTTTACAGTCAGCCTACAGTAGGATATCCACGGGGATACCTGGTGTGAGATGCGGCAATGTTCCGAGGAGTATGCCCACGCGTGAACTCTTGCGGATCCTTTTGGGTTTTGTCGCTGCTCGTATTTGCGGTGAGCGTGATCGGCGTGGACGCGTACAGCTGTCATGAAGTGAGGACCGCTTTCCAGCTGCGGCAGGTCGGGCCGCTGCACCGCGTACCGGAGACACCTGGCACAGGTGAGCGACAGGGGGGGTTTGGCATCCTCAAGAGAACATCACTGATCTTTGAGAAGTAGTGCATTTTGTTGTAAACTGCAATCATAGTCATTTGGGGGGAAAAAACGGCATGAAAACCAAACTTGATGGACGAAGTTTAAGTTTGTGGAATCTCTTTTAAAGAATGCCCAATATAACATCCATAGCTCCTCAGAAACCCCCCCCCCCCCTCCCTCCCCCCTGTTGGTTCCAGTGGTTTTTCAAGTTTGCTCAAGTAACGGCATATTAAAGATTGAGGGAGATGACTGATAGTGCTTTCTGTCTGCACTTTTGTCTCTCCCATCATATTGGTGGTGGCAGTTGGAGAGACCTTTAAAGGATTTTCTCCATAATATGTGTTGCTTACTAAACAATTCAATATGCTACACAATATGATATCTTGAAGCGAGTGGTCTGATCTGTCACTTCTCATGTTTGACATTACTTTCACATCAAATTGAGCTGTATCTGTCCATCACTGTGCATATCTCTGTAATAGTATGTAATATTCCATCTTTAATTTACCCAATATGTCAATCCCATGTAATCAATCTGGTGTGAAACATCAGAGCTTCTTGATTTTCTCCACAATTTGCAGCTTCATGTGCCACCCAGCTGCTTATCACATGAGGGCTGTTTAGAGAGATTAAACAATTATTTAGCAAATTTCTTTTGGCAGTGAAAGCTGCCCAGCACATTTAAAACCTGCTGAGACAGGGGTTTTAAACCAGAGCAGGCCGAGTGTGATGCAGATGGTATCATAAGGCTTAATCTGTGTGGATAAATAGGCTGCAGTAACGCGTCCACAATATGAGGAGTCAATGATTTGCAGTGTTGATTTGCAGAAGTTGGTTTTCAGCAAGTCTTTTGGTCATATGTTTTAAGAAACACAGGGTAGTGAGATCCCAAACTGACATGCACATGAACTTAGAAGCCAGATTTTATGAGAATATGCTTTCTACACATCTACAAGAGATACATATTCTTTTGTAATATTGCTGAATGATTCTCAAATTCTTCCTGTGCCTTTTGGCTTTTTGTCAGAATGATGCTTGAAAGCAGCTTCAAATGCCTTGAAGTTTTAATGGAATGTGCTTTCCTACTGCACACTCAGTGAAACATCATTTTATGAGGATAAACATTGGTTCCGAATCTCTTTGGAGGCAAAATTCAATTTGAATGGGTTTAGGCTTTGGTGTAGCTATGCTGATTTTGCTTGATTCCAAAAGCATAGTTTTGCACTTAATCACTTTTAACTAATCACATCATGCGTCTTCTAGGTGCTACAATTTCAATAGACATGTTTGGAGTCTATAAATCAATTTCCTTATGCTTAACAGTTGTGTTCTTTTGATTTAGTTCTGTTCCTTTTCCTTTCTGTCAAATACACTTTAGCAAATTGTTGCCAAAGAGCCCTATTTAAACTCGATCTGTCCAAAGCTCTTGTTTACACAACAGTTGTGCCTTATCCAGATGTTGCTTTGCATGCTTCAAGTCCTCTCTTTTGTGATAAGGTCATAGGTAAGGCTTTCTTGTAATGGCTCTTGTCTGTGCACCACCACTACAGCTAAGCCTTCAAGTTGTCTTTCCAGATCTTGTCTTGACTTCCACACTTCTCCTAAGCTGCTTTTTCTTAATGATATTTCAGACAGTGAAAATTGCAAGCTGGATATCTGTTTATAGCTGTCGTCTGCTTGGAAGGCAACAATTAGCTTCATTTTTTAGCTCTGGAACTGTCATCATCTGATATGCTTGAATGACAGTTCTTGACTTTTTTTTTTGTCAATGAAGTTCTTAAACATTGCTGGTAGAAGGAGCCCAAATGTTTGCACATATTTTTAAAATTTGTGAAATAAAAAGTAACTGTGCAATACAGTTGGATGCTTTATTTACATATTTGGATGTAAAAAACAATAGTGAAATATGTAATTTACCAAGCAGTGGCCAAACTTTGGGTTACAACTCTGTCTACAGTAGATACAGATTAGAAGTCTCTCTGCAGCAAAGTCACATGCAGGTTGGTAGCTACTTGAGTATCATCCAGTTTGAGTTTGCAAGCTGTAAGTCAGAGAAGAGCAATAGATAGCTGAGTGGGAAACATACCTAGAGGTGCATCCAAACCACTTGATATGTTTGTTTAGCAGGGTGTCACTACTAGCAACAGAGAATGTTGGTTCCATTGCAAGCAGTAGTTAGCTCTTAAAGACAACGGAAGGACCTCAGTCTACCGAGCGTGTCAGCAGTCTGGAACGAGGCTTGTGTCATGAGATTTAACCGTCTGCAGTGCATTGGCAGAGGACGTCGACTATCTTATTCTGCAACTGCAGCTGTTGATGACCATTTTACCAGACAGTGAAATAACATGAGCACATGCACGGGGTGATGTTGCCGGTTTGAAATGGTCGTTTTACCCGCAGGATATTTCATCTTTAGGCACAACTTCTATCTATAGAAAATATTTTTTTGGAAAACTTGACAGTTATAATTCAGATACAAATTGCAGCGCTCTAGTCCAAACTATTAATTGATGAAACATTGCTGTAGCTTCACCGGTATGTTCAGGGTCTACAGCTTATGTTGCTTTTTATTTGTACTTGGCCTGGAGTGGGTGTTTTGGAAAGACGCAATCTTGTCTTCAAAGTGCTGACCTGTGGAAGAAGGAGAGATTTTGGTGTATATGTGTGTGTGTGTACAAAATTATGCTACTCTGCTTCAGTTCTCAGATCAAACGCCAACAAAAGCAACTCTTGAAATTTGAAGTGGCAAGACTTCAGCTCTTTTCACAGTCTGATATTTGTTTTAGGATACAGTGCTGCGTTTCATGTGTGGTGAACTGATCCCTCACTAAGTGGCAAGAGTGTGGCAGCCAGGGAGCCAGCCAGTTGGATGATCGCATTTGAAAAGAATTGCACTTTTATGGTGTGTATATTTATGCTGCGTTTTTGTGTTTTTCATTTATGTATCCAAAGAAACCCTAAAGTACAGGAAGTAGTGATAGTGCCTTGTGATTACCAAGAGCACTGTAATCTCATTTTGGCAGGCAGTGTTGGAAGAAATCCTAAGATTCTTTAATTAAGAGAGTAAAAAGTAAAAATGCATCAATGAGGCAATAGTTCAGTGTAAAGCGTAATTACTTTTAAGAACTGCCTGAATGAATTTCTTGTACTCTTTTTTTTTTTGGTACTATTTCTGTTCAATTTGGAGAAATGTAAAGTTAAGCCACTCTTCTGCTTCAAATTTCCCTTTGAACTGCAGTACAGTTAAAAGATACTTAAATCTAATCATCTGTGTGGTGTAAATGAGGGATCCTTAAGATGGGGAAATGAAAATTTTATCAGTATGCTTTTGTGTTGAATTATTTCATGCTAACCTATTTGGTTTGATTAAATATTAGTTCTTGGGCCACAATCTATAAAGGGTGACTTTACCTCCATGCCAGATTCATCATCAAGGGAACTTTGATAATCAATGACACGGTGTTACACATCCTGTTATTTATGGCCACTTTGGTACAGTGGTTCACAGCCAAACGCCCCATATTATGATTACCTCGGGGAGCTAATATAACCTTTTGGAGATAGATCATTTGAAAAGCAAACGGTTAGAGATGCTGTTCACAGACACATGCTAACTTGTACATTTGGGTTGCTGCATAATGTCCTGACATATGATCAGTGTATTTTACAACCCAGTTAAAATGTGTTTAGTGGTCCGACTGAGAAGAGCTTAACTGATTGTGTACTCATGTTTTTTTTTTTCTTGGTCTTATACTACCACTCTTTGATTCACTGAGTCATTAACAGCTATTTTAATGTGAAAGAGAAAGTGTCTTGTATCTTTAATACAACACAAGCAGGGTCATGTGTTAATAGGAAGGGAATGGGAACACAGTGTGTTATCACATGTCGCCACATCCTTAACCAGTTGCAGCGTCAAAGACCTTGGCAAGCTCTCAAAGCTCACCATAGTCTTTGATTGGCTGTAGTTATTTTGATTCCCTTTTTAACTTGGCCTCTCTGACTGACACAGCACACACATGGTGTACACCTTCTCCATACACACTTTAAATCACGCTGCCATTTCTGAACCACTTACTCCAGTCTCATACGAGCTTCTCATACGAACATGTCTAGTGAGTTATGCAAATATAAAGCCATTAGAAACAGGCACTGATCAATTTTTTTTCAAAAAGTCTTTCAAGAAAGAGTCTTCAGGAAAAGACAGTTCAAATGACTGAACCGACAAGTACCTCAGATGCTCTTTCATCCGTCCACCCAAATACTCAAGCCTTACCAGTGCTGCACCAGTCTGAAGCTGATTATTCTGTCTGAGTCACTCTCCACACATTTCTGATTGGATTTCAGCCTAAGCCTATCTTGTGTTTCAGCTGATTGTGTGCTACCTTACCCTTCTGGATTGCTAGTAGCAGAGGAAGATGTGATTTTATGGCGTAAGACTCACAAGTATTATTTACCTCTCCAGTAATTTAACCATGTCGAAAAGATGAATGTTTTTGTCCTCTTGGAATCGAAATAATACATGAAAGAAGAGCTTCTTCCTGAGATGTGTTCACCGGATTATATTAAATGGTAACATAATTACTCTACCAGTGTGATATAATCCTGCTTCATCAGGTCTGCATCTATTTGCCTACCAGCCTTACATGTCTCTTTATTCTCTGTCTGACCAAACCTCTGCCCTCTGGTGTGGCTTTGGACTCCATGCCAATCACTGTAGGCAGTTCCAGCTTGGGGTCTGGGAAAGCTAAACTTTCCAGTTGAGTTTCAAGGTTGTCCAAAAATGCAGGTCTGTGGCAAAAGACCCTTTTGAGATGTGTTTTCTTTCAACACGGTCTATCCAAAGAGCAGCAACTCTATATAGAGTAAATATCCTGTATGCTCAGTGGATCTTGGAATTTCAAAGGGAACTGGCTTCCTGAGACAGGAGAAGGGCAACAGCATTAATTGCCTACTTTCTGAAAAAGTTATTCTTGTTCTCTGAAAAATATCAAAACAGTAGCATCAGGAAACAACAACCCACCCTCTCATCAGTGCAAACCAAATCAAGAACATTTTCCATTTCATATTGAAGAGGTATATCAGTTATTTTGTGAGTGCCACAGTTGGCGCATGTATGTTTTGAGAAGGGTGGTAATAACATAACTATCTTCTCAGCAGTGTACTGTTTTCAGCTCTGCTACTGTAGTACCACCTATTGTGAATGGCATGTGAGCTGGCAGGGCAATTATACAGCGGTAGAGTTTCTCCACTCAGAAGTTTTGACTTGTGCGGTGAAGGGCACTGAGGTGTTGCTGAAGGGATTGTGACTAACAAGTCAAGACCCCTGAGCCACGGCTTTAATACGGCAAATTACTCCAGAGGTATTTGTCACCTGAGGACAATTAAGGGAATTAGGATTCAAAGTTGACATCCAGTCTGGTGTGTGTTAAGGTTTAGCCAGGCAAAATGAGTAGCATGTACACTGGGCACTAATTACACAGGGCCAGTGGAGTTCAGTATTCTTGGTCAGTTGGAAGCTGTATAGAATCACATTTCAAGTCAGAAGACATAGCTGCAGCTTGTAGACAGAGTGACATTTACAAATGAGAAGTTTTTACATTTGAGCAATATACACACGTGGACAAAATTGTTGGTACCCCTCAGTTAAAGAAGGAAAAACCCACAATTCTCACTGAAATCACTTGAAACTCACAAAAGTAACAATAAATAAAAATTTATTGAAAATCAAATAATCAAAATCAGCCATCACTTTTGAATTGTTGATTAACATAATTATTTAAAAAAAAAACTAATGAAATAGGGCTGGACAAAAATGATGGTACCCATAACTTAATATTTTGTTGCACAACCTTTTGAGGCAATCACTGCAATTAAACAATTTCTGTATTTGTCAATGAGCGTTCTGCAGCTGTCAACAGGTATTTTGGCCCACTCCTCATGAGCAAACAGCTCCAGTTGTCTCAGGTTTGATGGGTGTCTTCTCCAAATGGCATGTTTCAGCTCCTTCCACATATGTTCAATGGGATTCAGATCTGGGCTCATAGAAGGCCACTTTAGAATAGTCCAACGCTTTTCTCTCAGCCATTCTTGGGTGTTTTTGGCTGTGTGTTTTGGATCGTTGTCCTGTTGGAAGACCCATGACCTGCGACTGAGACCAAGCTTTCTGACACTAGGCAGCACATTTCTCTCCAGAATGCCTTGATAGTCTTCAGATTTCATCGTACCTTGCACACTTTCAAGACACCCTGTGCCAGATGCAGCAAAGCAGCCCCAAAACATTACTGAGCCTCCTCCATGTTTCACCGTAGGGACAGTGTTCTTTTCTTCGTATGCTTGGTTTTTGAGTCTATGAACATAGAGTTGATGTGCCTTACCAAAAAGCTCCAGTTTGGTCTCATCTGTCCAAAGGACATTCTCCCAGAAGCTTTGTGGCTTGTCAACATGCATTTTTGCAAATTCCAGTCTCGCTTTTTTATGAGTTTTTTTCAGCAGTGGTGTCCTCCTTGGTCGTCTCCCATGAAGTCCACTTTGGCTCAAACGACGACGAATGGTGCGATCTGACACTGATGTACCTTGGCCTTGGAGTTCACCTTTAATTTCTTTGGAGGTTGCTCTGGGCTCTTTGGATACAATTCGAACGATCCGTCTCTTCAATTTGTCATCAATTTTCCTCTTGCGGCCACGTCCAGGGAGGTTGGCTACTGTCCCGTGGGTCTTGAACTTCTGAATAATATGAGCCACTGTTGTCACAGGAACTTCAAGCTGTTTAGAGATGGTCTTATAGCCTTTACCTTTAAGATGTTTGTCTATAATTTTTTTTCGGATGTCCTGGGACAATTCTCTCCTTCGCTTTCTGTTGTCCATGTTCAGTGCGGTACACACCTTTTCACCAAACAGCAGGGTGACTACTTGTCTCCCTTTAAATAGGCAGACTGACTGATTATGAGTTTGGAAACACCTGTGATGTCAATTAAATGACACACCTGAGTTAATCATGTCACTCTGGTCAAATAGTTTTCAATCTTTTATAGAGGTACCATCATTTTTGTCCAGGCCTGTTTCATTAGTTTGTTTTTTTAAATAATTATGTTAATCAACAATTCAAAAGTAATGGCTGTTTTTGATTATTTAATTTTCAATAAATTTTTATTTATTGTTACTTTTGTGAGTTTCAAGTGATTTCAGTGAGAATTGTGGGTTTTTCCTTCTTTAACTGAGGGGTACCAACAATTTTGTCCACGTGTGTATGAAATCACCATTGCAAATTTGGCTATAAAAGCGGGTCACATGCCAACTCGCATGCTGCTTCTCAACCCTCATATCCTCACATGCCCATTATGCTGCTGGGTAACTCTAACATTTGACATGTCACTGCAAATAGCCTGTTCTCTTGGGAATTTCCAGTCATTAAATGAACAAAATATGTTTTTTTTTTAGTTCTTATTCAGTGCACTTACATGTCATGTTATAGCACAAAAATACAGTTATTGCATAAGTATTCACCCCGTTCAAGTAAAGACACAGAGTGATACTCATTTTCACATTTAGCTGCCCCTAAAGGCATAATAGTTAAGAGATCACCAGTGTCTTATCAAGATGTGATTTCAGTGGAAGACGTCAGTATGTGGAAGGTCAAGTAATGAATTACACAAAATAAACATCAGGACAAAAGAACACTGCAAACTGCATACCAAAAAAGGTCACACTTATGTTAACCGTGCTGGAGAACATCCACATTTTTTGAGTTCAACTATTTCACAGTAGTTGTGTGCGAGAGCAGTTGTTAGTAATCGCCAAGATACCCATGTAAAGCATTTACAAGGTTCATGCAGGAAGTATATCACTTGCATCACCAGCTTTATGGTAGAGTGGAAAAGAGGAAGGGAAGCTGAACTCAAATGACGCCTTGCTTTTTTCCCCCCAGCAAGATAATGAGCCAACATATGCAGGAATTTCTAAAAAGCAACAATGTTGACGTTTTGCTCAAGTCAAGTTGGAAAACATACCAATCCATCCAGTTGAACATTTGGGGCAGATCACGAAAATTGTTGTTGAGACATGGTCCCCAAGCAATTTTACAGGGCTGGAATAGTTTTGCAAAGAATTCTGGGGGAAATCTGCAATCTTCAGTCTTTGGAAACTGTTACTGTTGCATAATGTGTCTCCTAAATTTCTACTGAACAGGATAAGAACCATTTCAGATTTTTGAATTTGTAAAGGTTTACTTTTAGGTAACTTTAAACCTCAGTCACCTCCAACGCTTTAATTTCATCAAACAACAAAACATGGAAAAGCTTTTAGAGATGGTCACTCCATGTAAAACTGAAAGCTTAAAGGAATTATAGCTGATAAATACATGTTGCTCAACAACAAGGCAGTTGTAGGTTCACTGAATGCTTTCTTGTTTCCCCTTATAGCAGAAGCTGTTAAAATACTGTATGTAAAATGTTTCCAAAGATAAAAAAAGGACAAACTCAGCAATTTCTTTCCAGTTACAGAGAGAAGCAGTGACTTGGCTTCTAATGACTGCAGTGGCTTGGTATATTTGGGACACAGTCAGTCTGCCCTGACTGCTGTGGTGGCTTTAACAGCCAAAGTCTTTCTGAGTATCACTTACTCCATGCAGCTACTCGCAAGGGACGGAGAGGCCAGGCTGGATTCCACTGTGAGTCCCTGGATATTACTTTCATATCACAGATAACACACCAACACAAAGGAGAGAAGGAGCCAGCCAGTGAAGAGAACAGGGTCAGGGATAGAAGGGGAGAGAGGACACACACCACATATAGGGAAACTCTAACTTTAGAAGAAAATTGAAACAAATGCCAATTCACGAGTTTTAATTTATTATTTTGTGTCCAAAAATGTGGCACTAAAACCAGGTTCATGTTAAGATCTAATCTTGCTGAAGGAAAATATCACCAGTGAAACTGAAACGCTTCTACACCGGTTGACCTTGAAACACGTTGCGCGTTTCACAAATTGGTCGTTGTTTTGAAATATTGATTTTGATCCCAACCGTTTGTAGCTTGTTACATTTATTAAATGGTTGTCATACATCTCCTGTTTGCAGTTGGGGAAAATCTAAAACACACGGATTGTTGGAGCTGCTTTCACCAAATGCTCTTATGTCACAACAGATCCATTTTAAAAGATAGAAGCATGTAACCCATAGATGAGATAGACCACTGTTAATAATAGGCCTTTTGACTTGTTCTTGTATCGATGTGATCGAAAACATGGAAGAAGTTTAGTATTGTGTTTTTCTTAAAGCTGGCACTCGTCAAACCTGATACAGTAATGTTACAGGTATTTGATCAGCAGTAGGTTTCCTCAACACATCCGGAAAAAAAAAGAAACAGAAAAGGATTTTATAGCAACGGGGTCGACAGGGAAATAGTGTCAACATAGAAAGAGTGCTGCTCCAGAGATGGAGATAATGAGCTGGAAGGGGCAGGACAGCCAGTTATGACTTCACTCATCTGGCTCTGGGATGGGAACAAATGGAGCCTCACTGGGTAATTAAGAGACACCCAGGCCTCACAAGGATATGCCAGGCAAATGGGAGAGAGGGAGCAGAAAGGGAAAGAGGGATTCAGAATGCAACCCTATTGTGTTTCATGGAGGGATTTGGACAGTGAGGCACTGGTCTTGCGGTCTGTCCTAAGGCCATGCTTTAGGCTCTGGTTACAACACCTGCCTCCAGCCACCCCCGTCCTGCCCTTCCCCCAGTAAAATGAGTTATCATATCACTCTTGTGCATTATGGAAATGACCCTGTGCATGAATGTATGGAGAAAAGGCAGTTTTATTAGCCCAGGCTATTTGTGACCAGTTTGTGATGTCATGACAGTGTTTGTATACCGTGTGCAGAGATGGTGAGAGGCAGATGACAAAGTTTCAGCTGATGTAACCGTGTGACGAGCTGTTCTTTGGATCACACCACGTGCAGTTAGGTCATTGTCTACATGTCGCTACACTGTGCAGGTCATTTCACACAAATTATTGTCTGTACATACTGTGTGTATGTTTGCATTGAAAACTTCAACTGTATGCATTTTTTTGTCTGCTTTATGAGGCATATGTTGCACTTCCATCTCCAAATGTACGTACTGACGATGTGTGCGGCTGTATAAAACTGAGGCAAAGATATATATGTAGCAGAGACTGTATTTATAGCAGGAAACGTGGATGAATTCTCACCTTCCCATGGTGCCTCTTCTGTCTCCTCGTGGAGTTATGGCTTGACTGTCTATGTGCATACTCGGGATACTATACATAAACTCACACACAGTTGCACAGTGTAGAAAAGTTTGACACTTTTCAACATATTTTGCCTATTTTTGGACAAAATAGAAGTAAATGCAATCCTTATGCAAATTGGCCTAAAAAGAACTCTTAAGACCTTAATGTATTTTTTTTAGAAGTTCTTTAAACAGAAGAAACAATATTATGTAAAGTGTGGAGCCGAAGTAAGTACTTGTAGCCCCTCCTTGGTAAATGTTACAGTTTGTAAATGCTTTTTAGGCAGGTAAGTATCTTTGTGTTCCAAATTTTGTGTCCACTGTTGCTTCAGATGCATTGCACAAGTTTGGAAAAGGCTGTCTCGCATTCACAGCATGTTTGAACAAAACGGCAGCTTCTAGGAAATGGGACTGATAATCCAACATCTAAACAAATCTGTTGTGAGATCAAACTAAAATTAGGCATTTCCCATCATGCCCTGAGATTACGCAGTCAGTGAGGATCAACTGCGGCGCACCATGTCAGCGCAAGTCAGGATCAAGTCAGACAGAAGTCTAACTGACATGCATTCCATAGCAATTAGCAATGATTGTTTTTTTCTTTTGTTTTTTTGCCTT
The DNA here is from genome assembly GCF_021347895.1 of Acanthochromis polyacanthus. Lineage (NCBI taxonomy): Eukaryota > Metazoa > Chordata > Actinopteri > Pomacentridae > Acanthochromis > Acanthochromis polyacanthus. The sequence continues at coordinate 25,751,414 of NC_067121.1, forward strand.
CTTTTACTTTTTTAAATGACCTAGCTCATAGCAACCATGCCTAATTCCTAATACTTTTCATGCACACCAAGGGGTTGTAATAATCAATAAAATAAAATGAATAAGATATGTAATTTATACAAGGATGTCCAAATTTTGCAAATACAACTGAAAACATCCAAGGATTTCAGACATTTATATTCTTTGTTTAACTCGCACTTATAATTTCTTATTCTATCCCTTAACAGAGATTAAGATAGAGATTTCCATTTTTGCTGATAGACTTTGTGTTAACACTGACTTGACTTATTTCTAAAAAAATATGATTAAAGGAAACATCTGTCCATTTCTGCTTGATTTTCCTAGATGTGGATCTTTTGGTTTGTAAGCACCAAGGCCCATCATGTTGCACCCGGAAGATGGAGGAGAGCTACCAGTTCGCTGTAAAACGAGAAACCCTCCACAACATTCACTCCTACAGCTATGAGCTTGAGCACCTCATCTCCGGCCACTCAGATGCCTTTCAGGGTAAGTTCATTGATAATATTTTCCAGCTGGGATTGAATGGGATTGGCCTGAGCCACCGGATTGTTGCTGTCGAGAGATATACCGCAATTCTTTGGGTTGATAAATCGTCATTTAGCAATTTGCAGTTATACTGTGCCTGTCACCGCATGGGACTGATGACTGAAAGGGTTTCATTCTGTAAAATGTTTAATTTGATCCTTGACCTCAACTTATGCTTATGCTTGAGTTCAAATTCAGCAGTAAAAACCAAATATATTTGCATTTATATTCGCATTAAATGAAACAAAAGACAGATTTGCTCACTTCTCCAGGATCATGGGAGCTGGTGTGCAGGCAATTGCTCCTCAGAAAATGACATGCCCCCCTCTTCTTCTGTGGATTTGGCAACAACAGAATTGTGGAGAAGGATCACTGAGGGTAGACGGGAAAAGAGGCCTTTTTCTTAACCTCTATGTTTTGTGGAAGATGCTGCTTTTTATTATATGATCCTGCTCTCAAGACAGCAAAACAATTACCGGAACCGTTGAAGAAATTGCAGTAGTTCTCGAGGGTGAAGCAATCTGTGCAGGGTAATTATTTCTGTTTGTTTGCTTGCTGTTTATTTATTGGTATATTTTTGGTTATAATGTCAGCCTGGACAGTTCAGATGTCTGAGCTGTGGAAAAACTCTGCTCTACAAATACAGCGTGGTTTGGCCAATCTTGCTTGTCAAAAGGCTTTAAGCTACACGCAGCTGAATCGAGCAATGCAGTGATTTGGCCAGCCTTGTCCTCGCTCTTTCTCTAAATGCAGTGTCATTTAGATTTAAACATTTCCGAAACAGACCATGTTTTCCCTTCCCAAAACCTCCAGCACAATCCCACAGGGCACACGAGATGCTTTGGAAGTTTTTAGTGTTACAGGAATTTCAGTACCATGTAATTCGTTTTATACGACAATGGACTGCTGTGATGTGATGATGTCCAAATCTTATTTACGACAGAAGCAAGAACACTACTGTTCTTAGTGTCCAATATGGAAAACTCATACATTATGTGAACAAATAATGTAATAAAGCATGAAACCGTTTAAAGAACAGTCATGGAGAATTGATTTTCAACCACTGCTGTCATGGAAATTATTACTGTCAACTTGTAACTGTCATCGGAGGAGGATATAGTAGTGTTCCTTGCACTACGACAGAACCAAAATATGAAATTCCAGTCCGTATTACACACATATGCTTAAAAGGTGCTCAAAAGAGTGCTGCTTAAAACAGCTTCGCAAATAGGACACTTGAAAAGAAGAAGCTGTGTTCGAACAGTGCTGGTATTTGTTCTTTTCATCATCACTGAGATCCTTCCCTTCTTACCTCATGTCTGAGCCTGTCTGAAGAAATAAGATCAGGTGTTCCACATCTCCAGAAAAGGCCAAGATGGAAAATAACAATGGAATAACAATAGTAACTGGGGTATGATGGTGCCGAAAATGATTATGTCACTGGCCCTCAATTTTCAAGGCCTTCTAAGGACAGTCTCTGTTCTGTGTGAGTGCCTCGAGTGGAATGTGAAGTAGCAAGTGGCTCATATACCACATGAAGTAATGAGAATCTGATTTTGGACAACAGCATTCATACTGTTGTTCACACGCTGCATTGTAGCAAGTTGTTTGTGGGTGGCTCTCCTCTCCTACTCCTTCTGGTTTGCACTCTATCCATTTGTACCCGCAGTTCACCACAGAGCCAGTTGTCTGCAGGCTAAAAGCGCTGTTGTGTTTATTTGATAATTATTTCATGATGTGGACTCAACTTTCTGCGCAGTTTTCTATTTGTCTGTCATTCACACTGTAAATCTTGCAACAAATCCAGTGTCTGTGTGCTTTCTCTTCGCATACTGCATTTTTTATTGTTTGAACTCGACTCACTCCTGCTGATTTGGAAGATTAGTCAAAAGGACATGCCCATTGGAAAGGAGTTGTTGTGTGTGAGGAGTGTGTCTGCGTGTGTGTGTGTACTTTTGTTGGACTGCCTTTGTTTTGACAGCCTTAAAGATCCTACTGTGCTTTGTCATATGTGGGAGTTGCCATGTCATGAGTGTGACCCCTGAAGCACAAGCCATGCTGAGCTTTTTTTGGCGAATGTTTCTGACGCTGTATGAATGTCAAGGAATGGGTTTGGTTGTTTGCTGCAAACATTTTTCGAGTTTAACAGTTCCAGGAGTCTTTTTGAGATTATCTAGATATTGTTGTCCTCATTTACCCTCCTACTGCCACACCCAAAATCCCACATACAAGTTACCTGTTTTTGTATAGCAGCTTCCTCCCCCCACCAGAATCTCCTTTATCTTTCTTCCTACCATTCAACTTCCCCGCACTCACAGACACAGGCCAGCCCCTCTGCCTCCCCCCTCTTAACCCTATCACAGATAGACTCTCCTAATCCATGTCATAGTTGATTGGTAATGAGCTTTGGGGCCTGATGGTGGGTAGGTGTCAACCACAGAGCCCAGTCTAAGCTGTGCCAGCTTAGAGCTGCCATCAAGGGCTTTGGCCTGTCAGTCTGCCCTAGCCAATCAGATCTGGCGTGATCTGACTTCGTGGAAACCTCTCTGTGACCTCCTGATTGGCTGTAAGAAAGTAGAACAGATGGATTGGCCCCGAGAATATGTTTGTGGGCCTTGTTTTACTTGTATTACTGGTCCTCAGTTCTAGAAAGGTTTCATAAATTACTTCTTCCACATTGTAGCACAGTCGTGCTGGCAAACAGTTCAACAGGGTATTTGATTTGTGTGAGTGTGAGAGTGAGAGAGAAAGTGAACGACAGGTGGGAATGATGAGCAAGAGAGTAAGTATCTGGGTATATAGTCGCACTGCTGGGAAGCAGATGTCAAGAAAATGCTGACACTTTTGATCACTAGTGTCACTGATACGAGGGGGTCCTGGCCCACAGTTAAAGGCCGTGTCATCTGTGTTTGTGGTAGGGGTGTTTGAAAATTTTGTACATGTGCATCTTGATGACTGCGTGCGTGCATGCTCATGAATATGCCTTAAAGACATGTTAGCATGTACAATATTTACCACCCTCACTAGACACCATGACAAACTCAAGGCTCAAATTGTCCTCCGAGAAGTTGACATACTTTTCTGAGAAATATATTCTCCTGGCCTAAATAGCTCTCTATCATCAATAAAAGTGCAGTGCATTTAAAACTTCACATGCCCTTCAGGGCAGGGACAAGGAGGTCATTTGAGAAAGAGCGATAGACAGAAAAAGAGGCCACGGCAAAAACTGTGCCTTTGCTCACTGAGTTGACATAATTAGCTGATCCTTGTTTCATCATCCAGGAACTCTCTAGACCCCCCTGTCTTTGGAGACTCTCTCTCATTTCCCCTCAAAGTATTGACAGAGAGACGAGGATATTTAGCTTTAAGCCTTATTCTTTGATGGGATTGTTCTTGAAATTTTTTTTGACTGTCTGAATCATCCTGGGTGGCTCATATAACAGAGACTTCGTAAGCGCAACTGTCTTGTTCATTAAAAAGTGATGATTTATGTTCTTGTTTTTTCGGTTTGTGTTCTCATGTCTGTATATGTATAATCAGTATATGCCTGTATATGTGTGTGCAAGTGATAGGAGTGATGAATCACTTTGCTGTTGTGTTCTATCTACATTCTTTTATCAGATACAGGTCCTCCAATCTTTATTGCGATCTCTGCATTTGCCTGGAAGTTCTCTCATTCGTTTTGCCTATGATCTTTATAGCCCGACCCCTCTCACATCATCATTTTTGTTCTCTCACTTCATGTCTGTGTGTATTTTTCTCTGCAGATGTTTTGACCGACAGGGTTATTGCTCTAGAGGCTGGTGCTTGGACACAAGATGACATTGCGCGGCACCATGAGCTCATGCTCAAATTAGGGAGGATATCCGGAATCCATCCCTACACGTCTCATTTAATCACACAGGGCGGAGGGGAAACGTGTTTATGGACTCAATAGTGGGTCAGATACATTGCGTATTAGAGTGTGTCGATGTGCGTAACCCAAGCATATTTGTGCTGTGCCTTTCTAGTCTCCTGTGTAGACATGACACATAGGGCAGGATGCATTTTCCTCAGAGTTTGGAGAACTCAGGCTCAGTAGGGAAAAGGGGAAAGAACAAAGGAAACGAGGGAGGAGAGAGGGAGAAGCTCAAAGCGTCATAAAGTCATAAAGTCACACTCAAAGCTTCCCTAATTACCTCTGCTTTTCATCTGCCCCTCTCACCTTAGCATGAACATGTGAGCACCCAGAGGAGTAGGGAGTAGGGCCTAGAAAGCAAAGAAAGAAAAAAGGGATGAAGAAAGGACTTGTGGTAGAAGCAGAAATCTAGTGAAAGTGTGCACAGGTGTGTTTGAATAAGGTTCAATCAGGTCTGTGAGTATTGTGGTCTGCGTTTAAAGAAAGTTAAATCAACAGGTTTCCCCTTTGTAGACTCACTATGCAGTGCTGTTCTGACAACTTTCCTTTCTTTCTGAGTGTCTCTCTGTCTGTGGTCTATGCTTTGTCAGCACTGGTTACAAGAGCACGCTGGGTCCAGGTGGGCACCACGCCAACATCTTGCTTGCTGGCTGGCATGTGTGCTGCAAGGAACCCTTGAGTCTCAAAGATAACCTGGCTGCCAACAGTGCACTCCACAGAATGAAGCCATAAACACATCTCCGTTCCCCATGTTCTTCTCCACCCCAAAAGTCCCCTTTCATTTTTCTTCATCAATCCCAGTCTTTCTCACCAGCCATCCATGCTTCCCAATGTTGCGTCCCATGCCTAAACAAATATGAGGTCTGTGCAGATTCCACTGGCATGATTTGGACATACTAGCATAGTGAGATAAATACCCCCTTCTTCTTGCCAACACCATCTTTTGCTTTACGAAAGGATTTTCTGACACGACTTTAGAAATACTATTTCTGACATTGCCACTCAACTAGTTTCAACAAACACTTTTAGTGGAGACTGAGCTTCATCGGCCTCACTATTGTGTGAGCACAATAAGGTTGATGTCCAGGACGTTTCTTGGTAATCAGACAAAATCATATCTCCCAGGGCTTGTTCCCTGTCCAAAAGAATTTGGCTTTTCTGGAGCACAATCTGTCTGGCCGGCTGATGGGATTTAGACTCCGCTGCTGCTGATTGGTCCAGCCTGGCTTTTTCCTGTGTCCTGTCTGACTCTGCTGCACCCATGTTCACTGACTGCTCCTAAAAGCCATAAAGTTTGTGTGGGTGTGTTTATATATATTTAAGATATCCATGTAGATCTGTACTTGCATAGCAACTGTCAGTCAAAATCTGTGAAATTTCCAAGATAAATTTTATACATCATATCTGCCCACAGTCTAATGAAAGTAGATATTGTTAAGGGAAATAGTGATGGATCTGACTACAGCATGGACATGGTGGGAGATGCAGCTAGAGGGAAAGAGGAGTTGAACTTTGTAAACTGGCCAGACTTGCATGTCTGTGAAAGAGAGCTGTTCTCATCTAAATACCTGTGGGAGTTTGGGGTTTGTGTTTAATATATGCATTTAATGTATTAGTAGATGAGCACTGTAACACACACGTCTCTGTTATGACTCACAGTGTTACCATTACCCAAAGTAGGTTGGAATTGGCTGTCGTCCTTCTCTCAGCTCACTCTATCACACCCACATTTAAGTCTGCTCACTTTCCTCATTAGGACCTGTGATGGACACTCCTCTGCTTCTTCTCCTTTCGTCTTGCCTTTGTGTGTCCTAGAGTACCATTAAGGAGTCCCCACGGTAGGCTTTATTCACTGATCCTCCGGTCATTCATTCATCAACTGTATTCTAGAGGAAGAGGTACAATAAATGGTAGAAATGGACAGACAAAAGAAATGGTGTCCTGACCCCGGCCAGCCGTGTCCTGTTTATATGGGCCATGATGGATGATATCTGCTCTATTGTCGGCCAAAGTGAACAGCGGTTTTACATGGATCTGTTCTTAAATCAACCACAATACAGTCTATCACTGGCAAACTATGAATCCTTCTGGTTTCAGTGATATGATGGAATTTGTCCTTGACAAATATTGTTAAATATTTATCCTGATAGTTTAGAATTTTTGTTTGATTTATTTCATTCCACACATCGGAGGGGTCTTGTGGTGTTTTTAATGGCATAAGCACAAGGATTTAGGTCTTAAAAATGAGAAATTTTGGCCCATAATTTAAACAATGCATAAGTGACCCTTTGTCTACTTGATTCATAGTAAAGCTGATAAATGAAAACAGGGGCCACACCTGCTAAGAAAAGTGGAAAATTCTTCATTAGGGTCCCTTTCATCTTGGATTCATTCCACACCTCAGAGTCCCTACAAGGGTCTGTTTCATGTTAATCCTATGTTAGCCTAAATGTTTCCCTGCCTTTTTTTTTTTTTTCATAAAAATCTGGAGTCCAGTCTCTTTCTCTGGCCGTCTCTTGTTCAGTCATAATCACTTTCCACTTATATAATGTGGTAATTACCCTGACTTACCTTTTTTTGTTGATCACAAACCACAAACTGTCACAGTGAGATTGGTGAACATATGTCCAGTCATGTCCACTTCTGAACCATTCAGTCTGCAGAGTAATAAGCCACTGGCAGCTGATTTGTTGCTTCATGGAATTAAATTATTCCTGCACCTATTTCTTTCCTTCACTTAAGTCCTGTTTTGATGTGCATCCTCTCCTTTTTCCAAACTGTTTGTGTTTAAGAGTCAGGAGTAATTTGCGTTGTAGAAGTGGAAAATTTTTGATTGTAGGTGAAAAAGCTTTTGGGATTTGTGATATAACAAGGCACGCTGTGTAGCAATGCAACAAAACAGAGCCATACCTATTATTACCTAACATGTAAAATTATTACAAATTCTGTCAGTATAATGCAGTTTCATCCAATTCTTGTTGCTCTACCTTGGCATTACAGTCCACTGTTTGTAACTGGGAGTCATCTTTTCATTACTATTTGAATGTATAAGCTTGCTTTCATAGTGTCTCCTATAAATGCCGTCTCTGCTGCACTTTTTTTTCTCGTATGCAGCCCCATATCGGCACCATAACCACTGCTGCAACTGTGTTTGAACTTACACTCCATAGTCTACTAATGCTCTTGCACCATCTTCCATACTTGCTCACCCATGATCTTACCATGTGCAGTGATTCTGCCTTAGGCAGAGCTTAGGCCAAACTTGAGAAGTTGGGGTTCATAGTTCCTCTCTAATGTTTTTCCTATATGTGGCTGAAAAGTACACAGGATCACAAGTGTATCGATATAATATGACCTGCTTGTTTTTAATTAGGACAAGATCAAATACCCTACTCTTGAACTTAAATCATATAGCATTTTAGTGATATACAAGCAAAGGGGTGTACTCAGTTTTTCATTAACAAAAGAGAAAGGGGGAGTCATTATAGACATGTGGTCCTCTTAATGCTTAGCACCAGAGGTGCTGTCCATCAACCTGTCAACAGTTTGCCCCCAGGCTGGCCCTCCACATTTCCCGTTTATGGTATTAGCCATTTGAACAACCCCCCTCCCCCCCTGCTCTCCCCACTCCCCACTGCCCCTGTGCTCTGTGTCCTCTGTCCCTGTCGTTCTCTCATCTGCTAATTTCCCTGCCTTCGATCATATTTCCCTACTTTGGCCAGAGCAGACAGCAGTGCTCTCCCCTCCAAATCGAATCTGTCCACATCCACTCTGCCTGTCTACCACTATATCCTCGGTCCCCGCTGGTACCTGTACAATTGTTTATGTTTTAGAATTTTGATATCACTGGCCTGTCTTTATAATTACTTCGCCCCTCCTCAACATCCTCCTTCTCAACCTCCTCCTGTCCTCTTCTAAAGCTCATTATAGCACCTGTTGGCCTACTGATAGGACACGACAAGCAAATGAGGATTTGGAGCCAGATTTAATTGGAATATGTACACACACACGCGCGCGTTAGTGATTGTATATGTTGGTTTTCTAAGGGCTTGTCAACTTACAGTGTTTTTGGCAGGAGTGCAACTTCCCTTCCTTGTAGGTCAAATTTGTGTGAACAGCATGTCCGCGCCTGTTGTTTGACAGATGAGTCATGCCCCCATTTTAGACTTTAGATCTATGATTTCCCCACACAAGTATGATGAATCAACAGATTGATTCAAGGACTTATTAATAGTTTATTACCATTAAACTCTGAGATTGTATGACACTGCAGCTCTCCCCTGTAACCTAAGATGACCACTACTGCGTGGGAGAGGATGACCCTATACACAGTATTTCTTTTAATTAAAATAGGGATATGTAATCTACACATGTGTCACTATGTCACATATCTGTGTGGTGACCTGTTTGAAACCCAAGCCTATGGTGGGATTAAAATGCTTTGACTGAGAAGATGGTTGGTCAGGCTCAGTCAGGACTGATTGCCAAGATAGGAATGGTCCACAGCTCCATGGTATGAGAACAGTGTCTCCTATCTCATTATCACAATATTACCGCATCCCCAAGCACATGTAAGCACACCCACCTCACAGGGTCACATATACAGGTACTTGAAAATAGATATACACACGAGGAGGTACACTGATTCACTCTCATGCATGCACTTATTCATCCAGAGATACAATCTTGAACCATATGTAAACCCAAATGCATAATCAATTTACCCTTTTCTTATTCAACACTGTATGTTTTTTTTTTTAAGTTTACCGAACAACTGTTATGCAGTGGGTAGTCATGCAGCTCTTCTGATCACAGAACAGGGCGCAAAAAAGACATTTGATGTGTTTATCTAATACAATAAAATACATTTCCAAGATTTTGCTAGAGTTGCAAAGATGATGTAGATTTTTCTGTATAATCCACAGATATATTGTGATCCATTTGGGTTAAATATGAAATTATTAAAAGGTGTAAGTTTGTTGTTTTTGACTTGATTTTAACTTACATAGAAATTAGCACAGTTAATTCTGGGGAGTTAAGGCTACAAAGATGTGAAATTTAAGAAGTGTTTCATTCTTGGACTTCAGGGAATGCTTTCTTAAGTTTACCAGACCTCCTCACTTTCATAGACTATTTTCTCTAAGCCATTAAATTTTGCTGTGAGGCTTAACCACACTTTGAAGCTCTGGTCTGCCATATTGCATGCATGTGTAACTATTCTAACTTATAGGTGCTTTGCGACCAGCATTTCTGCGTATCATGATGCTTTTTCTGTTACTAACAAATGACTGCTGCTATTAGAGGGACTACTTTTACTGATCATAGTATCAACCTACCCTATAGACACTTAATATGTTGGTCTGTCCTTGGTGTCTCGTGCCAAATGTCTGAGCTGAGCTGTGGCAACCCAGTTTTGACGCTTTGGCCTTGGATATCCACTCATACTATGGCAAAATGCAAATGCATGCGCACATCTTTCTGAGTGTTGATGTGATTTAAAATCCAGGAATACTGGGTAGCAAAGTCAATGAACACTATAGCTGTGACTTAAACCATAGAACTGCCACTGTTCTTATTTTGACTTTGTGATGTGGCAGCTTCACCATGGTGATACTTTAGCTTTAATTGTGCCAGTTAAACACTGGGTTGCCATGCAGAATGTAAAGTGGAAATAGCTTCTTAGGATTTAAACCCAGTGATCTTAGAGAGTGACCTTGGCATAGCATTGTTGGAAAGATATGGTATAATAGTCCATTCCAAAGTCATAAATACGTATTCAGTTTAAGCCACTGCAGGACAAAGGCCTCCTCTGCATTGCCACTGCTGCTTTTTTATCCGTTTAATGCCGTGTTTATTTCAAACAGACAGCATGTTAGATTAGTCCCACAAGGCCACAGACAAAGCAGTCCTGTTCATTTATTCCTGTATAGTTAGCTTGACAATTATGTGTTTTGAATTTGAGTGTTTTGGGACTTCCTTGCAAATTAAAGATAATTGCCTCATGCAAAATAGCTTCAGTCCAGCCAGACTTCATTTCCCAGGAGGATTACACATGGGAGACTGTGACATGGTAATGATAGCCACCCATGAGTGTGTGTCTGAATTGAGTGTGGTCAAATCCAGATTTAGGCACAGTGGTCAGACAGAACAATCAAATCCAACTGACTTCCATGCAATGATAGTTAAGACCTAAAAAGCTGTTTTTGGTTTCTTGCTTTTTTGTTGTTGTTTCCCGGTACTGGAAAGTGCAGAGAAACCCACAACAATTGTACTTGATTTATCACAGAAGAGAAGGAGGGGAAGATAGATCTGTTTGAGGGTGAGAGAGAGCTTGGAGAACAAAAAATTTTTAAAATTAATTAAATTATGTAATATAATTCCCTTTTATTGAGTTCATCTGGTACAGTGCAAATTGTATGGGATATAAAGGCCCTGTTTATCGTGATTGAAGACACTGTTAGTCATAGTTTTGAGGAAGACTATTTTCTGTTTAACTGGGTAATATTAAGTATTAGTGTTTAAGCTGACATCGCAAAAAATAAGTCTTCCATCGGTCTGCAACCTCGGAATATGGCTTCTTTTTGCATGACAGGGACCAGCATAGAGCCTGCCTGATTAGCATGTGAACTGTTATGTACAAATTGCCGTCAGCTCCAGTGTCCAACCCCTGGAAGTGTTTAGCATGTTTGTAGAAAGAGTTCTTCCCTTTCCACCAAGACGGGTGCCCCACCATTCCTAGAACCTGTCTTTGGCTTCAACAAAGGAGGGGAGATCGGGTGAGGGGACGTGGTCACCCCTTGGCCAAACATTTTCTCAAAAGGAGTCCCTCGGAAAGCCAATGGTGAAATACAATGTTCCCTCATGAGATTTGCTGTTAGTGCTGACCATTAGGGCAGTTGATATGAAAATGAATTCATCCGAAATGGCATTCTTGCACACTTCGGCATCTGTCAGGCGAGTGGATGGTCTTAACCTGAATCCATTTCATGTCTGGTGGTTTCAAGGTTGCACAGTGACCAAAGTGGCATATATGCTTAAGGGTAATGCTTTTCTTGACAGGTTGCATACCCTGTGTAATGCCCATGCATTGCATCTACATAGAACCATGAACTGTGTGTAAAGATGGACCCACCTTCTGGGAAATCACCCATGGGCTTCTGGAGGAGAGATTTAGAAGCTCAGTGTAGTGAGTGCAGCACCTCATTAGGCTAGACTTCCAGCTGATCCAAAAATGGTCCAAAACAGGAGAAATGTAAGTGAACTGCTCTGGCTGAGGCAGGCCATGGACTGCTCTTTAATGCCGCAGTCTGTCGATCAAATTGACCTGCCCTTTATGTCTCTATACACTTTAAACAGGTGATTTACATACAGATTCACCACCTATACAGTTGTCATGAACACCGAAATTAGATATACAGGAGACAGCATTTTTTTTCGTACAAGTCTGTAAATACGTTTGTATCAATTTAGAAGCCGTGCATTTTAACATGTAGGTCTGTGGGGGCTGTCTCACTTTTGGAGGAAGCCTCGTGTGGCTATTTAAAGAACTGTATTTTTTGCCACTTTCTCATGACCTTTTTTTTTTTTTTAACCCTGTAGGTTTGTACTTGCATTGTACATTCTGACTGTGTGTGTCTTTGTGACCTGCCTTCGGGTTTGGTAGCAACTCTGTGGGGCATCAAATATAGAGAGAAGATTTAAGTATACTGAACATAAATTCCCCACTTTACAGCCGAGGCTGACAATGTATGTGCAGGCGAGGCCATGCATATGCCGCTGCAGGTTGCCTACCTTAAAGGTGTGAACAGAGATGTCTTGAGAGAGGATGCAAGCGTGCGATGTCACAAACAATATTTGTTGATTCTCATGTTTCTTATTCAGGAAGCAAGTTATGATCACTACCTATCATGTCTTCCTTAGAAGGAGTGTAGAAAGGAAGAAAGGTGTACTCTTGTCCTATTTCTCTATAGTCAGAGGAGGACATGTTTGAAGTAAAAGCCATAGAGAGACAAGGAAGTGCTCTGGGCCCAAGGGCCAAATGAATCCAGATGTCAGAGCATGTTCACAAGGTGGAGTCGACTTATACAGTAGTTGTTTTTCCTTGTTTAAAAGTTCAGTCGCTTCTTTTTATTCCATTTTTCCTGGCAGTCTCCCACTCTCTCTTCCCCTTTTCTCCTTTCGTGTTCTTTCTCTGTGTCACTCTCTTGGCAAATAAAAGTAAGCTTTTTTAACAAGGACGGAATGTCTTACGGATTCAATGATCCTGTCATAAACCCTCTGAAAGATCTGCATCCAGTTATGGTGCTATTGAAGTATAGAAGTGTGTGTGTGCTTTTTTTTTTATTCTCATTTCACCTCTCTTGACAAAACTTATTTGCCTTGATGTATAGACGAGACAGTATGCCTCACAGAGAGAAAGATTAAACCATGGTATTTCTGAGCATGATAATTTTACAATAACATTATGCAGTGCTGTGAAACCTAAGTCTGTGGTTATATCTTGTGGTGTATATGTCCTGTGGCTATTGAGCTTCGTGGGCTCGACTGGCAGGCAAGCATGCGGACCTCACACTAGTACCAACTCTGCAGCATCAGAGACTTGAGAGACAGTGAAGTGGAACTAAAACTGCATCTTTACAGCTATTCTGCCAATCTTATGCTTTATTGCTCACTCCTTGGTTTTGAATTCCTCATTTTGTCACTCCTCCTTTCCTGTTTCTAGTCGGACATCTCTGGAGGTCTTTCTGCCAACTTTCAGCCTACAGTCTGACTATGACTTGTCACCCTTTGCTTTACGGTTGTAGTCCCTAACAGACCATTACTTCCACAGCCTGTCTGCTTTATTTATATTGCAGAGTTTCACGCTTTTCAAAACCCATTTCATAGGTTAGCAGGTCTGATCCTGATCGTGATGATGGTGTTTTCTTGTGTGTTACAAATGCAGTGTGCCTTTACTGGCTAGTGGGGAGTCCCTGTGTGTCACAGACAGCGGTCATATTAGTGCAGCTGTTGAGTAGGACATGACTGTTGTTGTACTTCTGTCTGTGAGCTGGGAGCGGCTGGATACACACAAGCACACTGAAACACACATACGCACAATCTTTTGGTAACGATCTCTGGGCTGAAATAGATTCACCACGGAAAAGGCACTCTCATAAATTATTATATAAGTGTTAACACGGAGCAATCAGACTTTTACAAACTTTATTCCAGAGTATGAATAATATCTTTTATTTTGCTGTTGGTGCCACATGCAGTATTGACAGGCCCTGTAGGCTTCTGCTGATTTTATTCATTTTATGTATAAATGTGTATTTGTGTATGTGCAAGTGTGTGTGTGTGTGTGTGTGTGTGTGTGTGTGTGTGTGTGGTGGCAGTGGGGATATGTGTTTTGGCACCCTCTTTCTCCTGTCTCTGTTTCTGTACAGTTGCTACTGCTCCTCCACATCCTGTCATGCTTTAAAGCTGACATCACACCCCAGAGAAGAGTGGTGCATCCAGTATACGCTTACACAAACTCACACGCTTATATATGCACCAGAGAACCCGGCAAATACTAAGTGGACAGATAGTTAAGGTTATGGAGATGTAAAGGGATGAGTCAGCTGTAAAATAGAACTAACATGCTATTTACATATGATAATTTTTAGAGAAGCCATAATATGCTTATTTACGGGTATGGAATTTTACTTTTGGGGTTTACTGGAATATGTTTATGAGCTTTAATGTTCAAGAAAACGTGTTACTTTTTGTTGTATTGTACATTGCTACAGCACCTTGTCTGACCGTCTGGTCGAAACATTCGGTTTTAGCTCCTGCCTCTTTAAGGCTCCACACCTTTAAAGCCCAGTCTGCTCTGATTGGTCAACTAACCCAACAAAAAACATAACATCATTTGTGTTTGCCTAACCTTTACGTCTATATCTCCTAGCATATGCAGAGACATAGCCCCAACAGCAGCACAACTAGCTGCAAAGTGGGCATTATTCAAATGTGTTATTTGATTATGTAGATAAATAATGCTAGATCAACCTACTCTGCAAATTAGACACTTTAGAACTGTAAGGAGTAGTGTTTTCTGGGGGAGAAAATAACCCCCTTTTGGCAGGGAATTTGGGATTTTCAGTTTAAGACCTGTTGCATGCCCAAAAAAGCTGCATCATACAAAAGGAAAGGGAAAAATCCCAAAATGCAGAATATAGGCTTTTAAATTCATAGTAAAATACAATATAAATTTACATATTTTCCAAGTAGAATTGTATTCAACAATAGAACTTGTCAGTGAGCAGTGAAATGGGTAATCGACAAAACAAAAAAGTATGTTAGAATGAAAAATGGCAAAATGAACCCTCTCTACTCAGTTTTAGTTCCCTGCTTAGCAAGTGTCTCTTCATTGATATTAATGGCCCTGTGCACTGACACCATTGATTGCTTTACAGCTTCACTTAATCACCCAGAAAAAACACAAGTTCTTGATGACTTCACTATTTCTAATGTGTGTTGTACACTGTAGAATCTGTAATACACCACATTAGCCAAGGAAAATCTTGAATGATTGCAGTTATCAGCATGCTGTTCTATCTCTTGGTGTAGACAAGCAGAGACAGCCTCTGTAAGACATGCTTATTGTGGTAGTGACCTCATACAATGATATCCAACTGCATTTCCCAGCCCAGTTGTATGGACACACTAAAGCCAATCCTAATTGGGTCTGCATGTGTGCATGCATTTGGAATGTCTTACCATATTATAGCAAGCTTGTAGATTATGTCAGTAATGATTCATCGAAGATTGAAATCAAAACTGTGTTTGTCTGACCTTCTAGTGCTTATTTCTGTTTCTCCTCTGCTCTTCTTGCAGACATGTTCCAGTACCTTCTGTCCTTCTCTCAAGGCCACCTGAGTTCATTATTAGAGGGAACCTACTCATCCCTGTCCCGCCATGCCCTGCCTCATGTAAATCAACTCTTCTCCTCACTCTCCCTCTACCTCCGTGGGGCCAATGTCTCCGTGGAGGCAGCAGTTCACCAGTTTTTTAACAATATCTTTCCACTTGCGTATACACGGCTTATCAATCCAGGCATTGAAGGCAGCATGATGGTGGGCAGTGAAATGAGTGACTGTCTTCGTATGATCAGGCAGGATGTCAACCCCTTTGGGCCTCACCCGGCTGTCATGGCCCATGAGCTGGCTGGGGCACTGGGAGCTGGACGGCAACTAGGTCTGGCTCTGGAGGAAGGTCTGGAGGTCATGAACGCCACCGAACATGCCAGCCTGAGCAAAGAGTGTGTAAAAGGCCTCGTGAAGATGGTTTACTGCTCCCACTGCAGAGGTCTGACGCTGATCAAACCCTGTGTGGGCTACTGTCTGAATGTAATGCGAGGGTGCTTGGCCAGTGTGTCAGAGCTGGATCAGCCTTGGAGGAGGTATACCAGCTTGTTGGAGCAACTAACCCAAGCCATGGCTGGGCACCACAGCCTGGAATTAGCCCTGCTTGGGGTCAGGGGCCACGTTAATGAGGCCTTGCTCTATGCACAGCTCCATGGACCACTCATCACTGCCACGGTGAGTACACACTGGTGAAACATTGATTAGAAGTTTAAATGACACATGCAACAGCCTCCAAACCATTTTGTTTAACGTCTTTGTTTTCTACATACACCTTGGCCAAGTTTAATGTATTGATTGGAAAGCTTTTGCAGGTTGGTTGTGGGTTATGAGCAGCTTTTTCCACTCGTGCGCAAAAAAAGAAGCCTACACACTACATTAATGTTTGTACAATGCTGAAACTATTCAGAGAAAAATAATGTTTATACAAAGAAGAACTTCGGTCTCTTTCAAAGAACTACAGGCTGAGCTGAGGCTGGAGGAGCAATTTTCCAAAATGGCAAGACAGCTAAAACTCACCATTGTTGTTTAGTTTCTGACTGTAGAGCAATATTATTTCTCACTGACATCGCTGAAACTTAGACAAGTAATGGATAAAAATGAATGGGGTGCACTTGCATGCTATGAGTACTACCATATGCCTCACATTATATGTGGTTGTAAGTTAATATTGTTCACAACATGAAGACAGCTTCATGAACAACTGCCAGGCAGTTCATAAAACTAAATACTGCAGTTGAATCTACAGTGAAAACTGCACTTTTGCTTAACAATTTGCCTTGGTTTTATTTTCTTATCTTCACAAGAAGAGCTATAGGCTGTAGTGGATAAACGAAAAATCAATTTAAAGTTGGCACTTGTGTTTAAACTTAGCACACAGTATGGTGACTGTGCAGCTAAAGATCAAATCTCTATAATAGTTTCCTCATCTTAAAATATATGGTTGAGCGGCAAACAAAGTATTATACATGCGTGAATAGTAGTTGTGTTTGCATGTTACTAATTTGCTTTGCCATACCATACAATCACAATTGTCTGTGAGTGGAGTACACTGTTATTTTTATTTTTATTTTTCCCAATCCCAAAATTACAAGGTGGAGGCAGGCATGTATGTGGGTATAAGGTAATGTGAGTCATACATCAAGGATCAAAGGATGGTTAACAGAGATTTATGCACAACATCAAGAGGGACATAACTCAAGTCTGTCATGCATGGCAATATTTCACCTCCCTCTCCTTAAATGTCACGCATTGTTGTCAGCTCAGTGTAGGTGTATTCAGTGCTAATGTTTAAGAACACTAGAAAACGTGTATCCTCCTGGGCATGAGTTGGAGAGTTTTGTGCATCATGCATCCACAACCTTCACAAAATTTGGCACCAGGATACATGTTGTTTCAGTCATATTTTTAATATGTGTGCAGAGCTCCTTTCACACTTGTAGTTCTTTCTGTTTATCTGATAGCATCTGAACATGCTGGCTTCATGCCTAAATGAGCGCCATGGTCACTTTTCTGTAAAGGCCACAACAGCAATTTAAATCGTTTGAACCTAGTAAAATTTCCGTGTCACTTTCTGCATCGCACAAGTCTGAACTGCATGCACTCGCAGTGACAGATAGGCATGTGCAAACCACATACTTTGAGCTGTGTGAAGTAATTTGGAAAGGGCTTTTTCCACATTTCCTTCCAAATATTGGTCCAAAAACATCACAGAAGACGCAGAAGACACAGTTGGCGTGCCAAAAATCATAAATTACCTTTCTAGGTCGCTCTAGTGTCGCTCTACACTTTCTCATCTATTGCAAACAGAAATGTCCATAAAAGTAAAACTTTATTGCAAAGTAGACGGAACAGGTCAGATTAGTGAGGCTTGGCAATAATGAATGTAATTTGGGTTTTGAAAAATGTTAACAGAAGCCGAAATTTACTGTTTTGCTTCCAGTTGTTTTGAGGAGTCTTTACTCTGAATTCATTGAATACCTACAACAGTAGACGGCTGCAGAATTAATTATCTATATCTAAAAGTCAAGAGAGTTGCACAACTATAATAACATGATTATGTGCCTGTAATTATAAGTTTTCCCTGATCTGATGAGATAGAACTGACCAGGATACAACACTGTGTGTTTACTCTTCACTTCAGACAGGTGAGCTATCAGACACAAAGTCACAACTCATGTGCTCCAGTTAAATCGTTTATTAAAATGCAGTCATCCTGAGGTTGAGTCCTGATTTCCATCACAGCTGCTGGTCCATAATAGTCATATTATCATCATGCATGGACAGGATTTGCAGTGTTTAGGATATCATAATAAACTAGACCGTTAGTTTCGGATAAAGCGGTGTATAGAGAATGGATGGATGGATGGATGGATGCTTTTCGCTTAGATTTAGTCATTTGTTTACTAGTGTGCTATTGGCAGCACACATCACATGATGCACGGCGTGTATGACAAATATATCTTACACATACCTCTCTCCATTGTTGCAATTCATATGTCTGGATTTAGCCAAAATGAATGGAGATAAAAGTGACTAATGTCTGGATGAAGGAATGCCGTCACTCTAACAGACTGATGATTGACGTATCCAGTGTCTGAAACGGGCTCAAGTTTGCTTGCTGTTTTCCCCACAACGGGGCTAGAACTGTTGTGACAAATTAGTGGGCGTGATGTCCAAGCTCTTAGTAAATTAAACCTCAATTTGGCATTTTTGTTTGACTTAATGTACAGTTACAATCTATTGTCTGTTATTTTCACAGACAAGTGACTAATGTGGTCACAGTGCAAGGCAAAAGTGTGCTGCCCTGCGTTACTTGAAGGAGCAGATTAGCTATGCCTACATTTCCTTAACCAAAAGGTCTGGAGCATTTTCTGCAATGAATGCACAGAGACAAAACTAATCCCTTTACCCAAGTCCTGGCAGGCAAACAAGCAGGCAAAGTTATGGAGCATTACTGAGATTACTCACTGTATTGTGATTAAATTACTGAAATTTAAGTTGTAAGGCCTTGCATTATTCATCACTGAAAAAAAGTAATCACATTTCAGCGCTGTGCTGTAATGTATGTTTACCCAACATTATACTGCCAGACATTCCCAACATACTGTATCTTAGCTTTTGAAACTTCAAGCGAAGGCGCCTACTTTTCGGAATCAAACTTTCAGATAATATCGTTAGTGTGTTGCCTGCTAATGTGCGTCTGCAGTGGAAACTCATGATCATTCAGTTCACTGTATTTGTGCTATCTTTTCTCATTATTTTGTAAAAACAGATTACAATGCGGTGTCATTATTTTCATTGTTTGTCCAGCAAGATTGGTTTCAACACCGCTGCTTGTGAATCTCAACTTCTCACTAACACAGTGTCACATTAGGACACAATCAGCATTCAAGAATGAAGTCACTTTGACAAAAGATGTACATGATGAGTTCACAGAGACAGATTATCTTTGTCAAGCAAAGTTTAGTAGTCCCTATAAGTACATGTTCCTAGTGTACCAGACTGAACTGAATCAGGGTTTGTCTGGAAGATAGGAAAAACACATTTATTATGTACGGGATTTCTGGTGGAAAATACACTAACATTAAAAGGAAAGTAATTTGTAGTTAATGAGCTTTAACTTGTGAAACCACAGGCATGCTTTTTCAAAGTTGTAAAGGAACATTGTGGTGCCTTAAGGATTCTACGTTAAGCATTTACATAAAGCTCACACTTCCAAATGCATAGAAACATACTGTATACACTCATGCACACGCAGACTGAAGAGTTGGTTGCCAGGCTTAAAGACTGACCTAATACAGCTATGCTGAGAGAGACCCAGCTTGTATTTCGTGTGTGTGTATGCCTGCTTGGTATTCATAGGGTGGCAGGCATGCCCAGAGCAGAGATCCCAGCATAGGGACAAGTGGGACAGAACTGAAAGGGTTCCAGCTAGGCCATACAAACTAGACCTAGTCGCCTGGAAAAAACAAGAAAAAGGTCCTAAAGAATTGTTGCCCGAAAAGGAGGTGGGCCTTGAGTCAGACGCTGGTGGCTCCCATTTTCTGTACTTTCATATGCTTCCGGCCAACATTTACCCAAGCTGGAGTAGAAACATGAACGTCTAAGCTCATACACTGTACTTATGCAGACACACACACACAGAGATTCTTTCATTTTTTGGTGAGATGAAAGCTAAAACAAACCATTTAAGTTCTGTGAGTGAGCCATTCAGATGTACTTGTTAATCCAACATTAACCCAGGCAATTTTTTGTTCATAAAAACACGTTTGTGCTGAAGTCCTGAATGTATAAATGGTTGATGAGAGGTGACAAACAATCTAACACATAGATCTATTGCCATGTATTACACAGAACCCACGGCCTTCCTTTAATCAGTGTTTTTTCACAAATCCTCAGTTGCCTCTTATGGAATGGAAAACTCTCACTAAGGCATAGCTACTGTGTCATTGTAGCAACCTTCACTCTTACACAAGTTTCAAACCGCTGTTTTCGAATATTTTCTTATTTTATCTTTGGCATTGCAAGCATCGTATTGCAGTACAAATATAGTGCAAAAACACGCTTAACTTACTGTTGGTTTTTTTGTAATGTATTCTGTATGTGAAGTCGAGCACAAAGAAGTACCGTAACTCTGTTTTCTGCCCAGTCAGAGTATTATGTGGAGTTGTTATTAAAGGAATTATTGTGACTGTGTGGTTTTATACTGGGATGTTATCCCAAACCATTTTGTGGTTGCTCTCTCTCACTTTGCGAGCTGCAGACTACACAGTCTCCACTATATGTAGCTATACGTCATAGGGTTGGAAATGGGTCACAACACATATACTGTACATACACACACACACACATGCACAGACATACACTCTCAGCTCTGTGTGCAGGTATTAAGTTTGTAGTCCTGTAAGGACCCTAGGATAGGTTCTGTTTTAACACATTCCTGCTCTTACTGAGATGGAGCGTGAACGTGGAAAGGGAAGTGGTTATGGATATTGGGGGAGCCTGGGGCTGGATTATGTTGAGTAGGCATAATTAAGAGAAAATTGGAAAATATCCAGTAAAAGTGGCAACTCTTATAGGGCCCCGGTGCAAATGGTAGCTCCACTTTTTTAGTGAGAGTTGCTCCCTCTGAATACTGCTGTGTTAAATTCATCTTAAAGTTTCTCTCTCCAGGGTCAGCTGTGCTTTAGAGGCCACTGACTGCTGTTTATTGACATGGCCATAAAAATGATATGGCTCATTTGACCTACAGGGAAACTTTATATCTCCTACTTGCTAAAGATGGGAAGACTCGGGTAAATCTTTACACAGAGAAGCATGCATTCTCTCACACTTTTCATTCAGTCACTCGGTTTGCTCACTAAGCTCTTTATAGTCTCATCATAAGAAAATGCTACCATTTTCTGTTCAGATTAGAGCAGTTTATATGCAGGTCTACCTTATCCACTTGTTGGTTTTACCCCACCTTCTCATTACAGTCTTATGGAGGAATGATAATAGCAGCCTGGGCCTTTAGATAATGGAAACAAGGGGCAGTGGGATGATTGGAAGGTTTCCATTCACCACGGCGGCACTTCAGTAGACTGCAGCAGCTTACTTTGGAAGCACTATTTCTTTTACTATAGCCACAATATAATGTAGGAATATCATTAGTGTGAAAACTTTTATTATTCATAGTTTAACTTATATTGGGTAACATGATATATAACATGCTCAACTATGTCTGTATGCACTGTGTTTTTTTATTACTTAGCTCATTTGTTTTATATTTAAAAAAAAAAAGATCCACATAATTATGGAAGCCCGTTTCCGCCACTTGAAAAAAAAAAGTCAAATGCTATCTCATAATTATAACTTAGTATCTCATAATTATGACTTTCTATCTCATAATTATGACTTAGTATCTCATAATTATGACTTAGTATCTCATAATTAGGACTTTATATCTCATAATTATGACTTTTTATCTCATAATTATGACTTGCTATCTCATAATTATGACTTTGTATCTCATAATTATGACTTGCTATCTCATAATTATGACTTTGTGTCTCATAATTATGAGATAGCATTTGACTTATTTTTTTTCCAAGTGGCGGAAACAGGCTTCGATACATAATATTGGCAAAGACTTGAGAAAACAGACACACTGACAAAGCTTCTTTTGAATAGTTGTCATTTTGTATGGAAAACACTGCCAAAGAGAATAAAGATAATTAATATTATTGCAGATGTGGCATGAAATATGCTGATGTTTAGTAGTCTATCAGGGATTTTGAACTTTATTCACAGTTAATTGATATAATAATTCAATTTACAACCAAGCAAGAGTCAGAAGTAAGATATCTAATTCAACTAAAAAAGAACAATAATTGAAGCCCTTTAAGACATTTACTTCTTTTCATTAATCTAACGACATCTGAAGACGTCTGCTCTCTGTCTGAATAAGCACCGTAGTCACTTTTCCATAATGGTCGCCTTACTAGGTCGTACAGTTTTTAACAAAATTTTAACAGGAGCTGAAGTTAAGTTTGTTCCTTCAAGTCTTTCCCCTGAGTTTATTACATACCTGCAGCAGGATCCATCTGAGAATCTACTAAGCAAGAGAGTTGTGTGCATTTACACTCGTGGAATAACAAAAGTAGCTTAATTACTTACAAATAATCCCACACATAGAGACATGATCAATCAGTATACAGCTGCAGGTCACACTTTTCCTCACTGAAGTTGAATGAGTTGTCAGACATAGTTTATAAGCTACAGTTTAATCATTTGTTACACAGAAGTGGTTCTTGAATTAGATTCCTGAGTTCCATCACAGACGTTGGGATATTGTTATTTAGCTGTTGGTAAAATAGTAGCTGGTGTCTTCACGCATGGATGAAATTTTTAGTGTTTAAACCCACAGAGCGACATGTGAAAAGTGCTTAAGTGTTGACGGATGCAGAGAAAGACAGATATATTTATTTTTTAACTTGTTGCAGAAAACAATTCTGAAGGTAATCTTATATAAAATGATTCACTGCACAAGCTTAGGGATTATATACAGGTCCTGTATCTGACATTTCAGACTGCTAGCAGAATGATTGCTGACACAAAATGCGCTCATGGTCAATCTATAGGCTTAACCCATCTTTCTAAATTGTGTGTGCCTCTGGCACTGAGTCTAACCCTCAAGCTGACTGACTGACTTACTCAGCAGTCCATTAGCTAATGATGGTGGGTGCTGCCTGTTTTTTTCCTCAGCCGTTCTCACACATTTTTTTTCTGCTCTCGGCTTCCCTCTGTGATATGCTGATAATAAACAGCAGCCCTCAACACCACAAAAACATCCCACATTTCTTTTCAAAAATTTAGTTTTTTGGGAAATAGTCATGCGATTGATTGCTTGCCTATAAAAATTGGAGCGAACACAAAGAGGTTGTCCTTGGTACATTATTTTTTCTCTGTGACCCGTGGCTTGGATTTGTGGAATCGTATAATTTGAGAAATCATGTAATTTTGTAGATATGTAGTTAATTATATGCTGATGAAATGTTCACAGAAGGAAGATTAGATGATGCGGGGTTTTCCCTTAGAGTCTGAGGTCTGCTTCTCCGATGGACTGTTTAATGCTGTATCAGAAATAACAAGGGAGAGAGACAGAGAGATGATGAGAAAAACAAATACTGAAAAGCAGAAAACTAGATTGATATTGTCATTTATGAGGCTAATGAACAAATCAACAAAGCTAGCGTCCACAGGGCTTTACTACATTGGCCACAGTCTGTTACTCCTCCAGCCCCCTTGATTTGGGCAACAAACTTGAATGGTGACAGAGAAAATGCAATGACATGTTTGTGTTTCCACCTTGTAGTAATTGAGGACACCACCATGCTATATTGCCAAATTACTCTGTTATTTGTGCTTTTTACTGACCCATGCAGAAAAAAACACTGCTCTAAGAATAAAGAATACATTCTTTTTAAACATTTCATTCTAGATACTGTCTAGGTTAGATGTTGTTAGCTATATTATCGTATTAAATCCTTACTAGTGTCTCTTGTAAAAGTCACAGAATGCTAATGGCACTTGCATCATTATTGAATGACAACAAACAAGTTTATTTGACCATAAAATTTAGCACATTAAATACTTGGGGGGAAATCATATTGTTTCATAGTGGTTCTCACATTTCCATTGCACAAGTGTATCAAATGTCATGTTGGGTTTGCCTGGTGAGCACCTTTAGCATGCATGATAATATCATGAAGCACCTGCTGTGAAGTTAACATAAATGCCTACTGCATCTGTGTTATGATTTTAGTGGTACAGCAACAGCTGGTTCATTGGGAGACTTCAAATGAACACATGGGCTTTTACAGTTTGTATTCACAAGCTTATTTTCTTTTCGTGTACCTGTATGTTCCACTGTATTGCAGGCACAGACAAGATGAACTCATTTGACCTTCCTCTGTCTCTTTCTCTTGCCCCCTGTCCTCTGTCTCTATATTTAACACCACTTGAATCCCCTGAGACATCTTGGCACATTTTGTGTCAGTAATTCTCATAAATTTATCTACAAAGTTCGGCAAATGTTGTCAACAGACTCCACAGCAACAGTCATATTTACAGGAAAAACCCAGCATCTAATTTTTAGATCATCTGTGAGTGATTTAATCAGGGTAAACAAGGCTCAGTGTGGAGAGAAGAACTCAGTGTGCTCTTTACTGATTGGAATCTGAAGGACTTTTTTCTGTGATATACGAGCGACTGCATCTCTCTTTAATTAGCACTGACATCATTCGGATAAGAGAGAGAAAAAGGCAGCGAGGGGAGAACTGATTGACAGAGACAGAGAAAGATTTATACAAAGTGATTTAGAAAGAATGAAGGGAGACCTTAAAAGATGGCAATGAAGAACTGTCAGAGACAAAAGGGGAAGCAAAGGAGAAGAGTCGTGTTGTAAATCCTCTTTTCAGTCCAGGAGTGGAAAGCTGTCACGATCATTTTGCTGTATTAGTGGGAGGGTTGTTGTAGCTGAATGTTTTCAGTAAGGCAGGCGGACTATTTTAAAAATTGGTATAAAGCCACAACTCTCTATCCTATCATTTCAGAATCCAATGTGTTGAATGGATCCAAACCCATAAACTGATGATGTTTGCTTTCTTTTGTATTCAATAATTAATCTGTGAAATATGAATTTTCTTTTTGCAGTTCATCTAACAAAAGCAGCTGCCTCTGTTGTTTTCATTCAAACAGCCCCATATTGTGCCCCTCTGCGGCAAATTAATGAAAGTCTCACATGTCCCCAGAATGTGTCTCTCTTTTTTTTTAACTCCAAGTACTGCAGATTGTTCATTTTACCATGACCTTATAACCCCCTATTTTAATATTGTCTTAAATGGGCTGTTTCATTGTATGAAGCTCTAAATACATGTAATCTGTGTCTGTCCACACCCCCTTCAGGAAGAAAACCCTCTCTGTGTCTACGTCAGTTGACCTTACAGGAACACTCAGACTTTAATAACTGTAAAACTTTCTGTCGCTTCCACCGGTCTCGGTGATCATTTCACATGAAAATACAGCAGAGTTCTTGCCCACTCTGTTTTAACTCGTGCTTATGGTGAGTTTTTCAGACA
The DNA here is from genome assembly GCF_021347895.1 of Acanthochromis polyacanthus. Lineage (NCBI taxonomy): Eukaryota > Metazoa > Chordata > Actinopteri > Pomacentridae > Acanthochromis > Acanthochromis polyacanthus. The sequence goes on from NC_067121.1 coordinate 25,776,868, forward strand.
ACCATGAAATGAACATTAAATGACAAATGAAATCAGTATTATGGCAGTCCAAAGCAGTGGCTTGGGAATGGATATGAAATGACTGGTGCTTAAGATGGTGTCATAATGGGTCACAGTCACTATTTCATACTCATTGTTCCACTGTCTGACAACAGAAAATATATAGATTAGAAAAGCAAGCAAAAGTAAACCCTGGGTAAATTAAATTTCATGTCAACAAAATATAGATGGCATGAAAACACAGTAATACCCCCAGTTCTTGGTTACTAATTGGGGTTAGGGTCAAATCTGTCTTATAGTTATTCAGTATTAAAAATTTCACAGAGCTCTCACCAGTGGGCGTATGGTCAAAGCTAATTGTAGCATTAGTGGTGTTATGTGCCAGCACTAAGGATTTTCCATTTGATTTGCTGATACTGCTATAGTAAACAGAAGTAATCCACTTGGTATTCAGATCTACAGATGCTATGTGTGCATGAAGAGTCTTGTGTTTACTCTTGCATGGTGGAGACATTTCTGTGTTAGCAGAAGCTGCTCTGGAAGTTCCTCAGTTTTTACTAACCCACTAGACAAATTTCTGATGGGCTTGTGAATCTAGGAAGCCATCCATTTGAAAGAGAGCTAGAGGAATGGTAGTAGAGAGAATAATTTTAGCCTATCAGCTTTTGTTTTACATCCCCAAGTTTTTAAAACAAACAAAATACAATAAAAATTGATTTTCATCACACGGGACTTTAGTCAATGCCTGCTTTATGGTCATAAGTGTTAACCATAAGCGTTCCTTCACACATTATAGAATGAGCATTGTTAGAGTTTAGTAAATCACCTTAGCATTTTCAGATAACTGTAAACAAATCTTTTATAAGCACAAACTTTCAGTTTCTCATACCTGACCATGTTATTTATTGCTTGCAACATTCTGCCATCACTAAAAATAGCAATTTTCCAAACTTCATCAAGTACTTCTGTCATCTTTGTGCATTAAGCGTTGTATAATCTCAATGCTAGATGAGTGTTCCTAAACTGAAAGCATGTTCTGTTCTCTTTCTCATCTTTGACACCTAAAAGGTTGCCACAAATCAGCTGCTGATTAGCAATCTCATTAAAAATTTAAAATGAGGCTTTAATGAAGAAGACACTTTCTTTGCTGCCTGACATTAATTCAAGCTATGACTTACAACCAATAGAAAGAAGTTCTGAGACTGATGAAGGTGTTCTTTACCTGAAACATTGTTTCAGTAGCCTAGCCGCGCTAGACAACCCACGGCAACGAATTTAATTCTCTGCCAGGGTGGGTCTAGTTACCCTTCATAAGGCTCGAGGCTGGATTCTCCTAAAACTGGCCGGACCAATCACCATGAAGTGTAGAGTCAGAAGGCGGGCGTAACGAAGTGACGACAAAGGCGTCACGAACAACCGGCGCACAATAAACAGTTATCTTTCGACTCGACTTTGGCCACAGCCCTTAAAGATTTGAAGCTAAAATTCAACTTGAAAGATAAACAAAGGACGGCATTTAAGTGTTTCATTGAGAAGAAAGATGTATTTGGACTTATGCCGACGGGATATGGCAAATCCTTAATATACCAGTTGGCTCCGCGGCTCCGCTGATTGGGAAGCTAATGGGACTCAGCCACAATCCGCCGGTGCTCTCGGAACTACGTCATCCTATTTGTTGCGTTGATTGGTTGTTTACCTACCCAATTGCTGCAGAGGGATTTGATAGACAACCTTTTAGCCCGCCTCCCTCCCTTTTGAGCTTCCCTAGACCCTTGTGCCGTCAGAAACATGGGTATAGCATGGCTAGGCTATTGTTTCAGTCTTTTTAGTGCCAATAACCAGCAAAGAACAGTTTACCCTGAAACATGGAACTGTATATAACAAAGCCATCTACTGTTTTGTGTATTCTTATTTGCGTAAATAATAAGATTTACACACACTAGTCTTTGCCATGTGCAGTAGTACCATCAGATTGTAGCTAACCAACATTTGATATTGAATGTTTGCCTGCTCCACCTGAATACACTTTCGATTATTTTTGGAGACAGTAGCACATCGTTTTTGAGGGGAATAAACTCTACAGTTGCACTGCTATCTATTCTACAGATGAAAAAGCATACTGTCCTAGTCAAGGGTGCCCGAGGCTATAATGGTCTGATTAAACTCAACACCTTGAAGCCCACATCTGTCTCCGTGTGTGGTTAAGCGTAAAACACAGCCTAACAGTGCTGCTGAGGCAAGAGAGAGACTTTATTCCCCCAACCCACCCAGGTTTTCCCAGATGGTCCAGGGTTTGAACTGGCAACTGTCCAGTCACAAGCCTGCTTCCTTAACCTCAAGGCCTCCACCACAACACTGCTAATCCTGCAAAATAAAGACAAAAGGTATTTATCTGCCTCAATCTCTGCTGTCCATATGCTTAGATGTTATTTTTGGATGGCAGTTTATTGTCATGACAAACTGTTACACATTGTAGCCAACTTGATCCTTACCATTTTTTTTTATTTTGTTAATGGTACATTAGCCGTACATTTACATAAAAAGAAACTTGCTCTAAATAGTATATTGCTCCGAAAACACTAGGTACAAGATATTTTTTCTTCTATTTTAACATATTGGAAAATGTACTCCGGAGAAAGAAAAGAAATGGAAACAATTTGTCCGTGCATGTAATGGACCTACATTTGCTATTTCCATACATGTTGCAATTAGAAATGGACATTATTTGTTTCTGCACAATTATGCTACTCAACAGTCAAATTTCCACTCATTACGGCTGTTTGAAAAACGATCGTTGCCTTTGGTTCTTGGGGGAAATATAATAAACAAACATGTTGCCAAAGTAGCAGTGGATTCTAGAAACCACCAGCATTTTGACCAGCGGCCTGTTGCATTCTCACTCTTTTGCCACTACTTGATTACTGTGTGTAGTTTTCCTCTTTGCTTTTCCTTTTGTTGGTAACCACAATGAAACAAATACCTAATAAATCTAAATTTATTTCTTGCTCTCACATTCACGTGCCTTTTCCAGCCTGGTATTCTAAGTGTGGTCCAAGATTTTACAGAAATGGGGCCTTTGTTTTTCTTCTGTCTCTTGTACAGTATGTTAGTACGTCCTGCGTCTCAATGAAAATGAAGGGAGAGCCCTTTTTAAAAAAAAAAAAAAAAGTCATTGAAAGCAGTATGTCATACTGTCACTTACGGGAATGTCATTTTTTCCTAATTTTTGCTGGTTAGTGAATATTTCATACTTATGAGAAAAGTGGTTTGTGATTGTGTGGTTTGGAAAATGGATGTAAGCAGTGAACTTGTGAGCATTCTTAGGAATATCACTGAGAGCAGAGTTCTGGGTTTCTCGCTGTAGTGAATCAGAATCCTAAAATTTACATATTTGCACTCATGCATCCACACTTATACTTGTTACAAATGCACAGCACGGACACAGTGCAAAGAATACCTAAGTGACTAATTTCGGATGGTAGAAGTAATGGCACAGAATCTGTGGTTTATAATTCTGTGAGCTGAGTTTCCATTTGGGTCATTCAGCGCTATTATGCATAACTATGATACATGAATACAATCCGTAAGGCTTGGTTTTAAAGTAGATATTATTTTAGCTAAGGTCAGGAACTGTTAATACAACACAATCTCAGTATGTGACTGGTTTTTTTTGTTTGGTTTTTTTCAAGTTGCATCACATTTGGCCTCTATGAGAGGGAAAACAATCCTCTGCTAAACCACCAGAGCCATCAAGCGCCACCTAAGAAACGATTTGTATACCTTTGTTTCGAACAGTATGGAGCTCTGCTAGAAATTGCATTTAACTGTTGTTCGCTTTGGCAGACGTGACGAATGTAGTTTTGCTCCTAGTATTATAAACAGTTGGTCACACTCAGTGACGGACTGTATGTGGGTCTGCACAGTTCGCCCACAAACTACAACAAAAATGGAAGACGGGGGTCTTCACCGCATGAATAAGTCCTCCTCATCCTATAATGTTGTGTGTTTGGGGTGAGAGGGGGCTGAGAAAGTTCCCTTGGCTTTACTGGGTAATCCCTTGATAAATAAACTGAGAAGAAAGACCACCGCTGCTATTTGTAAGCCAATACTCCCCAAGAGAAGGGATGGCCCTGGGCTTGGCTAGCTTGGAGCTGATTCTCTTGCTGTGCTCTTTCTATGCTCTCTTGCTACAAGAAGATTCATGCATAAAGCACAAACATACACACTTGGATTTGGAGCCACATAGAGCACATGGAAACATCCTGCTGCACACCTTTGTGAGATAAAATTTATTTTTATATGGAGTGGAGCTACATCTGTTCTGTTGCACAACCGTAAATCCCAACTTGTAAAGCACATGTATGTACTGTCATTGTAAAAACACTGATCCAGCATGCCTGCCTGTAGCGATAGAAATCAAATTTCATTGGGTAGCTCAAATGCACATAGAATACATGCCTTGTATTTCCCCAAAGTCTTCCCACGTGGGGAACATGCCCCCCCGTCAATCTGCCCCCTCCATCAGTCTCTGTCCTCAGGCAATCATATAAGGAATGCTCCACAAAATAGCTGAAATTGTGAAGGTATAACAAGGACAAACAGGTGGTTACACACATACACACTCAAAACCAAGTACTCACGCTGTGCCCAAATGAGATTTTCATTCTCACGCCATCATCAGGTCAGGAAAAAATTGATTTATGGCCGTTTCTTAGCCCATGTCGTTATTCAGTCTGTCATCTGATTGGCCCGAGGTGGTTTATGTGGTCATAAAATCCAACCTATAAGAACATGACTCTGTATCTCAGGAGGTTCCTTAAGAGGATGCTGTTTATTTTCCCTAAAATGACTTTGTGTTCTGTTTACACTGTTGTGTGTTTAGTTAGGCATCGGAATGATTTGTGTTTTATTATTTTGTTTTGAGATGCAGGCCTTTACCCAATCGTTTCTGGCCTCTTCAGAAGTACTGCATTTTTTTTAAAAAGCTCTTCCCTGTCGTTTGGTTGTAAAAATCAACGGGTAATGCAAACAGAACTGTGAGTGACCTCCCCATGATGTTCATATTTTACACAGATGTTTACTTTTTTTTGTCTCGGAGAGTAGCAAAATGTCATACAAAGGCAGGTGAGAAATGGCACTGGATATGAAACTTCAGTCTGCCTTTTTGACACGCTCACAATGACAGCATTAAATCATGTCTGAATCCTCCATTTATCACCGCTGTAAAGAAAGGATCATCTATAACTCTGAGGGTTTTTTTTTTCATGTGCTGAAATTTTAAATTAAGAGTAAAAATGAAAACATTTCGAAGGTGCAAGGTTGCCATTCAGTAGCAGAAACTAGTCATGTAAAGCATACTGAATGTATTCCTTTTATTTTAGACTAGTGACACCGTAACAATACTCCAAATGATTTTTAATGACATTTGAAAGATATTCTTTCTCCTTACTGCTTGGGTATGGTATTAAATGTTTACATTTGCTGAGGCCACAAGCAGTGTGAGAGGCTCCTTTTTACTCTTTTTTTTTTTTCGGCAGTTGCTTTACACTTAAGTCTGTTATGGAGATTCCACATTTTCTTTTAATTATATTTACCCATGGATGTGTGGTCAATCATAACAATGTTACACGAAGCAGCACAAAATTTGAAAAATGAGGAATAACTGAAAACAAATAGAATTAAGTGTTTAAAAATGATTATAGAGACTCGATTTCCTTAATAAAGAGCTGTAACTGCAGTTATAGAGTGGTCCTGGTTCTGCTCAGCAGTTTGCACACATGCCTCTTACACAGCCTGCCAACTTCACCACTTTCATACAAACACACACACTCTTCCACATGTGCATTGCTTTAGACCTCCCAAACATTTGAACATGATGTCATGGGACTTTACATTGTCTGAAATATGTGTTATGAATTTAGGAGATGAGCTAAAGAGTCTTTTTTTGCTAAATAAGGAAGTGGCCTTTTATTCACCTTAGCAGTATGTGCCATTTGAGCCAAATATTTATTTTAGTTTATAAAAAAAGGTTTCAGCAGGTTTATGTAGTGAAATAAAACAGTCAGGACCTTTATAGCTTTGCTAATTCTTTGAATTTAGAATAGTCACGCAAGGGGAAATGTGCCAATGTCACAGCAGCAATTTCCTCTGTTGTCATGCTTCTGTTAATTACTTGAGTGATCTATCAAATCATTTAATTTGGTTTCATGAAACAATAAATCTAACAATTTTAACATTTGTATTCCAATGAATGTCAGAATACATCATGTTTTGTCGACGGTATGCAAATGAGATAAACAGTGATTGTCCACGGAAGCATTGCAGCACATGCAAGGAGCATTTGGCCCTGTGTGTTGTCAGGCGACATGGACAAAACAGTTGTTATGTCCTGTCTTTTCTCACCAACACAATGTAACGTGTGTGCGCCATGTTTGCGTGTGTGGCTACGTGCGTGTGCGGCTACGTGCATGTGTGGCTGGGAGTCGCTCTACCACATGTGAGTGTGTTTTATGGGTCCAGAAGGAGTTAAGGTTAATGCAGTAAAACAACCTTCCGCGTGCCCAGCGTCTGCCTTAACAGAGGATTTAAGACCAGAATGCAGTTAAGAAGTTTGGAGGAAAAGACCGCAGTGAAGAGTGGAGTGCAATGGAGAAGAAATATGTTCAGGTAGTAAGTTATGGAGCTACCTTTGATTACTGAGCCAGTGACTGTCCCGTTGCTCAGGAACAGCTAGCTGTTATGTAAAAACTTCCATTTATATGGCACATGAGATGACAGATCCGCCTCAGCCTGGAGGGAGGATATATTTTTAGCAGGCTGGCAAGACACATTTTGTCATTGTTAGCACATATTTCAGCTGCTTTCAGACTAATCCAAACTCTTCCCAGCATGTTGATACACCCCTTCAAGCAACAATTTAAACACGTGGTTGCTCGTTGCTTTTCAGATTAAGTTTGTTTGTGCAATCCATTGTTTTAGGCTCCCTCCTAAACACCAACATTACTGTAGCTGATAGTGTGAGAGAAACTTCATTTTGATAATTAAAAATTGCAATCTTTTTATTTGTGCTTTTGAAATAAACCTAGTCTTTGGGCCCTGATTTATAGTAGTATTCTTAGTTAGAGAATCAGCATGATCATCCATTTGTTCTGGTACAAGTGTGCTTCACTGTATGTTCGAATTGCTGAGATTGAGGCAGCCACTGAAGTAGACCTGAAATATTTCCACTGCTTCTTACTGTAAAGCTCCCATTTCTAAATCTGAAATGAATAAATTATGCTGCAGAATAGTGCGTCGTCTTATTGGAGGCCCTTACATGGTACAGTGACTCATCCCTCTAGACAAAGTAGTGTATATGCGCTGAATGCTATAAGGAGTTATTCAGCCCAGTGTGGAAGGGCCATTACAGTCTGTCTCTCTGGCTAATTGAGGACCACTTAATAACGCTGCGCCGAGGCTTTTAAGCCAATGAGATGTCATTGATTTTACCTCTTCGTTTGAGGCGCACGCCCCTTTATTCTCATGACCCCGCTGTCTCCTCCTCTCCGCTGCAGGCTTTAATAGCCCTCTGGAGATATTTGCCATCGTTGCCAACTGTCTGCACGTGCATTCACCTCCATGAGGTAGTGGAATGTTCTACATTTACTGTCAGCCCTCCTGGCAATAACTCACTCATCCCACCATTTTCACCCACTGTTTTCCCATGTTGTCTGTTACTCTGAACTTGGTTCCATAATTCTTACCACCGTTTTTTTTTTAAACTCTGTAACTGTTCAGCTGAAATGTTGGAATTCTAGATTTCAAACAGCAAAGACATCAATCTGGAAAAGGTGTTCACTGTCTGATGAATTGGGTGCTAAATTTGTGTGTTAATGCCTCCTTCAGTGGTATAGGTGTCAGTTGGTGGTTTGGAAGCGACCCTGCAGCTCCACCCATGCACTTACATGTTTTCTTAGCTCAACAGGTGCGTGTTTGCTCTACTCTTCCCACAGGTGGACAAGGTGTGTGGCCTGTCTACAGGGGAACCTACAAGCATGCAGCCTACAAGCCCAGAGGTCACAACCTCTACCATGACCTCATCTTCTCCTCTTCCATCTGCCGCCCCCTCCCGCCCTTTACCAGAGCAGTGGCCAGCACAGTTAGCCCACTTAAGAAGGTAAGATGAACTGAAATGTGATTCATTCAGTCAGATACAAATGTGTACTACTGCCTGGTATAAATCATTTGTTGGCAAATATTCATCTGTAGGTCTTTGCTTATTAATTAGCTCTACTGTCATGTAGTCTGCTGGATGGAAAGTAAATGTAAATTACATGAATACTGGTTACAGCATTTTTTTAAATAGCCTGAGGGGTTGGCCAATGTCTTTTCACAGCTGCCATAACTTCTCGCTTTCTTCATATGGTTAGTTGGACGCAACACACATTTGTACATAGTAAATGTAGTGCCTGGCACTAGAGTCCATGCCCTCCACCTGGCCCCCGAGGCAGCCATCCCATGCCCACAGCAGCTGGTAGTGAGGGGGAGTGTGGGTAAGATTAATCTTGACGGACCAACAATTTCCTGTTTACCCAGACGGCCATACCACCAACTCTGCACACCAGCCGGCTTCGGCTTAAATAGCACCACACACAAAAAAAACACACACAGACACACTATTGCAGTGTTGCCTGCCTGACCTTGTCCCAAACCATGAATCACTGCACTGATGCCAGCCTAGCTGACAGGTCTGGCCTGGCACTGCCACCACCATTCATGGCAGCACAATCCAGCTTACTGCGTGCTGCCAACGCTGACCAGAGCACATGTGACCACTGACCACTTCTGAGGCATGGCAGCACCCAGCGCAGTGAAGGGAGAATAGTGTACTACTGAAAAGTATGAAACACGATAGAGTAGAGCAACATTTGTATTTTTGCTTTAACGGAGGAAGAAAAGGTGAATTGAGGAATTCACCCAAACTTTCTTGGACTCTCCTGTGAATATTTAACTGTTTGCACATGTGCAGATGTTTGTGTTTGTTTACTGACTTCACATATGAATTGCATACCATTATCTGTTTTCATTTTTGATGTGTGGGGAGAAATGGTTATGGGTTTATCTGTGGTGTGACCAGTCTCTGCATGTGCATGATTAATCACTCTCTTTCAGGGTCAATTCACTGTCTTCTCTCCCTCTTCCTTGTGTGTCTTGTCGTGTTGTTCTTTTGTTTCCTTTTCCTTTCTCTCAACCCCCCCCTTTCCACTTCCCTGCATCTTCCTTGCTTGCAACAATTTCCCTTGGACTCCAACTCCCATCATTCCCAGCTCATTCCCCCTGAAACCCTCCAAGAACAATAAACATAGTCTGAGAACGCTCTCTAGGTAAGCATGAACCGAAGGGACTTGTTTGTCTCAATTCCTCACACAATCTATTTAGCAACGACAGCTCATACAGTGTTGTGACTCCTATAGATACCTGTGACATTTGTTAAACTGTTGTTTATATTTGTGTTTTGCATTTGTGTTTATGTCTCACAAAGCACATCATCGCTGGCTTTTGAACCGTGACCTCACTGGCTGACTCAGCACATGACCTCTCGTGACCCCCGCTGTTTTTCTCTGCCTCGTGGGTGGCAGCAATATGTGTCCGATCAAAATGTTATGCCATTGTTTGGCTCACCATGGCGCTGTTCATATCGATAGCATGTGTCGGCAGATATGGTGAAGCAAGCACTTTACCACACAGCGCAATTGAGAAAAATGTGCTGATGCAGTGAAGTGGTCACATTCAAAGCCATTCATTTCCTTCCACCGTCGACATCCTTACATGTATTTATCATGTGCATTGTTGGATAGAATGCAGATACTGTTTGTTGTTAGTGATATTGCATCAAATTATCTTGTTGAGAAGTGTGTCTACAGCCACACTAATAATGTGTCTGCATGTGCAAGAAGTACACAGTGCATTCCTCCATTTTCGGTTTTCTTGTGATTCAGAAAGATACATGTATTGATATGTACGTAAATATTGCTCTGTGCCCTTTTTCCGTGTTTTTTTTTTTCCTCAGGGAGTTCTTGGTGCACTTGCAGCGCTATAAGTCCTTCTTTGCGGCATTGCCAGAGATGCTGTGTGAAGGCGAGAACGTAGTGGACGACTCCACTTGTTGGAGCGGAGATGGTGTGGTGGAAAGGTAAGAGAAATGGGCTCAAGTTGCCTCTTATTGCTTCACTTTATTGCACCGGAGTTGCAGCACTAGTGTTTGGAGATGGGAGCTTTTATTTTCTCCTAATAGCATTAGAGTTCTGCAGATGCTTGCTTGTGGATATAATTTCAAAAAATGTCCCTCCGGTTTCACCTGAGATTCAACACCTTTGACGCCTTGCTTTGTGAAATCTGAGTTTTGAATACACTGAAATTCAGGAAAAAGGGACAAAACCTCTGTGCTGTGACGCTGTGAGTCAACGTGGCTGCCTGTTGTTAATCGCTGTGGAAATAAGGAAGTCATTAAATGCATCTCCACATTGAGTGAATGCAGGCAGAACAAATAATTGCAAGACGGTCCTCTCCTTTGTATCAGTAAATGAATTGTTATCTGTGCCTCTCTCTATTTTTCTGTTCCATTCTGTTTCTTTCCTATTTTTATGGGAGTTTTATGTTGTGTTGATTTATACATGTAGCCTTGGAACCATTTCCCTGCTTATGGGTTTGGGCGCATCTCTCAAAGCCTGACGTGCTTACTCATTCTCTCTCTCTCTCTCTCTGTGTGTGTGGTTATGCACTCAGTCAGCATGAGAAGAACAGAGACATGATGCAGATTGCTCAGCCAATGTGAGTCTGTAAATGATTCCCCTTGCTGGATCTGTTTCTTAAACACTCCAGAAACGAAGTCCACGGTTATGACAAGGTTATACTCTCCCTCTTTTGCGGTGGACATGAACTGGCTCCCTCAGCACTTGGCACTGCCAGCGTTAACTTTGACAGAGGAAAACAGAGGTTTCTTCATGAGTGTTTGTCAGATCATTTGGCCCTTGTTCGTTTTGCTGGATTAAGCCATACATTATGCTGGAGATGAATACATGGGAAGATATTACATACAAGAACCGATGTCTCGGATTCCAAGAAGACACTTTTTATTACCCTCTGCGGTTGGCAAAAGCATTTTGTCAGGGATCTTGATGAAGAAATTAGGCTTCTCTCCAAATCTCTTCTCTTCTCTTCTCTTCTCTTCTCTTCTCTTCTCTTCTCTTCTCTTCTCTTCTCTTCTCTTCTCTTCTCTTCTCTTCTCTTCTCTTCTCTTCTCTTCTCTTCTCTTCTCTTCTCTTCTCTTCTCCACTCGTCTCGCTCAATACTGTTCTCAACTAGAGAAGATCTGCCAATGGCTGAGACATACAGCATTGTGCAGACCACCCATTCATCAGGTTCTGTGACAGTGTGTCAAGCACACAAGTACAGGAGGCAGCCAGTGTGTGCTTGGTCCGTGAACAGGAACATGTGAGAGAGAAACACAAGGAGAGGCAACCATTCAGTATCTACAACACAAGAAATGTCTAACCAATCTTGTCAGTATCCTCCTTTGTCTGTATTTACTGCCACTTCTGTATTCCTTTACTCTGTGTCTGTGTAAGGGATTGTGTGCAAGTCATTTTACTACCAAGGGTACTAGTTTTTCAACAACGGTGCTAATGGGTTGCAACGGTGTTATCACACACTCCCTAGTGAGTGCCAGGTCTTTGCTAGTGGTGTCAAGTGTTCTTGGTTTGAATAAGAAAACAGTACCCTACTGAGACATTTGGCACCACTCATAAACTGTTCAGATTGGCCTGTGGCTATTCAACTAACCTCTTTCAGTGTATCTGACTCTGTTGGCATGTATTACAGAGAAAGGAGGACAGAACAGGGCATGAAAAGGGTTGTCGTTTTGGTGCCGTGGTGCCCCCTGTGCCTCAGTGTGCCCCTGATGAGGCAAGCATGGTGGAGTGATGGTGGGGAGGGGGGCCTTGGCAGCATAAAGACCCATTGTGGAGTCAGTGGAGTGGGGCACAGCCCTGCTGTGGGGACCCCCAAAGCCTGGAGGGGGAACAAAGACCCTCCTATGAGGCTGCATGGGAAAGACTTGGACATCACTGCCATTACTACTGCCACTGCCTGGACCATGCCTGGGAAAGCTGCATGGAGAGATGAGAGATGAGAAGACTGTGACGAGCAAAGATGAGAAAAGATTAGAAAAAGTGTGCAGCAAAGATGACGCAAATATTAAGATCCAAAAATCCTCCAAGTTGTTGTTGTGTTAGCCCATGTCATAGTCTTACTTCCTCTGTGGTAGACCTACAAAGCCTCTGAGGACGCAGTGGGTTTTCCCCACACACAGCACATAGACTCAAAAACACACACACACACTCACACACACATTGATCCACATGGGATCCATATGCTAGTCAACAGCTGGAGGGGGTTTCATTCAGACACAATCATAATGTGCTCAGGCAAGGAGACACACATTCACACACACACACACACACTTGTATGTTATATTACTTCAAAGCACATCAAAGGCATTTGGGATTGAAATTCCCCTCCTCTCTTTATTCAGCATCTGATGACAGAGTGGCAAGCGGGGGGCAAGCAGTTGTACTTGCAACTAAAAGTGCGTGTTGGCATGTGTTCAAGCATCTCTGAACATTTACACCATCACATGTGTGAATACTTTGCACCATCTTTTCCGGAAAGATAAGATCAACCAAAATTACCACATTCTTTATTTAGATGAACCAGTTACTGTATATCTATTGTAGTGTTGCCACAAAGTGGAACAATTCCTCTCCCTCTCTCCTCTTTTTAATTATGTTAATTATCATTCCTGTTGTTTCTTGCCTTTTTCAGAAACTATTGGCACATGCTCAGAGATTGTACGTGCATCTTTGGAAATGACGCTGCAGGCTATAGCTACTTTTTGATACTTTGAGATAGTGTCTGCCTGTTCTGAAATTATGCTGCAGGGTAGAACAACGTGATACTTTGAGATAGTGTTTGTATGTTTAGAAAATATGCTGCAGGTTATAACTACTATTGGGCTTCATAAAGACCTTAATTAACCTGTTGACTGAAGACACATGATAAGGTAACCTCAATAAGTGGCTCATTAGACAATAAACTGCTGTTACATTTCTCCCAATCATCACTAGATCCAAACAGTTGGGCTTAGACAGCAAATTAAGATGTATTAATAAGTTTACTACAGCGTCAGTTCCAAGTAGAAAATATATATCACTGGACTAAGAGGAGGACTAACTTTTTATGGTGGGATTCTTGCATTTGATTAAATGATGCGCATGAGAGGGAAGTAGCAACAAGATTCTAACCTGATTGGATGATATAAACAAGTAAAAGAAACAAAGGAGTAAATCAAGCACTTATCCTGTTCGAATTTAGTCTAATTCTGTATACAGTGTGTTCGTGGATGATTTAGATGAACTCTGGCACCTCATCAGCATTTTCTGACCTACAAACTCTTGTGGGATTCGCTCATATTGAGCTGATTTACACGCTGTGTACAGGCAGCGTGTATATTCTGTATGGAGGCCAGCAGTTAGACATCATAATGCTTATTGAACAGCTCACTACCATCTCTCTCTGTATTGATTTGCACAAAGAAAGACATTCATTTCAACCCCAAGATCCGAACCCCTCGATAGCATTACAACCTGGTAAAACTGTATATACTGTATGTAAAGCTGATTTGTTTATGCGATTTGTTATTGACCCTCTATGGAGCCAGAGTTTGTCAAATAGTGGTCAGATTGCTGTGGATACAACCTTAAAATGAGTGGGTGTATGCACATATCTGTGCTGTGCCTGTGTGTGTGTGTGTGTGCGCGTATATGTGTGTTCTTCGGTGAAAGTGGAGAATTAATAACTCACCGTCATACTTTGGGGAGGATTCCAAAGTTTTGGTATTAGCTCAAGAGATAGTCCACAGACAATACAGCAGTGTGAGTGCTTCTGAATGCCTTGCATTTTTATGAGGTTATGACAATCCATTTGTTTATCATTTTGACATCTGGAATCCATTCTGTTATTGCAGGGAGGAACAGGGAGAGCGCTGCGCTGGGCAAAGCCTTCACCCCTCATACGCTCACTCACTTTCTCTAACATCTAGTTATAGTCGTTTTTTCCCCCCTCCCTGCCTTCTCTGTGTCGGTCTCTTGGGTCAGGGGAGCTTCGTTCAAAAAAATGCAAGTGAATTGGATAATGAAATTCTAGTAGAGGGGACAATAAATTAATTACTACATGCAGAGGCAAAACATTCCCTGATCTCAGCCTGCATGTGTTGTATGCATGTGCCTGAAGTCTTCTGTTGTAGCTGCAGAACATTGCAACTCTGTTGAGTCGGTTAGGTATGTGGATTTAAAAATGCTGACATAAAACAGACATGATGAAACAGCTGACATCAGAGAAAGACTGGAGCATGTCAGAAAATTGGCCTCTTACTTTTTTCTTTTTCTTTTTTATACCTACCCTTTCCCCTTTGTCATTTGCATTTGATGTCTGCAGCTAACTTCTTAGTCCTTCCTCTGTCCCTCCCTCAGTTCCCCTCTTCTATTTGCCCCTTTGCTGTGATTCAGTGGCCCGTTCCTTTCCCACAACCCTGGGCTGCTGCTGAGGACCTTAGTATGACCTGCTCTACATTGCTTTGACTTCTCTCTCTTTGGGGCTGTATCTTTGTGCTGTGTGCTAGTGAGAGAAACAACAGTGATCATATTTCAGTATCTCTGACTTGTTTATTCTCTGCAGAAATGCTTGGATTGTAAGTTTGGCTTCATGGACTCTCTAAATAAGTATAACTACATACTTTGTATAGATGGTGTGTAAGCAAATGTAATTCTATTAGCCTCACTGTCCAATTACTCACCAGTGTGGGGCCGCAAGATTTGGTTTATGGTGTGCCTTGTGCACATTGTATGTTTGTGAAGTTTCCTTCCAACGTCTTTCTGTCTTAATGTCATCACTTTTATGAAAGGGACACAGTTTTACAGCGTCTCTCTTATGTTGTGTGTCCAGCCAGTGGAGAGGGTTGAGCTAATATAATTAAAATGCCACAATAGATTGGCATGTTTTACTGGAGCAGCTCCTACTGGGCGAGGTAGACATAGTGTACTCGCTAACCTCCGTGCTTGCCCATTGGCAAGGCATCAAACTCATAGCAGGAGATGAGGATGAGAAGAAGAGGGAAAGATGTGGCGGAGAGGGGAGAGGAAGTGTGAATGGGAAAACAATAGATAGAAGGAGAGATGAACTCATGGATAGATGAGGGAAAAATGAGGGATATAGGTCAGTGGCAGCAGGAAGCAGTGGCTTTGGGAGAGCCCTCTGTCTTTGTGGCGTAATTGCCTCTATGAGCCCGTTTGAAGTCCTCCCTGCTAGCGTGTCTGGGTGCCAGCCAGTAGTGGTCTGTATATCATTGTCCTCTGTGTGTGTTCGACAGGGTTGTGTTAGCCTCTCAAGCAGTCCTGTTCAGTTTAACTCGCATTTTGATGTACCACGCCAAGGAACAAAGGACAAAACCATAAAAACGTGTTCTCCGTGATGTCAGCACCAATGACAATGTGCAGATGCACGCATACAAAAAAATCACCACCCAAAATCTCATTTAAAGCAACATAGTGAACAATGAGTCTTCCAGGATATACTTATGTGACATAAGTTTTGTCTTAATTATAAAATTGCAGTGGACGGCTCCACAGTTAATCAGTGAAGGTTCTCGCCACGCCCTCTGTGGTGCTGTGCATGCTGTTGCAGCATTAGAACTATCATTGGATATCTGATATCTGGTTCAACTTTGTAAAGGAATCTATGCATTATCTATATTTTCACAACATCAAAGTTATAGTATGCAGCATAGGCCTATAGAGGCTGCCTGTTGTGATTTTAATTCTAAAAGTAAGAACTTGAGTGCCACATGCTCAAAAGTCATTGTGCTTGCTGTGGTATGACATTTGTTGAAGTGTTGAAGTGTAGGTTTTAGTGCAGTAAAATCAAAGGAAAAGTAAACTAACTTCTACTTAATGCAGCCCATGGTATGAGAAAAAGTTTCTTTGACCCCAACCACATCAGTAACACCACTCACTCAGTTTAGTGTGCATTTAAACACAGTTCAAAGGCAGAGAAAATCCACCTTCAGACCTCTGCTTTGATCTAAACATGTAGCTCGTAGCCGTGAGGACACAGGATTACGGCCATGTAGACGATCACACTATTTCTGTGTTCTGCAGACAGCGCACACTCAACACGCACACACGCTCAATACACAACACTCACTCAGTGTGATCACTTCTGACTTACAAAGCCAAACCTCTCTGTCGTGACTATTTTTAGGGACACTGTTATCCTTTTTCCTGAGGGATGCAGCAGACTTTAGAAATGTAATTCAAGGCTTGATTGAGTGTAAAGTTTTTTTGTTAGAGTTCGTGCTGAATACCATATGATGCAATGTTTACCTGTAGTTTTGAATTTGGGGCCGATAGTAAGCATTGGCAAGATGCCCTGTAGGGTTTTAGTGTGAATGTGTGTGTAAGTGTATAAGTTTTCAGCCTGTGGTATTTACCATGAGAGTGCGAATCTGAGCAAGACGTCTGGTTTGAGTCCAATCGTAAGTTTAAGTGTTAGTCCAAGTTGTTGTCCAACCCACTGGAAAGGTATGCGAGTATATAATGAAAATGAATGACAGGCACGGGAGGAGAGAGGGAAAGCTAACAAAACCAACTCTGTATAAACAACAAAAGTACAGTACACTACTGTGGAGGCTGTTGTGTGTGCGCCTGTGATCTGTGTTCAGTGTGTGTATGTGGTAACCTGAAACCACAGGGAAAACGTTCCTAGAATTCCGGGTGGGTTTGGTGTCGTGGTTCGCTCACTGGAGCCCCCTGAGTGGTGCTGGGAATGCGGCCTCTGCACGGAAGAGCACCAGAATGAAGGGAAAGTCCCGCCCTATTTTCATACATTCATATACACTTTACCCTGCTGCTAAACACACACACGGACACATTTCTTACCAGCTAACAGGTTAAAAGATATATAGTCAGAATGTGAAGGGAGGATAGTAGTTTTGAACATGTATTTATGAACTGCGGTTTGCTTTTAAATAGATTTGTACTAGTCTCTGTTTCCTAACGTTCAACCTAAACCATTGTCCTAACCCTATTCTCAAAACTGACTGCACAATTTGTATCCTTTGCTCAATAATTGTATTTGAAATAGTGAAAAATAGTTTTAAAAATTGCTACGTCCATATCGAAAGTCTAGAACACTGTGACTATCTTATAGTCAGTCTGGTCTGATTGTGCATGAGTGATGTTGCATGGAAGCACTAAATGTGAGCTGGAGCTGGCTCATATATGGTTGCCAGATTTGGCTGGGCTTTAAAGGTGCGGATTTGGCCCATTCATGTGGAGAGTCAGATCCATTTAGCAAATCTCTGGCTAGCTTCTTGGCCAGTATCAAAGGACTGGAGCCAAACAATTTCACCATGCGTCATCATTGCTAGATAATAGTGGTCTGTTCATCAGGTAACAGGCCATCTCTCAGCCTGCAATTAGACCCACATTATATTTTGGCCAGGGCATTTAAGGTCCTAAACACACCAGATAAAATATGTTGTTTTCCCACCGAGTGTAGATGAGCTGAAACTCAGGAGATAAAAATCTAATAATTGATTATGAATGTGTCTCTGTGTGAGAGAGAGATGGAGAATAATGTATAAATCTACATTTTGTTGATTTATTAATTCCAGTAATCTGTTCAGCTTGACCCATTCACCCAAGGTTAAAGCAATGTATAGTAAAAAGTGACATGTTGTAATTCTAATGGGAAAATATGGTGGTATTACTTTGAAAATTGCAATGTGTTGATGAGCACCATGAAATGCCAGTAAATTAACAATGGAATGAAATGGCTTCCAGTCATATTTACTGCTGCACTTTTGTCTGTTAAAGGCTACACCGTGGGTTGTCTCTGTTTTAAAATATTACATTACTTTTAGTTAAATAAATGTAATTTCTGTTTTGAACCAGAAAAGGAAGAAGCAGAGAACTGAAGAGCAATTCAAGACAAGACAGCTTTGTTGATCAAGCACATTTCAAGCAAAAGGCATTTCAAAGTGCTTCTGGCACAAAACAGAATTTGAAAGCCCTTCAAAAACTTAAGCAATAATACTTGGGGAAAAAAATCAAATAAGATAGAATAAAATATAAAATCGTTTCAAGTGTGGTAAAAAATTAAATACTTAAAGCAAAAAAGAAATAGACAAAGGTAACAGTTGGCCAGATGATAGTTATAGCACCAGTAGAGAGCAGTAGGTAAATGTAGGAAAAAAGGATGCCCCAAGTACAACATACGAAGGAGTGATCAATCAGAGTTTTTGCTTTAGATTTTAAAGTGGCTCGGGGCATACTTGACACCATCAGCAAGTTGGTGCCATCTGTGTGCAGCATAGTAGCTGAAAGCAGCTTCACCTTGGTGGGATCAGACTAGAGGTACTACAGAGAAATCTAATACCTCTGTTTGGTTTATTTTCTTCAAGGTCATTATGACTGTATTTTTTGTGTACAGTGTTTGAGCGATTATTTATTTTTTTAACCAAAAGCAGCACTTTACAATCTAAATCCTCTAAGTAACTGTAAGCCGTTATAAAGATTTAACAACAGAAGCAATGTGTTCAGCTCTCCTGGTTCTTGTCAGGACTCTGGCAGCAGTGTTCTGAATGAAGTGTTAAAATTGTTGATGACATTTCCAGGAAGTGGTTGCAAGGCCACTATTATAGCTAATAACTACTGTATGTAGTTAGACTAAGCGAGACTCAAGATTGTGACTTTCCGTTTGCTTCCAACTATCACCATAAATAATCCCTTTCGAAGATAATTAAAAATGCACAAAATAAGCATGATTCATTATAAAGGTTATTATTTGAAATGTGTTGAACCCATACAGGATTTTGAACATACAGACGATGCCAGAAAGGGAATAATTTCATAAAAACAGAAAACTTTCAGTGACTTCAGGGACACTCTTTCTGCCGTGGTCCAAGCCTCTTAACCCAAACCTGGACTTCTCAAATTCAACTTATGACTGACTTATGATGACGTGTACAATTTCCAACCTGTGCTTGATTGACAGATAAGCCTGCTCATGACAAACATGATAGTTATGGCTGGGATTTCTGCCAAGAAAGCCATTTTGCCCATGTGTTTGTCAATGTTACCATCTGCCCGACTTCATTTGGATAACAGCTCCCTAACCTTTGCTCTTCTTCTCTTCCCCTGCAGTACAGTCACTCTCTCACTCCTTGACCTTAACAGCAGTTTGCACAACATTGCGGTTTCTAATCCTATATGTGTTATTCTGGTGTCAGGTAGCTGTAGTTAGAGCTGGCTTCTTATCTCTCCATCCACAATGTGCTCTCAAATGTTCTTACTTAGTGTCTGGGGGCCATTCTGCTGGTCTGAGAGCGTGTGTGTGGGTTATGTATCGATATCTCGATTGCATATAGGCATATTAGATGTACGCTGTGGCTGCCTGTGTGTGTGTGTGCATGTGTCCGTGGATGGGTGTGAGCGCTGCTCCCTCGTGCCCTTTGCAGCAGTAGAGAGTTTGAACCCTGACTCCCTCACTCAACGCCCCCACAGGCCCTCTCTGCTCTGTATGCGGATATGTCTGACTATGAGGATGCCCGTCTGATTGGTGCTTTGGGTCAAATGTACTGTATGTTTGGGCTAAAAGTAAACTGTTTCCACTGACTGTTCTTTGCTTACACAGACACCATACACAGTGCAGTTTATATTTGACAATATGCCTCCTCCTCTGCAAAGCCAGCCTTTACATGCAGATTCAAAACAAACACTTAAAATCTTGACGTACAGTATATTTAGCTTATCAGTAGCTCAGCCCCTTGACTGGCTTTTAGTTTATGCTGGAGCTGTCAACTTTAAGCACAAGATCACGCCACTCTGACCCGGATTAGACAGACAGACAGACAAACAGGTGGTCGTACCGCACTAGAGGATCATGGTCCACTCCACCCGTCTGTGCTCTGGGGCATAGTTTACTTTCCTGGCTCTGCCCCTGCCTGCCCTTGTCTGCCTTCCACACACCAGCTGCCCCTCCAGCTCCCCCAGACCTCTAACCTCAGTTATCCATGCCCTCCTCGGCATGTAGGCATGTGGCTGGAAGAGGTCCTGTAAAGGCTTTCTTTCTTTCTTTCTTTCTTTCTTTCTTTCTTTCTTTCTTTCTTTCTTTCTTTCTTTCTTTCTTTCTTTTGTTCTTGCTCGCTTGCTGTCTTCCTTGCTTTCATTTTTACTTTTTCTTTCTTGTTTTGCTTTCTTTCTTTCTTCCTTGCGTTCTTAATGACTTTCTTGTGCTTTCTTGCTTTTGCTTTTTTGCTTTCTTTCCTCCATTACTCATATGTTCCATCTTGCTCATGTTCTTGTTTTGTTGCATTTTTTTTCATTCATTCATTCATTCCTTCATTCATGTTTTTTTTTTTTAAACCTTAGCAAACACATTGAGGGACAACCCACATTCCCTGTGGTACTGAGGCGCATACGAAACATACAAACTAACTAGCAATTATAGATGAAATCTTGGAATCCACTCTGTTTTCTCATCTCTGTCGCTTTCTATTTCATATATCCTCCATGCCTTTGCCACTTATACATGCACCCAATATCAGTAGCATGAGTTATCTGGTGGGACTTTGTGAAATCTAAACTGGCCAATGCTGCCGCCTGCTGGTAAATTGTTGTAATTGAAAAGATTCTGCGCATTATTAGCTTACACAGAAAGTTTATGAAGTTTGCAGTTGGGAAAATAGGTGCAATGCAGCTTAATAGTAAGAAAACTAAATGACTTTATTGATGTTGCACAGAAAATTTACTTGAACCGTTCCCCCTTTGGATTTTTGTGTTTTAGTTACAGATGCTTTATGTTCAGGAATTGACAAACATTGAAACCTGAAAAAACATAGAAAAGAGCTAACAAAATCACAGTGTGTCTCTGTTTTACAGTCAAAAATAGCTGGCATGCTCAGTAATTGGTAGCTGAAGTAATATTCATGGCTCTCAATAGCCTTTGAAGATACTCATGTAATTAAATCTTGGACACGGATGAGGCTATGTGTGCATGTTTGTGAGAAATACAGAGGAAAGTGCGTGTTAGTTAGTGTGTTGTGGGGGTTATATATCCACAAAGAGACAAATTATTGTCTTTTTCAGGAAATGATGCCTGTCTGCATGCGACTTTTCGTGTGTGGGCATGGCGGACATGACATTCTTGTTCCTTCAGTCTGATGGAGCTCCATAGTGCTTTCCCAGAAGTCTGTGTGGTCTGTTGACTCAGCCTGCAGTACGTCTGCTTGTACATCGAGGCAGGCGACACATTGAGGTGGGGAGCAGTTACACCCAGTGACAGACGCAGTCGGGACAGTGAGGCCTGGGAATGTCCTCAAAGCAAACCACGAGCCAATTATAGTTGTAATCTTTGTAATTGCCACCAGAGACTATTAAAGCCCTAAATACTATAGCCATACTGTGTGTTTCTATTTGTCTGTCTCCGGCACCAGAAACAGACATGACAAATGGACATTCTGTATTTTATAATTTGTTGAACTCTGTGGAGTCATAAATTTGGAGCCGTACCAAGGGAGCATGGGTAATGGCTCTTGTGCTTAGTTGAGAAACACACTGTCAAATGATGGACATTCTGATGGACTCTTAAACAAGAGTACACAACGTAATTCCTCTGTTGTAGATGTGAACAGTTTTTCATTTCAGCAGACATTTTATCATTTCAATAGAACATTAGTTTTTACTAATGAAAGCTTAAGTTGGCAAATTTGGCTTTGCTTCCTTTTAAAAAACAAACAAACATGAATTTGAAAACCACTTTTCGACAGACTAGTTTAACCAATTTGGTAATCGGAAGAATGATAAAATCATAGACCATTTCACAAACAGATGCAATAAGTGAACTTACTTAAGTTGAGGGGAAATGCATTAAAATGAATAAAACTGAATTGTTTAGAAATTACTTGATGCAGACTCTGTGGAGCCTGGATTTTTAACTGCTTTGAGTTGGAGAATCATAAAACTGTTTTTAAAAAAAAAGCAAGAAAGAGATTGTGACATTACGAGTGCATGAAGTGTTTAAACAGTAAAGCTTTCTTTGAAACTAATAGGAAGATGTGTCTGTAAGTCTTATGATCTGATGCTGTTTTTCACCTAAGAGTACTGTCAGAATCACACTCATCTCAAAATTAAAGCTCAGGATGAACCAATAGTTACTGTATGCTTTCAGTACATAGGTCTGGCCACACGAGTGCAGTGTGGATGCACATTTTGTCAGACCAGTAACCAAGTCAGAAGGTGTTACACATGTAGTCCAATTACATTCATTTGTATTTTGTGTTTTTTTTCCTGCAGGAGAAACTAGCATACCCGTTTATGTCAGTATTTGGAACCAAAGTCAAGTCTATAGAGTGAATGTTGTATCTGATTGCTTCACGTACAGAGTAAGAGAGTACACATTACACTGTGCTGCCACTTGTGATTTGCTAATGCCAGGATGTGCTTACACAGCCACTGGAGTGGGAAAGACAGAATATGTGCGGGAATGTGTGGGGGAAAAAAGGAAAAAGCAGTTTGTTGCCAAGAGCAAGTCACTTAAACCAAATTAATTCAGCTCTTTGCAGTGGCTGTGATTGTTAGATAAATCGATACATGTTCATTAGCCTGGAGTAGCATTGAAATGAAACATGCTTGGCTGTGTGTAGGCTAGTAATAGGCTAATGATGAGCCAAACTAGATACTGTCTCACTAGCCTGCAGACGGAAATAGAAATAGATGGGTAGAATGGCCGTAATGATATCAAACACCTCCTGGGTCTGAGGTAATCACAGTATGTAATAATGACAGTATGTGATTACCAGTAGATATATGCACATTCTAAATGAATCGCGATGCCCAGTCATACATCATTGTCTCATCTTTGTTTTTCTGTCCTAAATCTCTCAGCAGTCCCTGTGGCTCGGTCTCTTTTCCAGCTCTCTGACTCTTCTCTGGGTTGGTTCAGGTCACAGTGGCCTGGAGAGCTTATCAAGACAGGACTAAACTTTAGCAGATTCCAAAAGATAGCTGAGAAAGCCCACAGCTGGGCTTGTGTGCCGCTGCGAAGAAGAACTAGTTCCACACTTTAAACTTCACATTTTAGGTTTGTTATGTTCAGGAAGTATTGCTCATCAGTACACACTCAAAACTCCCACTAGAAATTCACTTTTTTCAATTTTTATTTATTTTTTATTTTTTCCATTCAACACTGAGCATCTTGGAAATCCCAATTCTAAAGAGCATTCCAGCCTGCTATTAGCACTGGGCCACATCCCCACAAGACTGTGGTCTACTGAACCAGAGGGGACTGAGGTCAGCTTTCATCTTCATCCAGACAACAATCAGATAAGACGCATCCAGTCAGCAGCTACCAAGCAACAGGCTGATTACACAAACAAAGATGGAGACAAACAAACATTCAGGCTACTTTATTCATCACATGGAAGTCTGGTCGCTGTAAAGGAGAGTACATGTTACAATTGAAAGGAAACCTGAAATGAAAGACAAGGTACTGGCGTGACGCTTGACTTGACCCAATAAAGGCCATCCACGTGTATTTGAATTAAAAAAAGATATAGTGAACAAACAGTATGAAGGGGCGCATTCATACGTGCGGTAACACCTTTTATTGCCCTGTAGAGGACATGCTTTTACTGCGCAATGGCCATGAGTAATATGAGCCATAGGACCTTCAGTCATATAGCTGTAAGAGCGCAACCACTCAATAAAGCGGCCTGGTCCCGGTAGAATCACCCAGGGACCTCTTAAGAAGTGGCAAAGCAGTTGAGACCAACACAGTGGTGTGTAATTCCAGCCCAACCACACAGCCATAAACAGCCATATTTCACTGGCCCAAAGCGCCACAAAGACAGATATACCACCAGCTCAGCACAGGTGTCATGCCTCAGGTAAAGTCCGAGACAAAGACTTTAAAGATTCATTAATGCAAGTGTCGCGGACAAAAACGTTTCATCCCGGCTGAAATGACACAACCCCGGAGTTGGTGTAACAGGAGTTCAAACAGAATGTGGACTGACCCATCATGTAGCTGCCAAATATACAGACAGTAGCAATCTTAAAATTATTTTTGTCTGTGTCAGGCTTGCCTCTTAAATATTATATTCCTATAAAACTAAAGTGGACTTCTAATTTCATCTTAAAGAAGCACATTTTCTCCCTGATTCTGTTTGGGTGTGGCTTATTTTTGTGCTACATAGAGATCCTGATGAGTGTTTATACCAAGCGAAGCCAATCTGCTGGTATTTGTAATCTTATTTGCAACAGACGGGTCACAGACCGGTCAAACTGGCTAACAGATGTTTGGTTTCAGGGTCCACAAGTCATAAAGGTTGAGAACAACTGCTCCAGGTTATATACTGAAAATTCAAGACAGCTTATTACATTTGTTTTCCAATGTAGGACACAGTTTGATGAACTAAAGATAAATTATCGTGTGGGAAAAACAAGTTAGGAGAGTTCAGAGTTTCTCACCATCTCATGATTAGTCATGCAGTTACTTCCTGAGAAGCCAGTGAGTGTGCAATCATCAAAATGATTTCCAACTAACTCCAAAACACAAGAAACATTCTTGCTCTTTTCTGCAACTAACTGTGCTGGTCTTACTTGTAGTTGGCAACATAACAGCTATACCTGTGCAACTCTTTATATTTCTGACCCTGCCTGACTCTGCCTACATCTCTGAGTCATCATTCCATACAGAAGCTTGCCAAGCTGCAAAAAGCATGACAGAAGGCCCCTGGGCTACTGGCCAGGTCTACAAAATCACACAGCTCCCTTAACTCGACTCTGAAAGAGATTAACTGGGGGCTTCACAAAATTTGGACAAATAATTTGAAGTCTGTTGCTTGGAACTACAGTCCAAAGTTGTGCTTTCCGCAGTGGAAACCAAAAATCAGATCTTAAATGAAACTGCACAGTTGCAGTAAGTTTAAGCTGCTTTCTTCCCCTCTTTTTGAGTTTTTCTCATAGAAGAACTTTGGAAAAATTTTCTCAAAGTCAGCTTTATTATCCATAGTGTCGTAGTGTTTCTGAACATCCATTAGGTCTGAGTCTCGCTGGGACAAGACTGACCATGGAGCTGTTTCATTTTCAAATCCCCAAGCTGCCAGCTGGAGCAAGGAAGAGGTGAGGTCAAAAGATAGGACGAGACAGATACAGAGGGTAAAGCACAGAGCTGTTGGGAATAGAGCTTGAGTAAAATTAAGCCAAGACTTTGTGCTCAGGTACCACTGAGACTTCCAAGTAACTGCAGCTACTGGTGGCATTCAGCATGTTCATGTGGTTACCAGCTGGGTTACAAAAGGCAGCAAGCAGAACAAAGAGAGAAAGCAGGATTTAATGGAGTTTGTGGTAATGGGGAATCAAGGGGGAAAAGAAAGATGACTTGAGCTGAAAACTCTTGGTGGACTTGAAGAGATCATTTAAGAACACAAAATAATAGGTGGGGGTGCAGAGGAGGATGAGAGAAATAGAGCATAGAATGAAAAGCGCACTGTTAGAGCCTGCCTGCCCTGCAGATGACCTCTCCTGATTTGCTTGCTGTTTCTCCTCGCACATTTTATGATCCGAGTATTTCCCACTAATAAAGTCGTCTTGAGCTACAGCATACTACATACTGCTGGGAATTTGGACATTTTCTACAAGAACAAACAAAGGTTTTGCCAGTGCTTCAATTTTTCATATTGCTTGACGTTTGAAATATTTATTTTTGCTGTGTTTATCACTGGGAAGAAATTTTGTTTTTGAAGGCTTGTCACAGGTCTAAGTGTGCTGTGTGTTTACATGTCCACATGGCATTGCAGGACACGGGCTTGCGGAACATATGTATGTGTTTGAACATGTTTGTGTTTACAGCCTGAAGGACGGCATGAGCTCATACATCATGTTGATTAAATGTTTGCGAAGTGGCTTTTGACCAGTTGTCTGTTCGTGTGCTTGGTGTTTGTTGTACAGTGAATGGCCGCTAAGCTCACAGCGTGTGAGAACAGTCTGGCCTTTCAGAACAAAACCACCCGTTCAGAGTATTTCACCATGTCCAAGTCCTGCTCGTAAAGTTAGCTGGCTGCAAACATCTACTGCTCAGCCCCTCCCTCGCTCTTACAACTGACTTTACTGGTGACTTCAGGTTATTCACCTCTGAAGGGCATCAAGGGAAAGGTGTGCTGCATTTTCCGATTTTATAAGGCTTTAATGTTATGGTGAGCACTATACACAACATGTAATTTACTGTTAGGTATGCGACTTAATAAAATTACTAAATTAACACTGCAATAAAAATGTTCTTACGTATGTCTGGAAAAAATACAGGAATCTATCAGTGTGGGTACTAAATTATGGACTAATTCAATTTTCATACCAAAACATGTTGTATATCACATTTGGAGTAAATGAAAACCCAATTTTACATTTACTGTGGACTGGTCAATGGCTTCCATATTCGTAAAGTAAGCTTAGCAGACCTCAAGGAGGATCTGCTCTTTGGCAGTTGTTTTCTTCTAGAGTACAGCAGCAGTGTTCACACTTGAAGTGTTCGTCTTACGCAGTGCTAGTCACTTATTAAAAGAATGTGTGCATTGGAAAAAAGCTGCACAGAAAGAATTTTATGTCCTCAACTTGCTGTCTCTGGACATTCTTGTCGATCAGGAGTCCTTTAAAATTGTACAGTCTCTTTTGTGTGTTGGATAGACAAACACAAAAAGTGTACTGTTGACATTACTTAGAGGGGAATCTACTTGAACGTAAATCATCCAAAAAATATCACAGCAGAAACTATAATATTTTACCAAGAATGCCACCAAAATATCCAGCCTCAGTGGTGACATCCTAAAAAAACTGCTGACATTATCTATTATGCAGTAATCATAGGTCTTCACTGTAATAAATCAACACGTTTAGCGCTGTATTCCCTCAACAGCTCGGAGGTTGGGGAGAAACTTTATGAATCATGATGCACAAACAATTTGCCGACAGCAACACCACCAGCTCTAATCCAGCACCCCCCCCCCCCCCAGCTGAAATGGTACCACCCACAGCTACAAAAATACACACACTCACTCATATGAAAACAGCCTCATCTCCTCTCAGTTATTAATCACCGATGCTTTCCCCTCTTCACTTTACTATGATTCAGCCTGATGTTTGTTTCACAGGAATCATTTATCCAAATCAATTAACATGCAGGAATGTGAGCACCAGTGATGCAAATCCAAGAGTGTTTCATGCCTAATTTTTGCAGACGTCAATTAGTAATACTTAGTTTTTTGAAGCGTTAGGTAGAAATATGATAGAATAGTGACAGATAATTTATCATGTCTCATGTCGTTAGTCAGTAGTAGTAGTAGCTAAATGCCGTGCACAGGTGGTCCATTTTATGTTTAAATGTCTTTGAATTCTAATGTCTTAATTTGGTGACAGACATACACATATACACCAATGCTCCTGTATTTCTTCTCCTTACATATTGTCAGACTTTGCCTTCAGGTGAGCATTCACTTTTGCGGAAGATGAGAGAAGTTGTCTATGTTACAAATGATTATTTGTAGAAATTATTGGACAATAGGGATGTGATTCCCTCTCTAGCACATTTTCACATTGCCTTTGAACTTACAGTTCCTGTCTTTCTGTCTGCTCCGTCAAACAGAGACCTAATAATGTTGATTCCTGTGTCAGTACAACATGTTATAGTTTCCAAAGCTCCATTAAGACCTATGTTGTTCATTCTTTACATACTGCCAGTGGGAAATAATACTTGTGGCCACAGTATCAATTTCATCCTCATAGATTATACTATGTACAGAATGTGTCTATATTTGTTGTTCACTGATGTGACCCGATTGATACACTGCATGAGGGCACTGATGTAATAAACTTGAGAAGCATATCAAGAAGGGCTCTGCTGTTGAGCTTGTACAAGATGATTATTGATTGTAATTACTGCAAGAAAGAGACGATAAACTGTTTCTAATTTAGAATTCCTTGTGAAAAAATGTCGAGCTCCGTGTACCCCACAGAACCTTAGTGTGCTTTTTCAACCTTCAGTGGATTTTTGAACAAGGCCAAAATATAAACAAGACTGCCTGCAGCCAGTTCAGAGATGATGCACGTTTGTTTCTTTCCCTGGCAGATAAACACAGATCAGTGGTAAAACCATCTGCTTAATATCGTGTAGGTCCTGCTTGTCCCTCTAAAATAGCTCTGAACTGTCAGAGCATGGACATGAGATCTCTGGGGTTGTCCTGTGGTGTCTGGTATCAGGACGTTGGCAATGGATTGTCTGCGTCCTATAAGTTTCAGGCTGGGGCCTTTGTGCATCAGGCTTGTTCCATCACATATTTCTGATTGGTCAGCGTGGGATCTGGGAAGTTTGGAGGCTCAGTCAACACCTTGGACTTCCTCAAGTCATCTCTGAGCAGCTTTTATTAAGTTATAGGTGCATTGTCCTGCTTTGTCTGGAACAATGATCAGGTGATTTGTCAAAGTAACCCAGCTGAACATTGCACTGTCATGAGATGATCAGTGTTACTTACTCCATTGATTGGTGTTTGTAGATAATCTCAGCAATTTGAATCGTGACAAATATTTCTGACAGTATTTCAATAGTATTGATATCAAACATGCCTAACTACCTTATGTTTGTTCCATAGTATTTTTGCTCTATCTCATAAGTCTCTAGTAATGATAATGCTGTATGTTTAACTCCAGGGGGAGTTTAAGTAAAAGTACTCTGTTTAGTTATTTGCTGTATATGCATTTCAAATGGAAATATTTCCAGCCATAGGAATCCAGTGTGCTCTCAATTTCAATAAAAAAATATATATGGATGAGGAGATGCA
The DNA here is from genome assembly GCF_021347895.1 of Acanthochromis polyacanthus. Classification (NCBI taxonomy): domain Eukaryota; kingdom Metazoa; phylum Chordata; class Actinopteri; family Pomacentridae; genus Acanthochromis; species Acanthochromis polyacanthus. Next base: position 25,805,852 of record NC_067121.1, read on the forward strand.
AAGATGACCCTGGCCTGTACTTAAAGAGAGAGACACACATGCGATATACAGAAACCCAACTAATTGAGTCCCGAGTGAGTGTTGAGGACTCATTAAACATTCCAGCTAGACACTGGTAATCTGTCAGGAATTGAGCACAGATGAAAGACAAAGTAGAATCTACTTTTCCTGGGGCCAGTGTACTATACACCCCCTATCCTGGCAGTAGCCCCATGAAAATGTACACCCTTGAAATGCTATTCATTCTATAGTCTTAACTTTGTTCATATCATAAACACAGAAATATCCAGGGATATGAGTACACTCAAGATGCACGCATTTTTTCTGTTATTTCCCTGTGCACCTTGAAAATGAATATTTAATTTTTGCCTTCTGCCTCCAAACCCACAAGCACCCTGCAGGCCTTCAAAAGATCAAGGCAGTTGATTTTGGGGTCAGCATCAGGGAGTGGAGGTCATTTCTAGTCTGTGCTCTAGGCAGAGAGGAAAGACAAAAACTGACAAAGCAGCCTTTAGGAGAGTGCATCAAGTGTGCATTCACAGGGGAATGAGTCAGTTCCGCTGAAGAGAGTCAGAGAGTCATGAATCAGGCGCCATACATGTGTAGGTAGTCATTTATAATGTTTATTGAACATGTGAGACCACCAGAAGAGAGCACAATTTGTTGATTAGGGAAAGTTATTATTCAATTAGAGAAAGAGCTATCATTTGGGCGCTGCAGTATTTTTCTTGAATTGTCTTCTGCTGTAGGTTCACGCTTCAGTTCATTTAGATGTAGCATTAAAGCGAAATTTTTTTGAAGCACTACTCTATTGCCATTGGCAGGATACCTATCGTAACATCTGATGTGTGCTGGAGATCTGTCCAAAAATTAGCAACATTAATTGTCTGTCTATCAGGTAATAACCTCTGGGATGTCCTGCTGTGTCAGTTGTCACATCCCCTATGTACTATCAAACATACCCTGCAATGAAATGTTCAGGCCTAGCATGCTGCCAGACTCGCCATGACACTTCCCTTTCATTAGCATCCAATCTGATGAGCTCATTTCCGCGCCAACACTGTTATCACAAGCCAACTCGGGAGACAGACACGCACACACTCCCTCACACACAGTCCCTCCTCCTCTCCGACTTTCAACCACTGCTTAGGGAGCTGTTTGATTCTTCAATTAATCATTTATGTCAGAGGGGGGAAGTTGAAAGCCTAAAAGCTATCGATTGTTTCCATGTTGAGAAGATTCAGAGCCGGCAGCAATTAACAGCCTCAGTTGATGTCAAAGCAGACAGTTGATTGTGTGTGTCCGTGTCGGGAGGGGAGACACGGGGACTCCACTTTGCAAATACACTCAAGTGAAACAAGCAATTGAAGGAGGGAGAGGAAATGCAAAGACAACAGGGTGTAAAGTTAATGTGCAGCGTCACAGAGTAAGGCGAGAAATTTTGCATTTTTATGGGCCTGATCTGTAAAGCGCTGTTTCAGCAAGATGAGGGAGCGCAGACCTTATCAAGACTTTGCTTAGATCACAAGCCAGAGATTGTCAGGTTCAGCACTTTTATGATTGCCTCCGCTCATATCCACATGAATACATACGAGTGTGTGCATGCACGACCACAAACGCACACACGTGCCCATAAATGCGTCCTTATAAACACACTCGCTTAAACCGTCAATAATCACTTTATCAGCCCTGCACCGCATGTGGAAGCACCAATTGATTTGATGCCAGTACATGTCATTCCTCTCCACTGCTGTTAAATCTCCCAAACATGGAAGATTAGCATCAATTTATAATTCTCAAATTAATTTGGATAACATTATAATGACTGTGGAGAAACGATATGTGCGGCGCAGCATCAAAAGTCAATCTGCAGTAATGTAATCATGTCCATGGTCCAGACATTTCACCATTAAAACTATAAAATGTTAAATTAATTCATTCTGCTTGCCTAACTATGTTTTGATGTGTGATGATTCTGCAGCCAAACAACTTTTTTGACGGTTTTCTACTGGAAAGGTTAGCCTTTCAGCAGCTCAGCAACAGCTCAGACCAAATCAAGAGCCGTAATTCCTGCCAAGCTTCGGGCCCGTGAGCATGCAGGAGATTAAAGGGTCCGGCTCGCCCTTTCTTTCAATCTCATTTTTACAAGGCTGCGGTCTGTCATAATTTCACTGAAAATCTTTTCAGTCGCCGAAGAGCATAAAAGCAACATTAAGCAATTTTGACAACGTTGATTGAATGCTGACTCAAAAGAGATTGTATAATGGACCATGCAATATTTTCCATGTAGCACTCTGTGTTTTGTCTTTGACAAATGAAGCTGTAATGGTTTTCAGTTTAGGTTGAAGAGATGCAATGGTACAATTGGAAGATTTTGAAATACAGGAATTGATGGACTGCTGTACATGATGCACAGTGCATGTCTGTTTGGTTTATAGTGTAGTTTGACAAAAAAGCAAATTACACCCGCTTATTAACTCAGTATAACTCAGTAACATCCAAGGTGCATTTCAGTTGTGGTCATTCGTTTTTACACAGCGTTTGATACCAGAATAACACATCAACAATACAGCACAGCATGTTAACAAGCAGAGTAAAGCGGATCACAACAGACTATGGCTCGCGTTATGTCAAGCAGCTAATGTGATTTCCTCTTTCTTTTCTTTTTTTTTTTTTTCCACAGCTACACAGGCAGAGTCGTAGGAAATGGTCTCCATGCCCAGAGGCAAAACCCAGAGGTCAAAGTTCGCAGTGTGGACCCTGCAGTGGCTGAGGTCAAAGAGAGGTTGGAGAACTTCAACCAGGTAGGATGACCTTTACTTGGCATGAGGACATCTCTCATAACTAATTATTTCTGCACACATGAATACATATCGTACACCATATTGATTGTCTGTCTGTTTGGCATTTAAACGCAGTGAATGGCCTAAGACTGCCATGGAATTGTTGGTTGTTCATCCATGTGTTACACAAAAATCTGAGACGCCACTGAGTGTCAGTATGGTCACTGCAATAAATGTACTCATCTAGGAAAAATAACATTGTTACTGTTTAGCCTAGTTGTTGTTGTTTAAAACTAATAGCAATATTAATTAAAAGTATTTTGACCTCAAGCGTTAACACAGATGTTGCTTATGAACAATTATATCCACCTACACCAAAGTCTTAATTGATTGCCTTGCTTCTTATTAGAACTCTGCAAACAACGTAACTCTACGTCAAAAGAACTACTGAAATGTCCTTGCATTCTCTTTTGATCTAAAGGCTTTTTTGAGCACAGAGGCAGATATCAAAGATAAATGAAAAGGATAGTGGGTGAAGGGAGACAGTGACAAAAAAGTGAATTACTGTTGCAAAAGGAGAAAAAAAAAAGAAAGATGAGAGGCGGGAGCAAAAGGTCAGGAATGAGTGACAGATAGGCATAGATGACACAAGCAGCTTCAAAGTGGCACTGTTTGTCATGTAGATGGAGTTTAGGGCTGAAAAGGACCAAGAAGAAAGGGCCATTTCAGACAGTCCCTAGAGGCCATTTCAGGAGACAAACGGATCAGGATTTGGTTCCCCTCTGCCTGTCTGCCCTTTTGTTGCCCTGAAAATATGCCCACAGATACTACACCAGCCATCTCTGACTTTCTATCTATATCATTCCCATTCTTTCATCTGTTTTTACCCTTTCTGTCCCTATTTGATTTGCTGTTGCTAGTATATCAAGAAACTTTATCTGTCATTTTCTCATTTCTTTTTATTCCTCCATGTTGACACATTTCTGCTTCGCTCTTATTTGACTGTATCATCATATCGCCACAACGTTTATTCTTATCTGCCCAGATCCTCTCACCATCATCGCCTTCTTTATTTTTCATGCATAAAATTTTTCCCCCTGCACTGTTCACCTCTATCTTGTATCTCCCATATATTTTCCAGCCGGTCTGTCACCTGTCTTGCCAGTGACAGCTCAGGATCATTTCTGTTAGACCACAGCATCCCATTGTGCATGGTGGCTGTCAAGTGCCTTGTTGTCATGGAAACTATGCGGGAGTTGAGCGGGTGTCCTGTTGACATTTACAGGGTTGAAAAGCCTACCTTGAATCTAGACCAGGTGGCAGAGCTTGGCTTAGCTTTATGTTTGCGCCAGATAAGCGCAAGGATCACAGAGTGTTAAACCGGCATAATGTGCAAGGTTTTCCAAGTGCAGGAGTACGATTTTATCACATGTGCTCACACTCGCGTTTACAGTTTACAGAGGTGCAATACGTACATATTAGACTGTTAAGCATCAAGCATACCAAAATGTCGGCTTAAAAAGTAGTTTCTTTCTGAAATTAAGCATTTAACTTTTGACATTCACCTATGACTGCTGCGAACCTTGGTCACTCTCCAGGCAGATTCATATAGATCAAAGTGGGTTTGCATAGAATTAGATCCTCTGCCAACAGCCTGAGTTGACTAATACTATTTCATGCTCAAAAGGCCTATGACAGGCTTAAAGTCACGCTCTCTAATTTGTTATAGCACCATCAAATTCCAAATTTCCTTCAAGCAATGTGCAGACGGCTATTGGCACTAACAAAATCAGGAGTGTACCTTAGTGGTCATAACTATTCAAGTTTCATACATCCCGTTAAACTCAGCTCATTCACTGATTTACCATTCAGTTCACGGTAGTTGCTATTATATTGTTCTCACTGAATTGGGAATTTTCACTTCAGCATTATTAAAATGGAACAAAATCACATCTTTATTTAAAATGCCTTCATGTAGCTCACTTGTCTTGATGTCTAGTTTTTGTGCCAACAAAGTTTCACTTGTCCCCAGCTCCTCCTTGCATCAGAGCCCTCAACAGATGTTTGTACACAGGGCAATTGCATAAAAATCTTCCAGGTGGGGGAGTTGGTTCATAAATAAGTTTTATTTGCAGATTGATTCTGGCAAGCCCATCTGGATCATTTTCCAAATTACAAATTTTACTAGACACCCTTGTTGCCTTTTAGATTGTAAAGTTAATTTCACCAATCTAGAGGGACTGCATTACAGATATAAGCAGCACAGTTTAAATTTGACTCCACAGCAAGGCGTTGACTAGACTGAATGCATAATACAAGAATTGCATGCAATGCTCCACCAATTGTGAGCACCGATTCTCTGTGGATAAGTGAGTACCTCCTTCTGCTCTTGAGCTAGCATGCTCAACAATTGCTACCTGATTTAGACAGTAACTCTCCAGTTTTAGTTTAAGACTGTCTGAGTCTCCGTCTTCTTGATCTGTCCTTTGGTTCTTGACAGCAGCAAGTACTTTACAGATTTAGTTACTTTGACAGTTTTGATGTTAGCTCATTTTTTTCGTTGCCAAGGTGCCAGGTGGCGCATTGAAGGTCGGGTCTGTTTTCTGTCAGCAGGATTTCAAAAATCTGCTCAGCCAATTTTATGACATTTGATGGAAAGATAAACATGGGCAAAGGAAGAAACTGTCAAATTTGGCACAGATGTGAATGACTTTGTCAAAAATTGTAAGAGTACATTGGCCAGGCTGAGGTCTGCACTCCGCAAGTGAATTTCTATTTTATTTTTTTAAATTTTTACTTGGTAATTTTCTCAATTATTGAGCTTGTTTACTTAAAGGAGAGTCTGTGATTGGTTGGAATTCAGTGACAACACTACTGTCATGAAAAGTTCATTCATCGATGGATGTCATTATGCTTGCCAGAGTCTGGTTGTGGCGGCAGTAGGCTTAGTAGGGCGTTTCAGACGTCCCTGTCCCCAGTAACATTTTCCAGCTCCTTCTGGGGATCCCAAGCGTTCCCAGGCCACATGACATATGTTAATCCTCCAGCAAGTTCCCTGGGGACTCCTCCCAGTTGGGACATGCCCAGAAAACCTCCAAAGGAATGCGCTCACAAGGCATCAGAGCTCGTCACCCTATCTCTAAAGCTGAGCCCAGGCACCCTATGGAGGAATCACATTTCAGCTGCTTGTATCCACAATGTCATTCTTTCGGTCACTACCAAGAGCTCATAACTATAGATGAGGCTTAGAATGTAGAACAACTGGTAAATCATGAGTTTCCCCTGAAGCTTAGATCCTTCTTCACCTTGACAGTTCGGTACTCTGCATTACTGCTGTCGGTGCACCAATCCGTATGTCCATCTCAGACTCTAGATTCCAAGATCCATTAACTCCTTCACTTATGGCAGCACCTCACCCCCAACCCAGAGGGAGCAATCCACCGGTTTCCGGCAGAGAAACATGACGTCAGGCTTGGAGGTGCTGACTCTCATCCCGACCACTTCACACATGCTGAAAACCGTCCCAATGTGTGTTGAAAGTTACGGCCCGATGAAGCCAACAGAACCACGTCATCTGCAAAAGCCATAAAGGTGACGGATGGATTTGCAGTCCATCTTGAAAAGGGCCATTATATTAAAAAGTGCCGTGAAATAAAATGTTACCGGAAAAATGCTAATCTAAAACAAAAAACTAATATTTGAGAGAAGGCATTTTGTAATAAAAATTCATGCAAATTTGGAAAAAACGCCTATTTTATGCAAAACTGTTTGACTAACATTCCCTAACATTGAGTTAAGATGTAATATTTCTTACTTTGATGCTAATGTCATGAATAATATTGTTATTTACCTATTTTACAAATATTTTCATGTCATTATGAATGAATTTATACATTTAGATGCTGCGTTTTCGGCTTAGCGAACAAGAAAAGCGCTTGTTTGTTTTTAAAATACTCAGCAGGGCAGAAAATCATTGTTTTGAGCCACCAAGGTCCTATCCCTCAGTGTTGCAGGTGAGAAATTAGATGCTTTGTACACAATGGGTAGTTCAGGGGGCCTTGGAGCACTGAGCGTTTGTATAAATACACAATACATCTGTCTGTTGAAAACATTTGCACTCAGCAGCCATTGAGGTAACACAAAATGCCTGGAATTGATTTGGAGCACCTGCAAGCTCCTGTTGAGATATTATGGTTATTTATTGAAAGAGCCACCAGACTATTACTGACTACGTATTTAAATGAATAAATACATTCCTTTAAATATCGGATCTATTGTGAATAAACTGCATACATTTTTGGCAGACCAAGGTGAGCCCTAAAATCCTGTCTTTGACAGAAATAAAGGCAATAAAATTGTTAAACCATGCATGTGCTGGTCCTGCCTCTAGTCTAATGGACTATGAATGCAATGAATGCACACAGAATATTACTTTTGTTCATTTTTTTTGTGTGTGTATCTTTTCCTTTCATCTTTGCAAACACTGTTTGAGTTTCAGACATTCGCACAGTCCATGCTTTTGTGTCCTCATTTTTAAAAGACTATTTAAGGTTAAGATTTGAATAATGTGTCGGTGTTAGAAGTACAATTAGGCTTGTCAGCATGTTTGTCTTCTTTTATCTTCGGAACTAGTTTGGTTTGTTGTTTTCAGTGAAAATTTAAAATAGCTCTAAAATATACATAGTAGACTGATTTTAAGCTACATGCAGTTCTTTTTTGGCTTAAAAGGTACTGCAGGTATTTCGATGAATCTTTAATCTGAGCCTTTCCAAATTTGAATAACCTCAGTGTCTGGGATTAGTGAGGTTGAGACGGGGATATTTTTACCTACTGAAGAGCAGTTGGACTCAGAGCACTGTGACACTGAGGGGATTGGAAAACAGCTGCTGATATGTCAGACTTTGACCCCTCAGCTACTCTTGGCAGTCTTTTGTTTAAGCACTCGAAATGAGTGTGCGTGAGTTTGCATTCACACACAGTACACACACCGCAAATGTTTGATTCATATAAATATACAACCTATGGCAGACATGTTGGCATGGTGAAAGAGACATACACATTTGTACGTCCGCATCAACATTTCCATGTTGAATCTCCTACATAAAATCTAGAAATAACACTCGACCATACACAGGATAAGCCTAATGTCTTGGCCTCCAATAAAATGGTTCATTAAGTGAGTAGGCCAAGTTATGGTCCTCCCCTGTGTGTCTCCTCTGACTGTCCTCTCTCTCCCTCTCTTTCCCTCTGCCTGTAAATATTGCTAATGTGGATAATAAATGTTTCAAAGTGGATTTTTGACTCGTAGCCACCAGTCCAGCTGGTTTTGGGTGGAGATCTTTTTACAATGGTCTATCTGTTTCCATGTGAGTATCAAACCCAGATCATTTGTCAGTTTGTCAATTTGCACTTTGGTTAATGCAAAGTCAGTGGCAGCATGCAGGCAAGGGGAAAACCATCCAGAGGCTCATTCTCACGCTCTATTTCTGTCTTTATCATTCACTTCGACACACAGACTCACACCTATGCACATACACAGACAGTACCATTAAATAGGGGGAAACTTGTGTTGGATGGAGACTTGGAAAGTCTCCGGCATAAAATTCCAGTACAAAGGCCAGTTCTATGTGTGATCGATGAGACCGACTACTGCATTGCTGTCTGGTTTGGCCAGTGCCCCGGCCAGGTTCCACATCAGAGAGGCCACATGTTTGTAAAACACACACTCAGCAGATCCCTTCAGTGGACGCTGTCAATCCATGGCCCTATCAGCTACCGCACAGACTCAGTTACTGTGGGCTTTTGTTAGCAAGGGCAGGTTGTGCATGCTTTTTGGAAGGCTGCAAAAATGATGAAATGTCTCCTAAAAAGCGTATAGATTTAGATAAAGCCCAAAGTTGGTTTTGTGACTTTAATATGCCTTCATAGTATATGCCTCTTTTATGTTTAAGCAATGCCTGCAGCAGTCTGAAAAGGTTTGAGCTTTAAAGAGTTAGTGGAGTCCAGGGATGAAGAAAGTGCTTGGGCTGAGCTGGCAGGCCGTCACAGGGAGGGGACAGATTCTTTCCACTTGAAGAAGATGATGGAGTTGGTCTTCACAGGAGCTCTGCTTCTCTTTGCTGCTGCTGTGGCAACGATACAGCAACAAGTCTCACAGCCCAGGGCTCTCTGCTAGATTGGCAACCAAACTTCATGAACCCAGACTGTAATTTAAGCATAACATTTTTTACCACCATAATTAGATGCAAAGCTCATAAAATTCCAGTGAACTGTGACTGTTTTTCTACATCGGGTCATATTTGCTCTCTTCTAGGGTTTCAGTTCCCGTGAAGACACTGATTCTTGTCATGTAGAGAAAATATTTGACCGTTTTCTGTGTTTGGCACATAGTTTTGAAAAACCCCTTTCAGTCTTATTCTATCTGATGCGGTGTGCATTTGTAAAAACATGTTTCAACATCATGTTCTTAAGATTATCTACAATTGGGATAATGCTCACCCTTGGCTTCCCCTACTTTGTAAATATTATGGAAGGAAGACAAGGTTGTTGTTTCTGTGAAATTTTGCACTTTTGGGATGATGGGATATGCAAATGTAATGATTTTGTTATCTGATCTCAATTCCAATCATTTTGATCTAGTTCAGCTCAATTCAGTTCAGTTCTTAGACAAGATTTAAATCTGATACATTTATGTATATTCATTAAGGAAACTGGTAAATACAAAGACTAGTCTTGGAATATTAGGAAGCAGGTGGAAGAATGGATGAACAACATAAATAGTCAAAGATAAGGTACGTCCCTACCTTATGTTATTTTAGTGATGTTTGTAATATTGAAAGTCCCATATTATGCACTTCCTAAGCAAATAAATGTATGTCTCACATGTTACCAAAAGCCGTCTTCCAATTTTTCAGCTCAAAATAATGCAAAGACGGTTTGTTTTACGTTAACTGGATAACTCTTGGTTTTAGCCCTGTTCAAAATGGGCTTTTTAAGTGTCGATAGCTTTGAATGTAATTGAGCTGCTTCCCCTTCAGGAAGAAGACTTTCTAAGCATCTGTGATTGACATGTAGCAAAACACTTGACAGCTCAGCAGCCAATATAGACTTGAATGACGGTATCATCACTTCTAACTTTCTTTTATGTACACATGTTGATGAATTTACAGCACAGCTGTTAGTTTACTACATGTTTGTGCTGAGATTTTAAAATGTTGCAATACAATCAGTATTTGACTGGCGCAGAGCAGCAGCTTGCAAATGGCTATGGAGTGACTACTGATTAAAATGTAATCTTAATAGCTTTGTTTCAGCCACTATTTCATATTCATCCTGACAGCATAAACAAAAATATATGACAGAGAACAACTTTATTGGGAATTCAGCAATATGTGTGAGCACAGAGAGTGGGAGAGAAGTGAGGAGATGTAAAGGACTGACATGGCTGTTTTAGGCTTCATAGAGACACAATATAGGCTACATACCAACACAGTAACCCACATGATGCTGGTAGGTTTCCAGTTGATCTTAAAGCTTCCACCATCTCTGAATGTTGCTCAGCATTACAGTTTTCTACATAGTTCTGATTTGTGGACATACTATCAAAGGTAGTTGGAGGATTTTAGCCACATTCACTACACAATATGCTAACACTTAAGATTTTCTGGCCGTTGTGGTGACATTACTATAAACCTAATAAAAGTAATCCGCTTGATCAGATGCTTGGAGTACATTAAGACTTTGTGTTCACTCTTGCAGCAAACACCAGAACATTTGGTGTGCTTTGACGTCGGTGGGTTAGCAGAAACGTTAGAAAATACATACACCAACTGGACCTTCTCCACTCCGGCTTTATCCTGAATTTTTCCCCTCATAAGCAGGCAGTGAGGGGGTAGGATTATGCAAATTTTGAGTTATGCAACTGTTGATTCCTCAGTTCGAGCACAGCTGCACAGTAACATTCTTACTAACTTGCAAAGATTTAGTTTTGCAGAAGTAAATGTCTTCATATTTTAACAGAATCTATATGACATTCTGAAATTTATAGCAACTACAAAACACTAAATATGGATTTAACCATATGTAACTTTTAAGGTTAGATGCACTGCAGCAGCTGCATTGATGCATCCAGTATGTGGGCTGATTGCTGCCATAATAATGGGAATTCATTGTGAATGACCTGACATGATACCTCATCAAAGCAGCTTTTCAGACCTTTTGTGCTGCTGCCATGCAAGTACTTCTGAAGCATAGTTTGATGTCTGAAATGCTTCTACTTCACAGCAGCACAGGGGCAGCCTTCACTGTTTTTGACCCTTACATCTCTTACAACAACTTTTCATCAGCTAGGTAGCTGTTGGGACCTGCTCCCGGAAAAATGCTGATGTCACTCAAACTGTCATACGTTTTTCAGTAACATCTCCAATTTTTGTCTGACAGAAGTCAGCATTTATTGACACACACATACATTACATACACACAATCTGCCTCAGTCAGTGCCTGATAGGAGCGGGGTGTGACAGCACAACGCCATAGTGTGTTGTTGTGATTGAGTCACGGGGGTTACATGAGGTCATGGCCAATAAAGTGTCACCAGCGGTTTGTAACACAATCAGCTTGTGCTAACTTGTAGTCGAGGGGTGTGTGGCTCAGCAATTGTTTGAAAATGTTCACAGCATTACTCAGGCACTTTAGAAATAAACATGTTTGTTTTTAAAAGCACAAGCAGTTTCTGTTTTTGTATTTCATAATGATTTCATAGTTTGTTTTTTTTAAGCTAGGTCATCTTCTGAAGAAGAACTGAGATGTGGCTACTTTTGACTCGGGATATCTGAGATGTAGAAGCCAACATTTTCTGAATTCAGCAAAGGCAAGATAAATGTTTAAGTATTCCCTATATTCCTTCTATAATTTGTGTCCAATAAGTATTTTGCAGTTGCAACCAAAATTTGATGAACATTGGGTGTGTTTATTCTAAATAATGCAACACTTTGTGATCAACTTTATCAGTGCTTTAGACATATGATTTGTTTAAGGGGCTATAACATGGAAACGAATTGAAGTTTTTAAGCTTAAAAAAACTTCAAAATTTGACTCTCCTCCTTTCTCTTTTAAACTGGAGTTAGCTATTTATCATAAAACCATTGTTACCAATCAGCTGTGGCTGTACTCTTATGCACATCTAGATGCACGTTATTATCATCTTATCAGGAAAATAGTTACCATATACATGGACAGAGATGCATGTTGACACAAAATGAATGCAATGATGGGAAAAGTACTGGAAAGATGGTACTTATATTCACAATAAAACCAATTCATTGATCCACACCGTCACACTCTGGTCCTCACGATGTTAGCACACTGAGTTGAAAGAGCACTTTGCAATCTTAACAAGGGTTTTCAAAAGCAGCAGAAAAGTCACACACCTCTTTAAAGGTAGAAGTTCATGGGTGAAAATAGGAGCCACATCTGGGGAGGTCCACTACGAGCATTTTAGCCTTTGAACTAAACTCAGCATGCACTTTCTGTCACTATGGGCGTGTTTGATTTGGGTCACTTAGCTTGCTTGTTGGGTGGTACATTAAGGCTGTAATTAAGGGAGTTGAAAACTAATGCTAATCTTAGTCCAATAATGACAGCACTCTCATTTTTTTTTTGCATTGTTATGCATTTTGTGTAACTGCTCTGGCCCAGGTTTAACTGCACCTCTTGAATCCCTTCACAGTCAGTTGGTGAACAGACATCCATGAAGTGAAGTATTAGAACATACGCTGTCATTTAGAGAATGTGAGCTGGGTGTGTCTCCTCTCTGGTCGTGGAGCTCTGACCTCCAGCGGCCACACTCAAACTCACAGCATCTTTTCTTCTACAGCTGCTGATTTAGCTCTTAATGTTTTTCCGTTCTTAAATGGTTTATTATGACATTTTAATAATATGACTTTGTTACTGCAAAACATTAAAGAGTATATGTGTCTGTGTATGCTTTATATTAATAGATTTTTGTTTTTTTTGCCTAAGCTAACAGGTTGTCTAGCTTTCTATATGTTTTAGTGTGAGATGGTGGTCATTGGTCCATTAAATCTAGATCTGTGAGATCTAACTTAATCTTTTTGTTGTCTGTAGTGAAATATGGATTTAAAATAAAAAGTTCAACAAGGCAAAGTATGTTGCTGTCACTTTTGGATAAATGGTTTCTGTTGGCTACATTTTTAACCATGGAAAAGGATAGCAGCAGAAAAATGCTTGGCTCAGTTTGTTGTTCCACATTTGATTTTAAATCTACTTTTGAATCATTTTTGTTTTCTACATTATGGATAGCAATACAGGCTTTTGGTTTTGTCATAACTCTTAACAGTTGTTATTTCTATCCAGTCTAGAACTTTCTTAATTTGCTGGTCAAAGCCTGTATGGTACTTAGGAACTTTCTGTAGGACGGTTGACCATAACGGATACCATAAATCCACACAAACAATGCATTGCATCTCTTCCAGACTCAGCAGGATGTTTGAGCAGTGGCGCTATCTATAGTTAGTTTTGTTTGCAGCGTGGAACTCTTCCTAGAATGCTCCATTTCTGTCTGTTCACACTGAAACTATAAAAATATTCTTTTTTTTCCTCCTTTGTCTGCCTTTTCTGTTTCAGGCAGTCGGAGATATAGAGAGAATTGCAGCCATTTCCTCTGCAGCCCGCGACACGTTCATACACAGATACATAAACACATGCTGCTTTTGTCTCTCAGCTGTTTATTTTTACACAAAAGCGTTATGAACCTTGACTGTATGAAAGAGATTGGAGAGAATTTAAATACAAAAGTCAAGAGGACTTGTCCAGGCTGCTGGAGATTACTGCTGTCACATTTTCCTTCAATATCCTCCAGGGTTTTCTTTCCTTCTCTTTTTCTGTGTCCACATATTCAGTTTTAGCACGGCTGCCCTCAATGAGGTGATACTGTTTCAAATTGTTGGTGAAGAGAAAGAGCACATGTCTAGATGTGGGCATGCAAAGGTTATGACTTATGATCCTGGTTCACTATTTTGACAACAATTTCCCACATATTACACATGCGGAGACTTGTGCACAGACACATACACTTACACAACTCCTTCATCAGTTGCAGGATTCATCGCCAATCCCTGACCGCATTTCACATTTTTACATTTCATAAGATTTCTATTTCCACATAAAACTGGAACACGTATCTATAGTAGCCGGCCGATTAGTCGCCACACACACACCCACAGAGACACACACTTTCCGCCCTGTCTTTCTTTCAAACTCCTTCAGAAGGTGATTGGTTACTCCTGGCAGTACAGATTTTAGCGTGACTGGGATGCAGTCAAATACATGCAGGAATTCAGCCCTTGATGCTCTCAAACCTGCCCCGTCATCCTCTGACTAAAGAATGCTTTTGAAAAGAAAGAGAGAGGAGAATTAGTTGGCACAGTGAGAGGAGAACTAGAAAATATTTCATGATTTGGGATTTTATTCAAAGCCTTTTGGGAATACCCGATTTGTCTTTGGATGCCAGGGTAATTTCAAGGCAGGCCTTGAAGGTAAAGGGTGGCATCTTGTTTTTTTCAAGCCCTTCGCTCTCAACCCCTTCATCAGCTTACACAACTACAAACACCTGCCTGAACTCTATATAAGAAGTAATAGTTGTTTAAATTCTCACTTAGACTTTGGCTCCTTCCGCTTATTTTTTTCTGTCCTTTCACTTCGTCACTATTTGTGTACTCTTCCTATGAAACTGATTGTTCCAGTTTTACATCACACACATTTTCTTGATCCAAACCTCATGTTGTTATTGGGTGATATGGACGTAGTTTTTTTATTGTACTATGGTATACATGGCACTCAAATTAACATCTTTACCCGACGGAATTATTTAAAATGTTTTGAATTTTACATCTGACTCTAATGACGTAAATCCACCACCCGTCATATTGTTGAACTGAGTGTTCATCTATAGGTCCTGAGTTGTTTTATGCTTGAAAATGTGTTTTTCATACTGTGTGTTCTTTGTACTTGAAAAGCTTTCCCTCCTGGTATGATGACAGCTTCAATTCTAAAGGAGACGGAAAAGTTTTTCAAAAAGCCTGTTTGAGAAACTGCTTAAGAGGTTCATTTAAACCCAGAGCAGCACTCGTTTTCCAACAGAGAACAGATAGGGAGAGAGAGGCTATTCACTGCGTATTATGCATTCAACAGTCTTTAAGAAGACATCGTGAAAAATTGTATATCGCTTTAGCTCCAAGGACAAATTAGAAATTTGCTTCTTTGTTATGTTGTTGGAATACCATACTTAAGTTCTATGCTACTTTTTAAAATAGTAAAACTGCAAATTTGAAGAGAAAGACATATCTAAAAACGCTAACAGTCTGGAAGTCCTAATGCAATCAAAACAACCCAACAAACTGCGCTGGACAGCAGCCAGCCCACAATTACACTGAGCGTGGTTTCCACTGCGACGGCGTTTTAATTGATTCCTTCTCTAATTAACATGCTTTAAGGACAGCTGGGCCAAGCTGCATTGTGCTAAACATCCCCCGAACATCATAGTTATTAGCTTAATACCCAACTGGTTATCTGCGTGGTGATGGTTCAGTACATTCTGCAGTTCAGCAGAGCATTTGCTTGCAAACTCTTGGAATGTGCACTGAATTTATTCAGTTGCTTTACATATAAAAGGTTAATTGTGTTATCATTGTTGTTGTCTGGACTCGAGGAAAGTTGTTTCTTTTTCGCTGTCTATCTTTCATTACCACTTATCATACCCTTGCAGGCTCATGCAGAAGTAGTTGGATTCATACAGTGGAGTTTTTTTCTCTTAAGTCCATTGACAATTACCACTATCACACGCACTGGCTGGAATTGCTATAGAGCTGAGGCAGGAAATAGAAATTTTAATGTGTCTCTCATAAACTATGAGCCATCTAACTAGAGGCTCTTCTTTTTTATAACACAGAATATCACATTGCAACCTCATAGCAAGCAAAACCAGTGCAGGACACACAAAGAGTCTGTCAGCAGGTTGTAATGTGACCCAACTAATAACCATAAAGTGCACAACTGTAAGCAGCGTGTAATGTTGTTCACGTGATTGCCTTATACCTTACTGTCCATCTGTGAAAACTGAGACACCTCACTATTGTCAGTGGCTTTCATTTTAGCTGTGAGGGTAAGTGATCTGTTTTACCTGCTTGTACTTAAGGGCCCACTCGAGTTTCACGAAGCCCAGCTTTGAGCTATAGTTGTACAACGGCACTGGAGCACTCATTTCACTCACTCAGGCTGGAGTGAGTAGATGTGATTTCACATCAGATATAATGGGTGACATGACAGATGTAATAAGCTACAATGTCAAAAGTACCCTCTTGTGTCAAGATCATTTTAAGTTTCCTCGTCCGCTCTTCCTTTCAGACAGCTGTAATCACCACTCTGGTAAGAAAAACAGAAAGAATACTAATGTGTTCATAACTGCTCTTTTACTGGCTCTGACACCAGCTGAGCTGCAGCAGAATTACTGCAGACAATCAAACATTTTTACATCAACGTTTGCTAAGTCCTGTCTGGGTCTCTTGTCATTTGTCCCAATTTTTCCACTTGTCAGTTTAAGGCCTTGACTATGTGAGTATCTGCTTTTTTATGTCTTATTGTGAGGAAGGTCTTGTCTGAAATGTCTCATCTGCAATGGAATAAATTGGTACGACCTTTTTTATAAATATTCTGGATTCCCAGCAGATGGATATTTAATATTTTACTGTTCCCCTGACTTTCCCTCTTGCACGACCAAAGGGTTGATATTTTTGGTTTTGTGTGAAATGTCTGTTGGATCTATTTCAGTGACATTTCATACAGATATTTGAGGTTTCAAAACAATGTATCCTAATTACTTTTGTGCCTGCTGTGTGACTTTTCATGCAGTGCCATCATTAAGTCAAAAGTGTTTTGTTTAATCTTTCAGTTTGTGACCAAATACCTGCAAAACTAGTAACATTCCCATGAATCTTAGCTGCACTCTGTGTTTATAGTGCTAATTAGTAAGCATTTGTATGCTAAGGCACTGAACTTTGAACAAGGTAAACATAATAATTCCTAAATATCAGTGTGTTAAAATTTTCAGTGCAGGCGTGTTAGCATGCTGAGGTTATGCTGTGCATAAGTAATACCTCATTGAGCTACTTACATGGCTGTCGAATATTGCCGTTGCTTCAGAATTGTACTTTCGCCAGGTGTTATAATCACAATGATTGTCTGTTTTCATAAAATGTTTCTTTTGGCATGCTGAAGGTGTAGGAGACAAGTACTTGAAAGTCTCCTTTGCTGTCAGGTGTGGGAGGGAGTCAATGGTGAGGTGTCAGTGGCAAGGATAGTTGTCATCCTTCAACACCTGAAGTCCCACCCCCATTCCTCCTATTCACCCAACATGTCTTGACTGGTTGTTCCCTCCACATGAAGGTCCGCTGCGTCCCAGGATTGATCTTGTCAGTTTTCTCATGAATGTTTAATCGTGTGTTTGCACGTGTATGCACATGTAACCTAAAGGGTAGTGACAATGGGCAAACTGTGTGTGTCTCTACAGCACCACACATTCCACAGTCCTGACTTCCATGCCTCGCTCTTACCCTCATACTCCAAAAGATCATTCTCTTGTTGTGTCAGGGGAGCTCCTTGTCAGGCACAGTGTGATGGAACAAAGACCACCTTGATGATGCTGGACAGCAGGAAGGGCCAGCGGGTGGTCCAATTAGTTGGCTTCATGCTAGCATGGTGGGGCATCATAAAGAGTCGTGTTTCAGGCTCCAGGCGGATAATTTCTTCACGCAGATCTGTAGTCATACAGTGATTGGGTATATTTTCTGTAAGTCAAAGTGTTGATTTAAATTAGATTCAACAGTGAAGTTTAAGTGAAGGTTATTGGTTTTATTATTTTCCTCCTGTCAGTAATGTAATCTTGCAATAAAGGAAGCTGTGACAGCAGGCGTCTAGCAAATATTTCTTGATCTATTTAAAATTAAAATGTGTGGTCGCACAAATGTGCGTACTGTATGAAATTGTTCTGATGCATTATGGTGCAAATTTCACAGTACATTATTTGATTGAATCATGTTCAACAGCGAACTAGCACTGACAGGAACTCAGGAGAAAATCAGTAAGATGTTTAACATTTCTTATGGCAATAAATTAAAAAAGACGCACCACAAAGATGAATAGTGTTGCTATGTAATTTATTTGTTTTCTGTATTCCACATAACATAGCTATTAAAGGTTTTATTGACATTTTTTCTTCTTCTTTTTGGTTCCTGGAATCATTCTCATTTCTTAAAAATCCTCCCGAATGTGGTTTAAATTAATTGCAGCACATCATCCTACCACCCAGGGCTCGTTCTGTTGTACACCACCCACACTGCACTTCTGTTTCCCCAGGACGCTATGTATCATCGGCTGGGGCTTTGCTGACATTTACAGGGATGATATATCAGGGCAAAAGTAGTCATATGTCAACTTCAGAAGTGTTACACAGGAGACACAAGGAAGCAGTGTTCCAACAAAACACACTGTACCCCTCGCTGGGGTGACATGCTGTTGCAGCGTCAAAACCTTGTTGAGTAAATATACTAAATATAAATATACTTGTGTTAATGTTTCACATTTCAGATAGAGGAAATTAAATTTTATGAGTGACTCACATGCAGACTGTTGAAAAAGTGTTGTAAATGGGACTAAAAAGGGCTTGATTACTTTTGCCTAGCTAACAAGCAGTTAGCTAATTATTTTTTTTCAAATTTACAATCCATCTTATCATTGCTTCTTGATTGGCTGAATGCTGTTCACACATAGGTAAATATGACAGAAAAACAGGAATATTGTCCTATGCATGCTACAGTGTGAAATATACCTCCTGTTCCTGTGTTTTTGTAGGAGACCCATGAGAAGTTTCCAAAACTGGGGCAGATGGAGGCCTGGGATGAGCTGGGCAGTGGGGAAATAGAGGAGGGCAGCACCACAGACTGTGATGATGAAGATGGCTGTCAGTCCTCAGGAGACGGTCAAGAAAAGAACTGTAAGTGACACATTCCCGCTTTGACTTGCATAAACTCTCACATATACCCACATCTTCATTATCTACTGTTTTTCCCTCTGCCAACTGGCACAAAAAACCCTCACTCCTTTATCACTCTTATGTCAATGCCTACACATATAAAGATTTACGATATGACTGTATTTGCTCTACCTTCCATCAACTGGTTTTGTGCAATACATGCCAAGGACAGATCTGCCTCTGACAAGGCATTATCCTCTCTCTCTCCTCTCTCGAGTCACACAGGCTTCGAATTGTTTTACTGCCACAAAGTCACTCACATTTTCACACTCTGCCAAGGTTCCAGCAAAGGTGGTTCTTTAGATCCTGAGACAACAAGCCTGTTTACGTCTATGGGCGCACACTCACATATGAGGTGTCAGAGAGGAGGTGTTAGGGCTTGTATTGGCTTTGATGGTAATCATTTGATCTCCTCCAGACGTTTTACATTCATCATCCCTAATCACCGTGTTGGATTTTTCCACCTACACAATAAAACAAGGGAATCTGGTGTAAGCCTTTGTCTTTCTAAGGTGGGGGGGGGGAGTTGCGAAAAACAGGGAAAAGCACAAATACAATGATCTATGCACACAGTATCATTTGATGCCAGGTTAGGTATACAGGTTCTGATTTTTTTTTTTTCATCTGGTTGGTAAATAGGCCATCTGGAGATACTATATGCTGTAGAAGCAAGCAGACAGATAATACAAAGAGGGAAAGGCCCAGTGATAAGATCCCGGCTGAGTAAGCTGAGCCTCTTTGGCTTCCCCAGAGCAAGACTGCCAAAATGCCAGGTGCTGATTCAGCAGTCTCTTCATATGTAACATGTAGCATGTTTATTCTGTCCAACACAAATGCACATTTTGCACAGTGTAGATTAACCATCTACGTTAACAGGGGCCACAGAGAGTGGAGAATGCAGGTGCCCTAGATGTTTACAATTCTCGACATGTAATAACATTGTCCCCATTTTGAATTCAGCCAGAGACTTTTGTTGCTTGTCATCGTTCCTCTGTTTCCCTTCAATGGAGGTCACTGCTCCCCCCCCCCCCCCCCCCCCATTCGAAATAAGGCCAAAATTTGAAGAAGAAAAAAACATCCTTTAGAAAGATTTTTAAGATGTTCTCTTTTCACACAGCTTTCATCTCTTCTGTTTTGCTGGTGTCACGGCATTTTAATTATTACCAGATTATTGAAGCAACATTTCAATAATTTGACTACTGAAGAAGAAGAACGACCGAAGAATACACAAACCGTGTTCTACCACAGCTGCAACCATTTTTCATACAGACTCCTTTTAACCTTCTGCTTTTGTTATTTCTCACTGCAAAGTATGATTCGCAATGCAGCAAGTTGTTGCACTGCTGTCTTCATTTTGTTTACGTCTGCTTCCCCATGAGATCACATAAGGTGGTGCTCTGCTTCCTGACTGCTCCCTCTAGCTGAATAATTTTGATAATATCCTGTAGTGTGTGATGTGCCATTATTTTCTGATCTTTTAGTGCGTGCATATCTGAGATTCAAGAGCAGAATATCTGGGAAGTGTCTCCTTATGTGTGTGATGCAACCCGATTTCAACACCTGCTATGGTTTTGTAGCTCTTGTTGAGTGAGCTCAGCCTTAAGTGTTTTTCACTACATGCAAAAAGCTGTCAGGGTACCTGTATGGAAATGTACACCAGACTTCATTTTTGTCACCATGAGGTCAACACTTTTTGACTGACACATTTTCACAATAAGATGATGTTTTTCCACAGAGCCCTATGGACCGCACTGGACAGCAAAGACACAAATATGAAGTAGAGTCTATCTCATCAGTGTTCTCTACAATCATGATGACAAATGCTTCTTTGATAATCAAAACTTCATTTTACTTCAGCACCATGCACTGTGCTTTGTGCAGTTTTACCAGACTACTTGCAGCTGTGTCCAATCCTGAAAGGAAATAAACAGCAATAGTTGATGCATAATAATTCAAATTAAAAAACTAAAGTTTCAGTGTAAGACATGAGCCATTACAATGTAGAAATGCGCAATGTAATACTCACCAGACATAAGGGCTAGAAGTCGGCGTGTAAATGATCGAAGCAGCCAGTGGGGCATATGGTGCTATCAGAACATATTGACACTACTAGTTTAACCAAAGAGTAGCAAGAAGGTAATAAACACAATGCAGTTATTACACCAATCAATAACTATTACATTCTCAGTTACACACAGGTCTGAACAGGCCCTTTCAGCGCTGTTCCTTGTTACGATGTGGATAAAAAATGCCAGCCTTTGTCGGAGCTCTGACAGCAGCACCAGTATCCCAACAGCAGGGGATAATCAATCAAAACCACTGTCTGAGATTTGCTGAACAAACCCCATTAGTCTGTGCTCAAAGTATAAATCCATATCCTGGTGAGCTCTGCTCCCTGTTCAGCTGTCTTTCATCTTTTAAAGGAATGTTTGTCATCTGGTTACAAAATCACACCTTTTGAAAGGGTGACTGGTCTATTGGTATCTATGAAAACAAATCACAGCGCTGGCCTTGTTATAACTGACCCTATTATAAGATCACTTTAAGATGGAATCTGATTTGCTTCTCTAAAGACTGGTGTCAAGAGATGGTACACTTCTTCTACGATTTAAACCCTAGGGAACTGTCTGCACATCTATTTCTCGAGGCAGGTGCGTAGGAGAAGGTAGAGCACATCCAACAAGTACAAAAACTGACTCCCGCACACTGTCTAACTCGTGATCATCAAATTATTGGTGCAGCATTTCGGTACTAGACCTTCGTCAGGCAGATTTGCCTAGCACTGAAACATAGCACTAACACATTTTTGATGCAAGTTAGACAATGTGCAGGAGTCCGCTTTTGAACACTTCTTCTGTGGCACGTGGACAGTCCGTTTTTGATACAACATCGATTCACGTTAGCCAAGACTGACTTTGAGCTCTCTTCTGGGTATGTTCAACTGTTTGTCAAATTTTGAAGCTTTCAGGTAGATAATGTTCGAGGTGATAGGCATTCTCTAATCCCATTTTTCAGTCACATATTGTGTTTACACATTCCCCTTATAAACTCTTTGAAATGACCAATTTGAGGTCCAGACTTTTCTCTGACTGAGTATTTTTACGACTTAAAAATAATGTGAATCTCACCATCTGACATCTTGTGACATTGCATTTCTTTGCCTCTTGATGTTTGATGACTGCTGTGGTCACCGCTGTGATCATCTCAAAGCAATATTGACATAGTAGGATTTACATATATTAAATGAAAATCCAGGTCCAACAAAACAGATGTTTTGTCCCTCACTCTCTTTTGACTGCTCACATATTGGTTGAACTGCCGTTGATTATTCAGACATCAGCTTTGCCACTTCTTTGGACTTCTTAGCTGAGTGAGTTTGTTATACATTATAGAGCTGATTTCACTTTCCATCTTTCTGTGCATTTGTTTGCCTCAATGTAGCAGTGGCAGAGCTCCCAAGGTCCATGTTAAAAGGGGGCATGACCGCCCACTGTTCTACTAAGAGTGACTTCATTACCAAGCTAATGAACAGCGCTAATCTGCAGAGAACAGACTCACTGTCTCTATCATCATTCAGATGTGATGGAACTGCTGCAAGTCTTGCTGTGCAGATAGGATTCATTTGTGCCGCCTTTTGCATACTGAAAGTACAGTATGTTAAAGAATGCAGATACAGATGTGTCTACATACATGCTTAAGGTCTGTAATGGTCAAAACCAAAGGATTGTTTGAGGAAACTATATAAAAGGCGAGCTATGAATGTTTAGCACACAGTTACTAATTTACACTGACGTGTTAAATAAAGAATACAAATATGCTAAATGAAACTACAGGCAAGATTTTAAAAAGTCACATTCTTTATGCATACTCCGCTGGGCTCCCCACTACTAACAGAAAGCACAGTCTGATTGCATGATGTAATGCCCGCTTGATCTTGGTTCAGATGCTGTTCCTCTTGCCTGGAGACATACTACTGTATGTGCCAGCTCAACAAGGCCTGGTCATGTACAAACTGCCATTGCCACAGCCATGAACAGGAGAATAAATCAGTGAATCTTTAATGAACCATAGTATCTGTCTCCCCTGCAGCTATGAGAGCCTCTTCTGTGGTACATTTTGTGGCGTGACTATGGCTTATTAACTGTATTAGCCCGGGAACACTTAGACTGTTCCTTCCAAAGGAGCTATTCATTTATAGATCATTCATTAGTGTATTATGCTCTAAAATACCCACAGTGGCACATTAGACCACTATCTCTCCATTATTGGAAGAGGGGAGACTCCAAATATCTCTACATCAAAAGGTGGAACAGTACTTTATTTGTCTGTCTGCTTCCATGAGTCTGAGTCTGAATCAATGGCAGAGTAGGCACAGTTTGTTCCTTTTCTGTGCAGATCTGCAAAAACAAACAGGGAAACCAAGGAGAAGAGATAGAGTAACAGAAATTGGAAGTGCAGCAAAATGTAGAAGTTTGTTTTTAGCTTTAATGGAATTTTTAAAGTTTAGAATGGAATGTGATGGAAAACAGAAATAATGTTCCCACTGGTGCAACGTCTGCATTAGACTCCAAATATAAAAGCTGTTACAGCGCTAAGTTTGCTGTTGAGACATTCAGTCTGGTAAGGGTGTGAGAAGTCATAAAACCAAAAAAGAAGAGGGGAGAGCAGGTTATCCATCTCAGAGGAGGAGAAGTAAATGCATGGATAAACATTTCCTGTGATTGAGCCGCAGGGATGTGCAGCGAAAAACTGTGAATTGCACAGCCATGAAAGTACAATTCTCCTTTGGTAACAAACACCATCTGTCAGGAACACTGTTGAGCTTATGAAGAATATAAAGACACCCTCTGCATTTTTTCACACATTCTATAGTTCAGTGGTTAAGCCTGTCTAACGTGAAGCCATCGGCAATGATTGTTTTGTTCTGCCATCCTGTCAAGTACCATAATTATCCAAATATGACAAGACTGAAAGATTGAAGAGTACATTATTGTGCATCTTGTCTCTCCTTGCATACCCTCAAAAAAAGTAGAAACAGCTGGCTGTGGGTTCTGTATGTGTGTGAGTGCAAACTTGACTTTAAGGGATGTAAAATCGAATGCTATTGCAAATCTAGAGCTGCCAGAATTGTGGATTTTGCTTTACATTTAATAACACCACACACACACACACACACACACACACACACACACACACACACACACACACACACACACACACGCGCGTCTGGTTCTTATATCCCCGTGGGGACTTACCATTGACTCCCATTCATATCTAAACCCTAACCCTAACCCTAACCTTAACCCAGACCAAAACAATGCCTAACCCTAAAGAAACTTTTTTGCACTTTTACTTTTTTCAATAACAACAACATGGCCAAGAAGCACTGTTTCCCCCTGTGGGGACCTCATTTTTGGTCCCCACCGTGACGCGAGTCCCCACCTATATAGCACATAGTCAGGTTCAAGTCCCCACTGGTATAGATAAACACGTACACACACACACACACACACACACACACACACACACACACACATTTTTTTTTACAGAAAGGTGAGTCTCTAATGGCACTAGAAGGCCCCAATCAGCAGCTTTTGAATCTAAGTCTGAAGGGCACCAGAGCAAAATCTATGCTCCCCATCCATCAATGACCACTGTTCCACGCTCTCTCTCTCTCACACACATACACATACACATATGCAGTTTTTATTAATAAATTGCTATCCACAGCTGTATTCTTGTGTAGGCCTCTGCAGTAATGTAGTAAATACAAGGTGTGTGTGTGTGTGTGTTATGTCTTTGAATCTGACCTTGACACAATGGTTCATCTTAAACATTTCAGCCTAATAAGGTTATTGGGTTGTTGGTGTGTTTATACCTGAATGTCAAAAGCACAAAGAGAACTTTTTTCCAAAGCCTATAAGGCCGTAAAGGTGTGCGGCAGCTGTTCACCCTGGCAAGGAAAGCACATTCCTAACATGAATGGCTGCTTTTGCAGGATACGGTCAACCTACACTGGTGTTAGTAGGATTACACTGGATCGACCCCAAGCCCACTACAGCCTGCTGTTGCCCTGGAACCAGCACGCACCTGCCTTTCATGTTAGAAAACTTGCAAGAAGATGAGAAGAGCAGAGATTAAGGGTGAAGGGCTGCATGTTGGAGGACTCAAGGTCATAGTTAAAGGTGAAGAAGAGAGAAAAAGGTCTGAGACAGTGAAAACAGTGGACGAGTAATGCCATAAAGCTGTCTGATTTGAGGTTGCAGTACAAGAGGAACAGAGGCATGGAATCACTGCTAAATGAGAATAAAAAAGCTGAGCTCCAGAGAAGATGAATGCAATACAAACCTATGATTCAATCTACCGTGAGAGAGGATGGTTAGGAGGGTGGACGGGGATTTGATGCTTGTATGCCCTGGCAGGCTTAATAGAACCAATCCAACCCTCAATCTTCCCATCCTAGGTCCTGGACTAGATGGGGCCTCTTGGGACTGGCGTGCATCGAGGCTGGCTGGCCAGCAGATGTAGTGGCTGCGTCCCGGTGCGGATATTACCAGTATGACTGCCATTTCCCTTAGCCTTTCATCTGGAGCTCAAGGGGCTGAGAGAGAGTTCCGCAGGGCAGAGTAGGGTTGTAGAAGAAGGAACAAGAGGATCAGAGATGGCTTTGGCTGGGCAGGAAGATGGTCTGGTTTGCGGATAGATGTGGGAGGAGTGCGTCACATTTTCAGTCAGATATGCAGAGTCATCTGTTTGTTGTATCTGACACTGAACAACACAGCATAATTTTCTCAATAGTTGGCTTGATAAAACCATGAATTATTTTGAGAAGTGTCAACATTATTTCTGTGAAAGTAATATGGAGAACACATCTCTTGAAAACAACAACTAAGGGAAATCCTGTAATTAATATGTGCTCAAACACATTTGCAGCAATTAAACTAACAAAATTTCTGTCTATGCTATATTCACCATATCATTATCACATATTTTTTATTTGTGATCAGCTGTGTACCATTTCCCGCTGTCTTCCATCTTCCATTTTTCCTTTCAGTGGGCTGCTTTTTCTCTCCAGCCTGTGCATATTCTGCCCTGTGGTTTTTATAGCACTTGGAGAGCATATTAGCCTGAAAGGCTCCCTAGGCGCATGGTCATCAGAGGAGAATGGTTCTCATTAGCCAGCATCATCATTTCCTTTCTAAGCAGTATCTGTAAGGCCTTTATGATTGAGCCTCTCCAGCACACCTTCGGGAGCCTGGTTGGGAAACACCAAGACTATCTGCGGCAACAGGTTATAAAACCAAAGGAAGTGGTGGAGATTACTGCCCACGGACATGAATAAAATTGCTGCATTGAAATCAGCATTTTGTGTGGTTGCTATGAAGTTTACCAGCAGAGGAACATAGAACGCTACTTAGTCAGTGCCCTGATAGCACAGCCACATAAAAGTCTTAACTGCAGTACCACGGGGGGAACTCTTATTCACGAATACAACATGAAATCCCGACAACATATGCAGGTTTCCAAGCAGTAAATGCCATTTTAAAGATGTTTAAAGATGGTGTCCAGACTCATAAAGTGATCTTTATTGGAAGCTGTAAATTCAGTAGGTATAATTTTGGGTTTATTGTGTGCATGACACCCTGGTACTCCGTCCTTTCCCTCTGACCCCGAGTCAGGTTTGGATTGAGCTTTTGGATTGTCGTAGGACCAACGTTAATCAGTGCTCAATCATTTTTATTGAAATATTTTGTTGCTGGCTCCGCAAACTGACAGACAGACCTACAGCTGACTTTGCGATGGTGCCAATTTATTTCATCTTCTTTATTAACGGCACCACTCAGGTTTCTGTGCTGGGGGTTGTGGAGCAGGTTGGATGGGGGAATGACATGAGTGACCCCCGAGACTATGCTCCCTCGCCTGGAGCCCAACCCTGGCTACTAACACAAAAACTGGCATCCCTGCTGTAACACAACACTGAGCAAATAAAGGCAGACATTCCATTGATATTGAAAAACACAGTAGAAGGATAAGCAGGGATGAGTATGATCCTCTTTGTCTCATCTCAGCGTGGTATGCAGGGGGAAATACAAATTAGGTGAGGGGAGAAGGAAAGAAAGCATGGAGAAGTTGGGTTGGGATTTTCCCACTGAGGAGACGGGAAGGTAATCCTATCTCAGATTCGAACGATGCAAACTTTAGTTTTAAAGCAAAACTACGGTCAGAGTATCAGTTTTAGATGGCAGATGTGCATTAGCATTGCATGAGTTGTCAGATAATGGAGGCTGGTAGCAATGAGCCCAGTTTTGTATCGACTACCTGCAGTGTGTGTTGGTGTGCAGGCTTATGTGTGCATCGCAAAGGCACACATGCAAGACAAGTCACCTCATTAAAGGCCAATCCCACTGACCAGTGGTGAGAGTGACAAAGCCCTTCCCCCTTATCCATAACTAATGTGACAATTAGAGCCGAACCTGGAACAGACGGTTGGGCCTGAGGGCTGGGAGGGGGTCGAACTCTCACTTTAGCTGATTACAGATCCGATCTGAAGGCCCAGTGACAGCACACACAGCTCTAAGTAATTTGATTCTAAAGCTGCAGTCAGTTATGCAACCAAGAGTTTACATCAAAGTATTTGACTCACCCCCACAAAATCAAACATTTATAACATCATAGCACAATGTTTTTTTGTTTTTTTTCTTACCCACACAGAATTCAGAGAACACTTTGAAGTCGAGAAGGCAAGTATCACTTAGATCAGTTTAATTCAGAGGAGGCCGGTCACATAAAGCAACACAAGGCTGCATTCTATTCTCTCCATTTTACTTTTATGTCTGCAGTGTTGCTGCTATTCTGTCACTGAAGAGGTAGCACATTAATGGCAGTTTATGCACACCAAATCTTCTTTTCCCATTTCTGCCCATACAGCTCTTAGTGTCACTTTAACATTAGTAGCAAACACTGAAGTGTTGAATAAAAAGTCACGTCCATAAGTTTTCAGACACCACAATGAATCTCAAATGAGGCAATTAAGATGTGATTGAAGTGTAGACTGTTGGCTTAAATCCAAGGGGTTTAGCCAAAATATTGCATTATCCGTTTAGGAATTACAGCCATTTTCTACATAGTGCCTCCATTTTCACAGGCCCCAAAATAATTGGACAATTAACTGATAAGCAGTTTCATGATCAGGTGTTGCTGAATTTGCACTTGATAGCTGCTCATGGGAACCCTCAATATGTGGTCTGAAGAGGTGAGATGCAAATAAAGTGGACCTTCATCAGGCTGAGAAAAGTAAACATGTCTATCCAAGAGACAGTAAAACTATTAGGAGTGACCAAAGTAACTAGTTGCTCCAGTCTTAAAAAGAAGGAATTTATGAGTGAGCTCAGCAACACCAAAAGGCCTGGAAGATCAGAGGGAAAGTAAATTGTAGAATTCTTTCCTTGGTGATGAAAAGCCCCTTCACATAATATAACCAAATAAAGAACACAAACCGCTGGTAACACTCAAGAACAGAAAGGTCAGATTACAGTTTAGATACGAACCAGTTCTAGAACAAGATTCTTTTGACAGACGAAACCAAGTTGAACTTGTACCAGAAGGGTGGAAAGAGAAAAGTAGGAAAAAAAGGAAAGGCTCAAGATCCAAAGCATACCACATAATCTGTCGGACACGGTGGAGACAGTGTCATTGCATTGGCATGTATGGCTGCCAGTGGAACGGGGTTGCTGGTATTTATCAGTGATCGGAGCGCTGATAGAAGTAACAGGATAAATTGTGAAGTGTACGGAGCAATACTTTCCGCTCAGATTAGGGCAAAGGCTGCAGAACTGATAGGACAGTTATTCACGGTACATATGGATAATGGCCCAAAACATACCACAAAGAAGCTATCCAAGAGCTTGCTTCTTATGTGGGCATTCTGCAAAGAGTGATCCCAAATGCAGCACAGAGAGTCAGGGGAAGGTTTGAAAGGCTTATTGCAAAACTTAGGTCTTAAAAGGTGAATGATGGCTGATGGAGAGCAGGGAGCTGGAGAGCACCAAAGGCTGGAAGCAGGCAGAGCAGAGTGAGCAGTCTTTGGGGAGAAGAGTTAGTGATCCAGCGGCTGAGCTGGCAGGGAGGGGAGGAATCTGGGAATGGAGGCGCAGAGTGAGCAGGCAGGCTGGGGCTCGGAGGTGAGTGTGGTCAGTGGAGAGGGTGAACAGGCTGACTGTGGGCTTGGAAGCGAGCGTGGCTGAAGACAGGAATGGACAGACAGAGAGATGGGTGGGTTGAGCATGTGGACTGGCAGGCAAGAGTGAATCTGAGGCATCAAGAAAAATACTGTTCGCAAGAGCAAAACACGAAGAACTGAGCACAGAGCTAGAATAAAAGGCCCGAGAACATTGCTACCACTGTGGGTAACGGAACAATGTGGCGAAGACTAAAAGGGGAAGCAGGGGTAGATATACTGCAGAAGCCTGTGAAGTAATGGAGCGCAGGTGTGCCAGCTGCAGATTGCTCAGGACGGGGAACAGTGTCAGTCCCACGAACATACATGTAAACAGAGACAAACATGGAACCACTGGAGATATGGAGGAAATGGAAAACGGAAACACTGGGAAAAACACAGTAGTCATTGTAAAGACCATAAGATGTCAAGGCAAGGAAATTGTACATGCTTTTCACTTACTGAAGACAAAACTAAAGGCAGAGAGAGCCACTATCTAGTGGTAACTGAATTCAGTTGAAGCCTCAGTAAACATTTAAAATGTCATATTTGGTGATGTCTGTGAATTCCAGACCACAGACAGTCATTGTCTGAAAAGGATTTGCTTCCGAGTATTAAAAATAATCCCTGTATTTATAGCTATGTTAGTTTGTCCAATTATTTTGAGCCTGTGAAAATGGTGGGACTTTGTAAAAAATAAAAAATACTGTAATTCAATGCAGTGTTTTTGTTAAATCCCTTCAATTAAAGCTGGAAGTCAGCACTTCAATCACATCTCAACTGTTTTATTTCAAATCCATTGCAGTGGTGCATAGAGGTAAAAATATGAAAATTGTGTCACTGTCTGAAAACGTATTGACTCAGCTGTATTAGATTCTCAATTCTTCAGGCAAGCTCTCTCTGTACGATAGAGAATATATATTTTTCACAAGCAACATTTTGACTCTGATTAATCATTATCAAATATGACTCCCTTCTATTCAGGTAGCTGCATTCAAGGTTCTGATGTTGTGCATTCAGCAAGGCTTACTGAGATGCCTAAACTGAACAGAACCACAGTCGATGTCATTAGCAACATGTATATTATGCTACACATACCAAAATGTGTGGCATGAAAAGGTTCTGTCTCAGAAGGAGGAACAGGTGAAATCATTCATCTCAAGCCTTCTGTACCAAATGACTGTTTCCAGTCAGGGAAATGTGTCGGAAGACACACAATGACAGCGTCTCTTGTGTGACACCTGATGTGCACATCTTCTCAACTATAATGGATGGTGATGAAGTGTGTGCATGCATGTGTGTGAAAGCGAAAGAGAGAGCGGAAGAATATGAATGTGAGTTTATTTCTGCATCCTTCACGCTCGTCTGTCTACAAGGACAACCCGACACCTGCCAATGCAATGAGGCATCTGGTGTTTGAGTGCACACAGGTGTAGCGTGTGTTCTGATGTTGTGGATAGCGATGTGTGTTTGCACCTGTGTCTGAGACAGAAGAGCTGTACTGAGCCTTTAACCTCATTCTAAGATAGAGTATGTTTTCTTCTTAAGATTCCATTTTATCTTGAGAATCTGTCACATTGACTGGTGGAGGTCACTGTCCTCCCAGGGCCCCATGTGCCGATTTGTTTCTGTGTATATGTGTTTGTGTGTGTGTAAAGAGTGTAAATTTTAATCTTGCCAAGGAGCTTAATAGTCTAAGACTGCCAAGAATCGCATTGGACAGATTCCTTTGCACCAATTCTTGCTCTGGAGTTGCCATGCTGCCATGCCCGTTGCTAGGTTAGCTGTAGGCTAAGATGTGTACCCCACTGGTGCCCCACTATTTTGGGCCCTTTAACCCCTTGGGAGACCTGCCTTAGACTCCTGTACCAGTCCCGGTTAACTAAACAGGTTGCCTGTGAACCAGAGGGACCGTTCTCCGAGGTGTGTGTGTGTGTGTGTGTGTGTGTGTGTGTGTGTGTGTGTGTGTGTGTGTGTGTGTGTGTGTGTGTGTGTGTGTGTGTGTGTGTGTGTGTGTGTGTGTGTGTGTGTGTGTGTGTGTCAGTGGGTTACTTAGAAAACAAAATAGAGAGATTAGTTTGATGGGGTGAGGAGCCCCTGCCTGACATGCCACATAAAGAGTAAGTCGTGGACAAAAACAGCACAAAGATGGACGGCCAGTAATGAACTGTGTGAATTCATCCTCCCCTCCTCTACACCCGCCGCCGTTAGCCCTCTTTGTAAGACAGTGTGTGTGAAAAGAGATAAGAAAACGTTGTGTGAGGGCTTGGGAAGGTAAATGCCCATGTGAGACAGTGAAAGAGAGGCCTTAAGAAACACTGTGACCCACACAGTTTTAGCATTCTGCTGCTGTAGCAAACAGTGTCAGGATACCCGTGATCCATAGCCACCAAGAGGAGCATCAGTCTTTTATTGGTGTCCAGGGGTCTGATTGGAGGCAGACTGATAGCTCATAGTAATGCTGGCTTTTCCCAAGAATGAAACAAGACTTGTACATTCCACTAGGTGTAAGGGGCTTGGCATGCATGCAATGAAGCGGTGTTAACAATGTTGCAGCCAAGGAGTAACAATGGTCTTTGAATGGATGTGTGCCTTAGGGGGAAACTTAAACCATATGTAGCCATGTGTGAAAAAATGATTACGTCCCATGAAACTTTTTCAACATATTTGAACCAAAATAGAAACACTTGATCCTCTTTGAAACAGTGCCTACAGTTAGAGGCAGTGTGCTTGTAAAATGCCACAAGGGAAATTAACTATTTCCATCTTTTATTCAACAAAACAACATCAATAGATGAAATTGTCCACTTGTGTAAAAAAAAAAAAGTCTCAGAAGCTAGAATTGCCCCCTTAAGCAGAAATAATATCTTGTAAGTGTTTTGTTTATTTCTGCACCTGTTTCTGACATAAGCTTGCTGAAATTTTAAACCACTCTTCCATGCAAAGTTCCGTCAGTTACAAGATTTTTAAGGATTTCTTGCAGAAAGTGCGTGTTTCAAACCACACCATAACATTTCAGCGGGATTTTAAAATGGGCTTTTTTACTTTACTTGACCATTCTCTTTGAGTCATCCCTTGGCTTTGGATCACTATCCACTGTAGGTTTATCATCAAATTTTGAACAGATGATCTTGCATTATCTTCAAGCACGGTTTGATATGATTCAGAATTCATAGCTGAATCCATGACTCCAAGCAGCCCCAAACCATAATACTTCCACCACCATGCTTCACAGGTGTTATGGGGTTCTTCTTAAAACCTTGCCTCCCTTGCAGGCCAAATTTATGACTCTCATTGTAGTCAAACCCACTTGGACAACAGTTGTTATTTGCAGAACCTGTGGGGAAATTTGTTCTTGTAGATTTCTCTTTACATCAAAATATCACTCTCGGGCTGAATGGGCTAGACAAATTTCCTGTCATTTAAAATCTTTTCCACTTTCAAATGGTTTTCCTTCCATTAATATGGAGATTATTATTAAGCCATTTGCCAGACTCATAGGTGTTTCCCACCTTTGTTTGAAAAGCACTGGTGTGGTCTTTAGATCTTGGCATGTGTCACCACACACTTCTATAACAAAGACAACACCAGATACTGTATGTCACAGATTTAAATAGGACCCACCACTCCCGACAAAGGAGGCTCTAATCATTCACACCTAACCTTTTCTTTAATGCATTTGGATAATGGAAATAATGCAAGAATGTCAAGTTCATGTGCTGTTTATTCAAGAATACTGTCTTTATCTATGGGCACTGTCTTCTAAGATGAAAATGTTTGCTTGTTTTGATATGTTGACAGAATTTACAATTTCCGTTGGATGTGCCTATTTTTTCCAACGACTGTATCAGTGTTGTAGAACTTAATACAGTTGAGCCCCTTAGGAGGACCAGCAAACAACTTATCTACCAAGTGGTATACAGTAAGCTTAGAAGAACAGCATGGTAAAATCCACAGTTCTAAAACTTTAAAAATGTCTGAAATAAATACAAAAACAGGCTAGCGGAACATTTTACCATTTCTATGGCTCTTTTGTCTCTTCTCTTGGGGACCAGAGAGCCTCTTGTCCTTAAAGAGAGAGATGCCAGGTACTAAATAACTGGCAAAGGTTACGCATCAAGTTGGATCTGACGAGAATGCTCTGTCCCTGTTAATGACAGAGACTAATGGTCCAAATCATTTTTCCTTACTTCACTGCATTTGAAAAACGGCGAGCTGGCACCCACGCTTCGAAGACATAATGGCTATTGCAGAAAGGTCTTGTTTTACAGCAAATAAGGATTGATCTAGAAAATCAACAGTGTCATTATTTAGCCGCTTGGCAGGCCTGTTGGAGGATTGCACCGTTGAATAAACTGCGCTTCTGTTGTCTCTGATGCATGCTCACATGTAAGGAACTTGAACCAAGTACACACTATGAGGCGAGCCAATCACCTTATCGTCTGTAATTCAGACAGCATGCCTGTGTGTGCATGCGTGTGCACGTGCACCATTAGCAGCGTAAATCTTTTTGCGTGTGTGCATACTTACATTTATGTGTCTGACTGTGCAAGTAGTAAAATCTGTGTCAGAGGTCGCCTCTGTTAATGAAACTTTGCCATGAGGCACATCCAGTGGCCTTGTCAAAACCCAGACCCATGAGCTGCTTTACAGCCCCACCCCCTGCATCCGCCTCCCATCAACTGCTTAGCAGGGAGAAGAGCTGCAAGGTCAAGGCAGGGGTGTGAGCCAAGAGCAAAGAGAACAGTGAGAATAAGAGAGAGGAGAAGCATGTCACAGACCTCCACCCGCCTCCACCGCACTCCCTCAATGTGACATAAATCAATCCTCCACCTTCTGACTGTCTTTATAATTGTCCAGAGCAGGCAGAGGAGTGACAAATGAAACAGGTGCTTTAAAGGTCATTATATACAGATGCTCTATTTATCTGTGTAACTACCTTGCAGGGCTTAGTTATACCGTAAAACATGAGGTTACACTGTAAATAGATTGAATTGCTCTCAGACAATTCTGTGTGAATTTTAATTCAGTGAAACGGGAAACAACTGAACACAACTGCATTAATATGTATTAATGTTTGTGCCCGTCTGTGCTTGGAAAGGAAAAAGCTTCCTTGTCACCTTGATATCAAATAGTGTAACAACTTGCTAAGCCCCGGTACTCAGTAGCACCATTCCTCACTGGATTACAGCTCTGCAACTATTGGTTGAGCCAGGAGTCCTATGCAGGCATGCTCAACACACACAAATGCACACACAGTCACAGGCATAGCAAACACATACATGGATCTGAGTTTCCAGGGTTAACTGATTGGATTTGTGTCTTGATGGACCCTGTGCCCTATTTCCCCCATTACTGCTCCACTGTACGACTAAGCAAATAGTTGTGCATCCCTGTGTTCTGCGAGCATTCGTGACGTCTGTGTGAGTAGACTACTATATGCATGACGCCCTGAGTAAAAGAGAGACTAAATCTTATCAGTGGAAGACAGAAAGAGAATTGTTTGCTTCTTCCCTTAGGTTTGAGGATTTAAACTGTGAGGCAGCAGTGACTGTGTGCTGGAGAACCAAAAGAAACAGAGAAGTAGCAGTAGCGGAATGACATGGTTACCCAGAGAACCATCATGCAATTTTCTGTCAGACTTTTTCCAAAGAAATGGTGGCCAAATCATTTGTTATTCCTCCCACTCACCTCCCAACCTTTATTCCTCTGGTCCTCTCCCCCTCCCCTCACCTCCCTCCTCCCTCTTGGCTTGAGCCTGAGGTCCACCCCTTCCTCATTGCTTCAGCCCGGCTTGTTAGAAGCAGCTGTTGTTCCTCTTTGGCCAGTGGGAAATGGAGGCTCCTCCAAACACACAAGCTACCCATCTGGAGAGGCATTAGTGGCAAAGGACACTGTGAACCATTTCTCACACGCTGGGCCAATGCAAAGGTCAACAAGTCTCTAAACTGTATGTGTAGTTCCGAAGGCTACTAACACAGTCATTATATATCAGAGTGGAAGTTGACTGGTCAGATGTACATTTTCTGTCTCCCTCTCAATGACCCAGTTCACCGCAAGCATTAATGACGAATGAAAGCTACCGCAGCCCATTTGTTATTCTAGTCTAGGGCACACACACACACACACACATACGTTTATACACAAATTCAAACACTGTTTGTGCTCCTCTGTGTCACCGTTTGTTGCCTATTATAAGACTTTTTTTAGAAATTAAATCACATTTGTCTTTTACTGATGGAGAACATATGACATTGACTGTTGTTGTGATGGGAGAAGCATGACGATGTGCCATCGCAGAGCCTTCAAGTCGCCTGAGGTGATTGATTCCATCTGTCTTGATACGAGTGACGTTGGATATTCATCCTCCTCATATTGAAAAGCTGAACTAACTGTTTTCCCTCTATGTCATCTTTCACTCCCTCCCGCCCTCTGTTTTTCTGTCTTGCTTGTTCTCCCTTCTTTTCCCCCCCACCATATTTGGGGGATTTACACATGAGCCAGCTTATGAAGCACGGCTTATCTGCTAACATTGTCTCATTATGACAACAACATCACATTCCATTATCCTCCTTCCCTCCTAGTTTTTTTTTTCTTCCATATCTGTGTGCCTCAAGTTGTTGCTCGCTTTCAGGAACTTGAATATTCTCAAGTTTCTACTGATTCTACCGTTCTACCTCAATTAAATCCTTCTTGAATTATTGAAGGATGATATACCTTATATGTTGTCATATAACATTTCTCCATGATGTGATATTATTTCTTACAGTATAGACTACTTTTACCAGACCCATGTTTTTCTTAAATGTTAGACCAGATATAGGTTGTGTCACAAACATATACTTTACACCAACCTGAAAAAGTTGTAGGATTTCTCTACATGTTGTAAAATGTTAGTCATTAACCTTCCAAATTAAATGCTATACATTTTGTAATGTTGGAAGTGAATTTCTCCTAGACAAATATGAAACAGTGTATTGGGTAATGTAATATAATATCATCATCATCATCATCATCATCATCATCATCCTTTACACCAAGTGGTGTGTAGGGCAGCAACAAAGTTCCTCCACTTCTGCCTGTCCTGGGCCAGCCTTGTCAATGAACTCCAAGAGTGCTGCATGGCCTCCATCTCACCCTCTACTGTTCTTCTCCATGTTGTTCTTGGTCTTCCTCTCTTTCTTTTGCCACCTGGGGTCCAGTGCAGTGCTGTTCTTGTGACTGACTGTGGGTCTTTACGGAGTGTGTGTCCAATCCATTTCCATCGTCGCCTTGTGATGATGGTGCCCATGTCTTGTTGTTGGCATTTCCTTAGCAGTTCTTCATTGGAAATCTTTTCGGGCCAAAATATTCTTTGAATTCGCCGGAGACATGTGGTGTGGAAGGATCGAAGCTTGAAAAGATCTGCTTCCGTCATTCTCCAGCATTCTGCTCCATACAGCAGTGTTGATGCAACGCAGCTCTGGTATAGTTTCAGCTTGGTGTTTGTGTTGTACTGAGTTGATCTCAGTTTGATTATATTATTAATATATGAGTCATGAAATGTAAAAAAAATATGAAATTATACTGCATCTACATGATTAATTTTGGAGCACTTTTTTGTCTGGACCTTTTCTGTACCCATTTCAGGCGTGACCTAAAACCACTGCCTGTTTTGCCAACAATGAATTACTTTAAATTAATTTCTAAGACGCATTGCTGTAGTTCCAGGCATTTTAAGCAATCCAGCTACTACTGCAAAACTGATCCAGCCAGCCATCTATTTTGGCCACTTATTTTGGGTTCAGGTCACACACATGCACATAAAGCAGAGCAGCCCAGGTGTACTTTTCCCCAGCCATCCCCTGCAGCTCGCTATGAAGGATGCTGGAACATTCTCTAGTTAGGACACACAATTATGCTCAATCTGTCTGATACCCTGGTCAAATGAGCTCATAATGCTTTTTTTTTTAACTACCCTTCTAAAACATCCCTGGTTAAAGGATAAGTTTAGTGGGTATTGACTCTCCTTGTAACTTTTATTGCACCCAATTTTCCTTCACTTCAAAGTTCGCAAAGCAACACTTTGCATTCCTGAATACTTACCTTGTATGAAAAAAGACACTTTAACTAGTTGGCAGCACTGTTCTCTGCGGTGTAATTGATTGTTCTGGCAAGGACCTGCTCCATTAATTAGCCAGTTGGTTAGCCTGCAGCAGAGCAGTATTGGTGTTGTGTTGGCCCATTCAAATGCTGCTTTCTGACATCTCCCTGATGAGATGCAGCCCATTTCCATTGAAACAATAACGGCAATCTGATTTGGGATAAATGATGTCTTTGTCTATTGTCTACTGGAACAACAAAAACCATTGGCACGGGAAACACTTCTCTCTCTAGAGCTCTGCCCAACCCTATTCACACATGCATGCTTACAAACCCAAGAGCACAGAGTGGGATGGGTTGATGTGTAGTACTTCAACTGAAGAACGTATTTTTAGAAATACAAAGAAAGGAAGAATTCATAGTAAATGACAGCTCAAGAGGGGCAATAAATTTTTCTCTTTTATGTCGGCGTAGAAGTGATTTAGTGAGGTTTTTAAAACTCCTCAGTGATGTGCTATAAATTTCAGGGTTTTATATGGGTGTAATATCTGATAACTTATCACACATAGCTGTCAGGTTGTTTGACAGTCAAGTCATTGCAACAGGGAAGGCTGTAACTGTATTTAATTAGACACCTGAACTCTAGGCAGATCAGTTTATGCACACAGCAGTGGGAATCATGGCAAATTTGGCCCGTTTTTATGGCTGTGACAGTTTATAGAAACATTTTGACTTTAGGCTTTGGCACTGTCAGAGCTCTGATAACTAGCATACCGCCTATCACACCACACACAGCCATTCTATCCTTACCTCCCTGTCTTTGTTTGTTTCTCTCTATATCCTGTGGAATTATGATCCTGTCCTCCTCTATACACTCACACAAGGTTTGCAGAGCCTCTGAGTTCTGCTCATGGATTAGAACTACATGTTTGATACTTGTAGTGTCCTAAATATGCAGGTTAACTGAAATTTAATTCCTATCTGAGAGCACCTGCTGTTCTGGGGGAGTTAATCTGCTTCTAATTCATTGATGTACTTAGCTGGCCCGGGTTGGGTCAGACTGGGATCTATGAAAAGGAGCGGAAAGAAGGATGGGTAATGAGCAGCAGGAATCTATTTCCTTTTGATTTAAGACACACCAACACATTTCACCACCCAAAGAGAAAGAGAGAAGCGGTGTGATGATATATTGATAGAGGCTGAGGAAAGCTAATATTTCAACCTATCCAAGCAGTAAAGTCTGAGTGCTTGCGTGTGTAGCTTTACATATATGTTTGGTGGGGGAGGGTCTACTAGAAAATGGGTGCTTAATGTCTGCCTTACCTTTATCACCCTAATTCATATCTGATTGATATGTGTATGACGATAAATGTGGGAGATACGTTTTTATTATACAGTATATCTGTTGGCCAGAACAAAATGCACAATATACAATCACACTAGTTTAATGTATGTAAGCCAACATTTGAATTGGTAGCTGAACAGTAACACAGAGCAGCTGTAAACGCATTTGTAAACATTTTGAAGCACTCTTGACAGTAAATTATGGGCGCTTTCAACTGAAACAGCCACAGCTGTGCGTCTTCTGATGTACATATGAACTCACTTTAACTGTACCAGACATAATCGTGCACCATTTTTATGTCTGATTGTTTTTGAAAAGGCTTGAAAAGAGATGATGGGAAAAGTGATTGGATGATGATGAGCCCCTAATATACAATTTTACAAGCCCAACGGAACATTAAATCAGATTACTATGATTACAGTGGAGAGTTAAATTATTTATCTGACTGTTTTTTTTTTTCTCTTCCCTTCTCTGTCTGTCTGTCTGTTCGTTTTTGTGTCTCACAGTACATAAAGAAGCCTCCAGTGAAGGAAAGCCAATTGGGAGACAGCCTGGAGGTAAAAGCCCACAAGAGAACCCCTCTAAGCCCCCCTCGGTGAGGGTGATAGGGGGCTCGCCATCTGCCAGCTGGGCGCGACCCTGGAGCCTCGCGCTGCTTCTTTCTGGACTTTGCTCGCAGTGGATCCTGTTCTGATGCCAGCAGCGTCCGTGAATCGACCCTCACCCATGACCCTTTAGGAACCTACATGCACACAGACATTCATACCATTTACATATCACAAATACAATCCTTACTCCTGTCCTCAGCCTACATGGATGGACGGTAATGAAGGAACAGTACAAATGGAGAGCAGGGCAGGGCGTGGACAGCGTTCTAGGAGACTGTAGATGGGGGGCTATTGCAGGACCCTGTCGTCCTGCGGCATCACCAGTGTGGGTGTTTGCACAAGCTGATTCCGTGTACGCTCATCTTTAAAGATTAAGCTTGCTGTTTCCACTACGCCGTTTGGCAGGTTTGTGTGTGCAGACACAAATAAAGCCATGCAGCACCTTGCTTCACTCACACAAACGCAGCCCTTGTGATTCAGAATGGGACTGCAGCTTTTTGATTTTACTTAAGAACACTTACAAATATAAACAATCACTTACATGCATTTTACATACACCAGAACAGCTGTCTTCTTTTTCTGCTGCTGGTTTTTACTTATCTGCTCAAGCTCCAAACCTCATCACTGCATTGCACCATTTGCCAGCCAGGCAGAAGAATTCAGCTCATTTGAAAACTCAGCTCATTTCTTTTTGAGGATTAAGGAATGCATGATAGACTGATAGATCAGTCCCAGGTGCCTGGCCCAGAACAGCAGATTTGATATACTCTAATGACTGTGTACCTTGGCAGGGATTAGAATGTAATGAGTTCACAGGTACAGCACAGGCACACTTGCACGGCTGAACATATTGTGCAGATAAACTAGGTGTGTATAGTATGTAATTGTATATAGGTGGAAAAGATTTGAGGGAGAGTATGAGGTTCTGATCCTGAAGAAGCTCCTATCTGATTGAGCTGACTGGGTTTTTCTTTTTCTTTTTGTTAACTATGAATGGGCTATGCTTCTCTGCTCCATACTACACAGAAAACAATGCAAAAAAAAAAAAGCAACTAAAGAGTTTCAGTGTCTGTCACAAATAACGCAGGAATGTATATTATTTTCCAACTCAAGCCCATGACATAAATGGACAATTTTGGACATTTGAACAAAGTCTGTACATTGTTGATTTTACTAATGTTTCTTGTGCATCCAGTTTTGTGTGTTTGCTCGTTGACTTGCACATTAATGCATGTATGAACTACAAACTTGTCAAATTATCATGACAGAATCGGGTCCTTCTGCAGAAAGCCAAACTAACAACATATTTTTTAAAACGTCCCCCATCATTTTTCACTGATGGCATGACGTTGAGTTTTGCCATTCTCTTCTAAATGATGGTTTGGAAATTGAAAAGAAGAGGAAGGCTGTCAGATTCAAAAGCAATTTAACTCACGAAAAAACTCATATTCAAACTTTGACAATGCTTTCGTGCATCCATTGTTTGATCCAGTACAGTGGTAGCCATTGTTTCAGTCCGTATTCTTGAATTTATCGTGCATTTTATCCTGTATTGGACTAAAAAAATCCCAAATAAGCTTGGAATACCAACAGTTAAAAAGCTAAATCTTATGTGCTTTAAATGGTTCCACATGAGAATGAAGCAAAAGGGAAACTCAACAAAAAAATCAGTTACTTCTACAATAACATCCTCTGTATACTAGTTGTATTTCTTGTATAGAGAAGGGTGTTATATCTACTGGTACTTGCACAGATGAGTACCTGTGTGAATGGGGATGATGAATGTATGGTCAGCGCTATGCAAAGACAGTATAAAAGCTGGCTATGCCCTTACAGTATACAGTATTTAAGCTAAACACGTCTATAGACTACATTCATATGCGTACAATTACACTTTAAAGCCCTGCAATTAATGGAAAGTGGACATGACCACAGCAATGTAAGATTTTGGCAGTTTAAAAGTGCCACCTTTTGTGTTCTGTAACCACATTTGTTTGTTTTCCTCCATATATGTGTTCTTCCAGACCAGCGTTCAATGCACCCACTGATCTCTTACAGTCCTATACCCTCGCATGTGTATAAATGTACATATTTTACATCACTTGCCGTTTGTTCTGTGTCTCATTTTGTCTCTGTTTTGTATCGGTATGATACAGTGTAGTTGAGTTCTATTAAAAGTGCTCTGCTCTTTTGTTCACATTGGTATCCCCTCCTTAAGGAATACCAGTCACAAGTAATACAGATTTTCTTAGAAACAATATTTACTGAAGGCTCTACACACCCCTGGGACTTTCACACCGTTGCTTTTAGTTGTTATTCCTGATTAGTTCTCAGGATTATGTGTGCTTGTGCAGACCATGCTTGATTGGCATTTCCTTTCACTTCCATATTGTGCCTGTTAGGGCAGAACATCTGTTTGTTCTGTTGGTATGTTTCGTAATTTTCAGAATAGCTCCACCCATCTCCAACAGAATCTGGCTAATAAGTGCAAACACCTGTGTGCATGAGTAGTCTCTTCAATATTTCATGTTGGCACCACTCACATTTCCCCTGTCCTCAATAAAGAATATTACATAGTGATGTGGCCACATTTGCACCAGATACTACCACAAGTTGACAGTGATGATTTTGAGTCGTTGAACTGATGATATTATCCTGTCTGTGCACCAAGTACTGAGGCAGAGGCAGCAGAGGGTTAACTTGCAGCCCCAAAACTGTGATCATACTTGCTCATGGTCAGCAGTGAGGAGGGTTGAGTTATGAGGGCATAGGCAGGGCAAGCTGTCTCAGTCTGACCTTCTCTGTTTGCATCTAGGAAGCCTTTTGCTAAACTTATCGGTCTGTGTTTGCACCAGGAATAGAGGCAACCGGGGTGTGAGAGTGCACAAGACGTGAATAGGTTTGGCACCGGAAAGCCAGTCATGATGACAGGCACATCGACTGTAACAGTTGACTCGCACCGCTGATGTGGCTGACCTGTTGGCCACTCCTGAAGGAGGACTTTGCCTATTCATAGAGTTTAATTTCCCTGAATTTGTACTCTCTGCTACAGGTTTTGTCCTCAGCTTAGAAATCACAAGGCGAGCATGTGGCGTACAAAAACTGTCTTTAGCAATGTTGTGCACAGTACTGCATCCCACGCTGAGCTCAAATAATGTGAGGATATGGTTTAAATCAAGTGTATGTCAAGCGTTACTGCTTTTTTAGGAGCTATTTTAGCATAGCTAACTATAGCCAGATTAGTCACATACACATGCAATGAGACTGAAGCAAAACTATTTGGAAGTAATGTTTATAATTGGTCCTCAGAGTAACACTGGTCTCTTTTCCTCCGTGCAGTTA
Organism: Acanthochromis polyacanthus; assembly: GCF_021347895.1. Classification (NCBI taxonomy): domain Eukaryota; kingdom Metazoa; phylum Chordata; class Actinopteri; family Pomacentridae; genus Acanthochromis; species Acanthochromis polyacanthus. The sequence continues at coordinate 25,848,333 of NC_067121.1, forward strand.
TTATAAAAGTATTCGATGGCAATGTATCAGGCGACAGTGGCCCTCCAAGTCTCACCACACCTCCCACTGTTTTAGCCATCAGCCTGGGAGCACATAACTAATAGCACTTTCCTGGCAAAAGCACACAGTGTCACAATGGACGAAAAAATCATCACAGATACACACCAGTGATCTCATTCACACACCCTGTCTCACAGTTGTACAGTTCCAATTGCACGCACACTGTATTTGATCCTCAGAGTCTATTTCATGCTTGTTGCTGTGAGTGTCTTGCTGGCTGCAGAGCACAGAGGAGAGTACCCAGTCTGAGGATATTGTGCTGCTTCTTTGCCTGAGGTGTAATTGGGCTGTATTGGTCTGCCTGGCAAACCCAAAGCTGTCTGCCATCCTTAAATAATTTTCCAGTGACTGATGAGGAAAGCCATGGATGGCTTTAAAATATGGACAATAATGGGAGCAAGCTCAGAAACTGAAATTGAGTTAGCCTGAAAAGGACTTTGAACTCCTGCTTTTGTTCTTAAGTTAACGTTATAAAGACGGTGTGATGTCTTTAAAAGGGAGCATGGATGATTCAGTGCATTATACTCTAGGTATAGACACACACGTTACAAGAAACGGTGTGGTCACTGAGTGTAACTGAGAGTTCAGGGGACCTGAGGTCACAGCTGCTCAGCTGTCTGTCTGGGCTATTTTAAACAGTAGCACACATCAGCGCTTCTGTCCCACTGGCTTGGCCAAGTCCACACCTAAACATCCTCACACAGTCGCACACAGACCTTTGCTGCCTTAGTAAGGAGTAGATCTAACACAAATTCACACAGTCAGAGATGAACCACAGTTACATCACACACTGCGAGCACGGAGTTAAAATGCATAAGTTCGTTTTCCAGCAGATGTTCCCTGAAGTCTGCCTGATTGTGCAATAGCAGGGTGACAGTGGAGTAACCCCACCCCCTTCCCCAGATTGTCTTACCTTTGCAGCAAGGGGATCAGAGTGACAAGCTCAAACTGGATGAAGGAAGGAGGAAAGCACTGGAAATAGCTTTTCGAAGATGGACAATTGGGTGAGGCGGAGGGGAGTCAAAGGGGGACCTGCGGCTCCTGTTAACCACAGCTCTCCTTCTTGACTTTCAGCCATCAACTGTATCCATTTCCTTCTGCTCAGAGCTCCCTCTGCTCTCACAAGAGTCTAACACATCCTGTCACTGCCAGTTGTCAGTCTGTCACTTTGCTCCAACGGCCAATGAGCATTTTGATCGGTGAGTTCTTGAGGCTGTCTAACTGAGTCCAATTAAACACATTTTCAACATGATAAAGCATAAAGAGGATCAGCATCACTGACAGAGATCAAATCTGCAACAAGGACACAAGAACTTCAGCTTTATTCCATCTATCCACTGATTGGCCTCACTTGTCAGCTGCGTTTCCCATCATGCACTGTTCTGCTGGCAGAGAACAGGAAAACAGCATTAGGTGATGCTAATCCTTCTGGCAGTTACAGTGAGGTTGTTGTCGTTCTCTGTCAGGACAATTTATAGTGATTTGTTTCTAACCAAAGAAATGCTATAAAGACCAATATGATTGTACCAAGCATTCACGCATGCCAAGAATGGTACAAGTTTAAGTCTTGGGGCAACCTGATGGCCGAGTGTTTGGTGTACATACATCAACAGCCTTGAATAATTTGCTCTGTGTTGTTCCTCTGCTCTCTATCCCACATTTCCTGTCCTTCTTTTCACTGTCCCTTTAAAAAAAATAAAGACAAAAATGCCCCAAAATAAATCTCTAAATGAAAAGAAAAGAAGTCGTCCTCCACTCAGTGGATTGCTCCCTCTGGCAAGTCATTCTGGATGTGTATGAACAGCATATGAACAGTCACTCAGTTGTGCAATAATTTGAGATCCCCCAACAATCCCGACTTATTCTTCCTGTTATGAAAGAAAAATAAAGGCTGACTCGAACCACCACACCACAGGCCAGAACACCGGGCAGCTGGCTTAGACACTCCCAGCCACTCACAGAGGGGACTCACAGGTGTAGAGGTTTTGCTGCCCACGATGCTGTCAAAATCCTACGATGGAAGGTTGGTAAGAGGTCAGCTAGACTTCTGAGCACACATCCTGATCATCTCTCAAACTGATGAGAGCAAAGACAGAGAGCATCTTGAATGGAACAAGAAGTTAAACATGTCATAATTCTTCATAATTTAATACTTCTTTATTCTCAATATAAATGGGCACACAGCTTTAGCTGGTAATTCAGCAAATAGAGTTTGCTTTGAGAGAATAATTGTGTGAATTGCTCATTTTTCAGTCTTACTGCTTATTGGAATATATGGAGAAAAGGGCAAAAATAAACCAGCTGCTATTACTACATTAGTTTGTCATTTGAAACCTGTGGTTAAATACTGAATTGTGTCTAAGCAAAGAATTTAAATTGCATCTGTACAGATTTTGCAAAATTGAATCTAATGAGGGTTGTATATATTCCAGATATGAAGAATAATAAAATTTATTTGCATAGAACCTTTCATACACAAAATGCTTAAAAAATGTAAATGCAAAACATTTTCAGGGAAATTAAACCCAATTTTTGAAAAGGGCCTGAACATCCTTTCTTCTGCTGGTTAACCAAGAGAGTTTTGCATGGCTGTACTCTGTCATCTGCACCAGTAATAAACTGTAGTTGTCTGCTCTGTTTGAAAGCAATTCTGCATTCTTCTATCTTCCTGCTAAATACAGAATTCCCCTTTTACAGCTGCATCTGCTTCGGATTTTTAGCTCATGTTATGTTTTAAATTATGCATTTCATCCTGTTACATGGCAATAAAACATTGGTTGTTTGTTGAAGTGTGTTGAATTCTCATCGTGATTCTGGAAAGTAATGTTGGATAGAATAATAAGGGTAATTTAGCTATTTTTTTTTCTTTTTTCTTCCACAACCTTTTTTTCCGACCAGTTTCAGACCAGTGGTTTTAGGCCAAACCAATTCCACATTCACATGAACTAAAGCTGCCTTCATCTATTGAAGGCGACAATTACTGAAACAGATAAATCCGGCTATCAGCGTGTTCACTGGACCCAGTTTGATTATGCACAGGAACAGTGACATGGCGAGTGTGTGCAGCACATAAATCAGCTTACAGATTAGCCTCTATATTTGACCAACGGATGAAAATTGCTGTACAAAACATGCACACCGTGCATATAAAGTCACACACATGCCCACAAAAGAACTAAAGTTATTTACTGGCCAGTGAGAGAACCAAGAGTGCCATTAGAATGTATTGTGTCTTAATAAGGCGGTGCAGAGGGACTGGAGCATTAGTCAACATGAAGGTCTGGCTGGGAAAACAGATTAATTATGTCCCCACATGACAATGGCCAGCCAGAGAGAGAAATGTGGCCCCACCAGTATGAGCCCCCATTCCAATTAGACCAGCGGGGTCGCTGCAGGTGTTTGTGTAATGTGAGGTATGAGTGAAGAGTTGAGGAAGGAGTCGTACGTGAGTATGTGTGCGTACAGACACGTCTATCACATATGTTCAAGGCTGGCCTGCATCTCATGTTGAATTCTCTGTCGGGCTCGCTCTGTTTGGCATGCTACAGGCAGCCTCCATCCTCATGTCCTGGAGATGGATGAGCACTCGTGTGAATGTTCCATAGCTCCCTTGGGTGCCATTCCCCCTCTCCAACTCTCTCTCCCTCTCCTTCTGTCTCTGTCAGGTTACAACTGAAAATTGTATGACCATTGTATTAATTTGTCAGGATCTTTCCCCCTGCATTCGTCTGCTGAATACCAAACCTCAGCGTGTTGGTAGCATGAATGTCACATTAAGGGCACGCGTGTGTGAACCTGGATGAATGAGGGGGCTGGTAGGTAGGGGGGCGTCATTGATCGGCTCTGATTACAGAGTCAGAGACGCCTGTTGCTGTCCGATTCTGCAAGGCATGAGAGAGGGAAATCAATTTTTCAAAGCCACTACGGCTTCTCCCCCATACTCGTATAACGTATTCTCCCTTCCTCATGCAGAATGGATTTTGGGTTGCGTTAATGACAGGGAAACCACATCACTAACTACACTGATGTCGGGATGACACAAGTCTCCAGCATGATTTCTTTGTTAACCGTTTTATGAATTAGCCAGTAAACTTTTAGTTGCTGTTTTTTCAGACATATACTTACAAGATTTAAAAATATTAATATACAGGATGCGGCACATTTAAATCTTAAATATGGTGCATATTTCTCAAATGCCATAATGATTTGTACTAACAAATGAAAAAGAAATAGAATCAGGTGTGCACAGAAATTCTCTGGTGACATTTATTTGTAAATGAAAGTTAACCCCAAAGCCCAAATATAAGCTGACTGAAAAATTCTGCTGCTGCACATTAAATTGCATATGGCTGAATCAAAATTGCTGTCATTTGAAAGCACAAAGCCCTACAATTCAATGTAAAGAATTTTAAGTTGCTAGTACCAATTGCAACACCAGCCAGCAGCAAGTCTTCCTTACAATGAGTGCACATTTACGCCAGAGTAGTAGCTTCTTATATTTTATGTCATCTATAAGGAAACATATTTGTTGAAATACTATGTGCGGCACAGAATTTTCACCATATTTTAACCTGTTTATATTCTGTGCTTCCAAATAACGTTAAAAGGAGACATTAAAGAAGGTGCACAGCTAACCCAAACCTGGACAACTGCCGCTCAAATCTACTCATAAAATGCTCTTAATAACTAACACTGAAGACACAAAGGTAACTATTAGGCAAATTTCTTTTTAGTCACTCTTCACATATAGACAAAGTTACTACTACTTATTTGACAAAAACTATTGGTTAAATAACTTCCCTGTTACTCTTCACAGTGCCTTTAACACATTCAAGTTACTCACATTTTACATGCCCACTGATTTTGCATTTAACTATTCTCATTTCTTCCTTTGCCAGATACCTCCTCCTACCTCCAGTCAATATACCAACCAGCAGCAGTCTCTGCACAGTGTGGCAACGCCACACTCCGATCAAGGAACCAGTAAACTACTGATAAGACAGCAAAAAAGCAAAGCCCAACTGTCAAACCTCATGGAACTACTACTTGCATGGCAATTATTGAATTTCAATCTGCAATCTCCCATACATCTGAAAAAGTAATCACATTACTCAGTGGAACTGGTTCACATGCTAGCTAGTTGTTTTTTTTTTTTTAAATGAACAAGTATAGCGAGACTTTGCAAAGCAATGGCTATGGACAGATTTATTTTTTTTAAACTGAGAAGAAGATATCCATCTAGAAAAATATCAATATGAATGTGCATAAGGTCTTTAAGTTCATCAACACAACAACTTTTCTTTTTTTTTTTGTTGCTAACTTTAGTACATTGAAACTTTGTCCACACTTTGACTTCATGGCCAAAAACTCACAAACCTATAATAGTAATAATATGGTGAGCCCTGACAAAGATTTCTATGTACTTCTCTGTACTTCTGTACTGTAACTAAATAATATTGAGTTGACTTATCTTGACTTTTGCCTGCAATACTGGCTGAACACTGACTCTAGGCTGTATTTTATTCAAATACTAAGGTCGGAAAGGTTGGCAAAAATCTAAAAGGTGACTAAAATTATTGGTTGGATCTTTGTTCAGATGTTGTTCTCTTTGTCCAGTGGTATTTTAAAACAAGTCCATTCAACACCAGTCCACAACATAAGTTCTGGTCAAGGCTCTTCACGTAGAAAGACTCGAGAATATTTCATTACAGTGAACAACACAGCAAATCTAAATGATTCCCTTTGAACAAGCTTTCAAGAAGAGGAAGAAGATACTCCCCTTAACAGGTGGAAACCACCAGCACAACCAGGCTCAGGAAGGGCTGCCATCTGCCTCAACCAGTTAGGGTGAGGGTAAAAGGGAGAGGGAAAAAGGATAACAATGCAAAAACATCAGGGAGGTTTAACAGGCCAGTTACTGTAATTACAAGCACAAGTAGCATTCAAATAATAATGAGTCCTTTTCCCTGGAACACAGTCTCTCACTATCGGCACCTTGTAAAGCATGCATGTCTGCATCACTGATCATGGCAATGTTACATGTTAAGCAAGCATACCCCTACATTCGCTGGTGTAAATGATGCATGACTCAAGAGGAGTTTTTACATCAGCGATGGGTCAAATAGAGCTTCTTTTTTTTTTCACTTCAGGCTGCAGGAAATAAACACGCACAGCATTACAGCTTCATTTGAAAACCAACCAAAGACAGACTGTTTCTCGGCCGACAGATTTATAGGCTAGATTTGTTTTACAGTCCAGTTTACAACGCCATAAGCAGGGAGCGCTGAGTGAACAATCCATCTAAATGGCAATTCCCTATTAGCGGCTTCACTCTGATCAGAGAGGGTGGGGGAAAAGGCTTAAGACAAACCAGCCCTAAAGCTGGGCAGCTTTCAAAAGGGGGTTGTTTGAAATAGGAAAAAAAAAATAAACGCTTGCGAATGCTGGCAGTTTATATCTGTGGTAACAATTAACACTTATGCAGTCACTTACTGTATTTGTGTGTGGTGATCAAACCGAGTCAGCACTAATGCTTTCCACTTTTTACGCAGTTTCTTTCTTTAAAAAAACAAATGGGGGGGGGGGGGGGGGGGGGATGAGAGGAGGAGTGATGAGATAAAGTGCCTTCTGTACAGGGGAGGGCCGAGGAATGTTGAAGGAATGTGTGGATATTCTGAAGTCTGAAGAAAATAATGTCGGACTCCTCACGGGGGGCTGAGAACCACACAGAGATGTGGCCTCCCACTGCTCCTGAGGTTGAAGGGAAGATGCTGCCAGTCTGGATGAAGATCTGTAACAGAACCGCATAAAAACCTGAAGAGAGCTCAGGTTCGTTGACTCTGGAGCATTTTACATGCATTCAAATTTAGGGCCGGTTTCAAATTCTGTTATGATGTCAAGGTCACTGTCACGGCCGATCTCAGGAAAACATTATCGGCCCAGTGTGTTGTTTTAGTAACATGAGCTCATGAGAATTATAAATGCAGTGATCGTATCTATATATACAAGCAATTACTGGCATGAGAGTCAGTCACATGAGGTCATCTGTGTCTTTCAGCATTGTCATCTCTTCCCGTGATGTTTATGGGTTTTCACAGCAAGAGGCAGATGAGGAGAGCAGTTAATTCATCCACTAAGACACATGACAAATGGAGGAGGTGAAATATTTATATGAGAACAGCATGCAGGTAAATGAAGAGAGTAATTGGATGAAGTTGGTGCAGGAATGAGAATAGGCCACCGCCAGATGGGTACTGTTTGTGTACGAGGGAGGCTCCATTTCAGTTTTCTTATTTGATAAATCTCTGTAAACCAGATATGTGTTTGCTTTTCTGTGTCAGTGACTATGTAGGAGACAGTGTAAGAACAAATATTAAAAAACTGTGTTCAGTGGCCATTATTCAGATGTATGCGATGCTTCAATTGGATTTTATGCACTCCACTACATCCTGGGGTAATTTTAGAGAAAGTAGTTGGTGATGTTTTTTTTTAATTTTATAACATTGTATAGTGTACCTTAGATTGGGTCCATTGCTTGGATAAAACTGGAATGTGCTCATATTACTGAGCAGAAAAAGTGCAAGGATGCCCACAGAGACATACAAAGCACAGCGCAACACCATAGGGGGCATTTTCTCATCCCCAATGTCTGTTTGCAAGAATTCAAAGACCCCACTGGTCATTCGGCGTTTTCCACTTAATTCTTATCATTTTCTTTCCACTCCTCTTTCTTTGAAAATGTGCTCTATTTCCTTCACTTCATCCTTTCCACTCTGAATGCGCAATCCCCCTCTGCTGTACTTTCTTCCCTCGACTCACAATTCTCCGTCATTCTCCACATGCCATCCATCATCATTTTCTCTCCCTCCTTATCTTTCCTCATAAGCTCACTTCCCTCCCTCTCTTCTCTCTCAGTTTCCCCTCACTATTTCTCATTTTTCCCTCTACTGTATTATCTGTCTACCCTTTGCACTTAGAATCAACACTACTCCTTTTTCTGTCGTCATCTGTCTCTGGCAGTTGAGGAGGGCCTCGTGTATGGAGCTAGGCAGATCTACCGTTTGTGGAGGCTGTGTGGAGCACTCACTCTGGAATAGTTCATCGTTGGCCATCAGGAATCCCAGCATGAACAGACACCTGCCAGTCACAATCAGTCACTGCCACAGCATTGGACCTCCTCACTGCCACTCACAACACCTGAGCCAATCAAAGGCAGCCTCTCTCCCACCTGGAATCCACCCCGTTCCTTTGTTTGAAGCACATCCAGATTCACTCAATCACACACAACAGTAACTTGAACAACAGGCTCATCCATACCACTCAGATCTGGACAACCATTCACTTTTCACAAAGTGAAAAGCCTGGAATTTTGGAAATCACAGCATTAAAGAAAGTGAGTTAAAATTCATGTGAAGCAAGTTGAAAGCTGTCTGGTATCATGCTAATGCTAATGCTCATGCTCATGCTCATCCTAACAGGCCTTCACCACTCCAACCATGCCTGTGGATTTCTGAATGCCACCAACCTGAATCAAGTTGCTGAACACTGGTGAGCAACTAATGAAAAATGTGATGAGTGACTGATGATAGTGTTGATGATGATAGTGAAGCCTGTCTGCTGGACAGGTTAGGCTTTGATGGATGATTTGAACTGATGGCGAGCTACCCTGGAATTAATTGGAAAACAGTCTGACAAGATTCACCCCTTCACCCACTCAACTCATTGGCAAGCCTCACAGCTTAATCCCTTCCCCAATGGTGTGGTAGGACTTGTTTAGATTTGTTTGGAATTGTTTGGGCTGGTTTCATGGACTTAGTTTATGAATTGATTACTCCAATTAGCACCCCATTGGCACCATTGGACCCACATTCACCTTTTACTTGAACCATGAGCTGTCGTTGCATTATTGATATTGAACAAAGCACATAGTCATTTTATATTGTTTAAAGTGAAGCTGCTGTATTGTGATTTAATTGATTGAAGGACAGGTGAAGGTTTGATTTTCTGATTCAAATTTTATGTTATTTTGCATTTTTGTATTCTTATTTTGATCATTGTTTTGCCTTGATACATTCAAGTATTTTCTGTTGATTATTTTTAATATATTACCGGTACCGTCATTTGTGTCTTGTGTTGGTTAATCTCACACAGCTCCCAGACTCGAATCTTCCCTTAGCCTAGTCTTTAGCCTTCCTAATAGTAGCATATTTCCATTGCAAGTGCTACATGTGTTTGCACAGACAGATGCTTGGTAAGTGTGATCAAGGGACAGTGGCAAAGTGACGAGCAAGAAGAGAAGTCCGGTGTTAAAACTACTCTACATTGTATGCATGATTGTGTTTTAACAGGCAAAGATGAAGGTATGATCATATATTCCTGTGAAGATGAGTGTGCATACATGCAGGGGAGGGAATCTGAAGGAAATGAGCAGAAGAAAAGAGACAATGAGGGCGAAAGAAGAAAAGGAAGACATGGACTCGGTGAGTAATGTGTAAGCACTCGAGCACTTTAGTGAATGTGCTGAACTCCAGCTAATGGTTGACATAAAAACCCAGAGAGGATGCCGAATCGATGCTATCTGTAAGAGCCCAGGATGAGTCTGGTTTTTAGGGAGAGGACACAATGATCTCCCTCTAAAGGCTGATTACATCTGTTGAAACATCACACGGATATTTACATAGAAACCCTGCAGAGGCCCGGCTGTTGGTCCTGTACGCCGGCCAGTGGCTCCTTCACCACATGGCTTTTTATTTGGGATGGGGAGTGCGTTTGCATCTGCATGCGTGTGTTTTCTATCAGATCTGGCTGTACTCTGCTCTGTCAGTCTTTGATGTCTTCATAGAATTGTATTTGTGGGTGTGATGAGGGCACTATGTACTTGTACATTTCAATTCCACATATGAAAAGGAGAAAAAGGACAAAAACCTCTTTGAGTCATTTTTATATGGCTACGTGTAAGGTGACCTTGAAGTGAAGGATGAGATTGGCTTTTTTGTGCATGTGTGTGAATGAGAAATTGCATGTTGTAAAAATGGAGTAGCTCATTGGACAGAGTCAGAATATTCTAATGTCAAATTTCCATACTTGCTGGAAGTGATGTCTGTAGTGTATATAAAAAGGCGTTGCATCATAAAAGCCTTTACCATCTCTCTGAAGCAATACTTTAAACTGCATTTGGGAGCAAAATGCAGCCACATCTATACAGGTTTCTTTTTTTGTTGTTCAATAACAGCTTTCCATTCCTGCAGTTTTCATTTCCACTGTCTGTGTTTCACTGAAGACATCAGAGCAACTTGTGGAGAAAGTACAGGGAGCTTTAAACTATTCAAAACTATTCCAATCACACAGGCAAAGACGCAAAATTTAAAAATCCTGACTTCTTTGGTTTGACAGCAGTGGATTTGTGCAATCAGTAGTTAATCAGCGAGTGCAACATTCCAATGTGGCAATCCTGATGCAATTGTGTTGTGAATATTCTAACTGGCAGAGCAATCTAGAGGCTAAAATTACAATTTATGTCCATTTCATGATGCCTTGGCACCAAATTTCATCCTTTTAATAATGCAAAGTAATACGATTTTGTGCAAATACTGTATACGAGTCTGTTTCAAGCTATTTTTAAGACACATTTCCCTTCAAATTACTATTCAGTTTTTCCTTCTTTAATAGGTAATACAAAGGCAGAACAACTTGTTAAAGTCACAGAAATGAAGCCAGCAATGCTTTGTCTGACATTTCACTGCTGGTAGTCCCACAGGAAAACAAAACCTGTACAGGTGCAGATGTTTTGTGCGGCAGAGCAGGAGACGAAGTACCGAGAACAGCTGTCGAAAATTAGCTTTTTCTACATGAGGGTCTGAATTTATGCAGATACAGAGGGAAGCAGCCACTGCCCCGGTGCTCCCTCTTGACTCGACTGGCCTTATTCCTGAGTGGCTAAGTACATATTTAACCTGCTGAAGTTAATTCTGTTGGATAAATCTCAAATACTGCCAAGTGTATAAAGTATTGCTATATTACAAATGAGCATAATTAAACGTGAGATTACAAATTACTGCTACTCCCCAATGCTTTTTCAGTGCACAATTTGTTAAAAATGAACAAGAATTAATTTTGCTTTGAATGATTTTCATATATTTGAACAGAAATACATTTATACCTGATGCTTCGTGTTTATGCCTCAGGCCCGCAAATGTTAGACTAGAAATGTGCATTGACAATAAAGGCATTTTACTGTCTTCTATTTTAAGAGAAAAGGTAGTTGAAACAGCTTTTTCCCGTCCGTCTCCTTTAGAGTCAAGTGTTCTTGCTTGAAAGATGTGGTCGAGCATTTTCTGTATTCCTGTACAGATGCGATGTAATTTTCACTCGAAAGCCTCATCACGCCCTGAAAATGCTCGCCACATAATTACTGCACATGTGCATTAAACTGGCTGTTGCTGGATGGCCTCTCACCCTGCGCTCTCCTCTTTTCCTTTGCTACCATCCCGCCTCCCCTCTTTTTCTCTCCCCGGTCGCCTGAACTTCCCCCGGCATCCTGCTCCTCATTAGAAGGCCTTTCATGGTCAGAGCCAATAAAACTTCAATGAGAGGCAGCTTGAAGAAAACATGGCTGTTCTGTGGCTTTACAGGGCCAACTGGCTCCCCGGCAGCACTGCCGACCTATGGCCACATGTGGGACACAGTCGGATACATAAACTCGCATTACGCACACCGGCTGCCTCTGACACAGACGCACATATACACATAGAGGTCATGCATACACAAGCCCATATGTAACACCGACTGACATATCATCACACAGGCGCTTTGAGCTCGCTAGATTTATTAACCTCTGGCCACATGTGCTTAACGCTGCCTGGTTTTCCCTCACAGCAAACAAGAAAAGTGAAGCAACAGTATTACACATAATTATTGGTTTGTGTCTGCTGTGTGGCACAATTACATGTTTCTCAACTTTAGTAGAGCAACTGCAACCGTGCCAGATTTGCCCAAGCACACATGCACAGGCTGCAAATGAATAAGACACTTGACATTGCAGACCGAAGGTGCATTTCATGCCTACTCATTTCAGGGCTGTAATAATGGGAAGTGAGTGTATCCATTTGTCAGTAAGTGATATGTGAGATGCTGTACTCTTTGTTTAGACTCATCCAGCGATGAGGAACAGACTAATTATAGAGTAACATTTCCTAATGTATTCGTAAACAATGTCGGTCTTCATAAATAGAATGATTTGTAGGCAGGAAGTGAGTGTTCTTGCCATGTGGCTCTCTCCTTCTCCCTGCCGCTTCTCCCTTTCTCTCTCTTTGCCTCTCACTTTTGATTGTCTATCTGTCGCGTGACGGCCGGTTATTTAAGGCCGCGCTGGAGTTTTTCCACGTGCCACTGCGATAATGTGCGGTGGCATTTTCTTCCACAAACAATCCTTAAAAAGCATCTCCCACAGGAGCGACACCACCAAACGTTGTCTGATTCAATTTCACACACTGAGATGACTAATGGGATATTATATTAAGTGAGGGGTCTGGATGCCTCTTTATTGATATTACACACACATCCAGAAGCCCGCAGAGTGAGCTTACAGCAGCTGATTGTTGTCTGAGAGAGCTTTTATTACATGAAACAAATAACGCTACAGTCATGTGCTGTTTTCGCCCGATCTTCTAACAATGCATGACCACGTGGAAGGTTATTAGATGATGCATGAGCCTTGAACTCTTGAAATCAATGCAAGAAAGAAAGAGCTTTAGTTCTGGACATTTAGCTGCCACTGGCCATGACAAGGCACTTGAGAGCTGAGAACTTTGAGTCACTGATCCTATTAGAAGTGGTGAATAAACTGAAAAATTCCAAGTCTGCACAACATGTACGATACTTTGTAAACAAACGATTTTCTTCAGAAACAAAAAAGGAACAGCAAACGTTCACCAAACAAAGCCAATTCTGGGGAAAAACAAAAAGCTTTTCCACAGGATAAGTGAACGACTGCAGAAATGGTGAATGTGATAAATTAAAGGTCGCATCTGGAGAGAATCTAAGTTGTTGTTTTTCTACCATGTTGACATGTCAATATGGGGTTTATTTACATGATAGAAGACAGCTGACAAAGTAAGTAGACACTGCCACAACTGAGCATTCCCACCTTAAAACGCTTAAAAACACAGACTGAGACTTGATAGTACCAAACCTAATGAGCCAGTCCCTGTCATTCTTCTTCAGAATGGCTTTCGAGTTTAAATATGTGGCTCAATTACGATTGTGCAGCATAAAGTAGTTTTACAGAGTTCGAGCAAAATCGTAGGTGAGCTGGTGTGCTTGAGCTGCAGATAGCCGTGTATTCTAGAGGATGTATTAGTGTGGAGACAGGAAAGGACTGTTCTAATACAGAAAACTTCTAAAATGTGAGTGATACACAGCAATGAGTTATTTGGGGTTTAATCATTGACTAGAGGGGAACTTGAACAGCAAATGAGAAGAGATTTGTCAAAACATACAGTATTGAAACTGGACTCGGAGGCAAACAAAAGCCTTCAGCATTTCAGTGTCACAAATCTAGGCCATGAAGGGTCATTATTGTATGTGTAAAGAAAAATGCCACCTTATTTCTTACTGAAAGTGTTTTCTTCTCCTGTTTTCGGAGTCCAGTCAAGCCTGAAAATACCAAAGGAACACTGTCAGGCTTGTGTTATCAACCAACACATCCAGGAACACGCAAAGAAACCGCAGATAATGAAGGCATTCAGCAGGTGACAGCTCAACTGGGAACGGCACAAGGCAGGTAGTGACTCGTTGGCCGATTAATTGCACCTTGAGGAGTGACGCGGCTCATGTGTACGGATACTGTGTGCTGCAGAGCGGAGGAGAGACACTGACCTGGAGTGTGGGAGGGTACCTGGGCTGGAGGACACGCCCACTGCTCATGTGTGACACCTGGCCGGTGGTGATCAAGCTGTCAGGACGCGTAAAGGCGCATTCCTCAGCTGAGAGCCAGACCACCTTGTGACGCACAAATCACCATACTTACAGCTGTGCAAAAAAATGAAATTGCTTGTAAAACTAAACCTGTTAGGCAGCAATGTCTCTCTGAAACCTGTCTCATAATATTAGGATGCTGTGGAATAAAGTCGCAGAAGGGGTTTGAACCTTCGTTTTCTATCTCCCTCTCTCTCTGTCTCTCTCTCTCTCGATCTCCCTCGCTCTGTCTCTGCTTCTCTCTCTCTCTCCGCCTCCTTCTCATTCTACAGAGTGGCAGCGTTGGCACAGCATCGTTCAGAGAACCCTGAGCTGCGGTATCTACCCGGGTGCACCTCCTCTTTTTTCTTTGCTCAGATCCCTCCGGGCCGTCATAGCCGGTAGGCTTGAGTCAACAGAACCAGGCTGCCGCGGCGTCAGCCAGCAGCACAGTGCTATTTTCTGACACGACTTAAAAATATTTCAGCTGTAAATGCGTAACCTAATTCTTTCATTGCTTCCCTCTCTAGGTGAGCCAAAAAAATTTATTTATCCCAACAGTGGATATATATGAGACAGGAGATCTGCGCTTCTCTTGGGCACCCTATTGCAAGAGAAGATTGTTTGGGAGGAAAAATTAATCACAGTAATAAAGCTCCTGTCCTGTCCGGCGGTAGGAGTGAGAAGAGACTGGACCTCTGAGCTCCTGTGCCGTGCAGCAGTGCGCGGAGAGCAGCCACACACTCAGCAGACGCGCTGAAAGGGCAGAAGCGAGAGAAGGAAGGTGGAGGATATTTTACGCACAGCAGCACCAAGTAGCGCCGTCGTTCTCTCACTGGGAATCTCCGCGCAGGACTCGGCACACACTGCTTCGTGTCTCGCTAGGATTTGCACTTGACTAAAGTCCCATATAGCTCCAGGAGTCGGCCGGAATGGATTCCTTCATCATAGCGGCTCTGGCACTGTGCTCTCTAACGGCACCAACCTATGGGGACAAAGGGACCAGCAAAGCCCGGAGTTGTTCGGATATCAGGCAGTTTTACGGCGGAAAGGGATTCTCTCTGGATGTGGTCCCTCAGTCTGAAATATCAGGTGAGCTCCTTTTAAAAAAAAAAATCCAGCCTGTCCAAGTCTGTGCGCACCTTTTTATTGTCCGATTAATACCCCTTGAACTGAGGTTATAATCTCTTTCCAAATACATTGTCATTGTTTTAATGTAAAAGAATGTGTTAAATCCACAACAAAGATCCACCAGTTGTTTTTAAATCATCTATTTGCAAGTCCCTTAGTCTATTTTGGGGCCAAGTTGCACCTTCTGAGGCCATTAGTCGTGTCTAAATATTGCTGTATATATCTGACATTTCCTATTAATTTTAATGATTTTGCATGAAATTGGTTCAAAAGCTCTGAATTTTGAAGTCAATGTGGCCTATAGGAAAGTCTGATTTCATATCTGATCATCTCAAATTCCAAATCAAATATGTTTTTTTTTTCCTCCAAAAGTTTGTCTTCTTGTGAAAAAGAGCAGAGAAGGCATCAGTCTTTATACCTCTGACCTGTTGTCACACTCATTTCATGTCACATGGTGAGGTAGAGGAGCTCCGGCTCTCGGCTATCTCTCCAGATGAAACGCCGCTTTGAAAAGATATTAAGACAGTGCAGACATACCACAGACAATCTGGCTGTTTCATCCCTGATCAAATATATGAGAAAGTCCCCCTCATATCCTCTGTACATTTGACATTTTGGGAGCACAGATGCAGGATCAGCACCTCGCACTCTCTCGTTACTCCTGTGCCAGCTTACCTTATCGTTTTAAAACTAAACTGCTGCTCCTGAAGAAATGTTCTTTTTGTGCAGCAAAACTGCCAGCCTTATAAAATGCCAGACAGTCACTTGACCATGTGCTCTAAACCATGCAAATATGATGTTGTTCGCTGTGTCATTCATGGTCTGATGTCAGACAGTCACAAGCCCCTTTGCAGTTCAGATGATTACACGTTTGTCTCCCCTGGAATTCGTTGCAGTGCTTTCAGGCACATGAACACACACACTGAGGCACACATACAGTTTACTGCAATTCCAGGTTCTACAGTTACAGTATCATACATGCGTGGACAAGACACGAGACTGAGGCCATGCGTGCTCACACAACCACTTCCCTGTGCGCACATTCAGACGGATTATAGATTAGATCAGTTTTGAACTCGTGCTTTGATCGTATTGTTCCAAAACTGTCCATGTGAAGCCTTTCTTCCAGAAGGAGCAAGAAACACACCACCGCTGGAGTCACTTACATCATTTTACCAACAAGATATGTGCGTGGAGGTGCTTAAGTTACAATTCGCTATAATGCTGCAACAGTTCTTCCCAATCTGATAACATACTCTTTCCTCGAAAAGACCCACTGACTGATTCCACATCTCTCCGCTGTCCAATTCATTTTCCACAGAGTGCTACACTAGTGTGACAGTAGATAAACGCTTCTCCCCTGTGAAGACTGAGATGTTGGTCCATTAGCGCAGACTGAATGGTACTGACACATACAAGGGTGACTTCTGCAGTGTTCAAACAACTGCCACACACTCAGGATGGTCCTAGAAGAAGCTGCGCTCTATTGTCTGATAGCATTGGGATCTCGGAGCGATGTGTTTTAGCGGTAATAATATAATGTGCTGTGATTTTCCTCCTACAGTCCTGAAGACATGAAGTGTTTTCCTTTTGATGGCTCTTGGTTTTCTAATTATGTCGAGCTTTCACTGAGATGTATAAATGGAACATTATGAGTGCAAATGAGGAATACGTACCGCGGCTCTTTCCAAGTGATTACACTCATAGGTAGGATAGGAGAAATGATCAAATCTGGGGGTGGAGTGGTAATGTGATGAAACCGTTATCTCATCTCATCACGCCATTCATCATGAGTTACAGTAGTGAGGGCCAAGTAGTGAGCGGACGCTTTTAATTTACTTGATTGACCATAATGAATAAATCATTTGACAGGATTAACACCAGCCCCAGTCTTTTAGACATTCCCCTTTCTCCAAAATGTCTGTAATCCATAATGTTTTAAAGAGCAAATCTGTCTTGTCCTGACACCATCTATTCCTCTTGTCTCAGTGAGTGATGTGGAGCTTACTTAAGTTTGGGGTCAATGCATTCTTAGCAGGACAGAAAATAAAGGAGGAAGGCAGAATACCGAAGGCCAGGAAGAGACGGATGGAAAAGAGAGATGAGGAAAAGGCAGAGTTAGAGAGATGCAAAAACAAGAGAGTGAAGGGCCGATTTGGCTTTGTGCATTGGCAATATTTTTCCCCCCCATGTCCCCGTCTCTTGGCTCCTAAGCATAAATATCCATTCATCAGCTCCACTCTGGCATATTAAACAGCTAGTGAAATATGAAAGATATAATTTATGCCTCCAAATTATGAGCCACCTGAACGGTGTGGATGATCTCTGCCTCGGTACACACAGTATTTTCCTGCTGTGACACCGGAGCTTGATCAACCTAATGTACGCGTGTTGGCTGGGCCTGAGTCAAGGTCACATGCTGAGTACATCATAGAGATTCAGTCTGGGAGGACGATGAGACGACTGCGTCCCAACTGAAGTTGCAGCACTTCCATTTAATGGCCATTGCACAGTTTATGAAATAAAGTCCCTTGGCACATGATGTAGCTAGTACAATTATGAGCCTAATATGACACTTGTTCTCCTTTTTTCTTTTGTTTTTTTTGCACAGAGATGCACAAAACGCTGACAGTAAAATTTAGATGTGCTAATAAAGTCAAAACAGGATCTGCTCAATGAAATGTCCGGAAAAAGAAACTTATTTGAAAGTGTGATCCTAATAGCTAATGTCATTGTGTTTAGATAAAAATGTAAGGTTTGAGTTTTTTTTTCTGTGGATTTGAATGAGATAATTATAGAAATGTCTGCTCCTAGAAAACAAATTAAAAAAGTAAAAACTTAACATCCATCTGACCATCCCCTTTACAGTCTGTGTTCAGTCAGTGGCGAGCAGAGATTCCTTGATGATGCTTTCACACTGATACGCCTCATATAGTATCTTACATAGTCCCCTATTCTTAAGTAATTTGCCTCGTAGGAAAAGCCATGCAGAAGAAAACTCTGGAGTTCAGGGTGAGCTGTTTATCACTGTGTTGAAGCGATGTTTACTGAACCATGGGAGCACTACGAGTTGAGCACTTTAAAAAATGGAAAAACAAGTCCACGAGGAGTCAAGTAAACTGATTGATGCTCTTGAAATGAGTGCGATAATGCTAGTTTGACTCATAGAGCGTAATCAGGTTTGGCAAACTGCTTCTTTTTTTTTTTTTTTTGTCATCGGTGTTTACCAAAAATGGATGATTGATTTTTATAATGCTCATCTGTCTCCTCCCTGCGCTGCCCCCTCCCTGTTCCACCCCATCATTACAGTCTTGATGACTTATCTTCTTGTCTTTCAGGGGATGACATTCTTCATCTCTCTGTGTCTCTTTCGCCGGCTCTTAAAGAGAGAGGCGCCAGGCACTCTTTGAAAACAGCTGGCTGTCAATGAGTGTTAGATTCTCAATGTCACATAAGCCTATACAAAGAGACAAGCTGTATGAGACATCTGCAGGAAGGCTTGTAACATTTTGGTGTGGCACTGATTTTTCCATGCTGTATTTGTTGTTGTTGATTGCTGGTTGCTACAGGATGACTGTGAGCCGCAAACTGCTCTGCAGTGTCATATCTAACCAGTGTTTGGCTAATGATACAGTGGGATTGCTGCTCACCAGGCCTGCTAAACTCCTTCTGACTTAAGGCTGGCTTGTGGCTGGAAATATGGACTGATCAGTATGGTGGCCCACCATGAGAAACATGGGAATGTTTTGAACCCAGCAGCTCGACTCTGATTTTTGGGATTTAGCCTTGAAATGTATAATAGTAGCATTGTAGCTGGTACAGAGCGTGGGATTTTCGCACGTCGAGTAGAAAACCTCCCTGGGCAACTCTCTCACCCCTTTGACTGAGGGTAATGATAAGATAATGGCTACAGTGTTTGCTTCCCCTTACACCACTTTCCAGCCAGAGGTTAAATGGAGAAGGGAGTTCACTGCCAGCGTAAAACACAGCTGGCTGGAGAGAGGCTGGAATATCAACACTGGAACAGCAAACATATAATGAAGGTTATGTAAAAATATTCACTAAATTGAAATATTGCTGCATTGATCACTTTAAAATGATCATTTAACTTGTGCAATCATGAATACACCCTCTGCAGATAGGAATGAAAGTCTACACGAGTGTTGCTTCACAGTAAAATGCACACCATGTTGGATGCTGCACATATTTAAGCTCCTAATCTCTGTGGATTTACTCATACGGTGTCTGTTTATCCACCTCCCGCTGTTGGTACCTCAGGACCCTCCAGCTTCTCTGGCTGTCCTCCTCCTGTGAAGCCTCTTGACCTGTGGTGGCACCTCATTCTTGTCCTGTCAGCAGTGTACTCTCATGCCAGTTAGGATTATAAAAAATATGTTCACAGTATTATCTATTATTCTGTCCCTATCATCCCATTGCATTATTATTATTAGCTTACTCCCCGGTGGATGGACTGTTTCTGCTGCACACTGGCACCAAATAGTCAAAGGAAACTGGGTTAAACTCACTCATTTAAAAAAGAAAAAAACAATAACTTTTTAACATTGCATTGTTAAAAATGTCAGACGTTTTCTTTTGTTGCGTGTTCTGTCCCATGATGAACTCCAAGCTGCAAGTGGGGATTCAAAACATAAAATGTTCAATTAGGAAATACTTCACCATGCTGCACACCCACTGAGAAGTAATGGCAATGCAAGTTTGGTGACAAATGCATTATTAAGTTAGATATATGCTCACTTGTGTGGAAACTTGCTTTAAAATTTACCCTCCTCACTTCATCCCATTATATTTTGACATTTTATGTGTTAGTTTGTCCAAATTAGTTTTTTCTAAGAAATTTTGTTGTCATTTTGGTGCCTTTAATCCATAGGATACAGTATAGATTGGACATCAAATAGGGGCATAAACATGGAACAATTTAAGAAATGGTTGCAATAAAAGCAACCCTTTAAGAACCCCACTTAAAAGTTACAAATCAGCACACTCTCCTTTATTTCCCATCCATGCATGCTGCATGTATAAATGGATGCAAATCCAACAAACTCTAAAGCCATAGTGACATTTATGCACCAACAGAATGCCCCACAGAGGAAAAAGACATTACTTTGATGCACAAACCTAGCAAGGTTGCACATTCCTTGCCTGAAAAGGGCTCTAGACAGATAAAGCTTCAGATCTGACTTAACCATAAATATTAAAAGCTGTTTGTGTTGAGATAAATGAGCGGTGTTGTCACTGTCTCCAGCCTGGACAGCAGCCTTATCGCCATCCCGTATCCCCACTGATGTGCTGTTCTTATTCTCCATATGGTGGATAAGTAATTGATCACGCTGAATTACATATGAATGGAACTCATTAACTCACTTGGAGATAAGACAGCCCGAGCTTATTTGAAGGTTAATGTCGGCATAAAGCCCCGTGCTTCTGTTGGTCTTCCTCTTCAGACAGATTAAAGGGAAAAGCAACAGTTGTTTCTGTATCACTGTGTGCAGGCTCATAACTCTGCTGCAGTTTAAAGTGTGTCAATCCCTGCATCTGGCATCCTGTCTGCGCTTGTTTGTGTAGCTGTGCATATGTGTGTGTGTGCCAGTGCGCATATGTTTGTGTGTGTTAGCCTACCGACTGAATATACTGAAGTTGTTAAAATGCTGAAGTCAGTAAGAAGCCTCTTGAAGCATTAAGCCATAATGGGCTGCAGGGAGCATGAAACAGACCACGGCGTGTTTGATGTTCACCATAGAGAGGGAGAGAGAGAGGGAGGAAGAGTTGAACTGCTGACTTGACATGGGCTGCCCTGGTGTGCTTGGTTTTTCTCGTCCCTGCTCTGCCCTGGTCGACGGGCTTATATGGAAGAAAAACAACACCCGAAAAAAATAGAAACGGCTCAGTGGAAAAATGGTTAAATGAAATGACTTCTTTTAAAAACGCTTTCTCGCTTATGCAGTCATTTTTTATTCTCAGGCCTGTTGGAATAAGTGCAGGACAGCCTGTCCGGACGCGTTTGGTCGCTCTGACCTCTGGATGTTGTGCGAACAAGTATGCAGAAACCTTTTCACATTGCACAGTTACCTGTTTTTCGTGGGAAAGCATAGATTATGAAGCGGTCATCTCATACTTGACACAAAACTGCCAAATTCACTTTCACGTTAGAGTCAAGAAGGGAGTCAATCACTTATGTTGGCTCATTTTTGGACTGACAGATGTAAGCGCTGACAAACTCTATTTCCTATGACTAATTTGAGAAAATTGAAACTCTTTACCACACTGTGGGAAAGGTAGGAAAGTGAGGTTTGCGAGGGAGAGAGGCCGCTGATTGGCTGTCAGAATATTATGCTCCGTCTTGACAAGTATCAGCTGCCGCCTCTCTGACCAACATGCACTTCAGCTGCTGCCTCCTCTCCCGCTTTTCTCTTTCCGTGCTCCTCTTGTCTTTTGTTCTCCGTCACTTGTCTAATGTGAGAGTAGGAGTTCACACGTACAACCCTCCCTTGGCAAGCAGGTACACAAGCAGCAGACACACAGATGACAGCATAGACCAGTTTTTTTTTAAATTTATTTATTTCACCACAGGGGGTGGCAGTGTCATTGCAACAGGCGTGTGTGTGTGTTTGTGTGTGTGTGGTATGGGGGATGCGTGTGACGTTTCCCTCTGAGGGCTGCAGTGTGTCTGTGTATGACTCCTCTTTTGTCTTCAGAGGAATTGGCCGTGTCAAAAGGAGAATTATTCCCTCATCACAGCGAGCTCCTTCACTGTCTCTAGTTGTGTGTGTGTGTGAGGTTGCAGATGTGTGCCCAATGTGTCCATGAGTGAATGAGAGAGTATCCATTTATGTGTGTGCCACAGATGTGTGCACTCTGCACGACTTCTAAAGCCGTGGTGCGAATGTCATTAAAGCGTTTCCTTTTCATTTGCTGTCTTTGTGTGCGACTTGTGTGTATGATTGCTGGCAGTTGTTTAGCCCTCACTTCAGCTGTGTGTGCCACACCAAGCTGTTGTGGTTCATGTCCCCTCCAGCGGTGCTAGGTGAGTATTTGAAGTGACAAGGAACTGGTTGCAGCTCCTGATGTGGCCTTCGCTATCACTGGAGCCACCTCTGCTCTTTGCCTCCCACTGCTTTACAGATGGTACAGACCCAAACCAGGACGGCCGCTGCCATATTAAGTGAGGGTACGCAGTATGAATTTTACAGCGTGACACGCCCTACGCCAACACACACATTATGCACTGTCTGCAGCTGTGATCAGAGTATTTGCTGGGAGACTTTCGTTCTTTGGCTAAGACACAACCCAGAGGGGAAATCTGTGACTGTGGCAACAAATTCAGCAGGCCACAGGGACAGACGAATGCATACACCCGTATTCTGTAGTTTGCATTGATTGTGATTACCGATTATTCTGGTTATTTTATGAATTTCGGTCATTCCTTATAAATACGTAGTTTCAAACAATTTTTGAATACATTTAAAACATTATGGAACTAATTTTCTCCAACTTGTTGCACATGTTAATAACCTTACCTTGGGTTCAGCTCATCTCAGCTCATTTTTGCTATCAATTATTCAACAAGAAAAGTAATCGGAGAGCGCTGTACTCCGCCAAGGCTGTTCATTGCCTCATATGGCATTGTCAGAAATGCATCATATTTTTGTAGAAATGTAGCATTCGTTGTTGATGATCAGAAATCCCGACAGCATAGGATGTGGCCATTTAATATAGATGTACTCACAAACAAAATGACCCACAGGTATGTGTTATGCATGTGTACATTATGTACGGATACCAAATTACATGACCTAAATATGTAATGGGTGGCGGCAATTGATGGGACTCGGAAAGACTTCCTCAATTTAATCAGTTATCCCTTGTCATTTCTGATAAGTCCACAGTGGTGGATTTGTAGTAGGATCGCAATCATGTGACTGTCAGCAGGCAGCTGACATAGCATTCACTTGTCATAGTTACAGTGACGCTGTGCTGTTATCTTGCAATGGTATAGAAATCCTTAGCACATATGTGGATCCAGACTATAAACCGCATCACTACCCAAATCTAACGAGGCGGTCCTTGTGTCATTTCTGACCTTCCTTGAAAATTTCGGTCGAATCCGTTATTCCGTTTTTGAGTGATGTTGTGCACAAACAGACAGGAAAAACATACGCTGATCAACATAACTCTCCCGCATTGGTGGAGTAACTATCTGATTGGAATATTAATCTGCAGTTATTTTAAAATAATATTTTCAGTTCGTTTTCCAAGCAAAAAATGCCAAATGTAACTTAGTTCCAACCTCTGAAGTGGAAGGCTTGACTGCTTCTTTCCTAGAAATGGAAAGTTTGGGTGGTTAAACAGTTGGTCAGACAAAGCAAGCATTTACGCTATCCTCCGGTACTTTGAGTACCTAAGAAAAATAGGGATTTTAAAAAATGTAAAATTATTTAATTAAGAGGAAAAAACTGCAACCCTTTTTTTTTTTTTTTTTAACTCGCATTTTTCTAAAACCCTGTTTCTTGATAATTTGCTTGGTTAATAAAATGCAAGCAATGTCCATGAAAAGAGAGCCCAAGGTGAAAGCTTCAGATGCTTGTTTTGTCTAAACCCAAAGATATTTGAGTGAAAGCAGATTTAAAAAAAAACGGCTTTTATTCAAAGAAATCAATAAATATATGGCATTTCGGTTCGACAAATGACTTAACTGTCGTAATAGATTAATATTCTGCCAGTTATCTCATCTTTACTTTGTTTTCAGTTCACATGCCAGGATCAGCTAAGATTTGGGCCTTATAATGGGGAAATGCTTTGTAATGCATTCCACTGCATGACAATTTGTGTGTCGCGACTACATTATTCTTACAACTGTCTTTTGTGAAGCCCAGTCACACTCCTCAGCACTGTCTCCACTTCAGATCCAATTCATATAATTGCCACAATAGATGGATATTCTCTGCAGACAGCCTGCAGACTCGTATCTCTCAAATATATAAAAAAGGAAATAGGAATTGAAAAGATTAGAGATTGGGCCCGTAAATAAAAAAGATCAGAAAAGATAAAACCATGCGAAATGTGTCCAAGCAGCTCACTGCATGGACACCTGGCACACATAATAAAGATTTAATAAAGATAGGACACACAGGTACAACAGTACACATGTCCCTCCATGACACACTTCCCTTTGATAAGCAATCATTCCTGTCCTGTTGTGTTATAAGTTGTTATTAAAAACACTACAGCTGACATCTTAGTGCAGAAACTGGACTGCAAGTTACCAGGCCTTCAGCGAGCGCTTGCGTTCCTGCATTTGTGCGCGTCAGGCAGATGTCCCAGGTGTTTCTGGACTTGTGAATATCTTCTTTGTCTCCAGTTTCCACTCCTCTTCCCTCGAGGTGTTAACATTATTCTCCATAATCCCCTCCAAACTAGAAGCATGTTTCTATACTTTGGATGCAGAACAGTAACTGCTTTCTCCTCTGCTCTATCAAATCTCCAACACTCCAATAGTTTTTTTTTGTTTTTTTTTAATTGGTCAGTTTGGAATATTTTTTTTTCATTTCCTTAGCTGCTGTAGGCAAGTGGCTCTTATCGAGATAAACTGTTTCATACTATTATTTCCTCCTACTGACTGCTTTCCCTTTCTTCCTAAGTCTTTTCTGCCTTTGAGTCGTTATCTCTCTCATTCCCTCCCTATCTGCTGCTGCAGAGGAAGTTGCAAATTCATTTATTTTTCATGGAAAATTTACTGCATGCTCCCAGATGCTCTCCAGACACGGTTTGTTTGTTACTTGTCTGTGATTTTTACGATTCCATATTTTTGTGGTCTAATTTTGTCGCTCATTTTACAGCCTCGGCATTAAAAGCCACATGTTTAAAGTTTAAAAAAGTCATTTCTATGGCGCTACACACAATCGTGTCCTAGGATTCCTCTGTCCTCCAGGCTTTGGGAAAAAGATTCAAAAGCAGTGTGGAAACAGTACAAGTCGTATTTAAAAGTGTTTCGCCTAAAAATCGGTGTTATTATGCAGCATCCTTTTACTTTTCTTCAGAAATCTTCCTGGAAATCCATTTTCTCACATGCACTTTAACTTCCTGCTTTCCTTTCTTTTGAGTTTGAATATAATTACAGTGAAACCTTTGTGTCATTTCATTATCTTTCTAGCAGCCCAGCAAGCGTAGTTCTTTTTCGAGGCTTTGGAACTGCATGTGATTCTACTGCATGGCTGCCCCTCCATCCGGTACATTTCTCCACTGTGTAATTTCCTTAAACTGCAGAGATTCTCGTCTCTTCATAGCATTAGTTCTTGCAGGAACCAGAATACCAGAGTAAGTCGTTGTAGCTGTAGCCTCTTATATCCTCCTCTTCCAGTCTGTGGTGAAACAGCTTTCTTCCGTTCTTTCTGAGCCCGCTGCGACTCTCATCTCCTGCTGGATCTTGGTGCTTTCGAAGCAAATTTTTCTGTAATTAGACAGTGAGATTCTGGTTTTATGTGACATCATTTCTAAAGCCTGATTTGTGGCCAAGGAAAGCCCCTGTAGCTCATTGTGGTTTGCTTATTTGGCTTGACCATCTCCTGCTATTTAGATTTGGAAGTAGGGTGACTGTCTATAGACGGAGGAGCGGGAATGACCAGAGGATTACTCAGGCCTTATGAGAAGAGGGTCGCATAAAAAAAGCTCATAATTACAGGGGCAAATATGTAATTACTGTCAATTGTCATCCTGTTTGCTGGTACAGAATTAACTTTTTATTACCTAAAGCCTTATTTTTGTGTTATTTTCCACTTTTCTGACTTTCCCTTTACTCCCTTCCGGTTGGTCTGCTTCCCTCTTTCTATCCGTCTTCACTCCTCTTTCACTGATTTATCTTGTTTGTCCTTGCATCAGAGAATATCCCAGAAACAATCTGTAGATGTCACCTCTGTACGCCTTTATGTGCATCATATCTTCAGTTTATACCTGCCGTGTGACCTTGTTAACATCAATATTCATTAGATATTTAAATATACAGAAATAAAAGTGTAGGAAAAGATTGAAACAGAAGTACAAGAAGCAATTTTTCCCTGAGCTCCTATTCTTTTGTACAAAGGGTCAAAGGGGTTTCATTACTGTACTGTGCAAATATACCTTCATACACTTCTCCCCCTTCCTCCCAGGAGGGGATGGCAAACTGTGAGCTTATGAACTTGAAATGACAATGACTTATTTAGCTTGTATTTCTCCTGTTCAGCTGTAACACGGGGCATTTCAGTTGGGCCCACTCATCATCGCCTCATTTGTCTCGTTATTTGCCATCTCTCCATTTCTCCCTTGCAAATTTCATCTCTTCATCCCACCCCGCGGAGTCTTCTCTAATAAATATTTTACATCTTCCAAATGAACTCCGTCAACCCAGGCTTAGTGCATGGCTGGCTGACTGGCTCGTGTGTTTAAAGCTTATAATGCGTAATATGTATAGCATGCATCTGTGTGTGTGTGTATGCACGTGCGTGGCGTATTTAATTACATGCTTTGAAAAAAAATGCGGTTCATCCGAGTGAGTGTCTTGTTGCATTACTCTGCTGCTCGACTCGTTCTCTTCCTACATTTTACGTAATGTTTTCATGGCTTTCATTCAGCTGTTATTCCAGCAGACAAGGTGACAAAGAACATGTTATTTACAGCAGCGACCTGCTAGCTTGTGCAGGCTTACATGTGGAAATGATATAAATGTCTGTATTGATGTAGCAGTTTTCCACAAACGGATTTCGTAGTGCTTTACAAAGACATGAAACCAAAAATATTAGATATAAATTATACATAAATGATAACAAATGAGGCAGGCTGAGTACAAACATAAAAGATAAACGATAATTATCAGGGGCCAACCCAGTGTGCGCCTTTAAATTGCCTATTAAATTTTTAAAATCTATTCTCAAATGCACATGCGATCTGTAAAAGGATGCTAGAATTGCTTTTGTATAGCTTCCTCTACTGGATTTTGTAAGTGCAGTATTCTGAATCAGTTGAAGTGTGAATAGATTGTGTTAACGAAGAGGCATAAGTGAGTTAGAGTAATGTTACACCAGTTACACTATAAAGGCAATTTTATTTGAACAGTTGGATTCTGAGGGCCTCATTCAAGGCCAGATTGACAGTAGCCTGTGAGAAAAGAGGACATTTTTAATTATGCAGTGTTCTCCACCTCAACCTGTCTGGAACTCAGACTGAGCAATCTGCCTGCAGGACCCCACAGCTTCCTGAGCACATGCAGACGGCGAAACAGTACGTGCAGCATCTTGGAGCAATTCATTTCAGCCGGAATCCCTGACTCAGCAGTGTCATATTAGGCACCTTGAGGGAAGCTACCTCGTACAACTGTCTTGCACCATTTGTATCCCGTGACTTTATTGGCGATTGTAACAGCAAGCTTTGCCACAGATCACCTATCTCTCGTCTTCATTTTGTGTCTGCGTCGTTGGGCCGGGATCTGGTTTAAACTAAAAGCCTTCTCTTTAAATCTTTCATGCCCTTGCTACCGTCCTGCTGAGATAAAACGAGAGGCAGAGATGATGCAAAGGACTTCTAAAGCAACCGCGACTTTCACTTGCTTTCTGTGGCGTTCGGTCATTCTTTGTTTACATGTGTGTTACCTCAGCATCATTAGTCCACGTTTTTCTTCCGCCTTCGTAGCTGTATTTTGATCTTTCAAAGAAGCGCGTCAGTATTTCTACCGACGTGCTCATGTCCTCTAATAAGCTGGAGATCTGCAGTGTGGTAGCAAATGTAGCTGTGTGGCAGCAGCAGTGGCACCTCTGTCACACTGCCTGTCCTCCTGTGTGTCCCTGCACCCCATTTTCCCAGCAAGCCCCAAGCAGCCTCAGTTGCACGTCCTGGGGGCCCAGGGCATCACTCAGTCAAATTGAATCGCAAATCCTTTTGGGCAAAGGAGACTGTGGCTCAGGATGAATGGTTCTGGTCTGTCATGTGATGTCTGCTTGATGAATGGCCAGGGCCGAAAGGACTGCAGGGACTGAACCACGGTAAGTGGTGGAGGTTGTTGCACAGGGGGATTTGGTCATAACATAGTGTCCCTCTGCAGTTAAACTCGATTTTATCATACAAAGCATACAGGAACATGGGGTAAGTAAATACGTCCTGCTTGTTGAAAGCACAATAGGTTGGCAAAGGAGAACAGCAGCACACTTTCTGTCTTGGTTCTGGCACATCTACCCTTTGTTGCAATGGGGTGGTGACGCAAACAAGATGCTTTGATGTTCCATGTTGGGGTGTTTAATCAGGAGGGTTGTGCTCTCTCTGGGAGGAACTGTAGCAGCCACTCTCCTTAAATCTTCCATCCTCTTTCCAAGCTCCCAGTGGTTTAAGATACGAGTTAAGAACTGAGACCTCCCCCTCCTCTGCAGTCTTGTATCCCGTCTTCCTCTTTCCCCCTCGAGCTCTCTTCCTCTCTCCAGCTTTCTTCACCTTCTTTCAGTCTTTCTTTGTCCCTTCACAGCTCTCTTGGCTTAGCTGCCTTGATTAAGCGCAGCTGTCACACTCATCCCAAAGTCCTTCTTTTTTCACATTGTTGTATAAATTGGCTGGCTGTCGTTCTCAGGCTCTGGCCCTGTTGATTTTGGGTGACGTCAAGGACTGTTGTTTATGCCTTGGACACAGAGCTGATTCTACGGTCTACTCTGACTGTTCTGACTCAGGTTATTCAACCAATACATAAACGTGCGTGTCTGTGTATATCTGCATCTGCATGTTTATTCGAGTGTGCACCAGTGAAGCATTCTCGTTAAATTAAAATCAATCACAAATTTGCTTCTCCAAACATATCTCTTCCCCCAATTTCTTATAAGTGCCTTGATTGTTATCTTCCATGCTTTTGCAGCCCCGATTGGACCTTATTAACTGTACTGCTTTTGCTGGATGGTACGTGGGAGACTGCATAAGAATATAATTCATGTGAGTGGCAGCAGAACACTGCATAACTACTCTGAATCACTCTGGGAGGCAGACATGTGCGCCCGCAGGGCTCCGAGGCAGTCAGGCCGAGGCAGACTGGGCTGTGACATTGAGGTGATAGGAACTTAAATCATTTGCCATTGTCTGTGTTTATCCACAGCTAACTGGGCAGTAGCAGTGAAGAAGGGTGAGATGACCTCTAGAGAGGGAACACTATTCTGTAGCAGTCACACACGCACACTTATGCTCACACCCTCGCCTGTTGGCCCTCAGTTTTCCATTCTGTAAAGTCAAGGAGCAGAACATGTCCTTTAACAACTCCAGGCCTGATGGATTCATAAAACTAAGTTTAAAAATACATGGCACCGTGCTGACATTTAATGAGCGGTTGGCTGTCTGTTTTTGCTGCTTTCTGAAACATTTATGCGGTGACATTACGTAGCCCGTATGGGTGTTATTAAATATTCTTTGTGATGCGATATGAAGATGTTAGATAATCGTGTAAAATTATCCAGAAAGCAACAATACTAAACATCTGCCAATCATATCTTAAACTTGAAAAATTGTTTGCTTCTCTTTATTTTATGTGATTTTAAATGAAGTATGTTGGCGGTTTTGACGGTGTGTCCTCCAGTGCAGGAAAACCAACTATTCTGTCAGTTAAAGTGGAAACTGATAAGCAGCAAACCGTCATCTGTAGTGACCTCAGATTGATTTAAATTCAGCTGGACATTGGGTTTCATTTGGTCAAGTGGAGGGATAGTTTCTGTGCATGGTGCAACTGTCAAGGCAGAGCTTTACTGTATTGTCCCGAGGGGTATGAAGGAAAACCTTAGAACGACCTAAAGTGTGACATGATGGTCTGCGAGTTCTCTAATGCGCTGTGTCCGATCACGGTGATTACGCACTGGTTTTTCGGCCACAACAGGGTACTTCTTACGGTCCTCCTGCGCTTCTTGGCAGATTTGGTTCCCTTTTACTTCGTCCTCCTCCTTATACTTGAGATTCAGCGCTCATTGCACATGTTACACAGGTCCCGTTCTGCATAGCGTGGCATCCTAACTCTAAACTTATTGATCAAGCTTTGCATTGCCATGTTTGGCTGATCACCTACATACCCAGAGACCAGACATGTAGAGTGCTGAGGAGGAGGCATTAGTAAGTAAATTAAGCAAAGCATACAAGCTAGTCCAGGCAGCCCAAGTCATATGGCATACCCAAAAACTAAATCAAAATGCCATGCTGCTTCTTTCGATCTCTGCTGCTCACTGATTTTTTTTTTTTTTGAGAGTGCCAACCCCCGTTCTTCCTCCACCTAAAGGCTGTGAATCTAGGTGCACCTTGCAATGAAGTGAGTGCTATCACACCCCACTGCCTGGTTAATTGAGCTAATTGTCAAGGTCACATGCTAGACACAAAACTTTAATGATATAAATTACATCAAAATGTTTTCCAATAAACTGTCATTTGACACATCAATAACATGGCTGATTGTTCTAGCTATTTTTATGGTAACGTTTGTCATTGGCTCATAATTGCAAGAATCACATGCAGACTGAAATATATCAACATGCTGTTTGTGCGTGTGTAGTATACACAATAATAGTAGTGTACACAGAATCTTATATGGGTCTATCTGGAATGAATAACACTTGAAGGCACAGTTACAGTCGTCATGTTTTTTTTTTTAAGTACCACAGATGGACAGTGTAAGTTGAATGGATGCTAAGTGTATCTCAGACAACCCTCTGGGGATCTTGCTCCGTTGTGATAGGAACCCACTCTCATTTTTCTGATAAGAAACATTCTCTGTCAAGCTACAATATTCCCCCAACCCCTGCTCCCTGCTTTCACCATATTGTTACGTTCTCTCGATGCACTTTTCTTTTCTGCTCTCGCAGTTTGCATCAGCGCATGGTAACGTTATTCGGTGCGGCAGCCTACCAGCTTTTCTGTAGCCAAATGTCATGCAGTAGCTGACAGAAGAGACGGTTTTAACTGTTTGAACTTCCCACCCCTCCCGCATCACCCATTTTGCAAATTGTAGCTAGGTCCCTTCTCTCCAGGGAACACAGTGCCTAATGCACCATTACACTGCTATAAATATTCTTTTCCATAGAGCAAGTCACACTTTCATTGTGAGGTGATTATTATTTTATTTCTACCTCCTGTCATGGACCTTTAGTGCTCTATGAATCCTTTGTTTGGGAAGAAAAAAATAAAGGAATGTAAAAGAGACGTCTTGCTGTTTCAAATAATTGTAGACATACAGTTAGAATAAATCTAATGTACACAAAGTGAAATGCAAATGGGGGTAGTGCTGTTTTGGAGTTTGCCCTGCATGTAAATACAGCATCCCTACACAGCAAGTGTCCAGTTGTGTTTCACTAATTGCCCCCTGAGCAGAAACTGTTTTTGATCGATGTGCAATAGAAATGTATACAGTAGTCTTTTTATATGTTTGTACTATTAGATTAAAAGAGAAGACAGTGTGAAATTTTTATGCTAACGGCTAAAAAAAAGCCCACAAAAGAACATTTTGTCTCTGATCTCAAACAGAGCTGCTTTTATTGAACGTGCAACATTTGAACCAGCATTATGAGGCATTATTTGTTGGTTATTTTTGTTCAAAACTTACTGAATTTCCTTTTTCTTTCATGAAATGATGGCAGTGGTTATGACCTGAGGGATGGTTCTGTTAAATTTGTTGTCATGGATAACAATTTCCCTTTTTGTGACACAGAGATCCTGGGCTTGGTGAAAGCAATTGATCAAATTCAAACTTTTTTTATATATACATGTTTTTAAATCATGGGATTGCAGGTAAATAACCTTAACCTCATTTCTGGTGTATTTGACATCCTAGCAAAATAAGCTTTTCTTGTCATGTAATGATGTCAGAATAAAAAAAAAACATATAAAATCATTAAGGTTAGAGTTAAGATCAGAGGGAAGAGTTCACAGCAAAAAGGTTCCCAGTTTAAACCTGCTGATTGTTTGAAGCCTTACTTTGTGGATTTTGCGTGCTTTTCCTGTGCCTGTTTGTGTTTTCCCCAAAGAGGTGCCATAGACATGCATGCTCGGTTAATGGAAGATTCTCAATGGGCTCTGTGTCAGCTGGGGTGGACTCCAGCTTTTGAAAGAGAAAGCAGGTATAGCTAATGGATGGGAGCATTTGGTGATATATCCTCTTAGGAGAGCCAAACCTGTTCTTGTTTGTGCTTGTTGCCTCTCTATGGTCTGCATAGCAATCAGCATTTCAACCGGTCAATGTTCTAGTGCCAATACACAGCAGATTTTTACTTCTGTGAAAATCGTTGTGTGGATCTGTGCAAACAATGTAGAGGATTCTTCGGGAAATTTCAGCTCTCACCTTGACTGGAAAAGAACCTTTCTTGTTATTTCAGTATTTATTGCATAATTACACAAACATTAAGGCCTCACCAATTGCAAGTGATTCTAGCATAAGTTGAGGATATGGTCTCTAATTCTGTTGCTTGTAGTCGGGAAATATCATTCTCAAGATTTTCTCTTTGCGGTGGCCGAACTAACAAATGACAGATAAAGCAAGTAAAACAAAACGAACCCCAGGAAACTTCAGCTTTCCTCTGTCTGTTCACTGTTTACTCACAGATTAGATCCCTATCTCGTCTAATTAAGCTCTCTGGGAATGGCGCACTCGTCATCTGTCCACAAACACAACCCCGGTCTCTCGGTGTCCCAATGAATTCCTGGCATCTGAACTCATCTGCAGTCCACTGAAACACATTCACAGCAGCAGGCTCAGATGGCTAACTGTCCCATTAACTGCTACCAAGTCCATCCAAATTGAAATAATCGCGTCACTCTGCAGTGCTGAGCTTTTAATGAAAAATGTTCAGGTCGGGAAAGAGGAAATGGATGAATGCAATTCAAGGCTTTGCAATTTGCCTCCGCGTGTCCTTGTGGAGAAGCTTCGGAGGCGTGTCTGTCTTCTTGTCAGCATTATATTGTCTCAGCCTTGTTTAGCAAACAGAATCTGTTGCGGTTTAAGATTTTTATTGCACCTCGAGGTGCTTCTGCGGTCTGTATGTAGTTACTGCGTGTGTGTGTGTGGAGCAACGTGGAGGAGATATCCGCTTTTATGACCAGGTCTGTCCTTGCAGTTAAAACATCCTGTAGCACTTGTAAAGGGCTTGGCTGTGCACTGCAGCAGTATTTGGTGATACAGACATCTGCCCTGGCACTTAACTGGCGACTACCCCTGTAGTTATTATTGTAGTCTGTAAAGGGAACCTATCGTGCTGTCTGGAGACAGCCGCCTTAATAAGACTCTGTCAAGTTCATGTTCCTTTCTCTGAAGTAAAAGAACCTTCCCTTTCTTTCATTCCCTTTAAAGTTCTTCTCTTGCACCTTGTCTTTTTCCTTTCCCCACCAAACGCTGTCGGTAGGGACCACTGTCTGTGAGTTCTCGCTACCCTCCTCTTCCCCTACTGCTAGCCCAGGGCCAGCTTTGATGTTCAGTCTTTCCTCTCTGAAGTAATGCTCCTCTGCTGCAAAAGAATTCCCCCCACCTTTCTCCCCTCCCTTTTCTCTTTTTCCCCCCCAATGCTGCAGGTGAAAAGAAACCTTCATACCTCGACTTTTTTTGTGGCAACAGTGTTCAGTCAGCCCGTTAGAACCAACCGTTCTCTAGGAGTTAAGGTGTAGTTCTCCCATCACCATAATTTCTGCTTACAGTTCGAATCTTGCTTGCGATAAACACCAGCAAAGCTGAGCAGACAGGTAATTAGGGGAAAAGGTTGTTTCCAAGCTCACTTTATTACATTTTCACCTCCAGTGACAGGGGCAATAAAAATAACTTTATACATTAAGGTTAATATTACAGGTTAATAGCAAGAGCACACGGCTGAACATTTAGATATAGCGGGAACCTTTACCTTCACTTTTAGTAGGATTAGAAGACACAATAAAAACACATCTGACATTCTGTGGAAATATTACTTCCTACATATTAGTCAGAAAATGTGCCCTCTCTGCAAATCTGTCAAGGCAGGTATTAACTAAAGCTTGTGTGTTTGCTGTCACCGTAGCTTTAACTACATCTTTAGCTGAGTTTTTACTAAACACACAGCATATTTGTTCTTAATAACACGATTAAATAAAAACAAAATCTAACATTTAGATGGATTAAAATGCCTCAGAACAGTAGCTGTAAAACAACTTAATGTTTTGTACTTTTTTTCTTCCTTTTAAGTTTGAGTCTCAGACAATAAAGATGTCAGTCTGACTCCCCTAATGTCAGGGCAGGTAGATAAGAAGCTTACAGTACACAACACCTCAGAACATGTATAAACACACACACAGACACACACCTGTTGTGTGAGCGCACAAAGGAGCAGCTGATAAAAGTGGATCTCTGTCTTGTGATGTTTATCTTTTGCAAATATCTGCTAGTTTCTGTTTTGGATTTATTCTCTTTTAATTTTAGGTAAGAAAAATATAAAAAAAATCCCCTGAAAGATCAAATGGGGCCTGATCTGACATGCTTGCTTTGGCATAACTCGGTGGTAGCTGACAGATCTGAAGTTAATTAAAAGTGCTTTTTTTTTTTTTTTTTTTTTGGGTCTGCTGACTGATGCCAGTGCAGTGGGATCTGGGTGGTTTGACGGGCGTGGGTGGAGGGTACAGGCTGCACCGCACAATGGTGGGCTTTGTAGGTGGCTGTAATGCAGGGAAAAGCTGTGTGACGTCAGGCGATTTCTGGCCTCAATCCATACCTTTAACTTCAGTGTGTCTTCAGAACACCTTCTCACAGCTGGATGGAGGAGGAGGAGGAGGAGGAGGAGGAGGAGGAAGAACAGGTGGTGGACATCTAACCCTAAGAGGAGGTGCAACACGAGAGGCCGCATTCCTCCTGAATAATACGGTGGAGAATAATTTGGCGTGTGAGATGTATTTTTAAGTGAGACTTGCACATCAGAGTGCTCATATGATTTGCAGCTGCATGAAAAATTCAATCTTGTAACCCCTCTAAGATAAGAGTGAGAAGATCATAAAAAATGAAGCTGCCGAGCTTTAGCCAAACGTAAAGGAGGGATTATTATAGCACCTTTGCACGTGCTCGCTTTCTCTTTTGCTTTGAATAGTTTAGCACCTCCACGCTTAGCTGACGGTTTCTCTCTGTGAATTCTGCAGTTTTAATTGAGTGGTTTAACATTTTGGGAAATGAGCTCATAAGCTACATCTGCTCATGTGGGTTTACTAAATATGAAGCAACAGCCAGCATCTGGTCGAGAACTGAGTGTGCCTGATAAACTGCATCATTACTTAAGCAGCAGACTAAGCTTTACAGGGGCTGGTGGACGGGTTTTGTTTTACTGACTTGCTGTTGTTGTTTGACCAAAAGTATTTGATGAACTGGCTGTCCTCAAATGTAGGAATTTGTTTATCTTTGGCTCACGTCATAGTCGGCTGAATATTCTTCAGATTTGGACTGAAAAACGAGGTATTTGATGATGGCATCGTAAATTATGCGAAGCTGTGAGGGACATTTTGTTCAAATTTTATAGACCAAATGATTAATAAAAACTAAAATAATTGAAAGACTAATTGCTGCCCAGTTGTTTGCTATTTACAGAAGTGAGACTGATTTTTTTTTTTTTTTTTTTTTTTTTAAAGGATACATTTTTAGCATTTGGATGTGTTGCTGCAAGTTTTCCTGGCATGTTTTCTTAATTTGCAGTGTATGGTAACAGTCAATTATTATTATTATGTAGCAAAAACATGGAATAATTTGCCCATAAATACTAATTATTGTAATTATGCTAACAATAATAGAACAGAAAATGATGCCATGTCTGTGCCCTGGAGTCATTTCAGCAAAGCCTGGTTTAGTCTCATATTACAAGCTCAGAAACCTCAGTAGCTCACATGTCCTTGTGCCGTTTGCCTCTTAGTTGAACAGTGATGCTGCTACTGTGTCTACATGTCACCCTGTACATGTTTTTGACTGGTGTCAGGAGGGCACACAAGCCAAAGAGTCAGAGGACTGTGATGGATAACCATAGAGAGCCCTTCAGTCATGTCTCCTCCTTGCTATCTTTTACTGTCTCTCTGTTTCTTCCTGCCCCCATACCTTCTCTGTGAATTTTCAATTTCTTTTTCTGCTCCCAGCCTCTTCTCCTCCTCCCTCCCCGGTCAGAGGGATAACCATCTACCCTTTCAGCAAAAGCCAGTGCCCTATCTATCTCCCTGTGGCCTCCCTCTCGGCTCTCTCTCCCTCGCTCTGGGAGGATAACCATCTAGCCTTTCAGCACAGGCCAGCTCTTTCTAATGACTGTTTCCAGTGAGGGAGGACAGTGGAGAAGCTTTGTCCCGCAACACTCTGATGAATTTCAGCAGCTCGGAGAAAAAGAGGAAGTCTGTGACATTTGTTTTAATATTTGGACAGCGCCACAAAGGACAACATTTAATTTAATGCGCTGGCAAAATCGCATAAGTTTTGATTCCCGCGTCTTTAAAATTGATCCTTAAATCAAATGTCAGCTAATATGACATCAGTGCGTGCATGGATGGATATGTTAATTTGATAGTTATGAGGGCTGTTCAAGGGCAGTGGGAGAAGTTTAATAAGCCACCACAATGGAACTTTCACATCAAGTTACAACCAAATGCCAAGAATGACATAAAAATGAAAAATAACCGCCGCATCTGCCAGTGCATTGGAGCTATCAGTATGCATCATATTATTATTATTACTTGATGTACTCATTTATCAACTTATTTGCTCTAAATGAAGACTCAACATGTTTCCCATTAGATGACACATCCCATCTGTGGGCTGAACATCTGATGTGACACTACAAGTGGAAAACATTCGAGGGCTGATAACAAGAATGAGAGGCAGAATTAGGAAAGTTTACAAAAAAGTAAATCCCAAAAAAGGAAACGCAGTGATGTTTGAGTGAATCGGATGCTTGTAAAATTCATAAAAGACTCATAAAAAAACACAAGCATAAAAGAGCAAGACAGAGTTCCCATGTTTAAAGTTTAGCTGAGCTGAAACCAAGAAATCAAGGCAAGCGACAGAAAAACATCTGAAGTCAACAGGCACATGAGAGGAAGCATTAAAAGGATGTCTGACAGAATGGAGGGAGTGAAGGAAGGAGAGAACGACACAGACAGAAAGGAAGACAAAAGAAATAGCAAGAAGCAAAGAAGTGCAGCACTTCCAAGTTCAGGAGTGCAGATTTGACAAGCATTTAGCTTTTCTTTTTTTTTTCCACAGAAGAAACTATGAAAAGCCCTCTTTCAGTCCTGGACTGAAAGAGGGATTAGACAGAGGAGCAGCGAGTGAAAGACAGAAACATTCCTTTACACATCTTGTGCATTTACCTGTCAGAGCACTGCAATAAAGCTGCTCCCACAAGGGCAATATGCCAACATTTTGAATTCTAAAGACTTAAAGGGCTGTCTGTGGAAATCTTAACACCAGAGTGGTTCTGTGGCTTTGTTCGAGGAAATGCACCAGTCAGAAGTTTTACAGCGCCTCCATTTTCCAGTTAAATGTGCGTAGTGTAAATATCACAGTGTGGGCTGAAAGAATCCATCAGAAAAATACATATTATAGATTTAAATAAAGGAATAACAGAAGTTGCAATTTTTCAATTATTAATAGTCAAACACACTTGTGGCATTCTTATTACAATAAAAATATTGTTGCAGAAGATCACATATGATAAATGTGGTCCTTTCCTTTCTGTTCAGTCCATCCCAAACTGGCTCACTGGGCTTTAAGTCTGGAGACTGTGATGGTCACCCTCTATTAGAAGCATTTTTTTTCTCATTTTTCTTGTAGAAATATACTTCTTGCACCACCTCTTGCAGTAAAGTATTGTCCTAATAAAGCATCAGAGGGTAACACAGTTGTTCCAACACCGCCCTGTTCAGACAACGGGCTTGCAATTGATCAAAAGTTGGGCGACCTGTGGGAATTATTTGGATTAGCTTCCAGGCCTTAATTTACTTCCTTTGCTTCAGGAAAGCTCTAACTTAAGTAATTTCATAATTTCTGACAAACGGTCTGTTCTGGGTGATCTCTCACTTTGGGCACTTTACTGCTTACCTTTGTATCACTTTAAGGTGAAACTGCTTGAAATCCATTAAAAACTGTAAAATCATGGTGTTCTAAAACCTTAAGTGCTTTTCATAATTCGCTTCTAACCAAATAACAATTCATATTTCTGCAGTTCTGTGTGTGTCTAATGTGCACGCATCACCGATTTTCAGTTTCCAGCAACCATCCCAACGCTAAAGGTATTGTTAAGCATATTAAAATGTATACCGTATTTTTAGTGTCAAATGCATATCTTCCTCATTTGTCTGAGTGTTACAGTCTAGACTGACCTTTTAGAATAGAGTTGCATATCAGTTCCCAGCCCTCCTGGGTGTAATTCCCTTCACAGCGATGGTGAAGAGTAATTTGCTGTGGTTCTCGCCAATCTATCTGTGAAGAATGCTCGGATTTTTCTGAGTGGAACATAAATTCTCAAACTACACGTAATCTGTCCACTGTTCCTGTCAGCAGTGAGTGAACTAATGATTTTTTTTTCTCTCTTTTTTACATCATTAAGCTTCTTCCTGCACTTAGAAGGTCATTGTGTGACCGGTCAGCCTCGCACTGTCACGCTAACAAGTGTTAACCCATGACAAATCCTGCAGTATTTGGAGTTTTAGCCATCAGCAGTGGAATGTGTCGGCCTTCCTAGTGTTGTTTTTTTGTGTCTCTTAGTTTGACAAAAATCAAGTGGTTCAGCCTGACTCGGCCTAAATAGATCTTCTTCCTGGAAAAGCCTTTATTGTTGTTCCAGTAAAAATTATTACACCATCATAAAAAATTTGTAAGGAGGCCAACAAGGCTGCTTACGCTGGTAAAAACCTAAGCTTCAGTGCAAACACTGCAGCTAGCAGTCAACTCACATAATTCTACATTTGCTCCGTTTTAAGGGTCAGGCCATCTGCTTTATTTCATGGTTATATACAGCTTATCACTGTTGACACATTTTTATTTGATGCAATGTTCAATTTAACCTGTATATACGGTAGTGTTGAAAGCACATTAGTCTTTGCTTCTTTTTTTTTCTCTCATTCACAACAGAAGGCCATTTACAGTGAAGATGCCAGTAATTATGCACAGCTGTGTGCAGTGCAAACACAGGACAGGATACAATGCGCACTGCTGGGACTGTTACCATGACAATTGCGTCTTCATACTTTTGTATGGATTCTCCATTATTTTTGCGCTTTTTCCATTTCTGTGCACCCCAAATAACCCTTTAAAAAGATGTTCAGCAGATGTACTTTATTGTCTGGAGATGCTCAAACACAGAAAGCCCTGAAATAACAAGTCAGAGGGTCAGAGGTCACCCTTTATGTAAACTCAACTCATCTAAACCGCACTGATGGTCATTTTTGTGTACCGCTAACAAACAGAAGGTCAGGTGATTCAGCTTCCCAAAAAGCCCTGTTTTTCCCCAAGCATGCACAAAGCACAGCTGGAGTGGTTCCTCAGTCATTATGTTTGAATGGTCAAGGCCCACGCTGCTTTGCATCATGCAGGAGATGTGTGACATCAGGGATGGTGGCCTACATAGAACAATGATTTGCTGGCCTGGTTTCTGAAATTAGCTACTGCGGTGAATGGAGCTCTGTGCTGTTTCATGGGGTGTCATTGTGGTTTGTTGACAGAACAGGCTGCTTGGAAGCGCAGAGGACAGCGGAGACCACAGACTTAATAGCTCCGACATTCCTCAAAACATCTTTGTCTTGGAATTCTGTTGCTTTCCGGTGGTTTGTGTGCCGAATCTGAATCTCTTCCCCCCCCCCCGCCCACATCAGTCTTCGGCAATCTGGAAAATGACTCGTTCTCTCATGCCGCCCGTTCGTCATGTGACTTTCATGTTTCTGTTTGTTTGCCTTTCGGTCTCTGCGCCTGGCTGTCAGTTAGCTGTGTCTATCCGTCTGTTGTCAAGACATTTTACTGACTCACAGTGACTAGAGGCCTGACGTGCTAGCCTGTCCTGACCTGACTTCAAAATAGACAGCTTGGCACGCACACCATGCACACACAACATCCCCAAAACAGCGCTTTCCTTGTACAACGTCGGTTCCCATGTCAGGCCCTCTTTCAGATCAGGTTTTTTCATATGACTCACTGGTTAATAGATGTATGAGCAAGTATCATCCCAGTGCCTTCATCAAATCCCACGGCCATCTCCACAATGAGTGTCGATTTACAGGAACACACGCAGTGGAATGCACAGCTCTGTCTCTTGATTCACTGATTAAAGTGAACACGCCGTTGGTGTTTAGTGCTTTGATCTGATTATAGTTTGATTGTTTATAGAAGCAGCCTCTCCACATTACTCGTGCAATTTAATTCCCATCAATCCAGTGTTGCCACTATATGACAGATGATGATACCATTTATCCTGATTTATGTTAAATGTAGTCAAATACCATAAAACGATCCAGATAAGGGGAACGCCCCCCCCAGGTAAAGACTGTTGTCTAGCCCCGGTCATAAATAAAACAAGACAGTGTTTGAGGAGCTGGGCAAGTGTGGATCTGCTCCTTTGGAAGCCCGGATTCCCTGGCCAGATTCCCAGCCAGAGGCGAAGGAAGGAAAAGGGGGAGAGAGAAAGAGAGAGAGATGAGTGAACTAAGGGAGGAACTGAGAGGCTTGTCTGTGCTTTGATCTGATGACTGAGGCACAGAACGTCAGTCATTTTTTCTCCAAGCAAAGATCTCTAATCAGATCACCCAACATTTAATACTTCTCTTCGTCATTATTGGGGATTAAAGATGATCTGATTGAAGATTTCACGGCGTTTCCATCTAGCTTTGAAAACGCTTCGGTGGGAGTGGCATGGGTGCCACAGCCGATGATTGATGGCATTTTGCGAGGGCCTTTGTACCGTGGCAGCACAGAGAAAGGAGCCGGATTAAATAGTCGAATTGTATTCAAGAGTCCCATCATGTGTGACATTTGCGTTCTATTAAAAATGAATTTCTGTTCATTTCCATCCAGAGAATGACGATGAGAGAACAGGCTGTTCATTCTCTCTGTCGAGTGGAAGCATGAATCCGAGCTTGCAGCATGTAAATGCAGGTGATCTAACTGATATAATAATTCTTATTATTACTATTGTTGTTATTGAGCAGCCTGTATTACCTTTTTTTTATAGCATGATTGCTGCGCTGACAGTATATGTCTTACACAGCGTTTCACTGGATATAATGAATGAGATTCAGAGGAAAGATTTCCCATAAAATGTACTGTTCTGTAGAGCTGTGTCGACAGAGATTGTAAGAAAACAGTCAAAGATCTTATTATATCTGTGACTGCAACTCCCTTGCAATATTGCAGATGGAAAACTTCAGAGACACCTTCGCTTCCGTTTCAGCTGCTCGTCAGGCAAACGGCAATCTTAGGATACCATTTGAGCCTGCTGGTAAATATTTACTGTCATTCTAAGAGTATGTAAAGAACCTATAGAAGATATTTTAAGAATTCATAATGACAGCAACTGTTAGTTTAAAGTTAGCTGCCACTCACTCAGCGCCGCCTTTATTCTTTTATTTCTTTTCCAGCTTTTGTTTACTCCGTCTATTTTTGTGCATCTTTGCTTTCTGTTCATCATCTGCACTTTCTTCTTCTTTCACATCTTCCCAGCTCTTTTATGTACTCACCTCCCCATTTTTTTTTTCATTGCGCACATCTCTCTCGGCTGCATCCCCCACCACCCTCTGTGTCCACGTCTGCGAATCAGTCCTGGCTGAATGTGTTCTAGCTCTTGTTGCTTTGACAGGCCCTGACAACTGCAGGTCAGCTTCTATCTGTCAGCGTCTCTGCCTCTGAGCAGCACGGGGCAAAGGGGAACTGGCTACTTTGTTTGTGCTTTCACCATCAGGAGACAATCTCGCCGCAAAGGGAAGCTTGCAAGTGTACAAAAGAAGAACCCTGAGCCCTCTCTAGCGCACACAAAGCACAAATACCTGCACACGGGCACAAGCTGTTCTCACTCCATCTTTCTTTGCCTGTCTAAGTGCCATTTGCAGTTAATTGTCGTCGCAATTTTACATGTCAATGTCATTCTTGAAAAGCAACCCACAGAGTTTCTCCCCGTTTCTCGGGTAATTTGCCCGCTTGGGGACCTCATAGCATTTCTAAACTACAGACTATTAAACTGCCACATTGATGGATTTAGTATGACCTGTAATGTACACCGATCAGCCACAACATTAAAACCAACTCAGTGCTATTGTGTAAGTTCTCCTTGTGCTGCCAAAACAACCCTGACCTTTTAACACATTTGTTATTTTTCATTTAAAAGGACAACAAATTTTTAATCGATATATCTAAGAAAGCATATTTGTAAAGACTTTGTGATGTTAAACCAGCATTTATCAATCCATTGGCCACAGCAGCAAAACAAATAGTAAATACATAATTGACACATTATTAAATTCTATCATTTTATTGTTACACGGCAAACTTTGAAGCTTAATCTTACAGTGAGTGTTTCTATTCAAGTCTGGAAATCAGTCTCTTTATGCGTGGCTTTGTTTTGAAAATGATCCGTCTCTGTGGATACCAAATGCACCAGTACATTCATTAGCTCATCACTAACTTTGCCTGTTTCTGATTTAGTGCTGAGCAGATAATGTAGAATGTGTTCCCTAAAACCTGCTGCAGATAAAAAAAAGAGGCTTACGACAGCTGAGCTATGGGGCTAGAAACGCTAAACAATGAGAGCTACAAGATGCTAAAAGATGCACTGAGCTCAAGGGAACTCAGTAAAAAATATTCTCTGGGCATCTGACACCTTAACACTACACACATTCATTATAACTTTTATTGGCATTAACATTTTAATTAGTGCGAGTGCATACAGGATAAGGATTTTCAATTAGGAGTATCTGATTGTGTAAAAGAATTCTACATGTGAGCAGAAGGGAATTTTTATTCCCAGAACTACCAGTGGTCAAGTCAGAGGAGTAAAAAAAATCAGAAAAATCACACTAAAAGCATTAGTCTTGTCTAGTGTGTAGTCATCTTTCTTAAAATGATGTTCCCATACAGCTAAGCTGCATTTTTTTGCTACCTTTAAGGGAAAAGTATTTATATTTGTGATGTATTGCAAATGTGTTTCTATTCAACGTATCTTTGCTGTTTGTTTTATTGCTGTACTGTCCCTCCTTTTTAGCCAGCCAAATGTATGTGGATAGGAACTTGTCACCTTTGTAAGCCAGAAAATAGAAGCAAACATGTAGTGAAAGGGTCAATTTTTTAAATGAATTTTTTCCCTTAAACTTCACATCATTTCTCAACCAAACAGAGCGAAACCAAAGTTAGTCTAAGAATAATGGTCTCTCAGGGGATGTAAATCTCATCCTCTTGGGTGAAAGTCTTCCACCTTCCCTTCAAATTCTTCATAAAGACATCATGATTTTTTTTGTCATACTCCTAATTTCTATGGAGAAAGTATGTTTCTTTCGAAATGTAAATGAGAGCATAGTTTACTCGGATAGCAATGTAATTTTTATGACACAGGGATGTTCTGTGAGGAGAAAAAAAAAAAAAAAAAGTGGAGCTGTTCTTGTCTGGGAAACTGCGAATGCCAGAATGCCTGACGCAGCCTCATGGATGTTTGAAGCCTGCAGTGTTCCAGGTTTACTTTGTGAAAGGAGCATCTGTTAGTCCTTCCTCATCCTCCCTCATCTTTTCATTTTTGTCAAGCTTCATTGCAGTGTGCAGTTACACAGGAGGCAGAAGCGTCAGTCTCCCGTTTTTTTCTGTTTTTTTGTCTGCATCATGCGACAGGATGTTCTGTCTGATGTCTGTCAACTGTTGACACTTACTGTCAAAGACCTTCGCTAGAGCATCAGTGGAATACTCACCCACACACACACTCAAACAACACACATTCCTCCGTACTCAGAAAT
The DNA here is from genome assembly GCF_021347895.1 of Acanthochromis polyacanthus. Classification (NCBI taxonomy): domain Eukaryota; kingdom Metazoa; phylum Chordata; class Actinopteri; family Pomacentridae; genus Acanthochromis; species Acanthochromis polyacanthus. The sequence goes on from NC_067121.1 coordinate 25,892,421, forward strand.
GAGGTCAGCTCCCTGCAGCGTATAGTTACTCCTTTTATTTTTGACATGGTCTATGATACAGTTAGTCTAAGATATTCTGCAGCAGATGCAGCTCAACAGGGTAACTTTCTGCAGAATAACTTTTTCGCTCGTTTCCTCCTCTCCTTGCCTCCCTTATTTTTTGCACTCACTGACACTCAGTAAGTCAGGCAACACACAGACAAGCTCAAGTTAAGGCATGTCTGTAACCGGCAGGAGAAGGGTGGGTTATAGGGTGTAACTAGGATGGCATGTGTCTGTGCTGTCGGTACCGTATATTGTTGGATGTGTTATTCTGGTTTAGTCTGAGTAAATTACATTCTCCAGCATTCCTGGTCAGTTCAATTTAATTTCTGGCTACACACAAAGTTTAAAAAAAAAAAAAAAATGGTAGGAATGGACAAAGAGTGGAGATGACACTGAAGAAGGCAGTGCACGGTTGGGCAAGTTGGCAGGCTGGTGGGAACGAAGCTGCAACATCACATCAGGCTTTCTGACAGCGCTTCGACTGTACCTGCTAAGTGAACGGGACAGTCTGCTGCCATCATTTAATGCAGCTGGCATTCACTCTCTTTGGTTCTTCGCTGGGGGACTGCTGTGTTTTGTGTCTGTGAATGGGCAACACACAGAGAGAGAGAGAGAGAGAGAGAGAGAGAAAGATAGAGGCAGCAGCACAAAGACCAAATGTTTTTGTGCATTTGTGTGTGCGTGTCACTCTGTGCCTGTCCCGTCTGAGTGCACAGGCGAGCTCGGTTCTCAGGGCTACGGCAACTTAATTACAAAACCTGTTGTAATCCATCATGTTCCTTATAAATCACAGCTCCCCGCGGAGAGCTTGCAACAGGACCGAGATCCCACACATTCTGTCTTGACCCAGCGCAAATGTTGCAGGCATGGGCTGCATTTTCATCCACTTGAGCGTGTAAAATAAAGTTTGAGATGAGTTTGTTTCTCTTTCCTTCTCACTCGCATTCTCTCTTCGAAATTGCCATTCCTTATCCATTTTCATCTACAAACAATGACATTATCGCTGTTATTAAGTCCCGTATTCCAGCATCTGGTTCATATCTGTTACTCAGGGAGATGATATAAACCATCAGTGAAATAGGGAAATGCTCCATAATGATTTTATTCATTTTAAAGGTCACTCTGCTTCGAGCTGGAGCTGCCTTTTTTTTTAACTTTTAAAGGCATGTAATGATTCTTTTTTTATATTCACGTATTCCAGTGGGGGGTTTTATAAACACCTGAATAGTGGATTGTTTTGATATTTTAAAAAAGCTCCCATATATTCCTCATGGAGTGTGTTAAAAAGTCTGACAGCAGGTGAGTTATCGGTATCTCCATAGGCAGAAATGAGCTGCTGCATTAGTAGAGAAGTGATAAGGCTCCCACAAAACAATCCCCAATTCATCACTATTTTACTCTTAGTGCTTTCTTTTGCACCTGTAGGTGATAATTACATGAGCCATGTCCAGAACAGTTTTGTCCTGTTGTCACCGGCGACATTCTACTCAGTCACATCCCTTTCTGTTGCTTCACTCCTTAGTCCACTCCATTTCTCCTCAGCCATTTGTTCAGGTACACTGACCACTATTAGAGGTAATCGCAGCCGGAGCTATTCAACTCTAACTGTGTAATCTATCCCCCACAGCCCACATCATTACACTATAACACTATCCATTCAGTCATTTAGTCTCTCCTGTTGTTAAAATGAGTAGCTGCTCAAACTTTTCTCAGCCAATTAAAAGAAATCTGCTTTGAGTCAAGTGAGTGAATAGGAAAAAAAAAGCAACACCTGTTTGGTCTGTTGCTTCAGCGGTATCTGTGTAAATGAATAACTGTTCGGTCAGTGAGTGCAAATAGCCTGTGTGGGCTTTAAGAAAGTGGAGGATCAGCCGACCTCAGTCAGTAGTAATGCGTTATTAATGCGTTGTGTGGCTGCCACCTCGTCTGGCTCGAGGAAGCTATTTATGTGACTTTCTGCTGGGCTCACATTACCACACTGGTGGTCTAGGTGAAAGCCTGTGGGTCACTGTGTGCATTATGGAGCATAAAGAAAGACAGACAAGTAGGCATGCTTATTTGACTCACAGCAAACAGGCATGCAGGGGGATCGCTGCTTACAGAGCCCACAGTGTGTGTCTGTAATGTGCATTTGTCCGGTTGGCATGTGAAATTTCAGTGTGTGCGCTGCTGGTGGATCAGACATGTCAACCTCCGCTGCCAAATAGCCCCGCTGTACTTCATCTGTTTAACCCTAATCCACCATCGGAGCGTTGGTGTGGGTGTGCGCGCATGTGTGCGATTCCTGGTGCTCCATGGGTGTTTTCCTTGGCACTGGCAATAATCCACCTAGCTGCGGACACACACACACTTTCACCAATGACTGGATTAGGCTGCTAATCTCTCAGATCCCACAGCATGTGTGCGCGTCCACGCGTGCAGGCAAAGACACACACATTGTGCATAGTTGTTTGAAACGGCACCAGTTATGCAATGCCAGTCATTACCAGGAGTCCTCAGTTATGGCAGTGTGGCGGGAGGCATGCCATTTTGTCAAATGTGCCTCAGAAGGCCAAATGTTAATTCCTATACTGTGCACATACTTCTCCAAAGCGCCAGCAGTGGACGAGCTGTAGTGGTATATAGAACTGTAGCGAAGGTTCCTTTTATTTAAATTTTTATTTTTTTTACGACAAATCCTAATTTGCAAAATATCTTAGGCTTTATATATACCTTAACTTCAAGATGAAAATTCTGTAGTTTATATAAACTTACTCATCCTCCTACAATTCAGAATTTCATGCATGGATACATGGCTGTCAGCAAGCAGCTGATGGCAATAGATATGCAATATGTTCTGATACTGACTAGAAAGAGGATAAAAATCTTGATAGATGCCAGGCAACAATAGAATGTAAATTGCCAAAACACAAAAACATGACACCACTACAACTACAGTTGTTTGGAGCAACTTGATGCAGTGCTGTTGGTATTTCATTCATTCAATCATTCAAAAAAAAAAAAAAAAAAAGTTAAACTTTAAATGTGAAGGTACGTGATTGAATGAGCTGAACTGGCTCAGGATTTGATTACTGAGCTCTTTTGAATTTTTGCAGAGATCAAGATGAAGATCAAATAGCCGCTGCTATGCTGGTTCCCTAGAGATATATTTTTAAATCCAGGAAATAGGATTAAAAAATGTGTCCTCCATTGCCTCGGATGTAGCAGCTTGCAAATTGCACTATAAAATGGATAGATGTAAAAAGTCATAGATCGCCACAGGTCTAAAATCAAGACAAACAGTAGATTTATGCGTTTACCCAGTTGAGATCAGCCAACCATCAGTCTAACATAGTATCAGATCTGATAGTTGGCATTTTTCAGATTATCATTATTTTTGCTTATTCCTGCTTAAGTACATGGATTCATACATTTTGATGCAGCTGCCAAACTCTACTCTGTGCCCTTGAGCACTGTTACATCTGCAGCATTATCTGATTGGTTATATGTCACAAGAAAAGCAACTGTGGAAAAGTTTGCCTTTTTAAAATATATGTATAAAGATAAATACACAAAGGCTTTTAAAAATGTTTTAAGCATTTTTACTTTGTGTATCAGTTCTACAGTTATCAGTCTCCTTCATTACTAATAATCAGCATCTCCATCAGCCCTGAAAAAAGACACATTATTCAACCCCTGTTATACAGCATCTGCTACATGACAGGGATTGAAGAATGTGTTTTATGTGTTGAAGTAAAATCATTATAAGGGTGAAAACATGTAAATGTTATTCAAAAATTGACAAGTTCTGGAGTTCTTACTTTCTGTGAGGCAATATTGTTCACCACTGGCTTTTTTTTTTTTTGCAGCAGCTGTCGAAATTAGGAATGACTAAAAGGTACACAGTGTTAAAAGGCAAAAGAAAAAAAATCCTCTGCAGACAACAATGAGGAAAATTTATTCTACGGTCCAATTTTTCTTACCAATGTGAAGGACAAAGAAACTGAGATTTTGAATAAGCTGCAACTGGTGGGATGCCCAAAACCCTTCATGAGCACAGTGAATAGTCTGAATGGACCAGCTTAAAATTGCATAGAGTGTCTCAGTCAGCACAACACCTTTGCAGGTTGACACATTCTGAAATGGTGGGACTAATATTGCATCTGAACATTTCACAAGAAATCAATGAGATTGTCTAAAATTGTGCAATAAATCGCTACAATGTGTGTGCACTGCGCTGCGAGACACTGGGGTTTCTTTTCTTTCAGATTTCTTGTGGCCACAGCGCAGAATAAAACTAATCTACACTGAGCAGTGACTCATTAACTGTGACCTAAGTGGACAAGACAAGAATTTTGACTTCTTCTCTTTTGTTCCCAGACCGATTTAGAGTCATTCCTAATTTCCTGTTGCCCTCGTGTTTCCCACCATCTCTAAAAGCCTCTGACTGTCAGTCTCTCCCGTGCTTTATCACAGTGTGCACGACCTTATTCTGCCTTCCCAGATTGCTGTTTAATAGGAGCCTTCCTCCCTGGTGAACAATGATAAGCTAATGGTCGGGGAATTGCTCACTATTTAACAGCCCTGTCCATCAAAAGAAAAGGCAACGGAGTGATGGAGAGCTGGTTTGGGGGTGAAAGTTTCCTTAATTTTGCCCTCCCCTCATGGATAGATTCATGTTTGTGTGGGTGGGAAGTGAATGCATGCCAGTAATTTTAGGAGAAGCCACGTGATTGGCTTGCTCCCTCTTTGCTGATTGATTATTGCAGAACACCTACTCTGTCAGTGTAAATATATGTGAATAGATCTTCTAATTTTGAGCAGCATCTCTGTGCACCAACTGCACAGTCACTTTAAAAGCTGCAATTCCCATGTTAAACATATATTATGTCAGCTTTTTTTTTTTTAAAGTTTATCATGCATTCTATATGAAATCAGGAACAATTGGGACAAGAAGCTGTGAAGGCAGGCTGGAGATGGGTTATTATAAGACTCAATCTCTAATGTATGAGTAGTGCTTTCATGGTTTGTAATGAAAGAATAATTTTTTCTTAGCTTTCTCTAAGTACAGAAAATAGGATATGTCTCGTATTATTAGCACAGAAGACTGGACGTCTTGGGCTTCAGTATTAGCTGCTCTGTCTATTGTGGCCCTTTAGATGCTCCCACTACAAACTGACCTGCCCTCCTCTGCTGATTATTCTAGTATCCTCTGGCTGTGTGTGTGTGTGTGTGCGCACGTAAAGCCAATAGATATAGCAAGTGGGGGTGTATGAAGGAGTGTACAAAGCAGGAGAGACATTTCTGCATGTTAAGTATACTTTTACTCTAGATTTTAAATGGGACCGTGTTAATGTCAGTCTCACCCAAACAGACACACACACTCGACTGAATCAAACGGAAGACACTGATCCATTTGTAACCTCAGCCGACTATTAGGTCAGCCAACTGGAAACATGACACTCTGTTACAGGTGACCTTTTCCTGCTGGAAAGCATCTGTGTGTTCTCGGCTGTGAGAGCGTTCCAGCTCTTTGCAGATGTTGTGGGTGTCTACTGAAAATCATCACCCTTGTTATTTATACATAAAAATGGACCCTCTGAGAAGACTGTTTCTCTCTGGCTGCATCTGGGAGACTTCACACCTCCCTTTTTGTGCACAAATGTCCTTGAAAGGATAGACGGCGAGCAGACTGCATAGGAAGGAATGGTCTCAGGACCTATAGTACACATACACAGTAAAATCGGGGCAGACGTTTAAATGGCCATCACAGGGGCTGGCAGATTGCAGCTGAACTCACAAAAGTACTGCATACTGTTCCTCCATCAATCTTGCCTCTCTCTCTGTTTCTCACTCCTTGTTTCGTCCTCAGCTTTCTTGTACTCGCATCTTTACCTCTTCCCCTTCTCAATCAGTTTCTTATTCATGGACAAATCCTGCAGACTTACTCCAGGTCCATATCCTCTGCCGTGGTGTGTGGGTTTGCCTCGCATCGCGGCCAGTGAGAGGCTGCTGAGAGATGCTCAATGTCACCCCCTCCTCTGGTCTGAGCAGCCAGTTCTTCACTTTGGTGTTTGAAGAGGAGAATTACCTTTAATTGCTCCACTTGGGAGTTGGACTGGACGAGGCCCTCAGACAGTTATAGAAACTTGCTTGGCATATTATCAGTAAAGCGCATGGGTTCTTGTTATACACACTTTGACTGTAAAACGCAGTGAACAGAAAGAGGGGTTACACAGTGATTAACTTGGCTTACAGCTACAGTAAAAGGAGGTGAAAGGCCTGCTTGTAATCATTGAGCCCCTGCTCACAGAAGTCACTGGCTTTGACGATAGAAAGGAGTCAATCTCATCGATGTGCACACTGTGCCTATAGACTCGCCCTGAGCTGAGCTTCTGCCAGGTGCATGCTAATGACGGCGTGAGGGGCATTAAATCATTAATCCAGCACTTATGTGTGTTTACCAAATTTGCATATGCCTTCGTGCAAGCCATGTAAAGCCCAGTGATGTGAGCTGACATTTTCAGACTTGTCACAGTATTAGAATGTATAAACTGTAAAGGTTTGATTATGGCACTGAGGCTCAGAAATACTACTGGAATTATTGTAAAAATCTGACTTTGATTACATAAGATTATTAGAATATTGCAAAAAACCAAAATGCAATATTGCGGCAAAATAAGTTTAGCCTCTCGGTTATTTTGAATGTTATTGTGATATTTTATTTGCTTAAAATATATCAAATCAAAATCAAATCAAAATATACTTTAATAATCCCGAAGGAAATCGAGATATCCAATAAGGCACAGGGAGGTGTAAAAGGTTAGCAGAAGTATAAACAATATAAAATATAATATAAAAGAGGGAACACTCTGCTAAATAAAATGAAATCCAAATTTGCATCCCTACCAGGACGAATTGCAGAGCCGGTTGGTTCGGTTGACAAAGGACTTCCTTAGTCTGTCTGTGGAGCATTTCAGCAACCGTAGCTTGCCACTGAACATGCTCCTCTCCTCCGTCCAAAGTGCCGTATAGGGGATGGTTAGGGTCATCTAAGTTGGGCAGCGGCTTGTTCAGAGAACGTCGTTCAGCTACTGTGACCACAGAGTCCAGCTCTTGCTCCACAACTTTGCTAGCCTTGTTGACCAGCTTGTCAAGTCTGTTCCTGTCCCTAGCCTTCACATTCCTGTCCTAGCACAGCTCAGCGTAGAAGAGCACACTGGAGACATTAGACAGGTAGAACAGATTTAGGCCCCATCCACACGAAGACAAAAGTTTCAAAAACGATCGCCATAAAGACGAAGGCGTCTCAGAAAATCTGTGCGTCTACATGAATGCACTCAATACGCATAGAAACGCTGTAAAACACATGCCAGACCTCTCGGGGCGCTGTAACGATATGACGGAAACGCGCGCAAACAGAAGAAAAAACAGTGGGCATGCGCACTTGAGGCAAAAGTTGTAAACAGAGACCAAGCCGGGAAGTAAATAAAGTGCCGTAATGTCTCCTCGATAATTGTTTGTTCAACTCGGTGGTGATTGAGAAGAAGATTTTGCTGCAGCAGGGATAGTAGGGTCACTAGCTTCGTTGCCGCGTGTGGCGCATGCGTGTCAATGAAGATACGAAACTATGACGCAAGCGTATCTGAAAAGTAGCGGATAGCCAGTAAACACGGAGCTACTTATACGGCGTTTCAAAATCTTTCCATCTGGAACCTGATTTCAAAAATGATCGTTTACAGACCCCCAAAACGCCGTCTTCGTGTGGATGATACGCAGATTCTGCAAGAAACTTATGCGTTTAGACCTCGTTTTGTCTTCGTGTGGATGGGGCCTGAGTAGTATAAAGTGATGGCCTTGAAACTATCATATGAATCTTGAATTTGTGTCAAACAAAAAAGCAGGTTCCAGGTTAGAAGCTAATCACTTTAAAATGACTATAAATTGCAATTTATTCAAAGCAGGTGCATCAACAAATGATAACTGCGTGCATATATGCTGTATGTGGGTCTACATGAATGTGTCCATTTGGATTAATGTCAATTTGAGTGATGTGATCAAGGCCATGCAAGAACATCTCAGAGGGCTCTATAGGGAAGAATAAAAAGGTTAAAGAGTGATTGATGTGGTGGGAAACACAGCGAGACAGTTGGAATGCTTTTCCATGTTACGGTCAGTGAGTGGGACGATCAGCGACTTTGCACTCTTTGAGATTCAGTTCCTCATCAATGGAGGAGGTAATCAGTGGAAAATCTACGACTTGCACTATAAACAGTGCATGATGCAAAATGCAATCAGTGGCACACTAATAATAACTCACAATGGAGATGTTGGCTTCTGTAATATAAACTGTGGTTATTGTAACCTGTATGCCTGGCACTCCCACTGGAGCCTGTCAGAGTGTAATAACCAAGTAGCATCCCTTCACTGACATCATTTCAGGTGGTGAGAATGAATAGAATGTATCCTTTTGAAGAAAAGATCACACACTGTACCTGTAATTACTTAATAATAGAAAGCAATAGCTTAAAATGAGCAGCAACATGATGGATAATTGGAGAAATTAACTAGAAACACCAATCCATAGACAGAATGTGTTTCAGTGTGTAAGGAAGTCCATGTAAAATAGAGGTGGAAAGGAGATTTTCAGAAAAGCCTCTTTGATTACAAAAATAGGGGGAAAAAAATCATTTCCAACTTCCACTATGCCTACATAAACAGCAGCACACTGAGCGAAAAGATATGACCTCTACGCTCCTTGGGGAGGTCTGAGCTCAGGAAAGCTTGTCTGCATACTTTTCCCTGCCTTTTTAATTTTTCTCTGTGTGCTTTTGTCTATGTGGGTGTATCAGAAGCAGCGATAAATAATTTTCACGCTTTGCAAGAAAGGAGCTTTATATTGTTTTTATGTCTTTGTGTTAGACAGAATAATCTAAAAGCTTTCTTATTTCGTTTCATTACCAGAAGTAATTTGTTTTACCTTACCCTAAGTAGCACAGTGCATCCTTGTTTTTTGATCATTGTTTGCCTGTGTGAATTTGTATTATGCAGGTCTGTATAAGTGTGGAAATAGTAACATTGGGGAGGAATCTTCAAAAGTAAAAATATCATCTCAAGTGTCATATTATTTCTTCTCCTCACCTGTACATGAATGCCACTCATGATTTTTTTCCCCCTTCGCATTTGAATGCATCGATGAGGATGATGGAATTTCCATCTTACGTAATTTGTTCTGATTTCCGCTGCAGCCTGACTGCAGCTTTAATCAACTCTGACAGCCCTTGTTTAAATTCTCTCGTATGGCATTCGATTGTGGGTGCGTGCGTGCGTGTGTGTTGAGCTTATAGATCGTTTCTACCACCCTGTTTTTCTGGGTTTAGCGTATTCGTGTGCGCACACGTGTGCAAATTTATGCACAGGCATGCGTGTCAAGAGTACTCATTAAAACTGTATGGGAGTTGATGCTGTACTCCTGCACCACTGCTCCCATTGCCACAGAGTTCACCACATCTTGCCAGGTAATCAGGCAGGCAGACGCATGCAGCACTGCCTCCTCGACTGCCAACAGGCTGGGTTTAGGCCATAAAAACAGCTACTGCAGCTAATTCAGTCCTGTCATGTTCATACTCACCGCTGAGTATTTTACACAGCAGGAACACAGTGACTATTAATCTAAGTTTTGTTGCCGAGCGCTGGCTGGATTGATGGACCCTGTCAATGCTAATGCCGTGTTTCTTTTTGTCACCCCTTCTCTCCTTTTTGCTCTTTCCTTCACCACCTTCCTACACCTTCTTTCTCACCTGTCCTTCTTGTAGGGGAGCACCTGCGCATCTGTCCTCAGGGTTACACCTGCTGTACCAGTGTCATGGAGGACAACCTGGCCACGCTGAGTCGCAGGGAGATAGAGGGAGTGCTCAAAGATGCTGGACGATCCTTACAGACCTCACTCGCGGGACAGTACAAAGCCTTTGATGGTACGTGTTTGTATTCTCAGTCCATATATATATGAGGTGAACGAGAGAATGTGAATGTAGAGTGTGCATCTGTGTGGCTTTTCTCTTTTCACATTTTCACTCTGGGCATGACCAACCTGCACAAAGATGTGGATGTACATACACAGAGAGAGAGAGACAGACAGATGGACTGACAATAAGGGTAAAATAAATCAAAAATTTTTTTATGCCACAATGTGCCGATTGATTCGCAGCACTGACTTACCTTTGTTTTTTTGTTTTATTTTTTTCTCACAATTGTGACCAATGCAGCTCTGGATATCACTTATTGAATGCTAAGTCAGAGCCACATTAAATTATAACAATAACACCAATCACATTATATAAAAAAATACTTGTGCTAAATTGATAATTTTCAGATGATAGTTTTTTCTACAGAGCTCCCTAAAGAAAAACATGATTATTGATTTAAGAAATTTTTGTTTTGTTACTCCTCCTAATTCCACAAGAGAACAAACTCTGATTGCAAGTATTCTGGAACAAAAACTCCTGTCCAATCATCAGGCCCATTTTATGGAGATTTAAAGTACTGGGTTTGAAAATATTACTTTAGGCAGCACTTGAACCTAAAAGAACATGGTTTTGGATAGAGTTTTTTTTTTTTTTTTAATGGAATCAAGTTAAATGCCAAATCAGATGTTCCTTGTGGAAAGTTTCTGCACAATGGTGGTGTAACTCATCAATACTCACTGTATGAGACACAACACAACTCAAAAAAGGGCTTTAGCATGCATATAAAATAGACCTTTGACCAGTAATGAGTGCACTTTTGTTCAAGATGCAGTGAAATTCTCTCCAGGCTTTTCTGATCTTTTATCAGTTTAAAATGGACATAAGGTCATAGTTTCCATGACCTTTGACTATCAACATCTAATCAATTCATCCTTCGGTCCAAGTAAGTGTTTGGGTCAAAATTTGATGAAAAATCCCTCCAGGCAATTACTTTAAATCTGTATGAAGTGGGTGTCATGATTGGACAGGAATTTCTGATTGAGTATTCATAAGCATTTGATAGACAGATGGTCGGACATACTGTATGTACCTTCTCAAAGCACATTTCTTCCGACCTCCACTCCCACCAGCGTAGAGGCAGAAAAATAGAGCAAATTTCTGACTTCACCTTACATGTTCGACACCATGTTGCATTTCGTATATTGAAACCCTTTGAAGTAAACTGGTAAAGACCCCCTTCTGTGAAAATCAAGTTTTTTTTGTTGCTTTTTTTTTTTTTTTTAAACCTCACTACCTTTTTATATGCTAGAAGACATATGAGTGAAATAAGCAGTAAAATAAGCATCTCAGGTTTGGGGTTTCATATGTCAGAACCTAAGGAACAAATCCTGTCAACTTGCGCTGTAGGACTTTCTTTATAATTGTTCTTCAGAATTGGTTTCTGGTTCAATCATGCATGGCTGATTTACTCAAATATTACTGTGTAGCGTAGCGTAGTCTTCCATGTTTGCTGAGTTGTTGGTGAGCTGGTGTGCTTCAGCTGCCATGAGTAAGGAGGAGTTCATGTCGAGAGAGACGGGGAGTAAGTAGATCTGCATATTGTAGGACGCAATAGTGTGGAGGTACATCAATGTATATATATATATATATATATATATGAAAATATATATTTATGTTATACAGTGATGGTTTTTTGGGGTTAAATCAATGACCGGAGACAGACTTTAACGTTATGAAACATCCATGAGAGCGAGAGTCTGAATTACTCAGTATGCTCAACACCGGAAGAAAATGTATAATAAGTTCCTAATATTATGAAATAATACTGAGTCTTAATTGCAATGCTTCAAGAGTGAGAGATGGGAAGAGAGAGAAAGCGAGTGAGACAGAGAAATTGAGAGGGATTTTTTTTGTGTTGGAACATTGGCGCACCAAGGCAATTATTTGTGTCTAATGACTTGCTCCAGTTAATAGAAAGGTGTCTCTGTACTCCACTTGTTCCCCTTGGCCAGTCTGTGACAATGGATCTGTCAGCTGGGGCTCTGAGCTTGGCTAGTTAGCTTGACCTTTTCAGATCACAGTGATTAGTGGCTGAGAGACATTTGTTTACTCTTCTTCCATCACTTCGTGTCCTTCTTTCTCATGGCCCTCCTTTTCACTCAGGGTGCTGTTGCTGCTGTGCCAAAGGCATACAGTCACCCCACCAAAGCTAAAGTACACAGACACATAACAACCAGTCCAAGACATACAAATTTTCCCCAAGTTAGTTTATGTCATCCTACAGTTCTTGAACTTTCCCATTCTTCAGGGCTACACTTCATTTAGCACAGCAGAGCTGGTAAACAACACAGTCGACAGACACACATTCAAGCAGCACTCAGCTGCAGCCTCCAAACATTCTAATGATTTGCATCCAGAAACTCGTAGATAAATACACACAGACGCACGCATCACGAACGTGCTAAGTTGTTGCCTCGAAATGAAGTCATTTGGAGCTTGTTTTTGTTCGCCTTTGCTTGCCAGACATGTTGTCAGAAATTTTCTGATAGCTGCTGTTGCTTTGAAACAGAAAATTAATTAGGCTGTTCTTTTTTGTTGATCGCAAATCAAGACACATTTGTACATCCTCTCCTCTCCCCTCCAACTCCGTTCAGCTTTGATTTTCATCCCTGTTTTTCATGTTCCCTTATCTTACCCCAACTGAGCATCAGATGGGGACTGTATATCCGACAGAGGGAGAAGTATGTGTGTGTTGGGACCTTGAGGTCTAAAAACCATCTGCTTTAGGTTGCGTCCTCGAAGGGAGCTGAGTGATAGACCGGGGTTAATTGGACCATAATATGTTACATTTGCTGCCACATGACCAGCAATTTGGCAGGATCCAGCCATTTTTGCTAAAGACATCCTGTTATTAGCCTTAGCTGTTGAGAAGTGGAAAATAAGACAAGCTACTTCTGTTTAAAGCTATGGTTACACCACTACTGTTGACTGAGTTGTCATTCTTTAAGTGTTTTGAAAGTGGATATTTGGATTCACGGGCATAAAATCCTCTGCAAGGTTAAGAAAGCTACAGAGCTGGTTGAAAACAGGTGAGGCTTAGTTGATTCATTGCTGAGTCTGGAGAATAGTTTTTAGTTCATATGGCCACGGAACAGTGAAGTGACATTGTACCATGCTTCCAGTCGCTGCACATCTGGCTGTGTTTAACAGGGTGTGGGCTAGCTAGCGCCATGTGGCTAAGTGTAGGGTGTTACTGTTCCAGCCCAGTCAGGCTCGGCCTTTTTAGGTCCAGGGACTTTGGAAGAAGCACCAACCAAGCCACAGATTAGAGGACTTGCATGCTCACATGCAGCTGGCTCTCGGGCTCCTAGTTTGTACACTGTATATATGTGAGCATGCAAATGTGTGTTTATGTGCACGTGTTTGTACGTTTGTAATTTACTGTGTGTCACTATGTGAGTAACTGAAAAGGATTTGTATACTGTATGTGTGTATGCGGTTGCCAGTTATGATGTGTAAGAGGCGCAAACTAAACAACAGATTACGTTAAACAAATATGCAACACATAATGCCGAGGAGAGAAATTAAACAAAGAAATTTGGTGAGAGGACGATGAAAAGGAAACAGATGGAAGGGTAAAAAGCCAGGAAAAACAGGGACATAAAGGCAGAGCGAGGACAAGGGTAAGAGACAGAAACGGAGAGTGCTAGTCAGAAAGAAAGTGAAAGAGGTAAACGGAGAAAGAGAGATGGGGTTACATAAGGGAGCGAGAGGGAAGAGGTCAGGGAGGACATGGAGAGTGATGGCACCAAAGGGAGTTGTGTGTTAGATGGCAGCCAGGTGTGTTAGACAGACGGAAGCCTTAAAGCTGACAGGTGGTGTTTGGCCTAATGGTGCCATCAGTGACATCTGGATATCTGACTGCACCCTGTGTGTGTGCATGTGTTCAATTGTCCTGCTGCCACATACATAGAAGTATGCTTTATATATGCTTTGTATGAAGGGATGCTTGTTTGTACTTGAACAGAAAGGACCACATTAGCAAAATTCATACTTGACTCTGTGTTTTGAGAGCTGTGTGTGCAGCATATGGCCCTGCATGATTCTGCATTCAACTGCAAACTCCTGGCCTGATCCTGTTGCTTTCAAAACTGCTCTAAAGCTTGTCTTGTGTGGGCACTGACTGAAGGAAAGGTCAAACTGCTACAAGGCTTTTTTTATGTAGCCAAAAATGGTGAAATTCCCATCCATCTTTCTGTCTGATTTTCTCAGTTCTTTGATGATCTCAAGAAACAGTTTAAAATAAACTGTACTCAATGAGTTTCAACTGTGTCTGACCCATCATTTTATTTTGTACATGAGCATAAAACAGTCTTTCATTGTTTTTATGTCAATTTTGTCTCATCTTAATTCAAGATTTGAGTCATTGACACACAAACACACACACACACACACACACACACACACACACACACACACACACACACACACACACACACACACACACACACACACACACACACACACACATAAATATATGCACTGACACGCTCTACTTATGAGAGGCCAAAGGCTTCTTGGCCAGTGTGTTTGAGCCCATCTCTGTTGGCAGATCTATGGCCATAGAGCTAAATCTGACTTGAAGGATACTGATTGAACTTGCATAGTTATCCATCTTAAGAGAGCTCCAAACGTCTCCAGCTGGCCTGCTGTTGAGGAACGCCATGGAGATGGACTGAGGAGGAGCAACTGACGAGAATGACATTAAGCACACCCAAAAACAGCAAATATTTCAGAATGAATAAATCTGTATTATCATAAGCTGTTTTAAGTAAATGTAGACTCTGTAGAAAATAAAAAATTTATGCTTGTAGCAATGCAGCTGCTGCTATTGACAAAAATTTCCAGACATTTTATTTTAAGTGGGTTAAACTCAAAGCTGTTTTCACACAAAGCATACAGGAGAAAAAAGTACTTGAAACAAATGAAAAATGTTAATAATAAAATAGATATAATATGTAGAGCTACCATTTTTTTCCAAAATTTCCAATGCTTATAAACACTTGGGAAAAATGTAAAACATATTGATTCCTTCTTTTTTTCTTTTTTTTTTTTTACAATTTTGTAAAAATAAATAATAGTAATAATAAACTTTCTTTTTCCCATGTTTTGATGATTTATGGTGTCCTACAGCAAAGAAGACGTTTTTGAGATTTCTCCTTCTAGCCATGGTTGTGCTGTTTCCACAGAGGTGCGAGACTTTATATTTCTGTGAAACATGAGCATTCAGTGAGTAACAATGTGACAGAAGGTACAAAACATCCAGAAACTGCTTGGGCTTTAGAGGGTTAATATGGGAATATGTTAGACAATATAGCTATATTTCCCTGTGCAGTTAGGACCTGTATGTGTGTGGGGTGACTAATGCACTGAATACACCCTCTAACATGAAACATAATCGCATCGTTCAAAATACCATCAAGCTGAATAAACATTTCTCTGTAAAACATTTTTAGCAAGAACACAGCGGCTAACCCAGAACCTTTAATAAGGCCCTCTGTATTCAACTGCATCCGTTTTAGCAAGGTGTGCCTAATAAATTGGCAGCAAATGTAGCGGCCTAATGTTTTTCACCTCCCAACTCACGACACCCATGCTTATTTGGATTGGACACTGGTGACACATTTTACATCTGTGTTTCAGTATTCCTACTATTAGGCACCAGATTTGATCCACTCCCACCATCCCTCCGCCCACCTTCTAATTTCCTGCTTTCAGGGTCACCTCTGATGATGTCATAAGAGACAAGGACATCTGCTCCCATTGTGGCGCTTGATTGGCTCATTTTATCTGCATGCAAATCGTGTCGGTGGGGACCTGGGGTACACTGGCCTAATTATGCCTAACACATTACTCACTCGGAGCGATGGAGCCTTGGAAGGATAGAATGAAAGAGAGACAAAAGGGAGGCAGAGAGAGAGAGAGAGAGAGAGAGAGAGAGAGAGAGAGAGAGAGAGAGGATGGTATTGGGGTAAGCAGTGGAATGAAAGTTGAGAGAGAGGGAAAAGAGAACAGCATGATAGTGAGGGTAAGGAACAGTATAGAGGAAGGAAACAAGGAAAGGGGGAGAAAGCTGGAAAAGGAGAACCAGATGGGTAGAAAAAGAAACAAGCAGGGATAAATACTGCATAATACCAGCCAGGGAGAGTCAGAAGAGAGATGGAGAGAAAGTGGAATAAAGGCTTTCACAAAAAGCCTGTTGATAAATGACATGCATTATGTGATGTGTCGGCTTGTTTAATATAAGGGACCTTTTAATAGCATCTAAATTCTGACTAAAGGGCTTGTAGCGTTGCAGGGCCACAGCGTGTGTGTGTGATAAGTGTTGTTATTGATGGAGAGTCGGTCTGTCTCATAAACAGCCTAATGGCTCCCAGATCATCGTTTGTGCATTCACTGTACCCAAGACAGCGCTGTTTGTTTAGCCTGTTGAGCTTTTTTTTTTTTTCATTGTCCTTGCACAGGTAGGGAAATAACAACAAAGACCGAGGATCCAGGGTGCTTGTAAATGGAGGATGAATCATCTCTGTGACTGAAACATTGCTGCAATGTGCCATTTAGTCATCCAGGATGGGAGATGTCATGAGTTTGAGGGATGTAAATTCTGCACAGTTTGTCATAGTGTTAATGCTGAATATTCCTGGACAGGATTGAAAAATCACATTATTTTTGATCCAGATCCAGATGCAACTTAAAATGTTCTTAGTTTTAGAATCACACATTCAGAGGAGTGTACAGCCTCAGCAGATGTGCCTGGAGTGCTGTCGAGTTTTATTTTTTAATATACCCCCACCACCTGATTTCCTCCTCCCTTTCTCTTGGCATATGCCTCGTTATTTGCTCTCCGTCTCTGTCTCTCCCTGCTCTGCCAAGGAACCATCCAGCTAATATGATAATTCAGCACTTGTCAAACGGACAAATAGAATTAAGGCTGTCAAATTTGAAAGAGATATACAATTGCTGCCTTTGCAGCCCCATTTTCCTCTCGTACTCCCTTTCATTCTTCCACTGATCTCCCTTTGCTATTCAGTCCTCCCTTTTCAGACTGTGGTGCTCTGCCAAAACTCAACTAATCTGACATGTTTCACCGCTAGTTTCATATTTATGGACCTTTACTCTATGTGAGTGAGTGTATGAGCTTCTGTGAGTTCAGTACACTTAAGCTCCCTTGTCAACACCCGCATCTACTTTTTTTTTCATTTCATTTAGACGGTAGCGTCATTCTGCTGCAACAACCCTGTAATTCCAAAATCATGCCACTCCCGTAATTTGGATTGCATATTTTACGAAAAGGAAACAAACATCAAAATAAGTTTTACTGGAGATCAACAGATGAGCAGACAAGTCATAAAAGAATCTGCAGTTTACTGTCATACCAATTTCCAACCAGGTTCTAACTTCATACATCAGTGTTAAATGTGTCAGACCCATAAGCCCTTTGTGTGGAAAAAGTAGCACAAGCTTCAGTCAGTTAATGCGTTCATGTGAGAGAGTAACTCGAGATCAGTCCAAGCCCTAAGTGAGCGTGATTGGCAGCTGGGTGAACATCACTGCTACCTCCGTGTTACACTGAACCTCTTGTCAATAACACAACTTGACAATGGACAGAGTACGGGGGAGAGCTGAAGATAGAGACAGGCACCGGAAGGGTTCACATGGAGGTGGATTGCACTTGCCTGGTTTGAAGCACTGTATTGATTCGTCAAAGACCATGAGCATATAAAAGCCTGTGGAATACCGAAGAGTGATTTTATATGGGGGGTGCGTGCACTTTAAGGAGTGTGTGTGTGCAGTGGGATAAGAGAAGGTAGGAAGAGAGTTAAAATAATCCTCTGACATGTCAAGGTGGCCTGGATGTGAAGCTCAGAGTGATTACAAATGAAATCATTAACTCCCCTCTCACCGCAGGAAGAAAGTCATTAAGACACGCACGCTTCACTTAGCTTGTTCTGAGTGTGTCTCTGCATGTGTGTGTGTGTGTGTGTGTGTGTGAGTGAGTGAGTTGCAGAGATAAAAAGAATGAAAGCCAGGATGGGATGGAGGTGTCTTGAGAGATTTCCTTGATCTACTGTCACATTAAAGAAAAGTTGTTGCTGTTAATTATGAAAGGAAGCTTGTTGTTTATAGCAGAGCTGGATGGCACAGTTGAAATGTAATCATGATATCAATAGAGATATATCAACACTTAATGCAGTATTGCAAATCATACACAAAAGAAATCGCATAAGAATGCATCAGACAAAACTCAGTAGCTCACTTTTCTCATTTCTGTACTTATCTTGCTTGGAGTTAAATTCGGACAGCAGGAATTCGTAGGAGGATGTTATAATATGATTCTACTTGAACTTGATGCATGACCCATGCTGAATTAGTTGTGTATTCCTCTGTGGCCATGCCGCTCTGTTGAGATGTTGTATAATCAGTCTGCTGTGGTTATGGACACAGACAGTGTGCTGTACAGACTGTAAATCCCTTTCATGCAAATCTGAACTATAAAATCATGCAGTGTAATGATATCCTGTAAATAAAAATGAATTAACTCATCAATCAAATTAGTTTTAGTTCACACACCGGCTTCCCTTGTGTGGTTTCCAGCAGATAAATGCTTTGCTTGCTGCATATATCAGCATTGTAAGTAGTGGTGAAGAGACGCACGTTTTACATATTTTGATAATATGGTAATTCTTTGCATCTTTAAGTCCAGGAAAGATTAACTATCAATGTTCTCATCAGTTCTTGAAAATAATTAAAAGGAGCAACTGTTCCAGCTGTCCCCTCGCTGCCCGCTCCACACCCACTGTGCTGGGATATAAGCAATTAAGCGTCCTCTCCCATCACTCTTTCCCCAGAGAGCAGGTGTGGGGGGAGAAGAGGTGGAGGTTCGGCTTTAAGGGATGATGGAGGATTGTGGATGAGTGAAAAGAAAGGATTGGTATATAGGAAGGGATGAGCTTGTGGCTCCTCGTGTCATGGAGACACAAACAGATGAAGAATGAGAAAGGTCATTTCCACACATAAAAAGCACACACAGACACGCACGGGGGTTTTGTGTCATACTAATGATGATCATTATTCACTTGAGCTGAAGGGCAGAGGAGAACTGGACAGCAGGGTACCATTTACCAGGATCTGCCCTCCGCATGTGGTGATCCCAGAGCGACTTAAAAAACATGCCCCGAACAAATGAACACTGCAAACAGAAACAAAGGGAATTCATGTAATGAAGAAAACAACTTCTCTCCATCACCTGAATGAAACTAATATACGCTGGAACCCGTTTCACTTACCCAGACTTGAGGCATCTTTTACAGTATGGCTGACAGTACACAGCAGGAATAAATTCTAATGGGGATTAAAAGCAAATCTGCACCTGTCAGAGCAGCTTCCCGTCTGTCCATCTGCCTGCCACGGTGTATTCTGGGTAGTGTGAGTATATGTGTGTGTACATATGGATGTGCTGTCACTTTGAAGTTGGTTTCTTGGTACGCATGTGCTTTTTTCTGCTGACTTCTGGAAATATGAGTTTGTGTGTTGGCTTGCACAAATGTGCTTTCTCCTGTGAGTGACATAGATACAGCACTCCTGCCACTTTGAGGCCGGTCCAGAGCTGGGTTTGCAGATAGTTTGACTGACAGGAGTTCAGGGAACAGGGGGAATGATGTGCTGCTAAACAAACTCTGAGCATACAGCAGCTGCGTTTATGCCATCAGGCATTATAATCCAAGAAATGATTTGCATCGTGTACAAAGGCATAGCTCAAATTGTTCTGTGCTTTGAGGTCTGTAGCTTCAAGCAAGAGTTCACTAAAGAGGTTTTCTGCATCTTTCAAAAGGTTGTTTTCCGTTCCCTCATTTGTTTAAAAGAATATCTTGCACGATTTGAACCTGGGTTACTATCTTATCTTCTTTTAGTTAGATTTAAAACCAAATAGTTACTTGATTTATTTTTTCTTCCACTTTTCACATATCAATAATATATAATGCAATGCAAAACTTGAAAAATGTTAAACTGCACACAAGTTATACAAGCAAAGGATTTGAACACAAAGCAAGCAGAATAACAAAGTGCCAAAACCACAGGTATTTTGAGATGTCAAGTCTCAAGATTGCACATGTGAAACAAGTATTAGTGCTCAGAGTTTAATGTATATGGTTTGACTCATGCGTTTGCATCAAAAACATTACATGACAGACAATATTACTACTAACCTTCTTTCAGAAATAACGAACACTGACATTATTCCGGGCGTGAACCCAAATGTGGGAAATGCCACGGGGCAATTGGCTGTGGCACCAAACAAGACTGCGATTGTGGAACTAAGTTCAATATAACTTGATATAACTTGTGTCCCTGGATGTTTCCAGACAGACTGTGAGCCTTTGGAAGTTCTCACTAGATGCAAAATGACCATCTAATTCAGGAAAAACAAGAACACAAGTATCAGAGAGGTTGCCTGTTTGTTGAATTAAAACGGAGTTGTCACAGGAGTAAGCTTCTGTGATGAATACATCTTTTCACATGTACAGCTCCCATGAGAGCAGACCTTTTAGCTCGGAGTCTGTGGAAATGCCAGGAGAAAGCAGCAAACAACAGCAGCTGTAAGGCAAGTTGGCTAGTGTTTATTAATGAGTGGGAATGCAGAGCAGTGATACAGTATCCAGCAAGGCCAGCGCTTAGATAATGCTATGCAGATGGGTCAGGATGAGCTTAGCATATTAACATGTTATGCAACACCAAGTGCTGCGATTGTCTTCAGGCCCTGCACATGTGGGTGTTAGTGTTTTTTGCTACTGTATAACTTGACTCAGTTTTTCCATATGTTGTCATCAGTGAAGCTGCTGGAAGACGGGGTGTGTTTGGATTTTGCTTCACTATGCAAGATGCTGTGTGTGTGATGGATGTTTATGCATGTTGTGATGTTTTTTTTAAAAACAGTTTTGTTAGGGGAATAAGCCAACTCCGGGAAGGGTGTCCCCTGCGGTGGGGCTGCATCTCGCCTTTTTTCTATCTTTCCCCGGTTTTGGGTGGTGGCTGGCAAAGATAAGACGCCCACAAAGTAAATACTGCTGCAGACTACAGCTTCCATCTCTGCAGCAATGCACACACACACACACACACACACACACACACACACACACACACACACACACACACACACACACACACACACACGTTTGTATAAACCTGCACAAACACACTCGCATGGGTACCAGGTTTGAAAATGTGGAAATGCGGTGCAAATGTTGTCCTGAATGGATGGATGGTCCAGGCACATTGTTGATTTGCTGAACTTTCTGCTGTCATATTCTTGGCAGAGCCGGAGCCTCATTTATAAACATTGTTTACACATAAAATGGACGTAAAAATGTTTACGATGTTGGCCCCAGACAATGTGGGATTTTTGACAACAAACTCAAAATGTGTGCGTCCCTTAAAAATAGTCAACCACAACCCGTGAACTACACTATAGTTGGTTATCAGTTATAGCTTTAACAACATCTGTTCAGTCTGTTGCAATCCAATGCAACAGCCTTGCATTAAATATCAATCTTAAGCTTAAAATATTCAGTCTTTTTAGAGCAGATTAGTCTTTAGATTTTGTTTTAGAGGCTATAGTTATTGGTAGAGCTGTGTAAGATTTGCATTTCTGCCTCTCCTGTTCAAGAAAATAAGTGATTGATCAGAAATTTGAGCATATATTTTAAATCTAAATCTGCTTTAGCTGTTTCCATATGGGTTTTTTTTTTGTCTTTTTGTTTGTGCTCATGCTCTCATTCAGACTTAAACTTTCTTCCACCTGTTTTTCTTTGAGATCCAGAGTCTGCCAACCTGCCTGTCAGTCTGCTGACCTGTCTGTCTGCTTGACTGCCTGCATCTGCCTGTTATCTCTATCTGTAAATCCTCACTTGGAGCAGTATATACTGCACCCCGAGGCACTGTCGATTCCCTGACATCCCCCAGAGGGACACGCTTGTGTACTTCAGTAGTAGCATGCAGCACAAACGAGTTAAAGAATAAGATGGGCAGAGGAAAATTGTGTAGAAATAGTTATTTTTTTTATAACGGAGTGCGGCGTGGAATCGTGGAAATGTTACACATGGCATAAGAGGCTGAGGCGTTGTTTGTTAATGGCTATGACTTTTTTATTCCACCCCTCCTCACCTTGTTTATAATGAGCAGCACAGAGTACAGTAGCACAGAATGATTAATTAGAGAATATGAAGTAGCAAAATAACAGTGCAAATGAGCTAAAAGCACTTTGTCCTGTGTTTAAACTATTATCATTTTGTGTTTGTTCGCAGGGTACTTCTATGAGCTGCTGAACCAGTCAACGATTAACCTACAGGAGACTTTCACGGCAACTTGGGGCACTCTGTACTTCCAGAATTCCCAGGTCTTCACTGACCTGTACACGGATTTGAGGCACTACTACCGAGGCTTGAACATCAACCTGGAAGAGGTGCTCAATGAGTTCTGGTCCAGGCTGCTGGAGAGGCTCTTCTACCAGGCAAACAAGCAATATTTTATAGGTACATCACGCTCATTCGTACATCAAATAACAAGGAAGCTCTAATTCATGGTCAAATGGTGCATTAGTTTACAGTCTACACAGAATGTAGATTTCAGGTTGTTTTGTATTTGATTAAAGCAAAATCTATGCATGATTTCCCTACTTGGATCGGGATTTGAATGCATGCGTGTGCTGTTTACAGGTGAAGACTATCTGGAGTGTGTGTCAAAGCAGATAGAGACGCTACGGCCTTTCGGAGAAACACCTCGTACGATGAAGATGACGGTCACACGCACATTTGTGGCAGCACGCTCGTTTGTTCAGGGGCTGGTGATAAGTGGGGAGGTTGTTCGCAAAGTGTCCCAGGTAAACTCTCATTTCCTTCCCCTCCCTGTCTGTTTAGCTTGAAATTATAGTCCTGCTTTTCTGCTCTCCACACTCATTAGTTCTATTTACTTGCTTCTTTGAAAGCTACTAACTGCCTTACACATTTTTCTGCTGTCTAATCTGTTGCAAAGCTAATATTCTCTGCACCCTCTACATGCTCATTGGTATTCTTGTGCTAAGGGGTGTGTATTCATCTCTCCTTAGTGATCACCATTCCTTCCCCCTTTATGTGAACACACGCACGCGCATATACACACAGGCCTGTTTTTACCAGTCCGTGCACATAGCATAAAGCAGTGGCAGATCAATGTTGGTAGAAACGATAGGCTCCATAAAGTATGGCCCGCGGCTCCGACGATCAGCCCCTGCAACAACAGTTAATGTCAGCTCCCCACTGAAAAATGTCTCCCTGGGCTGCGGGGAGGGTTAATATCTCCCGAGAGAAATGGCCCCCTCTGTGTATAAGACAAGAGTAAGGTTAAGATCAGAGCAAGACTGAGAAATCATTTCAGGGAGGTGGCCGGTATTGATGCCCCTGTGAAAAATATCTGCTGTCAGACACCCGGCAAGGACAGTGGCGAGAGCCGAGGCCCCATGAGAAATACGCACATGCTCGGAGGAAACAGATGCTGCAGCAGATATGAATATTACAATTATTTCTTTGATGAGATATTGCAAGGTCATGCTGTGTGCAATCACGAAAAGACGGAAGGACAAGCAAGGGAAAAAAAATGGTTTGACTGCAAGGCCTCACATTTGGATGCATGTTAATGAAAGAATCTGTGTGATCCTTTTCCCTTTTCACTCTGATGTATGTGGCGCGTACTGTATTATTTGCTCGCATCAGAGTGAGACAGCCCAGCCTAGCATATCTCTCACTGCTTTCCTTTGGCCCAGAAAATAAGTGCAATGTCTCACACCTACACAAACAGGACCCGAGGATGCGTGAATTAAGTACCTGCATGCAGCAAAGCTGAGCGCATCCGCCCTCCTCAGGGGAGTAAAATCAGGCACAGCCATGAATGCAGCCAGTCTAGCATAGCAGTTAGCAGATGAATAGCAAGCGACAGCATGGCAGTGACAGCTAAAAGAACCTGACTTGAAAATAAAGGGCTTGTGCAACTAGTCTAACATAACCAGAAACATGACAGCAATCAAACAGAATAATCATGGCGAAGTTGAAACTGGTGTTTGTGATTTGGGACATGTGAGTACCCCTCTCTGCCAGCAAGATGCTATTCTGGTAGGAATCTTTTTTGGACAAACATGCACACTGGAGTTCACGTGTGCTCCACTGCTTAAAGGTACAGAAATGCACACAGATTTCCTAATTTAATCATTTCGCTCCAACTGTGATGCGCATTTCTCTTTTTTTTTTTCTTTTCTCTTCTTCATACACATTTCCGGACCGTTCTCTTGGTGCTGAAGAACAGTGACTGATGGGTTCAGAAAACAAGGGTGGCTGGGGAAAACATGTAAATAATTACCACAGCTTTTACTAAATTACAGAATGTCACCCCGGCGCTAATGCCAGGGCACCAGAGCCGCTGCATTCTGAATGAGGTCATGGACTGCCTCCCGTGCTATTTAGGGAAGGCAGGAGCACACTGTATTGTGAGAATAGTCCCTATGGGCGCACTCGATCAATCCCTGGAAGATAGAATTTACAAGCTAGGACCGTTGAAGAGGGCAAAAAAGACGGAAAGTCTAATTTTCTCTTCGAGTCGTCCAAGTCTAGGCTTGTTTGATAGAATTGGACGGAAAGTAGTTCAGACTTCAACCAACTGTTCCATTTCACATTCAGAATTTGTTTGTCAGACTGTGTCGCCGTCTTCCCCAGCACACAAGTCACAACTGTGCTGTACTTTTGCAGATTGGAGTAGCACTGTGCCGTGATGGGAACAAATGAGAGAGTGAGAAATATTCAAGAGAAGGCTGACCAAATTGCACATCCTCTCTCCTCCCAGTCTCACTGCTCGCTCAATGTTTTATCCTCCTGCCGTGTCCAGTAAATTGTATTCCAATCATTTCTGTTGTTATATTTCATTACTGTACTCTGTGCTGTCCTCTGTCTCCTTTTAGTGTGAATTGCACGGTGCACTAATTTGAATCTCAGCTTCCCCCTCCTTCCCATTGTAATACTATCTTCGATTGATCGGGCCCTAATGAGACAACCTCTCCTATAAATAACTATATATTGCCACTTAAAGGGGCCAGCGACTGAAGATGTCTACTGCATGCTGCTCAGGGAGCTGTTGCACTGCTTGAGTGAAAAGCAGAAGAAAACAAAACTAAATTCTCTGCATGTGTTTGTGTGCTCCGAGTGTCTTCCACAGAAGTCTGTGTTTGGAACAGAGATGACACGAGTCTTTGCTATGTGCTGGTTTGATTAGCGATGGAAAAACTGGAGCTGCAGTGAAAGGTGATGAAAGATTATCTTGTAAGGAGGCTGTGAAGAGAGCAAAGCAGAGCAGAGAGAAACCAAGATGCATGGCAAAATGAATAATTTGAGACATGTTTTTCCAAGACTGAAAAAGAGATCTCAGCAAGAAGATGCAGTTGTTCTTTCTCGTACAGTATTAATTCCTCCTCTTGCTTTGCTCGGGGCTGCACCAGTTGCTATGTCCTTAACTTTTTCTGGACCGTCTTATTCCCTCGGGCATGGGAGTGGAGGAAGTAGGCCACGCGCCGCATAGCTCACTCTGGAGGCAGAGTCTGGATCAGCTCACTCTGTAACACAAGGGGGAGAGGTCGCTCATATATCCTTACTAATTACAGAGGAAAGACAAGCAGAATGATGATAAGAGACAGAAAAGTGTCTCAGATCCAACTGCCGTGAGCAATATAGAAGGTGCATACAGGTATGGGGATGTATGTTGTGACGTTGAAGCAAGTACACGTAAGGGCAGAAAAAAAGAGGCAAAGAAATTATTTCAAATCTAAAACCTTCTTTCTATTTCGTGATAGGCCGGTATGGAGGATATTGTAATCAGGTCAGTGTCTGTGTGTATGTGTGTGTCAGTGTTTGTGTGTATGTGTGTGTTCTGTACCATCTCTAAGTGCTGAAACAGTTATTTAACTCCTGAAGCCCTAGGCTATTTTTTTAAAATTTCCCTCTGTAAAAGCATCCACAAATTCAGTCAATAACAATTGCAAAACTGAAAGGCCAAAATGAACAGCCTTGGGCTGAACGGGTAACAGACACTTGGGACAATTGTGAAATACAATAAGTCTATTTGTCCTTATCAGTGGGCAAGAGTGAAGTTTTTAAAAAGTCCAGCAGAAAAACAACATTTTCATTTGCACCTAATCCAGTACTGTCATTTACAAAGTAAATACCTGCGTCATAACAGTGAGGCAGTGACACTGATGTTCTGCAACTTGTTCTGAAAGTTTTTAACTGCAAACTCTGTCAAATTTGGAGCAGCAAGAATGAAGCACAACCAAATCGCACACACTTATAGAATAGAATAGCAAGCCTTTATTGTCATTGTACACGGATATACAACGAAATTGGGAGCGCTGCTCCATTTGGTGCTTGGAAAAATATATACATTACAATAAAGATAAAACAATAGAATAAAATATGATAAAAATACAATAAAATACAGTAAGAAAGAGAATTGCACATACTGATACTGATACTGATAAAGTGGCTTTGCGTATTGTTCTTGGAGGTGAGTGGAGATTCAGTGTGAAATGAATATTGCACAAGATTGCACGTATGATGCGTTTTCCTAGTGATGTTATTGTGGTCATGTCTTCTTGTTGTTTAGAGCACTGATGGCTCTGGGGAAGAAACCGTCCCTGAGTCTATTTGTTTTTGTTTTATGTGCTCTGTAGCGCCGACCAGAGGGCAGAAGGTTGAACAGATTGTGACTGGGGTGGGATGGGTCCTTGATAATGTTTGTAGCTCTGCTGAGATAGCGAGAGCTGGTGATATGGTCCAGGGAGGGGGCAGCCAGTGATCTTCTGGGTGGCGTTGATCACTCTCTGCAGCGCTCTCCTGTTGGCTGCAGTGCACCCAGCATACCACACTGTGATGCAGTACGCCAGGATGTTCTCAATGGTGGCTCTGTAGAAGGTCAACAGCAGCTTCTCCTCCAGGTGGTTTTTCCTGAGCACGCTCAGGAAGTGGAGTCGCTGCTGGGCCTTCTTCACCACCGCCGTGGTGTTAACAGTCCAGGAGAGGTCATCAGAGATGTGAACACCCAGAAGTTTGAATGAGTGGACCCTTTCAACGTAGACCCCATTGATGAGGAGTGGGGCCGGGTCCAAGCTGCGTTTGCGGAAGTCCAGGATGAGTTCTTTTGTTTTTGTGGTGTTCAGTGTGAGATTGTTCTCTGTTGAAGGTTGTTATCAACCTTCAAGCAATATTGCTGGCTGTGTTTTTGTAACAGATAAAGGGGACCTCCACAGTTGAAGGGGTTAATCAGTGGTTCAGTTGACAGTCCGAAAATGGAATTGTGAAGATGTTTTCCTCTACTCTTTCAGGTTTTTTGGGAGGTGGTTTGCCTAAAAAAAATTAGAACATCCCTTTGAGCTCTGGGTAACTGAGATGGACATTTGCACTATTTTCTACCTTATTTAAAATGCTGTGTTGAATATATCAGAAAACTAATAAGCAGATGAATACATAATGAAAGTTAGACCAACATCTATGAGTTTTATGACTAATTATGATTCAACAGCCCTTCCTTTTCAGAGTCTGGTGGGCCACAGCTCCAAGGTTACTGAAGAAGTTGTCAACATCACCCTCCAATTAGCACCACTGAGGAATTACACACAGTTTTCATGTCAGTTGTGCCTAGCATGGGATTCCCTGCATTAATACTTTATGGATGATGTAACAGGAACCTCAATTAATGACTGTCTCTTTAATACAAACTTAATTAAACTCCTCATGGTGAAGCTTTCTTAACATCCCCACTGTCTCTCTCACTTTTAGTCATTCTTCCCCCTCATCCCTGAACACTCCCTTCTCCTCCTCTCTCACCAAAAAAAAAAAAAAAAAGCAACCGTCTGACTCATCCCTGGCTAATGAGTGGTAGGGTATGGATGGGAGGAGGGGAGAAAAGGAGGGCAGGAGTGAGGATCTGACTCATGTCTCATATGACTTGAGATTAAGCCTGGGAATGTGGTTATTTCTTTTCTGTGTCACTTATTTCACTTTATGCTGGCTTCCTTGTACAACTGACAATAATTACCAACTTCTATTGATCTCTTTTATAGAGCTGCGTTTACTGATTTTGGTTTATTACATCACTTTTTCTTGCGGTTTAAAGTTTAATGTGGAACTGAGACTGTCAAAATAAATGATTTTTTTGACTTATGTGGATCAAATATTAGATTAAATTTTAATGGTCCTTGTAGGGAAACTGGGTTGATGCACCCATAAATAGTCAATGAAGACAGTAAAAAAAAAAAAAAAAAAAAGAGATTAAAAGCAGAACACACTGAAAGCCGTATGAAACTTCACAATCAAGTTTAATCTACAAATAAATTATATAAAGTGAGGATCAGAAAAGAAAATGGAAAAAATGTTTAAAATTCTAAGATATGCACACCACAGAGATGATGTTTTTAAGGAAAAAGGCTACTTATTCAGTAGGAAATTAGTCTTATCTTAAAAATGTTTAATTAAACTCCGCTTGTGCAGAAGAGACTTTAAACTACTCTTAACTACTTGCAGATCTATTAAATGTTTAAAGTATCTATGATTTATTTTCCCACATAACTGTTGTCCTGTTTTCATTGTATATTTGTTAAAAGCTGGTTTTAACTGTGACTTTGCTGTTGGAAGAACAGTTTCCAGGAAAAGCATCAGGCTGGCCCAGATGTCAGCTTAGAGGAGCTTTGTATGCGTAGCTGGGTTCGTTCCATCTCTTTTTCTCTCTCTCCCTCGTTCTCTCTTCTCACACAGACACACACCCTACACTTCCTGAGGTTTTGTATGCATAGCTGTACTCTCTTGTGAACAGAGCTTACTGGTATTAACCCAGTTTCACTTTTCACGCACGAAGGCCCTTTCCTTGGGGAACAGCCTTGTGGGATAGAGAGAGAAGTGGAAGAGGCAGGAAGGATAGAGTGAGGGACTGAGAATACTTGTATGAATGTCAGGGCCTTTTCATCGCATGTGAAACAAAAAGCGAATTCTCCCTAAGCGGTTTCCAAGGAAACTGTGCTGAAAGAAAGTCTGGTGCAAACTAAAAAAAGGTCACCATGGGAGGTGACCTCCCACTGTTCTGCGACTGTCATTGTTAGGCGGAAAAAAATTTACATTCTCACATCTTATTAAAACTGAGCACTTGGGTAAAATATATGTGTGTGTATATATATATATATATATATATATATATATATTTAAGTCTCCTGGCAAAGGACAGTTTCACAAGTTAAAGTGGTCAAATGAACAGTTTGATCAACTCCTGCTTTCAGTTTTGTCTTTTAGAATAATTTATCATATTCGCTTGACAAAACCGTGTTTTTTCATGCAGGTGGTGACTGTTTATTTTTGTCCTTGCTCTACCCCAGGTGCCGCTGAGCCAGGACTGCATGCGGGCCATCATGAGGATGACTTACTGTCCTCACTGCCGTGGCATGGCCTCTGCCAGACCTTGTACCAACTACTGCAGCAACGTCATGAAGGGCTGTCTGGCCAACCAGGCCGACCTCAACACCGAGTGGCGGCATCTAGCAGGTGGGGAACACACACACACATTCTCACATGGATCCAGTTCGGCCATATGTTAGCTCAAAACTTCAGCCCGACACATGATGTTAATCAAACTAAATACTTCTACCAATGCATCGGCGCACTGCATGTGAAACATTTCACGCTTTCTTCACGTTAACCGTACCAACTGTCTTTGTAGAAACCATGATGCAGGTGGCCGACCGCTTGGATGGTCCATCTGGTGTGGATAGCGTGATCCTCTCCCTCCCCAATCGCATTTCTGAAGCCATGCTTACCATGATGGAGAATATAGACACGATCAACAGCAAGGTCAGAATGCTCATTGGTATACATACACATTTAAACAGCTGGCTGAACCGTGGAAACTGCTTTGCTGCACATCGAGAAAAGATGTCAAATGTTATCGTGAGGTGCACCACAATGTTGAAAACACATGTCTAAACCACCATACCAATATTTGATATTACATCATATTTGAATAGCAATTACTGAAATTACTGATGTCTTGTCACTTGTAATTGTTATTTGGGTTAAAGACGTGTGTAAAATAGAACACGCTCTCGGTATTATTGGAATATTCTGTAATATACAGTGGAAGTGGAAGCGTTAAAGATCAGATAAGATGAAACTTTAACTTCTTTTGCCAGTTATTGCACAGAAAACAAAACATTACATTAGATTCATTGCCTAGTAGAAAAGCAGTAAAATATAAGTGATCAAATAAGTAAGCTAAATTAAGGTTATTGACATTTACATAAAAGTAAAATACTGCACATGTAAAGTATTATACGTAAATTAAATATTAGATTAAACGAATTTTTAAAGCAATTTACTTGTGCGGTAGCTGTGACATTTTTTTCTGCTGAGGGAAATGCTCTGGGTCTATTACAAAAGCTTCTTCTCAGAAGAAACTGATGTACAGAATGTGCCATATGTAGCTATGCCATTCTGAATATGGTGATTGTCGCAGGTTATATATCATTAACAAATTGCCCTAGTTATAGCAGAATAATGACGAGGTGCTCAGACTATTTTCAATTATGTGCATGTGTCTGTCATTCAGTCCGTGGCGGCAGCTTTGTGGCATGTACTTACACTTTGTGGCAGGTTGCAATCGCTCATACACCAACCACATCCCTAGTTAGACTTAAATGTATATTGTTTGTTCCTGCTAGACGCAAGTAAATCAAAGCCAAATTAGCAACATACATCCATAAAATAGCCTACACTGTACTTTAAAAGGCCCTTAAATCCTATGTTTTCATACTACTTCTGACTGTAAATGAGGTGCTCCTACACAGACACATAATTTCCCAGAAATGCTTTTTTTTTTTTTTCTTTCCTGTGTTTGTGCTCTTCTCAGCGGTTTGAGTCGGGTGGGGCTCAGTTCAAAGGCCACCATGGGACTGCTTTGTATATACAATTAACACCTATCCTCCCACTGCATTAATGCTGCTGTAATAATCCACATACCTGATGTTAAATGAAGGGATGTGAGTCATGACAGAGCCTGTAGGCCAAGCGTTTACTTCACTGTTTAATGGTGTTTGGGCAACAGTTTTATGTGATCTTTAAGAGCAGCTGGCAGCAGCGAAAAACTGACTGAGTTGTTTGGTGAAGGTGGAAAACAGCGTTGATGGCGAGAGGAAAGACAAAGCTTCCTCTGTGCTTGGCTGGCTGTTAAAGAGGCTGGCTAGCTTGAGGTGAGCCGTAGACTGGCGCTCTGCCTCTGACCTGGTTCAGTATGGTAATCACACACTGCTTTCTGCTTCTGATCTTCATCTCTCGGGAAAAGCGCTGTGTTGATCACATAGAAGTCAAGTGATGTTCAGAGTGTAGCTTTACAGTGTTGAGCAGATTATCTCCTATTTACATAATCTGTTGATGTCAAAAGCCATATGCTTTGCTATGTTCTTTTCTCTGTAAAACACATCAAAAGCAGATATAGAAACTGCAGTATTCATGTGTAGATATCTGCCATTACTCTGGAACGGTCAGGCATATTTTTTGTTAAATCCATAGTAAGCCACGCAACACCTATGACTTATGCTAGCAGACATGATTGGAAGCTTAAGAAAGGGATATTATGTGAGGAGGTTCAAAGGCTTGAGGCTCCTCTAAGCAGGCCAGATTGGATGACAGATTGACTGCAGTTTGACTGTATTCCCTGGGCACTATTTATAAAATGTAAGCCCCACAGGGACAAGTGATACTTTTTGAGTTGTGAATCATTCTGCTGAAGCGATGCTGCGGTCGGTTCTTAGGGTCATGAAAAAAGCCATTTCTCACTCTTGGTTTTCAAAGGTAGAGATGTGTTTGAACTAAGATGCTCCAAACGAACTTGGCTATGAATTTGTCCAACAAACAAAATATTTTGCTCATGCAGCTGGGTTCAGTATTAGAAGTCAGTCTTGTTAAATACTCTCTTGGTGAAAATCAAGCTTTTAGTTTTTGTTGTTTTGTTTTTTGACTTTTCAGCATGTCCATATGGTGTTTGTTTTTTTTCCTTTTTTTTGTATCTGCTAGAGGACACATCGTGAGCAAATGTTTTTAGCCACGGCTGAGTATTTCCACAGTAAAAACTGCAGTGTACCATCGACAGTCTCAAAAATGTGAATCCAGACAACCAGACTTTCATGTGTAGAAAATCTCAGCACCCAATCCTGTCTCATTGCGTAATAAACTGAAGTTTTACAGTGTTTGAGCAGAGTTGTAGGTGAGCTGGTATGCTGGAGCTACAGTGAGTGAAGAAAAGTAGAAGAAGAAAGATTTAGGGACTTCCAAGTTCCAAGCAAATTCTAGACGAAGCATCAGTGTAGAGCTACATGTAAGAAATTTATTTTAGGCTCATTTTTAATGGAAAACCCTAGAAATGTATACTTGTGATACATAGAGTTGAGTAACCAGAGAGAGAATTTAACTCCATCACTGATAACAATCCTAAGTATGGACTAAGTCACCCTTTTATTTACTTGCTCAGCGTTCTCATTGCCTGGAAAATCCAGACTGACTTTATTTATGTATTAATATAAATACAAATAAAGACAGTCTGGCATTGCGATGATACGAGACGATTTCAAAAAGGAGGGGCTAACGAATGCAGCTTGAACGAGAAAGAACCAATCAGCGTAACACAGATGTGACGCACAAACAAATCGACCTTGTAGTCCATGTAGTCCAAACAACAATGGCATGCAGCCGAGAAAGCGTCGCGCTGAATGATTACTGCCGTTTTTGTCACAAAAATCTGCGAATACATGGGGTACTCTAAAGTACAACACTTATTTTTGAAAAGGCTACGCAACAAAAGACTTGCGGTGTTAGGAATAACTTTAAATTGGAGCCAAACCAAGTCGGTGCGTATGTGTAAAAGTTGCTTAAATTTACTCACACGTTTGGAACGGGATTTTCCTCTGTACAAACAATGGCAAGAAGCCGAAAGTAACGAGCCATCCACTGCCTCCTCATCGTCGGAAACGTCAAGTGAAAAGAGGCAACGACTAATGCCATCCAAAACGCCAAGAGACCACAAAAAGATTCGCTTTGGCCCCCCTCCTCCTCCTCCGGCATCATCTTTATGGGTAATCCAGGTGTTGAAGATGATGCAGCATTAACTCCCGCCTCCCGTGCTATGATTGGTCGCACCAAACTGTACCAGGAGGGAAACGCGATTCAGTTCACACAATGCCAAACTGACTCTCCTGTATCTCCTAACATGGAGATAGGAGATTACATGGAGATTCAGTTTGGATTTTCCAAGCTAGCGTTCTCATGCATCTAACTCTCCAATTCTGTTTTGTGTTATGTTTTATTTCTCCTTCCCCCAGCTGTTCCAAGCATGTGGCAACCTCAGAGAGGGAGGAACCAGCAGCACAGGAATTGACGAGATCATGAAGAGAGGGAAGGTCACAGTGGAGGACAGGGTGGGAACCAGCTCCAGCAAAATTGACAAATTGGTTAGTATTTCCCCAATTGAATTTGTGTTTTTGTTATTTCTCTTTCATGGCCTAATCTGGCCCATTCATAGTGATGGTTTCGGACTGCAGAGCCATTGCTCATCATGGGCAATTAAACCACCTTTGCTGTTCATTTCATCTTTGCACAGACTGCTATGGGGCAATTGGAGAGGAGTGAATGCTTGGATGGGTGAAATAGTCAGATGACTGAGCAATGCAGTTGGTTATAGAGGCATGAGGAGTTTTTTTTTTTTTTTTTTTTTACTCCTCTGAGTGTACTGTCATGCTATGATTTTGGGAAAAGTGTAAAAGCTCATGAATGTGCAACTCTGCCTCAGGTGTCTGATGTAACCATAAGACTGAGGGACATGCAGCCATACTGGGTCTCTCTCCCAAATATCCTCTGCAGTGACAGAGTGGCCACTGGAACAGGGGCTGAGGACAAGTGCTGGAACGGCATGAGTCGTGCCAGGTAGGAAATATAAACTTCTAAAGAAATACTCAAAAAAACAACAAATTTTTAAAATTTTTCTGTAATGGATGCATAGTTTTGTTGTGAATATATGTGTTAAAGGTTTAATGAGTATGTTTTTAAAGAGAAAGAAAATTCAGAAGTCATAAATGACGTCTAGGCTCAGTTTAAAACACTTAGGGTTTTGCTCTTCAGCCTTATTTGATCTGGTATGACAAACAACTCATGGTGGCAAAATTTAGATAGCTTTAAAAGTTTCTGGAAAATAAATAAAGTTGAAAGTCTGCACGTCAGACTTTTGCTGTACAGTCATTACTGTCCCCAGCTGTCATCAATTTCGAGCGTTTCACTGGTTAAACAAGTTTTTTTGTGGGGTAGGTACCTTCCTGAGGTGATGGCCGATGGCCTCGCAAGTCAGATCAACAACCCAGAAGTGGAAATTGACATCACCAAACCAGACATGACAATACGCCAACAGATAATGCAGCTGAAGATCATGACTCACCGCCTGAAGAATGCTCTCAATGGCCAGGATGTGGACTTTCAGGACACTAGTGAGTAATTTTGTCATCCCAGCCCACAAATTTCTAAAGAAATTTCATCTCAGATGACTCACGGCTGATTAAAACTTTAACAAGTTCCAGATTACGAGGAATAAACAACTTCATTTCTGTTCATCAGAGGAGGCAGATCATTTCTGTCTTTGTTTTTATGAACTCGAGCAAAATAGAAGAAAGCTTTGCCTAAATTAGAGCATCTTTTCTAATAACTAAGGTGATTATATTTTTTTGTGAGTGACTTGGACAGTCAACCTCACATTTCATGTGAAACTACCCCTGGTAGTTCAGCAAATACTACATGTGCATGGTATGTTTAATACACAGTGCGTCTTAATATGTTCCTTTTATCAAGAGGTAAACAGGTTATTGTAAATTGTGTGTATGCTGTAGCATTAGGCTCATGTCCTCACCCTTTGTCTGCAGGTGATGATGTCAGTGGTTCAGGAAGTGGCATGTGTGCGGATGATATGTGCTCCAGGGGCCCACGCCTTGTTGTCCCCGTCACCGAACGACCCATAATCTATCAATATCCTCCAGAAAACAAGAAGGTGCACGGATCAGCCATGCAGAACCTCCCCTCCATCACCACTTACCTGCTTTCACTGCTCATTTTGCTGCTCCGGCGATAATTGACGGAGGGAATCTTCCAACTGGGACTGAGTTTGGGGCATGGGGGTTTGGGAGAGTTTGAAAGGAGAGGGAGGAGAAGTTGGGGGTTAGTTACTTTGCCAAAACAAAAAAAAAGAGAGAAAGTTTAAGAAAACAGTGAGAACAAAAAATACTTGGATGGACTTCACTTGGTTTTGTAATAGAACAAAATGGAATTATGAGTATTCATAAATGTTTTTGTTCTGCTCTTGTCTTTTATTTCTTGCTTTATTACGACACCATTAGAGCTGGTCTTTTTGCATCTTCTAATGTTTTGTTTCTGGCGTTTGGGTTCTCTGAGATTATATCTGCACGTAAGACATGTGTAAGACTATACTGCTAAAGGTATGTTGGTGTTGACGCCACGGGGAGAGGGAGAATGGAGCTTGGCAGTGGCGCTCAGACACTTGTCTTTCTTCCACTTGTAGAATTATTTATTTATTAATAATCGCCAATAGACTCCAAGTCGGATTAATTCACACCCAGATATTAATAGATAAAACTACACAAACCACAAACCGAAAAGAATTGGAGTACTGATGACTTTTCAAGGATGATAACCAAACCTTTTAATGCATTAAAGCCTCGCAATATCATTACTACCACACTCTCTCTCTCACAGCGAGGACGAGAGCGCTCCACGTCTGCACTTTGAACCATTTCATCATGTGATCTGTAATAATAGCCGTAATCACATTCATACTGACATGCCTGTCCAGTGTAGGCGTAACGCGGCCTGTCCTCCACTCCATCCGTCCACTCATCCCTACATTCCCCTCTGCCCGCCCACCCGCCCGCTGAGGCAGATCTCCCTCTCTCTCTCTCTCCATGACCCTGCTGGCAGTTCAGCATCAGCTCCAGATTCTGGTGTGAGCGAAGCACGTGCTTGACCGGGACAGGTCTCAAATGACAGCAGTCGGAACGCTATACGTGGAAAGGAGGTGGTGGTTTAAGAACGCCCTCAACAGCAGCAAGGATGGGCAGTTCGTGATCTCGGAAGCTCGTAGCAGAGCGGAAACGTACACAAAAGCAGAAACGCTGCTGCCCTGCTGCACTTGTTTGTTTTCAGTGTTCCTTTTATGTCCACAGCAGAGCAAAAATATAATATGCATAATTTTGTGTGTTCCCTACAAAGGCGCCGTGTTCCTGTAATTAGCAACATAATTTCAGTGTCATAGGTTCTTTTTTTTTTTTGTATAATTGCAGCAGTGATCCATATCACAGTGAAAAGCCACACCATGCACGTCTTTGAAAAGTACTACTCTTTCTATGGCAAGCAAAACCGTGTACATATTTTTGATTGCTTCTTTGTTGTTTTCTAGGGGACAAAAATAGCCGATTAGGTACCAAAATTTTATAATTCCTCAAACCATTGTATGCTTTCACTCTTCTTTTCATCATCTCAGAGTATCCACATCTGCCTTTCATTTTTCTGCAACTTTTCTATATCAGTGCCTCTTTGTTCCCACCCCAACTCCCTCTACCCTTTTCCCCGCTCATCAGTTATAATGACCTTTAAAGTGTTCCTCATGCTTCTACACGATGGCAAGGCAATATGACAATGACACAGTGCTTCGTTACGTGTCAAACTTACTGGGAATGTTATGGGAACACAGTGCGAGGCTTTTCCTGATGAGGCTACTTGGGAGGGAGAAAACATGTACCGCATTTTAATTCAAAGAAATGTCAAAGCTCTCATTTAAGAATGCTGCGTGCAGGATGATGGGACGATGCTTGCATGTATGTTTATGTAAACGTTTCTGTGTGTGTGTGTGAATGTGCGTCTTCGACTGACAGAGCAAAAGAGGAACGGACGATGGAGCCTTTCTAAATCTGGTTTGGATGGCACAGAAGCAGAATCTATTGAAATATATTGGAGTAACGTTGTCTGACGGAGTGCTATTAAACTGACAGCAATGGGAGATTAATATAGCTCATTTTACAAAAATAGTGTTTCCAGCCTGCTACTGTAATAACTCACAATCTATATTGATGGTCTCTGTGCTGTCAGAATTGCTCATGGAAAGTGGAGGATTAAAATGGACATGCTTTTTAAAGTGCATCATTGCTTCACTTGCACACTGGGACAATCCACCATAATTCAAAAAAATAATCTGTACTGAAAATCTGTTTAGATAGTTTTGGGCTCTGTCAAAGTTTGAGAAGTAAATCTCTTAGATACTCGCTTAGTTACTGCTCGGAAAATGGATGAGGTTGTTGGCAAGTTATTTAGATGGTATTTTCCTTTTTGATATGCTTTATTAATGAATGATTTGCCGCTGTGTGTGTACGTGTGTTTGTGTCTCTCCTTCTGTTAGTCCCTGGTTAAGAAATCTGCCTGTGACTGCCTTTGACACTTTGGGGTCAATTATGAGATTTAGCGAGAGAGAGAGATATCAGTTGTTCCTGTGGGGATAAGAAAAAAATTATGCATTCTGACAGCAAGCAATTAGTAAGCGCCACATGGGTTCTCTGTTTTGTGACCCCTTTGGAGAAAATCTGAATGTGAACGTACACATGCAGCCCTGTAAAGACGAAGAAATTACTCCAACTGTGATGGTGACATTCCAGTTCAAAGATGACCTGCGACTTTAGACTCACGACTTCAGTTTCAGTGACTGCCTCACAATGTCATCGGCTGAAATTTGCACAACCCCCCCACCCACACCTCCTCCACTTTTTGATCTCATTCATTTGTTGTTCAAAGTCCCCCCCCCCCCTCCCCTCCCCCTTCCCTTTTGTAAAAACCTGCACTTTTATGAGGCCAATAAATGGCATTGTCTGCACAAAGACATCACAAGATGGTCGATCGATGCGTGAGTCAACACCTTCCAGGAACGACTATTGATTGGGGATGCGTGTATGCAGATAGGCATGGCCCAGCGAGATGTCTCCTGTTTGACAGTGGTGAACCAGTGTAAACAGGAAGCCCCTGAGTGTGAGAGGAAGCAGGAGAAAGGATTGCCCAGAGCGCCTGATCTCAAATCGGTGCGCATGCCTCGATCCTGCCTTCATTTGTTTCTGTAGGTGGCAAAAAAGTAAAACATGCAAAGCTGACTATTCAACCAGTTAAAAAAACAGCTTTATTCTACACTGAGTTGAGAATGGGAGGCATTTCTGTACGGTGCCAATTTATGAGGAGAAAAAAGTACTTATATTTTTCTTGTTTTATTTTACTTTGGTTTTATTATCAAAAATCTATGGAGAGTTTTTCCTTTGTTGAAGATAGTCGCCAGAAAGAGGTTGGAAAAAAAATATCTAAAATGTCTCATTTGCTGTTGTACCTGAAATCTTGTGTCAATTATATACATTGTAAGATTTTCAACACTCATGTGTCTTGTTTCTTCAGTGGTGGGCGTGTTTGTGTGAATGTTTTTGACAGAAAAAAAAACTAGTTTTGTACTCGCACATGGCAGATCTGAAGTTTTTTTTAAACTTGTATTCATAAACCAGCTGCTCAGACAACAATCATAACCGGCTATATCTACCTTTCTTAGGAAAAGCAAATGTCTGGTCCTCTTCAAATTGACCGTACCATCTGCCTAAGTTGTTTTCTCCGAGCTGGGATGATGTCAGAGATGACAGCTGCTGTCTAGTGTTGCCACGCAGGGGAAAAAAGAAAACAAAACTGCCACATGTTTGGTGCACACTCGGTACTTTAGCTTGTTTCTGTGTGTAGACAATGAAATGATCAGGATGGTTTTAATGAGTTGTACTTACCCATGATGCTATGAGTGACGGAAATGCTACCCCTCACATACAGCAGTGTTTTATACTAAGAGCTTCAAGTGTGTGTGTGTGTGTGAAGGTACAGTTTTAGCACAGCGCTGCAATATTTCCATGTAGGTCAGGAGGTTACAAATTATAGGAGTGAAACTAGCTATCAATATTTCCTTTACTCTGTTGTTAAACAATGCCAAAACCCACAGATGATGATAATATTTCCATTCTTTTAGGGCTATCTGTTTCGTTTAGTTTCTCTATAATCATTAGTCATCTTTCTGCTGTCCTCCTCCCTGTTCTGTACACATGTGGGCAGACACCTTCACATTCTCTGTTATTGATTGCGTCTGAAGCCTTTTACCTCCTCTCTTACTCACAGCACACACAACTGCACAAACACACGCAGGTTGTTCCCAGGCTTTTGGTTTTCAGCTTGCCCTTTGGTTCACAGCACTTTCATGAGTGACTGCTTCACAACCTTATGCGGTCCTCATATTTGAAATATCAGCACAACAGGGCCAAACACTTGTCAATAAAATCTCCTCAACTCAATGCACCTGCCTTTGCCTTGAGATTTCATCATGACTTACAATATATGCTACGAGGCCAGGATTTAGATTTTCTTTTTTCCAGAAATGTGCTGAATAAAGGGTAATGATGTGCCGCAGAAAATTTTCAATACGTTTCCATTTTAGTATGCAAGCAATTCATCGAGGAGCTGAAGTACTTCAAAGATATGTAATGCCTTGAGTTCTTGAGAAAATCGGCTTTCTGTCTTTCTCTCTCCTTGGTAGCACGTGTCACAGTAAACATACCAAATCTTTTAATGCTACATCGCAGAAAGTGAATCGTATTTTGGAGGTGTTATCTTATTGCCTCAGCTGCTTCATCCCAGCTGTGTGAGCATCAAGAAAACATGCAGGTTTGTGCATCAAGATACCAAATATTCAAGGAGAGAGATGTCCTCTGTCATTTTAACATCAATGTCAAATCTGGAAGTTCAGCCAAAGACACCCAGAGGCGGTCTGTTCTCCATTTAATTTTTCCAAAAATGTGCACTGTGTCATTTTGCCTTTTGGCTTATTGGACACATTCGCTCACCTTCTTTCTCTCTTTGATCTGACTTGTAATTTTACCAAAGCCTCCCACCATCTCTCTCTTTTTCTCTCTTTCAATCTCTCTGATATCTAGCCGTCTGAGTTGTTATATAATTTTTACATCAGTACTTATAATTGGGATCAAGGGCTTCGCCTCATTGCTTCTGTCAGATGACTGAAAATGAGACGAGTCAAGCTTCAAAGAGCTCACGCAGACACAGACCGACCTTGTGTTGTGCAGTACGAATGCACACACTGCCATCAAGTGGAAGAAATATTTGATTACATTTTAGAGAAAACTAATTGATCATCGCCTCTGCAGCGAATTAAATCTTACAGCAGCATCCTATAATTCCAAATTTGCCATTAAGAGGTAATAACTTTCTTATTCTTCTTTCTTATTCTGCTTCTCTTAGTATGCAACAGGAGGGAGTACACTTTTGTAGGATATCACTGAAAAGTCAAATAATTCAACCTTGATCCTTGGGGTCACTTTGACCTGTGACACGTCATCTCAAGTACAATATTTTCAGTTGATGGTTCCAAAAAATAGTGGCTTCGCATTTTGTTGCCTTCATATTGCACGACTTTTCCCAATTTTATGGGGACAATTAATTGAGCATAAAATAACCATGAGGAGACTTTTTCAATGTGCTGAACACATATTGCATTCATTGGTGTTCCTCTGGAGTCGGTTTGACCCCAAGCTGTTCCAACTGTGTAAAACCTGTCTGTGTGTGACATTTTTGAATTGATACATAACAGTGGGGTGTTGAAAACAGCTACTACCGCTAGAATTTTGATACTTTTCGTGGTGTGGGCATGTGGGAAACAACTTGACTGGTGAACTCCTGCCAAAATGAGGACACCATTTTGGCAGGAGGCTTACAAGTTGATCACATCCAAGTCTTTCCAACTACACATGCCTCCCCTCTAAAATTATCATCTCAAGTACAACATTTTCAGTTGATGGTTTTATGAAGAGGTCGAATGATGACTTTATGTCTTCAGCGTGGCTGACTGTGTGTCTGGTGGGACACACTCTTAGCAGCATGTCTACCTTGTTGAAGTGAGCAGAGGGACCATAATTTTCCATTTTTGGTGCCAACGTGACATAGGGGAGTGGTAAAAGACATTCTCTTGAGAACTTTCCCACACCATGGGCCTCTGTAATCCATAACCTAACAGTCTTCAGACAAGGGCAAACAAAATTAGGTGTTAAATTAAACGTGTGGAAAACAGGCTTATTTGCAATCCAGTGTTGAGATTGATCTAAAAAAATTATTTTCTTTTCTTGCACAAAAACCGGGTCTCTATTCACCCTGATCATTGGGTAGATCAGCTGCACCTGTGAAGTAGAGCTCAGGTGTGGGTTCTTGGTGATCAGCATGGCAGACTGTATCAAGAGAGGGTTTTTGATGCTTCAGTAAGGTGGGGAGGGTGGTTCAGCTGCATCAGCGGGCGTTCTTTGGGAATATTGAGTTTGAGTGTCTGAAAGAATCAAGGTTTTCTATACTAGTGACTCCCATTTTTACTTTTAACCTCATTTTGAGTGTGCAGTTTTTGTTGGTTTCCCCATGTTCAACCTTAAATATCTAGTGTTGTGTTCTGAGAGGAGGAAATGTAACACTAGTGATGAGCAGATACTTTCACAAGCTAAAATTCTGTGTGCTGGCTGGGAATGTCTGGCCAACGGAGGACATTCACTTCTTTCCAAACAATAAAAAAACTTCAACAATGACTCTGAGGTGCCTCTGAGCAAGATGCTTAAGAAAGACATTCACAAAAACACCAGCCCCAACGTTGAAACTCGATGCAACGAAAGTAAATACATCCGTGAGCACTGGCACACAAGATAGAAAGCCTGTGAACGTTGAACAAAAGTGAGTAAACCTGTGATTTGTAATTATCCCAACTAGACAAACATAGTTATAAAATTATCTCCAGATATCAGAACTGTCTCAGTTTTTGCCCCATGGCTTGTGTCTATCTGCATGTCTGCATCATGGGACCACATGGACTACTACAGGATTAGAAAAATCTGAGTTTTCACAAAGAAAATACAGTTATAGCAGTAATCAGCAGTAAGTCATGCTACCACTAATCAGAGTTGCAGTACCTGCTCCCCAAAATGAGGCCGTACACATTTTACTAGTTGCACCATCTAGTTCTGGAAAACAGGCAGGTGCTTCAGACAGAGGTTATCAGTGGAAATCAGAGTTCCTGTGACAGCTCAGACATTCTGAGAGACATTGCATAACTTTAGCCTCTATGGACGATGTTCAAGAAATAGAAAAAAGATTTGTAATTGGCAGAGAACTGCTAGATGAAACTTTGATAAAGAACACTAACAGAAGTCTTATGAATATGGGAGAACTCTCTTCGGGTCAGATGAGACCAAGACCAATTGTTCAGCTCAGACTGGCTCCAGCATGTTTGGTGTAAACCTGTCCAGGGCTACCACCGTGAATATATAGTCCTGACAGCGAAACACAGAGGTGGGAGTGTGATGACAAAGGGGTGCATGAGTGCAAAAGACACTGGTAAATCTACATTAACAGATGGCACCATGACTGCCTGTGGATGGACCAAAATACTGGCTGACAAGTTGACTCCCGGTCAACAGAAACTTGGCAGAGGGGAAAAACTCCAGCATGATAATGATCCTAAGCGCGCTGCCAAAATCACACAAGAGTTTCTGAAAAAGAAAAAAAAGTGAAAACTGTGACCTGGCCAAGTCTGCGACCTGACTTGAATTGAATAAAACACCTTTGGTTTGTATTTTAAAGGGAAATGCAAAGCAACAAAACACCTAGACTGCTAAAATAAAGGGTCTCTGATAAATAGTGACCATCTTTGAAAAAAAATATGAGGAGGATTGAGTGTCATCAAAATAAATATTGTGGTATTGAAAAAGATCAGAATTTCAGTAATGAAAGGTAACTTGACTTTTATTGCTGAGTACCCACTGTGGGACCTCTACTGTAAACCCTAAGTAATTAATTGTGCACAAGAGCAAATACTCTGCGGTTGAAGTTAGAATGAATAAGATTGTTGTAGTGTAAATGTTGTATGCTATAGAACTGCCTGTCAGTTCTTGCTGGATGTGTAACTTAAGAAACTTGTCTGTCAGAATAGTAATATTAATACTTGCCTTAAGTGTTTTTTTTTTTAATAACAAAGAAAATGCATGTCCTGTGTTCCACACAATGTCTGAACTAAAGGCGTATTTAATAGGCTAACTGTGCTGGATTGTGCAATATTAAGCAATGCATAACTTTATCAAATACAAAAGTTTTATTGTTTAGCATTTCCTTCACTGACAATTCCCATAAGGTTTGAAGGTTCCTAAGAGCAAAAACTCAGTGCATATGTTATTGCTACATGTAATGGTTTCATCATTAACAGCTAAAATTCCTGTTTTTGATCATTTTCAAGCTCTCATCTTACCCCATTATTGCAATAATGTTCCTATAATGTGTTCACTATACCCAACAGACACTGTTTCCATAGAAGTACAACTGACCTGATGAGCAGGACGTAATATATCATACATTTAAGTCTCTGTGCCTGCTGGGATGAGGGGCAGAGAGTGGCCTTGAATTGTGGTGAAAAAACTGTGGAATAGTGAAAGAGTTAAAAGATAAGAAATGTGCTGAGAAGCAATGTTTTGAACAGCCATAATAGTGAAAGACTGCATTCTTACACCCGGGAAGCTTTTGTGCAGTTGCAGCACATGAGACTGAGGTAGAGATTTCCTTTGAGTTACAGCCAAAGACACAGATATAAATACAGACATACGGTTAAATGTATTTGTTGAATAGGTTAAGGATAGAAGAAAACAATTGTGCCTCTCAGGCTTTTCTCTTCCTTTTTTTTTCTTTTTTTTTTGTGGTCTTGGCACCCCAAACGGTTCTATACTGTTCACTGAAACAACACCACTGTTTCAGGATTGAGTCTATTCCTACTTGTCACCAGTAAGGGTCACTGTTACCGTATCAAATTTCAGTGTCTTGCAGCTGTGTTTTTTTGTATGGTCAACTCTTCACTCGTTATACAAATTGGAGCTTTTTCCTGTGTGTTTTGCATGTGCAGTTGTAGGATAATGAAACGGACCTTTTGGGAAAACTCTGCCAAGTGTGAAGATTTTCAGAGACTCAAACTGCAGTGTTATGTAGACAGCGAAAACAGAATTTTAGCCTGTGAGAGTCAAAGTGTGAGCTGTTATTGAATTTGTTTACATCAAACTATTTTGTGCAGTGGTCAAAGAAATAATTTTTAAAAAAACATTGCTTGTTTTTATCATGTTACAGAGAAATGTGAATTTTCTCTTTGCTTGCATTGAGGAACAGAGGCATCAGAATCACCTTTTCTTGATGTACAGTCATGATAGCATGTTGAAACTAAAAACAGCTGTTTTTAATTTATTTTTGAACAAAGAAACAAAAAAACTTGCCTTAAAAAATATCCCCCTTTTGTGTGGACCAGGCTTAAGCTTCACACTAGGCTCCTTTCCTTATCATAATCCTTTGAGAGCATATTATGCAGCGAATCCTGATAATGCA
Source organism: Acanthochromis polyacanthus (assembly GCF_021347895.1). NCBI lineage: Eukaryota > Metazoa > Chordata > Actinopteri > Pomacentridae > Acanthochromis > Acanthochromis polyacanthus. The sequence continues at coordinate 25,937,086 of NC_067121.1, forward strand.
GCACTGCTATGCAACACGATGTTTGTGGCTTTCGAATATGGTCGTCCTGACGAAGCTTGAAGAAATACAACATATTACCATAAAAAACAGATACTCATTCAGACACACTCCCACATACATATTCATAGCATTTCTTTCATCTGATAAAATCAAGACAGACAGGCAGAAACTAAATATAACAACCAACATGAACAGATGAGTTACTGAAAGTCTCTCAAGTGCCAAGATGCAACATACCAACACTCTCCCACACACATACACGCTGCACTGCACACTGCAGGTCCCTGGTAGCAGAAGCAACCATACTGAGTCTGTGCCACTGAGAAAAAAATGGAGCAAGATTTTTACCAGCATCCCACACAGTCATTTTTCGCACATTCATTGTCAGGTTTTTTTCTCTCCTTACAGTCAGCAAAAAGTGTTAGACGTTACCTTAAAGCACAGATTCTGGAGTAAAATTATGAATTGTTGTAGTAGAAGAGGAAATTACAGGCAACATGTGAAATCATGTGTTACAACATGTGTTGCTTGTGTAAGTCTGTGGAGAAGAAAACGGAGTAAACACAGAATCAAGTCACGTCATTACACAAGCTGTGAGGCACCCAGCACATTTCTTTGTCTAAATGCAATACCAATTTCACACATAATTGCCAAAAAAAATGTACTGTATACCACTCTGAGTGATTGAATTCTAATGACACAGGAAACATTATTTACTCCTTACTTTAAAAATGCATTAAAATTGATTTCTCTGCTAAAAAGCTTGTACGAGGTCATCAGCATCAACAAAGAACCACTCATATGTGTTTTACTCAGTGCTACTTCTCTGCAACTTGAATTTTTAAGTCAGCTTTAGAATTATCATAAAGATTTTCTATTATGTCTATTTATTTCTATATAATATTTAAGATTTATACACTGTCAAGCTCAACAGTCACATTGAAGCAAATCTGTGACAATGGCCACATTCACTCCTTTACACAAAAGATCAGATTTTCTTCAGTTGTATCTCTTCCATTGAAGTATACGTTCAGATGGCACTTGAGTGGATTCGATCTGCTCATCAGAACCTTGTCCAAGTAAATCTGCTTGTTCACCTGTAACAAATATGGCTGTGGCTCAGGTTTCCAGAAGATCATCGCTTATGAAGAAGTGTTGTGATAGCGGGAAAACGAATCATCAGAACTAAGTGAAAGTGTCAGAAGTCGAATTGCTATTCTAAACAAAGAGAGGCTTTCTCAGCATCATATTATGGCTAGACAGAAGGTTTCTAAGGGGGCAGAGGATGACAATTTAAAATGCTTTGCACAAACTCAATCAGTTGTGATCAAAATCCTGATTAGGCAAAACAAAAGTGAGCACACCCTGAGAGGATCAATACATCAAACATTGTTCATTAAGACAGAGAAAGCAACTTCATCACAGATACAAAAGTTATTAAAGAATGCAAAACTCCAAGCAGTAAAAAAAAACTCCTCAAAAGAAGGCTGTCTGGTACTGCTCTTAGAGGATGACTAGTGGTCTCTCAGTAACTTATCGGCAGTGAATACCAAATTACGCGGCAGCCTTCCTCAGTGGGTGACTGGAAAATAGTCCTGAGAATCCAAGTTTGACAGTTCTGGCAATAGCAGAAGAGTGTATTCAAGTAGATGAAATGATGAGAGAATGATTTTGTGCCGTATAACACCCAAAGCTAAGCAAAGAGGGAGGCAGGGTGGATACTTCCAAACTGCACTGATTCAACTTCACCATGACTAAGGAGAAGTGTGCCAAACCGTTCTTACTCAGACACATTGTCCTTCCTCCAGTTTGATTTGAAGAATACAGAAAACTGAGGTGACACTGAGGGTTTTATGGGGGTACGAAAGAGCAGAAAGCCCAACATTTCTGATATCAGAAGAAGCTCGTTGGCGCATTGTTAGATCCTACTAGGATGACAGAGGTTATCAGGTATTGCACAAACGTATGGACTCTGGCCATGCAAGCCTGAGTGTGGAAAGTATCTCTGAGCTCAACAAACGTCTTAAGCTTTGTCAAGATCCCAGGATAAGATACTGATGAGGTGGTCTGTGTTTGAACACCTTGATATTCAGCATGTTTACAATTTTTTTTTTCATTATGTAATGTTGGCGATGGTAGGTGAGTAGCCAGTCTAGTCCACTTATGACCTTGCTGGGTTCCAGACTTCATGAAAGGGACTGGAACAGCCCAGCAGACAGGGTTGGGCATGTTCGGGGTATTGCATATCCTGTAGTTTGTTATCAGGTCATTTATCTACTGGCCAGAAAGCTTGACTCCAGCATTCCCCAGCCATAAAAAGACCAACCCTCTGCATGTCACCACACTGATCAGATATCCTACTACACTACTGATGTCACTGATGAAACACCAGACATACTTTATTGCTTGAGATAGTACACACTCTAATTCTGACATTTTGCATGGCCTTTCCCGCTTTTGTCACAATTTATTGACCAGGATATGACGGGATGTGTACACCTACAAGCAGGATTTGTGACATCACAGCTGGTGAAGAAGCCACTCCTGGTCAAAGTGGTAACTTACCCAAGTGTGATGTGGAAACTACTAGTCATTGTGTTTCTGGCAAATACATATTTGCCTAATCCTAAATTCTGCATTTGTATGCATCCATGAACATACCTGGAGGGATTTTTAAACATCAGATTTGATCAACTCAAACAGTATCTCACCTCAGGCCATCACTATAAAAGTATCACTTTGAAATGGCATTCACCCTGCCAGCCATTGTTGCCTCAGCGAAACACATGCTGTCATGGATGCTCTAACCCTAACCCTATGGATGCCAACACCACAGACAGGGAGGTCAAAATAACAAAAACATTAATCAAAAGTCAATAAACGGGTTTAACAAAAGTTTGGCAGGGTAAAAAAAAACAAAAGCCGGCTGCAGGTCAAAGAGAGCTTCCTAACTAAAAGTCCGAGTATATATCTAAAATAACAACATCTAGAGAAAATCACCCCCAAAATCCTCATGCTCCTCATACAATAAAGTTCAAATGTAGTTCTTGAACAAACAAGTAAGAAGAAATTAAAAACTGAAAGTCAACCCTTTGTGCTAATATGTTACCATAAAGTAGATAACAACGTTAGAGTCCCTTCACATTTTGTTAAGAAACCTGTATTTTTCAGCAAGCATTGTTTCAAAAGAAAAACTTCCTCATCAATCTGTTTTCTTTCACAAGTAAAACTAATCTATTTCAGTTAAGAATTCTAGGTTTGTTCCAGCAGAATCAACCTCTTGATTTCCCCCATCTGTCTGATTGCTTTAGAGCAAACTTCATCGTGAGTGTAGCTGTGACTAACTGCAGTGACGTATCTTGGTTAGCAGGTGGCGCTGTGGCCTCACCGTAGGACTCAGCACAGCAGTAAATCAAGTGTTGTTTGGCACCACAGGACGTGTTCTCAGTGCTGGGAAGTGGCAGTGCTCTGCCGACAGGCATGGCTTCCTCATGCTGCGTACACTAGAAGGGGGAAAAAAAATAAAAGAAAGAAAAACACAAATATATAATTAACACAAAGACTGGAGTGTCAACACAGCTTTCCAGCAGCTTGGAACAATTCCCGATGACACTTCATGAGCTGACATTTGAGCAACCCACAGGACTTACGTCAGCTTCTGTGACCTGAAACAATCCATGATGACCTTCGAACCTTGAGCTTTCTGTGTTGTTTCTTCCTGTAGTTGAGCTGGGATTGGTCTGTCTCCGGTCTGGTTCCTCTCTCTATAGGATAAAACAAAAGGACAATGCACCTTTCTAGGTCCTGAGATGCACTGTTAGACTAAAAGGAGACACCGCATGCTTTATTGCGTGATGTCTGCGAGAAGCAGAAACAGTGAAGCAGAAATTTTTAAAAATGACACTACATAAAGTAAAAGTTTCTGGTTTTGGTAATCGTTAGAAACAGCTAAAGGGTTAATTATGCTTCTTGTGGTGTCTATAGCACACAGAGCATTTGTGGTCATTTCAGTTTCCCTAGCCTTCAAAACATGATTGTACGATCAGGACTCATACACGATAGTGTAGTACACTGAAGCAGAAGTGGATTTTCATCCTGTCTTTATGCTGACCAGCGCTGTTATATTTTCCTTTTACTGGAACATTACTGGTATTTTCTCATGAGGCAGGATATTATGGTAAAACTGATGTGATCGAAAAGTACGTTCATCAACATGTCAAGATTTTATAAACAGGTTAGTGATTATTAAAAATGTATAACAGCAGAACTTATTTCCCCACTGATGTCGATTTCCTATTCTAATTTTATTGTATATGCAATACGTTTATGCAGTCACAGATTACTGTCTTCACTGCACTTTATTTGCTCTCAGGCATCGATCAACCTGCATCTGGAATAATAATGAAGCCTCAGAAATAAATAGCAAATCTTCCTCTTTTTCCTTTGCTATCCTAGATAATCTCACACTGTCTCAAGACCCTTCTGCAGCTTCATTAAAATGTTTCTATTCTTGAAAAGCTCCCGCATTGCCTTTATGAAAATGCTCTGTGGGGGAATTGTATGCATCAACAGAGCACTCAGAAGTCAAGCCTTTTTCAGTAGCCACTCATCTGTTTTTGAGTATAATCAGCTTTGGCATTTTTCTTGCATGCACAGACACGACATACTGAAAATACGCCTAGAATTAGTGTAAAAGTGGACAGGGACATTGTGTATTCAATTTTTTCTGAAGGGGTGCAGATTCACTGCCCCTTCTGATGATACGTTTAAATTGCAAGATTAGATCAACAGATCAGTTCATTTCTATGTTCTATTAGTTCTATTTGCTCTCATTACATGCAAATTGTTCACTGTACTGCATTTAAAAGCAGAATTGTGCAAGAAGTTGTTCGTAAAAAAGTTTCTTTTAAACATAATGACAAATTGGGTCTATTCATCGACTCCTCATTGTTTAAGATAAGTAAGAGAAGTTCTGTTTTAGTGGTTAATTAAAAATCTCCTCATGCCTCTTCTGTTTTGTCCGACTTGTTTCAGTGCAGTAGACTTATTTTGTGGCCCCGTTTTAACAAAGCAATGATTTAACTAGTGGATAAACCTCTATTACGTTGCTAATTTAATATTTTCAAGTCATGTTGTTTTCATGCTGTGAACTGAGATTGGTTATTCATATGACAGTTAGCAAACAATTTGACAGGACTCCCACAGTTGTGAACAACTCTGCTAGTTTTGCTCTTACTGCCATGGATGAATCAAAGATAATTGCAAACAAACCAGAAATCCTAAACAGAGATTGAGTCTGTGTGTACCCGACAAACTTAACTATCGATATTTGGGCATACACAAAGGTGTTTTTAGTTTCGAATTGTCCTAGATTAAATGTAATTAGAAAACTACAGGCATGCAATCTGAAAAAAACTGAAAAGTTGTCACTGCAACCAAACATAAAATGCACAGAGACTGCTTTCACTATCAAATTTATCAGAGGAGACCCATGTGAAATAATTAATCGTATATTGAATAAAACGCGGTTTTATAAAACTCACTCAAGTATTTAATTTATGCAAATTCTTCTTCACAAAAATAAGCACAAAACGTTTAGGAATGGGAGGGCTTGGGGACTCTGACCCAATAGTCCCTTAAATCTACTTTCTCATTTCACCTGTCTGGAGTCCTCATACGGGATAGGTAAGCCCTATCATCACACACACCCTTTCCCATACACACAGGAATATGCATATTCGACAGGTCATCCATCAAGGCCTCAATGAGCTGAGGATCTGGGGAGTGTGGTCTAAATGAGAAGTCATTGACTAGGAAACTGTGGTAATGGGGTCTGCTTCTGATTGGATAAGGAAATCAAAGGGAGATGGCTGAGCCGCCTGCCTCCATGTGGTAGGCTTAAAATTGAGAGGGCAAAATTGCAGAAAAAGGGAGGCAGAAAAATGAAGGAGTAATACAGTGAGAGCGATGGAAATTGAACAGTTAATTGCTTTTCACACTTGCACTCATTCCTTCTAACCACATAACACAAAACACTGATTAACAATTAGTTATGGTCAGCAAGACAACGCTGAGTGGTGGTGTGTTGGAGAGTGTGAATTTAATTCACTGCATTACAATAACAATTACTATGATCATCCACATTTCATGTGCAGCACACAGTTTTGACATTTAGGATTTGACATGGACTTTGCTGCATTTTAGTGTGTGTATGTGTGCCCCGTCACTGAGCCTGCAACAGGCCGATAATGCTCTGAGCATCACCTGGCAGCTATGATTATTGATCTGATGATGCATGCTGGGTGGAAAGATTGCTTTCAAAGGTCAGTGTTAATATCAGAAGGTCAGCGTGTTAATTCTATTGTTTGTTTGCATGTGTGCTTGACTGCATAGCTGTTGTGTAGATGAGTGCATGTGTTGAATGAGGTCATTGTCTAAATAATAAATGTCCAAGTGCACTATTGTCCCGTGACAGAGTATCATTTTACATGTTCAGTCCTCCAAGAAAAAAGCTTTGAGCACTGCTGTTATGACATTTATTGATGACTTGTGTGTCTTTTATTCAATCTTTTTGTTCTTTTCTGCTGCCGTAGACATCATGACTCCCTGCACCACTGAGGCCACGTGTTTGTGGATGCTGTGTGTATGCGTACTCGGTGTTTGGATCTGACCACATTTAAAATGTACTGTGGCTGCATTTTTTTTAATTAGAATTTTGTTACCTGCAGTATAAAATCGCAAATTGGTTGAAGAGGAAAATGCAAAATCACAACAACAAAATCAAAAGCCAGAATGCAATCACAAAATACAACACTCTGCTGGTGGAGCAATTAATAAGAAAAGGGTATGCGTCATCTCAAAGCAAAACAAATACAACTTTAATTAAAGTGAATCAGTCTCAGATAATGAAATTAATTAGATTTAAAGAGATAGACACACCGATGCTTCAAGAAAAGATGCTTCAATCACAGATCATTCTCTACTGTTTGAAAAACATTTTATCTTCCAATTTCAAAAAAACCTGTCTGTATCCAGAGCAGCCATGATGTAATTAGCATTCAGTGACCAACTGATGACCAGTTACAAGCATTTTAAAGTGTAAAAACTTTTCAGGAGAGCTGCGTTGTTTCAATGGAATAGAATACGTAGAGATTTGTGGATTGAGTCTGGTAAGGCTTGTTGCAGTTTGCAATGAATCAAACAGCAGACTTTTAATACATTTTGTTTTATCATTAACAACCAGGGGTGGACTGGGGCAAAACATCAGCTTTGGTGTTTTTGGCCCAGACCGGCCCACAACATTATCCCTTGACTGAATCAAGCACTAATTTTTGAATGACAAAAAACTAACAGAGAGGTTGGATTTTCAGAACAAAAATTCAAAAACATCCCTAGAGACCTATACAAACTTATTGACAAGTTGGAAAAAAAAACAATTGCAATCCAGTAGAGTAGGGGTATTCAACTAAAATTCAAAGTGGTCCAGTCTGAGAAAACATATTAAAGCAAATTTCCAGAACATCATAATGTCAAACCTGAATTAGTGCGATAGCTATATGTCTGTATAGCGATATGTTATGAAAACCAAAAAGATTTATGTTCATGATGCAGGAATCAGGCAATTTTTCACTTTTTATCTTAGTTTAGTCAGAAAGAGCCGTAAAAGGTTTTAATCTTTGGGGCCGAGTGTCAGAAAACATTTAGAAACCAACATCAACAAAACACTCAACAAAGATTTGAACATCATTAATGGGAAATTCAACTTTCGCATGACATTGTCTACTAAAAGGACATTTATTTCCAATGTAAATGTGTGATATTCATACTCTGGAACTTCTCTTCAGATCGTCTTCTACCTGGACTGGTTTGGTCGGGAGCATGTGCAACAAACATGTGAAAAACTGCACTTTAACATCAATGAATGACACTGAAGTTTAATCTCTACATAAATGAGACTGAGTCTGGATGTGCTGCTCTGTCATTAACTCCTAAGTTTAGGGAAAGTTCAAACAAAAGAGGACAGTTCAGATAAGACTTGAGAATGAGCTTATTTTGAACAAACATCTCTTTCTGAGCTTCAGCACCTTCAGCAAGACATTTTGACAACAAGCAACTCAAGAGATCCAGAAGTTGGAGAGAGTTAGCTTTAGCTGAGCCAAAGAACATGTGGGACAATAATCTAGCAAATACTTCAGACTTTCTGGTGAATTCTGAGAAATAATTTCCTATTTAATGACAGAGCTACACATCTGAACTCGGTCTCATTAAAACAGACTCTAATTCAGTGTCATCCATCCATATTAAAGTGCAGTTACCCAAAATGTTTGTTGCATGAGCTCCAACAAAATCTGTCCAGGTAGAAGGCCACTTTGACAAACAGTAAGTGCAAGATTCCAAGCAGATTTATAGAAGGAGGAACTGGACTGTACTAAGTGTGGTCAAGTATAGAGGGGTGTTTTTGGAGGAGATATTCATTTGCAGTCAATGAAAGTATTGAAAATCTTGGAGTTAAACTGAGAAGAACACAAACTAACAGAAAACTGTGTTTTGTTTACAGATGTTAAGTTAAAGGAGTTTCATTCGTGACGTATAACCAATCGAATCACTCCAGAAGACAGAGTGACCACAGGTACATAAAGGTTCAGAGCCAAGTATTTTTTAAATTGCTTTATTACCGTAAATCAGTAAAAAATAAAATTCTGATAATCAGTCAGTCCACAATTCTACAATGTATGTCTCTTTCCTTTGAATTGTTATTTGTACAATATACGATGTATATGATAGCATTTTTTCCATACCAAAGGCTATACTATGATGTTTTCTCAGAGACATACCATGCTACTCTGTTTGTTCTGGCCCTGGGCCGCTGCACTCCTCCTCTGTTGTTTTCTTTATTGTTCTCAGCTGCATGCCTTCGTCCACCCGACCTCCGTTGATTCGTCCCGCCTGCCGTTTCTGGAGCTGAAGCTGGACTGGAACAGACCAAAGTACAGTCCAGTCACGATGCCAGCTGCCTCTCAAAAGACTCCTTCATCTGGCGGCACTTCTTCTGAGGGGAAGCTGAGCTTCAGCAGAACTTGGAGATGTGTTCAAGTGGTTGGTGGATATGTGGGGAGATAGCGAGGGACCTTTGAATTGTTCAGAAATGAAAACCGAGAACCCATTGGTCGTTTTAGTTTAGTTTTAGTTTTAGTTTAGTTTTAGTTTCGTTTTAGTTTTAGTTCAGGGTGCTACTGCGGTGTGTTTTTGGGTTGTAAGAGGTGAACAGAAAGAGGTTTTTTTTCGAATTATCGTTTACAGCCATGGCCATAAGTTTGGACACAACATGACTTATGTCTGTTTTGATGTCTATTACACAACATAACTAATATTTTTTGACAGCACCAGTTTAATTAGTCAACAAATCAACAAGGGATATAATATTATCAATAAATTCCAACAATTGGAACAACTTTGTTCCCAAAACATAATATTAGAATAACAAAAAAATGCAGTACTTTCACAACCGAATTTGGTAAGAATAACAAAATCACACCAAACTCTTTTGATGTTTTTTTAAATATGAAACTTAATATCGTTCTCAGGAGTTGTGTATTATCACCCAAACACTTCAGTATTTTGTGGTATTTTCTAAGATTCACAAGCATCATGGTACTTGTGTCCAAACTTATGGCCATGGCTGTACTTTGTTCCTGGTTGGAATGCCCATCAATGTTAACGTGAAGTTGACTTTTAGTTCTGTTTATTTTTTTCTATTTTACTAACACCCATTTGCTTTTAATCCCCTCACATGTTGTGTTTTTGTAAACCAACTCTTTCAAATAAATACTCATCTAACCCTCTGGAAACCAGCGTTTGGACCGTCTTTGTGTTGCTCCTCATCTACTTCAGACAGCCGGGACTAAACAACGCTTTGTGGACTGTAGGCTAAACTATGATGTTTTTAAAGCGACCTGTTATACTACAGACTTTTGTTGTTGTTTTTTTGCAACATATAAGATTTGAACAGTTTTAAAAATTACTATACTTTTACTTGTGCAATGAACTATTACTCTATGGCATTTTTTTAGACAACATAATATACTCTGATACTTTCTTGAATGACACTATTTTGACAATGTACTGCACTATAACATCATTTTGCACTTTTTGAACAACATAATAATCTATGGGGTTTTGCCGACATGCTATACTATGAACTATAGGCCATACTATGTTATTCTTGAAAAGCATACTACACTTTGACATTTTCTGAACTACATCCTATACTACGGTATGGCGTTATACACAGTGCTTTGGTTACATGTTGAATTATAATCTGGATTTTTTTCTGTTTTGTTTGTTGACAGGATTACCACAGACCTGACCGTGAACACCGTTGACACCCACCTGAGGGAGACGCTGCCTAAGATCTCAAGGCTGCTTGGTCCTGGTCTTTCTGGCCCTGCTCCAGAACGCCTTCATCTTCATCTTCATCAGAACGTCTTCTTTTGAAGAGGCCCTCAGATGCTGCAATCTCTGACCAAAAGGAGGAACTGCTACTTTCACTCTGTAACGAGACAACGGTTATTTTAAAGACCCAGCTCCTGTCGGCATCCATCAAAACGGAACTCCAGTTAACCCTTTAAACGCCAAAGTCGCAATATTGCGACAAGCAACATTGCTGAACATAACAAGCCACAGCTTCAAATATAGTGCCTCATGCAGTTACTACTTTATACCAGGAGATGGCGGACATCTGGAACTTCAATCTGAGCATCATTTGTGGGCGTGTTTTCATTCAAAGTTTAGGAGTTTACAGAGTTTGAAAACCGAGGAGACGAGACTCGTCGTCGGAGCGTATCAGAGCGTATCAGAGCGCAAGACGGCACATTTTAGAGTGAGAAAACTCACCATACCGAGAGGTCTGGTCAATGCTGACAAAGTACTTTGTCAAATAATGGCTTACTCAGATTCTGAAGAGGAATATTCACCCTCTGATGAAGATGTTCAGTCGTCCAGTGAGAGAGAAAGTGACGCTGTGTCTGTGCGTAACGGTAGCGGGTCGGTGCCATGACAGTCCACAAGCAGCACACGCTTTACACCCGATGCTTTGCTCTTCACGGGGTCCGGGGTGGCAGGACGGGACGTGGTTGGTGTAGCAGGGGTGGTCAGAACACCGCTAATGGTGAGGGGGATAGCGGGGGTTGAAAAAAAACACGGAAATAGCAGCAGACGCGGGAGAAAATGCACTGATAATAATGGTAGAGGCTGTAGTGGCGTTCACGGCCCCGTCGTAAATGACGATGATGATGGCTGGGTTTGCTTGACAGATGAGGAAGAGTTTCACAAGTGGATCAGACATTTTGATGAGCCTGTTGGGTATCGTGGAGACAGGGATCTGACAAATTCTGAGCCAAACAATGCCATTTTGATCGATAAACATCAATAAAGTTATGTAATCCATATGTCCGCCAATTGGTGACGTCATAATATGCAAATTAGAAGAGTAAATTTACTCCCATCACAAACTTTGGGGTCATACTGATGATTTTTCTCATTTACAGTTTGCCTTTATCTCCAACCATTTTCAAGTTACAACCTTCAGAAAAAATGATATCAAAATTGAATATTTTATTGAAAAAACTCCTAAAGCGCCTAAAGGGTTAAATCTGAGCTGTCGGTCAGTATTTCAAACATCGAGTCTGACCCGGGTGCCCTAAAGCATGCTGTGGGTGAAACGGAAACTTCACTCTCCACATCACCGACGACATTGTCACACTCCAAAGCATAGCACCTGTCTGCTGAACTTGATGGACTATAAAGGTTAAGAATGTGAGCAGTGAACACATGTGATCAGAAAGAACTCGTTTTCTTTTTTCTTTTCTTTCTGGTTGACTTGATGCTGTCAGATGCAGATGTTGGAACTGATTTTGATCTTTCAGGAGAAAAAGATGCTTTTCCTTCAAAGACTTTTCAGGAAATTATTCTCAGGTTTTCTCTGCTATTTATATTTTTATTATCTGTGATTATTTAATTATTGTAAAATAAAGTTAGAGGCATAAAGACTCATTTAGTTACTTTATTCCTGAAATCTTTGACGTAGCAGAACTAAACTTCCATTTTCCTTCTTGTACTTCTGATACTAGAACTAAACGTGTTTTCAACACGGATCATCTGGTTTTAATGAATCAGCAGCAACATCACAACAACAAATGAGACAATTTAACAAATTCATGAAACTGATGTCATTTAAAACTATAAGAGTCTGTTTTAGTGTCAAATTAAAGCTGATTCCTGACAACTAGAACATTAACGTTACTGTTTTAATCACATTTAAGTTTCCTGAACATTACATCAATGTCAACCAGTCACAGTTTTATGACCTTAATGAACCAGATCACAGGAACACAACACACTTCAGCTGCTGATAGGAAACAACACAAACATTGTTAGCTTGATGCTACATTTAGCTGCTAATCAGGACTGCTCAGCTAGCTCGGTTAGCATCGCTAATTCACATTTAAGCCAATATTCACTGGATGCTCACTCTTCTTCTCTGGTCAACACACACACAAATAAACTCCACCAACTCCTGGGGTTCACTGCTCACATTATATCTGACTCTGAAGTTGAACATAAAGTTCATTAAACCCGGCACCGATCAGTAAATTATCATTTATTACCAACCAGCTGTCGGAGTCCTTCAGTGTCTGTTGGTCCAATCAGCCAAAGGACTGAATTACTGAACTGAAAACTGATAAACACAAGACAACGGACAGTAAAACTGTCTGTGGAAAATGTGCTGCTGCTCCACCGATAAATACCAACAAACTAAAACAAACTGGAAATGCTGCTTCTTGTGATTTTTTAAAAATAGCAAATATGAGGCTTTTATTTTTCTGGAAGTAAAAGGAAACGTTGCTTATCCATAGTTTCACTAACTTAACTTTAGCTGTATTTTCACTATGTTCTAACCGATAGATCACTTTTTTATATTAAAATAGCTGCACTTCCTTTGCATATTTGGTCGTTTCTTATGTTGCTGCCGTTTCATTGAAATTCTATTTTAATAATATCACTTTAAATACAGATAATTGAAAAGAAAAAAAACTGGCTCTGAAATCCTCAATGAACTGATATGTCATCTAGTGTTAAACTGAATAAGAATTTTTAATAATGTAAAATGTAACTGACTGAGCTGTATTAATTAAACCGAGATATTTCAAATTGAAAGAAACATAACATTGACTGAAAGACTTCAGTCAATTAAACCTTAAATTCATTTACCTAAGAAAACCATCCTTTAATGTCTTACTGTAAAATGACCAACATTTTTAAAACATTTAGCTGCAAAGTAAAAGTTTCACACTAAAGATGAATCACTGATGAACATTCAATGGCATTAACTCAATTATTATGAGGAAACAGATATCCATTTCTAATATTTCTATCAAATATGCTTATGGCTATAAAATATACTGGACATCAATCAAAATGTCTGCATGGTGAACTAACCCTAAACTTCTTCAAATCCAAACGAAATACAATCAAAAGATCAAACTATCGCCATTGGTGCATTCAGGTGCAGTTGGACAATGAAGTTGCGTTCATGAGCGTCGGAAATCGGACAATCAGTCATATAATTTCCAACGAAAATTTTGAGGGGGAACATGGGATGGCCAATCCCCCCCACAGAAGATCTGCCACTGAATTGAACACATTTTTCCAGTCCTATATCTCTCCCCTTATATCCCTGCTCCTTAATGGGAGAACTGAGCTGCACGTTCTCCTGTCACTATTTTGAATCGTGGTCTGAATGGTGACAGGGTCGTTCTCAAACACATTTGGAGCTCATTGGTCATTCTGATACGATATTTAGTTTGGATTATATTCATAGTTGAGAAAACTGCCTCATAAATGTATGTTTAGCCGAACATAATAAGCATGTGCAGGGCTACTTTCTTTTCGGTGTCGCGTTATTTGTCTTACTATCTGCTCTCTCCTCTTGTCTGTCCTTTGCCTCTAAACTGCTCCCTGCGCACTGAGCTTGCTTAGCGGCTACAATGCAGAGATTTCATTGGCTGAGTAACATCACGTGGGATGCCTGAATTCGTATGTAATTTGTTCTGTGTATTTCCTGAGCTGATAACCAACGACGTAAACACAGGAAAAGTTGCGGCGGGATAATAGAAGCGACCCGTGATATTTAAAATGTCATTACGATTTACTGACTACAGGTCCAGGCGAACTTGTTGACCAGCCCCACTCGACACCAGCCCACCGGGACAGTGCCCGGTATGCCAGATGGCCAGTCCACCCCTGTTAACAAACATGAAGATGCATTTTTAAATCTGAATTTCAGTCAATTATTGTTCATAGATATTAATCTTGGTTGATCATAACAAAACATTTTCTTTCTTTCTTTCTTTTTTACAGAAATGAGAGGATTAACATGCTATCGAAGTTCTATGCCAACTTGTGGGTTGTTTTTAATGGAAGATATTATCATAATTAGGGTTGATAATAATAATTTCCTTACGATCACACCTGTTTCAGCATCTTCTAAGAGGCACCAGTGATCATCTGAATAAACATGCGAGTCCACTAGTGACTTCATTCACTCTCACCCACTGTGCTCAAGCCAGACTCAAGTGCTGCAGTCTTTGTATTCAAATGCAGCACTGGAGTTTCATTTGTTGCAGAGGTCAGCCCATGACAGGGGATCAGTGTATGGCAGACAGGGGGCAGATTGATTTGACCTCAGTTTTTCTCTCTCTGTCCGCCACCAGATGTTTATCCCATTTAGTGTGACAGACTCAGGGATGTGCACTGTGTTGTGTGTGCGTTCTGTCCATACGTGGCTTTACAAAGCAGTGGCCCTGACTGAGGCAGACTGAGGTTGATAGATTGTACTCAACTATCTGTCACGGGCCAGCGAGGGGAGGAAGAGACAGGTCGGAGGAAACGGGGGGGGCTGCATTTTGATAGTGTCCCTGCGAGACAAACAACTCGACAAAAACGAGTGGGATAGGCTGTCACAGGGAGCTGACATAAAGTGATGAGCTGTCAGCCTAGTTTTGTTTTTCCTCATTAACAAGTCCACCTCCTAAATGTTGCTTTTGTAGCCAGAAAACTACTTTATGAGCCTCTCCGGTGGACTAGCCCATGATAACATGCTCAGCGATACAAAAAACAATTTACCATGTGTCAAATGTTGTTGTTGTCAAGGCGCCTCCTTTGAGGGAGGTGGAAAAAGGTTGGTGCATAAATTGAAAGGTGCATTACTCCAGAGGGGGGCTGAGGCCACATGGTTAATAGGAAACTTTCTTAAACGCTGCAAGAGAAGCAAAGTGGTGAGTGAATGAATAACCCCATTAACCTCATGTGTGATTAGACATCCCTAATCACGAGCAAATGAATGCATGCTAATCACCGTGGCCACCAAGAAAAAACAATTTATCAGTGAATTGTTGTTGGATCTGTGCATGACTATAGATATTGGATTTTGCATGGTTTCATTGTTTGGGCTTTCCCTGCTGTTTCTCTCTCTCTCTCTTTTTTTGGACACCTTTTTTGAGAGATGGATCGCGTGCTTGCTTCTGGAACATTATCTGCAGCAGAAAACACATGGCAGCTGACAGATCATGGAGTGACTGAGGAGGGTGATGCAATAATCCATCAGCCATCATTCTGTGTTTGAATCATCCACACAACACATGCACAAGAGTAAATACAAGAAGGAACACTGGCTTGTTAACTTGCATTAAATCGCAATCATTGTCTCTCTTATACACAAACGCACACGCTTGATGAATGTAATGATGCTCTTACTGTTTTAATGCCAAGCCCAATCTCCTCATTGTGGTGTTTGGATTAATTCTAAAGAGCTTGAATACTGAGTAGAATTAACGTGAGCTGACGACTTATTAATCAAACTGCGATGCCTAAAAACAAATAAGACTGTCACTGCAAGTAACGGTAAGGAGAAATTAAGTCTAACACGGCCCACACAAATACAGAAACATTTACTAAATCTATTCTGTAAGAGAACACAGTTATTTTCATGTCTATTTCCGTGGGGTTGTGTGGCTGTTTGCATGTCTTCAGTCTTTCTGTGTGGCTCTGTGTCAGAAGTGCAGTGAATGTCTCTGAGGTGTGCTGATAGCAGTGAACAGGTACCATCAGTTTTGGCATCACGGGCAGATTAATGAGAGGGCTGTATTTAGCTCCCCCTGTCTCCTTGTCTGACCTACTGTCAGAGGCTCCTTCGGCTCCTGAAACTCAGAAAAACATCTTAATTCTTATATGGGTTTGTGCCACGAGCAGAACGCTGACCTTCAAACTGTATATAGAGATCCGGCTAAATGTGTTCTGGCTGGAAGGCAGTGAGAATTTTTTTCACAGCTATATCTACATTTTTCTTCCACTGCAGACTTTGTTTGTACTTTGCAGTGAAACTGCAGAGAACCTGGCCTTTGCCAGGCTTTTTTAAATATACATTTTAAAAAAAAGCAAACTAGCCAACTTCATGTATTCCTTGCAATGAAGCTATTTTCCGTCAGCTCCCTTGAGCTGTGACCCAGAACTGTGCCTGGGACTCATGAGTGACCCTCTATTTGGGGAACACTGGTCCAGAGCACATCTGTATTCAGCCCTGGCTCTGTACTCATATTGTCAGTGGCCGGTGTACAGTCTCCTGAAGATGGATGAAGCAAAAGCCTAGCCTAATAACCAGTCTATACCCCCAGGGTGGGGGAAGCACTGCACTCCTTTGTCACCTGAGTCCCTGCACTGTCTCCATATTGACTTAGGCATTTCATTTTCATGCATTCATATTCATCACCAGGCAAAGCTTCCCAGCTACCACCGTGTCTGAGAAACATCTTGCTTTCTTTTTCTGTCACTTTCTCCTTTCTCATTCTGTACCATTATAATCATCCGCCTGTTTTGGCTGTGAATGCCTGCTTGTCACGAGCTGTACCTTTTGTTATGTGCTCCTGTACCACAAATCTAAATAATGAGTGTGTGTCTGAGTAAACATTTCTGTCTCTATAGAATTTGTCGCTTTTTTTCATCCTAAAAGGTCTTCCTTGTGTACACCTGGTTCCCTCTGTTGTTTTTAATGTTGGTAGTGTACAGAACAAGCTACACACCATTTTGTATGTCCTGCCTGGCTCCACTGGAAAGCAGAAGAGTGTTTTGTTTTGTTTTTTTTCCTTCCAGAAACCAAATGGGAATCAAGAAATAGTAGACAGAGAGGAGAAATGTAAAGGTCATGGCACGTCGGTCATGGAGAGTTGGATGCTGCTTGGTTGTGTACAGGTCAAAAGCTCAATATATTGAGGATCAGCTCACCGAGTACAGAGCATAAAAAAACATTTAATCAAACACAAGTCGGATAATGCACTCAGTGAGGTTACCGTTTTATTTTGCCATTAATCTGGCCTTAGACTAGAGAAATGAAAATAGAAACGGGAGGCTGCACTTGCAGGCTTAACCACGTAGAAAAAAAAAATCAGGCCACAGAGAGAATAAGAGGCTCTCCACAATGTGTTTGGGCTCAGTATTGGTATTGGGCTGAGGCTCTTAAGCTCAAGTAGGCAAGTGCTTGTGTGGCTTTGTGTGGATCATTATCAGAGTTGTGTGTGGGTGACTGACTGAACACACATTTCTGTTATTGTATGTGCTTGCTTGTCTGAGTGCGCATTGTAAAGGAGGATGTGCTACAGCGGCACCGCTATTGTTCCTACCTCCCCTCGTACTCTTCCTTCCTTCCTCTTCCCCAGGGTGTGGACAGAGAACAGAGACAGATTCCTCCTGTATTTGGAGATGACCCGTGGAGTTGTAGGTGATGATGACTGGCTCGGTGAAAAATAAGGCCAGGTGGCTATGAGAGGCCTACAAACCAGCCATCACCAGGGGCCATGCTGTGCTGTGTTGTGCCGTGCCACACTGTAGCGCCACTCCTCGCCGCGCCATTAAAAATGACAAATGCTCTCATCAGCTGCTGTCCCAAGTTAGCAACCGCTGCCTGATGCTCCTGAAGCCCTGTGTCTGCCCCAGTTCATCAGCTGGCCTTTGCCACCAGTGGAACAACCATTTATTAAGTGTGAGTCACCTTTCATTTGCAGTCTGTTTGATTTTTGTTATTGCCAAAGTTGGGAGTTGAAGGACCACAAAAGATACTTCAAATGGTTTAAATTTGTTGAGGGGAAATGCACAAATTTAGGTGACACACAATATTAAAACCCTAAAATTTACACTATTCTTTAGAACTAAAGCAGGCGAAATAAAAAAAAGGAAAAAAATCTGGGCCAGTGTGCTGTGAAGGGACAACTCTGAAGTATTAGGACATCCAGTGGCCCGGGGTAAAACCAGGCCCACTCAGGCTGCAGATTAACAACTCCATCCCAATTCTTCAACTCTGGGGACGCGGGGGGAAACAGAACTAGTCCAAGACAGGTGTATGGTTGTGGGCTACAGGGCGGCCACTGCCCCTTCCTCTTCTGAAACAGACCCCGGTCTTCTGCGTCCCTGCAGGGAAACCCCCATTGTGTGCACCATCTGTTGCAGCACAGGCGCAACACAAAAGGGGGTGAGAGAGGGGCAATGCGGAGGGAGCTGATGTTCAACGCCTGTTTAATATCACTGGGAGGTGCGGCTGTTAAAGAGCTTTTTCATTGCAGATGAGGGTTTAAAAGGTGAAGAGGCCAGATCATGTGTAGGGCTGCTTTAGACACTGACAAAAAGGCAGTTGTGTCAACACAGGTGAGAGGTCAGTTTAAGTGAGACTTTGTGGAAATAATGTGCAAAAAAAAATGCATGTGACTTGTGTAAAATTTGAGATAATACCCATTGCCGTCACACTTTGAGCTGGACGAGCTGCCATATGAGAGATCACTGACTGACAAATCTCTTCAACATCAGTCTGATTTTTCAACCTGTGAACAAATGTCGTTCAGATCGTCTCCCACGGGAGGAGAGGAGCTGGGCAGCTCGGCTTCTCCAGGCTTTTCCTGGAGGTGCAGTAGCAGCCCTAACCCGACTGGTGGCATCATTTCCCTTCAGTGCAGCGGACACCGCTTCAAATAGGTCAAGGAAAAGTTTTGTGTTTTGACAATGCGCGGTGGGCGGAGCGCTGGCTTGGCGATTGGCTGGTGAGTTTCAGCTCCCTGCTCCCTGATTGGCTCCGGTCTTCTAATGTGGGGCTACGAGCAGGCAATGTCGGGTCTCCCCCCCTCCAACTCCTCCCTCTACTCCCCCCCACCCCCCTCCTGCTCCTCGCACCCCTCGGCCTCTCCACTCCGCTCTTCCCCGTGCGCTGATTGTCACACATTGTTTACTACGGCTTGAAATGTGACTCACAACTAGAAGGCTATCTGCTGGAGTTTACCGCTCTGACAACTGAAGGGATTCTTTTGACGCGCGCCGTGCGTCTTTGGCTATCTGGGGGACAGGCTGTGGAGAATACCCTTTTCTGCCATGACAGTGGATTTGTTTGCGCTTTTATGCGTGCTGGTCATCACATCGTCTGCGATGGAAGGTAAATAAGAATTTGGGAACGCACTTGCTCTAGATGTGGAGATTGCTCTACCATCTCCAAGGCGCGCTTTGGGGATGCTTGCAGCGGTTTGCGGTGGGCAGCGCTGCGTCTCTGGCGCACAGGGGGATGTCATACACGTGGATCGCGGCGGAATGCTTTTTGCTTGTCCCTTTATTCCGGGGCAGCATCCCTCCCGCTCCACTCATTCTCACTAATGCCACTTGTTCTTGTTCTGACTTTGGTGTGGTTTGCAAATGCGCATCGGATCGTTTTCTGAGTGGCCATTCGTGCGTTTTAATCTGTTTCCCCTCTCAGATGTCTCTCACTCGCTCCGTGCAGCAGGAGCGCATGACAGAAGTCTCCTCTATTAATTGTGTTATTTTAGATCCTCATTATCCCACGAGCAATTAGTTACTCTCAGTGGGACGTGCAGGTTACGATGTAAGTGCTTGTCAAACCTGCGAGGAGTCCCGTCTCGTTTTTCATTAAACACAACAAATACACCACGAGAAGCTCCCTGGGCATCATTAGGAAGCATTTTAGAAATTGCAGAAGCAAACTCTCTTAGATGCGCATGGGAGAAGTCTCCTTGAAAGATGAATTTGATGCTGGTAGTGAATTTCTTCTTTTTACTGTTGGAAATGAAGCACTCTGTCAGTGTACTTGGGGGGCCTCTCCCCTTTTTGTCACACTACCCCTGTTTTCTCCTCTTCATCCATCTCCATTCCTTTTTTTTCTGTCTTTGTATCCATCTTCTATCCCCACTTTTCCCTCTCTCTCACACTCATCTGGACAAGCAGTGGGGCCACTAGTACAGTAGCTAATATCTTCCCATTTAAACATGTTTTTCATTTCCGCTGTGGCACCCAAGGGACCACACTCTGCGCTGTAGCCTCACACAGCTGCTGGGTGGATATCCCACCAGCATCATGGCTTTATAGTGTCTATTTTCTCACATTTTATTGTGTCATAGCTCTTCTTCTGCCAACAAAACACACAGGAACACATCAGCTCCCCCCCTCTATGACTGTCTGTATCCACTCCCACAAATAAGTAAATTAGAAGCACAATTAAAATGAGTTTTTATTTTCCTCTTTAATCATTCACAACTGTGCTGCTGGACTGTGCCCAGCTCTGGCTGTGCTCTATAATTCAGCGGCGGCGGCTTTCTTGTTTGTGTTCGTCAGATTTCCACACAGCTATGGATACAGAGCCCAGGCCCAAAATTGCTACCTCTGTGAGACGGGATATTTTGAGGTTCAAATGTTTACCCCTTGTGAAATGACAGCAGAAATGTAATTTCAGAAAGATGAGTGGAAGATGAGAGTGAAGAGTGAAATTTCCCTGCTAGGAAAAAGGAGGTGTGGGGTTTCTACTTAAAAAGATGGGATGAGAACGAAGCAGATGGGCAGGGAGATGGCCCCTGGGTTACCTCAGTAACAAGGATGAAAGTGATTTCCCTGTATGGGTGGCTAATTGAAAGGAGGTCGCCCCATGGGAAGGTTAAAATCTTCACTGATCTGAACTCCAATCTGTTGCTCTTTCATTTTTTTTTTTTTTGGTTTGTTTTGTGTGTGTGTGTGTGTTTGAAAGAGAGTGGAGCCACTGACCACATTATCCCTGCCTATCCTGTCACTCTTAATCTGATTATGAGATTAAATCGGCTGATAATCACAAAGTGTCAGAGATCCGTCTGTGTGCATGTGTGTGTCTTCAGTGCCTGTTTGTAACTTTAGACTAAGCAGCAGCTCTGACCATATGGAGAAACGGTGGTGTTGAATCGAACGATTTATTTGACCTCTCTGCACGCTTACGGTAAACACTGCACACATAATTGATGAACTGTGGGATGAAAATGAGGAGGAGGAGGAGGAGATGCTCTTGAGCATGGATGGGCAGGGAGACAACTGAGCATAGTGGAAAAAAATGAGATTTAAATTTGAAGTTGGAGCATACAGTAGTGTTTGTGTGTCTAAACAAGGCGTAACAAAAAGAGTGAAATGTCAATCTGATAAACTTGCTGGATTCATTCACCAAGCTCAGCTATCGAGCCTGCCACTCACGACATGTTATCAACAAAACGGCGACAAGTTTTTGAAGAGGGGCCGTCAGACCCAAAGCAGAAGGCTAACAGAGAAAAGGGGATTTGCATGGCATTAGAGGAAGCATGTGCAGTGCTCTGTTTCAACCCTATTTGTCTTCCCTCTTTTCTTTTCTCCCAACCATCTCCACCTTCTCTGCCTACTTTCCTCGACGCCTCTCCCTTTTCTTCCCTCATTTCTCTGCCCTAATCTGTCTTCCATAATTTTCTTCACTAATCTCCCTTCTTGCCTTCCCTCCTCACTCCTTCAGCTTGCTGCCTCTGTGTCATGTGGATGGTTCTTGCCAACAGCAGCAGTAATTCTCCTCCACTTACAGAGCCATTGCTTATTTCTGTTTGCCCTTAAACCAATTAGGCTTAGATAAGCCCGCTCATTTAACAGACTGGAACTAGGTGGTGGGAGGTGGAATGGAGGGAAGGGGGATGAAACAGCAAGTGAAGACAGACAGGGACCAAGGGATGTATAAAGATGAGAGAGAGAGAGAAGGAAGAAGGGAGGTCAGCGAGTTTCAGAAAAGATACAGTATGCGTGTTTTACAAATGAGTAGACTAAAATTGAGCAAGGCAAAGAAAGTAAATGATCTCTGAGCTGTCTCAGTTATCTGACATCCAATAGATGCCTGAGCTGCACTGGTGTAAAACAGCAGCAGCATTCAATATAAGTATAAGAGACTGTTAGTAATGTGCTGTAACCAGTCCCTCAGGATGCTGCGTTAAGTACCTACATTGCA
The DNA here is from genome assembly GCF_021347895.1 of Acanthochromis polyacanthus. Taxonomy (NCBI): domain Eukaryota; kingdom Metazoa; phylum Chordata; class Actinopteri; family Pomacentridae; genus Acanthochromis; species Acanthochromis polyacanthus. The sequence continues at coordinate 25,959,443 of NC_067121.1, forward strand.
CAATGGTGATGCATCATCCAGAGAGGAAGGAATAGAGAATATTGTGGCTATTCGAATAGAGAATAGGTGTGATCGCTTAAACAATATGGAGGTCAGTACCACACGCTGTTCATAGACATTAATCAGCAGCCTTGGTGTGGAATTTTGATTAGAGAGGTCAGAGGACAGAGTGTTGAAGAACAACTTGCAGCCCCTGTGTCAGCAGCCCTGCTGGAGTGTCCTTGAGCAAGACACTGACTCAGCTCCAGGGGCATTGTCCCTTACCTGACCTCCTGTTGCTCACTGCAGGGAAGTCCGAATCTGCTTCCTGAGATTCATGGAGGTTCGTTTCCTAGTCAAAGCAGTGAAGCTCCTAGAATGTTGTTATGAGTGGCTTTAAATATAGATGTACCTTTGAAAAGCTAAAACGCTGATTTACTAGATCACTACCTTGCACGAATTGCGGCTTGGCAAGACTGAAGAGGCATTTGCGTGAGACACATGACTGTTCAAATGAAATGTACACTACTGTAGATGAATGCCAGCTTTTCTGCTTCACTCACTCATAAATATAAACTCTCCATGCACCTGACTTGCCAAACAGAACACTCACAGGGATGTGTCAATTGCGTGTTTTCATCTACAATATCTATTATAATCAATCTGATTTGAAAAAAATGTTCTATGCATTTTGCCCTTTTTGCATGCACTTTAAAACAACTGGTTGATTTTTGTGAGCTTTAAGAGTAGTTCTTAGGCTGGTCCAACATTTCTGGTCCGGCTGTACCGATCCCCTGTCCTGCAGTGAAAACTGATCTTGTATTGATGTAGACAGGTTTTGCGAGGCTAGCGCAGAGTTAAGAATTCTCTCCTGCTCGGTGTGTAAGTTGTGTGAGCTCACCAGCTGTGCGCAGGAGACAGCCTTTAAAAAGAGTCCTGTTGAGTCTCTAATGGATGTGAATGCAAGATTGCTCTTTTCCTCCGCTCTCTCGTTTTAAATTGTTGGGGGGAAAAAAGAGAGAGAAGAGAAGAATGGAAAATGCAAGCGTAACACAGGCCCACGGGTTGAGGCGCGGAGACTGAAAAGACATGAAGGATTATGTGTGTGAGTGCTCACATGAGTGTATTTTGGCCACGAGCACTACTGCTGACCTGGGACCACCTAAAGTAGAATTCAATTTTTCACTTGTTTTGCGGCGCCAGGAGTGTATTGTACATTTGGGTGCGCGTGTCGTCAGTATAGTGCTAAAGCTGTTATGGCTGGCGGGGGCAGTGAACATGGCCTGATCCCATAATGGAGGCTTTATTTTGCCCTCAGTGAAAAGACTACTTGGTGTTAAAACGCACTTAGGTAGTCTAGCCAGCAATGACGACCTCTGGTGCAAACCCCTGCCTGCAGCTCGTGTAGCTGTAGTCCTATGCGTTGTACTTCCTTTTTCTATATAACTATTATGCTTACGTGCTGGCAGTGTGGCAGAAATCTATAGTCTGTGGGTTTTTTTTCCTTCACATATTGCAGTAGGTTGTATATTGCGTATTTTCTGTTGGATAATATGATCACTGCCTCCTCACTCCCTATTTGTCTCTTTCTATCCTCGCACATGCACACACACATAACATATACACACACTAACACAGAGTCCCCCTCACAGCTCACCTTACCCCAGAGACATCTGAGCCTTGGGAGGGCCAGATGGTGGATGCAGGTTGGGAGCTTATGCATGTGCACATTTTTTGTGTGTACGTCTCAGTGTGAGAATGAGCGGTACCAAAGGAGAGGGGAATAGAGCAGAGTACGCTATGCCGAATGTGTGTACGTTTGTGCGTATCCTATTCCATTTTAATTCCAGACTCGGGACTCGCCGAGCAGATATCTCGTGTTCTTTACCATGTTGTCTTCCAGTGTCTTCCACACATTCCTGAGTCCTGAGATTTGCCGCGGAGATGCTATCAGCAGTGTCAGGTTCCACCCGTCATTGCTTCGTGCTTGGCCCTTATCGGAGCAGGTGGCCGACTGCGGGACGAGGGCTGCGGACTTATCTGTCCAATCTCAGGGATAAGCGGACCCACTGCATCAAGCAACATACGAAACATATTAGAGCACCGGAGTGAAAGCGGTGACGCTCGTGACACAGTTCAACCTCAAACTGTGTGAGTCATCTGTTTGCTAGTGGAGCCAGTTCTCTCGAATGGTAAACACAACGCAGACACGCACCCCCGCGGACCCATTCACCACCGAGGCCCGATGTGCACGAGAGCATAAACTTGGGAGATAACCCTCCAAGCCACACCTCGCGGGAAATGCAAGTAATTGATTGGCCGCAGTGAAGCAGCTTCCCCACCACTCAAGGACGGTGGTGTGAAAAATGTGCCTTTTCTCATTCTTTTTTTCTGTCTCTAAGGCGTGCTATTTTCTTCTCCATTATCACCTGTCCGAGAGATTGGGTGACAGTTGTTCAGTCAGCAGGAAAGGGGAGCCTCTCCGATATTTGGGGAGTTGAGAGGTGAGAAGAAAAAGCATTGATTATTGAGTCTCATTTCCCACTGTTTCACGCAGCCTGGCTCCGGGGGGCCTCTATACTTACAATCCTGATTTCGACCACCTTCTTTTCCACCCCACGGCCTCTTAAGCCCCCTGTCCACACCAGCCCTCCCGTCAACCAGCTCCTGCCAGTCCAGGTCCACAAAAGCCTGTTGTTGACTTAACTTTGCTGTCCGTTCCGTCTTGCCTGCTAGATTGTTCTTTTTAATTAAATCTGAGAGTAGTTGCAAGGCACACCCCCATCCCTTTTCACCCTCTTCCCCCCAAACCTTCCTGCCTGGGAATAATTGGTTGTTTCTCTCAACTTTGCTCCCCCTCCTCACCTGCCTCTTCCTCCCCGCCTGCCACACACACTTTTTTGGTTAAAAACAGATGCATTTATGAAGCATTATAGGGTCTGCTACAAGGGAGAGAAGTGAAACATGAGCCTGTCCTCCTTGAGATGTAATAGGCGCAGTATTAGCAGGCACAGGAAGAGGGGAAAGAGACTGTTGGGGTTGCAGGCTTGGAGGAACAAAGGGCTTCATTTATGATTGTTATAATGAGATCTGTTTTTGAGGCAGGCCCAGAATGATTTAATGTTACCTTTAAGCCCTAAGGCTAAGGCTTAAGGGCTGCAAGTGGGTAGGCTGGGGGGGCAGAGGCTGAGTATGGCGTGTGAGAAGGCAGGTATTGTGGCGCAGTGTATTTGTGGCTTCTAATGTGTGGGAAACTTTTTAAAAGTCTACAATCAAACTGATAAGAATATCAGTTTAGCTCACTGCGTACGCTTGATAACAACGCGGCATATTTATTTAGCAAATCCCTTGCCTCTCAAGTGTAAATGTACAATATATGAAGTTACCACTGTACAAGAAAAAAAAACAACTTGTGCTACATTTTGCATTTAAAGTGAATTAGCAGCCCAGAGGATCCTGCGTCTCCAGTGCTCAGAGGAATTAAAGGCAGAGCGTTAATAGGGCTGAAATTACGGACGGTGGTGGAAGCTGCTCCACTTCTGATTAAATAAAAGCCGGCTCCTCCACAGGCTGTTTCTCATAGGGACTGACAAGCTCACACACACACACGCACAGATGTTAATGTGCAAGATCCTCAACACACACACACGCGCGTGGCCATACACTCGCACAGCTTTGATGTGTGGAAAGGAAATGAGTAGAGACTGAGAGCTAAGGGCCTGGGCCTGGGGCCTGTCCCATTATTAATGAGTAAGTGCCAGAGCCTCTCCCAGGTTCAGGACATGTGGACATATTTCACTATTCGCCTGCCCTTCTCCTCACCATAAATGTAATCTCTTATTAAACATTAGCTTCTTGGCCAGAGAGAGGGGCAGAAGAAGTGCGCGTGAATATTTGTGTCTCTCTGTGTGTGTCTGCGTTAGCATGAGAAATGAAAATTGTGCGGTGGAGAAAAATGAAGTAGCGGCGTAGTGCGAAATGGAATGCCAGCTTCCGAGAGGGACACTGATGGGCCAGTAAGTAGCAGTGGTGGGAGGACAGTTTTCACCCGGCATAACGCAGAATCCCTCTGCCAGGCCAATTTCAACCTGCCCTATGCTGTCCACTTCTCTAGCTGGATAAGAAGAGAGCATTTTTGGAGGTAATTAACTATTGATTTGAAGCACAGAGGGTAATGGGAAATGAGTGGACAGTATCTCGATCTACCAGCAGTCTCCTGGCTGGCTGGAGAACAACTAAAAAAAAAAAAAAACTGACAGGGTGAAAGAGGCATTTCCCTAGAAGAAGCAAGCTCAAAGATTTGTTTTGCTTTCAAGTTCTGTTCTCTGTATTTAGGCAAAGTGAATATACCAGGGAAAAAAAACATACAAATTGGAATCAGGATCCTGGGAATGCCTGCTGGTTGAAAATGCAGGCTTATGCATATCAGGTTCTTTCATCCAATATCCAATCTCATTTATTATATTTTCCCCAGTTGGCGTATTTATTACATTTATGTTTTGTTTTGATGGTCGACTCGACAAACTAATCCCGATCCATGTTGACCTATTGACTCACCCTCCTTTCATGAATAGTTATGATGGTATGAGCTAAGAGGACTCGGTTTAATGTGATGCATCCTGAGGACACATATCAAACAAGCATCCTCAAGTTATACATTTTTCACAGATGGTATTTAATATATCATTCCAAATTCCCCGTATAGAGATTCTGTTGTGTTCCCTCCTCTGCGTTCTCCTTCCACAGCTTTGTGCTGTTTTGTTTTTGTTCGAAGCGGGGTAGAGGACAAGGATTAGGACTCATTTGTGCAAGAGAACAGAGGCGATGAGGGACAAAGAGACGGAGAGGGAGAGAAAGATAGGCCTGTATCTGCCTACAATCTTATTTGCGCTAATGAGGAGGCTGGTGGTTCTGGCTGCTAACCCTTAAGCACATCCAGCCCTTTCGAGTGTGTACGCCTGCATGCATCTTCATGAGAGTACATCTCCTTGGATGTCTGTGGGGATTGTGATTTGCCGTTTTATAATAAATCTCTCTCTAATAAATGATGTGGAGAAGATTGCTTGTTGCTGTAAGTCACGGCAGTCTGTGTGTCCGCTGTTGGTGTGAGCTTGTTTGCTGTGGTTGTTGTTACATTTATAAAGTATGTCTTGATTCAACTAGTTAGCACGGCAGTCACAGTGGTATTCTCCTGCCTCACCGCTGTATTGGGGCTCACTGAACAGAATAAAATTTGTGACCCCCCTTTCCAATTGTTCCCTTCCTCCTCATCCCTTATTCCTATGAAGTCTGTCTCCTCCCTTTTTTCTCCCAAGGCTGGGCATTTAAAGCGGCGTGCCTTTGATGTGAGCTTCACACACTGTTAGACACCCACCCAGCAGATTGACACTGATGTCTGGGCGGAGTCAGCCCATTTCTGAGAGCTGGGGAAATGAACTGCTTGAAATACTGTACACACATACGATATGCAGTCAGGTGGTTTTTAAATAAAGTAAAGTGGAATGTGGATGTGAATGAACAGATGTGCTCGTTTTTCTAGCATGGCCGCACTGCACTCAGCTGATGACATGTCAGGATGACAAACGTTCCCACTAAGCCAAGCTGAATGTAATTGTACAGCGGTTTTCCTGGTGTTTTACAAGTGTGTCACATCAGCTTTAGAGGAAGTTCTGTTAAAATCAAAAGATAGATCCTTGACAGATAAGTGATGCGATATTATTAATGTGGAATATACACGACTGGCCTCTTTTTTATCATTAATTCTCGATCTAAACGCAGCAGCAGCGTGGCCTTACATCTTTACTACATGCTCAGTGAATGATGAATGGTTTGTAAAGGCCTAACTAGACAGGGAGTGTGTGAGTTGTGTGTGTGTGTGTAAATGATTGTTTATTGTGCAAATTTAAAGATATAATTTGTGCATATGTCTGGTTTAAGGATCTGTGGGATAAGCTGGTTTCCCACTTTGCAAGTGAGTCTGTGATGTATAGCACATTATCATTATGATGGGCTGTAATTTGCATCGTTTTCAAGGTGTATAGCTGCGCCATGTCAACGTTTTTAAGATTCGCATAACAAAAATTGCAGGTTTGGATTTTGGTTACATTAAGCCTAAAAAATCCTTGTGTTATACGTTTTGCTCTCTGACATCAACATTGAAATTCTCATCATGATATCCTACAGAAACACTGTCCGTCACAAATCATGGATTAATGATGTAATCACGATAGCCCTAGTAAAGCATGTCTGCTGTGTAATTCATTGGCCATTTAATCGGCCATTGGTATTCACTCCAACTCACCATGTGCTCTTTTTAGGTTTTTTTTTTGTTTTTGCATGGGAAGATTTCAACACTTTCATTGTTCATAGTTGCATGGTAAATCTCAAAAGAAAATGTGTATTTGCATCAAAGAGCTGGGCATTGCTGGAATCTCTGTATCACTGTGGATGTATTTGTCAGCACACGCTAAACAACACTGATTTCTGCCAGGGAGGTCTTGGAGATCTTTCCGTATGTGTTATCACTTTCATGCCAGAGAGCACGTTGTGTTTTTTTCCTTGTGAAAGGCCATCATTTCAGTCTTAGAGTGCTTAGGTTTGAATGAATCACATTGCTGAGGTTCTCCCAACCTTTGGAGGTGAATATAGCATGCTCCAACCTGCGCTAATGACAATACTGACTGTGTAATACGGATCGCAAAACGGCTGTCTGGACAAAAGCAGCTGGCCAAGCAGAGTCATGCAGGGGTGTGTTAGTACTGGGACAGTCTCCTGGGCTTTTGTTCTCCGTGCCAAAGCGTTAGTCTTCCCTTCCTCAGACAACACTAAACAGGTTAGGACAATAAAGGAACAATGTCTGGATTCCTTTGTCTTGGAGATTTTCAAAGGCTGTGCTTAAGCCTGATGCGATTTGCAGATTCCTGTTCTTTATTTGTACGTCTTTTCTTTTTTTTTCATCTAATTAATTCATGAGAAATGTTCTTTCCCTGTGATGGTGGGTACGTGTACAAACATGCATGTGTTTACAGATACTGATGTGTGATATTCACTCTGTTCGTTTTTTTTTAAATGCTGTAGTAGTGTACGTGAAGATTGATGACTCGTCCCTCTTTGTAAGTGAATAAAGAGACTCCATTAAAATCGTAACAGTCCACATAGTTTCAGGCATGTTTACTCTGGTTTTTTAGGTTTGAAAAATAAATGCTCTCAGCTTCAAAATTTGCTTTTATGTCTTCAATGATCTAGAAACCCACCATTCATTTGGCATTTATGAAAGCTGCTTGATATATGAACTTGCCTATAACCCGAGCTGGAACAGAGGCACAGATGTGGATTGCTCTCATCGTGTGATGTTTATACCTCCTGACAAGGTCGGTGTGTGAGTCTGTGAGTGTGTCTGTGTATATGTTTGCGTCAGTATATTCAAGCATGTATAAAAAAAAAAAATCACTCGGCTTCCTCTAAAAGGTCTCTCAGACACCTGTCAATGATTGGTCGAAAGAGGACACCTTCTTGCTGCTGTTATTGACGGCTGAAAACATAGACGGAGTGTTGAGAGTGACTTGAATTTCTCCATATGTTTTCAATCAATTTGAGGCTCAGGTAATGCTTTGAAAATCTGCTCCTGCCTTTGATAAACATCACTCGGCAGCTTCTAAAAGGAAAAGCATGATAGATGGTGAAATGGATGGGTTGTGTATCTCAAAAAAAAAAACTGAGAAGAAAAAAAAAGCATACAAGAAGCCTCTATCTCTCTCTGTCTGTTGTCTTGACTCTAAAGATTGATTGTGAATCGTCCAGGACGTATGAGCGTTGCGATCATATCATGGATCACAGCATGGGGAGGGAATGACAGATGTCGTTTGTTTATTTGAGAGGCGAGTGTGTGTCTGATGGATTGGCTGTGTTTGATGGATACAAGGATGATTTGTCATCTCTTATGTGTCTCTTTGTGTTTTTGTAAACATTTAACAGGGCACGCTGAGGGATTGTCCTGTGTAGAACGTTGTCCCAAAGTTGGTCAGCCAATCACTTCAAGGACATGTATAGTCTATGTGATACAATAGATTAAATTTATGTGTACATGGCTGCTCAAATACTGTCTTTCGTGCACATTCTATATTATAATTTTCTTGGGGATCTACATCAGACATCTCCCGAAGCACATTATTTTATAGGACATTTATCAAAACTCAGTAATGTTACATTCTTCCAGACTTAATATGTCTCAAAGAAATGGGACGCCTCACTGGGGTGATGGGTGATGAGGGGGCAATTGAAGGAGGGGTTAAGTGTGTTTCAGTCAAGGTCGTTTTGAGTGGCATATGTACCCTATTTAGGAGCCCCAAAACCACTTACTAGTGTAGCCATGAATGGACCTGAATCTTGTTGTGATCGCTACACTGGATATTAGTTACTGTACCAAAAAAATGCCCACAGGTGAACACTAAATCATAATTGCATAGGGTGCTCTGCTCTCAGCTGGTGCGCAGATGAGGTCATTAGTATGGGTGGCCATTTCTATCCTAACAGCTACTGATTGCTTTGCCTTTCACATCTTCGTGACATCAGCACATTACTAATTGACAGATAATTGCCAATAATCACGAGATGGATCAGTGCGAGTGCAATTAACGAAGCTTGCCGCAGCATATGCCAGTTCCTTTAAGAAATCTAAACTGATCAGTTTGTCCTTGTTTAGTGGAGCAGCTTGATCCTGTGCATTTTCCCAAGAACATTGTTGGAAACAGCTGTCAATTGTATATGTATTACGGTCATGTTAAGGACATTCCCTTTGCAATGTGTACAACGATGTTTGCTGCCTCTGTGAGAGATAAAAGCCAGGCGCTTGTAATGGGATCCTGTCTGTTGGGAAAAGATGGAGGAAATCGCTGGGAGCAGGAATGCGCTTGACTTGTTCGTTTGGGTCAGTGAAGGAAGTGCCGGTGTGTGTTTGCATGTGCGTCTGTGTGTCGTCCAAAACTGTGTTTGCTCGGCAATAGAAAAACTGAAATGTGATATGAATATCCTTTCCATTCTTCCGTGAAAGTACCTGAAAATACTCCTGAAAGGGTCCCATTTAGACTCGCTCCCAGACAATACAGTACAATGCTCCTGATGACAGGCTAACTGGGGGAGGAAATAGCCCTGCTTGGGTCAACATAATAGCGGAATATTCTGGAAGCCACAGGAGGGATTTATGGAAGCAAATAGTCTTTTTCTAACATTCAGTGAAGCAGTGTGTATGGTGTATTTGTGTGTCTGAACAGTGTGTGCAGTTGACATGCTGACCTTTGCTGTATGTGAACCACATCCTGTGATGTGTGAGATGTGTGAATTGGAGCCTTGCCTCACCTGTCAGTCAGATGAAGAGATCATTAGAGGTGTCACACTGAAATCTCCCATCTCTCTAATCAGCTGTCATACTAACAACACCAAATTCTACATGTGCGTATTCCCAGCTGCCAAATACGAGCTCATGAGTTCAAGCTGAATACACAATGGAATTGAAAACTTTAAGATTTTCCTTGAGAATTGTTGTCAGGTGCTCATTCCCTCTCGCCACGATGCTCTCCTGGGCAGGAGATGACTCCATCTTGGAGTCCATATGGACCTCATGTTGCATCCATGCTGCTCTCTAACAGTGAGGGGATGGCAATTAGCGCGACATTTGCTGAGAATGGCATGGAACCAGAGACCTGTCACCTCTGCTTCACAGCTCTGTCTTTGAAGACATGCATGTGTATGTGTGTGCGTGTGTTCATGCATGTGTGTCAGCATGCAATGGAAGAGGGAGAAATTCATATCATATCACGGCACCTGCTTCACAGCAGGTGGTGGGGCTGCCTCACCAGGACGATGTGTGTGTGCGCGGAAGGAAGGGGGAGGGCAGGGTGTAGCGATTGGCATATTGCGTGTGATCAGAGGCAGAGCAGCATCTAAATGCATGCAGTTACTTGTAATCAATGTTACAGCATATCCCTTTGGGTATGCTAATGTATTCTAAAATGCTAATGTATTTCAGTGCCAAACCCCTAAGTTGTATCATCTGAGTGAATGAGCGATGGTGCACACAGTGACAATGAGATGAAAATCTGCTTGAGGATTGTCATACAGTATCTTGGGGAAATTAATTCCTGCACACAGTTACTGAGAACCCGTATCACACTACTACTGGCATATGCATCCTTAGGTGGCAGCCTTTGCTTCCTGTTTGTTAGAATTATTTGATGGAAGTTTGAAAGTCCCTTTGATGTCTCGAGTGAAGGACTGATGTGGCGCAACATGGTCATTGATGTGGATGGAGAATCTGATAGGGTAGGCTGCAGTCACCCCTGGAGACTCACAACTGCAGTTCAGGAAAAAAAAAAACCCTCATGTTTTTTCTCTCACAATTTGAATATCCAGTTATTTGTATATTGGCTTCATGTTGGCCACCAGAAGATTTTTTGTGGTGACTTCAGACCCATCTGCCATTGCTCAGATTTGCGTGTAGGCAATGTCTGAAACCACAGACTTTTGTATACTAATCATAAGGTGTCCTATTAACTAAGCAACACGTGATGAAAAAATGAGAAATGTGGTGATATCTCTGGTTTTCATTCCAAAACTCTGGTCCAAGCTCAGTAAAACATGGTGTCTGTCAACCAAAAGTCCAGGTTGTACCAAATTCTCCCAGTTTGACTGCTTCTAAGATGTACTGACACTACATATACATCACACGATCAGCAATGTGTCAAAAGTCATCAGAACTGATATTATGGGCTGCCTTGTTGGCCAAGCATTAATGACGGCAACCATAAACTGCACAGACCAGCCAATGACCCCGCCCTGCTTTCATTTTTTATCATCGCTCTGCTGTGAAATCTCAAAAACAGGCACAAAATGCTGCCAAAAATGTCACATAGAATCTGCTTCACACGCTACCCGGATTGACTGGATCACATTAGGGAGACATTGGAAACTTTGTTTTCTGTTTTCTTTCATTTTGTTAGTAGTCAGACAATCAATATTTCTGCCTCTCCCGCCTTGTCTGTCTCTTTCTCTCCGACCATCCACACAGTATAGCGGCAGGTTGTGTAACATGTTGGTCGGCTTTGTGCTCACAGATGATGACTTCTGACAGTTGCCCACATTTTTGGAATAAGCTTTGTGTTGAGTGAGTGTGCGCGCTATGTGTGTGTTTTTTGGTTGAAAAACGCGACTGCAGATGTGTTTGTGCACGACTGTGGGCGTGCATGCTATAGTGACAGCTGACAAGGCCCACGCTTCTTAAATTAGCCTTGCTGTCTGGCCCCTTGGGAAGGCATGGATGTTCAGATATGGAAGAATATTTAATGCTGCAATCCCCGCTTTATTCCCTATGGAATAGCTTAGCATCCTAGCCCCTCTCCTATACCTCCTCGTCAGGGTGAACTTATCCTGCACATGGCGTAAGGGAATCTGGGGCTGGGGTTGCACCAGTTCCAGTGTTTATCAAAGTAAATGTGTTGCCTTTTTGGTTTGGGAAGGTTGCTTGCATAGAATAGGGATGCATAGTGTTTTGCTTCTCCATCATATTTGCAGAATATCTTGAAGACTGTGTGCTTCATTTAGTTTCCGCATGGTGCTGAGTTAAGTTAAGCCTACAAAATATTTACATTAAGCATCTTGACTGCCACCATTCTAGTAATTTATTCATGGAATAAAGTAGTGGAGAGGTTATTGTCAGCACTGCTGGATTTGCCGCACTTTTAGAGACACAAAGGGTTGTCAGTGACATCGTATTGCTAATGAACTTGTATAGGTTAGTGATTTTTAATGCGAGTCAAATGATTTTGGAGCCGTAGTAATCTGGAGGTCATCAATCTGGCATTAGGGTGTATTGTGTGGCTTTGTGCGTGTGGGTATGTGTGTGACTGGATAGATAAAGGAATGAAAAGGGTCCCCATGTGACTTGAGCTTTATTAAAGAGAAGTTAATGAGTTCCCCTGTCTGACTCTCTCATTTTTCCTCCCCTCCCAATTTATTCTAAGCTCCATCTCTTCCCCCATCCTACTAATATTCCTTCTGCTTGTACAGTCGCTAAAAGTATATTCACGTTTCAGGCATGCTGCCGTTGCCCTTGTGAGTGAATTACAAAAAACGGAGCCATTGCAGCATTGGGAGCGAAAATATCAAGCCATTTGGTTACATCCCAATTTCTGTTGCCCTTTTTCTCTTTCTCTGGTGGTCTGCCACTCTCATCTATCCCTGTGCACCAAAAGAATCTCGCCGTCATCGCTGGCTGCTGGTTGGATTTTCATGCTAATTCAAGCAGATCCATCTGACTAATGCCGATCACAGATGTTCTGCACTGTCCCTAGTGTTGGTGCGTGTGTGCATGCTCATTCATTTGTGTCTCCATAATCACAGTGCTTGATTCTTATGATGTTCTGATCCACCGACAACAAAGCACATAGTCTTTGCTCTTGAAAATGAGATCTCTATAAATCAAATGCCTGTAGCGGTGGCGATACCTGTGATGCTGACAATTTTCCACAGTGACTCCGACTCCAGCGTTTACCTTGTGGCTCGATACAAAGGTGCGCTGGCAGTCTGTCATGTTTTACTGAGCTGCAAGAATTATGGCGGTGGAGGAAACTCACTGTGTCTGCAGGCCGTGAAAAGTTGATAATAACTGGTGGCACTTTGTAGAACTTGTTAACTTGCGGAGGAAGGAAAAAAAAACCTGTGGAAGAGGAAGAGGAAGAGGTAGGCGAGGACAGAGACAAAGAGCGAGCCGTGTTCGTTTGCTCTCTCCTGGGGCACAGAATGCAGCAAGTGACCTGACATGCTCGCAAAATAGTGCTTCACCGCTGTAGCATCAATCTGCTTGTCCTAGTGCAGAGGCAGGAAGAGAGCAGCGGTGCGAACACACAATGCTCCGTCTCCGAACACTTTGTACAGTTGCTCCTCTTTCACGTTCGCTGGAGAAATTGCACAGAGAAAGCAGACATGGCGGCAAGCACACATAAACAGACACAAACAGAAATGAGACCAGTGATGCTGCTTCTTTCTCTAAAACTACTGCGACATGAGAACAACAGGTAAGGCTTGGGGGAAAAAAGAGATTGTCTCAGTGTCACGAGTTTCCTGTTTCCCGTGTTTCCTCACAATCTCCAGCTACGTGTTTTTTTGAGCTGCACATAAATGAGCACAAATCTGTCCCATGTTTTTATAGTACAATGAGAATTGAAACCCAGCATACTCCATGTCATCTGATTCCCTTCCAGTTTCATACTGGAGGCTTCCCCCTCTCTCTCTCTCTCTCTCCCGCTGACTGTTGCCATCTGGGCTTTTGATCCAGTGGAAATACTCTGACAGGCCTATTTGAGGGGCCAACGGAAGAGAGATGACATTGTGTTGCAGCAAATCCATAGTGGGGACAGGCAGGGGGCACTATCACAAGCCTTGTGGAGTCTGTCTTAAAAAGGCAGGGGGATAGTATGGCCGTCTGGAAAATCTATGCAGTGTGATGTGACTGACATTGTATGCGATTTGTTGGATCCTCATTGGACAGGGCAAGCTGACACATCTGTGGCAGGAAGCCAAATCAACTCTGATTTACAGCGCACCAGCATCTAGAAGAGGGGGCCTTTCCAGTCACCCGGCCATTACAGAAGATGTATTGTGAGGCGAAGCACAGCATCAAAAAACAATCACTCAGAGAGACGCACATACACAAACATACAATAAAACATCTATGATGAGTGGGTTAAAGTAGCTCTTGTCACAAGTTACGGCTGCTCATGTTTGGCGTATATAAATTCCCAGACAGAGACATCAGCTGCCTCTGCTGACAGATGTTAAGAAGAGGACATTATTACAAATAAAACATGCTTGTTGGATCTGGGCCTGGCCTGACTGCATGTTAAACATTTAGTAAGCCCTCAACACTTTCCCCTGCTGTTAGCCATCACACTGCTGTGGCTTCAGGCCCATTAGAGTAACACAGAAGAGAAAGCGACTGAAATATTGAAATGGGGCAAATGGGCTGAAAAATCAAGGGACAGTTTAAGCTATTGAGGAACCAAGAGAGAAACAGAGAATTGTGATATAAAATGGAAGAGTAATAAATACCTGTTGGCAGAAGTTAAGACTGATTGGACAAAAGAACTGGTTGCCCATGGAGAAATTAAGGGCAGTATTTTAGCAGCGAGTAGATGAGGCAGTGTGATTCTTTGTTTCTTGTTATAAAGGTAGAAGGGTAGGTGTGGGACTGGAAGGGTGCGAGAGGCAGTTATTCAGCATGCCTCGATTCCCCTCTTCTTTCCACGTGTAAAAATGAAGAATTTTCTTCAGCGAGACACAGTTGGGTTTGGTTACCTTCTAAAACTACATCAGCCTGCTCATTGTGTTTGAAGTGAGAAGAAATTGTGAATCACAGTATGGAACAAAACTCATTGATTGTCACTGCTTGATTTATCTTGCTAGAAAGAAGTTAAAGTACCTCTTTAAAGTTGTCTTGCAAGTTGAGAAAGTATCACCATTTTTCACAAACATTCAGAATGCATTTATTTGCTTACTGAGCTGAGCCACATTTCATTCATTTACCATAGTTGTGAAGATTCAGCAAAAAGCTGCAGCGCAGCAGTTTCAACTAGCATCTCACTAATCTCTGTGCTCCTTTAGGAAGCCTTTAGACTTGCACACAGACATATGCAGCCCAATGTAAACATCCTAATTAGGGGTGAGGTTGACAGAGAGGAGATTTGCTTGGCCAGGGCCATCTGGCTGGGTCTGGCTGTCTGATCTATAGGTCTCTGGTTTGCCAAGCCCACATGTTTTACATAGTCTCACAACAGAGCGAGGACAAGTCAGGTCGTCACCAAAACAAATTTGAGCCATAAACTAAATGAGCATGTTTGAAAACGCACAAAATTTGCTTCTAATTCTCCTTTTTTCATTCATACTCGCTCTCTTTCTCTCTGTCTCACATGCAGGAAAATTAATTAGGGTTGGCACAGCAGCAGCAGCCTCGTTCTAATAAATCTCTCCATTATCTAAAGTGATTGGTGGACACTGCAGCTCATTTCCTGTCTCAAAGTTGAGACCTGAGGACAGGCTGGTATTAACCCCATGTTTCCTGCTCTGCCCAGCCTCTACGCTTTGGGGTTATGTTAGCGTATGTGTATTGAGAAAGTTGATCACAAGAGACTTGATTCGATGAAAATCAAGGATCATTTCACATAAATGTACATAATGCTGTGGCACAAGAGTCCTTTTGATTATTGTAATTATTGAATGGCCTATTTTAATGTGCTCAAATCATTTAACAGTTTTTGATTAAAGGCCTGTCTGCCTCCGGACCACCCCCTGATATTTAGCGCAAATGACCCAGGGTGGCCCGCTTGACACATCGCTTGGCACTGTCGTCAACAATTTTCTGTCAACATTGTAAATTTTGTATACCTGCCAGAAGAAAAAAAGAACTGCTCTAATTCTCATTACAGTCACTGGCTAAGCATGAATATTATACCCTAATATCTGTCATGCAGTGCTCAGTGAATGGACTTTTGTGAAACCAATTCAGCAGCCTGGCATGGATTAATGACCTAGAAATTAGTTGAAGTTAAGTTTGGAGTCATAACAAAGTTGCAGGTAAAATTAAGTATCCCTGTACGCAAGGGGAGTTTGGGGCAGAACTTTTTTTCCTCTTCCTGTTACCTGATGACATCACAGGAGTCTAGGGAGCCACTGGAGCACCTGTGTCCCATCCACCTGACAACTGTTTTCGAGGCCTCTGGGTGATATAACACACATACAAAGCAGGCTTACACATGCACGTGCTTGCACACACCTGATTAAAAAAAGAAGGACTGTGGGGCCAAATAAATCACACAACATGAAGTCTAGGGTGAGAGCCTCTGATGAGATATAGGGCCTACAGAAATAGGCCATTGCAGACCCCATTCCTCCCAGCCAGCACCAGAGTTAATGGCTTTCAGATCTCCGGGTGCCTCTCTGACTCTTTATGTGTTAGCAGGGTTGTCTTTGTTATCTTCCAGCTGTTATCTTTGCTCTTCCAATTCCATCTTCTCTGCTGGAACGTCACTGTAAACGTCTGCTTGGTGCTCCCTCCTAATGGATGAGTTGCTATATTCCAGGCTCCTTGTTAACAATAAACCAGGGTTAATTTATGCCACTTGGCTGTTTCAGGCTCACAGTGTTTTGTTTTGGGGGTTTTTTGGAAGTGGAGGGGAAAGCTGGAATTGCAGAAGGAAGAGCAGAAGGATGGCTCAAGGAAGGAAAAGTCAGGACAGAAGCGTAGACACAAGCAGAGAAGGGAAGATGGTGACTTTTACAGTCATACTGACAGAAAGTCAAGTGAACTCAGTGAGGCAGAGTAATGTGAACTGAGTGCGGTGGGCTGTAATGGGCCTTACCAAGTGTGTGTGTGTGAGTGTGTCTTTGCTTTTGACTGGTGCACAACCCATGTTTCTCTGTGTGGAAGGCATTAGCTGGATTTCATCCAAATGAGTGGCTCAACAACTTTGTGTCAGGTTGTATCCAACAGACAGTGCGGGTTAACACACAGAGACACTAAGTGGCCTGGGACTTGCAGTATGACTGATGTACTGGTGAAAGTGGTGTATATACGCATATACACAGTTTATATACACACACACATGCTCTGAATTCTCTGACGCTGAATCACTGTTGAGGTTATGCACAGCAACTTTCAAAGTGAACCCTTGTCTGAAAGAAAATAAATTAGTCAAATGCATTGAATAAAGCGTGCGTCTTTGTCAAGGTCACATACATAGGTTGCAATGAGAATATACAGCACATATACATGGGGTTACCAGGAGTAACACAGACCCTACAACATTCTCACATTTACTGTTTGCGAAGAAGCCAAATATCCAGCACCATTAACCTCATCATTGCAGCATAATCAGCTGCGGATGAAGTTGCCACTAAATTGAGGCAGCCTTCAAGGCACAATTATACATGTTAATTAAATGTTGCTCTGTCTTGCATTGGCTTGACACATAATGCAAAACTGCCATTTGGTCTGTGCCGTTTGAGCTTTGCCTCCACTCAGTCGCTGCGGATCTGCAACACACATACTATAGCTGGTGAATAGACAACAACAGATGATTTCACCGAGCTGTGTAATTAGCAGCAATAGCAAAGTGTTGTCTCCGGTTTAGAAATTCATGCTTGCATTGGGGCTGCTCCTTGTGTGGATGTGCTAGTGTTTGTTTAATGACGGTGCCCATGATGTTCTTTACACCGAAATATTTCGTATGTGATACACTCAACAAAAATATAAACGCAACACTTTTGTTTTTGCTCTCATTTTTTATGAGATGAACTCAAAGATCTAAAACTTTTTCCACATACACAATATCACCATTTCTCTCAAATATTGCACACAAATCTGTCTCAATCTGTGATAGTGAGCACTTCTCCTTTGCTGAGATAATCCATCCCACCTCACAGGTGTGCCATATCAAGATGCTGATTAGACACCATGATTAGTGCACAGGTGTGCCTTAGACTGCCCACAAGAAAAGGCCACTCTGAAAGGTGCAGTTTTGTTTTATTTGGGGGGGGGGGGGGGGGGGGTCCACGCTGTCGTATACGCCGATCCAGAGCATCCCAAACATGCTCAATGGGTAACATGTCCGGTGAGTATGCTGGCCATGCAAGAACTGGGACGTTTTCAGCTTCCAAGAATTGTGTACAGATCCTTGCAACATGGGGACGTGCAAGAGAACATGAGGTGATGTTCTTGGATGTATGGCCTTTTATTATGGGCAGTCTAAGGTACACCTGTGCACTAATCATGGTGTCTAATCAGCATCTTGATATGGCACACCTGTGAGGTGGGATGGATTATCTCAGCAAAGGAGAAGTGCTCACTATCACAGATTTAGACAGATTTGTGAACAATATTTGAGAGAAATGGCGATATTGTGTATGTGGAAAAAGTTTTAGATGTTTGAGTTCATCTCATAAAAAATGGGAGCAAAAACAAAAGTGTTGCGTTTATATTTTTGTTGAGTGTATTTTAGTTCTAGATGTTTTAAAGAATGCTGGAAGCTTTGTCGTCTGTTTCTGTTACTAGGTGCCCTCACGCCTCTATGCTTCTGTGTGGACATATGCATTTGTGTTTGTTGGTGTCATTATCTCTGTCTGCAGATTTAACTACCCTAAGAGCACCCACCGTTCACCAGCCTACTGAAAGCACCGAAGCATCCAAATGTTACGGGGGGCATTTCAGAGTGTTATGGTTAATAGATATAGCACTCACACCACCGTAAGAAAAAAAAACAGAGTGGGTCACACTCTTCTTGTGCAGTGCTTGCTTCTGTAGAAGCTCTGAAAATTTTTCCATATCTCAAACCATCTACACCGACAAGGCATGCAGAGGCATCGGCTCTAAACGAATTGGACAGATTGGTCTAATACCGTTTTATTAGATGCTTCCAGTCTTTGCCCGTCATCTGTGAAAAGACTGCTTGCTTTGTCGTTTCAGTCCCACGAAGGCTCAGCAAAATTGAGACTGCAGCTTGAGTGTATGAGTTTGTAGCTGTTCTGGTTTAGTTATGCCCACACATGAAGCCAGCCCAAGAATGACAGGGGAGAGCGAAAGGAATTAAAAACTAATTCCATTTAGACTGTGTCAAAGGCAGACAGGCCTGTTCGAAGCAGGTGTGTTTATCCATTTGCAAAGTTGTTAAAAAAAGCTTAGCTATGATGGAGTGTTCGTCTGTATGTGAGAGACAGAGAGAGAGAGAGAGAAGGAGAAAGGAAAAAGTAAGACGAAAAAAGAGGAAGATAAATGATAAGCGTTTATACAGTGAGTGTACGTCTGTGTGTACTTGTATTACTTATGTTGTGAGGACATAAATCTGTTTACACAATCACACTGTCGAGACTTGCCGCTGTTGTCGTGTCTCAAAGTATATCCTTCATATGTCATTCATTATATTTTGGGTATAGATTTGCTTATGGTAAAAGACAGAGTTGGTCCAGTAAGGAGTGTTTATGGTTGGGTCTATGGTAAATCTCCAGGAAGCGAATGTACACCATTGTAATGTAAAATGAAGCAAGCATTACAGTATGTGTGTGTGTCTGTGTATGTAGAGAGTCTGCAAAATGCTGGCTAATTTAAACAGGATTAGAGGTTAGAGTGATGAACTGTTCACACTATGTTATAATGTGTTGTAAAGCACTATACCACCCACATGCATCCCACACCTCCACGGAAATCCCTTAGTGGCTAGAATACGCTGCACACATATACACACTCACACACTGATAATTTCTGAAGAGACTGTGGGTTGGAGAGGGGATATATAGCCAGTCTGCAAGAAGCTTGTGTGTTGCGTGAATACTTTTCTAGCCTTAATCCGCCCATTCCTGTTGGCATGAAAGACAGGGATTAACAGACGAAAGGTGAACACGGGAGGGAAGGCAGGGCCGGAAAAGAACACAAGGAAAGACAGATAGTCTTCCGGAATCTCTGCAGGGTTCTTCCCCAGCTGCCGCGGTGAATGCAGATGAGCTGTCTATTGTGTGAAGTTAAATCTGCGTATTGATCAACAGAATAGGTGATTAGCCAACCATTTTTGAAAAGTAACGTCTTTCAGTGCCTCTCAGCGGTCGAAATTATTGTATAACTGATCTTCAAGTTTTGTTTGAAGGGATTCATTTGAGTATTCGACAACAAAATGGAGACACATGCCAAACGTACACCGGCTGCTTAAAAGACATAAGTGCCTTTTTGTAGGAAATAGCTTAAAGTTTTGGGAAGGATTTCAGGATTTAGATGAAATATTGATACTACACTCATATCTGGTCACTGAAATAATACTACAGCAAGCAACTGGTCATAATAGCTTTGGGAAAAGGTTGGAAACGCATGATGTTGCTCTGTCTGCCCCAGTATGACAGCAACACAATATATCCGGTTTGTTTGATCCATATAAAGAAAGTACTGTTTTACGAGCAGTTAGCTGGTTTACTGGTGGTTGAAGTTGCAGGGAAGACTTTGAAAGTAGAGAACTCCGATCGCAACGTTCCTTTTTCTGCTTCAAATGGGGAAGGATAGTCACCATTCATTTTTGACTTCACAGAAGATTCTCCTGAGTGAAAGTCTTCAGTTAAACCCACCATGTCTTGCTTCAGATGTTAAATTTATTGCTCTTTATACTATCTCACTTGCTTTAGGTATAAAGAAATGTATTTTTGTAAAACTTAAAAAGTGAGACAAGAGGAAGTCTGGCTTGTCAAATTTGTTCTCAAACCACTTAAATCACAATATGCTGAAGGGTTACTGTGGAGTTTGTCCCCAGTGACACCAGGAAACAGTGCTTACCTCAATTTTATTTCTTCCCTCCTAGATGTTGGGTTTGTTGTTTTGAAGTGTTTTTGGACGGATTAAACAATTGAGATACAACATGACATTAGGATCTGATGGCAACTGTTGTACCCTACAGTGTCAATCACAGACACAGAGAGATTCTTCTTCCTGAAGAACCAGCTCAGCTATGTTTACAGCTACAGACACTGAAACAACCTGTTTAGAACATGACTAAAATCAGGAGTTATACAGTTTTGGTGAAATGAACTATCTTTGTAGTATTTTAAACTACAAGACACACTCTGGGATGATGTGACATTCTCATTAATTTGCTGAAAAATGGCACAACATTATACCTTTAATGGACAGTGGGAAGAGTAGAAGCAATCTCTCATCTAATCCTCCACCAGAAAACCAATAAGCATGTCTCTCAGACTGTCAGACTATTCATTTAACCTGGATTTTACTGTACCGATAACTGCTAAAAATAGGACAGACTGTGAGGTCTGAGTTCTGTGGTATAAGACTGTCTCCAGCTCCTACCCAATCCTAATTTTCTGTGAGTGTGTGAGTTTATCATCAAACAAACATGATGGGACTCATAAGTGAAATTGGCCTCCTGTCTGTAATGTAGCACTGCACAAGCTGCTCGCATCTCGGGAGGAATCTTGCAATGAGAATTTCTACTTTACGCCCACGGGAGAGGATCTCCCTCACTGTGAGATAAAAGCAAGGTTTTGCATGATGAGAGGATGATGCTATCAAGGTAATTATATCAGCTAGTGTTGTCGTTAGCTTATAGCTGCTCTGTCTTGTTACGCGGGCCTTTTTTGTGTTTCTTCTCCTAATATAACAGAATATATCAGCTGTCTTAACAACCTGAACATGTCATGTTTGACCACAAAGGTTTAGAAAGAGTGTAATTATAGATGGTTGAATCCAGGAATAAATGCCTGGTATAGTCAAGCTACTTCTAGCATATTATACTTTCTGGGCTCTTTTCTGTGCGCCTCACTTTTGGGAAGACAGCAAGAAAACAGCAGCATAAAAATGGTGCTGTCATTGCTGGCTATTTTTGGAGAACTACCTCCTCCATTCTGTGCATAACTCAAGGCTTTAAAAGAGCAACTTCTCTCCGTCTTGCATCAGAATTCATTCAAACTGCTTTGGCATTGTTTTGATAGTAGGCCTTCCCATCTCAGCAGGTGAGCTGAAAAATTCACCCCCCGAAGACTTGGGCAGAGATTTGCATCACGGCATGAAAGACTGCAAGCTAGTTATCGGAGCAGCTATTGTGGAAAAAAAATTAGGGGCGGATGCTTTTCACTTGCTTTGTGGCCTTGGCCTTATCTGTCTGGTTGGTAGAGTGAGGTATAGCAGACGCAAAAATAACACAAAAGGAAAAAGTGTTAGCAAAAGAGTGAGAGGACCGCCATCTGGTACACTGCGGAAATGAGAGAGACAACACAGATTTTGGAATGCCTTTTAACACTTTGTGAAATATTAATCTGAATAGCAAGTGTCCTCTTGTCAGTAGCTATACTTGCTGCTTTGAGGATTTCAAGATCATGCTGTGCATCAGAAGATGCACTGTGAAGTGTAGCTGCATCATCCTCATCATCATAGTGCACCTTAGTGAGGATATGTTTGTATTTATTTATATATATGCGTGTGTGTGCGAGAGAGAGAGAGAGAGCAAAATTGTGTCAGACACTGACTGTGTTTGTGTGTTTGCATGAGTGTCTAAATGGTTTCCTTGCCAAAACAAAACAAAGTTAATTGCTTCAATTACTGATATTAATTACAAATTACCCACCATTGGTTGTCTGTGACTCTCAATTTGGAGCCCTATGAATTTATATCTCAACTCTGCGCTCTGTTTCGTCATCATTGTAAATGGTTGTGTTAATAAAGTTTACCCTCACTGTCCGCAACACTCTGTCTCTCTCATGCATGCAGACAGATGGACACACAATCTCAAGCTCACCTCTAGGTTCACTTATCAGTTGTTGGACTGATAGTGATTTTGCTTTTTTTTTTTCGTGTTGGTTCACACTTTGCCCCCGGTGTATTTAATTATGCTTAATTTGACATTTGAGCTGTTGAATGTTTGTCACACTCACTTTGTCTTGCTGTCCCTGTCACTTAAGTAAACAGCCTAAAAGATGGATGCCTTGCAGATCTACCCTGTGGCTGTACTAATATCCATATAGAGGAAGACATTTTTTTTTTAAAAAAAGCAGAAAACCTGCAGATCTGAAATGACAAATTTTGGAGCATAACGAATTTTGACTTTTCTGCTGAAGCTAGAGAAGTAATTTCCAGTGCCGTCTTCTGTTGCTATGTGGGCCGATTATTGAGTCAGTCTTACATGTGTTTGTTTGCCTGTTGGGTCATCTTTGCTGTGATGTAGGTGTAATGTCTGACAGGTTATTTTTAAGCCCACAGAGGAGCTGGGATTCCAAGGCTAGGCATACTGAAGAAACCACAAGATATGCTTTACTTTCTATTGTTCTAAACAAGCCTAACAGGACAGATGGGGGGACATGAATTTTACACATATTTTGGCTTTAGAACTTATTTCTAAATAGCATGTTTTAGGTAAGTGCTGTTTATAGTGTAGAAAGACAGCAGGCACTCTTACTGCGGGGTAGCATTTAGAAAGTAGAGAATACACCGTATCATCTCGCTAATCACCTGTAATGAGCAGATGCAAGGCAGATGTGCGTTGCTGCTGGCACAGGTGCTGCACAGTAAAGGTGTCCAAGGTTTGTCTTGGAATCCCTGATAGCCTTGGTGCGATCTACCATCCTTCTGTTTGCCAGTCTGCTCTTTGCTTTAGCTACACGAAAGTGTGGGTGAATCATTGCTACGAGACTGCGAGGGGCGAAAAGAGAAGAGTGGCAGCAAGAGGAAAAAGAGAGCAAAGTGCAGCCGGAAGAGTTTAATTACTAAGAAATAAGTATTCATGAGCTTGTCTTTTGGGTTTTTTTTCCCCGCTGGCTCTTTTCTGAACTGAGCATGACTCTCAGCACTGGCTTTAGGCCACTGTGAAACCAAGCGGGGAGGTTTCAGCACCACACCCGAATTGCATTGCTGGATTTAGAACCATTGCAGGTGGACTTCCCAAAAGCGCTACCGCCTCGCTCTGAGTGAGGCCGCAGGGGATCTACGGAACGGAGACATATGGTAGCTCATGATTAAAAGTGGAAAGTTTCATGCAACTGAGCGCACGAGTGTAACTGAGTGTGTGCTTGTGTGTGTGTGTGCTCATGCACTAACTACTATGGATGCATTCGTTATATCATAAATTATGCTCTGTGGGAAAGTCAGAAATCAGTCAAAAATACTCATTTGTTAGCTTGACTGAAAAATAAAACCAAATAATTATACCTAATTGGAGTATTTTGGCTTTATAGGAGCAGATTCAACATTTTAATTCTGATATGCAATACATCCAAGTGGTAAACTTGTCTCTAGTGGCTACCCACTTGCTTGTTTCACAGGTACAACATGTTATATAACGGAATAAAAATATTTCCGTTGACTTTCAGCTTGCCCTACCACTTATGCTTCCTTGTTTTTTTATTTATATTTATATTGTTCATATAAAATCTTTCGCTCCCTCTTGTTACTGTAGGATCTCTGAACCTTGGGAGCGACAGTGAGCTTTCTCAGCAAGTTGCTGTTGAGATCAATTCATGCCACTTCTTTCTAGAGGGCTCTCTGGCTGCCTATATTTTCTACAATGTGCTGCTGGCTGGTTAATCTGTGTGGAAAAAAGCTGATACCAAGGGGGCAGTGAAGCATATGAGCATAATTATGCCATACAAGTGGTAATGCTATGATTGTCTCAGCTGTAAAGTAGTTGCATCAAACCACTGCGCAATAATTCTGAAAGCCAGTCAACAGCTGTGCAACAATCAGAATTAAGGACTGCGATATTTTATTCTGGTGTACAGTAATTCCTTAAAAAAATGTGAAACACGTACATTAACCTGCTATTCAAACAGTCATTGCAAATAAAAGGAGACATTTTCTCTGTTTTCCGGTGTGCTGTACTTCAGCATATTAGCTCATTCAATTGATGAGTTTAGTTTTTATACAAGGCTTTTGGCAAGGCCATCACCCAGAGATGAATTTAATCCTATTATCTGTGTCTTGATATTCAGATCTGCCACATTTTTACACATCTTTTCTTTGAATACGCAGTAACAAAATGTGAAATCTTTCAATGTCAGAACCTCAAGAGCATATCCGCTCCAGTTACTTGCAATCTACATAGCTGCTCCGAAATGGAAAATACATCATCTGTGGCTGTATAAGACTAAGAGCAATATTGTGAGGCTTTTATTGGATAGACTATGAAAGATGCCATAACTCAAGAAGCGTAATAAATTTAATGTGCTTTGATTTTTGTATATATTCCCTGTCATGGGGAATGGTCACTGGGCACTGAGTTTTGTCATATCAAGCTGGATATTTAATGTGCTTTCTGGCTGCATGGTTGGATTTAACATGCCCATACATTATACTACCACACCCACATTTGCACAGATCTGCTCATACCTATACAGTGGCCAGTCCTACAAACTCAAAATAAACACTACTGTTCAAAAGTTTGGGATCATCCAGACAATCCCATGTTTTCCATGAAAACTCACACTTTTATTCATGTGCTAACATAATTGCACAAGAGTTTTCTAATCATCAATTAGCCTTTCAACACCATTAGCTAACACAATGCACCATCAGAACACAGGAGTGATGGTTCCTGGAAATGTTCCTCTGTACCCCTGTGTAGATATTCCATTAATAATGAGTAGTTTCAAGCCAGAATAGTCATTTATCACATGAACAATGTCTAGACTGTATTTCTGATTAATGTTATCTTCACTGAAAAAATGCTTTTCTTTCAAAAATGTGGACATTTCTAAGTGGCCCCAAACTTTTGATTAGCAAATCGGACAGTCAAAACAACCATTTTTGCTGCTTTATAAACAAGTCTTCAAACAAATGGCGTCAATGAATCTGTTGGAGGGGGCATCATGACCTTCACAATTTTCCCCAAGATTTCGTTGAGCTGAGATAATCACACGACCAGTTCTGTATGTGGTTACAAAGCCGGGTACCTCAACTCAATGGTAAAAGCCCAGCTCACAGATCTTGCATCCTGTGTTTGCTTTGATTTTATTTAAAAGCTCTGACCAGAGCTAGAAATTTGCATCTCTGCTGCTTTAATGCTTCTGTGAGGATGTTGGCGTACTCGTCGCTATAATTCATCCACAATGCTGCCTTCTCTTCACTAAATAAGCTGCCAGGATCTGTTGTGATGCTCTTTGATGTCATTCAGCTGCTTCCACAGCACGTCTCTGATGCCACAGACAGAATCCAACTCCACTGAGTTGGAGAGCAGCTGGCGATGGTAGTCGGCTATCTCACTACAGGCTGACTTTACGGTGTCCTTGCTTTGCTCTGCAGCCTCAGTGAGCCTGGTGTAGCAGCACATGGACCAGTTCTCCACTTACTGCAGGTTCTAGCTGAAATAGCCCTCCAGTTCAAAGCAGATATCCCAGAGAGCTGAGCGATTGCCAGCTGAAAAACAAGACAGTGGATGTGGAGTCCATCCGCGGGACAAGAAACACACTGGAAAGCTAACTGATTAGACAGTGAGAAGTGCCACAACAGTGATTTTTCCAGCTTGGCCTGCATGCAGGGAGACGTCTGACAGGGCAGGTCGGTGCTAGCTGGTTAACAACGACTACATACAACACCCTTGATGTTGCGGTCTGTACAATTCCTCTGAAAACTAAGCCAAGTTATTGCTCATGATATAAGGTTGCCAGCCTGTCCACCTCTAACATATGTCATATCTCTGTAGTCCAGCTAAGAAATGTAAGGCTACTGTGGCCCCACCGTGACCCAGCAGTGCGCAGCTCTTATCCCTGCCAGGCGTGTGTCTCCGCCTAGACTTTGAGTTATTGCTGCCGGGGTCTGAGACCCATTCATCAGCCCTTCATTAAAACCCAAATCACTTTTTCACTCACAGCCTTCCAACTGCCAGCCCGACAAGTCCCACATCCTGCCTGCTTCAATTTCTAGGCTGGGTCTGCTGCTGAGAGCAGCTCGGTTCCATGAATTTGCAGCCCCAACCTGCTCTTAGTTGAGAATAAAAAGGTGCTCTAAAGAGTACATTACCCACCTGGGAGCCTCACTGGCCGGAACGTCTTTTCACTTGGTACGCAGCAGAGCAAGGAAGACTCGCCCGGGTGACATGGTTGAGGGTGGAGGGGTGGGGAAGAACGAGCAGACACGGGGCTGTTGAAAGGAACTCTCCAATGGCCTTTTCCTGTTCTGCTTTTGTTTGGTACTATCTCGCCATTCCGTGTTATTTAAACCACACAATGAGGTACAAAGCTGCCGGCAGCTGCTCCCGCTCCATCCCTCTGTCCCTCCACCCTTTCATCCTCCTCCTCCCTCCACCGTATTATAAGTCATTTAAGCCAGATCTTGGCAGGATGGAACTGAGGCAGGTGGAAGTGGAATGTTCACAGGACCCCTACCACTCTTTGCTTTCAGGAAATTAGATGTTTATGGTGATGTCGCTGCTTAGTTACACTTTCCTCCAGGTAAAGGCCAATATCTACATAAAAATTGCAGAAAAACAGTTCAGTAGCTCTTTCGAGTCTCTTCTTTTTGTTACATATTTTTAGCTTTATTATGTCTGACTGTGAAGTTTGTGACCGTCTATGGAGTTGAAATGTATTTTAAAAAGTCTACACCATCTCCTTCTCCATCACTGCAGCACAACAGGTAATCATCTCGACATAAAGTGAGCGCTGTAAGTGAGAATGCAGATCCATCAGTGATTGTTGTAAGTGTATGCCATTGATTATGGTGAAAGGCATTTAGTATTGATTTTTTACAGCCAAACAAATACTTCACATTCAATTGATTCTTTATGCTTTTACTCACTCACTACTTAGTTGTTCTCCTTGGCACGTGAGTCAATTCATCAGCTCAACCACATATCCTAACTCAAGTCTGTGTGTGGACCTGCGGTTTCACATGTAATTCTGTGCATGTGCGTACCCACAAGTATGTGCGACGACTAAGAAAATTAACAGAAGCCAAGTCCTGTGTTTTCACTTGAGGTTCTCACAATTTTCTAAATGCTTACTTCTGTTTAACTGAGTGCCAGTCATTGGATTTCTCTCAAACATGCTCATTACATTCACTATGACATGTGACCTTTTCTTCTTGTAAATGTAAAACAAACCACAGGGGGGAATGGGGAAAACAAGATTGGACATTGTGCACTAGTGAGAAACTCAGAGAAACGAGAAGAAAGCACCAGCTTTTGTTTATTCTTTCTTGAGCGTTGGGATTTATCGCTAGCCAAAATATGCATTTGCTAAAGTGTAGTGAAAACATTTTAAATCTCACTACCATGCAGGTATGCACGTGTGTACATGGCAAACCACACACAGGCTCGCGCTCTTCCACCCTTTTCCCACATCCAGAGGTGAGAGGTCAGGTTAAGTGCTGTGTGGGGCAGTAGGCCTGTTTTTCCTCTTGACTGGCACCCTGCCCACGTCAACAGTCCTTTTCTTCAAAAGCCGCTAATGCAAAGTCTGGTGCTGACAGTGTTCTGACAATGAGTTACTATCTGCCAAGCATGGCCCCTGTCCGGCCGCCGGTCCCACTGAAAAACAGATCTGTGGCAAGAGCAAAGGTTAATCTAGCAGTGAGGCTCCACTGGTGACTGCCTCCACAGCCATGTGTGACTGAGAATAGGCTGAGAGGCATTAGCACTACTGCCTCGGGGAGTGTTGACAGAGGTGTGCGCGCCCGTGTGTCTGTGCTGCTGCACTGTGTGTATGTTTGCGTCTGTTGTCGATGGGAAGTGGGGAAGGGGCAGATGACGAGGTTTGAGGAGGAGGTTTTGTGCTCACAATCCATTATCTGCAGGGAGGAATCACGTTGGATAAAGGTTGCTTCGTGCCATTTGAAAGATGTAAGGCAAATACCAGTGGACCGTATAAATTTTGCGGTTAGAGTATGCATGCTGTCTCCCTTTTGTCTGCCTTATCAAACATTCTGTCAGCCTGTCTCACTCTATTGTTTTTTTAACCTACCTCTACTTTTTTTTTCCCACATCACACTTGTCTGCTGATGTGGCACACTGAAAAGGCACCCCACTCCTGCAACCTGCCAATCATTAAGCATATCCCTAATATTCCTTCATATTTTCGTATATAGTGTCGGAAATAAACATATTAGATCTCATATTTATTAAGAACCTCTTCTCAAGTGTTGTGCGTGTCCGCATTTGACTGAGTCTGTAAAGGTCAGCTTGGTTCATGGCTTCCTGAGGCGAGGGCATTTAAACAGGTCTCTCTACCAGTGTGCCAGCTGTCTGTTTCTAGTCCAAACAGCTCTGTTGTCTAAGCCCCTGTTGCCACATCATGGCCCCCTGCCTTCTTGGCAACACATTAACTGTTAAGAGCTGAGCATTATTAGCGTGTGTGCGCTAGTTCCTTGGAGCATTTATTGTTCCTTAACTGGCGAGAATGGTTTTTCCTTCAGACAGCCTTTGAATTAATAATTATTGTGCTCCTACTGCTGAAGATGTCAAATCCATTTGATTTTAACTGATAGTTATCGAGAAAACAGAGAAACAGATTGTAAAATATATTCATCACATTGGATTTTTCATACAGCAATAAGTCATTTCAGCGTTATGTGGCATATAAACCACACAAAAGAAATGGCCAGTTTTGCGGATTCCTTCAGATTATCTTTGTTTAGATAAAGTGTAAATTGATGGATAAATTAGTAAGAAAAAGAAAAGGATCAAGGCATGCTGGCGCTGGTTCATCACAGCCAATTAGCTATGTGAGGCATCTCCTGGAGATGTTTCATGTTGAATAATGTCTCCTCTGTCATCAACCTGTGTGTGTGTGCATGTGTTTCTGCTTGTTATTCTTTTGCATGTGGGTATGAATGTCTGTGGGTATTTGTGTATGTGTGTGTGGGTTGCCTGAGCACACACCTGCCAAAATACCCTCATGTAGCCCTCCTTGTGAGACAGAGCAGACTGGAGTGCGTGTTTTCCCACTCGCAGTGGGTGTGCATTTCTTTATCTTCTTGGCCTGTCGTGTTGACTGATGGGTAATATGCTAAATGGGGCCTGTGTTTACCTCACCTGTGCCACTGGCAGGCCTCTTTGTGTGCTGGGCTGTGACAGGGAGCGCTAATAATGCTTTAACTGCTCTGTCAAACTTCAATCACACTGACACAGGCTCTGGTGTGGCACACTGTCCTACAGAAGTGCTGTCAGTGGACAGATGTAAGTGAATTGTGTCTCAGTAGCTACATGGCAAATGTTGACTACGCACTGGAGGTCAAGTAAATGGAGTGTGCAGTCACAGCACAAGTACATATGCGTGTGAGTGTGTTAATCTGTATTCATGCGTCTATATATGCAAATACTCAATATCTGTTTGCATGTGTGTGTGTGTGTTTGTGTGGGGGTAGCTTTTCAGTTTATATTTTTGTATCTATTGCAGGGTTAGTGGAGCAGTGAGGCCTTGCAGTGAGTCTCTCTCTACAGGAGTGTGTGATTTACGATCCTGGTGTGAGCACTTCTCCCATCCTCCTGCATAATGTCCCCATTAGAGACAGCAGACACTGTGGCTCTGTTCATCATTTAGCCCCAGCAACCAGCACACCTGGGGAGAGAGAGAGGGAGAGGGACAGAGACAGAAACATGACAGAAAGGAAAAGGAGGAATGAAAAAGAGAGAAGAGATAGTGCAGTGCATTATCTTGCCATCAGTTATCACCCTATGCCTTTACAGAGGCTGTGACCAACTGCATCGATGCACAGCGGAGCAGAAAATAAATGAAAGGGAAATTTTTTAAAAAGCGATGGGGATGCAAGGAAACAAAATTGTGTTGTGACTCATATTCTATCCCAGGTAGCAACAGAAACCGCAGCAGCAGCCCGAACGTCTTCCCTAACATAGCGCGTTGCCCACCTCATTCCTTCATCTCCTCTGACTCTGCTCCCTATTTTTTCTCTACCTATATTCTGTACCTGTGTTTGTTTAGGTCTGTCAGCCTCATTATGTAGAGCGAGCTGCCAGGGGACATACAGGCTAACAACACCCCAGGGGAGGAGAAAAGAGGAGTAGTAGCGTGTGAAAACTCTCCGGGAGTCATTCCAACACCCGTCTACATTAATAACACCGCAACCGCAGATAACTAACACTTCATAAAATGGTATTTATATTTGCTCAGCATTGACTTGCGCAGTAGCGAAAGCATTTTATGAAACATTTGGAAAATTGCCTTTCAAAGTAGTGTGCACAAATCTTTGTTTGCACCACCTTTACATGAAGTGTAAAATGTACACGTGTTGTAAATCTGTAGACTCAGGTTCCTCTGATGTTACCTTAAGATGCAGCGCTATGATTAATAAATAAATAAATATACAGACAACAGCAAAAAAAAAAAAAAACCCATCAAGCAATGATGAATGGGTAATTATGGCACGACATCGGAAAAGTGATATGTGAAAGCGTAGATTCAGCAACTTAATTATTATTAATTACATATTCATTCATTTGAAATGTCATTCTTTTACACCTTTGGAAAATGTGACAACCCTCAGATATCATGAATTAATTCTGGCAGTTAAACAACTTGCTTTTTTCGAATGTTTGCTGTTCAGTAAGAAGCTTAAGGCAGCTTGCTTGGAAGAATTTATGATCCACTCATTTGTATGGATGTCAGTGGAAGGTTTTCTGGTGTTTACTGCTTCACATGCTTTTCCGTTCTATTCAAGGTCCACATAGACACTAATAATTGTCATTGTTGGCATAACAGTGGTTGAATTTGTACAAAATGTGTGAGTGTAAGAGAGCAAAAATGGTAAAAAAATAAAAATTGAAGAAATATCTGTCCTTTGGGTTGAGTGTTAATTTCTTCGAGGATGATACAGAGCCTTTCCGCTCTACTTAACATTTGTAATGAAACCTCCCCAGGCTCTTCTCTTATCTGTCAGCCCCTGCTCGCCTGTTCCGACACAATGGAGGTCAGTGGCAGAGACGACTGGAACACCTGCAGTCATCAGTGCTTCTCTGGATCGATATTCTGCCACTCAAATATAAAGCATTTATTTCCATGTCTGAGTGCCCAAATTACACGAGGACACAGAGTGAACATTTTACAGGATGGATGGTGTTAACTGCATCTGCTTGGCAACACGGCACCTGTTTTTGGTTGTAAATGTTTTGGCACCCGGCAATATAGTCAATTCCAACCTTGTCCTCCAAGCAGATTCGTAGAATTGCTATCATATACGCTTTCTCCCACACAAACATCACGTACAAAGGTGCACTTATTCCATCTCGCGCAAACACTGTTGTCATTTCGTCTGAAAATACAGTACTTCCAGAACAGGCGATCTTCTCTCCAAACATGTGGAAACCACTTTGTCTATTTCCACTGCCAGCACATATTCACATCCACGCTCCGGACACACACCTGCATATATTCTGCCCAATTGGAGAAATGATTTAACAGCTTAGAACAGTGTTTACAGCTGTGTTAACTGCTCGCGTTTCCTGTATTTACATTTGCATGTGTGCATTAGTGAATGTGTGCTTCTGCATGTGCAAAGTGAGCGGTAAGCGAGTGTTTTGCTGCCACTGCTTCTTACGTGTTAAGTACAGGAACAGCTTGAAGTGGGTCGGTGGCACTACATATTTAACGAGGTGTCTCGGCTCTTTAACTGCGCCGTTGTAGCACAGTGAGCAGAGCGTCGCACTTTGACTCCTGGAGCACAGCTTCGCGTCACACCAGCAAACAGCCTCATCTGGCGGAATAGCAGAGCAAAGCGCTGCCTGGAAGCTCTTTTCTTGTCTTCTGGCAGGCAGATCTTTAACTGGGAGGGTAACCACAGGCCATCTTACTGCATCCTTAAAATCACACTCAGATCCATCGTTTCTGCCTATACTAGTGATCAAGAGAAGGCCTGGAAGACCCTAAATGGCAGGTTTTTTTTTTTTTTAAAGTATAATGTCGGTGGTCATGATGGATTTTCCCTAAGAGATGACAGCTAGTACTGGCATAGCTGCTGTTGAGAGAGCCAGAGGGGTGGCTGATGTTTGCACTCCTCACTACTGTCAGTGGACAGCTGTGACATTTGGGGGCTGCATTTTGGGCCGAAGCTCAAACATCTCGGCGTCCTGGATGCCAAATGAGATGAGGTCATTACGTGCATGTATTTATGTGTGTGTGTAGTGCGAGATCAAAATTACCCACACCCTCCCTGTGGCAAAACAGACTACATGTAATGTGAACGAAATGGCATTTGCTCTCCCAGAAGAGCTCAGTGTTTCACCGAGCTGTGGCTCAGCATTCAGATTGTTTCGAGGAGAAAGGCGAGCGGGATGAAGTAAATGAACAACTGATTGGAAAGGGAAATGAAAGGAAAGAATGGGCAGATTGATAGTGGACATAAAAACGGTAGCATCGAGTGGAGGAACATCAGACGAAAATTCCCTCTGGGAGCCAAAAGAATAAGCCTCTTTTTACGGTCCCTTTTCAACTTTGAAGAAAAGCAGCAAGCGGGGGCATACACTGGTTTTCTACTGCAGTGTGAGAGATCTCCAGACAAATATAGTCAAAAAGGTCTCTCTCACTTGTGGGTAAAAAATGATCTCTCTTTTCCTCCTTCTTTCCCTCCTTTTCTCTTGTTATAGATTCTCATTGGAGAATCTCACTCGCCTCTGTCAGACTCGTGCTATAAGGTCAAGATCCTCTGCTGAAAGTTTTTCTTTTAGCCTCAGGACTATTTCTATCTCTTATTCCCCCATTGCTGAATCCAGACTCCAGCTAAGCCCCTGGAGGAAAAACAAAGCCCATCTCCAAAAATATATAGACTTCCCCAGGCATGTGAGCATATGCTGCGAGAAGGTGGATTTAGTGTTTTCTTTTAATGGAAAGCATTGCGTTTGCTTGGAGGCACTGGAGAGGCCAGTGCCGTTTTCATGGAGATAGATAGCA
Source organism: Acanthochromis polyacanthus (assembly GCF_021347895.1). NCBI lineage: Eukaryota > Metazoa > Chordata > Actinopteri > Pomacentridae > Acanthochromis > Acanthochromis polyacanthus. Next base: position 25,992,836 of record NC_067121.1, read on the forward strand.
AGAAAAAGGGAGAACGAGAAAGGATCTCAGCCTGCGAGTGTCTGTGGTCACCATCACCAGTGGTGTAGCCCCACTCTCGGGATGTATCTGCTCCTTATGTATGTGTTGTTGGTAAATCTGTGTGTGTGTGGTAGCGCCGCACTAACGAGATCCCTACAGAACACCTCGCTCGCAGTTGAGGGAGTGAGATCACACCACGCGTTTTCTCTCATTCACACTGACTTAGCCAGCACTGTCCCCGTGGTGGAGAGTACACAGCTGGGGAATACCAAACTAAGGCATCAATTACCTGGGATCTCACTACATTGGTCAAGGGAGAACACAGCTAAATTGAATAACACTTTCCCAATCGCATGTTGGCATATGTGCTTTTGCGCGCATTTGAGCGCCACACATGAACACACACACACGCTCGCTCTCACGGGAAAAACAACCAGTGATCCATCCCGGTGGCATCCTCTCCCGACAGGGTACAGTAACCACCGCTTACCGCCGAGACTCCTCGGTGAGAAGTGTGTCATATGATTGACTCACTCACACCTCCATATGACTGTTAAATCGTCTTATACGCGCAGTCAATTCAGGCTTAGTGCTTTTCCCGAGCCCCATGGGCACGGGTGATAATTTGACTTTTATTGAAATTCAGCTCCAGTGGGTTCAAGGTGGTTGAAGGTCGTCCTTTTACTGCCACTGATGAGACAGGGGGAGAGCACGGCATCAAACCCTCAAGGTTCCATCTCCGACTCTCCCCGATGCTCCCACGTCTGGTTCTGCCAATAGGGGAATTATTCAGGAGGCAAGAGTCAATTTTGCGGTGCATCCAAACATGGTTAACAACAGCATTTAGCGAGATTGGATATAGCTAGACGCTGTTTGCCTCTCCCCCCGTAAACACAAACTTATTACTTTTGCAGTAGTACATTGCCTTATTCTTCGGTAGAGACCAGCACGAATAAGCTGGTGTTATGGGGATTAAAGGGCAAACTGTATTAATTTTTCTGTCTGACTGTATTTATCAGTATCCTCTTGTTGGAGGCGAGGTGTCATTTTGCTCTAACTGATGCCATCCAAAAGTTTTGAGTCAGACTTTGAGGGTGTAGGTGATGGGAAGAGCAGCTGGGCTCTGCTGGGATGTTGTGGGTGTGTTTACATTGGTACATGGATGTGTGAGTGTGACTTTCTTTCATCCCTTTTTACATTTCATTCTATATGTTTATGTCCATGTTAACGTTAAGCAGCCACTGTGTTTTTCTGTACATCGATATTGAAGTGTCACAGAGGAACAGAGCATCTTTGTACATTCAGGCTGCAGGGCAGAAACGGAGCGGTTTCCAAGAAATGATGCGACTCCTGTGTTCAGCTAAGGTTAGATCCATTCCTGGATAAGATAACACAGGGCGCTGCCACATGATGCGCTCTCCGTCGCTGTGTCTCTCCGATTACTTCTTCCATATCTGACTCGGTATCTCCCTTCATAAGAACTGCGCCCGTCTCCTTTCTACCTCTCACTCTGTCTCACTCATTTCTTGCCATCCACTTTCTCTTTTTCTTTATCTCTGCATCTCTCAGTTTCCCCCTGCCCTCCATATTGGTTCCGCATATTACAGGATGGTTATCGCGGTTCAAGTGTGTCGCTGTGTGACAGAAAAGGACAGTTGGTTCTGTTAATTTATTTGCCCTCAAAACCCCTTGTGTTGCTGTAAAATGCGACCGGGCGAGTCACACTGAGAAGTCATCGGAGACACTTCCAACTGTGTGCGTACTTGAGATTCATTTCTGTTAATTCTCTCATTGCACTCTATTTTCAACGTAAATTTGTGATTCTTCCCTCACTTTCCAGCAGAATGTGCTCAGTGCCACACACACAGGACCTTGCTAATGGCAATCCTTGCTATCTTAATTAGAGCGAAGGACTGCGGTGGGAGGTTGAGTTGAGTGATATCATTCTGTTCACTCAGCACTTCCTGGTCTGCTTGAAAAACAAAGATGCTTTTACTCAGTCTGGATTGCCCATTAGCTATAGCTTATACGGTACTGCTAAATGTCAGCCTCACGCAATCCCAGTGTGACCTGGACGTAGCACTTCTCCACCAGTCTGTTCATGGTGTCTCCAGGCAGCAGGAGTGATGATAGGATAGTAAGTCAGGGCTAACTTCTAACTTTCACATGTGAAGTTTAGAAATGTCAAGACCATAGTGGAGACTTTCAATGTAAACCCATTCTCCTTATGGGAAAAGGTTAGATTACATTGCCATTCTCTCCCCGCTGGCTCTCCAACATAAACACAGAGTTTGGTTCTCAGAGGGTGATTTTCCTGTCCTGCTTTTTGGAAGCAGGACAGCATTTCCTGGCACCGTTGTTGTGCTGTAAAGTTATACTCCTCGGGCCTTCGTGGTTCACGTCAGCCATTCAATACTATTAATTTGGGGATTCTTCTAGCTGTGTGCTTAAAGTGATCAAATTTCTGCTTTTAAATGCTTTTATTGGAAACAAAGGGGAGTGGTAGGAGTAGGGGGTAGCAAATAGAATAAATGACAGTGAGTGGGTGGGGCTGAGTGATTGGGAAGCCAGCCAAAGCCTTGTTCCACAGCCAGTGAACCATTGGGGAGTAGTCTCCCTCTCTCTAAATGCTGTTTTGTGAGGTGAGGAGCCTGATAAGAGTTGTAATTACCTCATTTTACTGCAGCAAATTGCCAGGTTTCTTAAAAGCAGGCAGGCTGGCTGAGGTAATATCAGCAGTAATGAGTATTGTGATGATTGTGGGAGGTTAGTGCTGCTTCCATCTGGATTATTGCTTGGTCACTGCTGCTGGTCTGCTGCTACAGCAAACCTGAGCAGATCCTGGGCTCATTACTGCGAGATATAAAATGGTTTAAGTTTCTCTGCACTGTGTGTTTGGCAACCCAGTAGGTTTGTATGCAAGCGTTGACCTTGCATGGCAAAACGATGCATACGCACAGAGGAATCAAGATTTACTCTCACTGCTCATTGACATTTTTTAATCCTGAAAAATGCACTTTTTGCAATACTCTGAACAGTTTTACAAGTTCTAGAATTAGCGGTAGAGCAAAAGAAATGTAATCCATGTGCTTGTGTCCATATGTGAATCATGTATGAATCAGTATCTTCACCGTAGACCGGAGGGGAGTGGCGAACATCAACAAAACATGCTGGTTTTTGATCTGCTAAAGTAAATATAGAAATCCCACGGTGGTGTCATTGTTGAACGACAAATCTTTGTGAATAGAGATCATATTTCTGCTGTGTGCGTCACGAACAGACTGGGAAAAAAGGAACTTTGAAATGGCATATCCCTCTCTGAGATTGCTGAACACTGTGCTTTGCCACATTACATTGATAAAATTTAACCTTTTCCTTGAAATGTTAATATCAATAATTCATGCTTTAGATATACTGAAATATTTTCCCTGCTTACAGTGATCTGTGTTCAGCACACATACTGCAGCCCCTTCATTATGTGGTTTAGCTATTTACCCATGTTTGGTCCTTACTGCCTTGCTGAGGAGGAGGGATCACTGGAAGTCTTTTGCACTTATGCGTAAGAATAATTAGGTTATTAGGCTTTACTGACCCATAGGATGAGACTGATTCTTGGTAAGGTTCTTATCATCTGTCTCTGGTAATGGTTAGAATCGAAGGGCACAGGTTTTCTGTGCATGTGCAGAATTATAGGCGCAATTATGCTTTCCATTCAAAGAGAAGGCTCCCAAACCCGCACATGCAGATATTTACATATACAAGCCCTCACTCTACGAATGCATATACATATGCAAATGTATCTACAAATTTATTACACGTAGCTCCGATTGAAACGTAGCTATAGAAAAGATAGGACGTTTTTGAAGCTATTATGCCTTTCTTGTGTGCTTAAACCTTCGTTGTCCTTTGATTGAAAGTTTCTTAGTAATACGCACACGTCAGAAGTCACGTTGGAGAGCTTTGTGTAAAGCCTGGAGAGCCTCTGCTCGGTCTTGTCTCCCTGTACTATATCGTGTTGTAAGAAGGCTGACTTGTGTGTGTTTTTTGGGTGTGTCCCTCCTCCTTCCCATCTTGCAAAATCTCGTGCAGGAAGAGAAATCAAACCCCCCTGTAGCCTGTCATTAACAGGAGACAGAAAGAAAGAAGGATAAGAGGAATGAATGGAAGTGAGAAGGCCAAAGAAGAGACGAGGGGGAAGTGGAGAAGATGAAAGACGGTGGTAAATGGAGAGTAAGGAAACACGCAGGGAAGAGGAGGAGAAAGGATGCACTGGGATTAAGGAATGAGGGGAATGAGGGGAGAGAAGAGAGGAGTGGATGGAAAGGAAAAAAGAGTGACAAGAAGGTGGAGGTAAAGAGAAATCGGAGTCGGGTGGTGGGGTTATGATGAATTAAAGATGACACTCTCCGGCAGCCTGGTTTCTAAAGATCACTCTGTCTGCTAATGTAATGTTAATGAATGCAAATGATGTGCGTAACCTCTCTCCCCTGACCAAGGATGGGAAGAGGAGAGAGGGGAAGAAGAAGAAGAGCAAAAGAAAAAGAGGGAGAAGGATGGAGGGAAAGGTGGGAAATTGTGAAGTGGGGGCGTGTAAATGTGCTGTTTCTGCATTACACCAATAGCTGAAAGACTGACTGACCACCAAGATATGATTAGATGCACGAGTCTCCGGTGTTCGGTGTTGTCGCTGTAGCCTCTGGGTGTGCATTGACCGTGTACCTGTCTGTGTTTGCCAACCCCGCCTCAGGGGGGGCTGTTGTGTTTTCCTGCTTCCCTTCCACAACAACTCTATTATAAACCGGTAATAGTGGGGAAAGAGAATGTGGCGGCTCACCAAGTGCCGCAAGGTTGAATCTTAAATTGTACGCGACGTGCCAGCCCAGATGTGCGAGGCCAAGAGAATGTCACCTTGCTATGATGATAGGATAATTTCATTAGGTTCCGCAGATCCTGTATGTATATTAATTTCCTTATCTTGCAAGGCATTCGTCCAAACATCTGCTGCTGATCTCACTTTGCCTTCTGTTGCTCCGTATCTTCTCTCATCTCTTTTTGGCTTTCTCTTTTGTCTCTGATACTGACCTGTTCTTCTTTCATGCCGAAAATATTATTTTCCCTCAGCCAGAGCGAGTCGCTGCTAGTCGAGAACACTAATACATCCATGTGTGTGTGTGTAATTTGTGAGACTGCTCATTTAATCCTGTCTGTGGCTCAGCAATGCAGGACTTGTGTATCCCGTCAGTCTGCGCTAGTGTCTCAGAGGATGGCAGATTATTTTCTGTTCAATTTTCAAATCAGGCACATTGTCATTTTTGTCTTCGGGGAGACATAGAAGTAACATATTTCTTTTGATGTATTTCTGTAGACTGTTCTGTATCTTCTATTTAAAGCAAAAACCCTTCAGTATGACTGACACAGCTTTAGTGCGGCGCAGATTAGAAAAGTCTCACATCTGTGTTCGAAAGGATTGTCTTCTCTGTAGAACATGGTGACTCAATCAGATATTGTCTCTTTTATATTCTTATTTCCCCGAAGCAGTGCTGTGCCACAAACACAGTCACAGTTTTCAAATCAGCTAAACGGTCTCAACCATTCTTGACTTGAGCGGGGTCCTTCTTTCCAATCCAATACACAATCTCTTCTGTGAGATTTCCCAGGATGCAGCGGGTGAATGGTGTCTGTCTGTGTGAGAAACTTCCACGAGATGTGTTCAGAAAAATGCTCCACTCTGTCAAAAATGTTCCTTTTATATTCATAAATCCCCTGAGTGGACGGCTGATTAGTTTGGGAAATGCTGCATCGTTCACTCTTGTTTGTTTGTCACTTTGTTTTCAGCCCTGTATTAAGATGCCAGACTCAGCAGGCTACCATGGGGTTTCATCATTGTTAAGTGCTCATTTCAATCCCGCTGATTTCTCTTCTTGGTTTTTCATCTCTGTCTTTCTCCCTGTCTGTCTTTCTTTTTCTTTTTTCTTTTCAAGCTTCCTTTCTTTATCCTACCATCTTGAATCCATCCCCCAGAAAAGATACACCACTTAAATGATGTCTTTCGATGGCTTCAGATCTTCTTTCAGTTTGCTGCTAAAAATCACAAAGAAAAGGCCCCTCACAGCCTAGAATTCAGCATCTGGACATGATTGTCTCATTGAATTACAAAGGGTACCAGCATCCTTGAACAGGAGGATGTAGAGGAGGTGGAAGATGAGGGCTAAAGGATAGATGAGTGGAAAAGATGGGAAAGGGATGGAAATCCATGGAGAATTGTCTACTGTATTGACTGAGGAGCCAGAAAGCTTCAGAGAGGTGCCTTCAGCACATGTTTTATCGACCAGCAGCCATACAACCATACGGACGTGGCCACAAAGGAGGGAATTACAGACATGTTGCCATTGTGACTTACAAACTCTACAACTGAAGTCATACATAAAGGCTTAAAGACGGTGGAGAGATTAGGCAAGCCATTGCCGCCATTCTTTCGTCACTGACCTCCCTTTTCTCTCAATGTTCGTTGGCGTAGCGCTAGTAATATGTAATCATGCGTGTCTATGTGATGTATCATGCAACTGCTTGCTGACGTGTAATTGTGCGAAGAGAGCTGCCTTATCGATCTCTAACGCGAGGCCCCATCAATGTTTAATGCAGTCTCTCTCACTCTTTCATTTGTCTCCCTCCCTCTCCCTATCCCCCTCTCCCTATCTGTGGAAACAGCCTACCATTTGGTATTGATCTATCACTTGCTGCTAATAAGAAGGAGCTGTGCTTTCTGGGATTGGAAACTGTAGGCCCTTGTCTGAGGCTTGGCTCGTGACTCCTGAGTTTTAACTGGACTTGAAGGAGACTTGTACAACGAACCAGCCCACATCCGTTGTGTGATTTAGAGTAACTAATACTCTGTGATGTAGTCAAAATACATCTTCCAGCCTTGCAGCTCTTTGAATTAATTTAAAGATGGTCTACGCTGACACCTACAAGCTATTGTTTTCCAGTAGATTTATGAGCCGTGGTTATGTAGTCAACATTAGGCTCTCTATGTTAATAATTTTCCCACAGACTGAACTGCTAGTGAACCTGCCCGTGTTTAATTTATTGGAGCTTGCAGGTGGAGCTGACATGGCAGAATATGAATGCAGGAGAAAACACTCTCGGGCTACCCTCCAAACACCAGGGACTACAACTATCTCTTGTCTTACCTTGTCTTCCAAATGACTGAGTAAAAATTAAACACGAGACAATGTAATAAAATCTGTTAGGAGGACTAATGTTTTTACAGTAGTTTTATGACCTAATCTGAGGAGTATTCCAGCACTACACACTGGAACACAGACAGTGAGGAGTGATAAAGCTAAATAAGAAAAAAGCATCCCAGCTCCTTTAAATGCAAATTTTACAGCCACAATCTACTTTTTTGTTCAAGTATAATAATATGCGTAAAAATATCCATTAACCAGAGAAGTATTTGATCTCAAAATGTGCATCTTTATCTGAAAGATGATCTTTCAGGAAAACAACCAGCAGCCATTTGGTTATCTTTTGTTTTAATTTTAAAGAAAACAATCAAAATACATATGCTGAGGCCTAATTGTTTTGTAGGCTTAGGTCGTAAAGATAACTTATAATTTTAGCAATAAACCAAATGTTCCTCTTGTAATTTTAAAAGGACCGGCTTTTCTAATTAATGTGGGTAGCTCATTTTCAAATGAAACTCTTCAAATCCACTTATGATTTAATGGATGAATGGCTCACATAACAGCTCATTTAAAACTCACACACATCCACATACACAGGGGACACGTTCCAAATCCCCAGTGCCAGTGGACAGGTGTGTGAGCCACAGCATGACGGCTGTGCGAGCCCCACCCTGTTGCTAATCACCTCTTAGGATACTCCATTTGCTCAACTGCTACTTTGATATTCCACTAATGGCAGACTGTAGGTCGCATGAGACGGCTCATCCAACTCTCCCGTTGGCCTTTGACCTTTATCGTCTCCCATCCTCACTGCCTTGCGCCTCCTTCCACCCCCCTCCTCTCCTTTTAAAAGGAAATAGAAAATGGCCTACCAAGTGCCTGTGTGATTTGACTAAAGCTTCTGTGATTTCCCCTGAGAAAGGTTTGGCAGTCCCCACAATGCTGGCTGGCGCTGAGGGCTGTTTCATGCTCCTATCTCCCCAGCTGACAGGCAAGTCGTACAAGCAGGCAGGCAGGCTGGAGCTGGCTGGCTGGCTGGCTGTGGAAACCAGACAAGGCAAGGCTGATCTTAGGGAAATTGAAATACTCTGATGGAAGCCGGGTGTGAACAAGGCTGTCACTGTAGGTGTACACAGAAAATTGCTCTCGGAGTTGGCTGCTGCATGTGCATGTGCAGCCATGTGTGTCCATCTGCGTGTGTCTTAACATGCATATGTGCGAGTGCTTTTGTGTGCCGCTGAATTACCTAGGCTAATTGGTTTCATGTCTGAGGACAGTTTCGCCCAGTAAGTGGAGATTGAGAATGAAAGGCCTTTCTCCTTCCTACCGGTGGCTTGTCACTCATCCATACCTCAGTGTACTTGTTTTTTTTTTTTTGAACCAAGACTACTTGAACTGCAGGTGACTGGTTTTGAGTGTTCCATCATTTGGGATGATTTTTTTTTAAAGATTAAAAAAAAAATCACTGCAAGTTCAGTGCGATTCTAAATCGGCAACAGCTGCGGGTGCATGCCCGCTTCTTCTGTAGGAGTAGGTAAAAGGGAGGCTGCTGGGAGCTGGAACCTCGTCTTGAAATCTTGAAAGAGGGCAGCGTTGTATCTTTGCATTTAATCAGAGTGAGATTTCTTCCTTATCAGCAACACATGTGGGTTGTGCAAGCCAACTGTTTGCTGTGAAAGTGGAAGACGTCCAAGCCAAAGACACAGCAAGTGCAGTTCCTCTGAATATTCCCCTCACGCCGCGCTTATCTACTACAGATCATCACCCAGGCATACTATTCATCCTTCTGTCTCCTCGTTTTTTTAATCTGTTTGGGCACAGCAAACACAATTGAGGGCATGTTGTGGCAGGAGACATCACAAAAAAAAAAAGTGAGATATGCATTGATTCACACTCTGTGAGATAAACAGTTTAGGGCAGAGAATAAACTGTCTGTTACAGGGGAAATTATGAATCTATCATTACACTGCTAAGGCCAACATGCCACTCACTCCGTCACTCTATAAATCTGTATGAGAGAGAGGCAGGAGAGAGCGGTGGATGGTGATAACTGCCATATTTCTCTCTTCTTTCCTTGAGCTAAATATCAGGTTTCTGGATTTCAGTGTGCCAACAAGGCAGATATTAATCAAAACAGGGCTGGCAAACTTCTTGGGTAAGCTGCCAGACTTATTTGTCTACGCTATGTCACTGAGAATAACAAGAGGGGACAGACCAAGGGAGAATGGGTAATCTTTGAGTTCTTATATTTCATAGATATGTGGCCAGATATGACACCTTGTGTAATAGAGGTCCAAAGAAACGAAGATAAATCCAAATCTTCTCTGAACTCTTCTCTATTTTATTTTCCCTTCTGAGGTTATAGTGTTTTATTGCCTCAGTTTAGTTTGCAGCTAGTGTGCCCAAAAGTAGTTTCAAGTGCATCTTCAGGATTTGTTCATAACATCACAGTGAAACACAACATATTTCCCCATTTATTAAGTGTGGGTTGAGAAGAGCTGACACAAAAACCGCATCTCCGCCTTAGTAGTTTTCAGGGAAAATCCCCATTAGGAGTGGCGTCACCTTGGAGGTGTCCTTTTCTATTTCAGGAGCCACTATCTTTGGGTAAACAATGTGCATGCTCATACAAAGATAGACAAATACAAAAATATCCACTCATTTTTCGACAAATGACTGCATATCATGCCAATACATGCTCACATGCAACCGCAAACAAAGGCAGGATATACATACTGTAGTTTCACGCTCACACAGAGAGAACACAATACAAAGCTCCATGTTTAACAGCATGACAGAGACTCTCAGACATTCCTTCCTGCAAAGTGCCAAAGATCTTTTTCCTTTTTTTTCCTCTGTCTCTTGTCTTAACAGTAGTGTTGCAGAGATGGATGAAACACTGTGGGGATTCATCTCCTTTCTGCTCATCGATGATGGTGTCAAGTGATCACTGGGGCTTGAATACAATTCTGGTCTGTGGAATGATACTCAAAATAGCTTTTTCCAGGCTAACCACTGTGTTTCTCTCTGTTTTTTTGTTCTTCTTGCTTTGCTGCAGAGACTGTGATGGACACTCGGGTGGCCACAGCCGAACTGGGCTGGACAGCATATCCTAATTCTGGGGTGAGTCGATTGTTACCAACACATACACACACGCTGAATTTGGAAAAAAAAGAGACATTTTTTGAAGTTTTAAATCAAACTGTTTCTGTTTGGAGGAACACAGCTTGGTAGGGTGATGCGTAACATGACACAGCACACGGACAGATCCACAGGCAGACAGACAAATAGGCAGGAAAGCAGGCAGGCCGGGAGTATAGACTTAAGTAGTGGCCAATGTAGCTCCCATTATGGGTATTATTTTCTCTGTGTCCCGGTTCATAATGACTTAATAACATAATGGGTCCACGTAAGCCCCAGAACACAGTATCTAAGTCCCTGTAAATGGAGGCTAGGGGGATACCATAGACATAATGATACTGTAATGATACATTTATGCAGGGAAGTGGAGGTATTAGGATGAAACGGGGGAGGAGGAGCTAAGAGGATGGAAAGGCTCTGGGCCTTTCAGATTTAAAGGAAACTATTTTCAACTTTCAGGTATTCCCATACACATGAAAGGAGTCGAAATAGAGGAAAGTGCCAAGTCATCATAGTGGGAACAGTATTCCACTTTTTTTCTTTTCGTTTCCTTTTTTCTTTGTAACGAAACACAGTATCTGAAGTATTATTGCCCTATTACACTAATGGACCCAAGGAGTGTTTTAAGACCTTGTTCTTTGTGCGGTAATTCAGTAATTCAATGAAAAGCTCCATAGCCCCGCACTGATATGAATCTTACAGGAGCTAACCAGGATAGACAATGACTGTTTCCTGCATTTTCTGGGTCTTTGGGTCTTTATGAGGCATTTTACACACGTGTAAAGGGAGCCTTTATTGCTACTGAACAGAGCTTAGACTGTTTAAACACTGGAGAGTGTGGCAGCCCACAGTTTTTTTTTTCTTCCTCTCCCCTAAGGAGTGCTAACTAAAACAAGCTAGAATCTGGAACAATCTAATGTGGGCTTTGTGTGTTTGTCTGGTTGCAGGTGTGTGTTTTGCATGACGTCTTCAGGATCTCTGAGCTTGAACCGTGCATGGTGACAGCTTTTATTGCCGGTATAAATAAGCATTCTTTAAAAAAACAAAGTTATATTGATACTCTCACCCAGTAAAATAATCCATCTGTCATACTAAGGAAAACCTATTTTTTTACTGTCACAAGCGATATGCTGTGGGGGGGAAGAGGTGTTTGCTGCCTCTGTATGAGAGGACAGCGTGAATAAACTGTAACATACATAGCTAGTGGGCAGATAGTGCCCTCACTGAAAAAAAGCAACAAAAACTAAACATTGGATGTTTGTTTAAACATCTCAGTGGCCACTGATTATTTTACAGATCAGCCCAAAACGACAAAAATGGCGTCTGTTCAAATTGCTATATTGATTTTAATTTCAACTGTAGCAGCTGGTGCTAAACATTATTTAGGAACTGGGGTGAGGCACTGAAAATCATCAGTAATATTGGAACACAACACTGGCTGAAACTGTAAAAAGGCATTTGACTTATGATATAATCAGAAATCGCCAGCAGGGCCTGCTGAAACACCACCAATACTGCTTAATTGCTCCACCAAGGAACCCAGCGGAGTTATGTAGCGATCCGCATACGTTTGTCCTTCTGTCTGTTAGTCTGTCGTTCTGTCTGTGTGCAACATTACACAAAAACGGAATAACGGATTTGGATGAAATTTTCAGGGAAGGTCAGAATTGACACAAGGACCAAGTGATTAGATGTTGGCAGTGATGGAGCTTATAGTCTGGATCCATGGATTTGTTCAAGGTTTCTGTGTCATTGATAGTGGTACGGTGTCACTGAAATTGACCACTACGGACTTATCTGTCGGAAATCGTACAATGACTGAGCAGCCTTGGTAGAGTACTGCACTCTCTGAGTACTTTTCTTATTCAGTACTGCTGAAGCCTCGAAGGTACCACCTATTAGTGAATTTCAGTTTTGAGGAAACTGACAACACTATTAGTTTTGTAAAACAGAAACCAAATTTACATCAGTTGCATTTAAACTGGCCTCTCCTTTAACATCAGTTCAATCCCATTCAGTTGTATTTGTACAACACTCAATCCTCACATAGGTCATTGCAGGGTACTTTTCACAGTGAGGTCAAGATCTCACAATATGGGGCACCAGATAGCTCAGCTGGCTGAGCGGGGACCCATAAACAGGGGCTATAATCCCTGACAAAACCGTCATGGGTTTGAATCCAGCCCATGGCCATTTACTGCTTGTCATTTCCCCACTCTTCTACCCACGTTTCCTGTCTCTCTCTCTCCACTGCCCCATATGATGAAGGCAAAAAGACCAAAAAAATTAGTCTCTCACAATATTAGATAGAGAAACCCAACTCTTCCCCCTTCACAAACACTTGGCAACAGTGGGGAGGAAAAATATTTTAACATGCAGAAACCTCCACCAGAACTGTGCCAGTCACTTGGAATAGTGAAAGACAAGATCAGTATTGAGACACAGCTGACGGTAAACGCTTGAGGAGGTTGGTCAGCCAGTAACTGCAGGTCGAGACAGGCAGCTCCAGAGCCAGAGATACCTGCAGAAGCTGCAAATAGAGAAAGGAAAAAATAGGAAACTACAGCAGAGCTAAAAAGATGCTGAGAGGAATGAGTGTCAGGAAAGTATCAAGGAGAGATGGATACTGGATTACAAGATGACATCTCCAGAAAATTTTCCAAGCTTCCTCTTTGAGGTAGCTGGATGTTTTGCTTGTTTTGGCAGGTTTGATACCAAAACACATTGCACATTAGCATCCCTGTCATGCATGACTTCCACTGACTGAGGTGCCTGAGTTCCTATTGGTTCTCCACGCTCATTAATGTACCTAAATGAAGCAATTCTATGACTCTTCCAGACTTACCAAATGTTATTGGACCAAATTAACAAAATTTTGAAAATCATTGTAAAGGGATTGCAACCCTTAAAAAATATATATTCACTATTTATCTGCTTCTTTTGTAATTACTGAAAAGGAGCAGGAATCAAGAATCTGTGTGGAAAAAATGCTGTTTGGGTGGGTGTGCGTCATGTGATGAATTTAAAAATTGTAGTAATGCAGTTTGGCCACTAAGCCAAACTTTGCTCACAGCCCAGGGGCCTCATTTATAAAGCTTGCGTACGCACAAAACAGGGCTAGAAAGTGGCGTATGCCACTTTCTACGCAAAGGTTGTGATTTATAAAAACAAAATTGGCGTGAGAATGTGCGCACCAGTGCGCCAACCTTGATTCTTGATGCTTGCGTACGCACAAAACAGGGCTAGAAAGTGGCGTAAATCACAACCTTTGCGTAGAAAGTGGCGTACGCTGTGCACATATGTGTTTTATATGAAGAATATATGAGGTTACATTTGTTGTCTAAATCCTATCTGGGTCTGATATACAGTTAAATGATGTCCTTTAGGTCTGGGATATCACAACCATCCCTCAGCGCAATAATGCAAGCTGTTTTGGATGACATTATAAACATGACCAGTCAATACATCAGGTTTCCTTACACTGTGGGTGAACAGGCCAACATTAAACGGCAATTTGCAGCGATGTCCAGTTTCCCAAATGTAATCGGTGTAACTGACTGCACTCATGTTGCTGTAAGGGCTCCGAGTGAAAATGAATTTGTCTATGTGAACCGAAAAAATGTACATTCAATCAATGTACAAATTATTTGTACATCGGACATGATCATAACAAATTCAGTGGCAGGGTGGCCTGGGTCAACACATGATTCATTCATCCTGACGCACAGCAGTGAAAAGACTGCAGGCCGGCGCTGCGTAAAATGCTGTGGATCAGCAGCTTATTTATATACAGATACATTCATGAGTTACTTTGCATTGACCGTTCATGGTAAAATGTGGGTGTGTTGTGGGCGGAATGTGAGGTGGATCCACCTGTGCAGTCTTCCAGCTGGTGTATGATTTATCAAGAAATTGCGTGCAGCTGTGCTTCCGCACAGTTTTATAAATCAGGGGGGAAGGACATACGCCCATTTCAGATTTTCGGCGTACGCAAACTTTTAGTATGGATCCTACACAATGTTTTATAAATGAGGCCCCAGGACTGTATGTGGGGGCTGGTAAGGACACAAAAGCGATTGCAGATGTGGAGGAGAGAAGCTGTTTCAACAGTGGAAATGTTTACAGGCCATGACCAGGTGTCCAATGAGAGCTGTGTCTCAGGTAAAATCTGAATCAGCCAATTAGAGCGTAGTCTCAGGTCACAGCTGGCCAATAGTTGATAGACCTACATTTTGAAAGTGATTTTTCAAAAACTATTGGAATGCAAAATAGGCGAAAATAGGACAACTACAACCTTTATTTCATCAGTATTTTCTGATACATTTAATTTATGTTTGACATGTTTATGTGACCTTTTGAGTCTAAATACCTGAATCGGGCAGTACCTCACATCAACCAGCTCTGCTGTGAGCAAGAAGGATTTTTGATCCAACAGGATAATTAATCATGTAGTGACTTGACAAATTTCAATTTGGTTCAAAACAAAACAGGGTTCATTTACTGGCCTTTTGGTTTTGCCATCACAGTGCTTGCTGCACAACTTTTTTGTACCAATTCCTGATATTCTGAGTGTTTCTGTTCCTCTTTCGGGACGAGGCATGTTGATCGTACACTTTGTGCTTTTCACCCTGCGAGCTGTGAATGATTTATTTTTTTGTTATTTCAGAGGCTCAGTTGGGGTCAACACATGACAACATTTCAACCCTCTTATGTAACGTGCAATGGAGGAAAAAAACACACTTTTTTTGCAATGGGATAAGAAAAAATGTTGGTTGTTGTTGCATGGATCGGTTTCATGTTGTCATGTCTTTTTCTCTGAGAAGAGGAAATATCCAGTGAGGCCTATTGAGTAGAGACATCTACAGTGCTATTTCCATTGAAAGTCTTTTCAGTTCAGCAAGCCTCCAGGCACACAGAGCCTCTTGACTGTGTTGAGCATAGTTTCTTAAGCTACTGCTGTTGTAAAGGTTCAGGCAGGAAAAGACCTGCTGTAGGGAGAATACAGTCATAGCACTCACTGGTAGAACTTAGTCCGCTATGCAGTTGCCTTGACCTTGAGTGTGAGAGATGGAGCGTGATTGTGGGAAAGTACACGCTCTCATACACATTATCTCACACAATTACACCAAACCCAGCAGGTTTTTAAATGGATCTCTGTGGCGTGAGGGCTACAGATGTAATGCGGCCACCTAGTCAATATCAAATGAATTCCAAATGTGCAACCATCACCTCTAAGAACTGCAGGTGCACCAATTTGTGTATGGTGTAGTTAATTTGCAGCGCCGGTATTTAATCAGGAGTCTGATTCATTCGACATATTTATTCCATCGGAGCGTATCATAGCAGCTGCAGGTCACAGCTGAAGATAAACACTGCAAATATCAATCTTATGATTCAGACTGCAACGGAAAGATACGGAATGTACAGTTCATACTGAATAGATACACTGATTTTATTAATGATTCACACTGGTGTGTATATCCAGCAGCCGAGTGGTCAGTTTGCCTCTCTTAGTGAACCTGACACCCACAACAAGAGAAAAAGCACACACACACTAGTGTTGTCCCTGTGCTATTTGATACATCTCATTAATTTTCTTTGGTAAATTCTCCTTCAAGAGTCCATAATTAGAGTATTTGTGTATCTGCTCGTGTGTTTGGTTGAGCTGAAGGGTTAATTTTGAAGGATTGCAGTAGCAGTGTCATTAGTTCCAGTGATGTAAACATGAGGACATCAGGGTTAGCCATGAGAACATATAATGGAGTGGCAGTATGCGAATGCACGCTTGCATCTGCTGGGAAGAAAGAGAGCTCAGAAGGCAAACAAATGTGTGCAGAAAACAATAATGCAATATTCGTTCATAATGTCCATTCCTGCTCCAGGTCGTTTTTTTTTTTTAATTTTATTTTCTATTGCTTTATTTCAATTGCATATATTCTTTTACTGCAGGCTTGCCCCGTCCTTCATGTGTTTTCTGCTCTTTCTGTCTCCTCTTCACCCTGGTGTGTCAGCCCTCTCTTTCAGTTCCTCTCTCACTCTGCCATTCTCTTATGCACACACTTAGTACATCTATGATAAATAAAATATGGAGCCTCAGAAAGGCTAATGCCCCCCGACCTTGCCATGCAGCGATGTGACAGAGCAGACATGAGCGACAATGACACACACACGCCCACCCACGCACACATACACACACATTGTTTCCTCGCTGAAGTGCATTTCCATGCATGCATAAGTAATGTAATTATTCTCAGCTTTCAACAGTAAGCTGGTTTGTGAAACTTAATTTTCATGATAAACCCACTTATCTTTATCAGGTTAAGAGATTAAAAGAAAATTTGTTAGTCCAACTAGATTTGTCCTGGAGAAAAACAATTTCATGGTTATGTAAACTTGTGTGCCAAAGTTTGGACACTTTGTGTGTTTTGGCGAGGAAGGAAGATTTCTAAATGTGTTGTGAAAGTGAGTAAATACAAGCCTGCAGCAGACGTGCATTAAATTATGAGTCCTTCGTCAAATATTAATGCAATGTTGCTTTATATTTCATGACCTTAAAGAAGCAGAAATACATTAAACAGTAATTGTGGGACGTGAAGAAGTTTCAGCCCATACTTATTCACAGATACTGCAGTTTTATCAAAGTCGCTGGAGTCTCAGAGATACGCATGAGATGTCCTTTGGTGTCATTGCAACCTGCATCAATATTCGATTCCAGTAGACGTAAAGGAGGTTTTTCCAGTTTAAATGAGCCTCGCAAGGAGGTTGAAGGGGAGGTTGCGGTGGAGGTTTGTCTCCCTTTTCTGGCTGCTGTTATTTTTATTTATTTTTTATCGATTTAGTTTTATTTTGCCGTTTAAAAGGCTCTTTCAGTTGTTGTTTGCTCTCATTTTCATTCTTTTATGATCATGGTTTATATTAAAATGCACCATTTTATATAATTAAACAGGTTTTCAAAGGCAAACGTCTTGCTGCCTGAAAAGGAGCAGCAGTAGAAAACGTGTGTCTACATGTGGTGTTCACACATTTTTATAGGTCGATTACTAC
Source organism: Acanthochromis polyacanthus (assembly GCF_021347895.1). Classification (NCBI taxonomy): domain Eukaryota; kingdom Metazoa; phylum Chordata; class Actinopteri; family Pomacentridae; genus Acanthochromis; species Acanthochromis polyacanthus. The sequence goes on from NC_067121.1 coordinate 26,010,208, forward strand.
CTGCATGTTGAAAAATGATGCTAAACTATATCTGTACAAGTTGCATTGAACATGCGGCCAAGGACGCCTGAGCAGGCAGCAGTATGAGTTGGGTATAACTTTGTATTTGTAAAGGCTTTGAACTTATTAACTAATTAGGCCTCAGCTGACTCATTCAAATTTGTAAGCCAACAATTTTTTTTTTTAGAAATGGACATGATGATGACAATTCCAGAGCCTGATAATTCTCACACTCTTCAAGTCTTTAGTTAACAGCCAGCAGCCATCAGCTCCTCTCTGCAGCTGACTGACAATTTTCAAATTTAGCTAACTGATGCTTACAAAGCTGGTAAACACGAAAGATATCAAAGCACTTCCAGCTTGCACATTCCTCGAAATATCAGTTTTAGGACTAGTGTATGCCAAACACCCCTATGAACTACTACAATCTTAATGTGAAGTCAGGAACTTTTTCCACGTACCACAGGCAATCATTTCAAAGTTAATTAGATCAAAGGTCACAGTGAATAAAATAGAATACAAGACAATATGCTTTATTGTCATTATACAGTGTATAACGAAATTGGAAAGCTTCTCCTTTTCAGTGCAAGAAAATCTTAAGAAAGAGTGCAAAACAGTTTATTTACAAATATACATTATAGATAACAGTGAATATAAATAGCAAAATGAATGAGGTAGTGGTGTATATTGCACATTTTACATTATATTGTTGCCTGCGTGTTCGACATGGGACAGGTGAGAGTTCAGGGTGGTGATGGCTCTCGGAAAGAGGCTGTTTTTTAGTCTGTTTGTCCTCGCTTTAATGCATCTGTAGCGCCTTCCCAGAGGGCAACAGATCAAAAAGGTGAGAACCGGGATGCATTGTCATTTAAATAATCTCTATTTTAATGGATTGAATGTCTGTCTTTTTACTCTAAAATATTTAATTTGCACTGTAATGCTCAAACTTTTTACATGTGCATGACAGAAAACCGTAACGCTGTGATCAAAGAGTACTTCAGAGCCTATTCTCTGTGTTAACCGTCCAAAAGCTGAGCTGATTCCCTACGTAACTTACTATTCAATAAAATTTGTCAGTACCGATTCACGACATGGTAAGGAGCAGGGAGGAAATCGGATTACCGAACAATTCAATAAGCCGGGGTTTTAGCTATCCTACTTTTGTTGTTGTTATATAGTGTTATCTAATTTCCTGCTTGATTTCTCACAGTAATCTGGTTTTCCTGTGCTCATGATGTAAACATAGACACTGCGCAGAGTAGACAATAAGAAAGACGGCACGTTTGGGTGCAGTACCACAAACATTCGGGGAGGGAATTTTATGAGGAAAGGATGGGAAATACAGAACAGCAGAAGCAACTGGAAACAAGAATCAGAAGAGGTTTGTAGAGGTACTGTGAGGCTCAAAATGTTAACTGATCTGTAGAACGATGCTACTGCAGGGAAATGTGCAGTGAAATATAGAACCCACAAACGCACAGTCTTACAACAATAAAATAGTGTTCTGGCAAATATTCTCATGGATTCGTCTTTATTCTGCAATTTCAATTAGATTTTCACCTGTCCCTGATGTTGAAAGCGGTGATATTAAATTAAACTCGCTGTTTTATCTTGAGACTTCGACGGTGCCAAAACAGGATGAGTTCTCAGAAGACAAAAGTGAAGTCGGCTGAAAAACAATTAAAAAAAGAGATGAATCGTGCCCAGTAGACACTCGCACCAAGGGATTTTCAACATAAAAAGAGAGAGCGAAACCAGAGTTTCTTTATCTTTTCTGCATCATTCTTGAATGATCGTGATAAAAGGGAAAGCAGAAATGCAAAAATGCTTTCATTTGGAAAGGGGGAGGATGAGATTAGGGGCGAGTGGGAGATGAGAGGAGCAGGAAAGAGGAAAGTGGTGGTGATGTTTGAGGGGCCGGAGGGGGTTGTGGGATCAGGAAGGCGGGGGGTTCGGGAGGGATTAGAAGAGGCTGGAGTGAGAGAGCGGGTAAAGGATCAATTGTGTGTGAACGGACCCAGAAAAAGGGCAATGCTGTAGCCCTGCAACATACAGCTGCGGATGTGTGTGTGTGTGTGTGTGTGTGGATGCAAGGTTTGGGTTAACTCATATGACTCTGAGAGGTCACACACACACACAGTCCAGGCTTCAAGGGGAGAGCCTTGAGGGGCGGGAGGGGGTAGGAGTTGCCGGAGGGGGTTATGTGGTCAGCGGGTGGCAGAACTGACAGAGGCTGTGGGTGCTGTCAAGCGTGGAGAAACAGGGCAGGTTGGTTTGGTGGTAAGGAGCTTGGGGAGGAGAGGGATAAAGAGCTGGCCAAGTGAGCAGAGAGACAGAGGGGTGTGAGGGATAAATGCTGGGAGAGACGGCGAACAGGAAAAAGGACGGTACAGTGGTAACTTGAGAAAACGAATGCAAATGGACAAACACGAGCACAAAAAATACCTGAACCAATCTGATGTGAAGAAAAATGCAGAGAACATAGCTAAATATGAAAATAAGCTTATATCACTGCATATGTAGTACACCATTTACTCTGTTTTTGCATTTTCCCTATTATTATCCTCCCAATTTAAAAAAATCCGAACAAATTCAATAAAATATTCTCTGTTATCTGTCTTTTACCTTGTTAGTTGTTTCCAAAACATGCATTCGGTTAAAATCAATTAGCTGGGAGCACAGGACTAAGAAAATTAGCCATGCTTTACTTAATTTGTTTACAAGTTAACATTTAAATAACCGAGGCAATCTTATGCAAGTATCCATTTTTAAGTTATCTAACTGCTGTGGATAACTGAGCTATAAATAATCTGGGCTTTTTTTTTGGTTTAATATTAACAGCAGATATCTGAATCATGCCATCAGGATTTTCAAACAAAAGAACACTTACATGTTAGCTCATTTCCCTAAATCACTGACAGATGAGTCATCGTGGCATCGTGTCCCAGCCGTGTCCGTCACTTTTCAGTGCTCCTCGGAAACATTTTTGTTCTAGTCTGGGCTATTTGCAGCATTTCTTTGTCTTGTTGTGTTACCCATATTTGCAACTGATTTCTGGATTTGGATTTGGATTTTCTGAATTTGCAGTGCAATTCTGCAGTGGCTATTGTTTTCTGTATCTGCAGCATGTTTCTGTATTTGACCGAGTTTCCTGTATTTGCAGTCAAGTTTTGTATTTGGTTGTGTTTCTTGTATTTTTAGTATAATTATGTATTGGGCAGTGTTTGCTGTATTTGCAGCTTGTTTCTGTGTTATGTACTGGAGAAGATGTTTTCTCAATTTGCTTGTGCGTTGTCTATTCGCATGTGTTTTCTAAAGTTGCAGAAAGCACAGAACTCTGAGGACCACCTTAGCAAAAGGTTACGAGACGGAAGCAGAAAGATTAAGAGGGGATTTTGGAAATCCCCCTGTCCTTTGGTTGTAGCAGGTGCAAAAGAAGGGATGGAGACAGAATAGATCTCATCGTGACATGTTTGTTTGTATTTACTCTCGCTTCTATTTCCACATGTGGGCCTGTGTGTGCTCAGGCATAAATTCAAGTGGTTGAGAGTGTTGTTGTATGTCTGCACCTGGATATTTGAGTGTGTGCAAGTGCAGGTGCTGATAGAGGAGAGGCCTTGTCGGGGCGTGCCATGCTAAGCTCCCCCACTGTGTCCTGTGCTTCAGCAGAGCTCCTGTGGACCTTAACTGGTCAGCATACACTCAGCGATTCCTAAAGAGCAAGGATAGATCCATAACAGCCATTTCACCATCTGCTGACCAGATTCAATACACCTCAATTATTCATACCCTGAAAGATAGACAGGCAGTGGCTCAACGGGAATAAAGGGAACACAGGAGGGAAAGGTAAAGTGAGGAAAATGAAAAAGAGCAAAAGGCAAAGAGGATGGAAAGATGGGCTGATTGAATGTAGATAGCAAGAGTCAGAGAGAGATAGGGAGAAAAAAAATCACTGAAAAGTAACACTGGCAGCACCGAGAGTAGGAACAAATAAGATCTGTACTTGTACTGAACATCCTTATCCCTGTAACCACAATGATCAATTCCAAGGTTGGGCTTAAAGTACAACTTGAAGGAGCTATATGTCAGTATTTTAGTAGTTTATAACATAATGTCACTTTGCACCTCAAGAAGTCAAAGTGAGTTGCGTGCCCTCTGCCCTCAGTCGAATAGGATTTATCGTTATTACCCGGCAAACCTACCCCAGTCAAGGCTTTATGAAATCTGACCAGCTGTGTGGTGAATCTGCAAGCACAGTGCTAAACACTGCATGCACTCCAGCTTGACTGCTTCCTCTCTGTGTCTTTGGTGTCTTTGCTTTCTTTTTTCTCAAGGTAGCTTGTCTCTGTAACAGACGATGTAAAACGAATACAAAATAAACTAGAAAAGCACTCAGAGAGTGCAGTACTCCGCCAAGGCTGTTCATTCCCCCATGTGACATTGTCAGAAATGCAGCATTTTTTTATTAGTTATTGATGATCAAAAATCACAGCAACATAGAATGTGGCTAATTAATATAGATGTACCCAAAATCAAAATGATCTTGCGCTGAGCACAGGCGTGTGTTTTGCATGTGTGCGTTATGCACGGATACCGAATCCATCCATCCATCCATTCTCTATACACCGCTTTATCCTCATTAGGGTCGTGGGGGGTGCTGGAGCCTATCCCAGCTGACTTGGGCGAAGGCAGGGGACACCCTGGACAGGTCGCCAGTCTGTCGCAGGGCTACATATACAGACAAACAATCACACTTACACACCTACGAGCAATTTAGAATAATCAGTTAACCTCAGCATATTTTTGGACTGTGGGAGGAAGCCGGAGTACCCGGAGAAAACCCACGCATGCACAGGGAGAACATGCAAACTCCATGCAGAAAGATCCCAGGCCCACCCCGGGATTTGATTTACAACGGATAAATCCTGATAAATCCGCAGTGGTGGATTTGTAGTAGGATCGCATTCATGTGATGTAGTTGTCATAGTTACAATGTTTAACAAATCCCTGGATCCAGACTATAAGCCGCATCTCTGCCAAAATCTAATCACTTGGTCCTTGTGTTATTTCTGACCTTCCTTGAAAATTTCATCCAAATCTGTTTGTCTGTTTTTGAGTAATGTTTCACACTGACAGACAGATGGATAGATTCACAGACAAACATACGCTGATCGTCACATAACTCTGCCATTCCTTGACGGAGTAATAAACAGTATAGAAGCAGACTTTGGAACAGTTATATATAAAACTAGCAATTTAGGATCGTCATACAAAGTGGAAACATGAACTGTGGAGACACTCAGTATTTACTTAGATAGCCACATGGTGTTCACAGAGCAGTGGATTCACAAAGGAGAAAATAAGTTGTATCTTCAGCCATGTTAGAGTCACTTAAGAGTATCATTCCTTCCCACGTTGAAACTCTTAAAGCCAGTCGAGATAAAACAGCTTACAGTCCTTACAAGTGCTATCAGCTTATAGCTTGTCATGCTTAGTTCATTTTTAGCAGGACCATGCAAACAAGGAAAACAGCCACAGCAATGCCATTTGGGATGTTTTTCAGTTTGCATTATCATTTTCTTAGTGTCACTTAGCCACCTCATTCTGTAGTAAAGAATGATCTGGCTACACTTAGGCGTCATTCCACTATAGAGGAAAATAGAAGCCCTGTAATGTTTGTGTTCCTTCAAACCAATCAGTATCGTCTTGTAAGGTGCAGAAAACAGGATGTGACTGTATCTCTGCAAAATAGCAACTTGGAGAAGCTTGTTATGGTGGAATAGTTTCATGCGGAGATGAAAATTTTATCATTACTATTAATTCTTCGCAAAAGAAAAGGCCACAAAAAACAATAAAAGACGCATGTAGACTTTATGATAAGACTTTGACCTTTGATAAGAGACTAAAGTAATGTGCCCATCGGTGCCCAACAGGTGTAGCCTGCATATGCTTAGCTTTGAAAGAGCTCATTGGCTGATTTGCTGGTGGTATATTATTAAACTAATATCACAGACGGTTGCATGAAGTGAAACGGATTGGTACATTGGTCAAGTCAATGTCATGGGCACATGCTGCTTGCAGAGTAAAAAGATGTGTCAGATTAGCTCCAACTGATCATGGCCATGTCCGAAAAGGGATCAATATTAGGAATCCTACGATACAGAGCCTGGGATTTTCTGAGATTTTAGGTTGTGTTTGGTGCTGCTACTTTAGTAAAATTGATTTAATAGATAGATCAGCTAAATGTGCTGATGATTAAACAAAACTCATTTTGAGTTTGTTTGTCCCTTTGAAGCATATGGTAAAGTAAGACATAATTTAGTTTCAAGATGTTTGCTTTTTGCTACAAAAGGCTACAAAAAAGGAGAAAAAAAAGGGGGACTTCTGTCTATATTGTCTATGTTAAAAGCCCACATACTCATTCAGTATGCAACATGTTAACCTAACAGGGAGTAAATATTTTTTTGTCAGTACTTATTCAAAACATGGAAGGAAACGGGGAGGAAGTCAATTACTGGCCAATTCAGTGTAAGCTGGGGTCTTAGCTATTCTATTTCTGTTGTGGATATAAAGTGTTATCTGATTTCCTCAATTATTCATACCCTGAAAGACAGACAGGCAGCGGCTCAAAGGGCAAAAAGCAACACGGGAGGGAAAAGTAAAGTGAGGAAAATGAAACAGAGCAAAAGGCAGAGAGGAAGGAAAAGGGGGTTGATTGAATGCAGATAAGAGTCAGCAAGAGGTGGAGAGAAAAAAAATAGAGATGAGTGAGGACGAGTCGGGGAGAGAGAGCGAGGGATGGAGGTGAACTCTGAACCTGCAGAGCTCGAGCTGAAATGGAATGAGAAGAGAAAAACAACGACAGTGCCGGCTGCACATCAGTGGACAGAGTAGGTGAGAAGTGACGTGCCTTCATTACAGGCTCATGTGCACACACACTCATATGCTGCACACACATGTGAATTTACCCAGACGGGAGCATATGCACATGTTTACACATCCACGCTCATCACTCCCTATAAAGTCTTCAGGAATGAGTTACCGTTAAAATAAGAAATTGAATGCACGTGCGCGTTCGTGCAGACACATACAAGTATATCAAACATTGTCATACCAGTGGGAGACCAGTTTCATTTCACCTCCATGATTGCTAAGTGTGCTCTAGGTGTGTAGCCAGACAGCTGAATTTACTCTGAGCTCAGACGCAGCACAGCATGAAGACTAGAACGGTAAGACAACGAATCGCTCAGATCAGAATGCATGCCTGGCTCTCTGCCTGTGTGTGTTTGAGCTCTTGTGTCTGTTTGTATGTCTGTGTAATTTAGTTTGTCTGTGTTTACTGTAGAACCTCTCCCGTATCATATATTAGCTCTAAATATTTGCTCAAAGTTCTTTAAGATCTTAATTAGATTCCAGATCTTAAAGGAAACTTGGTCACGACAACAGCATCTGCATGTCGTTTACAGGAAGAGCAGAGCATTCCAGCATGCACAAACAGAATTTAGTTACGAGTTAAATCAGTCTTGGTTGAAACTCTGCGCTACTTCTCCCTGAAATTTCTTCAGTTTTCACCTTTTAGCTGTTTTCCCTTTTGGAATGAAATAACATGTGGCTGCCTCAATTATTGATTTCCTTCCCGTGGATTCCCCCCTCCATATTTCACATGTACGAATTCTCTTGGATAAATTAGGAACCAAGGACAGTTTTTTCTCTTTTTTTTTGTCAAAGAATAAATAAAAGAACAAAGTAATAGAACCAGGGCAAAAAAATAAGGAAAGGAGAAATGAGCCAATCCTTAATTTGGTATGAATTTGGAGGAGTGCGAAGGAGTGGCTGGAGGCTGACTCTGGCTTATGTGTGGGAGAGTGATTGTGTGTCTACCCCGATACCTGCAGAACCTGCTCTTTCAGCAGAGTCCTACCGAGTTGGCAGAAAAAGCAGTAAATCCTTCCATTTTTCTCCTCCATCTTTTTTACCCACACGTCTTTTTTTTTTGCTGCTTTTCTTTACTCCCAAGTTGTCTTTCTCAAAGCTCAGGATGCCTTTTTTTTGCTCTATCTGCACCTAACCACCCACCTCATTCCCACCTTCCCATCCCTCTTGCCTTCCTTGCCGTGTCTTTGTGTCTAGAGGATAGGGCTGTCAGGTGTCATGCTTTGCAGAGTTTTTATTTTATTTTATTATACACACACACACATGCACACATTCATGCAGACAGGAGAGGTTCCTTTTGCACCTCAAAGCCTTCATATCCTGTCATTCTCCTGCACTCTATCGGCACACGTTTGTGACTTGTCCCTAAATGGCCTTTGCCTTTGCCATCTGGCCCCTAAGGAGTGCCACAGCTTTCACTCCTTCTCTTGCTTTTTGCATTTCCCCCTTCACTCCTGTCCCCCAGTGTTCTCACATTTCGCCTTTGTTCATCTTTTTTATACCTCTTGTCCACTCTGAATTATTTAAAAAAAAAAAACCTCCATACATTGCATGGGCTCCCTCTCGCCGTTGCCGCTGCTTTCAGACTTTTCATTTTCCTCTCCACAAAGGCCTGCTGATGCATTAGGGTCCACCTCCAGTTGCAATCTATATATACACGGTGATAATGAATTATTTAGTCGTCTTCCTCATTATCCTCCCCAACAGATCCATAAGGTTGCAGAGGCTGTCAGATTTTCACTAAACACACAGCTTGAGCCTTTTGCACAGGGTAACTCAAGGCAATGTTGCTACTGGTAACCCAAAGCCCCGCTGAGGCTGTGTCAGCTGCATGGCTCCTCTGAAGGTACCTGAGTGGGCGTTACCAGGTGCATCGTGAGATAAAAGTCTGTGGGAAACAGTTTTCTGTTTCAGAGACGATTACATTAACCTTCTTTTTTTATCCTTTAGACATCTCGTTGAATTAATGAAGGTTTCCAAACCTTTCACTGATTTATTTTTGGGCTTATTCATTCATTCCTAAGTGGGTAATTGCATAAAGGTCTTAATAAAGCACATATTTTAAAATTAATCCTTTTAACACTTTTTCACAGAGCAGCGCAGATGACTGTTTTCTTTGGCTTCCATAGTGAAACTGAGAGCCGGCTGCCATTTAGAATTACAAGCTGAAAATGTGCATATTGATTCCACACGTCTCGTAGAATAAATCTGCCGTTATCATCATTGAGACTTTTGATCATAAAAACATCATCAGGGAATGAATTTCACATTTTTTTCTGAGGTAAAATCTTCATTTCTTGTATTTAAAACAGAAACTGACGTATAACTCACTTGTCTCTGTTTTGCCACATCAAGCAACCTTGTGACTGCTCTACTAACCACCAATTTCTTTGAAATGTGCCTTTTTTATTAGATCTTCATTATTTTATATATTATCATGAAATGATGAGATTAAATTGGCTGCAGTTAACATTTAAATGGTGTTCTTTATGTGTGGGCTAAAACAAATTTATGTTCATTTTTTTAGCCTGTTATTTTCATTGAAAACTGTGGGATATCTTGGAAAGTCGTATTAATGAATTCAACTTATAAACAGGGCAGCAGCTTTAAAGTAACTAGATAATTATTGAAAATGCAGGTTATGATATAATTCAAGTTGATTGGAGGAGTGTGACTATATGGGTTGCTCATTTGAACGGTGCAACGTGACGCTGTGTTTTGTGCATCATTTTAAGGATGTGAGGCACGTCAAAAGGATTTGGGAGCAAATTGCACATAGCGTGCCAACACTGCACCTTTCTCACACACTAAAAACACATACAGCTAAAGTTTTGCATGGAAGTCACCATCTTTGAATAGTTTTTTGAATAGTTTTTTGTTTGTACGTAACACGAACTTACTTTGCTTAACACCTCAGTAAAATAAACATATTGATCGGGGTGTGGGCGTCGTCAAGGAGCAGATCCTCAGCGAAACTCATTTTGCTGCAGCCAACCAGACGGACAGAGTTCTACTTGGGCTCAGTCAAACTGTGTGACTGTAATTATAGAGTGGCTGGGATCTGGCAGGACTGGGAGTGTTTCAGACATCACCATTTCCTCCCCATCCATCACATTCAGCCAGGCGGAACTAGGCCTCAGATGCCCCGCAAAATAATCATTCCCATGCAACTGCCCTGACAGCAGCATTCATTCAATAACACAGCTGATCAGAAATGATAATAGCAATCATGCCACTGCATATTTTAGAGGCTGCAGTCTAGTTGTGTGTGTGCATGTGTGTGCGCGTGAGGTGGCAGATGAGGAATAGCTTTCAGAATGTGTGATTTTACGAAAGACTATGAGCATGTGTCACTAAGTTTGTTAGCTGGAGTTATTACCAAAGCTGTTGGTTTAAATGACATGTCTATTCTATCGACTTCAAGGAAGAGACCCAGAGGTTGAAATGCAAATATCCTCATTAACTCCGAGGGGCATTTGAAACTCACTTCTGAAAGAGGAGCCTATCAGGGTTGTGATTACCGTCAGCAATGAGCTTTGCAAAATGAGAAGAGCATCTTTCAGCAGGGGCATAATCCCTATTTCAGCTTTTCATGTCCACATATAATCCACTGTCCTTCTGAGACCTTGGCCTTCACAGATCTGTCAATGTGAATCTCACCTGCACACATTCCGTATCTTTTTCTTTTCTTCTCTCCTTTTTATCAAATGCGAGCTCTTTAACTGCGAAGGTATACTTCCCCTGGCTCGGTACAATGTTGCGTTGTCATGAATAACAAATAGCCTCATTATTGAAATGTCCATCCCAAGCCTGTAGTATGAAAAACAATCTTCTACTTGCCTCCGCCCACATGTTTTACTCCTGCAATGATAGATGAACGGACGGCTCTTGCGCTCACAAATGTGCCAAACCATTCCTCTCGGGGTTGCAGATTTAAATACAGCTTCTTAGCTATTGGTGAAAATACTATAAAAACACAAATCAGGTCCCGGATTTCATTAAGGAAAAAGTTTAATCTACAAAACAACCTCTTCTGCTCACTGTATTACTTCAAAGGGTAAGCTAAAAGTCGAGTGCTTTAACTGAAAAGGGCACAAAAAATCTGTTGTAAACTGCATCATTGGCAGAGCGTATTCAGGGACTAAGTCGAGGGGAACACAGAGGTGCTGGAGTGGTGCCACTTGGTCATTGCTGTCTACTATTTAATACATTTCTTGCCTCGGGTCCTGCTGTAAAAAGCCCATCGCCAGACTGAGTAATGGGAGTTTTGACGGCCATTCAAGAAACAGTTGCCAGACGCTCATTTACTATTTGCAGTGGCGTTTTTGTAGACCTTTCTATGCTAAAGGGCTTTAAATGTGGAAATGCTCTGAACTGCTCATCACCCATCTGTGTTCAGTATGTCTGAGCATGTATTAGCTGGTGCTGATAGATTTGAAAAGCCGTTTGTGAGTGCGACTCCACTGAGGATCAGGCAGCAGACTGGAGGTTAAAGATCAGCTGAATAGACGTTGCTGTATTCAAGTTTCTTTCTCATATGAATTAACTGAGCTCGAATGATGGGATAGAAGTAATCGTGTCTTGATGTGTTTATGCTTCAACCGGAGACCTATTGTTGCCATGTGTTTTGGCTGATTTTATGACTAAGTTACCATTCACCAGGACAGAAGGTGAATTGCTCATACTTGTTCAGTTTCATTTTGTTGCAAACATTAGTGTCCTTCTATCAAAAAGTGCTTAGGAACAATGGAACTTGATCAAAACTGAAACTAAATTGGTAAATAAAGGCACTTCTTGCACACTCTTGTTTAGCTTCCCAAAACATTAGAGGAGCACTGAAGAGTAGATAAATTATACCAACAGCTTTTTACAATTTTTCATGTGACAAAACAAGAAGACGGGCTCGTTATTGTTCTTTGTTGTTTACTGCTGTGCAACGCTTATTTAGAAAAGGAGACTTGTAAAAACTGAGGAAATGACTGACCCAGGAATTCCACAAAGATCAATGTCTCTGCTGTATAAAATCTATTTTCTGAACTCCTAAAGGTCTGCTCCTGTCCTGCTTCCACCATGCCTGCTCCAAAATGACTCATTAGCCCAGTCCATTTGGCTGGTTATTTTCCATAGGTGTTACATCCAAGTCCTGACAGGTTCGTCCTCCCTCCTCTGATTGGGGCTCCTCTTGTCCCCAGCTCAGTACTGGATGCTGAAGACTTTGGCCATCTGAGCTGCTCTGTGTTATTTTAGTCTTTGAAGGTAATGGCAAGAGATCAATGTGATGAATGGTCTTTATGAGGGCAGAGTATTGATGGCTTGATGGCGCTGAGCTGAGGCTGTAGGAAGGGGAACATCAGCCTGAATATATTACCCCCCACCCACCCCACCCTCCCGCCTACTCCTTGATTTCTCTCCATTTCTGTCTTTTTTCTTTTATCCATCACTCTGTCTCTTTCCCTTTTTCCCCACCCTCTCTTCTCCAGCTCGGCTAGCTGTGACTGGTCATTAACACAAACATTAAGCGCTCTATGAATCCATAGCTCCTCCATCTCCTCGTTACTGCCCATAAAACAGAGCAGCCATAATGACACACACAATGGCCACACTTGACAATCGAGGCAGGGAAAAAGTGTCTCCTGTATTACTGGTAAAAGCAAAGCTATTAGAGTGGAGTCAGTGGGTCGTTTTTCGGTGGCGTACAAATGAGTGTTGTGTAAAGAGGCTCTCAGTATTTGTCAGGTGTTTCATCAGCGAAGAAAGTTTGTCCTTGGTGAAATTAGTAATAATAAAATAGAGGTATGGTGATGCAAAAATGTGTCAGACTTAACTATATGAGACAGAGAACTGACTTTAAAAGGACATATAGAAGACCTGGCCTAGTGATGGTGGAAAGTATCTATGCAACACCTTCTACCCACTGTGCTGTATTGTTGTTTTGTTGTGGTTTCTTTCCTGACTGCCACAAAGAGACCATTAGGTCTCATCATGAGAACTTAGGGAAGATCTACCACAGGGAAATATACATAAAAACACTCTCTGACCCCTTTCCTTGTTCACCTTGAGCTCATACATACCAGCAACAGGCATCTATCATTACATCAAAAATGCATGGACTCGCTAGCTAGTTAGATAGATTAAACCTTTACAGTGAAATTTACAGTGTAACAGCAGTAAATAGAACAGTTTAAGTAAAAAAGAGAGCAGCGCACAATGCACACAGTGTATATATATATATATATATATATATATATATATATTTCCTTCTTCTATAGGAAAAAAAACCCCACAGTATTTACAGCAAAATTTCTATGAAATTGCACAGCATCATGCCATATGCAATATGTGGCACTTGTGATATGTTATTGTAGCACTCACTCTGCCATAGTTCACAGACACCTGCAATCAGTCACAGTCACTTCCACAGCATTCGACCTCCTCACTGCCACTCACAACACCTGAGCCAATCACTGGCAGCCTCTCTCCCACCTGGAATCCACCCTGTTTCTTTGTTTGAACCACATCCAGATTCACTCAGTCACACACAACAGTAACTTGAACAACAGGCTCACCCCACACCATTCATTTCTGGAAATCATTCCGTTTTCACAAGCCTGGAAACCTGAAAATCACCGCATCAAAGAGGAAGTGAGTTCACACTCCCGTAAAGCATGTTGAAAGCTGGTTGATATGCTAATGCTAACAGGCCTTCAACTGCTTTTGGATTTCTGGATGCCTGCCACCTGAACCAACACTGTGCTGAATGTTGGTGAGAAACTAATGGCAGATATGATTGTTATGGCTGATGATAATAATGAAGGCTGTGTGCTGAACAGGTTAGGCTTCAATGGATGATTTGAGCTGATGGTGAGCTACCCTGGAACAAACTTTAAACAGCTGACAAGATTCACCCCTTCACCCACCCCACTCATTGGCAAGCCTCAAACCTCACAGCTTCATCCCTTCCCCAGTGGTGTGGTAGGACTTGTTTAGATTTGTTTAGACTTGTTTTGACTTGCTTCATGGATCAGTTAGTTTGATAAGCACCTCATTAGCAATAGTGGAAACACACTCATCTGAATTAAGAACTGTCGTTGCATTATTGACATGGAATCTGGCACGTTGTCACTTTAAATTGTTTAAAGTGAAGCTGCTGCATTCTAATTGAATTGTTTGAATGGCAGGTGAATGTTTGATTTTTTTTCCTGATTTTCTGTTATTGTTTTGTTTTATTTATTTTGGTCATTGTTCTACCTTGATGCATTCAAGTATTTTCTGTGATTATTTTTTATATACATTACCGGTAACATAATTTCTGTGTGCCTCATCTTCATTAATCTTCACACAGCTCCCAGAGCTGAACTTTTCCATAGCCTAGCCCACCTAATGGTAGCATATTTCCATTGCAAGTGCTACATTATACACAAATTTTAAAGGAAGAAATGGATGCAAAGACCAAGAAATTCCATTATCACTAAGGTGACAGGTGATTCTGATTTCTTTCTTCTCTGGCAAGGTCAGAGAGATGCCATGGAGTGATGCATGAGATAGATTCCGTTTAAATGATGTAAAAGGTCTGGGGGAAAAAGGCAAAGAAATAGAAATACAGCCTAGTCACAGTTCTGATGTGATGAGGCCATGTGCTGCTTACGTAAATACTGTCCTTGCCTTCTAAATGCTTGTCTCACATGTGTTTAAATGGTTTGGAAACAATAAAGACGAAGAAGAATGAATGCACTGTTAATACTTACAGTAATCAAATGCTTGGAACCTGCACAAGCAGAAATGTTGCATGTAGCCCCAAGCTTTCAGCAGCAAAACAACAGTTAGCAAATCAATACGTGGTCGGTAAACCATCAAATTATAAACAGCACCTTCTCAGAACGCATACACACACACACCAGCGTTGACAGCATGCGAATACAAAGCGCTGGAAGAATGAGAAAAATCATGTAGCAAAGTTTGATTTCTGCTAAGTAACTGATGCACCTGTAATAGTTTTCTTTTGTCTTTGACACAATGGTGACACTGAGTATCTACTGAGGAGGAAATAAAAAAATTGTAGCTCATTATTACATGAGCCAATGAATTTCTGGACAGATTCTGGACGGGCATTATCGGGGACGCCTCGGGCCCCTCTCTGGCGTGAAAGATGGTGGTCATTTGGCTAGACGAGAGGCGGTGAGGACCCCCTCCTAGACTGGAGCAGACGGGTGCAGAGAAGCCTAGGGCTGGCTGTATTAATGAACAGGCAGTGCTGAAAGGGACAGGTTCCTGTAATGCTGATGAATGGTCATTACGGAGCAGAGACGAGAGAAGAGAAAAGAGGGAGAGAAGAGTGGAGTGAAGTGGGCACAAGGGGAGCAGCAGTGAAAAAAGGCTTTAATTTGCACCTCAGATTTCTGTAAACTCATTTATCATGTCAGCAGTGTCACTGCATTCAGATGCCCTCACGGGATCCAGATCTTGTCGTTTTTCCCCAAATATTTCCGTTCTTTCCAGGCTTCAAATAGGTTTCTCATCTGTATTGGCTTTGTGTAGTTTCAAACAACAGATTTGATGGCCCGTATTGACTCTGTATATCTTGTCTCACATCGTTTTATGGTGTTGACCCAGTAGCTGAGTGGTAAAAGGCACATTACATGGGCAGCAAATTGCATATCCCAGATTGCAACTATCTTTTCCCAAAGTGTGTTAAAGCTGCATTTGTCCACTGTGCAAAGCGCATTAGGTGCACAATAGAGGCTCTAAAATTGTGTTCCTGCATCCACGTTATGGGACTCATAAGTTTCTCATCACATGACTTATGAGGAAGTTGGCAGGTTGGTGGTGGCATTATCCAAATCCAGGAGCCGCAGTATGGGCTAGGGCCATTCTGTTGCAGTTTGATGTAGTTTTTGTCACTTTTTATGTCGTTTTTCAGTCACTGTTTGCTTTGGTTCATGCTGCTAACTCCTTGGTGAGGTTTAGGCACCAAAATCCCTTGGTTAAGTTGAGTAAAAAATTTTGTGGTTTGGGTTAAGATACGCTCTGGTTGTTTTCTAGATTGCTAGGGTGACAATTTCCGCCACAAGAATAGCCCCTGGAAACATAAGCATCTCACAGTTTACTGCCTTTTGTGTGAAAATAATAGGTTTCACACTGCGGATTGCCATAGCTATTATGCATTTTGGCGTGAAGCTGTGCTGTGTGTCATTCCCCTGCTCTCTCTTCTGCATTTTGTTGTCCAAAAATACATCTTTAAAAAAAAAAAACTAAACAGAGCAAAAAACTATGCAGTCATCTAGCAAGACCTCTGAATCTTTTACATCATTTGACTGGTTGCTGGGGCTATGTATGGAGAGCTGATATCTTCCCCTCTCCATTAAGCCTGATTGAACAGCTAGGGCTTTAAAGGTCAGAAGAAGTGGGAAGCACCAGGAGATATATGCACACAAGAAACATGAACTGACTGGAGGCCCACTCAGTCCACTATAGACCTCATTAACTTCTCCTCGCCTACAGCTGTTTGGATCATTGGTGTTGGGGAATTTGGAGAAATAAATCTCAGAGCCAAGCTGTTGCTTCAAATAGGAGCATAAAGGATGGTGTTATTACAGACAGTGGAAGTGATCTGAGGCAAAAAGAAGTCTCAAAATTGTTTCAGATAATCCTCTCTTTTCTATAGAATATTCACTTCAAGTTAGTTGGGCTTTTATGTGACTGTCACATCGCATGCAGCCTTTATGTTTTATTTTCTCTATCCTTGTGTGCTCTGCTGCGTTATGCAAGACAATAGCACATCCTTCATAAAAATATTTTTCAAATTCAATATTGAAAAATTTTCAGAAGTTTTCTTCTAAAAGGCAAGATTTTTTTTGGGATGCTTGAGGGGGAAAGTAAAATTAGAATAAATAAATAAATATCCTCCCTATTCTCAGTGATTCCAGCTAAATGTTAATGGCACATTTTTGTCGTGATTGGATACGCTGAGTTATTTCCCCGAAGGGCATCTCATGATCATCCAACACACTTTCTGGGTCACACCTGGAAGAAATGGCCTGCGCTGTATTTCACTATGGCCTGCACACAAATGCCTTTCCATCACGCTGCCTCTTGGCTGCCACGGAGTCCTTGCCTGTCTAATTGTAATTCAGTAGTGCATAATCTTGAATTTGTTACACACCGTATTTTGTAATGCATCAACTCGGTGCCCAGCAACACTTGGCATAGATTGCAAATAGCATTACATCCAAAGTAATTACTCAGTTTGTGCTTATACAGTGGGAGTACACATACTACAGCTGTGAGCGTATTTAGAGAACAAGACGATAAAGTGGCATTTTGCTGTTGCTGCACTTAAGGAATTGTTTATTATTCCAAAATAGAAGCGCATTTGTGTATTCTCCATGGATGAATAAACTACACAGCTCCACAGGCTGATGCCATTTTGGTAATCTAGGAAAAAGACATAATTTCAGTTCCTTGGGGAGGTTAGTGATATGTGTACAAATTCTGAGGCTCTGCCAATATTAACATTCTCTATCAAAAAAATGAGAAACCCCCGCATCCTTATCACCGATGATTGCTAATCATCCTCTCTCCCTCTTCTCTCTCCTTCTCTTTCCATAGTGGGAGGAGGTGAGCGGCTATGATGAAAACCTCAACACCATCCGGACCTACCAGGTGTGTAACGTCTTTGAGCCCAGTCAAAACAACTGGCTCCTCACCACCTTCATCGATCGCCGCGGAGCACAGCGCATCTACGTGGAGATCCGCTTCACCGTGCGCGACTGCAGCTCCATCCCAAACGTCCCCGGGTCCTGCAAGGAGACGTTTAATCTCTACTACTATGAAACTGATGCCGTCATTGCCACCAAAGGCACGGCCTTCTGGATGGAGGCCCCTTACCTCAAGGTGGACACCATTGCTGCTGATGAAAGCTTCTCTCAGGTGGACTTTGGTGGACGCCTGATGAAGGTCAACACAGAAGTGCGAAGCTTCGGCCCGCTGTCTAGAAATGGCTTTTACCTGGCCTTTCAGGACTATGGAGCCTGCATGTCTCTGCTGTCAGTCAGGGTATTTTATAAGAAGTGCCCAAGTGTGGTTCAGAACTTTGCAATCTTTCCAGAGACCATGACGGGGGCTGAAAGCACCTCTTTGGTCATTGCCAGAGGCATCTGCATCCCCAACTCAGAGGAAGTAGACGTCCCCATAAAGCTCTACTGCAACGGAGATGGAGAGTGGATGGTTCCTATTGGTAGCTGCACGTGCAAAGCTGGCTTTGAACCTGACAATGGCAATGTCTGCCGAGGTAAGTAATGAACTAGATGCATTTCTCAACAAAAAAAAATCTGTAAGTTGCTAAGTGTGTGTGTGTGTTACCTCTGCTAAAAGCAACCTACTTACAAGTTCTTTGCCTTTCATTAGTCACCTACTTTTAAAACGACACTCATAATAGAACAGATCAATTCATGCTAGACAGTTGGATTTGTTCTATTTTCGGCTTGCAGATAACAAGGCATCAGCGTATCTCGGATCACAGACTTTCCGCATCATTGGAAGGGCTGAATTGATAGTGTTTTATGCATTTTGCTGAGCATGATGTGCCATACCTTCTCCTTGATCACATCTACCTCCAGAGTACTAAAAAGGCACATTAGCATTGCATCGTAATCTGCGGCGCATGCCCGCCTTTTGTACGACATGCTTTACAGATGGCAGGAGGTTTGATTCTGCCTCAGTATGATGTGCTGAAGGCTAAGTTCTAAGGAACAGATAATAATCCAGACCTAAAGGGAAGGTTATTGTGGGTTTTCAGTTCAAGCTGTCACCAGCTCCCTCTTTCCATGCGTCCTCCAATGCACCTTTATGCTCCGCACCTTTTTATTCCGACACACTCACACACATACAAACAGAAAATTTGCTCAAGGTGTCTGACGATAATGTGAGTGGCTTGGGGCTCTCAGTGTGGTGCGGTATTGGTTGGCCTGCCTCTGGAGGTTAGTTGGAGAGTGTGTGGAGCACAGATAAGATTGATTGACGCACATCTGCTCTGATCAATAAACAGATATGAGAGTGCCACATATCTACAAAGCACACTGTGTGGGACTGCGTCTACTGTATCCTTCTCCCATTGCTCTATGTCCTGCTCAGAACACACCCACACACACCTGAACAAACACACGCAGTCTATGGCTAAGATGGAGTGACTTTCAAATGAAAAGGAAAAGGCAAAAGTTGGTTGCCTTTAGTGAGGCTGTTACTAAGTTTTCACTTTACATCATATTTTCACATAGTCAGCATCATAATTCGGCCAAAAAAGAACATGTTTTGAGCTTTTGATAAGATATTAAAAAGTTTTGCTTTCACATTTTTACAGTTTATAATTAAGGCCACCAGCTACCCAATTTTCGTCTTTTTCATATTAATTCATTATCCCTGTTTTTCATGGCTTGTTTAACCAAGCTGTCTCACATACATCTACGTCTTTGTCCTTATTTATTCTTATGTCAGCCATATACACACGTGGACAAAATTGTTGGTACCCCTCAGTTAAAGAAGGAAAAACCCACAATTCTCACTGAAATCACTTGAAACTCACAAAAGTAACAATAAATAAAAATTTATTGAAAATTAAATAATCAAAATCAGCCATCACTTTTGAATTGTTGATTAACATAATTATTTAAAAAAACAAACTAATGAAATAGGGCTGGACAAAAATGATGGTACCCATAACTTAATATTTTGTTGCACAACCTTTTGAGGCAATCACTGCAATTAAACGATTTCTGTATTTGTCAATGAGCGTTCTGCAGCTGTCAACAGGTATTTTGGCCCACTCCTCATGAGCAAACAGCTCCAGTTGTCTCAGGTTTGATGGGTGTCTTCTCCAAATGGCATGTTTCAGCTCCTTCCACATATGTTCAATGGGATTCAGATCTGGGCTCATAGAAGGCCACTTTAGAATAGTCCAACGCTTTTCTCTCAGTCATTCTTGGGTGTTTTTGGCTGTGTGTTTTGGATCGTTGTCCTGTTGGAAGACCCATGACCTGCGACTGAGACCAAGCTTTCTGACACTAGGCAGCACATTTCTCTCCAGAATGCCTTGATAGTCTTCAGATTTCATCGTACCTTGCACACTTTCAAGACACCCTGTGCCAGATGCAGCAAAGCAGCCCCAAAACATTACTGAGCCTCCTCCATGTTTCACCGTAGGGACAGTGTTCTTTTCTTCGTATGCTTGGTTTTTGAGTCTATGAACATAGAGTTGATGTGCCTTACCAAAAAGCTCCAGTTTGGTCTCATCTGTCCAAAGGACATTCTCCCAGAAGCTTTGTGGCTTGTCAACATGCATTTTTGCAAATTCCAGTCTGGCTTTTTTATGAGTTTTTTTCAGCAGTGGTGTCCTCCTTGGTCGTCTCCCATGAAGTCCACTTTGGCTCAAACAACGACGAATGGTGCGATCTGACACTGATGTACCTTGGCCTTGGAGTTCACCTTTAATTTCTTTGGAGGTTGCTCTGGGCTGTTTGGATACAATTCCAACGATCCGTCTCTTCAATTTGTCATCAATTTTCCTCTTGCGGCCACGTCCAGGGAGGTTGGCTACTGTCCCGTGGGTCTTGAACTTCTGAATAATATGAGCCACTGTTGTCACAGGAACTTCAAGCTGTTTAGAGATGGTCTTATAGCCTTTACCTTTAAGATGTTTGTCTATAATTTTTTTCCGGATGTCCTGGGACAATTCTCTCCTTCGCTTTCTGTTGTCCATGTTCAGTGTGGTACACACCTTTTCACCAAACAGCAGGGTGACTACTTGTCTCCCTTTAAATAGGCAGACTGACTGATTATGAGTTTGGAAACACCTGTGATGTCAATTAAATGACACACCTGAGTTAATCATGTCACTCTGGTCAAATAGTTTTCAATCTTTTATAGAGGTACCATCATTTTTGTCCAGGCCTATTTCATTAGTTTGTTTTTTTTAAATAATTATGTTAATCAACAATTCAAAAGTAATGGCTGTTTTTGATTATTTAATTTTCAATAAATTTTTATTTATTGTTACTTTTGTGAGTTTCAAGTGATTTCAGTGAGAATTGTGGGTTTTTCCTTCTTTAACTGAGGGGTACCAACAATTTTGTCCACGTGTGTATATGCTATATAGATTAGACGGAATCTTTGTTTGTTTGGGCACAGTATACTAGGATAAGTACAATGTGTTTCCGTTCAAAATGTGACAAGAACCTGAAAGGTTTTAAAGCTTTACGACAAGGTTCTGTCAAATGAGATGCTTAAAAATCAAACAGAGAATTCAAATCTAAGAATTATGACACTGAATGTCCTGTTTCCATGTAGCTATTCATTAAGGTACAGTATGTTAAATGTTCTTTAAAGGTTAGAAATGCAAGGTAAAGTTCAGTACAGGAATTCCATCTCAAATGAGTCAAGTAACCTTGCCTGTCCTCTAATGTAAACCAAACTGCAGGCTTCAACAGATTTATTTAATATTTCTTTTGCCAACTTGCTTGATGCTGATCGATGTTTTTTTTTTCTTACTGTTGATATTTTCTCAACAGAATTTCCTTTTGTTCTCTCCGTTATTTATGTCAACCTTGTACACACTCACAGCTCAGTAATTACAGACTATGGTATTTGTGAGTATTTCAGGGAAGATTATTGTGGTTAGCAATGCTGTAAAAACCACGAACACACATGGGCATGTGCACATACAGCCAGTCTTCCAGTAGACACTTTACTAGTAAGACTCTTTGAATAGAGGAGGTGAGGAACAGCATATTTACACTAATCACATTGACTACTTGCTGAAGGACATGTACCAAGTGGACTTCCTGCTGAGTTAAGTTTGACATGTCCAACCTTCTGATTAAAATGAACCTCTTAGAGGTATGAAAAACAACCCATGGAGAGTAACTTTGCTAGTGCGTAGCTTTGCTGTATACACCTGTAAAATGCCATGCTGGTTGACCTTAATCCTCAGGACAACACAAAAACTTTTCACTCACTCATAACTTGCCCTCTCTCTGGAGACTTGTATAAAATGTGTTCCTCCCTCGTCTCCACTGAGCGTTCTCTCCTATACCAGCCATCTCAACCTTTTATTTTCCATGCATTCTCTTTTCATGGACTTGTAATCCATTATTTAAACAAGGAAATTTAACCTTAAAGTGCTTGTGGAAGCTGAGTACTATGGGCAACCAATCAATTGGGGGTTGGAGCAGTAGCATGGCCTCAGCATCGGGTCTGAAGTAATTGCCCATTACAGATGAAGTAGCAGGACCAGGAACAAAAAGAATATGAGAGCATGTAGTTCCATGCTGACATAATTCCCTTCGTTGCGGGCAGCATGAAGGAAAAGTATTGCATCGTAGAGGGAAGGCAGTCTGTTACTTAGTGACACATAGGGACACTCAAAATGAGAGAAAATGACTTGTTTTGAACCAGAGTAAACGATTCAGCAATTTCTTACATAGTGTATGTATGTATATATAAATAAATATTGCATACAATAGTAGCAGCAGCATTGCTCGGAATAAATTCCTCCACAGCTAGAAAAACAAAACGAACCCCAACCAATCAGCGTGGGAGAACAAAATCACTTAACTAACTTCACGTGAAGCGTATACATGATGCTGAGTAAATGAAAATCCTCCATTATGTGCACTTATGATTAGTTGTAGAGAGGACATAAACATTAGCTACATAAACATTTACTTGGGCAGCTAATGACAAAATAATGTGCTTCAGCATATTGTGAGAACAAAGCAGTAGCACATTCGTTCTACCTGCTCCTATATATGTCAGTTTTTACCTCACGTGGCAAAACATGCAGTAGCTGCAGATCTGCTGTGCACATCTGGTAAGGCCACAGTTTTGAATATGTCGCTGTGAAATGACAAATGTTGCTTTTAATTGGCAAATTAATCATTTGTCTTTAATTTAAAAGTCCTTTGTATGACAGCAAAAATAGCTCTCATTGCTTGTGTGCCGGTCTTAGTGCATTTTTGTTTGTGTGTATTAGCCTCCCAGTACCTGATTGCACTTTCTCTAATCTATATGTTTTAATTAGTGACAGGTAGCGCGGTGTGTTTGTGTGCGACCTGCTGTCATTTGGGCAGAGAGACCATGTAGAGTTGTTGTGCTCTGTAACGATGATGCCAGCACGCCATCCTCATTACCAGCTCCCCAGCTCCCACACAAACCATTTGGGTATCCCCCTCTCCTTCTCTAACTCTCTCTCTCTCTTTCTCCCTCTCCTCTCCCTCTTTCTCTCTTCCTCACTCTCTCCCCCCTCGGCTATGTAAGCAATCTGCTAAATATTTTATCACCTCCCTGTTAAATCGAGCAGAGACACTCCAAATAGCACCCCACTACCTCCACCAACACAAAGCTTGTCTTGTGTGCGTGTCCTGCTCGACTCAAGTATCTACGAGAGACCTGATTTCGACGGTTTTACGGAACCGTCTCATAATTGTTGTCGCTGTCTCCAGCTGAGTGATTGATATAAACGCCTTGATTTCGTTTATGCTTTACATCACCTGTTTTTTTTTAACCTGATATAATCATTGATCATTTTAATGTTCCTTGTATTCTCATATATGAAGTAATTAAAACTCCCTTGGTAAGCTAATTATTCTGATGCTGAAGCTTTTAAAAGTGAAGGATGTGGCATAAATTGCTTCACACAAAACAGGCCTAAATGACACACTATGAAAAGCAATTCCAAACTTATTCTTCACACTTTTTTTTCTTCCTGTGGGGAAGTAAATTTTCTTTGCGCTGATAAATACCTGCCTGGAGTCTATAAACCTGGGAGTCTTTTATGAGGCGATCTACTTTATTTTGTCTTATGTAATTGGTTGACCATGCCTGAAGCTTAATGCTTCTTTTTTACCTCAGTGGGCCATTCCTATGCAAACCACATAACTAGTCAGAGTCTTCTTACCTGTGCAGACTTGGAGACTGGAATGTGAACAGAGGATGCTGACGGAATTGGAATGAAAGGAGCATTGTTTCAGCTACAGATTGTTTAGAAGTGAACGTAGATTGGAAATAAACATAGTGGGACAATCAGAAATTTGATTACTTTTTAATAGTTTTTTTCTCCTGTCAGTCCACAGTTCACCCATCCATCAATCTATAATGTTATACAATCTGAGCGATTATGTCCTTACTTAGTCGGGTATTTACGTAATTCCTCAGCCGCTCACTCCTATAAGCCAACATGGCAGTATGAAACCTCTTGTATTTTCTCTCCCCGTTATCCTCCAGCGGGCTTTTGACATGCCGGCACATTAATATTACAAATATTCAAATAACTTTATTTAACATTCTGCAGGCTGACAGTGGCAGCAGGAGATTCACAGCCCATTGAGCAAGTGCGCTTCCCTGGGCTAAGTGCCGATTCATCATGGCTGCCTTATTCCTGTCTAATGGCTGCCATCGCGGGGCTCAGGCACACACACTCTCACAAAAACATATTACGTCTTCCATGTGTGCATTCTTCAAGTGTTAAATGTAGTGATCCCGCCACATTTATCACATCAATTGACCCTAGCCTTAAACCTTATAAATCCTAATGTGTAGAGTTCATTGCCATGGACATGAACTAGCTGGGTTATATCTCCGTATCAGTGAGAATAGGGAATCTATCATAAGGTAAGAATTCTTTCAAATCCAACTAGTAGAAATTCATGCAAGCACTTAATATCTGCAGCCAATTTCAGTTTATTCAAAGCTTTAAAGTTTATCTTTGGAGGCCACGTACTCTAAACTTTGGTTTTAGTTTTCGGCTCCAGCTTTTATTGCCTCTTTATATGTCTTATCTGAGCGTAAAGGATCTGACAGATAGGACCCACAAAGGCCCGGTAACCTATTAGAGCCAATTCCGGCCCATTTGGCCTTGTCTACTTCTGTTCCACAGAGTTTACTTCATTTGCAGAGAACCATCCATGTGTGCTCACCAATACACAAGAAAACACACACACCCTGACGTCTGCTAAGTCACCTTGAAGCCCAATTAAGTAGGCATCTGACTCTTCCTGTTCCTATTAGTCTTATGGCAGAGAGGACCAGAGTGATGAGGACAAAATGGAGTAGTGGGAGGAAGAGACAGAGAAAAGCTATAAGAAAGAGGAGAGGGTGAAAGACTTCTTGTTTCCATGGCTCTCAATAGGCTGAATAGTGGGATGGCAGAGAGCAGTGGTGAAAGAGCGTGACCCAAACAAAGACTCTTTGAATTTAAGGCCCAAACAGAGTGTTTATAATGACCCCAAACACAGATGCGCTGCTCTCACTGCAATGACTGAGTCAGTCTCTAATGATGCGAGGGGAATCCAGAGATTTTGTTCACACGTAATGGAAATACCCACCACAAACAGAGCTGTTCTTATCTCCCATGGTGGGATATATACTCCTACTCCTATTATTTTTCACTCCCTCTATATTTCCTCTCAGCTGCATTTTTTTCTTTGTCTAGTTCTCCAACCTTCAGTTCCTTTCAGGCCGTGTGCTTGGTCAGTGGGCTTTTTCGGAGGCTTTTATTGGCATCTCTCACATGGTGTTTCCTTTACTTGCTACACAGGAACTTTTTCCAAGAAGGTTCCTACTTTGATCTAACTTCTCTTCCAACGTGCCTCGCTAAATCCCTTTCAGTTCTCTTCCTCCACTTCAGACTCAGTCCTCATATTAACCCTCTCCCCTCCCCTCCCCTCCCCTCCCCTCCCCTCCCCTCCCCTCCCCTCCCCTCCCCTCCCCTCCCCTCTCCTCTCCTCCCCTCCCCTCCCCTCCCCTCCCCTCTCCTCTCCTCTCCTCTCCTCTCCTCTCCTCTCCTCTCCTCTCCTCTCCTCTCCTCTCCTCTCCTCTCCTCTCCTCTCCTCTCCTCTCCTCTCCTCTCCTCTCCTCTCCTCTCCTCTCCTCTCCTCTCCTCTCCTCTCCTCTCCATCCTCATTCAGTGATGGGGACACTGTGGTGTTGAGGCCAGTCAGAGGGACACTGGGAGACAAAAGACCCCTAACATTCACCAGATGGCTGGGATTCTGCTTAATTTGCCTATGTCACCCTCACTGGCAAGACACAAAAGCTCTGCGGTACAAGGGGCTCCACTTCAGCCCTCCACCCCTGCCGTGACCCCCATCAATCACATAACTCAACTTTTAAATTGCGATTTGACATCTCAAAAAAACAAAACGAATACATCTTCAACTACAAAAGCACTCAGAGAGCACAATACTTTGCCAAGACTGTTTATTCTCCCATATGACATTGTCAGAAATGCTGCATTTTTAAATAAATGCAGCTTTTGTTTTTTATTAGTTACTGATGATCAGAAATCACAACAACATAGAATACAGCCACTTCACCCTGTGATGTACAACATGGGTCAAAAATGACCCATATTGAATGGATAATGGGTGTCCCTTGACTCCTGTTGTGCATCAAAGGATTAATATAGATGTACCCACTAACAAAATGACCTTGTGCAAAGCATAGGCATGTATTATGCATATGTATGTTATGTACGGATACCGAACCACATGACCTAAATATGTAGTGGGCAGCGGGAATTGATGGGACTCGGAAACACCCCCACAATTTAATCAGTTGTTCCTTGTATCTGCCCTGATGGATAAGTCCCGATAAGTCCGCCTCTGTTCATTTGTAGTAGGACCACAATCATGTGATTGTCACCAGGCAGCTGATGTAATGTTCACTTGTAGTCATAGTTACAGTGATGCTGTGCCGCGATCTCACAATACTACGGAAATCCTTCACAAATCCATGGATCCAGACTATAAGCCTCATCACTGCCAAAATCTAATCACTTGGTGATTGTCATTTCCGACCTTCCCTGAAAATTTCATCCAAATTCGTCAATCTTTTTATGAGTAATGTTGCAAACGGAGAGACAGACAAACCAACGGCCATCGTCATACAACTCCATCGCTTTCCTTGGCGGAGTAATAATACGGTGGAAAAGTATCTGTTTCTGTCTCTATGCGGTCTTCACAAGACATCCAAAGTTAAATGTCAGGAGAATTGTCAGTTCGGACAGCACGTAGAAAACTGTCTTCACTCTTCTTTAACTTTTCTCCCTTCTCAACTCCTCCTTTCTTCTTCCCCCTCTGGAGTGTGCTCCAGCAGGCAGTAATGAGATGACATGGTGAGGCTCTCCGCAGAGCGGTTTAGGTATTACAAACATTCCCCATCTCCGTCTCCCCTCATTTGTTGATTCTCCTTCTCCTCTCATCAGTGTCCATCAATATTCACTGTCCCGCTAATAAAACAGCCAGGTCTGTTTGGTTTGATGGCAGAGGGACACATTTCAATTCGAGAAAATTGTCTCATCTCTTCCTGGAGGTTATCAGCTGCACAATGATGGATGTGGATTAGTCAAGGTTATGCTGTGGAACTTGTGGACTGACGATCTAATTAGAATTGAATTGCAATAATGGTCGGGCCAATATACCTCTGTTCATTCTACCTGCAGTGACAACTACACAACAAAGCCAGAAGGAATGTGGCAGGATAAGTATCAGGCTGGAACAAGGTCCATATTTTCTGTTTCTAAAGTTTATTAGAGAGTCAGTTTAGCCAATTTATGTATATTTTCTCACTTGTCTGGTGGCTTGTAGTCCAAATTGCACATATTTTTTTGGTTTTATTTGTCTAGTTTTGACATATTTTGCCTCTTCCAGTCCCTTTCTAGAGACTACTACTTGAGAAGAAAGTAGTGAAAATTGGAAACATTTGACAAGGAGTGTGACTTGTTTTGTAAGAGTAAAACAGAGATATTTTGGGAAAAGTTCATTTTAAATGTCCAACAAACTTTTATTTGATTTTGTTGGGGTGGCAGCACACAAAAACGATGAAAAAAGTAACAGACTGTGCATTTATTGTCTCATAGGCCTTTTCCAGCCTCTTTTCAGTCTTTAAGTTGCAGGCCCATGTTTTAATATTACTTGGGGAAACGCACATTATATTCCCTAGTTTTTGCAGTGAGTGTATCCTTGACTCATCCATGCATGTCTTCCATGCTTTTTGTTCATTCTGTTAGCCTGCATCAGTGCTTGAACTCAGTGCAAAGCTTCAAATCTCTGGACTTTGGGTAAAAGCTCGCAGGATGTTTGTTCTGGTTTGTGGGAATCCTGCATGCAAAATGCACAAATCTACAGACATCAACATGTGCACACGTGTACACACCCTCAGACACACAATTTCCATCACCATCGCTGAACTTTGCGTGTCCAATTTCATAACTCAGTCATGTTTGCCTTAATTCCCACACACTTAAAGCAAACAGCATTACAGTACCACTTGTAAATGCTCCCGAAGTATCTGTGATTAAAAACACGTGAAAATTACATCTGTGTAATTTATGTTATGACACCATGCATTATCCTAAACCAATCCAGCTCCCTGTAACTGGGCAGGTCATATCAAACACGACCTCAAAGTATTCACAATCTGCAATTATCCGGCAATTAGACAACTCCCATAATCTGCGTTGCACTATGTCATTGTGTGCGTGTAATTGCATGTTTTCGTTGACAGTTAACACAGCCTGTACTTTTCGGGGTCAAGGCATGTGGCTGTGCAGAAACCAAAGGAAATGTCTCTTTTCAGACCAACAGAAAGGGCCCATGAAGCTCAATCTGGCAGACACGTCTCTGTGACAAATTATTGATCTTGGCTTCGCTGTCTCACCTCGTGCCAAAGAACTCCTGCTACTGGGGAAGGCATAGTGTGAATTTTGAATTTTTAAAGCAAAATGTTGTTTATGTGGGCGTGTGTGCATGTGGCTGTGAACGAAAAGAGAGAAAGAGTGCTGGTTGGTAATCCTCTTTGAGCACTTTCTGCTTTGTCCACCGTTTGTTTACCAAGTTCCCACACTGGCTGGGGGCTGCAGCTTGTTTCCCAGAATGAAAATTAGCATAGGCACACTTGGAGTTAAAGCTATGTGATGCTTCTTACGCATGTGTATTTTTATGTGTGTGCATGTGCAGTTAAGGTGAGGTAAACCAACATTAAT
Organism: Acanthochromis polyacanthus; assembly: GCF_021347895.1. Classification (NCBI taxonomy): domain Eukaryota; kingdom Metazoa; phylum Chordata; class Actinopteri; family Pomacentridae; genus Acanthochromis; species Acanthochromis polyacanthus. The sequence goes on from NC_067121.1 coordinate 26,039,171, forward strand.
TTAATCTTCATAGTAGTATGCATGGCTTCACAGACTCTAGTAAATCCAGATAAGCCCTCAAACAGCCATTTTTTGACTGTATTTTGCAATGAAAACCTATCATACAACCATCATGCTTTAATTCTGTGGTGAGTGGCAACTGAGTCTGTCAACAGGTTGAGTGCCTCCTACACATTGCAGTGAATGGTGCAGTGTCCGTTGTTAGGTGGTTGGATTGATTGGACTCATGGTGCACCATAGCTCACTACGCTTCAAACGGAATATGATGGTTCTAAATCAAAATGGAAGACGTATCAGCACATTAAATGTCAAATTGCGATACTGTTATTTTGTGTGTATCTTTCACTTTCCTGACATTTAAATCCTCACTAATTAAATCAGCAGAATTAAAAACAACTCAGTTCACATGTAACCTTTGCACACATTTGCAGTAGCACGGACAACGTGCAACCCATTTCTAAAAAGACATGAAATGTGAAGGGTAGAATTTTAGAGTTGCCTTTGTTTTTGGTAGAACTCTGGTCCTGATCTGCTTTGTAGATTACTTCAGTGGCATTTTGCACAGGTATAGACTAGTGTCACCGATAATGGAAATTAGGCTGCCTTGAGACTCAAACCAATGGAAGTGGAATTGCAATTAACAGATATGGATTATTTCACCATCCAGAAGCTTGTTTACTGGAGCAGTATCTCCTGCATTCACTAACGACTCTCACTTTGTTTAAAAACAACTGATACCGTGCAAAGTTCAGATGTGCAATCTATCATTGGTTCCCATCTTTACAGTGCTGCTACGCTTGGTTTAAATGGCCACTTTTATTAACAGGATCCCATGTCTTAGTTGCAGATTGATTTTGCTTGCATTTTTTGCATTTAACATGTAACTGTTCTAAACCAACTCTACAGTAACTTTGACAATGCCCTTCAAAAGGAAGTTTGTAGTCATAGTACTACTGGCAAGATTATCAAGAGATACGTTTATAACTAACCCACTAACACTGTTTTATGATGTCTATGCACAGTGCTTACAAATGTGAAAAAGTCCCTGAAAGAGCAGAGATGCTATCTTAGTGCCGGGCCAGCTTCACTGTAGTGCTAGCCCAGCCTGCACAGTGGTAAGCCTCTCAAAGAGAATGATATCTGATTAGTCCAGCTATAGCTGACAAACAAATGGATTTGCTGTGTCTAGAATGTTCTCTAGGGGAGCTGGATGGGCCGAGATACAAAGACACTGCTTTTGTGTTGGAGCCAGTGCGAAGCATAATAAGACCCTTTGGGGAATGAACCAAACACAGAGTGATAGGGACACAAAAGCACACATGCTTGTACACTCAGTCAATTTCACAATATCGCTGCCCCTCTCTCTCTCTCTCTCTCTCTCTCTCTCTCCCTCTCCCTCTCTCTCTCTATCACCCTCCGTATCTTTCTCTCTTCCTCCCTTATAAACTGACCTTTATATTACTGACTACTCTGGTTGGCCTGTCATTATGTGTTTTGGCTTTTGTGCGGCCGTTGAGTTTCTTGACCGTCACCAAGTTTATTGCGTCAGCCAAGTGTCATGTACCACAAGCAGGACACACAGCAGCTTTTTTTACGAGTATATTATCGTGTTTTTACGTGCATGTGTGTACAAGCCTGTGTGTGTATGTGCTTCACACCCTTCGTGCACTCATCACGGCATGAATGGGCCAGTAAATCCTATTCTCTCCCATCCCTGTTTTCCCTCTCTATCTCATCTTTTATGCCTCTTTAAATCCCTATCTACTACTGTCCTGCTTCTCTCATGTTCTGCTAGGAGAGCAGTCATGGAGGGAGTGTGACAATAGAGGTATTAACCAAATGCAGACTGAGCTTGCCTGACTTTCGCAGTCAATGTGAGGCTTTTACACCTCTAATGCCATGTGAATAGGGCTGCTGCTCCCCAAGAAACGCCCGCATGAGCACTCAGACCGAGGGGCCTTTTCTCTGGCTCTCGTGACCTGGGTCCACATTGCCTGTGCTGGCCCCCGTCTCAGAGCACACAGTTCTTCATTTTCATAAGCCCCTAATCTGGATTGGAAGCCTCTCCATTGTGGAAATGGTTGGAGAGGCAGACCTCAGCCAGACAAAAGGCCTCGTCTTTGGCTGGAGGCGGAGGCCCTCCTTTGCCCAGTTCCTCCCTTCCCATTCTTCCACATCTGAACCTCTCACAGAACTGACTAATTGTTGCATGGAGAGGAAGAATGACAGGGTGTTGAGAGGATGTCCTGCCTAATAGTGCCCCTAGTGGAATACAAATATGAAAAAAAAGGAAGATGAGTGCAGACTCAAAGAGCTACAAAAAGATTTATCCACTTCTCGCAGTTTATTTATCATTTGATCCAGGGTCAGGAGAGATCCTGTGATGCTGGCTGATAGTAAAGTTTGGTTTGATTCCTCCAGGTTACAGTGCGTAAGACTTTGGAGCTGGAATGTGTAACAAACTGAGAGTGAAGCTTTGAAGTATAATACTGTTGCCCTGGGCTTCTTAGCTCCAGGGTCGAATGAGATTACACCCTTGATCTGTGTTAGTGCCCTCTGATCAGAGGGATTGCAACACAGAGATGTGTGTCATCTCTGTGCGTGTGTGCACACATTTGACGGCATACGTGCGTGTTGCATGTCTCGATTTGTTTTAAAGAGTATGCATATATATTTGCATATCTATGGAATGTGCATCCAATTAAAAAATCTGTTTTCTGTTCAGATTTGCCTTTGTGTGTGCATGTTTTATGTTGGTGTGTGCACAGATTCAACCCGTCTCTAGCCTCCTCATAGAAATTGGTTGTTAACTAATTAGTAATGTTGTTGGCTTGATCTTGGTGCTTTGTTGGTGTCTCTCTCAGGCTCCAAAGCCTATTCTTTCCCCCGCTCTCTTTCTCTCTAACTCTGTCTCTCTCCGTGCTCACTGCCCCGGAACACCTTAATCCAGTGTGAAAGCAATTGGCTCTCTCAGATCTAATCAATAGAGGGCCAGGGCAGTGAGCCAGGGGGAACATCTCTGGCCCCTGCTCAGCTACAATCAATTTAGACCCATCGATTCAGTGATTGAAATACAAAGAGCAGACGCGCTGGACCGTACAGGTGCTTTAGTGTTTGGGTGTGCCAACATGTTATATATCTCCTCGTGCGAGCATTTCTCACTATTTATGTGTGTTTGTTTGCTTGCGTGTGTGTGTGTGCTGTATGTGCGAGGATGTGTGTGTGTGTGTGTTTGAGTGCATTTTTGTGTGTGTGTATGGATAGTATGATTTATTTTCGAGCCATCTGTAGTAAAGTGGGAATGGCATTTAATCTAGCACCTCTGAGACGGAGCCAAGAAAAAAAAATCACTCCTAATCCAATATGTCCTGCGAAGAGAAGGTGTGTTTTAAAGGTGTGTGTGTGATAAGCTGGCCTGTTCATTTGTATAGCCAGGGGTGTCCTACTACTTTGTACACGCGATGCTCCCCTCTGAATATATGCATGCAGAGTGAGAAGACTCTTTGCATATTTGCGTGCAAAATGTATGTATATGTTGTGACAAACTGGGATGCGTGCATAACTGTTAATATGTGACAACACACATGGCATCTTCAGAGATGTGTCAGACTTTTCTACACAGTGCTTTGGATGTGTAAGTGTGTAGTCATGCATATATGTCAGTGTATGTAATATTTGCTTGACCGTGTTTATGCCGTTATGCAACTGCCACGCATATACATCTGTGAGCGTATTCATTTATGCAATTTGTGGTGATTCATTTACAGGGTTGTGGTGCACACTGCATGGCACGGTGTTTATTGGTGAGTTTGAGTGAAGCTCCAGTTGTGCCAAACGTGAACAAGCAAGATGCTTTTAGTCCAATTTAACCCAGATCATCACTGCATCAGTAAATGGTGCATTTAACACCAGTCTTAAAAATGCAGAATTTATAGCTAGTGTGCTACAGTGTTGTATTGTGTGCAGTTGTGCAATTATGGAATGTTCCATAATTGAAGCACAGCCTTGTTTTGTTAACTTTCTTCTTCTCCTTTTCGCGTGTGAAAATAGTAAAGTTGTTCTAGAAGAAATCGCACGAGAAAAGATGAAGCTATGAACTTGAAGAGTTTATACATACTCTAAACCTGCAGATCCACACTGTCCTCTCCTTAAAGCACACACAAACACACACGTGTGCTCTTGTACCTTGTCAGACCCCACCATTATGCTAATGGCTTTCTGCCATTTAGACAATTAATCCAGTTTCCCCGTTGGTCATGTTGTGTGCTCCCCTTAATTCTCTGCAGGACACAGTGTTGGTGTCTTTCTCAATGTGCACGACATCACAAAGCCAACATGGGATTTGACGCTTAGAAGTTGAAGTAAGCCACACACACACGCTCACAATTAAACTTAAAAATCAGGTGAACTTTTCTCTTCCTGGTTAAATCTGTGCTTTTACTGACATTTATTCATGACACAGATCGACCTCAGCAAAGCTCATTCTCTGATGAAAGTTCTGGAAATTGAGATCTTTGTGAAATGCCGGACACATAAAAACTTAAAGCAAAATGATGGATTTGCTTTTGATTAACATCCAAAATGCATAAATTGATATTTACAACCCAAACACTTTATCTGCAACCACCCCACTGTTCTATAAACAAACACAAAAAAAGTATCCATATTTGTGAATTCCTGGAAGGAACAAATGAGAATGCAAACATTGTAACTGATCCTAACTGGAGGGAAACACAGTACAGAAATAAAGACAATGTGGATACACTACCATAAAAGAGAAAAAATGTCAAATTTGGGGAATGTTTTGAAATGTATTTACATTTCTCTGATAAACATGGTAAAGATATATTAAAGATACTGATATGATCGTACATTCCAAAAATGTATAGAACTGTGATTTCCACATGGTGTGTTGGACAGGTTTTCGCTTTTTACTGCCAACTTCCAGCTGATCTCATGGCTATTTTCTATAATGTCCAAATCTTAGTCATCCCTCAACACTAGTCTGTGACTGTCTTTCATTCACTCTTCATCTTAATGAATAACTTTCTGTCTGCTTCAATCCAACAATGCATTACGATGTTCATGCAGTGCAGAGGGGTTCCCTTTCAGCCACTCTATATGGGCTATGTAAGCACATGTGTTACCTGTCCAGTTACTGTTGTGTAAATGATACCTGCGTTGAAATCATGTTGTCTGAAAGTCATTGCCTGAAGTAAACTATTAACTAACTAACGAACTAACTAACTATATGGACGTCACACATCCGAGCACGCGTAAACACACATTTCACACCCGACAAACACATACGTGGCAGTATCATAGTTCTAGGCATATTGACCAAGTGCTGTCTGATAAAGGTCAGCACTGTCCACATTTGGACAGGTGGGACGGACCCTGCAGTTCACAATCACACACACCATTTCTGTGTGTCTGTTTGTCTGGGAGGGGATATAGCGTACTGATAAGGTTGTGAAGAGGTCAGGCAGGTGTAAATATGACATGAATATAGATGCGTCTGGCCGCCTTTGGAGGGTTTCACCACTGCAGGTGCGTTGCGTGTCAAGAAATGGGGCCAAGCTCTGCTCATTCACGCTATGTATTTGATGAACACATTTGCTTTTATGCAGTATAAGCAAGCTGTGTTTCCATGCACGTCACTCATCCATTGAGATTTTCTGGTCATGCCCGGGCCTGATGTCAGGAGGATTGTTGTTTTTGTATGTATGAAAGCACACCCTTTCTGAACCATGAATGGGACTGTCTGTGTAGGGCAGGACAGACAACGTAGTTGCTTTAAATACCGTTTTGTTTTTTTTAATATACACCTTTGTTTATTCCCTATTGTCAGCTTTAGAAATAATAGCTTGGCCATCACTTATCATGCAATGAGAAATGGCTGCTTCTCACAGCACACATATTGTGGGCCTCTGCCACCAACAATTTGAGTGACAAGATGTACTCCTGAGTGCTTTCTCACTTTGTTTTTGCTCTCGCTTCCCTCATTTCTCTGTGTCTCCCTTCCTCACACTCTGTTTCCCTCATTCCGGTCACTTTTACTCTCCCACGCTTCACACATAATTTGTGCTTTTTTTTTCTTTTGATGCAGAACATTTTATCATTACTTCCCATTAGGCATAAAAGCAGCAGGGGCGATGAGCGGTGGATGTGCCCGTACAGCTGGAGGACCATCTTGCTAGTGAACACGTAATTGTCATGATATAGCTGGTGTTTTTTTTTGGTGGTAGTTGATGTCACCGCCATCACAGGGTGCAGTTTCTACCGATAACCTCGCGTGTCTCACACCGCCTCTCCACTCTTGTGCTCACCTGTCCATCTCTCGTGTTATTTGTGATGCAGTCGGCAATCCAAGGATAAGCTTGAAACTCACTATTGGATTTCGAAACGCTTTCCTTTTCTTTCTTGTCATCCACATCCAAGCCCACTCTGCTGCTAACCTTTGGCCTCCCGCGGTGCTTGACAGCCTATTTCCCACGTGTGAAAATGTCAGTGTCAGCATGGGAGGGCGCAGATGCTTATTACTGGTTTATACGTTGGACACATGTCATCCACACTTCTGTGCGGCGATGGTGTTGGAGATGGAAGAGGCCTCTCATTCTCTGCGAGACTGTCGAAGGGATGAGCATGGCTGTGTTCAGCTGAGCGATTGTGCCATGGGGGCTTGTCTTTGCCAGAGAATTTTGGTGTAAACATTGTGTTATGTACGCTCAATTAGGAATCAAATTAGGGAATAGTAAACAGAGAAGGGACCTTTGTTTTTCAGTTGTTTTATCATTCTACTCCACTGCTACGTTCATAATTACTCACAGGCCTCTACACTCATTAGTGGGCCCTCAACCCTGAGCCAAGGGGCCGGGTATTTTCGGATACATGGGTGTTTGAAGCTATTGTTAAGCCAAACTAGAACAATTCTGAAAGCATTTTGACATTAAACAGGCTGGTAAGGAGCTGTTTTTGTGATCAGGGCTTTTTAACTTGGTTCAGATGGAAGTAGGACATAGCATCATATGAAGTGAGATTTTCGTTTTAAATCTCTCTCTTAGAGCTAAACGTAAATCTAAATCAAAACTGACAATTTAAATATTGCATACATTAATTACAGTTGTTAAATATTTTTTGAAGTGCTTCAAAGTGTGTCTAGCATGTCAAGTTGAAATGTTGTGGCAGCATACAGATGTGGGTAAAACTCTTTACAATTTTATTTCAATTTGTATTGATATTGACCAGCAGGTACCAGCCATGCAGCAATTAGTTTTTCTTCTCCTGGACTTCAAATGAAAAAAAAAAGATCAAAATTAATTGTAAGGATGTGTTAGACACATACCTGCAAGATCAAGAAAGGGAATAGTTTTGTCTTAATTAGTTCCTAGGAATGAATCAAGCAGTCAGTACAAAAGAAAAATAAAAAAAAAATCAGTCCACTGGGCCAATCTTCATTTCATATTCAATCAATATCACAAGTACATCGCTTTACTACTAAGTAGCTTAGCAGAAAACCCTGAGCTCTGCAGACATGCAAATAAGGTAAAATTAAATTAACCACTGTTAAGATTTTTCTCTCCGTTTAATAACAAGATATATCATTTGTCTTTTAGCTGTTGCTCTTAGCTGCTTAATTATACTATGATATTATATTATTAGGAGATTTATTTTATCTGATAACACGAGCAAAAAATCTGAAATGTAAAAACAACACCAAAGCCTGATCACTCTTTGATTATTTTTTTTTACTGTTTGATGTTTCTGATAAATCCCTAAACAAATGGCTTAACTGTGAGCATTTTATTGTCACATCACTAAAAGGTACATCTGTAGTTGCGAACTCGCAGCTTGAAATCACCTCCGGAGTCTTCCGTCCGCTTTCACTTTAACTTTCAATTACACACTTTGTGAACAAATAACAAAACCTGAGCCAGTTTTCATGCAAAGCGTCCACAGACAAAGGGTCTCTGTCTTGCCAAATGACTAGACTGACTGATAACAGTCCAACTGTTGCTGAACTGATTTGATCACATCTTTGCAAATCTGTCTCTCTGTTTCTTTTTTCACTTTTTTTGCAAGTTTCCAATTGTATACGGGAGACAAAAGTGCATTTCTTAACGAGCAAGCTTTTCTCTCCGACCCTAATTAATTCTCAGTATCCTGATGTATTGTTTTTCATCTGCAGTTTTCCATTAGGTGAAGTTCCTTATGTCAGAACTATGGTTGTTGGAAAAAAGAGAAAGGTTTCAAGGCTGTAAATGTAATGGACATTGTTGAGCGAAGCAACAGCAAAGGAGCAAAAAGAGCAAGAGTGGGCATCTTTGGCTAACTGCTATAGATTAATTGATCTAGCCATGAAGTTAATGAGCTAGATCCGTTTTAAAAGAGACAAGTGCTGAGACAGAGAAAGCTAATGGCCTCCTCACAACTTGTGGTGGTGAGAAAGAGAGAGCCATTTTTCTTGGAACATATATTTTATTTGCCATGTGACCCAATTGCAAGGTATTTGAAGCATGCCCCTAACTGCTGATTTATGATTATTTCATCATCAAGTCATTATCCACAGACTGCTCAACGCAGGACACAACAACTGATTTTCTGGGTGTAAAGTGGAGATTTCCCAATAGACATTTTCTGTGACTGAGCTGGATTTCATTTGACACTAAAGTTTGTGAAAGTCCTCGCACGTCACAATAACTGGGTGGCTGTCCAGTTCGCTATATGAGTGAAGATAGATTAATCAAATCAATAGTGCAATCAAATACTGACAATAAAATGCTGCTTGCTCACACAACATCCCTTGACTGATTTCACCCCTCATCAAGTAACACTCCATCTCTGTCTTCCTCGCCCCTTCTTGTTTTGTCTCTGTTAGTTGGCGGTGGGCAACGAGCCCGGTCAGTCCCCTGTTAGGTTCTGATTACAGTGTAGATTGTAGTGCGAGCACATGTAACTGCCTGCTGAGTGGCGATATGTTTCGAAGGGCAGTTTTTCTCTACTACCTTGCCAGCCAGGGATGGATTGGCACAGCGGAGTTTCCTGGAATACCAATGCCTCCTCGTCTTCTCTATCTCCTTTTCCTTTGCTCCTCTCTGACCACTCCTCGATCCTGAAATATATGCCCAGTGCCTTGGCACATGGTCGCATCTTCCTGGAAATAAAAGTGACCTGAGCCAATGTGCTAGGCAAGATACAGAGCAGCCGACTGCCAATGCAACACTTGGTTATGATGAGTCTGTGTGGAGCTAAAAGATTAGATAGCTCTCTTGATCTGTATCAGGCTCATATTTTTTTTTGCACGTGCACTCGCACAAGCAGGCATTTGGGCACATGCAGACACACAACTCGTGCATGCGCTTTCAGTAAGCCAGATTTCCCAGTCGGCTGGTCTGTCATTGGCCGGCTGTTCAAAGGGAAAGTGTGGGCCAAAAAATACTGGCTGTGAGGTTACCATGGTAACAGCCTGCCCAGGGGCGTGGGCTGTCTGCTAAATTGTTCGCTGGTTTGTTAAGGCTCACACACACATGCACGCACGCACACACACCCTAATTTGAAGAGATTGGGTCCTCCTCTATTCATTGTCTAGCAGACACACACTCTGCTCATTAGCATTAGCAGTCAAACTGTTGGCTTTCATATCCATATGTGAAGCAAACAGAATATTTGGGAGAAATCGCAAACAGGCCTATTTATTTTCTCTAGCTGGACACTGCTCATCTTCTAGTTATTTTACTGCTGCAGTGCCCTCTATTGAAGCCAATCAGACATGGTTTCCATGTTACACACATACATAAGCACTATAGAACTGCTTGGATTTTTATTAAATTAAGGCCTCTATTTCCAAAACTTAAGACGTCTCTGTTATCCTTGCTTTATGTATGTTCTCTGTGTGAGATATTGCCTTCCATTCTGTTACGATTCAAGACTACACAGCAATATAGCTTTGTGTTGACTTCCAGCCCTAATTGGAGGATTTCTCAGCTTTCTCCGGGGGCTGTAAGTATTGTTCACTGAGGTTTCTGCAGCGTCAGATGTTGCTGTATTAGCTAGTCGAGAGAGCAGGTATGTCAAGATGAGTGGTGCGAAAGTTTGGGAAATCTGTATGTGTGTAAAATGTATGTGTATAGGCGCTAGTTGTGTGGGTGATTGCGGGTGTAGCCGCATGTTTTTACCTTGGAGGAAAGGCTGTGGCAGGGCCAGAATGGACAGATGATTAATGACCAGGGGGAGTGTTCTGTGGGCGGAACTCTTCAGCACCGCCGCTCTTAACAAAAGCAGATGAGGTATGCTGTCTTTTGACCATACCTTTATTCCTGAGAAAACTACTCCGGCACTCTTATCCCCTCCCTCACATTCTCTCTGTCTTTGAGATTAGAAGGTGATGACAGGAGATAGTGGAAACTTACACTGACCAGACTTAGCAAGAGATGTCACCACCGTGAACTCTGGATGCCTTCTTGTAAAACAGATACGGTCTCAGTAGGGAGACGTTCCATACTTCTTCGGAGTCCCAGATCTTTGAGATACCTGGTCCCTGCTGACCTTTGCTGACGATTTATGAGAAAAATGCGAAATTGTTCTCAAATCAGTGTCTATAAATGAATAAATCATAACCCTGAGAGGCAGTTTACCCTGGCTTTTAATATCCTGCAGGCATTTTCTGATGATTTTGACAAGGCTTTGTTTCAAACCCATGCATTGGTCTCAAATAATTCTATTGTGTTTTTCAATGACCTTGTGGAGAAATGGAACACCTGGGTTGGAAAAGCAGCTCATTACGTGGATTGTGGCTGGAAAATGAACAATGACAGAAGAGCAAGACTGAATACCAATAGGCTGCAGCGCTGATTGCCTTTTTGTTTTAAGATGTTGGCTGTCCTGCCACGTTTTGAGTCCCCTCTGTCAAACAAAGGTGTTTATTCCACCACTCGATTGATATCCTCAGATTTATCACATAAACAAATCTCTACAGGCATGCACTTGGCATGGACGCAGCGTCCTGTGGGTTCGAGTGGGAGAGCGCTGTCTTTGAGTGACTGAGCAACAAAATAGTGAAATAGGGGTCAACTGGGGTCTTGACCTGGTCGTAAGCCTGTCTGCATGAGGGTTTGTGAGTGAGAGGGTGTGTGCATGACTCCGAAGCCTCTATAGCCTGTGATCCATCCCATGTGATGGATGAGGGTTGGGGTTAAGGGTGTATTGGGTGGCTGAGAGTTGTACTTAAGGGTCACTGCAGGCAACTCTCAACCTCTCTCCCTTAAAGCCTCAGACAGACAGAGTTGGTATGTCAAAGATAAAACTAGTAAAACAGAATTATATTTTAGAAAAACATGGACTATGTCAGGCAAATGTGTTAGCATAGCTTTGACTTGTTTAACTTTTGTCAGTACTGGAGTGGCAGAGAATTGCTGATAAATATATCACATTGAAAAAAAAGGAACTTCCTTGATAAAATCTCAGATATATAACGTACGCTTGAGCACCTTTCCACACCAGCTGCTGCATGTTTGATTGCATTTCCCACAATTTGTTGCCAAACCGTTTCTGCCGGTTTAAAACCTCATACATACTTCTGACTGATGCCAACAGAAAAGTCAGGGGAGGACCTAGTGCACTGCAACTTTGATTGGATTTAAGTAGGGAAAGTCATTTCTAAATCCAACTTGGTCACAATTCTTTACATCAGCTTTTTCTGCAATTCCTATACTTCCATTTTTTTATCTCACACCCACCTGGTGATGCTTGCATGACAAGTTAATGTAATTCTTATCGCACTGCCTCCACTAATCCCACATCTCCAATTACCTTGGATTCTTATGGGTTATATACATTTTTTGCAACTGCACATTCTAAACACATGCACCTTCTGTGACAGTCCCAGTGTGCCTCCATGTGTGATGTATTGCCTGCAGTGTGGACTGTATTATGCACTCAGCAAGCACTCTGCTTAGTCTAACCCCTATGCACTAACTCCCTGCTCTGCACATCAGCCATTGCACACAGTGACTTGCTCATATTGCTAATCCTCTCATGTAGCTCTTGTCCTGGCCAATCAATGTGCTACTGTTGTGCAGAAAGAGGATCAACATTTCCTCCGGGTGATATCTGAATTCGGAAATGTGCCATAGACAGAGTTGTTCATAAATCACTATCAGTAATATACTACTGGCTGGGAAAATGACCATCATGATGATCATCGTCTCGTCTCTGCCAGTCAGGCTTGTTGTGACATGAGGTCAGCATAGTTGGGCTGTGATGAGTAGCAAGCAGTGATCCACAGCTGCCACAACTCTGTCAACACGCTGCAGAGTGAGCCGGAGACGGGAGAGTAGGATACAAAGACAGTCAACCTTAACACAGATTCAAACCCGTCACTCAAGACAAGAGAAACAAGGGGTAAGAAAGTGGGAGAAGCGAGAGAACAATTCATTACCAGTGGGACAGACAAAAAGATGTGAGGGCAAAGAAGAAGTGAGGAGGAGAGAACAATGCCGAGAGAATCCTGTAGGGATCACTTGAAAGGAATGAATGTTTTGCTTCTGCATGCAGCCAGTTCAGTTGTGGGTTATTCTCCCACTGGGGAGACTAATTGCTTGTTGATCTAATGTTCAATCCCCTCCTGTCCCCGAAAACCAACACATTTGATGACTGATGGGTCTGTGTGCTTTTTCTTTTTCTTTTTTTTCCGTGGCACAGGAACTCCTGGCCTCCTCCAATCTAAATATTCACAAATCAGGGGGAAAGACTTTGGGCTCAATTCCAAATTCAGCGAAGCATATCGCCGCTCAGCCCACCGCTGCCTGCCCTTAGAACGAGACCTTGGAGGGTTTGCTAAGATTATTCACATCACTTTCTCCTTCTCCCTTTCTCTCTCTGCTCATATCTGGTTTTTCCTCCCTCTCGTTCGGCGAGGCAGATCAGTAAGCAGTTAATTAATGAGTTTAATGCTAGGATTCGTGCCCATATTATGTGTCAATTAGAGAAAGAGCCTCATCTCGGTGGTAGGAGTTCTAATCTGGATGGACATTCATCTTGTGCACAGTGTTTGCATGTATGTGTGCGTGGCTGCCTGTTTGTTTTTGCTTGGCTGTCACTTATCTCCCTTCCTGTAATGCTGATCGTAGCATCTTCGGCTTCCCAAGGAGAGGCATTAAATTATCTCGGGTTCTGTTGAACATATTCTAGTCAAGTGGCGGAAAATGCGGGTGCGCCATCTCATTTAATGGGGTCATCAGTGGTTACATGTGTCGCCGTGTAAATCAGTCGAGTAAATGTATTCTTAAAGTGAGGATAGCACTTACGACAACACGGGGGGTGGTTCTCAGGGCTACGGAGTGTGTACGTTTACCTGAGTATGTGTAGATGCCTATGAGAGTGTGTGCATTCTTTCTGCTCACAAGTTTGCTTTGAGGCACATTTGCCGCTCTGCTGTCTCACACAGCTGAATCAGCACAGCCTTTCCACTGCTTTTCCCTTCACTTTTGCCCATTTACGAGTGTCCAGGCCGGCTACTGTCTGTCTGTAAACACACAACCCGAGGGCAGAACTGGCCGTACGTATTCGGCTCACACCCCATTAAACACACATTCAACAACCTATTGTGATCCCTTTTCATAAAAAGCCAGGCAATGCGTTTGAAGGTTTGCTGCTTGTTTGGGTGAGCTGGCCATCTGCATGCATGCGGCTCTCTGCCTCCCCCGATGTTTGAGTTTTATGCCACAGAGATGATGACACATAAGTCCTCTCCCCTTCTCTTGCTAAAAATGAATTTTTGATCTGCGTTTTATCGCCTTGTAATCTCTGATATCGTTGGAAGTTACTGCTTTATAAAATGGCTCTGCAGCTGGTTTGTGCTTTTCCATATGGCCAGAGAGAGCTTTTAAGAGTCTCCGTGTCCTTGTATCAGAAGGAGCTTGATCTCGTCACACACGAATTCTGTGTATTACAAGTCAAGAGAGGTCGCAAACTTCTACTCCCACACTAAAAACGAGCCTCACTCTGCCTGGCAGAAACACTGTTGCCTTTATATTGCTCTTTCAAACCCTGTAGAACTATGATTCCACACATGCATAGTTTCAAAACAGCTCTGGAGCGTCCACAGCATAGCAATGTGTAGTTTTTTTCTTGGCTGTTTGTGGTTGTTGGAGTCTGGTCATGTATGTGGGGATCTGGTCATGTGTGGATAGTGTTGTGTGACTAGACATACAGTCAGTGAGTTAGCCTCTGGTGTGCCAGCCACACCAAAAGGAGCTGGAAGAATAGCCACTGGCTGAGCAGCCGGTTGAGTTGTGTACGTGTGTGAGTCTCTCTGCTGCCAGATTTTTTCCTACTCTTGTTTTTAATCTCTCAATCCATCGCTAACAGCCCATCAGAAAGGCTGGCTGAACGGTATGAATGGAACAGTCATAAAAGCAGGTACCTGCCCTTGTAACACCGTAGTAAAGTAGACTCTATCTTCCAAACCCAACCTCTCAGTGCATTTTTAATGAATCATAACGTTTTTAATTAAATCTCAAAAACATGTTGATATAAAGGTCTAAAGGTCTTTTCTCACTTAGAGCACTCCATTCTCTACAGTTTGACCTGGCAGTGAGGGCAAAGAGACCAAGTCCTCATCATTGTTGCTTTAAATAAGTCCCGTTTACCAAGCTGTTCATGTTGGAACAAAAGGCTCAAAGATGCAACAGAACCATTTTGTGTAAGAATATTCAACGTTGATTGAATCAATCTCTTTTTGCTTTTAATACCTGAAATCCTTAGCCCAAAAAATACCTCATCAATTTGATAAACTCCGTCCTCGTCTCCAGACCCTATATTAAGCCTTTTTTTCATGATGTATAGGTCTTGGCTGCACATTTTCTCAGTGGGATTCTCCTGGAGCTATAGTTACAGTCTGTGAGAAAAGGAATAAAACATGTGTTTGTTACACATGAGTATAACCTCCATGTATACCTACAGTCACGCCTTTGCAATCTTTTACTCAGGCAAATAGACGCAGCCTTGTTCCATTAAATTTATAACCCCTCCCCTCTTTGCAGTGCAGCAACAAAACCGTTTCCTCCCCCATCAGTGAGCCTGCTAAAATATTACACATTTATCATCGTTATTGTAGTCGGTAAATCCTTCCACACAGTGCAGAAACTCTTCAGCTTTATATTCTTTTGGGGTATGAGAGTAAATGGATTAGATTACTGCTTGCACTTAGACGCAGTGATATCAGCCACAATAATCTTTGTCCTCCACTATGGACCTTTCAAATTTAGGACTCTGACACATCACAGCAACCTCCACAAACAAGTTCCGGCATGATTGTTGCTATACCGCTTGCTCTTCTTCTCACTAGAGCTTGTGCTATGGCAATGGCTGCGTTTTTGTAATTGAGGTTGTGCTGCAGAATGAATTTGAGGCCTGTCTGAGCCTCCCTGATGGTGCGTGGTGATGGATAAGAATGAAAACATCTACAGTGCCTAAAACTGTTGCACAGTACGACATTGGGGTCTTCAGAGCACGGCAAACCTGCTGTGCTGATTATTCACACGAGTGTAGACTCAGGATTAAAGCAAGAGTTTGACATTTTGTAAAACATTCTCTTTCTTGCCAAGAGTTAGATGAGAAGTTTAATGCCATTCTTGAATTCAAACAGCCCACACCTGTTTAGGCAAGCTTATCATGAAGAGTGGAAACATCCTGCCTCTTTCCAAGTGTAATAAAGCTCAATTAACACCAGCTCCTAGCCTGTAAAACTCACTAATTACCATCTAATGTCTGATTTCTTTCATCAATATGAGAACAAAACTAGAAAAAACTGCCCAGAACTCGTTTAGCTTGGACTCTTTTCTATCTCAATCTGTTTCCATTCCTGCATACCATTCAGGCAGATGGATATATTAGACCCAGATGCTTGATTCATGCATGTTCTTGGGGTTTTTTTTTCCCCTCTTAATTCCTCTCCTGACCATGTTTTTCGCTTGTCACAGCATGTCCACCAGGTACCTTCAAGTCAACCCAAGGTCCAGGTCTTTGTCTGCAGTGCCCTCCTAACAGCCGCTCCACAGCTGAGGCTGCCACCATCTGTGTGTGCCGCAATGGCTACTACCGTGGGGACGGCGATCAGCCAGATGAACCCTGCACCAGTAAGTACACCATAAATGATACTGCATACGCACCGTAACACTGTCAAACAATCACATTCTTGTCGGACAAGAACCTGGAACAGGAGTATCCATGTATGCATTATCCATTATAGTGTAAATGGATATGTGACATTTATATTGAATAGCCCAGTAATGCATACACACAATTTTATTTTCATAGCATAATTTTATTTTTCTGTCTCGTGCCATCAAGCCAGCACATGAAGCAGCATTTCAAATGAGCATGTGTCTCAGCCCCCAGTTGTCTCTTCCGTCTGGTACTAATAATCACATAGCAGGGCCTCCATCATTGACGTCTCCATCACTCCGCCAATGAGCTTCTTCTCGGTTTCCCCCCAGTTATCTCCCTCTTTCCGTCTGTCTTCCTCTTCCTCTTTTCTGCCGTTGTTCTTACTTTCTGTCTGGTATCATCCCCTGAAGTCCTAATTACTCAGGCAGATGCTGTGAAGCTTCGACACTGTCCTGCCGTTATCCGCTGGAGATCCAATAAGGCCTCTCGCAGCATCATAGTTATCTTAATATGATGTAAAAGCAATATGCTAAGCCTTCCTGTCGTCCCTGCTGACACGCAGTTGCACAGAAGGAGAGCGCTGTTAGACCCCAAAAACTTTGTTTACCTCTCTTCCTTCGCCGCCACCGGGGACCATCTTAATGGTTTGTTCTCCTCGCAGCAGCAGACCTGGAAGCATTATTGGGTTGGTTATGTATTCATTTAGTCTTGATTTATTCACATAGACCTAGTTAATTGGCCCCAGGAATGGGCTCAGGACCGCACTACTTTCCAAATCGGTTAGCAGCTGCATAGCCTTGACACCTAAAACCTGTACTCATTGCACCTCATTTGCCATGTTTTTTTTTATTTTGAATAAGTGCCTTAAAGCTGCAGAGGAAGCCCAATGCTGCATGGCTGTCTGTCTCTGAATGCTTCCCAAGTGTAGTCATCCACACCTTTAGGCTTCAGATGTTCCCAGTGGATGACGCCCCTTTTTCACCTTGAGTTTTCTCTGCCCCCATGGCACGCTGCGTCACTCTCTGGTGAACTGGCGAATGTTCCATCAGCTATAGCATCTGTCTCTACCTTGAGGCTTTGAATTTTCCCCAAGCAATCACCACAACAGCTCCCCACTGATTATTTTTGAAGAGATCCCCACGGTCTATGCTCCATTCCCCATTGCAGCCTGCTACTTTTTTCTGTTTTCAATTTTTTTAGTCTCTTCTTCTGTTAATTTGGCCCCTCCTTCTTCTGCTCCACACTTTTCCTTTCATTTTGTTCTGAACTGAAATCCTCTGTACACCTTAATGTTTAGGCTAGACTATTTTTTTTGATAACACATCCCAGGTATTCAGTTGCATAATTATTCACGAGTTCAAAAAGGAAAAAAAAAAGCCTGTTACAATCACAATTACACAGTCCACTACGAAGTAAAATATTCATTACAACAGGCTGTATTCCATTTCTGTGAAAAAAGCTTTTATTTCTCAAGCATGCATTTTAAATGTCCTACTGACAATTTTTTTTTCCAAGTCTCCCTTTTAACATTAACATCTTAAACCAACTTCAGTGGCCCCACAATTTGTGTTAACAGAAATCTCTTGCAACAGCATATTCAAAGCGTTCTCTGAAGGTTGAAACATACAGTAGCAGCTGAGCTTGATGCTCTGGGTGCCCTAGATCTCAGCAGGGAGGCCAGTGAGATCATCAAGAATCTCTTTAATACTGTGGGTCCTGATAAGCGCACTGCTGGAGTAGCTTAAATCAGGCCACTCTGTAGCAGCAGAAGCTGTAGCTTAAGCGCTTCTTGCCATTGTCAGAGGCCCGGGTCCCTGTACGCTCCAGATCAGTCTGATTAGCTTGCTGATGTATTGTCCGGCGCCTGGCTCTGTCGGCGGGGGGTTCGGGCTCATGCTACATCCCCCATCCCCTCCACCTTCAGGGATATGAATATGCCAAGCCTGGGATGCACTTCAAACCACCCCTCCACCTCCCACCCCCTCCTTTTCCCCATTCTTCTGTCTTGTACTGGCTCCGATCTATACCCGAGGGGAGGAACACCACAAGTGTTCTGTCTCGCAATGTGAAGCTCACTCCTCTCAGCTAGGCTACCCAGCACAGTGTAGGACTTTGGGGACAGCGGTTTGCATTTCACTCCATCCCCTCCTGGTCCAGGCTCCAGGCCCCAGTCTGACGTACATCTCCTTCCTCTCGGGTGTGCATGTGTGAAAAAGAGTTAATGTGTACGTGTGGGAATGGATCGGTGGGGGGAGGTCAGCCGGCTCCGGCATGCTGGTTTCAGCGGGTTTCTCTCAGTGTGAGAGTCAGAAAAGGAGACTGACAGGTTGAGTGGTAACTGAGGGGAGTCAAGCGGTGAAACCAGTGCTTATTGGTCCGTAGGGGAGAGGGGATGCAGTGATGGAGCTTCCTGGTGTGAGGAATCTTGGAGAAAGAAAGGGAGTGGATGGGGGGAGGGGACAAATGTCAAAGACAGAGAACCAATCCAATCAACACAGTGGGAGGGATGTGTCAGTCAGGTTTCAATATGTACATTTGAAGATTTAGCCTGAACTGAAATGATAAAAGCTATGTGGGGAAGCTTGACTCATAGCTCATAGTAGCACATGATATGAGAGTCCAAGTGAGGCACAGTACGGTGTCATGTAAAAAAAATAAACATGCTGCGTAAGCATCTTGGAAACTACCATTGCCAGCTACTAACTGATTCATGGCGAACATCGTTAGAATGTAATTGAATCAACATAAATATAGGGAGTGAGAGGGGAAAATAGTATGGCTTCAATGAATTTCTGCATTCCTGATCTGTACCACATTGGCTCTGAGTCTCATGGCTCTCACTCAATACTCATATCTGTGGCCTGTCCCCTGAAAGCCTCCTTGAGCCGTTTCAATCACTGTCTGTGCCTTGTAATACAAACAAACCCCATCAAAATTCCTGACTGAAGACTGTTTTTCCATTCTACTCATCATCCCATTTAGCTTTTTTTCCTTTGCTCTTTTATTCACTGCCTCTCTTCTTTTTTTTCAAAGAGAACAGAGAGTGAGCCGTCAAAGTGCATAAATATTCTTCTCCTTTCTCTATAGTTTTTTTTTCCTTTTCTCCTTCTTCTTACTTCGCCTCTGGAGTGAGTTGAGGGTGCTTCCCACACCTCAGCCATCAGCTGGCCAGTTTCCTCTCTCGGTAATGCAGTAGTAAATGGAGCTAAGTCAAAGTAATTGTCTTGCCTACTGTAATCCCTGAACTGGCTGGGAAGACATAATGCTCCAGACTGTACATGCATGCACACACATGTTCAAAATTACACCAGTTTTTGCCACATCTGAAGCTTAATACATGCAGAGTCATGGTCAAAAAGCATTCAAAGTCAGAGAGTAAAGTAGGTTTGGAGATTATCCTGCAGCCAATTCCAACTGTATCCCTTCAGATAAGTCATCATAAAAGCACCCATATCTCTTGGGCCGCTCAGCACAGACACAAACAGTCTATGTCTCCTACAGTCTCTCAGAAACACAGTATTGGTCTTTATAACATGCTTTATTTCATGTCTCACCAGCCCACACAAGCCCTCTTTCTGTCTCCCAGCTTCTCTGGCTGTGATCAGTATCTCCGCACAGGGACCTTCTGTTGGTCCCTCGAGGCCTGTTTCACATCATAAAAACAAACAGTTTGAAAGAAGAGAAGCACTGGCCTTGGACCGCTCAAAGAGTGGATGAGTAAACAATGTGTCGACGTTTTTATTTTGGGCACTGGGGTGCCTTTTATATTAGCAGGCAGGGGAGAAAACTGGGTTGTGGTCTTTTACAGCCCAGGTGGCACCTTAAAGCCCAGGTCAGCAAGGCATAGCAGTCAGTAAGTGCATTGAGAACATAAGAGGGGGAGTGGCATGGCATAGTAATTATAACTGAAAAGATTATGCATGTAATGATATTGCAGAATAGTAATGTGTATTTTTTGCCAAAGGCCATTTTTACTTACTTTTAATGAGTTAAAAAACGCAAGGTAGCTCAACACAATTACACTCGCTCCTTGTTTTAAGGACATATGCTTCTTTTATGTTTTACTTTAAAAGTGATCTCCTTTTATTTCCTAGCTTCTGTACCTATATATATAGATGAAGTAAACAGTTTGCTTGTTTTTTGTTTTTTTTGTTGTTGTCTTTTAGTCCTGCAAAGACTGATCCAAACAATGGAATATCGGTAATAACTTGGCCTTGACATGGCCTTTGTCCAAAAAGTAGTAGGTATAGAATGTGCCACATGCCTAAAAAGCACAATCTGTAAAAAAAAAAAAAAAAATCAGGTTATTTCACCCTAGACATAACTTTCTCTTTTTAGCTCAGTCTTACCTTATAATTTGGATACCGTGCTGATGCAGTGGGCAGGTTTACCCATGTTGTGTAATTACCAGTGTGGCTGGTATTGTTTTACCTTGGGAGTCTGTGTGTATGTGTCATCGTGGTAAAATGTGATCCAGACAACACCTATTGTTGTGGGAACTACAGCAAAGACGGTTATGATTACTTTGGCAGGTGTTTATCTGTGTGTCTGTCTGGATTTCTGTGGACAGATTTTGTAAACACGGCAGCAATGCAGTTGTGCAAGATAACGAAACTTTACAAGTGTGCAACGGAGCTCAAACTGAAGGCAGGGCTGTGGTCCAACCCATAAGCCCTGAGTACTCGTGTAATAATTTTGTAGTGACTCCGGAATACACATGGGTAAGAACACGTGGATGGTCATCGCAGCACTTGATTTCTGCTTCTTGCTCGAGATGATCAGGTTGAAGTTTTTAGCATACATTTACAATTACAGTAAAATATGACAACACAGAGGTACATTGTGGTGAAATGTAAAGGGAGGAAAAACAATACAAAAAGGATCATTATGTGGCAGCCATGTCAACACCTAGACATATAATTTTGGCACCAGAGACACCATTGTTGCATGTAAACAGAAGTAGCTGTGCAGCTGTGTGTTCAGTGCCTTCATTGTGAGTGCAAAACAAGGTGACTAGACTCTCAGTATCCCCATTAATTCAACTTAAACAGGCACATCATCCTGGCTCTTTATTTCCTTTGTTGTTCATTTCTGCTGTGCTGTTGTGGGATTTCTGGGAAACGGCGTTCATGTTCGCTCTCTCTCGCTGATTTAGTCTGCCAGCATCGTAATGTGCCACTGTGATTGCCACATCTGCTTAAAGGATATGAAATAAATAATGCGACTGACTGCACCAGTCCTATTCACGTTGCTCTTCACCAGACTCTTTTGTGCATAATGCAGTTGGCCATATTGCAGAAAGCCACACGTGCGCTGATGCAGCCTCACTGCTCTTGTGCAAATGACCAGCCACGTGTTGGTGTGATTGCACCATTAAAACAGAGCTTTTATTGTGGCGTGTTGCAAACATGTCGAGGCCTGCTTGGATAAATAATGTCTTGCTCTTGTAATTTAAATGAAGGGAACATGTATGTGAGCACAATGTAATCTGAATGTCAAAGCTAAATGAATGTGAGCGTAATAAGAGCCTGGAAGTTAATTCCTCAACAAATTAAAACCAATGACATATCGAGACAGCCGAGCGCTGCAATAACAGTCTGAATATGACTGGTTAGGTGGCAGTCATATCTGATTTCTGCTGTCCCTGCATACATGGAGTGTGGTTGTTACTGAAATGTGACATCAGTCAGATCTTGTTTTTTTTCCCCCTCCCAAATGTTGTATACATTGATACAAACAGACACGAACACACAAAACAGGTAGTTCAGTCATGCATATTTGTGTCACATGTATTTTCCACTTGAGCAGATGTGCATTATTTTTTTTCCTCCCCCAGCAATGCAAGTTTGGGGCCCAGTGCACGTAGGTGATGGATGATACGGAGAATACATGCTGTGCGAGTAACACGTGAAGTGCCTATTGTGCAGTTCCCAAGGGAAAGAGCTGAAGTGCTTCCAATTCCCTCACACACGCCCCTTTTTGCCATATTGTCTCTCCCCATACAATGCATCTGCTAGTATCCAAGGACCAAATTAAGTGCCATTTGACCCTGTATATGGAGCAGGAGCTGTCCTCTCAGTCAGACCACAGTAATCACACTATAGAGTTCACGCCCTTCCTATCACTGACCCTTGTGTGTTCTGCCATTTTGTCCCGGCTCACCAGGTCAATCCTACAGGGCTAGCAGCAACAATGATTAATTATGTCTGTGTTGACTAAAGTCACTGTCTGCTCTGCTCCCATAGAAACATGAATCTATAGTGTAATATGCTTAAAAATCCGTATATAATCCTCTCGGTATCATATTTTTTTGGTTGGATTAAAAAAAACAACATGAAGAAGGGGAAATGTAATGTTCGAGAGCTGAGTACTACCTCAAAGGCTTTTTAGCATTGAGTGAATTTTTAGTTTCACAGTGGATCTGGAAATGGGTCAGTTTAACTTCTCTTCATAAAAAAGGTCAGGCTTTATGGAGGATAAATTGGTACCAGATCAGCTCTGCAGGGCTGCCTCACTCGAACTAAGCAGCACTGACTAAGGGCTTTGGCGAGTTTCTGCTTTGTCTGGTATCTGAGAGGAGCTGCCTCTGAGCAGCCGGAGGGACACAGATTCTCCGCAGAGCAAAATTCTGCACTGCCATTTGAACAGATTTGAACTCGTAAGGAATTGTGCTCCAATTGCAGGAGGCTGAACGAGCCACTTTTCTGCACCCTAATATTAAGCCACCACTCAAGCAAAACAATAGTTTTATTATTTCTCGATTTCTTTCTGAATATCGTCTTTGAGGTTCTGCTCCAGCTGCGGGCTATGAGGGAGTGAATGGGAGCGTGAATCTCCAGAGCCACTTGGATAAGAATACTCCATGCAACACTGCATTTTGCTAAATAACCAATGTTTGATAGACACAAATGTTTCGCTGTATGATCTCTCTGGGTGTGAATGGAATAAATTAGCATTCCAATTGTGCTGAAGATGTAGAAAAATAAGAAAAAGACGAGTTGCTCTTGGACGACAGCACTTATATTTATTAGTGTTGTGAAATGGCTAAATTACTGGGGACAAATACATGAAACGGCTTTTATTTTTCTTTACAAGCACTGTGCTATTTTGGTTTAAGGATGATGATGGCTTTACTAAAAATGTTTTCTGATGTAAAAATGAACTTTAAAGACTGTAGACGCGTTCGAGTTTGGCTCACATGATTTTCAATATTTGTCTACAGGCGTTCCATCCAGCCCAAGAAATGTGATCTCCATCGTGAATGAGACCTCAGTGATCCTAGAGTGGCACGCTCCCAGGGAGACGGGCGGCCGCGATGATGTCGTCTACAACATAGTGTGCAAGAAGTGCCGAGCCGACCGGCGCTCTTGTTCCCACTGCGATGACAACGTGGATTTTGTTCCCCGACAGCTGGGCCTGACAGACACCAGGGTGTTCATCAGCAACCTGTGGGCTCACACCCTCTACAGCTTCGAGATACAGGCGGTCAATGGTGTCAGCAATAAGAGCCCATACCCAGCACAGCACGTCTCCATAGACATCACCACCAACCAGGCTGGTAAGTGCCTGCTACTGCGAGGTGTGATGATCATAATGATGATGTGGTGGCTCTGATGATGATGATAGTGATGATGATGACGACTGTCCTTATCCATCTGCAATAACATCACGTAACTTCCTTTACTGGCATTGTTGTCTTTTTAAGTCTTTCTTCTCTGTAAAAAATCTGGGTTCCCTTTTGAATAAGTCGTTCGATTTCATTTTCTATTTGAAAAAAAAAAGTGCTATTATTGTAAAAATGTGAATCATTGCACCTCAAAAGAGGATCATCTCGCACAATGCGCATTTCAGATTCACACTTCATGGCTAAGCAGACTCCGGGGCTACTACGATTTCACATTGCTTCACTGTGAATAATGAGGCCTTGAAGAGTGAGGGAACATGGTTAGGTGAGGATACATGCTCTCATTCTAGACCTCCCTTCTCCAAATCAAAGTAATGACTTTCCCATTTTGAAAGCACAGTTCCAGGAGTTCACACCTAGACCCAAGACACAGCATGTTAGATTTTGCGTTTGGACGAGCACAATTCACCGCACCATCCCTCTTTTCCTTTGTAGTTTATTTACACGTCTAATCCTGTGATGGGAATAGCCCGAGTTTGCATTTCTCTCAGGGCATTGCAGACATTCTGGCTTTTTAACACTGGTAAAGGTAATCATCCCTCCACAAACAACACATAAGTCATTTATAAAATTCTTTTACTAAAGTTCCCATCTGGCAGTTGAAGGATGGCTGATTCAGAGACTGACATGTTCCTTTGTTGTCGTTGTTGTGTTGTGTGTGGGCTTTTTTCCCTTTGTCTTTGTTTAACGAGACTTTGTTTTGAGAGCAGTGTCGTTCAGCAGCAAAGCATTTCTCCCCTTGCTGAAGGCTACACCACTCCAACTGAAACCTCTAAGTAAAGCTTCAGATTTTTTTTTTTTTTTTACAAACTGGCTGTTGTCTGAAAAACAATATCTTACTTAATTCTCTAGATTTTAAAAATCTGACTCACTTAAATTTTTGAGTTTTTGTGTGAGCCGCGAAGCCTCTCATTTATTTGTTGCATTGTTCTTAGCTTAACTAAAAGCAGATAGACAAATGTTTAACACACCTTTAGAGCTACACAACAGCCTTGGAAGCTCAGCTCTTACTCAACTGTCAGATTAGAAGAGACAAACCCAAGATGGATGCATGGCGAGCTGCTGTTTTCCGGCCAGAGTGAAGTATTCTTCACTCCTGCTCTCTCCTTGTCTGCCTCTGCATGTTTGCATTTGTGTGTGTGTAAGTGTGTGTGTGCATTCCCTGACTTCCCCTTTGATGGATCTGTGCCGAGGGAATGGAAATTACCTTCATGGTGTTATCGTTCCCTCTCGCTCTCTCGCAGTCCTCTCTCTATAGTGTTGTACTTGCATTGTGTGAACTCATCCTCCAACTGTGTCTGTGGTGGGATCTGAGCCCAGCCAATGGAAATGACAGTCCGAGGATATCGTCTTTGATGGTCCTTTTTTGCTGCAGTGTTTTCATGCTTTTGCAGATCTTTGACTTGTACACAGAGGCACATATCAAGGGACGAGTACTGACCAAGTGAAAAATTTAAATGAGGCCCTGTTCATTTTTCTCTTCTTGTGGATGGGATGGACCGTGAAAATCACAGCTTGTGGGACTTAGTAACTGACGTAAAGTGGAGTTACTGTGTGGTGAAAGACAAGGGGCTGTCAGTCCAAAGATTCTCGGAAGGAAAGAGCGACAAGTTGGGAAGCTTGTGTCCTTGTAACCTTTAGTTGGCCGAGCTCTGATATTTTGTGTCGTGCTTCCTTTTCTGTACAGATGGGCGATGGCTAATATGTAGTCTGATCCAATGATGAAATCTTTAGTGTCAAATGGATTCCAATTGAGCCCCTTATTTCACTTTAATTGTAGAATGAACTTACTTTACATTTATCTAAAGGACCAGTGCAATAGTACCAGTAATTGCTTTATCTGGATCCTTTTTGTATGGGAGTACATTTTGAAATTAAATTTCGCCTGGTTGGTAGAGGGCATACCGGATTTGATTACGACGACTCTCAGAAGAATATAATAACCAGCTGAACTCGTCTTTTTCTGACAATGAGTCATGGGAGGAAAGACGAGGCAGGATGGAGAAATGGAACGCCCCCCCCCCCCCACACCCCCCCCCCCACACACACACACACACACACACACACCCACACACACACCCCACCAGACTGAGGGAGTGTGACAGTGAAGGAGAGGAAAATGAGGGAGTAAATAGGTCTGATTATCAAGGTGGCCTAATGGTGCTGACTGTCCCCATTTGACAGGCTAATAGTACACTTGACAGATAGATGTAGAAGAAGCAATGCCCAGGCCTATTGTTGAAGCCTTCTGCAGTAATGAGGTGTCTGCCAGTAATCTGCCAAGCCTATGTCCAGCCCTATGTGGCCCCTTTGTCGCCAGGTAATTGCGCTGTTCCTTGCTTCGACAGGGGGTTTCAATAGTGGGCCACTGGTGATGCGGAAGTATCCAGAAGGAATTAATGTTAATGATGCACTTTGAACATGAAAAGCAAAGACACTCGTCTCTCTTTTTTTGGGTTCACAAAAAAAAAATTTGCATGCAGCAAGAAAGTGTGATTCCATTTTTGTGAGCCTTTAAGTCCTCTTGTCCACTCAGAATGCAGGTTTTACCCAGGCGTAAACTAACCGTGACGTCACCCGTTGGTCGCCGTTTTGGATTTTTTTGGAGTCAGTGACGTCAAAAGCGTCATCAAACATGCTGGACCGGAGAGCAACTAGGGGCAGGATTGGCTGAGCACTCTTTTATCCCGCCCACATTTTACCGCAGAGGCTTCTGTTGCTGTCTATCAAGTATAGCCACGGCCCCTGGCTTCGCCAACTTTAACGATTTATTTAAAATTCAGTATTGATTTATTTTAAGATCGGCCACCTGATCTCTCATTTTGACCATGAAAACTAACGGGAAAAAAATCCTGAGCTGTAGAAAATCAGTCTATCAAATTTTATTTTTTCCAAAAATGAATTGGGGTCTCTGGAGGAAAAGCTTTTTGGAGCCAACCCTAGCAGACGGCATGATATTGCAAGTTTTTGACGCTTCCGGGTTGGCTTCAATTCTGGAGCCAGATGCTATGTCCATCTTTATATACAGTCTATGGTTTTACCAAAACAAACTGACAATAGGCAAGGTCTTGGTATTCTATAAAACTAGGCTCAGAGGATCATGTCACTTCCGAATGCATTGTCAGTCATCCGTCATACAATAAGGGCTTCATGCCAATCTGAACTGATACAAAATAATACTATAATCTTTGCAAACTGTAAGAAATTGGAATTTTAGCAGCCTTAGGGTACTTCTGGTCTATTTAAATTTGATATAACTAGCAATATTGTGGCTATATTGTGGTTCTATTTTCATGTTGTGTTTGCACATGGCAACGCTATTGTACAAATTTGAGGAAATCACAATTTGTACCAAACACTGTACAGACAGCATATATTAGGGCAACCATTCCCTGCCGCTTTTCAAAAAATGTGATAGTTTTTTTGTATATGTATCTTTAAATGTTTGCTTTAAAGTTTGACCAAAAGTAGCCACTTCAAATGGACATTTTGCTAAGTGCATGAGCGATCTCAAATGGTGGTGCTTGCCAGTTGACCTCATCACAGATGTATTCATCCATGGATGCTGGTGTGCTACAACATTTGGGGCTGACATTTTAGAAACTCTAAAGCTAAATGCAATCATGGATTACCCATTATGAGGATGACAGTAGGTTTTCAGTTTAATGGTCGGCCATATTTTTTTGACCTGAAGTACACCGAGGTCATGGAAGATGAAGGCTGAAGGCGGAAAAACGGTATACCTCAGGAAAGTGGTGGACACTGCTCTGCTGTGTTGGTTGAAGAGCAAAACTTTTTTTTGCAAGGAGTGGGATCCCAGTAATCCCAGCCGCATGAATTTGTGGGTTTGCTAAACATCCTGACGATTATGGTTTTATTTCCCCTAAAGCACCTGGAAGAAAAACCCAACATCAGCCAGACCAAGCAATCAGCGCTTCATAGGATAAGTAAAAGATTATTACAGCAAGTTGCAAAAGTAATCTTGTATACTGGATATTTAGTTTGCCATTTTCTCTCTAGCACGAACACAGACTAAGTGAAAAGCTATTCACAGTCTCACACACATAAACAAACTGCTGCAGGGGATTAGGTCAGCTGGCAAGATGTCCCAGATTGAGATGCAGTTAGAAAAATAGACAGTCCACATGGCTAATGTCTGTGTTTCATCTCTGTCGGACTGAAAACCAAATGTTGAAAAAGATTCATGTAAAAATCAGTTTCTGAAAAGCTGTCAGGGCCTCACACTAGTTGCCTCAATATGTGCTGTTTTCTCTCACTTTTGTGCAACTCCTCATTTACCTGAATATCTACATTAGAGGTGGATTAAAGGCGTAACATATAGCGCCAACGTAATGGGAATGTGTGCCAGGCTGAAATAAGCTTCAGCTAACCTTTCAGTCTGAGACAAAAATCAAAGGATGGCACTTGGGACTAAACAGATAAACAACTCTAAGACTACTGTGTGGTACAATACTACACAATGGAAGTGGTACCACTGAACATTGCATATTTAATCCAAGAATATAGCACCTCACAGCCCATAATATAGCACTTAAATATATATATAGATATTTTATTTATTTATTTATTGAACCATATTTTGGTCTGTCTTTGTTTCTGAAGAAGTTTGCACAGTCAAAGGTAGGACGCACTGCTGTCTATTTTAAATCCCTCTGCTTAATATAAAATGCATTGCAAATGCATTTGTACAGGTACTCCGTATCTGTACAAAATTTGTGGCCGTCACAATTATGAAAATCTTGCAGCAATCATGTGCAGTGCATCTCTGTTTAAAGGACCATTTCATCTGCATTTACTCCCTTTAGATTAACAGGCACATGTACAACATTACACTTAGTGAAGAATAGAACAAAATTGAATCCCTAAACGTACAGATAATACATTTTTGCATCCTGCAAAAGCAAGAAAAACTGCTTCTCAGCTCAAAAAAGCCTTCCATGAAACATATGCTGGTAACAAGGGTAATTGTATATTATTACTTTTCCAGCCCTATAACGATGTCCACCTATGAGCACAGATTGGTGATGTAGACCTTTATTTTGGAAAGAAAAATTTTGTGCATGAATCGGGGCAGTCTTTGTTTTGTTTTTTTTGACTTGGCAGAGCTTTGGTGTAGACTCATGTAAGATCAAGGAAAAACCAAGCCCACCAAGAAAGCACTGCACAGCACTAGTTAGGAGGGTTATGGTGTAAATTGGCCATGAGAAGATGAGGATGAGAGGAGGGAAAGGAGAGTGTGGATGAGGAGGAGAGGAGGTAATAATGGAGGTGAGGGGAGGAGGGTTTGAAGGAATTTAGTGTGAATCGCCAAAGAGGCCATTTAACTGCCCTCGATCCCAGTGTCTGTCTGGAGGAAGGGCTGATCAATAGTGTGATTTAGGAGTTCATTCACGGCCTTTGCTCTCCAAGAGATACACACACATAGATACAGACACGCAAAGGTTATATACTGCCCGCTCTAAGGCCATCATTCACACCTGGCCTGAATTTAGCCATATTAATCTGTGTTAGCCACGGGAAAAAATGCTATTTTGTGTCATATGGTTTCATTTAAAGAGTAGGGGACACTCTCTGCTTCCAGTAAATTTATTAAAATGCTAAATGGCCACAAAGATAAATGTATATGGTAGTCACATTGTGGGTGAAAACTACACTATTGCTGGCACCATTTCATGTTTCCTTGTGTAATCCATCCTAGATACGCTGCTGCCTTAGAAGGTTGCGTTTCATCCACCAAGTTTTGGAACTCCTTTCAGCTCTGAGTGGTTATATAGAGGTGATTTGATGAACAAAGTATGACAATAAAAAAAAAGTCTCATGAACAGTACTATAGTTTTCAGCTAATGCACAGCAGTTCTCTGATCTTTACTGGCACAGCCTTCTTGACCTAGATTATGTGCCAACAATCCCTCAGCCCACAGAATGCCAAATATATCTACAAATAGTCCTCCTCCACTTAACTGCTGTTTGGAGAGCTATTCCCACAGAAATGCAAACATCACTATCCTCGGCCTTCTCTTGGCAAGTCTGCCCGGGTGGGTTACATTCAAGATGCTTGGATGTAGCTCACGGGAATGAAATCCAAACAACCAGATGAATTAAAGAGATCTGAACTCTGTGGAGTTCTAAAATCAGATGAGATGTTAGGCAAACATGTCCGTGGAGGGTATTCACAACACTACTCATTATGTCTTCTCAGTTTATAAGCTTTCCATTCATTTTAGGGGGTGTCGCCTCTTTTCCTTGTTTCTTCCCTTTCATTGTGTGCAAGTTGGGGTGTCCGAGAGTTTCATCATGTTCGACAGTTCTTCAGGCTCTCTCTGGCGTGCCATTTTTATTTCATTTGATGCCTGTTCTCATAAATGTTGGATCCTGTCCCTGGATCCAGGAAGTGAGGCATTAGCTGCAGGCAAAAAATGAAAGCATGGGGTTGAATGCTACTGAGCCCCCGTGTCAATTCTGATGTCTTCATGCGGTGTGTTAAGTGACAGTAGACATAAGCGTCTGTTTCTGTGTGTGTGCTTGCACCCAAGTGAAAGCAAGCGCATGCAGGGTATGCTGTCTTTTTTTTTTTTTTTTTTTTTTTTTTTTTTTTTAATATAGACCTACATAGAACTAAGTTCAGAATCCTCCATGTATAATGTGATTTTCAAAATAATTCAAACTGTGGTTCCCTGACAGAGGTCCATGGTGCTGAACTGATCCCTCTTTAAGATGTTTGAGAGAGGCCCATTACCATGTAGTCATGGCTGGCTTGGCCCTCTGAGCCCCTGCTAATAAGGTGGCTAGCAGTTGAGCCTATGCCTTTGACAGAGGCAGAGCACATGACTATAGGCTGCTTCCCTCATCTGAGACACTGAGTCCCTATTAGAAGGCTGCATGGTTCAATAGTGTGGCAGCATCTTAAAGAACAATCTGCAAATGAACTTCAGAGAAAGAACTGGGATTGCAAATGTGTCCGTATGTATTTGTCCAGTTGCATGTCTTTTCTGTACACAGTTGGCTGGTGTTTCAGTACAAGACGCATTGACCAATTATAGCGCAACTTTCTTTCCACTCACTTTTACTAGGAGTAACTGAACCAGAGCAGGAACTTCCAGTTAAGAATTTAGATGTGAACATATACAGCCATCTCAGTCTATCTGAGAAATCTCGCAATGACAAAGTGGCCGCAGAGAAAGAGAGAGAGACTGAACGGTGGAACCAGCGATTCTCATGCAATGCACATTTTGTCAAACTCAGCGAATATCTCCTTGTGGTCCCCTAGATGTCCATTCTGTGTGTGCACAGTAAAAAATCTAGCGTTCATACACAGCCCCGGCTCTGTGAATGGGGAAACAGTGTCTCAGACTGATTCGCACAACACTGATCCACTGTGTCCTATGCACAGTCTTGTTAGGGCACAAGGCAGAAGGAAAGGGAGGAAGAGGAGAGACAGGGAAAGATGGTGTGGCTGAGCAAAAGGAATGATGAATCTGTCAAATGCTAACCATCTACAGTGTATGGCAGAAGTGAGTGTACCCCTGCAATGTTATTTAAATGTCAAGTGATTCAGAACTGTATCACCTCTCAATAATTGCATTATTTATAAGTTGACAAGTAGAGCCTGCTTTCCTCTCATGAACAATCAAAAACTGATACTTTATATTGAAAAATCAGCCTCAAAGTAGAAACTCAAGGCTGTAAAAATAAGTACACCTGTGAATAAAAACAGTCCAGAGTGTGCCTGTGACTTCCAGTCAGCGTGACTGCATGAACACGGATAAAAAATGATCTGATAGTATCAGAACATTTGCAGCTTTGGTCCTTTGGGCTGTGACTATCTGCATCAAGAAAAATTTGAGGATTTACAAAGATGGTAAAGGACACAGGAAGATCTCTGTCCAAGTGAAACTCAGTCGCACCAGTAATCAGGAGGTATAGAGTGAGCCACATTAATACTAATCAGAGTTGCAGTGGATGTCCCTCTATAATTAGAGATCTGGTCTATCTGTAAAACAGACAGTAAAGTGCTCAGACTTGGCACAGGGGTCATCAGTGGAAATAAGAGTTTCTGAACTAACTCACACAGTGTGGAGGACGCTGCATAGCTTCAACTTCTATGGACGGGGTTAATGAAAAAAACTTTGCTTGCTTTTTGGCACAAAACTGCAAGATGAAACTTTGCTGAAGAGCACAAAGAAGGCCTGATGAATACTGGGAGCACACATTGTAGTCGACGAGACCAACACACAACTGTTCAACTCCGATGGGATCCAGCAAGTTTGGTACAAATCTGGCCAGGACTTCCTCAGTGAATGCATAGTCCCAATAGTGAAGCACAGAGGTGGGAGTGTGATGCCCGTGTGCTGCAGGAGTGCAGGTGTTGGAGAGATAACATTTATAGATGGCACCATGGATGCCTGTGGGTATACCAAAATACTGGCTGACAAGCTGACCCTCAGAAGCTTGGCAGAAAAGGAATATTCCTGAGTGACAGCATTTTGGAGCACACTGCCAAAATCACACAAGAGCTTCTGAAGAGGAAAACAAGTCAAAGCTGTGACCTGGCCAAGTATGTCGCTTGACTTGAATCCAATAGAACACCTTTGGGGATATTTAAAGAGAAGTTTAAAGCAACACAAACCCTGCAGCTGAGAGAAACCGTCTCTTAGCAATGCCGCAGCATTTGACATTGACATAAGAGCAGAGACCTTACTGTTCAGCTTCGAAGCAATGCAGGTACTGTAGCTGACAGAGTTTTGAATCATTTCACGTTCAAGTGATATTTGACACAGGTGAACTCACTTCTGTTGTCTACTGTAAATGTTCCGACTTCCTAAACCTCAACAATCATCCCCAGAATCACAGACTACCTTTAAAAAATTTGACATTTTGGGTATAAGTAATAAAAACTCAAACTGACAGTTACATTATGGATGCGCATTCTGAGTACAGCATAAGGCAAGGCAAATTTATTTATATAGCACATTTCAACACGAGGCGAAAAAGATCAAAAAGAAGAATCAGAAAACAAGGGCTGTTTAAAATAACTGTCATAAAATAAGAGTTAAAATAATTTAATCAAAAGCAGCTGAGAACAGGTACGTCTTCAGAATGGATTTAAATGTGTTAAGAGTTTCAGCTGATCTACAGTTTTCTGGGAGTTTGTTCCATATATATGGGGCATACAAGCTGAATACAGCTTCTCCTGTTTGGTTTTTACTCTAGGAACTACGAGAAGACCTGATCCAGATGACCTGAGTGGTCTGGGTGGTTCATACCGAGTCAGGAGGTCTCTGATGTATTTTGGTCCTAAACCATTTAAAGCTTTGTAGACCAGCAGCAGGACTTTAGGATCTATCCTCTGAGTGACAGGAAGCCAGTGTAAAGACTTTAAACCTGGAGTGATATGATCTACTTTCTTGGTTTTAGTGAGGACTCGATCAGCAGAGTTTTGAATGTGCCACAGTTGTTTGAGTGTTTTTTTTTAGGTAGACCTGTAAAGGTACCTTTACAGTAATAAAGCCGACTGAAAATAAATGCATGGACTAGCTTTTCCAGGAGAAAGTTCAGAAATTTTACCTAACAGCTTCAGTTAGTTTGTCAGGAGTACTTCTCAGCTGGTTAAAACAATTGTGTAATGTCTACAGTAGCTCTCAAGGGACCCTTTTAAGGTCTGACAGAATAACCCTGGAGAAGTAGTCTCCTTGTAAGGGTCTGAGAGTAAAGATATCTCTGCAGTGCATCAGTTTTGGCCGTTCCTATTAAACTTTATGTAAGCGCAGTGCTGAATTACTGGAGTGCTGCATAACAATACATCTGATGTGCTGACCCCTCACCATAAAATGAGAATTATGGCGACTGCATTTTCAAGTCACAATGGTGAAAACAGAGGCTCAGCTCTGTGCCAGATATGCAAAATGGGGCTCCAGCTCATCTGTATTCTACCGCTGATTAATCGTACAAAGGTAAATAAGCTTTTCATTCTTTCATCACCTTGTCTCATACTTCTTTCTCTGTCCCTCTCGCTCTTCTCTTTCCTTCTTTCTTCTCTCTCACTTTCTGTCTAAGTCAGATGCTTGGAGGCTTTGACTTTGATTAATGGTGAGCCAAGCTCTGCATTAAAAGCCAGGGGCTGCAAGTGGGGCCAGATAAAAGTGGAGCACAGGAGCAAGGGATAGGAGGGATGGAGGGAGGAGAGAGAGAGAAGTGCAGGACATAGTCACCAATCACTGTCAGCATCATCGTCCCAGGGTGACAGTGGGGGATGCAGTTGGAGGGGACAGCGGTGCTTCATTGGGCTGAACTTCACCCTCATACAGGCGCGACACATTGTCTCTGACAGGCTCTTCACACATAGGCTGCGAGGACACACACACACACATCTGCACGCGCTCTTTAGTTCGCTCTGTCCTGCTTTTCCTCTCAGAAACACAGTTGCTGTCTTTCCAGTGGGACATACTGTGGTTAAAAATAGTTAGATTTCTTCTTTAGGGAGTGTTTTGAGAATGTATGTTGTCGGGGTAGATGCTAGCAATAAGACATTTTTACCTCCGCCAGGAGGTTATGTAATCATCGGAGTTTGTTTGTCTGTTAACAGCATAATTCAAAAAGTTATGGACGGATTTTCACCAAATTTTTACAGAATGTCCGGAAGACCAAAAGTCCTTCAAAAAATCCTGGATCCACACGGTGATCCGGATCACCTCCTGAATCTAACCGATTGTTACTTTTGGTCTTCCGGACATTCTGTAAAAATTTGGTGAAAATCCGTCCATAACGTTTTGGGTTATGCCGTTAACAGACAAACACAGACAAACAAACACACTCCGATTGGTCATCTGTACAATTGAGAGATGGCCTGGCGGAGGTCTGCGCTCTCCAAGTGCTTTTCTAGTGTTGTTTCTGTTTTCAGTTGAAACTTTGGTAGAACTCACAAGATCTAATCTATTTGTTGGTGAAGAAATACTGCGTGTTATTTAAAGGGGTCAAAGCAAGGAAAAATCATCTAGTATGAGCTGCTCTTGCACAGGTAAAAAGCCTACAATGCTCTGATTGGCTGTTATTTCCTCAAATGGGCCATAAAAAAGGCACATGCGTGAATCACTGGGGAAAAAAAAAAATTCTGAAATGTGGGTGGTGATTCAGATGTCAGGCCAGGCTGTACTTGCTCGCATTTAGACATGGACGCTTAGGACTTGAAAACATGCATGAAAGAAACTCTCCATGGTAAAAATGGATGTTTTTTTATGCCTGCGCACCTGAATACGTGAATTGAGTTGGGACCAGGACTCGGGGCTCTCCTCCTCCTCAGCCTCTTTTTTCACTGCAGGAATTTCTGTGTGGAGTGCCCCTCCCCTGGGACTGTCAGGAACAGTGTGTGCCTGTGGCCGGTAATTGATAATGCGGCCCAGGCAGCCCTAGCCCTGGTCAGTGGAGCGTGAACCAGCCTGAGAAGCAGAGAGGCTGAAGTGCACTGAGGTGGAGCTTAGCCCTCACACTCTCTGTCTGGGGTATGAGAGCGGCAGGGAGGGAGGAAGGGAGGGCAGGAGGTGAGAGCCAAGGGAGGCAGACAGAACAGAATCCATTCACACCGACAGGATAAACAGAGCCCAGTCATTTGTTCACATTTACATTTTAGACAATTATCCGACACTCCAATCAAGAAATACTAACCCCAATCAAAACTGTAGCCTGGTTTTCATGATTTGCAAGCAAGCACGTTGAGTGAAAAGGTCAGAGGCTTTTCTCGCCTTACAGGACTCCTGTAACCAGAGTGCTTATGCAAGGGCAAAGTACTTAGAGGAGGGAAATAAATAAAATAATCACTAAGGAGTTTGATAAAAAGGACCGTTTAGATGAGAGAGGGTGCCATTTGCTGCCTTTTGAGCAGATGAGTTATTCAGAAAGCTGGTGAGCGGAGACCAGGTGGAGCGATGACTAGGCCTCAGCAGCGAGCAGGCCAAGAGCCAAGTGGCTGATAGGCACAAAATGTAGAGCATGGGCTGGTGCGGGGCTGTATTTATGCCTGCAGACATGGGGGTGGAGATTTCTTTCCAGCTCTACATTCAAACAGCAAGGCTTTGAACCTCATATGTGCAGTCGCAGATTAAGTTTCTTAATCAAACTCGCTTGTATGGTCACAGATTCGTTTGATGAGTAAGTCTGGTTGGATTCATCTTTTAACTTTAAATTGGAGTTTATCCTGGCACCTCGGAGGAGTTTATGATGATACAGTTGATTCTGAGATATATTCATGTATGCCATTAAAGAAATTGATTTGTACATAAAAAGCTAAGCAATTTGTACTTCTATGTAATCATGTCTAAGATTTTTATTTGAAAAAGGTTTCTGTCTTAATCATAGATTGATGTATTCACTCTAAGGATTCTATTTACATTCCCTGAAAACCTCTAATTTAAATGAGGAAAAACATCCTTAGGTAGCAGCTATTAAGAGTTTTACGCTCAAAAATTCGACAAGTTAATCTGATTCGTAAGGAGACTGTAAGAAAAAAAACACGCTGTAACTACATGTGTGGTGTAAAAAATGTTTAATTTCCACAAAAACAGTTTTTAGAATGCAGCATCGGTTCTTTGACTGAGCAGTTGATGCATTCTGGATTTGTACTGTTGCCCAGACTGCAGTTACTGAGCTCTAGCCCTGTAATCTGTGTGACTCAGGACTCATTGCTGCAGTTTCTGCAATTGAAAGTACAGCTGTGAAAAAGGGCCTTAGCAAAACCTAAGTTTAGGTATTGATTTCCCCTACTTGTTGTAAATGGCATAAAGATCTATTTTGGTGAACTGACATTTTGATTTTTACATAATTTCACATAATTAAATAAGGAAGCACTTAAATCGATCCGTAATGGAGTAAGAAAAAAACGGCTCAGTCACTTTTGACTCCAAATTCTTCTTCATACATATCATTAAATTGGAAGTGATGAATTACACTGATTGCAGTATAAATATTAACAGTATTGAGAGAGAGAGAGAGAGAAACCTAGTCAAACATAGAAACACTTGATGTCTACAAACTACACACAGTAAATAATAATCAGACTAATGCAAATTAAAATGGTGAGAACCGTGTTTGTTGGCTGATACTGCAGAACTCTTTGCAAATCACAGCATATACATTTTTAGCCATAAAATGGATATTGTGCCAATGATTTTTGGTGAATCTGTCGACCCAAAAATGCATAAAATGAAAGAATTACAACATTTATATCTGGTTTACAGTTTGCTGTCCAGTCTGAAAACTTGACTCCTTTTTCTTTTCTCAACTTCATTGCTTCTGTAGTAACTTCGCACTGCCTGATGAGCAAACAGCAGCTGCGATGTCTGATTCAAACATCGTTCTACTCTGAGCGGGTCAGAAAAGTATGAGACATTGCATTTTTTCCCAAACACGCGCTGCCCACTTCACACCGGTGCTGGGAGAATAAATTCAATAACTAAAACTGTTCTGACTTTGGCAGGAAGAAGCTGATGAGAAAATAGGTTTTTCCTGGCCTTTTAAACCCACTTTTTGAAAAAATGTCCACTTTTGTTGCTCCAAAAAAAAAAACTTTATCAGGTAGACTTTCATATGAAACATGCTCTGCTGCACTGGAACTGGTGTGTTTTTATAGTAGCAGTGGTTTGTTCGGGATGAAGACGGGAAATCAGGGCAGTTAGCAAGACCTGTAAAGAAAGCAAAGTACTTTTAACTTGATTATCAAAGATACAAACGGTACATTGGAAGCAAAAGGTCATATTGAACTCAGCAGCTATGAAAATCTCACATATTATACACACATGTATTATATACAAGTTGGAAAAGTTTTGGGCAATGAACAAGACATTAAAATGTCACAGTGAAAATAATAGGCAGAAAGACGACAAAAATGAACTCCGCATTGGTATGTGACATCTTTTCTGCTGGCGAAAATTAGGGTCAAGTTTAGTTCAGTTCCATTCATTTCATTTCAAACTTCTAGTCTCTGTAGATTAAAACACTTTCCCAGCTGATTACATGCTGTTCTGGTTTAGAAGCAAGTCTTATTTTATTTATTTATTTACTTTTAAATTGGCACTTGCTCCTAAAACTCCTTCTAAATTAAATTTCAAGATATGAAACAACACAGACATAAGCGCGCACACACACACACACACACACACACACACACACACACACACACACACACACACACACACACACACACACATACAGATACACAGATTTTTATTACAGTTGATGTCTTCCTTCTGTCCAATAACGCAATCACTGAGCAGCATGTGAAGAGTGAAGAGGAGCAGGGATGATCGAGGGATGACAGTGCAGAGGACAAAAACGACGGAATGAGCAGGAAATTGCCAAGTGTGTGGATTAACTGACAGCCTGTGTGTGCGCATTCAGGTGTACTGGGGCTGAAGGATGGAATAGACTGTGCAGATGGGCCAAAACCATCACAATGCTGCACTGACTTGAATCCAAAGGGTTTCATTTAATGAATGAAGTTCATGCACAGATGGGATCATACTTTAAACTGACAAGAGAATGTCTTTTTATGAGCACAACAGAGCAGATAGATACATAAGGTCCTTGTTTTGTCGCTGATCCACAACTGTAGTCTGCTCGTGCCTGCAAAGTGTCAGTTTTAATGGCTGATTGTGAGCGTACTTTTGCCCTCCCTGCACTGTTTAGTGGTGACTCACGATGACATCACTGTTACTGAAAACGGCAGTGGAGTACATCAAGGGGAGTGTGACAATAAATTATGTGATACAAACTTTCCTCCTCTTTTGCCTGCGATCCTACCTCCTGTCAAACCACATATATCAACAAAGCCTATTTTGTGTAATTTTCATTGTCACTTCCACCTATCTATCTGAAAGCCCCCTGAATAAGAGTAATTTACTCTAATCTATTACAGGTCACACAACATGTGGGCATGCCTGCTGGTTTTATTTATTTACATGTGCACAATCATGATATTACTGCAGCAAAAAGCCCAACTGTGTGTAGTTTTTTTTTAATGCACTTAGAGTAAATTGGTGAATCCAGTTATTTGTGGTGTGTTTTGATGATTTGGTGAGTCAAACAAAATTTTCCACCCTGGTGGACATTGAAGGTTTATTCTCTTCATCTGTCTTAGAGATATCATACCGAATTTTTAAAACTAACAAGTCTTGTTCTGAACAATTGATTATGGCTGGCAAAAATACAAGTCATTGTGAGACTGAGAGTCAAGAATGAAAAGAAAATAAAAGACAGTTTTTTGAGCTTTGAAACTGTATTAAAGATGCCACATTTAGCACTTTTAAATTCTTCCCAGGTATTTTCAAAATTACTAAGCTCATCCGTGGACTAAATTCAACATAAATGACTCCCGGATCCATGCCAGACTCATGGTGGCTGACTATTCTGGTTAAAAGGTAGCCAAAGTCCTAACTAGAGCTGATACTAAGCCCAAACCCACACCCACAACTCTTAGCCAAACCTGGCACATATAATGTGGCCAAAGCCGGCTGATATTTGGTCATGTGGTCCCAGAATATGGCCAAGTGCAGCGCTAATCAGTCTGAATCAGCTGGTTACCTGGGAGCAGATGAAAGAGGCAGTTGTATTGTTGAAATTTGGCCTATGTGATGAGCACTGCTAGTGAGCTCGTTTTAGTGTGTGTGTGTGTGTGAAACCTCGTGAATTACAAGTACCTAGACAGAGTGAGATGTATTGCAAATGTGCACTATTTTCTAAATGTGCACTATAATTTCTGAAAGTAACTCCACTAACAACCGTTAAGTGTCATAAAAGTTATTGGAATATTTGGCAGATAATGATGTGGTTGTCCAATGCTCTAAAAAGTAATTTAAGCGACCTATTGCCACCAATTAATTAAATGCATGGTTGCAAGATAAAAATTCTAATTTAATGATTAAGATTAACCTTTTTTCAACACATAATTTTGATAGGTTAGATAGGCATAATAGTGTTTGTAACTCCATCAGCTTAATATTTTGTGTAATTTAGATTTCAACAACAGCATTTTGTTTTAAAACTATATTAAAGTTCAGATACCTCAATGAAAATAGCTTGATAACTACATTTTTCTTCACCGTGAGGTCCGGATTTCAAGGCCACTCTTCTACTGACTTAACACTGGAGCAATGTATTTTCAAAATTACCACCAACTTAAACAGTGGTGTTTATAATTTGGTTAAAAAAAGTACATATAACCTAAAGAGTCTTTTTAAAATACATGTGCATCCTATCCATCCATTCATTATCTGTCCACCGCTCGATCCTCAATAGGGTCACAGAGGTGTACATACTAGTTGGAACAATTTAAGTGTTATGAGATATCAACTTAAAAACTTGTGCTTCTGCTACCTGAACTCTATGTAGCTTGTTTGTTGAATGCAATTTTAATAGAGGTTGCCACAACTCAAAAAGAGATTGATACAAACTGCTGCGTTTTTGTTTGATTTCTCGAGTGCACATCTGCATCGATACTTTCTAACAAGTTGCACTGCACATACAGTCTAACGGAAACGTACTGATTTTTTTTTTTTTTTGTCACTCTCTGCTTCCTCCAGCTCCCTCAATCGTTCCCATCATGCACCAAATCAGCTCCACCATGAATAGCTTCACACTGTCCTGGCCTCAACCGGAACAGCCCAATGGCATCATCCTCGACTATGAGCTGCGCTACTATGAAAAGGTAAGCTGTGCGTGTGTCTGTGTGAATCTGTTCTATCACATCGTCTGTTACAGTGCATATGCAGCGCGAACTGCATGCAAAGCCCCCCTGAATCTAAGCTGTCCAGGATATCTGTGAGCAGAGTCCCCTGGGTTGATAATATGTTCTTTCACCGTGTTCACTCCATCTCTCCCACTGTTCTTTGGTTTCTTCTGCTGATGAAGTGAATGGGTTGACCTCTGCTCCAGGCCCACTCTGCACAGTGCAGCAACCTGTCCCGCTGTGAAAATGCATTGCGTCTGGAGGGAGTCACATCGACCCGTCTGCTCGCACACAATACGTCTGCTTTATTAAGTCGCCAGCCCTACCCCACAGTGCCTATGCTGCTCCAGTATTGACCTGTAGGCTTTTCCCAAGGCCTTGGACATAATGACACCGAGAGATTGGAGACTCTGGCTTTTTGTTTGGGCCCTTGTTTGTCCTCCTAAAGCTGATCGATAGGTATAGCAAGGTTGGTCATGCACAAGTTTTTCCCCAGTCTTTGTCATCTTAAGCTTAGACTTTTGTTCAACTTGGTGCACCTTCGTTCATGTTTTGCTTTCCAAATAAAAGATAAAAATCAATATAGTTTTATCAATGTTTTTTTTCTCTCTTTCTGTTGAGTTATTTACTTCACACAAGCTCATTTTGGCTAAGGTTCCCGGATCAATATTCACAACACCACCTTAGAATAGTTTTGTCACTTTTAGCGTTTTCCATCAGAGAGAACAGCAATCATGTTTTTAAATGATGTTTGCAGTTGGAATCTCGGTTATCCAGTAATAGCTTGCATTGCTCGTTGCCCCCCATCCCACCCTGCCGGCATTGCACAGGTCATGAAATTGAATCCGATTGCCATGGCCCTGAGAAACCTTATCTGCCAGACAGCTTAGTGTCGTGTAAATAACACTTATACAGCCCCCCATTAGTTCATGAATATCAATGAAACCTAATCCTATTGATGTTTATGTAGCGCATCCTCACACAAATAGATGAGCATGGCGTAATCACAAATTAGTGAATTAACAAGGACATGATTGCTAATTGCACTGGGATAACTCAGGTGACACACAGGTGGGGCTGCACACCGTCCACCACTGTCTTAATGTGCCTACACATCCTCCCACCTGTATATGGAAAGTGTTCCACCATGTGAGCGTGAGTGAGACACACACGGTGAGTCAGGCCGATTGCTTTGTGACACACTGGGCTGCGGAGATGAGATTTCCACTTTACTGGTCCTCTTTTGACACTCGGTTTGAATCTGACATGGCTTTTTATAGGTTCTAAGTGGACTTTCCTTCAGACAGCATTGTTGTACAAAGTGCCATTGCACATGTTATCCAATCAAATACGTTTATCCGTACTGAGGTGTCATGTCTTCTCCTGTTTAAATGTATACAGACATGCATGATGACAAGCTCAGAAAACAATCTGTCAGTCACATACTTTGGCTTGGGTTACTTGCATGCATGTTTAGCTTCCTTGCTTGATGTAGAAAAGCAGGGAATTAAATTGCATGCCATCTAGGTCAGCACTGCCAGCTCTCTATTGATTCCCTGAATGCCTAACAGGTCCAGAAAATGTGGAAGTCTCACACTGCCACAAAGTGATGATGTGGATTTTGAGCTATAAAAAGGGAATTATGGACAAATGTCTCTCACCATGTCTATCACACACTCCTCTGTACAGCAGTATATTTTACCCAGCACTGTGGGTAACTTCTATATACACCTTAATACTTTCTATGGCCTTGCTCTGCACTCCATCTTTTTCATGCATCTCACCGATGCCTGGATTAATCTGAGAGTAGTCACACTGTTATGGTTGCGGAGATGATTGTCTCAGTGTGCCTGCCACAGTCAGCTAGTCCTTAGCACAGTAGAGAGCTGTCTTTCTGCACACTCCATCTCACAGGAAGCCTCCTGTACCCATTTACAATGTCAACTTCTCAAACAGTGTGACATTGTCATACCTAACGAGTAATCCATCAGGGTATTCACAAAGGAAATATCTACTTTTTTCACAAACTTGTCATAATGCTGCAGCTTTGGACACAGGAGTTACTCTTTTGAAATAAGCAATTTTAGGTATTTCTGTCTTATAATTGATGCTACAAATGTTTTCTGGTAGGTTTATCTATATTTGATAGATTATAGTAGAACCGAAATGATAAACAAGTGGACTATTATCGGCTGATATTGGCCTAACACAGATAAACATATAGCACTGGTGTATATCGTGTCATCACATAGTTTGTTCAGCAAAGCTATTGAATATACAATAATTTAACAGGAGGATAGCAGAGGGGAATGCTGTACCTTGAACATTTTCACCCCATTGGACCAAACAGTGGTGCACTGTTCAGTGGACAGACTGGGATAAATCTTGGTGTGCCGATGAACCATCAAAAAAAATCCATAAAGGTTTTACTGACACTGTCTTTTTACCAGCCCTCTCTATCTGCCTTTTATTGGGAGTGCACATCAGGGCATGCTAAATCCATGCTGATTTTGCCAGCCCATTCTGTAGAACACAATGGTCTGGCTGCACCAAACTATCGCTGTGCCGAAGGAGGGGGGGGAAAAAAGCCATAACAATCGGATTTCTTTAAACCAATCACAGTTTTTGTGGACGGGGCCAAATGAAGGATGCGGCTGCACTGCTCCCTCAAAATAGTGAAGAATTAAATCGTTGTGGTGGAACATTTGCATGCAGGGAGGCGAGCACTGTGTTTAAAATGGATGATTCACCACAGAAAACAAGCAGACGTGTTGTAAACTGCGGAACTTAAAGTTTCATCTTCAGTGCGGTAGGTAGCAGCCTTGAACCTGTTGTTTCCTTTGGTGGACTAAACTGTAACAGGCAGATTGCAGAAGGGAAGGAGGATAGCAACTGAGAGTACTGGCCAATGGCAGGCTTGTACTTGCAAACTACAAACACTGAGTCACAGTATGACCTCATTGGCCCAACCCAATTTATTTCTCAGTACACCAATGGGCCACAAGCAAACATACTACAACAACAACAGAAGAAGACATCGCACAGCCTTGAAGTTACTTAGTGTGATATGTAAAATGCAGCCATTAAAAATGACATATTAAAAAGGATCATTAAGGTAATAACTTTCAGAATAAATGGCTATACTACACTTGTGTAAACAATGGCCCAGTAACACACCATAATTAAGCTGTGTGTTTGATAGCTGCTATATCTGCAACTGTAGTACAATGTAAAATATTTCCAGTAATAACATTCCCCAAAGTACATAAATATGTCCAAATCTTCCTTCTACAGAGGCAGTTAAAGCTGCAGTTGCAGGAACAGGGAGTTGGTAATGACTCAAAAAGACTGCATTTTTTGGCAATTTGGCCTGAAACCTGTAGTGAAAGCTGAAGGCAGTTCTCTCAACAGGTTTCACTCCCTCCTTCAACCTACCTTTTTATAGCAGAGTAAGTGGTCCCAGGACCCTGCAAATTGGGAAGCGAGATTAAATGAGTTAAAGGTTTGCAGAGGAGAAAGTGGAATCTCATGCTCTCCTTCTCTCAATTTTTCTCATACCCCTTTTCCTCCGGTTGCCTGAAAATTTGGGGAGGGTGGAAATAACTCAGCATGGAGGAGGTCAGGCCCTCCATTAAGGCTGGAGCAGAGCAGCCACCGGCTCTCGTTACTGATAGCTCTGTTGGTGTCAGAGAGAGGGTGTGTGCTTTCGTGTGCGAGTTCGCTTTAGCGTTTCTGCGCGAGTGTCAGCGGCAGGTCAGGTGTATCCATTCTGGCTGACAGCAGTACTGTCATGCTAACGGCGGAGAGAATTTAAGAGCAAATGGAGGTTTCACGCCACATCAGGATTCGCATCGTACTGACCGTAGCACCATCTGCATCTTTGACAGCCTGAAATCTCCCTTGTACTTTACATACAATTAGCAATTCCTAAGAAGGTGAACCAGGAGGAAGTATTTATTATTCTTTTCTTCTCTACCTGCCTGTCTTCAGAGTCGACCACAACAGATACACACACACACACACACACACACACACACACACACACACACACACACACACACACACACACACACACACACACACACACACACACACACACACACAGATGTTGTACAGACAAGTTCAGATTTTTAATGGAACCCGTGAAAAGCAGGACTTGTACA
This sequence comes from Acanthochromis polyacanthus, assembly GCF_021347895.1. Lineage (NCBI taxonomy): Eukaryota > Metazoa > Chordata > Actinopteri > Pomacentridae > Acanthochromis > Acanthochromis polyacanthus. The sequence continues at coordinate 26,083,917 of NC_067121.1, forward strand.
GCGCTCCCTCAGTCCCCCAGCAAGGGTATTCACATTTTCTCCTTCAGACTCTCTTTTTCTGTCCCTCTTTGTTTGTCTCCCAAACTCGCTCACTAAGGCCTTCTTGTAGGTCTCCAGGTGAATGGAATGCATACAAAGAGTCATCTCAAAAGGAGGTGGCTACAAAGAACAAGAAAAAAACAAACTGAAAGAGCTGAAGCACATAAATTTCCTTTCAAATTTAGTGCAGATAAGACGATTCTTCTCACTCGTCTCTCATTAGTGTTAAACATGCAGTTTTGCAGAATCACAATGAAAGGGAAATGTTTGCTTTTTTTTTTTGTTGTTGCTGTGTGGTCGCATAATTTTGCTTTTGCATTATTTAGTTTCTTTATTTCACAAAATGATTCTGAGAATATAGGGGGCTTTAATATCACATTTCTCACTATTGTATTCCCCTTCAGAAATAATTAGCATTTGCCTTTTAGATTAGAATTCATGAGGTAATGATAATTATTTGCGTTTGTTAATAAAAACCATCTAGTCTCAGAAATTTAAATTGTTAGCATATTACCCCACTCTTCTTTTTTTTTTTTTTTTTACCCCAGGCAATACATTTCCATCAGGAACATTAATGAGATTTTTTTGTATTAATTTTCACTTTACAAACATAATATTAGAATGTTCTCCCACATACACTCCCCTTTTTTCCCCTTTGTGTGTGTGAGTGTGTGTGCCTGTTATTTGCATGTGTGAGCCTGTGAAGAGGACACATGGTATCCCACCATACTTGTCTTTGTGCCAAGTGGCCATGCTGTCCATTTTGGGTGGTTGGCTTTTTTTTTTTTTTTTGAAAAATCGACACACAAACGCCAATCCACACACATGGACACACATCAAGTGAAGTCAAATCAAGTTAGGCTTATTTTAATCTCTCAGTATGACATATAATGTCTCAATGGCCTTTCCAGGCCCACAATAGTTATAGCTTTGACTGAAAAACTCGCATACAAAAAAACCTGGGGAAATACAGAGGGAAAATAGGAGAGAGTGGCAAAGAAGAATTTAAAATCCCCTTGGCAGTTCACTGGCAGCACAGTGGCAATTGGGAGGGAATTGGCAATTACAAAAAAAATGAAATGAAACTTTTAACAGGCAAAAACTAGTTTTGGACAGCTAGCAATAAAATTCTAATTGTTCTATATAGCAACTCTAGCAAATTCAGCCAATTGTATAAAATTAGTCCAATTTAATATGTCCAGATGCATTCAGCATCATTCCTTTATGTGAGTCCAAGTCCAATTGGGCAGGTAGATGGGGTTGGTTATTGAACAGCAAGCTACCTAGACTCACAGAGGATTTATCAAAGCCTGAAGTAAAAGCCAAAAGTGCGCCCTTGCTTTACCATCCATTCGAACATGGGAAGAAACTTGGATCAGTAAGCAATAAGTAATCTTTATTCGTAAAAAGCCAAGTGTATCCCTGTGATTTTATTGAATGCTGCAGAGACCAAACTCCCCACCGTGCTTCCTGTCTGTCACCCCTGGCAATGCATTTGATTGGCTGCTCCACCATCTGCCTTCCCACCTGAAACTCTGTCTTTATTTAGCAAGTTAGGGTGTGGTCCTTCTAATCCCCATTTGACTGGCAGCAGGAGTGGACCTCTCATAGTTGGAAGTCCCTCCTGGCATGGCCTTTTATTGGCTATCCCCTAACCTGCTGGAGTGCCAAATGCCAGCTCATTTTTAAGTGGCAGATGTGTGTGTGCGTGTGTCACATAATCCCCATTTGACATGCCGCATGAAAGGGCCATTCCTAGCTGGTGCTCCCCCAAGGGATGCTCTCCCATTGGCGGTTTGCCATCTGTCTGCTCACCTGTCCTCCATTCACACTCAACAGATGGGGGTGTGGTTTTGAGAAACTCAGGATGACTGATAGAAGAAATAGGCGAGCCCCGACCTCGAGTGGTCCATGTGCGCTCAACCGTGTCTCAGACCAGATGAATAGGTGACTATGGTTCCAGTCTCTCAAGGGGCTTCTTGTGTTCTGCACCTCTTTCAACTGCACAAGCTGCTGCTCCAAAGTCAAGTTTTGTCAGAATTTGTATGCAGCACGCTGGGGGAGTGACAGTTTGTGTGATCTCGCGAACAAAAGGTCTGCGAAATGATTAAACTCTCTAAACCAGTTACATCCAGCATCCCCATTTATAAATATCCCTTTCCTCTCAGAGATAGAATGAAAGCCTGTTCGTGTGATGCTCTCTCCTATCCCGAGCCCAAACATTTGTCTTCATCAAGCCCAGAGTGTCCAATAAGAGTTAATGTGATTGCACACATCATTATGTGGGGGGGCAGATTTCATAGCTGTGTTTACCTCGTCAGCTCAATGACGGAGCAACCGGAATGATTCAATTACACCAATCAGATTGGATAATGATTTCGATGTGGGTTGCTTCTGCCTCGAGTTTCTTATCGCTTCCTGCCATCTTCTTCCACCCTCCTCCTCCCTCCCTCCCTCTCTCTCTCTCTCTCTCTCTTCCCCCCATTGCCTATCTATTTTCTCCACTCTGCACTGTTGTCAACCTGGATTTTTTTGCCCACATTTCCCCATAGCGGTCATGAATTGGAAGGTGTACTTTGGCAGTAAACAATAGTGTGTTTACCAAGCTTGAAAAAAGACCACCTCTATTTACATTGTATTACTGACACAGGGAAATCTGCCCCTTCATTTTCAACTGCCCCCTCCGTCCTTCTCTACAGTTTGTCAGCATTTAGCTATCAGCAGCCTGCAGTGGTGTGTGTAGTGTAGGTGCAGTCTTATTTTCTGGCTGTCATATTCACTCTGGGTTATGGGAAGGTGACAGGCCCAAGTCATTACTGATCCCCCCCCATAGCAGATACCTCCAGCGAGTCCCACTCTGTACTGCAGTAGATTGCCTGACTGACTCTGGAAAGAGAAAGACCATTCAGACTACAGTTTTGCTCAATGGGTGGCAATGCATCCATACACTAGCATGGCCATGAATACATCCAGATATTCATAGTGTATGACCATACAGACACATGCATGTCCACAAGCATAAAAATAAATTCAGGAGAGGATCTAAATAGATTTTCAAATTTATAAAGCAGTGCATATAAAAGGAGGGCAAATGCCTACATAGAATGTTGCAACAAACGACAATTGCACAAAGGCAGTCCTATTAATAAATTTTTAAAAAATGCTTCTGTGGGTCGACTTGGCTAGTTGTCATATTTTAAAAGCAACCCACTTTAGACAACAAAACAGGAGCATGTAATATTCAAACTTCTTGTAGTAATTAAATGACCCCATGAAGCATGTCTGACGAGACAAATATGCAACACTGTTTTATTACTACTCACAAGTAGCTATTGCTCTTCGCAATTTGCAAGAAAAGATTGCATTTAATTACCATATCTTGTAGTACTGTATGAATGGGAGATACTGCAGTGTGCTTGCGTGTGTTTTACTGTGTGTGTGCATTCCACACTGTTGTGTATTTCAGGTTTAAACTGGCTGGTGCCTTATTAAAAACTGGGAGAAAAGCATATTACCACTTTCTGTTTAATTCAGCCCTTACAACATAGACTTTAAGAGAGCTTAACTGCCTTAACAGTTAAGTCCTGTGCTTGTTGTTTATCTACTCTTCTCTTCTATCTACTATTTTCATTTTTCCTGATGATTTTGATCATAAGTGTGCAGCATTTCTTGTTTATCTGGTTTACTACAACTAAAACATAAAAATGTACAACCTTAACTAATTTCCTCCAAATGTCATCCATGTTCCCCAGAGTCTTCAGATCTTCGATGTTTGTTGTGTTACTTTTCGAACTTACACCACCACCACTGGATTCTGTTTTCTTAACTGCGGTGCCATCTTCTCAGTAAGTCATCTCTAACCTTCTCCCTGTGTTCGTTGCTCCTTTTCAGGACCACGCAGAGATTAACTCCACCATCCTGCGGAGCCAAACTAACACAGCTCGTGTGGAGGGCCTGAGGCCGGGTACAGTCTACGTGGTACAGGTGCGGGCGCGGACGGTGGCTGGCTTTGGCAAATACAGCAGCAAGATGTGCTTCCAAACCCTCACAGATGGTAAGGATCGCGGAGCCAGGAGAAACAGCTCTCTCTGCCTCTCCCCCTCCATCCTTCTCTGTCTTGTTTTTTTTTTTCTCTGTCACACATACAAACACACCAGCTCTGCCGCGTCTCTTTGTATTTGGTGTTGCATTATTATTAGTAGGTGAGATAGAGGGGAACCGTAATGTTTGATTGCACTTCTATTTCTACAGCTAAATTAATTTACTTCACGGTCAGGCTTGAGTGTGTGTGGGTGCTTTGAATATGTAGAACGCTGAGTGTCTTTTGTTTGCGCAACTAACTGTGCTTGATCCAAAATGCTTAGCTAATTGGTTTTTCACCCGGCCCTTCTGTTGCCGGAGAGCCGTCCCGGAATGCATAGCTGTGATTAGTAGTTGATGAGATTATTTATTTATTTTTTTGCCATGGGTGCATGGGGTGGTCGGAGAGGGAAGGGGCTGAAGAGGAGCCGTAACACCTGGTGAACTGGCAAGGTTGTGGGACTGTGTTCATTAGTGTGAGTGTGACTAGGTGTGTGTGTGTGTGTGTGTGTGTGTGTGTGTGTGTGCAGAGAGTTGGTGATGCTGGCACTGTATGTCGCATCTTCATATTGGTGCCAGGCAGTAATATTGGTGCTACAACTCGCACTGCGTGATTCAGTCTGGATGGATTAAACATGTGTTACATTGTCAAGATTTGTAATTTCACTGTACCTCGCTGGATCACTGGACTACGACGTGCATGTGGCGGACATAGTGCGTGATCTATAAAAGACAAGGAGTGACACTTCCACATTGTATCACAGGCAATAAAGATAACAATGAATGAGATGGTGATGATCTTGAGGGAGGCGAAAATGGCAGGGCTAATAATGATGATGAAGTGGACCGTCGTGGCCTGTGCAGAGCAGATGTGGTGGCACAGTCATGGCCCCCTTTGCTCTCCCTCATGGTCACAAATTATCTTTCCCTCAAGTACATATGCATATGAGCCCATACTAGCGTGTACGCGCACACGCTTCATGCTCGCTCACACAATCACTGTTTACAGTTCATCTGCTGGCTGGCTGCCATCGCACGACATTCGTCAAAGCAATTAGCAGCAGACACTAGAGGACTGCCAACAATAACACCCGCATCTCCACTTCCTGCTCCTCTACCAGCCCCCCACAGCCCCCTCCCCGTCAAGCCGCTTCATTGCCTCGCGAAGACATCACCTCACCGCCCGGCCTCTGTGTCACTTTTTTCAAAAACATATAATCGCTTTTGTCTTGCTGTCAACACGTTTTCGTACACCTCCGCAAGATGTCCCTTTGCTACCTGTGGACACACGCTCACAAGCAGCAGCAACTTGATTGACAGGCGTGATGAAAAGCACGTGATTGGTCCGTCAGTTGGGTGACTGATGCCACAGTTTTCCAGTTCTCTAATGGGTATGCCCTGAGACCTAACTGATTGTAATAGGAGCCTATTTACCCCTGGAACAGGTAGCTGTGTGATTTCCTGCTGTCATGGAAAGTCACCATTCTCATATGGGCGAAGAGGAGATTTATCGGGGACCTCTCACAGTTAATATACTTCAAAAGAGAACAGGAAGACTGCCTGGAAGCTTGAGCAGCTGGAACGGCATTCACACTGTTTGCTTGAAACGCACTTGATAAATGTGCAAGTTAAAAGAGTGAGCAATTCCTGTCACATTGAGTTTCCTCATATATCGCAGCTTTCACACTGCTCCGAAGATGCATTAGTTCTCCCTTTATCACTTTAATCCAATAGGCCCATTCTACACGGGGGATTGGATTTAGAAGCTGCTGATTTGCCTGCAGCATGCTAAATCGTGCATTGCTTTAACTACAGTGCTTGCTAGTGCCAAAGTCACGGAAAGACAGGCACACAAAAAGATAACTGAGGATTCTGCTGTGTAGCATTTTTAGGCAGGCGTTTAGGCTGTCCTCTGAACTACCATCAGTCAGCCCTGGCTAACATAAAACATGCTTGGGCTGTGTGTGTGTGATTGACAGTGGAAGACTTCCTTTCAGCACCGCAGAAACAACATTCCAAGGTGCATTTTCTTGTCCACTCACTTCTGATAGCTATAGCAACAGAGACCCTCCTCGCTCTTTCTCGCCATCAGTTTTCTGCTCCTCTCTCCCCAGTTCTCTCCTGGTTTATCAAACACAGCCTGTCAGTCAGTCTTGCAAAAGCTCACAGGATTTCAGTCAGCACCTCTCGGCAGACAGATCTATACGTTTTCTTTATCCATCAGTACACCCAGTCCGACCATTCTGTTCTGCCTTCTCCCTCTCCCTATTTCGCCTTCCAAAACACACACTTGCATACACACCTCCAAATAAACGCTGTCATGCTTCTTATGACCTAGCTAAGCTGTGCTCAATGCCTGTCTTTCTTCTCTTTGTGTAATCCAGATGACTTCAAGTCTGAGCTGAGGGAACAGCTCCCTCTGATTGCGGGGTCAGCAGCAGCAGGAGTGGTCTTTATTGTTTCCCTTATCGCCATCTCCATCGTGTGCAGCAGGTAACCATTTTCATTTGTGATACATCCAGAAACTGCTGTAAAGTTAGTCACTTAATTGCGCCATGTGTGTCTGAAAAAAATAATAATTGAGCTACTTTTCCGGCTCCCAATGTTCTCATAAAGAGGAAAGTAGCTATTAATCTTCCCAACTATTGCCAATGTACTTTCACAGGAACCTCACTTAAACCGGCGGGTGGACAGAATAACATGAACACCATTTTATTCAATGCTCTGCATGTTCCTATATATGCATAGAACTGCTTATTACATTAAAGCAGGTTTCCATTATATGTCTGGAAGAACAATTTTTTCAGTGAAATTATTTTACGTTTAAACGATTACAGTGTGGTTCTGAGGCATAGCTGTACACACACACACACACACACACACACACACACACACACACACACACACACACACACACACACACACACACACACACATATATATATATATATATATATATATATATATATATATATATAAAATGTCCAACCTGCTTACTTTTTCAGAGCATTTATTAAAGCTATAAAAATATCAATAGATTTGATGAGTAGCCTCTTGACCTGATTGTTGACAGCATGTACCACGTACAGGCACTGATTATGATAATGATTAATGAAGGCAAAATGCTCAAAACGTATAAAAAACAATAGATTTCATTTAAAGGAAAGCTACATTGTCACACTTGAAATGTAATTTTCAGTTCCACGGTGAACTTAACAACTCCTACTTTGCCCTGTTAAGGCAATTTCATTTTGCAGCAGTTTGTCACATTGTCACATTCCTGTCTTGCTCCACTTCAGACATATGAAAGTCAAATTTTCTGCAGTGCTGTGTGCAAGTTTAAGCAAGTAAAGCGTTCATCAAATGGGCCAGGCTCTTTTGATGCTGAGGCAGAGGAGACGGATGAAAAGGAGAGAGATCCTATCAAGGTCTAATTAAAAATCAGCTCATTTTCATAAACTTCATTTGCCGTTGCTAACCTTCTGCAACTGATTCAATTTCAGCCACGTCGTTTTCAGGCCATACAGAAAAACAGGAACAGTAATAAGACCTTATTTACTCTTGCTTTCATCTAACATCTCTTATTCTCTCTCTGTCTCTCTCTCTCTCCTTTATCAATACTCATTACTCCCTTAGGAAAAGAGCATACACCAAGGAGGCAGTATACAGTGACAAGTTGCAACATTACAGCACGGGAAGAGGTGAGTCCTCTTTAATACTTGCAGATCATCTAAGCTAGTGGCTACTTTTTGGTGTCATACTTGTGTTTTCTGTATCTCTATATCTGAAAAACGGCTTCCTTGAGCATGTGATTATTTCTGAAACACTTTACTTTTTGGCTCATAACTACTGGACTTTAGCCTAGCCGCGCTAGACCCATGCTCTGAAGACGCAAGGGTCTAGGCACGCTCGACAGGGAGGGAGGCGGGCTAAAAGGTTGTCTATCAAATCACTCTGCAGCAACTGGGTAGGTATACAACCAATCGGCGCAACGAATAGGCTCCTAGAGTGCAGGAAATCAGAGGATGTGGTAGTTCGGTGAAGCCTTATTTATACAGTCAATGGGTGAAGCTCAAGTATATTACAGACATGTTAACAGAAAAATTATTCAGAGTCGGTGCTAATGGAGCTCAACGACTGTTGTCGTTTTTGTTGTCGACCCTGGCAGAGAATTACATTCATTGCCATGGGTTGTCTAGCGCAGTTAGGCTAACTGGACTTTTCACGATGGGTAGATTCATTCTAATTTCTGAGCAGAACAATATTTTTACTACTTACCGCTACTGCAATGGCAACAAAATTTGATGGCACGTGCACATTCTCTATTGTCACCCCACTAGAAATTTGGTGCCATTCACCCTTGTAGAAATTCCAAATATCCCCAAGCAGGATAACAGTATGCACATCCATTTCCTCTTTCAGCCAGCCCTCTACTGCTGTGAAATCTCTTTTTAAATGTAAGACATGTACGCAAGACCTGTATATGAAGCATTAGTGAAATGAAGGTGAGGCAAAACTGAAATTACATCAAGTGGCAGGTGTCTGTGGATGTAAATGGCACTTCTCTTCTTTTACACCGTGACGTTGACTGACATCTTTTAGGAGCGTATGATAGCCATGATTGAGTCATGCTTTAAGCACTCTCTGGGCACCGAGCGTAGGCCTGGAGGGACACAAATATAACCTCTGACAAAAAGACCCACTCACTCACACACAAAAGAATGTGCATAAGTTTTGTACCTCAAATGAAAGCCCTATGTACTGCCGACCTAGCAGTCTGAGAAAGGGCTCGCACAAGGGGATTGAGTTTTGTTGAGCCTGACACAGCAAAGTGTTTCAACACATTTACTTTGTGTCACTGCTACAAGAGTGGCAGCCTGGGGCTCATTAAAACTGGTGTGGACAGAAGAGTCAGTTTTGTCACAGGCTGTATTTGGGGAAGCCTAACGCAATTAACATAAGTCATGCAAATACACAAAAGATCAGAGACGCTTGCAAGCCTAATTGTCAAATAAGCAATTTGAAGTGAAGAGGAAATAAAACGCTGATAAGGGATCCTATTCATAGGTTTACTGCTTCAACCATCACAATGCCAACACTCATGAAGTTTTCCCCCACCCCACGATGCATTGTTTTCTTCTATTCTCTGAAGATTTGACTGACAGTTTTGTAATTATGGTATTCGGTGCAACAATAAAATAGAAGCGCTTGGCCAATTGTTTTGGGTGTACCTCCAAAAAGATGCGTTGCCAGCTTTCACCCAGCTGTCTGCCATTCCAGATGTTGCCACACGCATCTCATGACATCTCTTCATTTCCAGCCCACCTACAGAGGGATGCTGCTAATACTGTAGAATCAGTGGTGCAGCTGAGTGGTCATGGTTACAAAAATCAGACCTTTAACGGTACAGCAAATACTGGGTGTGATGTCATAGCAAGCAGACTGAAACACATATTTATATATATGTATTTATTTAAATTTATTTACAGAAGTATAGCCCCTTGAGATAAACCATCTCGTTTTCAAGGGGGTCCTCTATATATGTGAAAAGCGGAGCAGAGTATATATCAGATATGCTTCTGTAGTTTGAAGTGCATCAAGGCTACGGGTCACTTCTTGTTGTTCATTTTAGCTGTCCAGTGCATCATCAGGATGACAAGTGCTCATGACCTCAGTCAGTGGATTCAGAAAGTATTCAGACTGTTTTACAATTTGCATGCTAAACAAAAAAGATAAACTGAAACTTTTCATTCGTTTAGGTATTCAAACGTTAAATTCAGTTCTTCAGAGAAGCCTTTTTGGCAGAAACTACAGCTTCAGGTCTTTGAGGTTAAGTCTCTACAAGCTTTACAAACCTGGATTTCGGCAGTTTATCCCATTCTTCTTGGCAGATCCTCTCAGACGCTGTCAGATTGGATAGGAAACATCTGTGAACTGTCATTTTCAGGTCACCCCACAGATGTTGTATGGGGTTAAAGTCTGGGCTTTGGCTGGTCTGATCAAAGACAAAATTGCAAAATGTCTGCAGTATTGTCTTGAATGTGTGGTTTAAATAATTATCATGCTTAAGGGTGAACCATCACCCTCTTCTCAAGTCACAGCACTCTGTAGCAAGTTTTCTTCAATGACCTCCATGTACTTGGTAGTGTTTTTTCTTTCCTTCATATCTGGCCAGTGCCTGTCACTTTCACAGAGAAGCACACCCATAGGTTGATCCTGATACTGCCATCCTTCACCAGGGAGATGGTATTTGCCAGAGTGTTTGGTGTTTGCCAGACATATTGCTTGAAGTTCTGCCCAAAGAATTTTTGTCATCAGACCTTAGAATCTTTTCCCTTATGTTCTTAGAGTCCCTGAAATATAATTTGGCAAACCGAAGCAGCCAAATGCTTTTCGCACCGTAGCTTCTGCACAGCATCTCTACCAAGAAGAACATGATTGATGGCGTGCTCGTGACGTGGTCTTCCCACCAACAGGTTCTACCATCTCTGCAGAGAACCTCTGAAGTTCTGCCTGAATGACTGTGGGGGTCATGGTCACCTCCCCGACTAATAACCTTCTCACTTGGTTACTCAGTTTTGCCTGACAGGCAGCACTAGGAAGAGTCATGGTTCTTCCAAATTTCTTCCATTTCACAATTATTAAGGCCACTGTGCTTCTGGGAGCACTCAGAGCTTTAGAAATGGTTTTACACCTTTGTCCTGGCCTGTGCCTTACCACAGTTTTATTGCAGAGGTCTACATAGGGTTCCTTAGACATTCAGTGTGAATTGTAGGATCTTATATACGCAGGTGTGTGCCTTTTTAAACTGTGCCCAGTTTGCCACAATTGGACTTCAAATAGGTTCTAGATTAATCTGGATATTCAAGCAGGAGTCTATTTACTGCTGGAATACTGTCTGAATCTACTGTATTACAGAAACCTCAGGGCATCAGAGCATTCACACATTTTCCTCAGTGCATTCATTCCCTTTTAACTTTTTCCTCACATCCACGATTGGCCAACATGACTTAATTATCAGAAATTTCTAAGTGCTGCATGTTTTGTTTATGCACAAAGTCTCTTTGCATATGACCACGAACGCATTTCAAATCACTACTGTTCAAACTCTGATTGGTGCTTTGTAGTTGCAGATGTTGCCTGTGCTTCAGCATCTGGTGCTCATACTTAACCAGAATGGGACTGGAAACCCATTTAACAGAGCTAGTTTTTGTTAGATGCCAAATATGTTTAGACTTCAGTTTTTTTCTTGCCACTGCATATTGCATTCATACATGTGGATTCTCAAGCTTAAGCAGAAACGCTAAGCATCTGCAGATTGTCGTGACATTTGTAATTGCCCTTCATCATCCTAAACATGATCATATTTTAGAATCCAAAAATAAGTCAAACACGTCATCACTGATCAGATTTTTACTTTTGAAAAACAAAAGAGTTGCAGAAGGCACCACATGCCTGATAAGCCCACACAAACATTTCACTGTCTTTGTCAATGTGACTGTTAATCCCATACAATATTTAGATCCCTTCTGTGATTTCCATACTAATAAGCCACACTGTGTGTCTGACAAATGATTTTCTGACATCAAACGATGGATAATTAGTTTGTGTTTAGGAAGGAAACTCAACTCATTATATTCAGAGCCACAGAATAGATTAGCGTGCATCTTAGACCGACATCAAATGAGAATGAATTCACTATAGGGATATGGTGTCCTGCAGTTGTTTATGTTAATTTCATTTAAGTGCATAATCACATAAAACATATAGTTGCCTTATACTGGTATTGCTAAATTACAAATGTTGTTGGGCAAAAACAATTAAAGGAAATGATGTTTCCTTGGTGAAGGCCTAATGTAAGAAAGAGTCCCTTTTACTTAAAAAGACGAGCATTTATGGAGCTTCAGTTTCATTCCCAGACATTGCCGTTTGTCTGTAGGCAATATGTAAATTCTGTGTAGGAAGACCAGTAATTTGATTGCAGCCATTGCCAGTAATAGATTAATGTAAGCATTACTGCAGTGCAGTTGATTTGTGGATACATTAGGGTCGCTCAGTGAATGAGCAGGGCAGACTAATAGCAGGGTAAATGTCGGACATTGGTGAAAACAACATGGTTAAGTGTAGTGAAGTAAATGGGAAGATATAACTGTGGTCAACTAAATACTCTTATTTGGTCAATTGTGCCATAGACCAGTGTTTTTATGATATCTAACCTAAATCCAATAAATTAAAGAATTCATCAGTTTTCCCATTGAAGTGCAATATGTGTCTTTGAAGGAGGTATAGAATTATGATGCGTGTTATCTATGCCCATGAGTCATTGTAGCGACTGTGCAATCTCTCCCAACAGAGTTGTTGTTTTATACACTGGCTAAAAATAGAACTGAAGTTTGGATACATTTGCTTCATACACTCAGATGAAGAGCCTATGAAATATTAAAGCAGGAATCTATTTTTTTTATCCAGTGGCCATAAAAAGATGAGTCCAGTTAACCAGAGCTGCACCGGAGGGATGGAGGGAGATAAACTGTTTGGATTTTAAATTATACATGAAAGTGGGCTCTGGACTCTGAATTAGAAAGGCATGGGTGTATGTTTATTTGGAGGTATGTGAGCTTGAGACATTGAGTGTATGTCTCCTCATGTGCTGCATACTGGTATGCTCCCCACAGAGTCCCACCCAGAGGTGCTGCTGAGTGAGCAGCTTGGCGACACTTGTAAATAGAATGACTTTATGGAATGCAAAGCTGTAAACCCTCTGATGGATTAACTTGAATCTAGTCTGTATGGAATCTCTAATGAGCAATTACACTCACACAGCCAGGGTTCAAGGCAATTAGTGTGGTAACTAGATTCAGCTTCTAGTCAAGAGCAAGGTGAGGCACCTTGATCCCAGGACTTCTGTCTCTGGAGACCTCTCTCCTCCCTCTGTGTGGCTTATGAAAATGACTAGGCACAAATTGACTTGATGGAGATGGGCTTATTCCAATCATGGCTGCCAAGCTTTTGAATAAACAGCTCTGAGAAAAAGGGATGCCCTTGGGTGTCACTGTGGAAGTGATGATTTGACGTCTGGTTGCTCGCTGCCCGTCTTGTGGCAGAACATTGAATTTGTTTACAAGTGTCCCCCCCCAACCAAGCCCGTCGACGCAGAAAATCGGTGCACTGTTTGCACACATCTGAAGCATGTGAACTAAGCTTACCTATTGCAGAAAGGCATAAAGAGCTAGTTGATAGCATAGTGGTTTTATCTCTTTATGAGCTCCTATAGGGAAAAGGCTGCAGGAAAATTGGTTCTACCACTATCAAAGAGAAGATACTGCTAGGGTAAGGGATAAAGGAAAAAAAAAACAGCCTACATTTACCCTTGCTATATGTTCTCCTCTGTCCCTCTATCCCTTAATCTTTCTCTCCGTGTATATGTTTCTTTCTGGTCCGTTTCCTCCTTCCAAGTACTGAATCATCAAACAGCCATTTTGTCATCTGTCTATACTCGTTACCGAGGCTCTTCTGTAATCATGCACCTACAGTATTTAATGCGTGCATTAGACGTTAATTTTCATTTACATATTGTTGTGCTCTGGCCTGTGTCTGATGAGGACTATAGAGCAAATTGAGGTATCATCATTTGCCCCTGTTAAGAGCTTGTAGTGATTGTAAGTAATACTGTGTCACACTGTGATTTAAGCTATAACTTGAAGGGCAATTGCATTCATCACCCATTAATGCAAGACATTACCCAAAGCAAGAAAAAAAAACAGTCTCTTCTTCTGGGAAGCTTACTGAGCACTTTGGTTGTTCTAGAACTCTCTTTGCGAGCCGACATGTCTAATTGCCCCTCCCCACTGGGCTGCCCGACCCACTTCTCAGGCTCCCCGGGAATGAAGATCTACATTGACCCGTTCACCTATGAGGACCCCAACGAAGCTGTGCGAGAATTCGCCAAGGAGATCGACGTCTCCACTGTCAAAATAGAAGAGGTCATCGGTGCAGGTAGGTTTTACAAAACAACCTGTGCTCGTGTGTGCACTTTTGAGTGGTTTCTGTGCACAGTGTGAATGTGGATTGCTAAGGTTTTTTTTTGTTTTATTTCTGTGTACAAACAAGTTTAGCCTGAATCTGTTCAAGGTCACAAAGCCCAGCCCTTTCGGCAGCCACATCAAATAGGAACATGTCAGGGGCCTGTGTCAAGTGCACTAGCAGTATATAGGCCAGCTACCAAGGGACTTAATGGCATTAGAAATAACTCAAGCCTTTCAGCCTATCCCCTGTGCTCTGTTTTTAGGATCCTGTTGGTGTTGCTCTGAACATGTTCTACCTTGCATCATCCCTTTTTCAATTACTTTACATGTAAAATAGGTAGAGACATTTTGTTTTCAGCCCTTGTTCTCTTGTGCACTGTTAAAATGTCTATTAAAATGACTAACAGGTAATTAGGGGCCGATTGCTTTGAAGTAAATTCTGAGCGACTTGAGGCTTAAATGACTTCATCTTTAGTAAGTCCACATGTCTTGAACATGTCCCTTTGCTTTAGACCAGACACATCTTTTTTTTTTACAGCCAGGAGGACATGCTGACACCATATGTGTTGGATCATACAGAGGCTAAAATACCCCTGGTAATACAACCGAGCCTGGAATAGCTCCTGAACACTGGCCTGCTCAGCAAGCTAGGTGTGAGGAAGTGACAGCGATAGGATGGGAGTAAGGATGCAGGGGGACTAACTAATTAAAGATTTCCGTTTTTGTTGATTTCACTGTGTGGTGTCTCTGCACGACACCAAGGTGATAATTAATCAAATGGGTTCCAGATATTTACCAGATAGCGCTTACCCCTTATTCTTTGATTGGGGAATATGAAGACACTTGGCAGTCTTTTAGGACAGATTACTGCTGTGAGTCAAAAGAGACACACTGTTATCTCTAGAAGAGACTTGGGCAAATAAATAGAGATTTAGATCTTATCAGTTCTATTAAGCTTTTTTGCTGATCATGTCTGAGTGGACAAAAGTCGTTTTTTTTTTTTTTTTAAAGTAAAAACACTGTACACCTGTGCAACTAGGTGAATTTGGGGAGGTGTACAAAGGTCGCTTGAAGCTGCCTGGTAAGAGGGAGATCTATGTGGCCATCAAGACCCTGAAGGCCGGCTATGTTGAGAAGCAGAGGCGGGACTTCCTGTCCGAGGCATCAATCATGGGCCAGTTCGACCACCCAAACATTATCCGTCTGGAGGGTGTAGTCACGAAGAGCCGTCCTGTCATGATCGTCACCGAGTTTATGGAGAACGGTGCTCTGGACTCCTTCCTCAGGGTGAGTGATTTTTTTTTTTTTTTGTTCAATAAGTTGCAACAGTTACATCCAAAGTCATATGTGGGGGTTGAATAAAAACTTAGCATTATGAGACTGAGAAGCAAATTGGAAGTAAATTGTTAAGCGATCACAGAAAAAGGAGCGGGTGCCAAGAATCACTCCTAATACAAATTGGAATGAGTCTTCTTAATCTGCCCGGTGCCAATGGAGGATTTGTTTCATGACAATGTATATGATTTCAATCATTCTTAATTTGAAAATTTCCACACTAGCTGGCCTTATCAGACCTTAATTTCTCTATAAGGCCTGGAGCTATTAATGGACTCTTCACTCTTTCTTTTATAGTCATGATTGAGCGGACATTGAGCTTAATCAATATTCAGCTCGCTTTTTTTTTTCCTCCTTCAATCTCATGGATTGGTGTTCTCTTCCACTTTGATCTAGGGTGGGTTTAAATGGGCTCTTTGAAGTTGGCTTTGCTAACCGCCACATCCGACTTGTGTTTCCATCGATCTCTCTTACCCTCTTATTTGTTACTGTGTTTCGGGGGTTCAAAGCTTGCTCTTCAGAGCATTCACACAGGGGCAGGAGCACCAAACGTGGATGCTAAAGAGATGGATGCCTGCATGCCTGAATGCAACAGTGTTTTAACATCTGCAATGAGCGAGATTGGCTTCAGGAATCCATTTTGCTCATTTAATATAAGTATACTCTTCCTCTGGACATTAAGAGGATTAGAAATGCAAGAAAAAAACTTGCTGTGTTGATTTTGTGACGGCAAAGGGTAATCAACAAACAATTCCCCACAAGCAATTAAAAGGAAAAATAAGCTCGAACTCACAATAAGAGAAAATAATTGCCTCAGAGATTTTTGTCATTTATGTAGGTGTAGGTATGACAACATCTCTGGTCCCCATGTCTCCCATACACATGTAACCTCTGGCTGGATAATAATTATTAACTGCAAGGT
Source organism: Acanthochromis polyacanthus (assembly GCF_021347895.1). Lineage (NCBI taxonomy): Eukaryota > Metazoa > Chordata > Actinopteri > Pomacentridae > Acanthochromis > Acanthochromis polyacanthus. The sequence goes on from NC_067121.1 coordinate 26,100,318, forward strand.
TTTTCTAAATTCAAGGAAGAGGAAGAGAATCTCACTGAGAAGCCTTGATGCCAACTGAATTTGTGAAGACTACATGTAGCCTGTATAATACATCAGAAAATTGTACAAAAATGTAATTTATTTTTGCACTGATATTTCTTTATAGACAATCAGATTCGAACAGTAGAAATTATAACGAGCCTGAAAATTTTTAGTCAATACAGTGTCTGTGACTCAATGAAGAACCAACATAATTTGTTCATTAAGACTAAGGCGGCTATGTTAGGATTAGCTGAACTCTCTCCGTTCTTCAGTTATGCAGATTTATGTTAATCATGGCAAAGATAACATCTTAATAACCGTTTTCATTCGTTTTCCTGTCTTCCAGCAAAATGACGGTCAGTTCACAGTGATCCAGTTGGTGGGAATGATGCGTGGGATCTCAGCAGGGATGAAATACCTCTCAGAGATGAACTACGTCCATCGTGACCTGGCTGCACGGAACATTCTCGTCAACAGCAACTTGGTGTGTAAAGTGTCTGACTTCGGCCTATCTCGCTACTTACAGGACGACACCTCTGATCCCAGTTATACCAGCTCTCTGGTGAGTACTTGTTATGCTTGTCTTTTATTTTGCATGAATTCCCGAGGTAATCTCCTGCATTCATTTAGTGGGCATCTGTATATAATTCTGCATCCAAACTGTTTTTTTACTGACATACAGCAACTGGAAAACGTCACCTATCAGTCTAATAAGTTTTGACGCTGACGCCGTCTCATTCTTTTTGAAGGTCTTAGAAACCTTTCACCTTTTCAGTGCCTTTCATTTTATATGAGCTGTCACTCTCTTCTTCCTCATCCTCCTTCCTCCTCTACCCAATACTCTGCAAGTCACGGACCGGAGGTCTGTCACATCTTCATTAGTGTGGAGACAAGCCTCCTCTGGGAAGGCTCCTCTCTCGTTGGCATGCCCAGAGTGCAGAGAAACCAAAGGGCATTGCAGCCTCTCAAACTGACATCTCCCACCCCTCGCTTTCCCTCCCTCCTCTCTTTCACTCCTCATTCATTATTACTGGGGCATCATGGGAGGCTTTGGCTCCTCATTAACTCCTCCACGCTACAGATCTGTAATTATTAGCAGCCATCGTTAGTTCATCTTCTGCCTCTCCTCTTCCTAATTCAAAACACACTTTTACACCCTCGCAAACACACGGTGCAGGTCATTAGGAATCCTGACATGCCTCGGGTTGTGTGTGTGTGGGTTTATGTGAGTGTCTGAGTGTTAAAGCAACGGTGTGTACATGCACAGGCCTGCGTGAGCACGTGTGTTTGCATGTGCTTGGATTCATGTATGTGTGTCAACTCATGGACTCTGCTTTAAGAATTTGCTGTAAATTAGTTATTTTTACTGCTCATACACAGTGTGTTGCTGGCTGCATTTAGTAAACTATAATGGGCTCTGCAGGTAAAATTGGCAGGACAAAGAGCATGGTATTGTTTTATTTAACCTATAAGTAGGTTAGACCAGATTTGAAATAACCATGCTCTTTTTGCATTGCTTTTTGTTTTACCTTTTATTTCCTGGAGCCATGTCCTTTATTTCACCTATCCACTTCTTATTTTGGGTTGACAGCCTCCAGTGGCCCTACCCAGCCCTTCATAACATTGTTACCTGAGAACAGAGCTTTTCACTTGTTTCGTAAAACCGCCTGGGGGGGGTCTCTTTCTGCAAATTATTCATTGTATACAATGTGAATGTACAGCTTTGTAGTAGAACAGTATATATTATGAATAAATATGAATACAATCTGAATATATTATGCTATAAAAAGGAGCCTATTTTAGGACCAGCTTCAGAGGTATTTCATCACATGCAAAACCTGAGATCAAAAGCTTGCAGTCAAATAGCTTATGAGTCAGTGCTACCCAGGTATGAAAGGAAAGTAGCAAAGTAGCAAAACAATAATATGAAACACTAAATGTAGTTTTGAGTTTCATTTCTCCTTTTGTGGCTGAGCTTAAGTAGAGACTGCTTAAATGTTATTATAAATTATATGCATACATACACTGTAGGCTGTAGAGTGATTGCAAGGTAAGCTACCAGTTGACAGGAGGTGGTTGCCCAGGTGTGAACAGTATCAGTGCCATAGCAGCCAGTGGAGACAGGAGTTTACATTGGTGTGACTGAAAGCTAATTGCTCCCCAATAATAGCTTCATTTGTATCCTTGACCCCTGTGGCTAAATCTTGCTGAATGGATATTATTTTTGCAACAAAGAGGAGCAGCACCTCTGTTGTCGGCGCCGGTGAGCCTGGTAATAACACAGGGTGTACAAGGTGGGGATTGGATTATAGATTGCGGTTGGCATTTTGATGTTGTTTAATGCAAACTCTCCAAAGTCTGCTCGAGGGCATTATCTGGAGACTTCACAAAGCAGGTGATTTTTGAAGTCTGAACCTGGGGAACTGTTTTGATGGTAACACACTCAGATTTTTCGATGGTGTGTTTTTCACTGATAGAGATTTTAAAACAAGCACATCAAAGCTTTGGCTGCGCTTCACTTTCATACCGAGCACTGCGTCATTATCATAAGCTTACAGATGAAATCTTCAGCTTGCTAACTATTTTTGTTGTAAAAATCAAGAGAGCATTTTTGTTTACATCCCACCACCCACTGAGAGGCTTATTCTATCAATATGCCCGGTAAGTTTGTGGGCAGTTTATAAAGACTTTGCTGATGTTGACACAGACTTTTATGTCCTCCTGATCCGGCACACCTTGTACTCTGGGAAACATGCATACAGCATAAACCCAACAATCACTGGGGGGAAGTTGGGGTCCTTAGGTCCTGTAAAGGTCGTACAGGGTTCTATTTTGTAATTAAACCATGCATGGTTCATGTCCTTCAATCCATGACCCCTTTGGTTATGACCTGATGCTAACCAATCAGTGAGCAAGGCTGGCATCGCAGACAAGGCCGATGGAATCGGGGGGGAAATTAAATTGCACTGACAGGTAGTGATTTACATCGCCACCGACCTCCTCCTCCAGCAAATTAATCACCTCTTTCCCTCCACTGCTTTTCTAATTTTTGCCTGCAATTCTAGACACACCAATTACAGAGCCTGTGGTGTGATGCTGGATGTATGGTTGGGAGGACATGCTGGTAATTGTGTTAACCCCGGATGTGGGTTCGCTCTGGAGCAATGTTGTGGAGTTTCAGACAGAAGGAGGCTGTCCTCCCTCTCTGTTGGCTGCTCACCAAAGTCATGATTAATTAAGCTCATAGGACAATACTTGAACTGCACTGGTCTTGCTAAGGTGATATGCGATAATTAATTTAAAGACTTTAAAAAGGCTGTGTGTTTCATTACAGGCTTGGCTTTCTTGCGTTTGCATTTGCCTCACTGCTTGATCATACAGTTGGCTGCATGACTTAAAAAGTAACCCTTAGTGGTGGGATGGGAGTGACCCTGCTTACCTGCTGGAGGAGCAGATTGATTTTTGAACAAACCAGGAAAGCTTTCACACTACTCTCTTCATTCACCGATCCATCTATCAAAGGAGGTATTGCTCCTTGCATCCATTCATCTTTTCTTTTTCTCCTTTTTTCTCCAGCTGCCCACTTCTTTTTCATTTGAAGGGTTTTCCTGGAGCAACATAAAGGTGCATCGTAATTACATACTCAGGGTAGAAGTGATGAATGACGGTTGTTGGTGATGATGGGTCATGCACTATTCTGTGTTCGTGGAGGAGTGAGAGGCAAAGATCGCGGCACGGTCACTGGGGTTCAATGCACAGTTTGTGGCAAAGATAAGAGTACAAGTGGTGGATAGGAGGCATATGTATGTGTGTGTGTGTGTGTGTGTGGACATGTTTCCTAAATCTGGTGTGCAAGTATAGCATGTCAAGCCAATAACAACTTAGACAAGTGGTGTTACCCTTTCTACTGAGGGTTCATGCCCACAGGGCAGCATTGGGGAGGGCAGGTATGGGTCAGGAATTTCTGCTTGTGCCTCAGCTGTTGATGTGGAAAGGCTGTCACTGGCTTGCATGTCACGCAATGTATACTGTATGTTGTGACTAAGTGGGAGGGTATGTGTTTAGAGGTGTGTGTCTGTGCCGTGTTCCTGGGTCCACACCTACAGTAAATGTCCCCCAGGTGTCTTTCTCTGCGTGTGTGTGTGTGTGTGTGTGTGTGTGTGTGTGTGTGTGTGTGTGTGTGTGTGTGTGTGTGTGTGTGTGTGTGTGTGTGTGTGTGTGTGTGTGTGTGTGTGTGTGTGTGTGTGTGTGTGTGTGTGTGTGTGTGTGTGTGTGTGTGTGCTTGTCATTGGGCCGAGGGAGGTTGAAAGGCGAGGTCACACAGAGCCAGAAACAAAGCTCATCCGTCAAATCCCTGTGACCTGAGTGACATTCTCTCAGCTCCGCTCCAGTGCTCACACTATGTGGACAGCGCTGTTGTTTCTGTCATTTGTCTATTTTCTATTTGCATCCTTTCCCACTCTCACTGGCTTCAGGCCGATGCACTTTTTTTTTTTTTTTGGGCTTGTCTATTCAACTTGTGGTGAAATATTTATGCATTAGGAGTTAAGGGGACAGAGTCTCTGAGTAAACAAGCACCGAAATGGGATCGTGTCCATATGGTCCAGGCCAAATGCAGACAAAGGTGCTTTCTTTTCGATTTTTTTTTCTCATGCTTCAAATTTTAAATGCACACTTCCTCCCTCTATTTCTCCATGATTTAATTGCTGGTCCCACCTTGTCATTTCCTGCTCCCTTACTTTGCTTGTGGAGAGCGTGTAAGTACTTATTTCATCTGGAGGAGCATTTTGAGAGGTTCACGCTTTCCTGCACGGATCCCGTACCTCTTCACCCCCAACAATATGAGTCACCGGTGCGGTGACAAGCCTGATCCCCAACTGACTTCCCACCTCAGTGTCTTGCCAAGCAGCCGGCTCTGCTACTTGGAATGGAACCAGTCGCACGTAACGAAATCCTGAATATTCCACTCTGCTCTGCTGGTTTGTTTTTCATTTCTTGGTTTTGTATTTGAAACTAATTAAGATATTCAGTGGCTGAATGGAAGTAAATGTGAATATAGAGGTGGTACACATTCTGGAAACAATAAAGATGCATGATCCATACTGACTCTCTGCATCAAAGAGGGAGCAGCCATCCAAAGCGTTCTAGCGTGATTTATACCTTCTGTCATGTTTGCCAGAGTCACTATAAGGTGGGCATTGATTGGCCATCTGTGGCTGTTTGACTGCATTTGCATCCGAGCAGGATTCACAATGAAGCGTGTCCTGCTCACTAAATCCTCCTCAGCAAATCGGTGAAAGACAAACCTTGTCTGTTGGTGAACCTGTGTGTCCATAAAAGCTTTCCATTACAGACTGCAGAATCACACCAAGGAGATTGAATTTGCTTATTGATCAAAGCAGCAACTTCAACATAAGAATGTTTGTTTTAAACTTTCAAAATAAAATCTGTGACATGACAAATGTTTTTTTTCATATTGTTCTCAGAGGCCTTTATAGATACCTTGCCAGCAGCCTTAAAGACAAATCAGGGATAGTCAAGGTTTTGACACAGAAGGATCTTCTTTGAGATGTTTTGTAGCAATGGATTCTTGATTTCAGACTGAGAAAAGGCTGTGAAGGCGGCATGTTTTGTGTGCAAGCTTTGATTTTGCTTGCTTGCAGAACAGCTGTCACTAAGTGATTTTTATCAGCTGTGTGTGACAAAGATAACTCTGGAATCCATTAGTTAAAGCTGAACTGGAAAATAAAGGAATTAAAGTGCTGAAACAGTACAAAATTGATCTGTGTGTATATACATTTTAAAATTAAGGAATAATTAAGTTATTATTTATTTACACTATGATTATTGGGATTTCTGTGGTTTCTTTGTTTTAAGTTAAAATGTATAAATGAACGAAAACTTTACCATGAAACTTAAAAAATTACTAAAATAGTACAATTTGTTTTTTTTCCTTCTTGCTCTACTGAGGAGTAAAGTGGTAAAGCCTGACTGGATTTCAGTTCTTTTTGCAACATTTTTTTTTTTTGGAATAGGATCAGAATGGTACAGAAGGAATGGACAGAAGGTTCCTGGAAACATGAAGCTACTCTTTTCGTCTTAATCAAAAAATTTTCTGAAGTATAGCAATTAAAGGAGACTATTCTGGGTGTGATATTTTTCACTCCTCTCTGTTATCTTCCCATGCCATACAGAGACATCTCAGAATTAATTTGGTGATTAAGTCTAAAAACAAAGTTCCTCGCTGAGAGTCAGATTGCTTGAGATCTTTGGAACACTTCAACAAAATCTCTGAAAATTGTTTCCTTCAAATTTTTGGATTGGTGAAAAGGCCTGTGTCCTTCTCTACTAGACATTCCCATGGGTGTCTGAGAAACCAACATCTGTCACCAACCCACTTTCTTTCCCCCTTTTTTCCCCCTTGTTCTATTTTCCTCCCCATACCTCCGTGTCACTCTTCCTCTCTGTCTCTCTCTCTCTCTCTTCCCATTCCTTCACTCTCTTTCTCATTCTGTTTGGGCAGACATCCAGGGCAGATTGTTGCTCTCAGGATTTCATTAAAACGATGTTGATGGAGCACTCTCCACAGCCTAAGTAAATGTGCTCAAGTCCATTTGAGTGTGCATTGTTTGGAAATGGATTAGTGAAGTTGGAGGACTAAAGGCACGGAGAAGTGAGAACGGGGGAGTGGAAAAGAAAAAATACAGGGAGAGTGAGATCTACATATTTGACTTCTAGATGAAGGAGAAAGTTTATTTGGAATCTCTAAATAGCTTCTGCGGAGTGATAAGGCTGAGTCAAAACACGATGAAATGCTGGACTCTTTTTTTTTTTTTCTTTTTTCTCCCAATTACACTAAGATTATCTAGGATGTTGCTGCGTGTCAGTGATGACTGCTCATTGTGCTGTGACAGGTATATGTGTTCTAGATTTTACTTCATTCTGTCAGTGACAGTGTACATGAAGTTATCTGGCACATTGGTGGATTCATAGCTCAAGCTGCTGCAAAGACATGACAGGTGTTTCATATCCCAGCTATGTGCATCAGTGTCGACACACACATGCACAGTACCGAGCCAAGGGAGCATAACAGACACCAGTAAGTACACGCATTACCTGACCACCAAATGTTTATCCTTCATCTTGAACTGGCTGTCGTCGGAACACGCTTGTTTCACCACGATACCTCTTCACCTGACAGTCCCAGCACATCTCCGTTTTACAGACACACTTCAGACGCGTCACAACCTGTCACAACCTGTCACAGGCGGCCACAACCAGGTGCAACCAGTCACGTACTGTAATCCCACTTTGGTGACGGAAGGAATGACAGCTCGGTTTTCTGCACAAGGTGGGAATTCTGTGTGGTTGCAAGTGTTGTCCACAAGCATTGAGTGGGAAGTAGCTTCAAAGAAAAATGCTCTGACATCACCAAGTTTTGCAAATAAATAAAAAGGAAAAAAAAATGTTAAGGTGTCTTTGTGGTGCGTTTTTTCCCCACATTTCCATGCCCTCAGGAGCGCTCCCTTTTTCTTCATAGTGCCAAAACTTGTCAACCAGAAAATAGACCCTCCCCAATATCGCTTGAAAATCATGCACTGCGTGTCCTCTGTTTTATTTATTACCAAGAGAGGGTTTTGTAAAGTATCACTCCTCAATATCATTAAAGCTTACTGCTCTCAAGGCCTATACGTTGTGCGGCTGCAGTGGCTGTGCTCGTACTCTGGCTCGTCTACACAGATCCTGAGTTAACTGTCCAAGATAATAAGAGCGTGTAAATTCTGCTTCGGGGGCAATATTTCACTTCAAGGCAAACAGAAAGCAGCTTGTTCCTTTTTTCAGTATCCAGCACAATATACCATATCCAAAAAGCTCTCCCCGTGCTCCAAGGCTTTGCGCAGCACTTGTGCTTTTGTGTTGACATTAGGTCCATTTTAATTCCCATCATCATTTCTGCGACCCCCCCACCCCACTCATTCCCCGTGCTATTTTCGACTGAGAAAAAAAAAAGCTCCATTGCTTTTTATTATATTTTTGCCTCCTTCCCTGTATGCATGAGCTGTTCAGCACTTCATGTTATTAAAGCAGGGTTTTGGCAGAGCTATCACTGGCCCACAGCAGTAATTACGAAGGGTTTGCATAGCTGCCTCTGACTCACTCGCCTTGGAAATGTTATTACTAAAGTCTGTCTCATTGGAGGCACACGGGGAGCTTCTTGTGAAGCTTGTGTCTTTGCTCAGGCCATTCCAGCGACACTCAGCTCATATCCCAACAGGGTCCCGGGGCATGAGACCAGATGTACAAAGCGAGGAGTAAGCAAGTAATGACAAAGAGGATGTAATAGGCGGCCTTTTGCTTGGAGCAGCTGTTTTTTTTTTTCTGTCTACGTTATTCTGCGTTTGTTTCTTCATTTTTCATTTTATGTATGTTCAGCCAGACAAAATAATTGACATGAAGCATTGCCCCTTAGAGCGTGACAGACAAAGAATAAGGAGATTGGTCATTTTATATTTTGTCACAGGGAAGATGTTTTTCTTGTGTCTGTGTAGCTTCATTGCCCTCAGACAAAGGAAAAGGGCAAGAGAAAGTGTTCTGGGGTCTCAGTTTAGATGAAACGATTCTGATATGAACTAGTGAGATATGAGAAAAGCACTGAAGTCAGCGGGGCTTATATAGCCTTTATTCAACTATTGATCGCTTCCTCTCTGTACTTCAGTCTTGTTCTCTCATTTTCTGTGTCTGTCACAGTCTCACACTACCACACACTGCACCACTGCCTAATTCCTTCAAGGCCTCATGTATTTTTTTCTGTGCCTGCTAATGTTCTCGGTGAGAAAGTGTTGCTTCTGCATCTTGCAGTGCGTCTTGACAGCAGCCTCCACTCAGGGTCAGATGTTAAAACTCTCTTCGGGGTCAGCAACCTGTGCAAAGTCAAACCCTAAAGAGGTGCTTATTATAAAGGTCAGCCTCTCCACCTCTGCAGCACCACAAAACACTGACCTGTATTGCATAATAAGAAAAATACACAAGTGTGCATGCTTCTCCAGAAGTAAACCTGTAAATGATTGCTCTTGCCTAGCATTTTAAGCATAAGCCTGCATTATTGAAGCACCTTAAACAACTATTTTCTGAACCTTATACTCCTCTCTGTTTGACTCCTGTCTCACTCTTTCAGAATGCGCCCATCGAACAGGGTGGGTTGTGTAGGTTTCTCCTGGGTTTGTTTCCAGTAACGGCTTATCTGCAAATGCTCAGGTTCAGCTAATTGGCATTATTAAACTGCGAGCAAGCTCAACTCCGATATAAGAGGAGGTGCTGTGGAGGGGTGGAAGCACAGTCAGGGATTTATTAGTGTCTGTCTATGTGTGTGGGTGTGCATGCAGCATCATGGCTCTCTGTGCCTGTGCATATGTTCCTAACTTTGCCTGTATGTGGGTATGTGTGTGTGTTTGGAATTTTAAACACGCGGCTGTCAATTTCAATCAACGGGGTGCGTGGCATGCCTGAGGCCCAGGTAGCCCAATTACAGGCAGACGCGCTCAACGTACGAGCAGAAGCCCAGGCCGATCCTCCTTTATTCAAACTGAGCTGTGGGAGAGGAGACACTAAATGTAATGTCGGTCGATGACTGTTGGGAGCAGCTCCTGAGACGGAGGCGGAATCTTGTGTATGTTTTGGCTGCTGGTGGTTTGATACTCTGGGCGAACGAGGAAATAAAGAATCAGAGGGATAGAGGAGGACAGCTGCGAAAAGTGTTGTGGTGTTCAGGGTAGCTAAACTGACTTTAATGTACTACAACTTGTCATTTCACTCTCCATTCCATTTGTTTTTTTTCCTTCAGGGTGGGAAGATACCAGTGAGGTGGACCGCACCAGAGGCCATCGCTTACAGAAAGTTCACCTCGGCCAGTGACGTGTGGAGTTACGGCATTGTCATGTGGGAGGTGATGTCATTTGGAGAGAGGCCTTACTGGGACATGTCCAACCAGGATGTAAGTGCTTGTAGACATCAATAGGTCATAAATTTGTATAATTACTTTCTTAATGCAATGCATTTCCTTTTGAGACAGGATATCGAGGCAGGATATTAGGCAGTAAGCGACTTCTGGGCTGTCAATCATAGAGAAAGGCAGTTTTATTTGATAGGACGGGGAGGTGTAATAAAAAACTTGGATGGTGTCAACACTGAAGATAGACTTTTTTTTATTTAGCGTTTTTCAGGATGTTCAAGTGCCCATTTCATGAAGACTTTTAAAAAAGGTCATAAAAAGTTGGGTTTTATCATTTTTCTCAACTTCCGTGGAGTAAAAATAAATAAGTTTTAATCGGAGTAAACAGCCTCATTACACAGAGCAGCCGTTTCCGTACAGATGTGGTTATACTGCATTCACCCCATAGATACACAATCAAGGATAACTCATAAGAGAGGAAGCTGTAATAAATCACTTTTTTTTTTTTTATCAGCCCCATCTCATAGCATCGTCGCTGAAGATGTCCTTGACTCTGACTTTGAAAGCAGACTTATTATGGGCACAGTCTCACACTATCCCCCTTTCCTTCCTGGCCAACTTTTGAGAGCAATGAATGATTGCTGAGAGCTCTGCTTTGTTCCCCATGTCCGCTTGGACAAGGTCCACACTCACAGGCACCAACACAAACACACACAACCATTGGATATAGTCCCATACTATGAGGTCTCTCTCCCTGAGCTCCCTTAGAGAGACGACTAGCCAACCATCAGGCCTCTATGGACTTCACTCCACAAGGACTGTCCAACCAAGCAGATGTTGCCTCAGTGGGCCAGCAGCAAACACTGCCTGGTGGGACTGGCACCACTCAGCATGTCCGGCTGCTCAGTCCACACACACATGCACACACTTACCCACTTAAAACGCACACACTTTCCTTCCCCATCTTGCATCCTGTCTTACACCCACACCAACATCATAACCACTTTCGTTTAAACTCCTCTCTTGCTTAGTCTTGCATAGAACTCCTTGCTCCATTCGTCCTCTTACCTCCCTCTACTTTCTTTTCTCCATATTCACCATTTGTCAAGATTCTGCTGAATTGCATTCACCTCCAGGGTGGAGTTGGCAACCCAGCCTCGCAGCACCTACTTTTTTAATGATAGTATCTTTTACACATGATTCTACATCAGACTTTCATCTCGCAACTTAGCATTTTTAGAAAAAGATTACATCTACAGAAAGTGTGGATATATGGATATCGGTGAGCACAAGGTCTATTAGATGACAGAGTCTTTAGTCTTTGTCGTGACTGGGGTTGCTTTGTAGCTGCAGGATAAGCATGTTTACTCTAAAATAATATATTAAATTTGACTTATGGTAAACTAGACGTTATCCCTAGCAAATATAATTGACCACAACCATTGAATTATAGATACCCCTCTTGTGCCAAAGTTTCAAATCTGCCTCAAACTTGCAAAACACTCGACTCTCACTAACCTAAAACTCCTATTTGCAGCAGCTCTCTAACAAGGCCAGGATAGCCTGTGAAGCCTTTAAGAGACATGTGTCAAGAGGCTGCTCTTCACGGTGTTAATTATATGCAATCTGCCAATTTCCCCCAGCGACTCTTTTCTACAGCGACACTGCCTCTGCTCTCCTTCTCCCTCGCTTTCCTCACTCTGTCCTCCAGGAGTGACATGTGATTGGCTAGAGTCAAGAGGAAGGGCGCATCAGCCTGAATGCAAACTGTCGCTTTAGTGACCAGAGGGAGTGTGTCTATCTGCGGGGGTGGCGGTGCTGTGTTAGCGGGGATGTTGTGTGGGAGGCAGGGATGAATGTGTCACAGACTGAATATGCTTCCGTCAGTCGCTGAAAACTCACTCCGATTAATATTTAGTTTTTAATAAAGTACATTATTGACAGCCAGGCAGCCGGTGGAAAAATATACTTGACAGCCATCAGTTGCAATTACTGTGTGATCTAAGTGCAGTACTCTATATAATGTCGAATTATCGATAATTTCTGAATATATAACCACTGCACTGACCCATCCCACCTCTTCTGCCTTAGGTGATTAATGCTATTGAGCAGGACTACCGTCTACCGCCACCCATGGACTGCCCCAGTGCCTTGCACCAGTTGATGCTGGACTGTTGGCAGAAAGACCGCAACGTACGACCCCGCTTCACCGATATCGTCAGCACCCTGGACAAGATGATCCGTAACCCCACCAGCCTCAAAGCTGTAGCCAACATCCCTGCAGTGTAAGTAAAACACTTTTTCGCACAACACACACATTCGTCCTGACATGAAGTACACACAAGTCTGCTTTTCATCTGTTTATATATGCAGTATTTACACATACAGCCTGCACAAATGAGCCCAGTGTGCACAATCTCGTTTTTTTTCTTTATCCTCTCATAAAATATACATGAATTTATTACTGTTGATTGCATCAAACCTGAACTTTTCCTGCCCCAACATTTTTTACCTCCTATCCAACACCCATACATGCTGTAGAAAACTTTCACTTTCTTACCCAATAATGATGGAGCATGTTCTTAGAAAAACAAAAACATACTGAAACATGTCATTTATAAACCACATTCAAAATATTTTATTTTTTGTGTTTTACGAGACGCCACTGGTAGTGATTTGTTTTTATCTCACTGGATATGATTCTGCCGCTTTCGGACAGTTTGTTTTGGACAATTTCTGCCATCCTTCCTCAAAGAACCTCTCAAGCTCAGCCAAATTGGATGTGGTCTGTCTGTGAACTGTGAGTGTCGGGTTTCTCCGCAGATTTTCCATTTCAATTTCCAGGCTTTGACTGGGCCACCGGGGGTCATTCAGAAACTGGTCCTGTAGCCATTTCTTGTGGCTGCTTTCTTTGTTTCTGCCACGTTGCCGGAGGTGAACTTTCGGCCCCATCTGAGCTTGTGTTTCCGTAGTGGAGCATGTTTGTCTTCAAGGTCTCTGCTGTGTTTCGCTCAGTTCACTTTTAATTTCATTGTGACCAGCTCGCTAATATCTGACTGTGAGAAGAATCACTATTGTGTGCTCTACTGTAAGGGTATTATCAGCCAGGTAGCGAGTGGCTGCAAAGAGTAGATGTGTTTTTTTTATCATGATACCAAATATTTTTTTCACGTTTTGTTCTTTTTTAACATTTTTGGACATAGCTAGATGTCAATATTCACATAGTAAGCCCTCTCTTTCCTTCTCCATCTCCTGCATCCTCTCATACACACCCACGCAAACGCCAATACCACAGTGACTCCTTCTCTTTATAGCCCTCCTTGCTTAATATTGCATCAAAGACCTGCTCTATACCTCATCTTTTCCCCCTCCTCCCCGCTCTGCCCTTTTTCCCTCTCCTCCAGGCCTTCTCAGCCACTGTTGGACAGATCCATACCTGACTTCAACACCTTCAGTTCTGTAGAGGACTGGCTCGCTGCCATTAAGATGAGCCAATACAGAGACAACTTCCTCAACTCAGGCTTTACCTCCCTGCAGCTGGTGGCTCAAATGACCTCAGAGTGAGTTCGCCTGCTCGTCTGCAAATGAAAAGTTGCAAACCCATATGGCACTTGATGAGCACACTTCTACAAAAAGACTCGATGTCAAGAGCGAGTATTTTTAGCACGAATGCACCCGGCGACTGGAGCCGCTCGGTGAATGCATCAAAGTATAGCTTGTGTGGGAAACGCAAACACAGCTTATTGTGTCAGAAAATAACATACTCGCTGTGCAAAGAGTACGTACATCTGTGCTACTTAAGTATTATGACTATTATGTAATAAACATTTTGTGGTAACAGTTTTTCAAAGTCGATATAGATGTAAATTCCTTTAATAGGCGTGTTTGTTCACTGCTGCTGTTTATGTGGAGTGCTGGGTCATGACAGCGTTTCTCACAGCACTTGTGGTGCCAATAGACGCAAATATTGCACTTCATTTATTTTAATTAACAATGTTGCTTGGCCTACAAATTTATGTGAAAATGTAGAATCATTCTAACATTTTTTTTTTATTAAAAATGGATGCTCCGGGCTTGGTAGCATTTATGCAGTCTCTTTGCAATTCAAAGCAACATGCGTTACTAAGTCTTCTCTCAAGTGATGGAATTAATTTTGTAAATTTGTGTTTTCTGTTCATTGCCACAAGCTTTCCATCCTGAAAGTGGGCTTTCATATATAGTGATGTTAGGAATGTAAATGCACCAGGAAATGATAGGGTTTTTTTTTCCCCCCCTGGTATAATCGCTCCATATTCAAATGATCCATTCCATCTTCAATATGATGGAAATCCTTTCATCTGTTTCTTAAAATATGTTTCCGCTCTTCAATTTCTTTCTCCATGCGCCTGTCTTCTCTCCAGGGACCTGCTGAGAATAGGAGTGACCCTGGCAGGTCACCAGAAGAAGATCCTCAGTAATATCCAGTCCATGAGGGTGCAGATGAGCCAGTCGCCTACAACTATGGCATGACTACAGGGGGCGCTGTGCCACGGAACGGGCAGCATTCGCAGGACCGGCAACAACAGCAGCCCTCGAATGACCCCCGATCCATCGGAACGCGCCAGAGTCGAGACTATTGTCTTAATCTAATCCACTACCATAAAAACAGGAGACCAGGGTCAACACTATCATGTGGTTAACAACTGTCACTCTTCATGCAATCAGCGCCAGGCGTTCAGGGTCCAGACTCGATACTGTTTCTTCATTTAGCGCAAAGGGAAGACAGACGTCAGTTGTTGTGGTTATGAACTACCATTCATGTCACTGTAAACCAAAATAACTCCAACAACCCGACATCGACACAGGGAACATCTCACAAATTTCAGACTGTGTGGTAAAACGAGTGATATTGTACTTCTGTATTATCTGGTCTAGAAGATGTTAAAACTGTAAACCGAAGTGTGAGACATTTAGAAACGTGTGACCTGTGATTTTACCCATACTGTCGTTTTTGTGTGCAATGAAGATGCCTTGACCTGGCGAGAAATAAGCCCCAGAAGAAGAAGAAGAAACTACCAGTAGAAATAATTAGAGACGTATACAGGGATGTACAGCGGAGCACCATTTTCAACTTTCACATCTTTTACTTGTTTGAAGATTTTTGAAAAAGTGTATCGTATAATGGACTGGTAAAAATTCAGAGCTTAGTTCTATTTTTGTCTTTTACCATCCGTTGGTTTGTTTACTTTATCACTATAGCAAGATGCCGCCCACTTGTATTTTAACTTTAACACTACCTGTGGAGTCCTGGGTGGAAGGCCTCGCCAAAGGACTTCTGAACCAGCCCCACCCAGATTCAGAGAGTATAAATATGTTTATCTCTTGCTAAATATGATTATATCTTTCATAATAAACCTTCATATTGAAGGTGATATATATGAATATGTATGTACAGAACTTTCTGCTTGCATTTTTGGCAAAGACATGTTGACTAGATTGTGATAGACACATGCAATGTGTAGATTCCTACGGTGCCCTGGTTTCCTTTGGACAACTGAACAACAGCCACTGGATTGTGCATCTCCATGTTCCAGGGGCTCAAGGATACATTTGACTGAATCTTAACTGGACATAATGTAAATGGAAACATGAGCAAAGAATTGGTATTGTAGATCTGTATGAAAATTGCTGTAGGAGTTAAAATAATTGACAAAATATCCATTTACTGGAGATCATGTTAAATGTGGGTGTACACATGCTGTCTCTTGCTGGTGAGCACTTACTTGTACAGATATGTTTTATGTTTCATTTTCTTTTTGACCTGTTTGTTGTTTGTGCTGGGAGCGGTCAGCACCATCCAGAGGGGAGAGGGGGAGTCGAAGCTCCATTCTTCAGCCGCCCCGAATCTCTGGTAAGCACCTGCAGATCACAAACGAGGATCTCAACTTGACATCGAATTGCTCTATATCTGGCAGATTTTATTTTTAGGCAAATCCAGTTAGTGTTTCTCGTGGGTGCTGCAAATATCTTGGCCAAGGCCAGATTTTCTGCAAGTTTGAAATGCACGGGAGAGTAGCTAATCAAGGCATTGGAAATCAGAGTGAATCAGCATCATTTCTCTACGCAGTGAAACCGAACATCTGGGCTGAGGTTTGCCAACAGACACTCGATGCCATTTCGATGAACACACAGACTTAAGCAGCCCTCATGGCCACAGTATTCACAGCGCAGACCAGCCTCACATAGAGTGCTGTAGCTAAGCGCGCACGTGTGTGTGTGTGTGTGTGTGTGTGTGTGTGTGTGTGTGTGTGTGTGTGTGTGTGTGTGTGTGTGTGTGTGTGTGTGTGTGTGTGTGTGTGTGTGTGTGTGTGTGTGTGTGTGTGTGTGTGTGTGTGTGTGTGTGGGGGGGGGGGGGTTGCAGTTGCTCTATCAGTAGGCAAGTTAGGGGCATATGTCATTGTGCTAGAGAGAGTTTCACACAGGCTACTATAGGCTGCAGGAATTGGTATTTTGGAAGTGTACTCTGGTGGCATTTCATTGCACGATGATTACATTATTTCCAAATAATGTCATGGATGGCAGCCTATGAAATTACATACAGTGTTTTGGAATGTAACTGGAGGACAGTAGTGGATAGTGCACCTGGATGACCGGTTCTTCTTACTCTGGGAAGTGTTTTTTTTTTTTTTTAAGGATTTGTTTTTGCAATTTTGACTTTATTAGAAAGTGACAGTAGAAAGAGAAAAGAAAAACTGGAAAGAGCAGGAGAAATGCATGCAATGAAGGTCTTGCCAGCATTAGATTTGACCCAGGGACTCACTGCTGTTGCTGACTGTACTATGTCGTGTGCATCAGCCATCAGACTGTCTTGACATTGTTTTTTAATTGTTTGCACTGTGTAAAGTGATGGTCCTTTTGATGGTTTTGCTTACTTTTTTTCGTCCGCTAGTCATATATTTTTGACTCAGGTTTTGAGAAATAAAAAGGTATTGTTATATTTTGCATATCAAGATGTGTTGAAATAATGCCAACAATACCGGCCTCGAAAACTGAGAGAAAACTGACCTGAATGCTCTTTTTGGCAATATTCCTTTGCCATACAACCGTGGCAGCAAAGTGTCTCTGCCCACAATCATTACTACTATATCAATTCCATTCAGTAGCTGTGACCCTGCTGAAATCCCTTTTGGCTCTATTTGAAGAGACATGAGTGACGATGGTACTAACCACCTTGCATCCAAAATTAGAAATTGATGGCAGGCCCATTAGCAGATTATTAAGTATACTCACCCCTCTCAAGTCATCCACCTCCTCCTCCTCCTCCTCTGTCTGTCCTGCCCTCTCTCCCTGGCTACTCCCGCTGGCTGGCAGATCTCCAGCTCGTTTATCCTGGGTGTAACCAAGCTGTCCCCGCTTGTGGCTAGGGCTGGGCTGGGCCGGGGCTGGCCTGAGAAATGGTTGGCTCCATGCTCCAGTAGGCTCAGGCAGGGGTGCAAACACCTGCTAAGACCCCCATCTGACAGGCATCTGATCAGCTACGGGGAGGGAGACTGATGGGACCATCAAAAAAATAAATACACACACACACACACACACACACACACACACACACACACACACACACACACACACTGAGGAAGCCTCAGTTATGTTATTCTCACGTCTGGTTTCCAGCCTGATGCCTAATGAAGAGAAAGTGGGCTGAGACCCAGCAGAGTGTGTGCATATGTGACAGAAAGAGGAGGATGAGTCAGTTTACAGGAGGGTGGGGTTGCAGCGTAGACATGGCATGAAGCAGGGATGGTTAGATGAAAGTCAGAAAGTTGCTCCATTGAAGTGAATCAGTCTCTTTTATCTTGCAGTGTGGTTTATGTGGCAACATCTCTTTCATTATATAAATGTTAGGGTATTTTTTTTCTGGTTTAGTTTGGTAATGGAAAATACTGTAATCACGCTGGCTTGCCTCATGGGCAAAATCAATTGCTTTCTCTATTCAATTCTCCAAGTCATTGATTTACAAAGTATTCCTAAATATAATCACATGCTCCTTGAGATTGGCATAAATCCCTCTCACTGAAGCCAGTGAATCAATTTGAATGCATTAGTCCTCTATTCAGCTCAGTCTCATGTATTTGCTTTTCAACCCAAGAGCCTGTGAATGAGATGATAGAATGTATTCATTATGCAACAGTGTAATTCTTTTTTTTTTTTCCTCCCCATGTGCTCTGTTTGTCTTTCTAAATATCTGACTGTAATGACACTCCAGTGTGATGAATGGGGAGGCGGTTCACCATCCCTCTCTGAAAGCCATTTCATATGGAAGCCATTCATCACACAGTGATACAAAACACAAGAACAGAGCTTGTTAAATGTTTCATGGTGCTGTAACTGTCTGAGAAGTGACCAACGATCCTTTTAGTAGCTGAAATCATGCCTGTCATTTATAGATCAGAACAGTGGAAGCTGAATTCACCTGAAAATGACCTGAGACGACTCCCTGCAAAACTAAACTTATTAAACTCCTCCATTCTGTTTTTTTGCTTCTCTTTCAGACTGGCAACTCAAAGATTTACACACTTATAAAACAGTATACACCAGACACCTCACAGTCACACAAACACACACACACAGTGAACACTAAGAAGAGTTGCTGTGGCCAGCCAATGAGGAGGAAGATGAAACGAGACCTTTCCAGTATAGCAGTCATAACCTCTCTGTGATACACAATGGATGGGGGAGCTGATTGTGAGTGTGCACGTCATTATTTGTTGGTTTGTTTGTGTGTTTGAGAGCGAGTGGATGTATGTTGTTTGCATATCAGGCACATTTGTGTGTACAGACATCAATGTGTGCACAGGTACATTGTTTAGAAGTGTGAATGGTCTCCCTTTTTTTTTTTTTTTTAATTTTCTTCAGTTTCTGTATAGCTGCCACTTGTAAATTGTGACAAGTACGTGTCAAGAGTTTGTAAGCTGTAACTTTCTGAGAACTATTGTACTAAAATGCACTCAATAAACGCCTTGGAAAACAAGTCAATCACATTATAGTCTGTGACTCACTGGATGATAATTCTGTTTTCATTAAAAGTGAGTCAAGAAAGCAGAGAGGAAGGGTTATTATCCAGTACCACTACTGTCAGCGTTGCGCTTCAGTGTGACGTCTAATGCTTGGTTTCATAATGGCTAAGGAAATAAACAGCTTTTTTGTCACCACCGGTCTGGCTGGCAGCACATGTTAAAAGCCATCAGCCACTAATAAACGAGCCGTCACTCGGATTACATGCAAACCCCTCCGAAAAATGGCTCTCCAGGAAAAGTGACAATATTTTGACAAACTGCTGGAAATTATCCTCCCATCTAAAATTGTATCTGCGTCTCAAACACACACAGACGAATACGCCAGCAGATATAGTAGGCTCATAAATTCCATTTGCCAGAGAGACTTTTAGGGCACTTCACACATTGGAAACCGTGTTGCACTGTAATGATATGGTTAATGAGGTGAGTCAAAAGATATGGGGATGTATCCAAGTCTCAGCATTCCTCCATAACAGTTTATTGACTCTAATTGATTGATAATATCCAGCTTCATATTAGCAGAAAGACTGCTGTGCAGGGGCCTGTGCCAACCAGAGAGGAAGCCAACAAGATTCATGAAACAGTCAATTTTCTGTCTTCTAAAGTTTGGGCTATTGCATAAAGAGCTCCAGTCGTCACTTTGTCCTTTTTAAGTGGAGCGTATGCAATGATGTCACTGACAAAGTGATGAGAGCTGCTTTATAAATAAATGTTACTGAGAAACAGACATGTTTGAACTAAAAAGTAACTTGCTGGTGTTAGTGGTGGAAGAAGTGTACAATACTGCAAAATTAAGAATACAACAGTGTAATAATACTCCTGTTATAAGTGCTGCATTTTAAATGTTATATGTGTAAAAGAAAAAAAAAATCCAAGTGATAAAACTGTGACTGTAGTGTTATATTGGAATAACAATTGAATTGGATCATTACTCATATATTCATGTGTGGGAAACATTCTACTACCACAGCCTGTCAAAATGGAGCTCATTTTAACTCCTTTATATAGAAGATGAAGCTTACAGGAAGTAGTATATAGCATTGGACATTTTTAATACTGAAAATCCCCAACCTTATGACTGATTTCTGTAGATCCCTGTGTTGTTTCCTAATATATAGCATCAAGATGGCTTGTGAATTAAAGTTTAAAAAAAAAAAACACATAAGCAGCTTCAAAGTTTGTTTTTCTAAGTTCTAAAACATGCTGGGTTTCCATGGGATGGATGAGACACACATCTTTCATAACTGCCTCTAAAGCTTATGATTATGACAATAGAAAGTGGTTTCTTACTTGGTGGTTGATATACGCCAAGAGCCACAACATTAAGAAGCAGGTGTGTAAATAACGTTAATTATCTAGCTGCAACGGCACATGTCAGTGGGCGGGATATATGGGGCAGCGAGTGAACAGCGTTGATGTGTTGGAAGCAGGAAAAATGAGCAAGTGTGAGAAGCTGAGCGACTGTGACAAGAGAAAAGACTGTGTGGCTGCAAGACAAGGTCAGAGCATCTCTATAACAGTAGAGCTTGTGAGGCCTTCATAGTATGCAGTGTTCCATCTCTACAAAGTCTTTGTTACAATGCGATTTGAAAAACCAGTATTTATCCCACAGCAGGGAAATTTACATCGTTACGACAGCAACGGGATAACATTATCATCCATCGTCTATACTTAATCCGCATTCAGGTTGCAGGGGGGCTCGAGTCTTAGACTTAGGGCAAAGGCAGGGGACATGATGGACAAGTCACCAGTCCATCACAGGGCCACATAGAGAGACAATCACTCTCACATTCACACCTATGGACAATTTAGAGTTACCAAGAAACATGCAGAAAGATCCCGGGAAGGCCGGGACACAAACCAGGGATCTTCTAGCTGCAAGGCGAAAGTACTAACCACCTAAGAAATATCAGTAGAAAAAATAAATATCGTAAAAATATGCCCAAGTACTAGTTCAGATTGTCCAAATTCATCTGGATGGAAGTAATACTGCACATACCAATGGGCATTGCACAGATTCTTTCATGAGTAGAAATACTGACAGAGAAGTATAAATAGATTCACCTAGAAGTAGAAACATACCATGACACATTAGCTTCCTCATTTCCTCATTAAACTGACAGTTCAGTTCTTGGCTTCAGCTACGATTTCCATATTTATCAGAGCTGTGCATGCTCACAGTTTTTATATGCAACTAGATTTTATAGTTGAAACTACAGGTGTGTTCACGTTTTATCTCAGCATAAAGGGGCTCTAATAATCTAAAAGAAGGGCGCTAACTTCTTCACAACCTGCCTGAGCGCTCTGAATGTTCATTCCTCATGCTGTTTGACTACGTTATAATGTTACCGTGTTTCCAGGTCTCAGTAATTATACTGGTGCCTTTGTATATTTCCTAACCTTTAGAATCGATGGCCTTCTCGACCCAGGTTTGAAGTCTTGAAATGGAATGGAACAACAACCTTCTTACATACAAACGCACCATTCACCGGAGATATCTAATTGTTCAGGAGACAACTCAAGGTCATGTGGACGGCTTAATTACACTTGTAGTGCTCCACTAATAGTTAAACAGATGTAATGACCATTGATATGGTGACATTCTTTATGGCATCCTTCCCCTACGCCTTTAGCTTAAATGAGCCTGTTTGTCACTTTAATCAGAGCAATTAGAGAGATAGAGGAAGATACTGCACCCCTGACAAGGAGCACTACATTACATTAAGCGTGAAAGCCGCCTTGCGTGTGTATGTGTGGAAGAGAAATGAGATGGGATAGACAGATTGAGGCTGACAAAAAGCCAAAGAGATGAAGACGGAGATGAGTACAGAGAGCGCTCTCTTTAAAGTATACTTCATCTATAACAGGGTGTTTATCACTGGTGAGGGAGTCGGGTCACTTCATTTCACATTAAAGTCACAGGAAGTTTGAAAAGTGACTTCTCAGCAGCAAATCTTTGCCTTAATCAATATTCCCTGAGCAATCACCTGCGAGAAAGGGATTGGTGCACAGCAGGGAACTCCTGCAGAGAGAATGGGGAGAGAGTTTGGGGGGGAGAGAGAGAAGCAATCCATCCAGTGGTGCAGATCTGAGTGTGAGAGCAGAAAACTTGGTGTGAATACTGAGTGAAGGTCAGCGGAGGAACAAAGTGAACCATGGGACAGAGATGATGGCACAGAGATAGAGAAAGTCCTCGCAGACAGAGAAGAAGCGAAAGTAAGCGTTTCTCAAATCCTTGTCCTGGCTCTAAATATGTGTGTTTACCTGTGTGTGCGTGTGCCTGTGCAATTTTTAAATAAACGTTTATTTTGCAGAACACGACAAGCATAACATGACTTGAGTTGTGTCTATCCCCGGTGGCTGGTTGTTCGTCTTGCGAGATTGTCCAAGGCCTAAATTTAATCTCGGCGCTTGCTGGCTGCAGGGCCTCCGTAAGCTGTCTGCATATTTACAGTGATCTTGGGAGCCTAGGAAAAGTCCAAAGCACAAACTGCTTTTGTAGAGGCCTGTGTTGTTTTCTGGTGCGCCTTATTTTACAAATAGCAAAATATAGTTTAAAGATGGATGAGGAAGGGAAAAATATGAGCCAGCAGAGCAACTTCAATGCTTGTTTGTATGAATTCTAAAAGTAACTCCACTGCTTGGATGAAACGTATAAAACACAGCATGTTCTCTTCTTCGGTGCTTTTTTTAAATCGTCATCAAGAGAACTTTCTTACAAAGAGGTCCTAAATCTTCCATTGGTTGCTCGTTTAGTTTAAGATGTCATAACTCTGGCCATTTCCACACTTCCCTCATCATATACAGTAAGTCTGTCAATGTATGCAAGGAAAAGTGTAAAACTACACGAGAAAGAACCGGAATAATATGAGATAAATAGACTGGAAATACACACATTCCTAATAGGATGCTAGTCATATAAAGGGAGTGGGGGGAAAAAAAAAACAGGAGAGGCTGAGTCTCCAGGGCAATCACAAGCAGAATTCAAGAAGCTCTGGAAATGGAACTATCTGTTCATGTGAATTTTATAGCTGATGTGTCTACCACCCAGTTTTTCAGGAAAAAAAGAAAAGATTCACTCGAATGAGAAAAATCTGTCACTGTACGCTCTCTGTCTCTATGAGGAGTGGTAGTCACATCTCAAGCATTCTGATGCAGCCATGTGTGGTGTGGCTGAATAGTTATTGATATTTCAGTTTATTTTTCCTGCATCAAAAGCCACAGTTTTGGCCACTGCAGGACAATGTAATCCTGCTGAATTTGTTCCGCTGCAACAGACTACAATTTGCATTTCACTTGTTCAATAATTCACTTATTGACGGAACTGAGCGAATTCAGAAAATGTGGAAACACTGCTTTTGCTTAATCAAGATGTCAGTTTTCGGAATTCAAAGTATATCTCTCTTAATGGTAGAAGACATTTCTCCTTTTTGTGTAAAGGAAGAGAAATCCAGCACCTGGGTCAAATGAGATTTTATGTCTCAGAGGAGTTCATCAAATTTAATTATGATACATATAATTACCAAAAGCAATCTTCTGTGTGGTAGGAATAATCATTTCAGAGAGACGTTGGCACCTGCAGGGGTAAGGCATAATTTAGACAGTCTAGAGTGACAGGAGGAAGAGAGTGGGGGAGAAAAAGACAGAAACAGGTGATTGCTGTATACTCCGCTGAGAAAACGACAGCAGCCGGCTCGCGATGGCCCCCTCTTTCTTACTGTAAGAGCTTCGAAAATGACTGAAAATGCAAACCCCACTTAACCAGCCTTAGTGTCACTTTACTGTTTAGCATCTCATAGGAAGAGACAAATTTATCACCACAAGAAGAGAGGGAAAAATTAGCAGTTGTACAGCAGGCATGGAGGTAACAATGGGAGCTCGAGGAAAAGGTGAGCTGCATGGGATCACAGTCGTAATTTGGCTCATTCGGAGGGTGAGAGGAGGAAGGGGTTATGAGAATGGACATTACACGCCTATCCACACACACATATGCACAACCTCACCGTTTCCCCACCCGTTGCAGCAACCCCCCGCAGAGTCTAATCCTACAAAGAGCCCTTCTGAGCTCCACCCGCCTTCGATTGCTGCAAAAATCAATGAAATATTTTCCCACCAAAATGAGGAGGAACAATGGATGAGATCCGCACGTCAAGGTCTTCCTAATTAGAGAGTTCAGACAAAAAGGGCTCCTTTGCTTCATGGCTTTCAGAAGAGAGACAGAGAGAGAGAGAGGCAGGAAGACGAGAATGAATGGACTGTGAGTGATGAAGGTCATACACTCCCCACTCGTTGCTCTCATCTCTCTAATATCAACTTCATAACTCATAACCTTGGCTGCCAAAGCACATCTGATCCACTGACATCTCTCCATGTTTCTAGCCATAGCTGTGCACGCAGCACGCCACGCCAGAAGCTACAAGCTTTTCCTCTCTTTGTCTCCTTCCCTGATGTGTAAAGAGACATGTCACAGTGTTTTATCACATCTAACCCTCAAAATGGAAGCAGAAACCCTGCTAGATTGTTGTATTATTGAAAGGCCCTCTGATATCAAGAAGGGTAAGTCCAGAAGGTAAACCGTGCTGTTCTTGTATAGAAACTCCGCAATGCCCTTTACATGACGGTCATCGCAGAGTGAAGCGAGAAAGCAGCTAACAAGAGACAACGCTGACCTCTCTCAAATGAAGATAAAGTGTTGGGATGAAGACACATACATTTACTACAGGTTTCTCTTCTTCTATGCAATATGTAGCTGTATTACCATGGCTGCAGTGGAATAATTAAAACCTTCCCTGGCTGTATGATGAAACCGCTAAAGTATATTTTCTATGGCCGAGCCCTACAAAGTAGAGATTCATGTGAATCAGAATTATGTAGAGCAGTCAAACATTGGATAATGGCTGTCATTACTGCTCTTAACCAACACCTGCCATCTTAACAGATGCTCACTGCACTGAGAGCTACATTCCATAGATGCACTTCAGCTGGTATAATGGTATTCATGCTTGGTGAAGAGGGATACACGCTGCACAGTCATACTTTATGTGACACCGCTAACTGGCTGTTGCAGAGCTCCATGGGCAATATACTGTATACACATTCAACTCTGTGATGGGCGTACCGACTAAAGGACTTGTATAATTTACTTCATTTTAGACAGTTGTGATTAAAAAAAACTGTCAAAGAGTTTAAAACTGTCATATTAGAGGTCTTGCTCCAGGTATTGTGGCTACCTCTAGTACTTACCTATCTGTCGTACTCTTATGTCAGAGAAAGATCAAAAATTGTATACAAGAGTGAATGTACTGGTGGTAACAGCATTACAGAAACTGGGACCTGGTGAACTTATGGTTAAAGAACTGATTGTGCATAAGTGGTAACCTCCAGAGTTGAAAAAGGAAGCCAACACTGAATTGCAATTCCTCAAATGACCACATGAGGCTTGTTAAAAAGTGACTCAATCCAGATTGACCCCTATGTTAAAATGCCCAAATTTACAGCAAGAATAAACACATTTACAGTCAATTTTTGGCACTAATGTCACTATTTGAGACAATTGTGCAGGGGGTGAATAAAAAATAACCTGTTTCAATTGTACTGAGGTTCATAATTATGGATAATTGATGGTGTAATTGCTCTGAGTTAAGATGGTGACAGCCGGAGCCAACACATCACTCTTTGATAAACCTATACATAGCATCATGGAGACTTCAACAACCTGTATATAAAGGCTCTGACCATCAAGTGCAATGCCACTGGATGGGTGTTACTCTCCATCTCTATTTCTCACCCATTTCTTTACTTTCAGCTAGCAAATAATAAATAAGAAAATGGTAATATTTGGAGAAAAAACAGACAAACAAGGAAGCAGCAGGGTTTTTTTCTACAATGTTTTGCAATGGGACTTCAAAGCACAAAGCAAAGCTCAAGGCCGATCCAACTTATCATGGAAGCAGTGTAAAAACACTGTAGAACACAACAACACTGTGGCAACACAGGCACTGTGCACAGAAGTGACCCCTTTAAAGCAACCAGACTTCTTAGAAAAAATGTCATAATTCTTACATAAGTAATTATCACAGTATGGGAGGAGAGAGACTAAAGGTGTATGTTGAATAACACCCCAGTTATTTTACCCACTTAGCAAATGCCAGTAGAATCTAACGATTGCTGTAATCACTGTCTAGAGTTAGCATGGAAAAAATGATTCATGACGAACCTGAGAAGCTGTCACTGACCTGTGAGGGTCACTGCTGTATACAATGCTGTGTTCATGTGTGCACATATACGTGTGCGATTCTGAGTGCTTCCGTGTGTGTTTGTTAGCTCTTATGGGTGTGCATGCTGGTGTGTGTGTGTGTGTGTGCCCAGATGGCAGCTCCACTGATGGAAGCATGTGTGTGGGTGAGCTGTAACTCAAGAGGCTGGATGGAGGACAGACTAAGTGGCTCTCAGGGGAGAGTCGATCGGTTGTTAAAGACAGTGGAGAGGGACACAACAGCTTCAGCGCACGGTAACAGCCAAAACAGACACAGTCTTGGTTAGTGTAATTGCTACAGACGTGTATCCATCTGAATGTTCCCTGTCAGTCGGTCTCTCTCACTTGGAAATCTTTCACCTTTCCTTCAGTCGCATATGCCAGAGAAAAGTAGAAGGATTAGTGGTGACCAAAAAGCATAATTAATGGGTTAAATCTACTGCCATGGAGTCTGTGCTCATGCCTTGGCAAGAAGTTTATCACACAGAAAATTTTCAGTTGGTAGAATGCTTGCCATTTTGGCATGATATTCTGATAGGCATACTGTAGCAATTAACTCAACAAAACTTCATGCTTTTTCATAGCAATCTATTATACGTTTTGTGCATTATTAAAGGTTTTCAAACTCTTCAGTTGTGTGCACTCAATGCTTCCAGCATTGAGAGTGAAGCTTTAATTGTTCCAAATAAGATACTTGCGGTAGCTCAAAAAGCCTGAAAGAACAAGGGCTGAGAGCAGGTACGTAGGAGTGGTGCCTTCAATACACTTCAGAAGTGCATGTGCAGAACAAGATCTCTTCGTACTCGATCAAGCGCCCCTTTCCCTTGACATGGTACCTCCCTATTCCCACTTCACCCACATGTGATGCATTATCTGACGCGATGAAAGGAGAAGAGGAATACCAAATGATAACGAAGTCCCTCTGGACGCCTGCATCTCATTCCCAACCTTGCCTCCCTTTCTACTGTCCCCTCCACTTACCGTCTCCAGCAGCAGTGCTGCTCTCACAAGGCTGGGAAATGCAGCTGCTGTCAGCTGCTGAGGGCCTCCAGGCTGATCTCTCACTTTCTGGAATGCACAGTGCCATAATGAGCTCGGCCCCCTCCTCCATCCACCACGTTCCTCCTCCATCTTGTTTCTAAGAGCTTCACTCCTCTCCTCCAGTGCAGCATTGGTGAGCAGCACACACATGCTGATAAATGATAAAAGAAAGACGGTAATGAGAAGTATTATCCTTTTTTTCACCCAAATTCATGAAGTGCAGCTCTGAAATGAATATGTTTGATATATTAATTAGCCTTTTTTTTTCAATAAAGGAGCCTAAATAATTTGTACTCATCAAATGAATTGATTAAACTCGGGGAAAAAAGTGCAGGAAAATCTTATGAATTATATGAAGAGTTTTTTCGGTGATAAAATCTGTCATTATTAATTACCCTTTTCTGTTCACAGGCATTACATCTGTGGGTTGACTAAATGGTGGTAACTCTCACTAAATGATGGAATCCTCAGGGAGCTCTGTGTATCAAAGGTTGAATGCAGCTGTGCTTGGCCTCTGTGCTTATGTTGACTCGTGCCCTCTGAACCCGAGTCATTACTTACACCTGTCAGTCAACAACGGCCTGGCCTCTGAAGGGGAACGGTGACAGCTGAAGGGTGAATGAGACATGACTTGCACCCTAAATCCAACACTCAATACTCCCCTGCGGTCGCAATAATCATAACTCAAGGACTGACCTCTGACATATTACTTATTACACCGGGGAGATGTGGGTCTATAAAAAAGGGCACATTGTAGGATACAGAGCAAGAAACATTGTTTTTATTTTAGCAGCAGTGAGCAGCTATCTTGATATATTCTCTGCTCGAAACGTAGATGCTACAGAGTATATCCATCCTCAAAATTAACTTCTTTCAAGTATGTGCATTTAAACATGTAGACTGGGTAGTCAGAGCGTAGCCTACAGGCCAGGAGCACAGGAGGTTTAATATCATGTGAAATGGGAAGCGAAAGGCATTCAGCCTGAGTCTGGTACCACACTCATAAATTACAATAGGCTGCATTGTTGAGCAGAGTCGAGACCTGCCTTAACATACAGTCACAATGGGAAGTTTTAATCTCACGTATTTGTGAAGCTCCATTTTACCAAGATAATTTGCCAAATGTGACACACTGAGTATCGACTAACTTGACAGTTCTCTCCGATGTGAACTCGACCTTGTCTTTGTTTTGTTGTGCAACACTGGAAACCATTACCAGAGCTTATTTTCTTCTTTGCTATGTTTGTTTATCTGTGCATGCAACTGTATGTATTTCTATGCATTACATTCTGTCAGCCCATTAGCATATCTGTTCATTCCATGCTCAACCCAACGCTGCGTCCAATCTGTTGTCTATGGGAAATGATATTTGCTAAAATGAGCCCCTGAAGCAGGCACATCGTGTTGATAATAATGATAGAAATCTAGTTTTCCTTTTGATGCATGAACGCCTTTTAGATTTAATAGCCATATGCTGGAGCTGTTGTCGTGGCTGCTGCTGTTATTGTTGTTGATTGTTTTTAATCTTGCAGAGTACTGGACATCAAACAAACTATCCAAGACTACCCCTGACTGGTTGATAAAGAGAATGAGAGAACCATCAGACTCTGTACACGTGTGCATGTATGTCAAAGCGTGTACACCACTATGAATGGTGTTGAAAGGGTGTTTTTCCTTGCCACTGTCGCCTTTGGGCTTGCTCTGGGGGTCAGGCATTTGGGTTCTGTAAAGCGTCTTGAGACGAGTTGACTGTAATTGACGCTATATAAATAAAATTGAATTGAATTGAATTGAATTGAATGTGTGAAAAATATCAAATATGCTTGTGTATGTGTGCATTTTTTTCTTCAGATATGTGCCAATCCAGTTTCTGCGTGTTCTAATTGTGTGTTATGCAGCAGAACCTTCTATCAGGCAATAGATAAGCTGCAGCTTTGCTGGGTCAGGTCCTTTGAGAAAGCAACCTATGGCAATCTGCAACCCAAGACCACTGCTCAGATAGAAGATTTCCCTCGTGCGTGCGTGCGTGTGTGCGTGTGAGTGTGACTTGTATAAGAAGCAAATAAGTGACCTGTGTCCATCCTTCACTGACCTTGTATATATGCAGCTGGGGGTGGACACATGGCAAGATTGTCTGAAGTTCTTCAGTGCGCTTGTAAGCTGAACATTCTGTTTTTGCCTTAGGCATGTTCAGAAACTTGTTGTTGTAGGCTTCCACAAAAAAGAGAGATATTTTTCTGTATGTAGTGCTGCTGTGTTCAGGTTGGTCTGCAGGTTTTTCGGTTGTCTTCTAAAAAAGTGAAGCCTTGAATTTGCACACTGAAGTATCGAATCTTACAACTGAATCAGTTTTCATTTCTGATCATAGAAGATGCCTTGGCTTACCTCTATAGCTCCAGAAGATGTGACTCACAGGGTGTGAATGCTGGTATATTGAGCTTCAAATATATATATTCATATATTCCTTGTATTCCCTCTTTTGGGGTTTGGCAGGTGAGTCTGTAGAGGTACTCAGATTCCAATTTGAATATCAGTTACCAAGCTTGTCTTTGCTGTAGGAGTCCTGCTTATCGGGTCATCATTGTATACCTTCAGTGGGTTCATAAGAAAACAGAGAGTCTCAAAATTGCAATTCCGTTTTCTCTGTTTTTTCCTATGTAAGTAATCCATCAATACTACATCACACTATTGCACCATTCAAGTGTGTTACACTTGTAGATCCTGAGGACCCTCAAGCAGAGATGAAGAGCAGGACAGAGAGGTCCGGCAAACTCACTTTTTAAAAACAGTACATGAGGGTTAGGTTTGTATTTGTTAAAATGTTGAAAGGTAGAGAAAGAGAAACTGACTGAAGAGACTTTTGGACTTCACTTAGAGTCACCAAAGGACTCCTCAAGACTTGTAAACAGACTACTATAATGGGTCCCCTTTCCATTTTGTGAGGGAGTACAATAATAGCAAGAATGACTAGATAGCTTATTTAAAAAAATGTCAAGGTGTCACTGAAAAAGAAACTAGCTAATGAAACTGTCACCTAAGAATACATCAAATTAACTTGTGAGATCTGCTTTGATTAAACAACTTATTTTGATATATGAAGCTCAGGGCCTGAAATTATAAGAAAAAGTTGTTAATTGCTGGGAAACGATATTAATATGATCATCAAACTGAGACTGACTTGTGTGATTGATTGGTATTGATATTGTGGCAATTGGATTTTCCGTTCTGAAATGGGTATTGAAAAACAAAAAACGTGGTTATTTGATTTTCGTTTTCAAATACAAAAATTTAAATAGAAATACAAGGCATTTTTCCTTTTCACGATCAAAAAGGGATATACGAATTTTAAAAAATGCTTTGATTTTCATTTTTTATTTACGATAACAAAAAATAAAATAAGTAAGAGACAGAAACGAAAAAAGTCAGTTTTTTCGTTTTCTGAGACCGGAAGTGGTCATCAGCAAGGGTGGAGCCAAACAGAGTACAGTGCATAGACTGTAAATAAATGGGTTATTTTTTTTGTTAGTTTTCATGGTCAAAATGAAAGATCAAGTGGCCAATCTTAAAATAAACCAATATCGATTTTTTTATTTATTAAGTTTTGCGACGCAAGGGGGCGTGGTTACCTGATTGACAGTTTGTCTGGAATGACTGACAGTCTGGAGGATGTAGCCGAGACTCTGCTCTCCTGGACTGGATTAATTCTGATATGGTCACTGGTGGTTTATCGGTGAAGAAGCAGAACCTTTTCCACAGACACTTTTCCTGCCTGTTGGCTTGTTTTAACCATTTTGCTCCCTTCGGCGGATTCTACCAGCAGACACTGAAAGTTCGGTAAGTAGGCTAAATGTTTATTTTCTTATCGGTACCGCTTTTAATGCACTTCATATGCAACTTTCGTGAGAGACAGCAGATCCGATTTGTGGCACTGGCAGCGAGCAGTGACACTTTTTGTGGCACCGCTGCGGTGCCACGGTTAATGCCACTGCCGCAGTGACACTTTTTGTGGCACCGCTGCGGTGCCACGGTTAATGCCACTGTTGCAGTGACACTTTTTGTGGCAGCGCTGCAGTGCCACGATTAATGTTAACGGCCAACCTGCGCACCCCCCGCAAAAAGTGCCATGCAGTCCAGATGTTGGTGGAGTTTATTTCTTTGTGTATTGACCAGACAAGACAGTTAGCATCCAGTAAATATTAGCTTTAATATAAATTAGTGATGCTAACCGAGCGAGCTGCTCAGTAGTAGCTTGATTAAAGCTAACGTACCATTAAGCTAACGATGTTTGTGTTGAGTTTCATGTAAACAGCTGCAGTGTGTTGTGTTACTGTAATGTGGTACATTTAGTAAATAAAACTGTCAGAGGAGACGCTGGTTCACATTATTGTAATGTTTAGAAAGCCTAAATGTGATTAAAACAGTAAGGTTAAGGTTCTGTGTGGTCAGTAGTCCTGAATATCTGCTGGTTCTCTGAAGTTAAACTGGAGAAAACAGTAAATCTACTCTCAAGTCGTTAACATTGTTTAATGACTGATTCACATGTCGTACGTCTGAGTGTAGATTAGAAAAATAACCTCCCAGAATATGTACAAAGTAATGATGAACATTACAGTTATTATATTTAAATTGAACCACAGATAAAACTTGATAATAAAATCCTCTCCCCTCAAGCCAAAGTGACTACAGGCCTTTCTGTCTTTCAGTGCTTTGAAAATATACTGACAGTCAATAGAAACTTTGAAGTAGAAATGTACGCAGAATTCTACTTGTAGGGGGGTTATAATTATTCATTGTGGATTTACTGATGATCTAGTGCCCTGGTAGTTGTGATAATGATGAGTTGTCATTTTGTCATGATTCATTGCACATGGGTTGGCCACTTTGCAAAAGTGAACCAAATACACACCAAGCAATACTCAGTGAGTATCTGCACAATTTGAGAATGGGTTTTGAAGGCCTATATAAAGACCCAAAAAAAGCCACCATTGTTAGTCCAGTGAACAGCATCATGCCGCGTCTATCACATGAACAACGTCTCCGGGCACTGGGTATGGTGGAGGTCGGTTTGAGCTACAGTGATGTAGCCAGGCGTATGGGCTGTTCCCAACCCACAATCAGAAGCCTGGTCCAAAGCATGCACCGAAGGATTGCTGCCTGCATCCAAGCAAATGGAGGCCATACTCGGTATTGACTGTTGTGACTTTGTGTTTGGCAGGTGCCGTTTTCTTTTGTGAAATTCTTTATTTTGAAATCATTCTTGAAACTTTAGATTTTTGTTTCTGTATGCCAATATGCCAAACAAATGACTCATATGAATAAAATCCAGTTTCGCGCTTCAAAATAAAAATTATGTTGAAAAATATGGTCTTAAAGTTTTTAATGACTGTCAGTGTATATATGACAGAGGAAATGTATTCAGGGATACTTTTAAATGAACCTCTGCTGGTGATACTGATACTGTGATGTCTGTCTTCATCTCAGGCGTCTCATGTTCACTATGAGGATCTTCTGAGTGAAGCCAACAGAAGGAAAACCTCATCTGGTTGTTTAGGAGACTGAATGGATGACATCCTCAGTGAACCACTTCCTGTTTAGATTTCACTTACCAAAGGACAGACCAACTCTTTCAGCAGTTTATTATTCTCTGTTCAGCAGACAGGTTCTCTGCTTTGGAGTGTGACGATGTCGTCGGTGATTTGGAGAGTGAAGTTTCCTATAGCGTGTTTTAGGGCACCTGGGTTGGACTTGATGTTTGAAATACTGACCGACATCTCAGACTGAAATGTCTGTAGTTCCATTTTGATGAATGTTAAATTTTCACTTAAAGCCGCCAAGGGCTGGCTCTCTAAAATAACCGCTGTCTCATTACAGAGTGAAAGCATCAGCTCCTCCTCAAGGTCTGAGATTGCAGCATCTGAGGGCCTAAAACAAAAAAACGTCATAGGCATATGTCAATTAAAAAAGCCTGTAGTATAGCGTGTCGCTCTAAAACCGTCACAGTATAGCATGTCGTTTTAAAAACGTCATAGTATAGCATGTTGCCAAAAAACTTTAGAGGACAGTATGTCGCTCAAAAATGTAATAGTATAGGATGTGGCTCTAAAAACATCATAGTGTAGCATGTTGCCAAAAAATGTCATAGTACAGCATGTCACTCTAAAAACATCGTAGAGTAGCATGTCGTTGTAAAAACATCATAATATAGCATGTCGTCCAAAAAACATCATAGTATAGAATGTCGCTCTAAAAATGTCATAGTATAGCATGTCACTGTAAAAACATCCTAGTACAGCATGTCACTAAAAACAATCATCATATAGCATGTTGCTCTAAAAACATCATAATGTAGCATGTCGCTCTAAAAAGTTCATAGTATAGCATGTTGTCCAAAAAACGTCATAGTATAGAATGTCGCTCTAAAAACAGCATAGTATAGCATGTCGTCCAAAAAACATGTAGTTTAGCATGTCGCTCTAAAACCATCATTGTATAGCATGTCGCTTTAAAAACGTCATAGCATGTAGCTCAAAAAACGTCATCATATAGCATGACGCTCTAAAAACGTCATAGTATAGCATGTCGCTCTCAAAATATCACAGTATATCATGTCATCCACAAAACATCATTGTATAGCATGTCACTCTGAAAACGTCAAGAGAATACCATGCTGCTCTAATAACATAGTATAGCATGTCACTCTAAAACCATCATAGTATAGCATGTCACTTTAAAAATGTCATAGCATAGCATGTCGCTCAGAAAACGTCATAGTATAGCATGTCGCTCTAAAAACATCATAGTATAGCATGTTGCTCTCAAAATGTCACAGGATAGCATGTCATCCACAAAACGTCATAGTACAGCGTGTCGCTCGAAAAACGTCATAGTATAGCATGTCGTCCAAAATGTCATAGTATAGCGTGTCGTCCAAAAAGTCATAGTATTGCATATCGTCCAAAAAACGTCATTGTATAGCATGTCGCTCTCAAAATGTCATAGTATAGCATGTCTCTCTGAAAACGTCATAGTATAGCATGTCGCTCTTAAAGTCATAGTATAGCATGTCTCTCTAAAAACGTCGTAGTATAGCATGTTGTCCAAAAAACGTCATAGCATAGTATGTCGCTCTAAAAACGTCATAATATAGCATGTCGTCCAAAAAATGTAGTAGTATAAATGTCGCTCTGAAAACATCATAGTATAGCATGTCGCTAAAAACCATCATTGTATAGCATGTAGTCCAAAAAACGTCATAGTATAGCAGATCGCTCTGAAAACATCATAGTTTAGCCTTTAGTCCACAAAACGTTTTTATGTCCCAGCCGTATGACGTTGGAGATGAGCAACACAAAAACAGTTCAAACGCTGGTTTCCAGAGGGTTACACACGTATGTATTTGAAAGAGTAAGTTTACAACAACACAACATGTGAGGGGGTTAAAAGCAAAAGGGTGTTAGTAAAATAAAAATAAACATACAGAACTAAAAGTCAACTTCATGTTGACATTGATGGGCATTCCAACCAGGAACAAAGTAAAAGATAATCAATACGAAAAAAAACCTCTTCCTGTTCACCTCATAAAACCCCAAAACGCACTGCAGTAGCACCCTAAACTAAAACTACAAATGGGTTCCCTGTTTTTCTTTCTGAACAAGTCAAAGGTCTCTCTCTATCTCCCCATACATCCACCAACCACTGGAACCACATCTCCAAAGTTCTACTGAAGCTCAGTTTCCCCTCAGAAGAAGTGCCGCCAGATGAAGGAGCCTTTTGAGAGACAGCTGGCATCGTGATTGGACTGTACTTTGGTCTGATCCAGTCAAGCTTCAGCTCCAGAGACGGCAGACGAGACGAGGTCGGGTGGATGAAGGCATGCAGCTGAGAACAATAAAGAAAACAACAGAGGAGGAGTGCAGCGGCCCAGGGCCAGAACAAACAGAGTAGCATGGTATGTCTCTTAGAAAACATCATAGTTAGCCTTTAGTATGAAAAAATGCTATCATATACATTGTACTGTATATTGTACAAATAACAAGCCAAAGGAAGGAGACATACATTGTAGTAATTGTGGACTGACTGATTTACTGATTATCAGTATTTTATTTTTTTTACTGATTTACAGTAATAAATACATTTAAAAATGGTGCTACTTTGGCTCTGAACCTTTATGTACCTGTGGTCGCTCTGTCTTCTGGAGTGATTTGATTGGTTATACGTCTCAAATAAAACTCCTTTAACTTAACATCTGTAAACAAAACAAAAACGTATCAACAAAGTTTCTGTTCTTCTAAGTTTAACTCCCAAGATTTTAAATGCTTTCATTTGCTGCAAATGTCTCACTAATAATCATGATCAGCCTTAAAAACCCACAAACACCCCTCTATACTCGACCACACTTAGTACAGTCCAGTTCCCCCTTCTATAAATCTGCTTGGAATCCTCCACTTCCTGTTTGTCAAAGTGGCCTTCTACCTGGACAGGTTTTATTGGAGCTCATGCAACAAACATTTTGGGTAACTGCACTTTAGTATGGATGGATGACACTGAATTAGTCTGTTTTAATGAGACTGAGTTCACATGTGTAGCTCTATCATTAAATAGGAAAATATTTCTCAGAATTCACAGAGAAAAGTCTGAAATGTTTGCTCGGTTAGCGTCCCACATGTTCTTTGGCTCGGCTAAAGCTAACTCTCTGCAACTTCTGGATCTCTTGAGTTGCTTGTCAAAATATCTGGCTAGAGGTGCTGAAGCTCAGAAAGTCTGAGATGTTTGTTCAAAATAAGCTCATTCTCAAGTCTTATCTGAACTGTCCTCTTTTGTTTGAACTTCCCCTAAACTTAGGAGTTAATGACAGAGCAGCACATCCAGAATAATTTATGTAGAGATTAAACCTCAGTGTCATTCGTTTATGTTAAAGTACAGTTTTTCAAATGTTTGTTGCACGTGCTTCCAACCAAACCAGTCCAGATGGAAGACGATGTGAAGAGAAGCTTCAGAGGATGAATATCACACCTTTACATTGGAAATATGTCCTTTTATTAGACATTGTCATGCAAAAGTTGGATTTCCCTTTAATGATGTTCAAATCTTTGAGTGTTTTGTTGATGTTGGTTTCTAAATGTTTTTTGACACTCGGCCCCAAACATTAAAACTTTTTACGGCTCACAAGCAACAATTCACACATTATCAACTATCTTACTGACTAAACTAAGATTAAAAAGTGAAAAACTGTCTGATTCCTGCATCATGAATGTAAATCTTTTTGGTTTTTATGACAGTAAACTGAATATATTTGGGTTTGATATTTTATAAACCAAAACAAGAAATGAATTACTGGAGAAAACAACAGATTAACGGACAAAGAAAATGTGTTTTCTAACATATATGGCAGAATTACTCCAACATTACAAGATACATACAATTTAAATTCAATTTTATTTATTATATCGCCAATTACACGTCAAATTGTCTCAAGATGCTTTATTTTTATATTTTTGTTATCATATTTAAAATATGACAAAGTAAGCAATTTAAACCTCAATTTATTATTTAGTTTTTAAAAGACTAATTGAAAATTAACTTTCTTCACAAAAACTAATAAACATGATGTCAAATAGAAGGAACAGTTTTAAATACTGCAGTCCCACAGCGACAAGAATAAAGTTTGTCAACAAAAACTAAATCTGCTGGTGGATTCCATTAAAGTCCTAATAAATGATAATAAAGTGTGATACTAAAGGTTTGTGGTGCTAAAAATCTCAAAGTAAAGATATCAAGTTGAACATCTGGATGGAGGTTGATAAAAGTTGACCTCCCTTCATTTCTCTGGAGCCGACTCCATGGATATTAGGGATGCTGGTTAAAGATCTGTTCTTCTAGTCGTCTTCCTTCTCGTCCCTGTAAAATGTCACTCCATCCTCACTGACTTCAACATTTCTTCATGACAAGTTCTTGTGCCTCCGACCTGGTGGAAACTCGGGAAACCTGTCGAGACTCGGATTTTCGAAAAACTTGTTGGGCAGGGGAAGGTGTGGTGGGCGGTGGGGGAGTAGAGGGGGGCAGTGGGGGGAATTGGGGGGTAGAGGGGGAGGCCACCACCCACCTCCCCTCCTACTCTCCGCCCTGACTCCACCCAGACTCTGCCTTGGCTCCACCCATGTGGTCACTTGGAAACTACGATGTCAAAGGGATGACGAATTTATTTCTTTTTTTCTGATCTGTAGCTCAGTGAGTAAAGGATATGCCTATGGGGCTGCTGGTTCAAGACCAGACCCTTCTTAAATTTTTAGAAAATCATGATAATTTTTTTTCAAATAAAACTGCTCTATAGTATGTCATCCAAAAATGGACAAAAACGTCATAGTTTAGTATGTTGTTCGAAAATGGACAAAAAATGTTATTTTTTGTCTGAAAATAGACAAAAACCGTCATTTTTGGTCCGAAAATGGACAAACTACGTCATTATTTGTTCGAAAATGAACAAAAATGTAGTAGTTTAGTATGTCGTCCGAAAATGGACATAAAAACTAATAGTTTAGCATGTTGTCCGAAAATTGACAATCAAAGTCATAGTTTAGTATGTCGTCGGAAAATGCACAAAAAACGTCATTTTTTTGTCCAAAAATGGACAAAAACGTCATAGTTTCTTACAGCCTACTTTACATTATTTCATCATATGGCATGTTTTTACGACATGTAGAAAAAAATCGCATTTTTTTTCAACATAGTATACTATGTCGTTTTTTTTGGACAAAATTCATGACGACTTTTTTTTCAAAGAAAACGTTACCATAGTGTTTTTCACACCCTACTTTACATTATTTCATCATATGGCATGTTTTTACGACATGTTGAAAAAAATCGCATTTTTTTCGACATAGCATACTACGGGTGTCTTTTTTTAAATATTAATTGTTTTGGGCTATTTTCAGCTTTATTTGATAGTTGAAGTGAGAGAGAGGAAATGGGGGAGAAGAGTGTGGGAAAGACATGCAGTAAAGGGCATGTTTTTACAACATGTTGAAAATATCCCATTTTTTTCGACATTTGGACAAAATTCATGATGGTTTTTTTCAAATGGAACTGCTCTATAGTATGTCGTCCGAAAATGGACAAAAACGTCATAGTTTAGTACGTTGTCCGAAAATGGACAAAAAATGTTATTTTCTGTCTGAAAATAGACAAAAAACATCATTTTTGGTCCGAAAATGGACAAACTACGTCATTATTTGTTCGAAAATGAACAAAAATGTCAATTTTTTTCCCACATATACTATGGCGGTTTTTCTGGAAAAAAAAAATCATGACGATTTTTTTTTCAAAGAAAACCTGACCATAGTGTTTTTCACAGCCTACTTTACATTACTTCATCATATGGCATGTTTTTACGACATGTTGAAAAAATACTATTTTTTTCCACATAGTATATACTATGGCGTTTTTTTTTTGGAAAAAAATCATGATTTTTTATTTTTCAAAGAAAACTGCTCGATAGTGTTTCTCACAGTCTACTTGGCATTATTTCAACATATGGCATGTTTTTATGACATGTTGAAAAAATCTCATTTTTTTTCCCACATAGTACGATGGCGGTTTTTCTGGAAAAAAATCATGACAATTTTTTTTCAAAGAAAACCTGACCATAGTGTTTTTCACAGCCTACTTTACATTATTTCATCATATGGCATGTTTTTACGACATGTTGAAAAGAATTGCATTTTTTTCAACATAGCATGCTACGGGTGTTTTTTTTAAAATATTAATTGTTTTGGCCTATTTTCAGCTTTATTTGATAGTTGAAGTGAGAGAGAGGAAATGGGGGAGAAGAGTGTGGGAAAGACATGCAGTAAAGGGCTGAGAGCGGGAATCAAACCTGGGCCACTCTGTCGGAGACCAGCCACTACACATGGTTCACCTGCTTAACCCACTGAGCTATACAGGCGCCCATGTATGGAAGCGAATGTGACTCAGAACTCAAATTCAAAAGCATTAGCAGAAATGCTTTTGCATTTCAAAGTCATGGCTGCACTTTTTGACTCAAAAATGAAATTAAAAAGCAATATTCCAAAATGCAATTTCATTTTCTTCTTCAACACTGGTCATTCTGTGACAAAATGAAAAAGCAAATGCAAATCACATTTGACATTTAATTTTCAAAACATTCACCAACAAAAAGGTAACAAAATTCAATTTGAAATGTCAAATTCGAAAATGCAAAAGCATTAGCAGAAATGCTTTTTAATTTCAAAGACATGGCTGCACTATTTGACTCAAAAATGAAATTAAAAATCAATATTCCAAAATGCAATTTCATTTTCTTCTTCAAGACTGCTCATTTTGTGACTAAATGAAAAAGCAAAAGCAAACTCAGAAATGCTTTTTCGTTTTCGTGCTCACCCTGCAAAATGTGTCTCATAATTCAAACGCAAAAGCAATCTCAAGTGGCGCAGGTAAATGACGTCACGGACCCCAACTAAAACTAGATTTGACTGGAGACCATTGGAGACTCGACGTGCAAGCAGATGGCGACGAGTATGTCCGGTGTTCAAGATTAACTGGTGTTCCCATCAACTGGTGATATTCAGTGAGCGACGCAGCTGTTACACATAGCATAGGTGACTGTACCGATGCCTGTTCAAAACACAGAGACGTCAATAAACTGTTCCGAAATGTTCTTGTTGTCAGCTTTAACATTGTCGTTATTGCTCTGTTTAGACTCACGGCTGTTCAGTCTACCAGTAAAATACTCGGTTTAATGAGGACTTCCACCTAACGGAGTGGAAATATCGCTTCACTGCGGCAGTGTGACGATCTCCATTACATTAACTGGTGACGGTCTGTGGCCTCAGTCCGACAAAAACACAGCTTTTGAATTTGAGTTTTGAATCACATTCGCTTCCATACCCACGACGGTGTCTTTTTTTTTGACAATATTCATGAGGATTGTTTTTTCAAAGAAATCTGCTCTACAGTGTTTCTCACAGACTACTTGGCATTATTTCATCACATGGCATGTTTTTACGACATGTTGAAAAAATCCCATTTTTTTCCCCACATAGTATACTATGGCGTTTTTTTGGAAAAAATTCATGACGACTCTTTTTATCAAAGAAAACCTTCCCATAGTGTTTTTCACAGCCTACTTTACATTATTTCATCATATGGCATGTTTTTACGACATGTTGAAAAAATCCCATTTTTTTCCCCACATAGTACTATGGCATTTTTTTTGGACAAAATTCCTGACGACTTTTTTTTCAAAGAAAACCTTACCGTAGTGTTTCTCACAGACTACTTGGCATTATTTCATCACATGGCATGTTTTTACGACATGTTGAAAAAATCCCATTTTTTTCCCCACATAGTATACTATGGCGTTTTTTTGGAAAAAATTCATGACGACTCTTTTTATCAAAGAAAACCTTACCATAGTGTTTTTCACAGCCTACTTTACATTATTTCATCATATGGCATGTTTCTACAACATGTTGAAAAAATCCCATTTTTTTTCCCCACATAGTACTATGGCATTTTTTTTGGACAAAATTCCTGACGACTTTTTTTTTAAAGAAAACCTTACCGTAGTGTTTTTCACAGCCTACTTTACATTATTTCATCATATGGCATGTTTTTACGACATGTTGAAAAAAATCGCATGTTTTTCGACATAACATACTACGTTTGTTTGTTTTTTTAATATTAATTGTTTTGGATTATTTTCAGCTTATTTGATAGTTGAAGTGAGAGAGAGACAGGAAATAGGGGAGAAGACTGTGGGAAAGACATGCAGTAAAAGGCCGAAAGCAGGAATCAAACCCGGCCCGCTGCGTTGGAGACCAGCCACTACACATAGTTCACCTGTTTAACACACTGAGCTATACAGGCACCCACTATGGCGTCTTTTTTTTTTTTTTTTTTTTTTGACAATATTCATGAGGATATTTTTTTCAAAGAAAACCTGAGCATAGTGTTTTTCACCGCCTACTTTACATTATGTCATCATATGGCATGTTTTTATGACATGTTGAAAAAAATCCCATTTTTTTTCCCACATAGTATACTATGGCGGTTTTTCTGGACAAAAAATCATGACGATTTTTTTTTCAAAGAAAACCTTACCATAGTCTTTTTCACAGCCTACTTTACATTATTTCATCATATGGCGTGTTTTTACAACATGTTGAAAAAAATCACATTTTTTTCGACATAGTATACTATGGCGTTTTTTTTGGA
This sequence comes from Acanthochromis polyacanthus, assembly GCF_021347895.1. Classification (NCBI taxonomy): domain Eukaryota; kingdom Metazoa; phylum Chordata; class Actinopteri; family Pomacentridae; genus Acanthochromis; species Acanthochromis polyacanthus. Next base: position 26,141,872 of record NC_067121.1, read on the forward strand.
CAAAATTCATGACGACTCTTATTCAAAGAAAACCTAACCATAGTGTTTTTCAAAGCCTACTTTACATTATTTCATGATATGACATGTTTTTACGACATGTTGAAAAAAATCACATTTTTTTCCACATAGTATACTATGGCATTTTTTTTTGGAAAAAATTCATGATTTCTTATTTTTCAAAGAAAACTGCTCTATAGTGTTTGTCACCGCCAACTTAGCATTATTTCATCATATGGCATGTTTTTATGACATGTTGAAAAAATCCCATTTTTTTCCCACATACTATACTATGGAGGTTTTTCTGGAAAAAAAATCATGACGATTTGTTTTCAAAGAAAACCTTACCATAGTCTTTTTCACAGCCTACTTTACATTATTTCATCATATGGCATGTTTTTATGACATGTTGAAAAAATACAATTTTTTTCGACATAGCATACTACGGGTGTTTTTTTAATAGTAATTGTTTTGGCCTATGTTCAGCTTTATTTGATAGTTGAAGTGAGAGAGAGGAAATGGGGAGAAGAGTGTGGAAAAGACATGCATTAAAAGGCCAAGAGCAGGAATCGAACCCAGGCCACTCCGTCGGAGACCAGCCACGACACATGATTCACCTGCTTAACCCATTGAGCTATACAGGCGCCCGCTATGGTGTCTTTTTTTTGACAATATTCATCAGGATTGTTTTTTCAAAGAAAACTGCTCTACAGTGTTTCTCACAGCGTACTTGGCATTATTTCATCACATGGCATGTTTTTACGACATGTTGAAAAATCCCATTTTTTCACCACATATGGTGGTTTTTCTGGAAAAATATTCATGACGACTTTTTTTTTTCCAAAGAAAACCTTACCATAGTGTTTTTCACAGCCTACTTTACATTATTTCATCATATGGCATGTTTTTACGACATGTTGAAAAAAATCGCATGTTTTTCGACTTAACATACTACGGGTGTTTGTTTTTTTAATATTAATTGTTTTGGCCTATGTTCAGCTTTATTTGATAGTTGAAGTGAGAGAGAGGAAATGGGGGAGAAGAGTGTGGAAAAGACATGCAGTAAAAGGCCAAGGGCGGGAATCGAACCCGGGCCACTCCATCGGAGACCAGCCACGACACATGATTCACCTGCTTAACCCACTGAGCTATACAGGCACCCACTATGGTGTCTTTTTTTTTTTTTGACAATATTCATCAGGATTGTTTTTTCAAAGAAAACTGCTCTGCAGTGTTTCTCACAGCCAACTTGGCATTATTTCATCACATGGCATGTTTTTACGACATGTTGAAAAAATCCCATTTTTTTCCCCACATAGTATACTATGGCGTTTTTTTGGAAAAAATTCATGACGACTCTTTTTATCAAAGAAAACCTTACCATAGTGTTTTTCACAGCCTACTTTACATTATTTCATCATGTGGCATGTTTTTACGACATGTTGAAAAAATACCATTTTTTTCGACATACAGCCATGGCCATAAGTTTGGACACAAGTACCATGACGCTTGTGAATCTTAGAAAATATCACAAAATTGTCACTTACAATATAAATACCAGTCATAGCCATTGGTTGCAAGATTCATAAGCGTCATGGTACTTGTGTCCAAACTTATGGCCGTGGCTGTAGTATACTATGGCGTTTTTTTTGGACAAAATTCATGATGATTTTTTTCAAATAAAACTGCTGTATAGTATGTCGTCCAAAAATGGACAAAAACGTCATAGTTTAGTATGTCGTTCGAAAATGGACAAAAGCGTCATAGTTTTTTACGGCCTACTTTCCATTATTTCATCATATGGCATGTTGAAAAGAATCGCGTTTTACTCAACATAGTACAGTATGGTGTTTCTTTTTATGATAATTTTTTGGACTATTTTCAGCTTTATTTGATAGTTGAAGTGAGAGAGAGATAGGAAATGGAGGAGACGAGCGTGGGAAAGACATGCAGCAGAGGGGCTGAGAGCGGGAATTGAACTCGGGCCACTCCGTCGGAGACCAGCCACAACACATGATTCACCTGCTTAACCCACTGACCTATACAGGCGCCTGCTCTGGTGTGTTTTTTTTTAACAATATTCATGAGGATTGTTTTTTCAAAGAAAACTGCTCTGCAGTGTTTCTCACAGCCGACTTGGCATTATTTCATCACATGGCATGTTTTTACGACATGTTGAAAAATCCCATTTTTTCACCACATATGGTGGTTTTTCTGGAAAAATATTCATGACGACTTTTTTTTTTCCAAAGAAAACCTTACCATAGTGTTTTTCACAGCCTACTTTACATTATTTCATCATATGGCATGTTTTTACGACATGTTGAAAAAAATCGCATGTTTTTCGACTTAACATACTACGGGTGTTTGTTTTTTTAATATTAATTGTTTTGGCCTATGTTCAGCTTTATTTGATAGTTGAAGTGAGAGAGAGGAAATGGGGGAGAAGAGTGTGGAAAAGACATGCAGTAAAAGGCCAAGGGCGGGAATCGAACCCGGGCCACTCCATCGGAGACCAGCCACGACACATGATTCACCTGCTTAACCCACTGAGCTATACAGGCGCCCACTATGGTGTCTTTTTTTTTTTTTGACAATATTCATCAGGATTGTTTTTTCAAAGAAAACTGCTCTGTAGTGTTTCTCACAGCCAACTTGGCATTATTTCATCACATGGCATGTTTCTACAACATGTTGAAAAATCCCATTTTTTTCCCCACATAGTACTATGGCATTTTTTTTGGACAAAATTCCTGACGACTTTTTTTTTCAAAGAAAACCTTACCGTAGTGTTTTTCACAGCCTACTTTACATTATTTCATCATATGGCATGTTTTTACGACATGTTGAAAAAAATCGCATGTTTTTCGACATAACATATTACGTTTGTTTGTTTTTTTAATATTAATTGTTTTGGCTTATTTTCAGCTTTATTTGATAGTTGAAGTGAGAGAGAGACAGGAAATAGGGGAGAAGACTGTGGGAAAGACATGCAGTAAAAGGCCGAAAGCAGGAATCAAACCCGGCCCGCTGTGTTGGAGACCAGCCACTACACATAGTTCACCTGTTTAACACACTGAGCTATACAGGCACCCACTATGGCGTCTTTTTTTTTTTTTTTTGACAATATTCATGAGGATATTTTTTTCAAAGAAAACCTGAGCATAGTGTTTTTCACCGCCTACTTTACATTATGTCATCATATGGCATGTTTTTATGACATGTTGAAAAAAATCCCATTTTTTTTCCCACATAGTATACTATGGCGGTTTTTCTGGACAAAAAATCATGACGATTTTTTTTTTCAAAGAAAACCTTACCATAGTCCTTTTCATAGCCTACTTTACATTATTTCATGATATGACATGTTTTGACGACATGTTGAAAAAAATCACATTTTTTTCGACATAGCATACTACGGGTGTTTTATTTTTAAATATTAATTGTTTTGGCCTATGTTCAGCTTTATTTGATAGTTGAAGTGAGAGAGAGGAAATGGGGGACATGTTGAAAAAATTTATTTTTTTCCGACATAGTATACTATGGCGTTTTTTTTGGACAAAATTCATGACGACTCTTTTTTTCAAAGAAAACCTTACCATAGTCCTTTTCATAGCCTACTTTACATTATTTCATGATATGACATGTTTTGACGACATGTTGAAAAAAATCACATTTTTTTTCGACATAGCATACTACGGGTGTTTTATTTTTAAATATTAATTGTTTTGGCCTATGTTCAGCTTTATTTGATAGTTGAAGTGAGAGAGAGGAAATGGGGGACATGTTGAAAAAATTAAATTTTTTTCGACATAGTATACTATGGCGTTTTTTTTGGACAAAATTCATGACGACTCTTTTATTCAAAGAAAACCTAACCATAGTGTTTTTCAAAGCCTACTTTACATTATTTCATGATATGACATGTTTTTACGACATGTTGAAAAAAAATCACGTTTTTTTCCACATAGTATACTATGGCATTTTTTTTTGGAAAAAATTCATGATTTCTTATTTTTCAAAGAAAACTGCTCTATAGTGTTTGTCACCGCCTACTTGGCATTATTTCATCATATGGCATGTTTTTATGACATGTTGAAAAAATCCCATTTTTTTCCCACATAGTATACTATGGAGGTTTTTCTGGAAAAAAAATCATGACGATTTTTTTTCAAAGAAAACCTTACCATAGTCTTTTTCACAGCCTACTTTACATTATTTCATCATATGGCATGTTTTTATGACATGTTGAAAAAATACAATTTTTTTCGACATAGCATACTACGGGTGTTTTTTTAATAGTAATTGTTTTGGCCTATGTTCAGCTTTATTTGATAGTTGAAGTGAGAGAGAGGAAATGGGGGAGAAGAGTGTGGAAAAGACATGCAGTAAAAGGCCAAGAGCAGGAATCGAACCCGGGCCACTCTGTCGGAGACCAGCCACGACACATGATTCACCTGCTTAACCCATTGAGCTATACAGGCGCCCGCTATGGTGTCTTTTTTTTTGACAATATTCACGAGGATTGTTTTTTCAAAGAAAACTGCTCTGCAGTGTTTCTCACAGCCAACTTGGCATTATTTCATCACATGGCATGTTTCTACAACATGTTGAAAAAATCCCATTTTTTTCCCCACATAGTATACTATGGCATTTTTTTTGGACAAAATTCCTGACGACTTTTTTTTTTCAAAGAAAACCTTACCGTAGTGTTTTTCACAGCCTACTTTACATTATTTCATCATATGGCATGTTTTTACAATATGTTGAAAAAAAATTGCACTTTTTTCGACATTATACTATGGTATTTTTTTGGACAAAATTCATGACGACTCTTTTTTTCAAAGATAACCTTACCATAGTGTTTTTCACAGCCTACTTTACATTATTTCATCATATGGCATGTTTTTACGACATGTTGAAAAAATAACATTTTTTTTCAACATACAGCCATGGCCATAAGTTTGGACACAAGTACCATGACACTTGTGAATCTTAGAAAATAACAGAAAATTGTCACTTACAATATAAATATCAGTCATAGCCATCAACCAAAATGAAATATATTTCATTTTGGTTGCAAGATTCACAAGCGTCATGGTACTTGTGTCCAAACTTATGGCCATGGCTGTAGTATACTATGGCGTTTTTTTGGACAAAATTCATGATGATTTTCTCAAATAAAACTGCTGTATAGTATGTCGTCCAAAAATGGACAAAAACGTCATAGTTTAGAATGTTGTCCGAAAATGGACAAAAATGTCATTTTTTGTTTCAAAATGGGAAAAAAAAAACGTCATAGTTTAGTCTGTCGTCCAAAAACGGACAATCAACGTCATAGTTTTTTACGGCCAACTTTACATTATTTCATTATACGGCATGTTGAAGAAATCGTGTTTTTCTCAACATAGTATTGTATGGTGTTTTATTTATGACAACTTTTTTGGACTATTTTCAGCTTTATTTGATAGTTGAAGTGAGAGAGACAGGAAATGGAGGAGACGAGCGTGGGAAAGACACGCATCAGAGGGGCTGAGAGCGGGAATCGAACCCGGCCACTCCGTCAGAGACCAGCCACAACACATGATTCACCTGCTTAACCCACTGAGCTATACAGGCGCCCACTATGGTGTCTTTTTTTTGACAATATTCATGAGGATTGATTTTTCAAAGAAAACTGCTCTGCAGTGTTTCTCACAGCCGACTTGGCATTATTTCATCACATGGCATGTTTTTACAACATGTTGAAAAAATCCCATTTTTTTCCCCACATAGTATACTATGGTGGTTTTTCTGGAAAAAAATCATGATGATTTTTTTTTTCAAAGAAAACCTGACCGTAGTCTTTTTCACAGCCTACTTTACATTAGTTCATCATATGGCATGTTTTTACAATATGTTGAAAAAAAATTGCACTTTTTTCGACATTGTACTATGGCATTTTTTTTGGACAAAATTCTTGACGACTTTTATTTTCAAAGAAAACCTTACCATAGTCTTTTTCACAGCCTACTTTACATTATTTCATTATATGGCATGTTTTTACGACATGTTGAAAAATGTCACATTTTTTTAGACATAGCATTCCACGGGTGTTTTTTTTTAATATTAATTGTTTTGGCCTATGTTCAGCTTTATTTGATAGTTGAAGTGAGAGAGAGACAGGAAATGGGGGAGGAGAGTGTAGGAAAGACATGCAGTACAGGGCCAGGAGCGGGAACCGAACCCAGCCTGCTGCATCGGAGACCAGCCACTACACATGATTCACCTGCTTAACCCACTGAGCTATACAGGCGCCCGCTAGGTTGGCTTTTTTTTTTTGACAATATTCATGACGACTCTTTTTTTCAAAGAAAATTGCTCTGCAGTGTTTGTCACAGCATACTTGGCATTATTTCATCACATGGCATGTTTTCATGACATGTTGAAAAAATCCCATTTTTTTTCCCCACATATAGCGGTTTTTCTGGAAAAAAACTTCATGACGATTTTTTTTTCAAAGAAAACCTGACCATAGTGTTTTTCACAGCCTACTTTACATTATTTCATCATATGGCATGTTTTTACGACATGTTGAAAAAAATCACATTTTTTTCCACATAGTATACTATGGCGCTTTTTTTGGAAAAAATTCATGATTTTTTTTATTTTTCAAAGAAAACTGCTCTATAGTGGTTGTCATGGCCTACTTTACATTATTTCATCATATGGCATGTTTTTATGACATGTTGAAAAAAATCCCATTCTTTTTCCCACATACTATGGCGGTTTTTCTGGGGAAAAAAATCATGACGATTTTTTTTCAAAGAAAACCTTACCATAGTCTTTTTCACAGCCTACTTTACATTATTTCATCATATGGCATGTTTTAACGACATGTTGAAAAAAAAATTGCATTTTTTTTCGACATAGTATACTACGGGTGTTTTTTTTTAATATTAATTGTTTTGGCCTATGTTCAGCTTTATTTGATAGTTGAAGTGAGAGAGAGGAAATGGGGAACATGTTGAAAAAATAAAAATTTTTTCGACATAGTATACTATGACGTTTTTTTTTTAACAAAATTCATGACGACTTTTTTTTTCAAAGAAAACCTTACCATAGTGTTTTTCGCGGCCTACTTGACATTATTTCATTGTATGGCATGTTTTTATGACATGTTGAAAAAAATCCTATTTTTTTTCCCACATAGTATACTATGGCATTTTTTTGGACAAAATTCTTGACGACTTTTATTTTCAAAGAAAACCTTACCATAGTCTTTTTCACAGCCTACTTTACATTATTTCATTATATGGCATGTTTTTACGACATGTTGAAAAAAAAATTGCATTTTTTTCGACATAGTATACTACGGGTGTTTTTTTTTAATATTAATTGTTTTGGCCTATGTTCAGCTTTATTTGATAGTTGAAGTGAGAGAGAGACAGGAAATGGGGGAGGAGAGTGTAGGAAAGACATGCAGTACAGGGCCAGGAGCGGGAACCGAACCCAGCCTGCTGCATCGGAGACCAGCCACTACACATGATTCACCTGCTTAACCCACTGAGCTATACAGGCGCCCGCTAGGTTGGCTTTTTTTTTTGACAATATTCATGACGACTCTTTTTTTCAAAGAAAATTGCTCTGCAGTGTTTGTCACAGCATACTTGGCATTATTTCATCACATGGCATGTTTTCATGACATGTTGAAAAAATCCCATTTTTTTTCCCCACATATAGCGGTTTTTCTGGAAAAAAACTTCATGACGATTTTTTTTTCAAAGAAAACCTGACCATAGTGTTTTTCACAGCCTACTTTACATTATTTCATCATATGGCATGTTTTTACGACATGTTGAAAAAAATCACATTTTTTTCCACATAGTATACTATGGCGCTTTTTTTGGAAAAAATTCATGATTTTTTTTATTTTTCAAAGAAAACTGCTCTATAGTGGTTGTCATGGCCTACTTTACATTATTTCATCATATGGCATGTTTTTATGACATGTTGAAAAAAATCCCATTCTTTTTCCCACATACTATGGCGGTTTTTCTGGGGAAAAAAATCATGACGATTTTTTTTCAAAGAAAACCTTACCATAGTCTTTTTCACAGCCTACTTTACATTATTTCATCATATGGCATGTTTTAACGACATGTTGAAAAAAAAATTGCATTTTTTTTCGACATAGTATACTACGGGTGTTTTTTTTAATATTAATTGTTTTGGCCTATGTTCAGCTTTATTTGATAGTTGAAGTGAGAGAGAGGAAATGGGGAACATGTTGAAAAAATAAAATTTTTTTCGACATAGTATACTATGACGTTTTTTTTTTAACAAAATTCATGACGACTTTTTTTTTCAAAGAAAACCTTACCATAGTGTTTTTCGCGGCCTACTTGACATTATTTCATTGTATGGCATGTTTTTATGACATGTTGAAAAAAATCCTATTTTTTTCCCCACATAGTATACTATGGCATTTTTTTGGACAAAATTCTTGACGACTTTTATTTTCAAAGAAAACCTTACCATAGTCTTTTTCACAGCCTACTTTACATTATTTCATTATATGGCATGTTTTTACGACATGTTGAAAAAAAAATTGCATTTTTTTCGACATAGTATACTACGGGTGTTTTTTTTTAATATTAATTGTTTTGGCCTATGTTCAGCTTTATTTGATAGTTGAAGTGAGAGAGAGACAGGAAATGGGGGAGGAGAGTGTAGGAAAGACATGCAGTACAGGGCCAGGAGCGGGAACCGAACCCAGCCTGCTGCATCGGAGACCAGCCACTACACATGATTCACCTGCTTAACCCACTGAGCTATACAGGCGCCCGCTAGGTTGGCTTTTTTTTTTGACAATATTCATGACGACTCCTTTTTTCAAAGAAAATTGCTCTGCAGTGTTTGTCACAGCATACTTGGCATTATTTCATCACATGGCATGTTTTCATGACATGTTGAAAAAATCCCATTTTTTTTCCCCACATATAGCGGTTTTTCTGGAAAAAAACTTCATGACGATTTTTTTTTCAAAGAAAACCTGACCATAGTGTTTTTCACAGCCTACTTTACATTATTTCATCATATGGCATGTTTTTACGACATGTTGAAAAAAATCACATTTTTTTCCACATAGTATACTATGGCGCTTTTTTTGGAAAAAATTCATGATTTTTTTTATTTTTCAAAGAAAACTGCTCTATAGTGGTTGTCATGGCCTACTTTACATTATTTCATCATATGGCATGTTTTTATGACATGTTGAAAAAAATCCCATTCTTTTTCCCACATACTATGGCGGTTTTTCTGGGGAAAAAAATCATGACGATTTTTTTTCAAAGAAAACCTTACCATAGTCTTTTTCACAGCCTACTTTACATTATTTCATCATATGGCATGTTTTAACGACATGTTGAAAAAAAATTGCATTTTTTTTCGACATAGTATACTACGGGTGTTTTTTTTAATATTAATTGTTTTGGCCTATGTTCAGCTTTATTTGATAGTTGAAGTGAGAGAGAGGAAATGGGGAACATGTTGAAAAATAAAAAATTTTTCGACATAGTATACTATGACGTTTTTTTTTTAACAAAATTCATGACGACTTTTTTTTTCAAAGAAAACCTTACCATAGTGTTTTTCGCGGCCTACTTGACATTATTTCATTGTATGGCATGTTTTTATGACATGTTGAAAAAAATCCTATTTTTTTTCCCACATAGTATACTATGGCATTTTTTTGGACAAAATTCTTGACGACTTTTATTTTCAAAGAAAACCTTACCATAGTCTTTTTCACAGCCTACTTTACATTATTTCATTATATGGCATGTTTTTACGACATGTTGAAAAAAAAATTGCGTTTTTTCGACATAGTATACTACGGGTGTTTTTTTTTAATATTAATTGTTTTGGCCTATGTTCAGCTTTATTTGATAGTTGAAGTGAGAGAGAGGAAATGGGGGACATGTTGAAAAAATAAAATTTTTTTCGACATAGTATACTATGGCGGTTTTTTTAACAAAATTCATGACGACTTTTTTTTCAAAGAAAACCTTACCATAGTGTTTTTCACGGCCTACTTGACATTATTTCATTGTATGGCATGTTTTTACGACATGTTGAAAATATCCCATTTTTTTTTACATTTGGACAAAATTCATGATGGATTTTTTTCAAATAAAACTGCTCTATAGTATGTCATCCAAAAATGGACAAAAACGTCATAGTTTAGTATGTTGTCAGACAATGGACAAAAAATGTTATTTTCTGACTGAAAATAGACAAAAAATGTCATTTTTGGTTCGAAAATGGACAAAATACGTCATTATTTGTTTGAAAATGAACAAAAATGCCACAGTTTAGTATGTTGTTCAAAAATGTAATTTTTTGTCCGAAAATGAACATAAAAAGTAATAGTTTAGCATGTCATCCGAAAATTGACAGTCAACGTCATAGTTCAGTATGTCTTCCAAAAATGGACAAAAACGTCATAGTTTAGTATGTTGTCAGACAATGGACAAAAAAATGTTATTTTCTGACTGAAAATAGACAAAAAATGTCATTTTTGGTTCGAAAATGGACAAAATACGTCATTATTTGTTTGAAAATGAACAAAAATGCCACAGTTTAGTATGTTGTTCAAAAATGTAATTTTTTGTCCGAAAATGAACATAAAAAGTAATAGTTTAGCATGTCATCCGAAAATTGACAGTCAACGTCATAGTTCAGTATGTCTTCCAAAAATGGACAAAAATGTCATAGTTTAGTATGTCATCGGAAAATGCACAAAAAACATCATTTTGTGTCAGAAAATGGACAAAAACATCATAGTTTTTTACGGCCTACTTTACATTATTTCATCATATGGCATGTTTTTATGACATGTTGAAAAAAACACATTTTTTTTGACAGCATACCATGGTGTTTTTTTTTAAATATTGATTTTTTTTGGCCTATTTTCAGCTTTATTTGATAGCTAAAGTGAGAGAGAGACAGGAAATGGCAGAGACATGCAGTAAAGGGCCGAGAGCGGGAATTGAACCCGGACCACTGTGTCAGAGACCAGCTCCTACACGTGGTTCGTCTGCTTAACCTACTGAGCTATACAGATGATGACTGTGGTGTTTTTTTGGACAAAATTCATGAGGATTTTTTTTTTTCAAAGAAAACTGCTCTTTCGTGTTTGTCACGGCCTACTTGGCATTATTTCATCATATGGCATGTTTTTACGACATGTTGAAAAATATCGCATTTTTTTCCCACATAGAATACTGTGGCGGTTCTTCTGGAAAAAAATTCATGATGACTTTTTTTTTTTCAAATAAAACCTGACCATAGTGTTTTTCACAGCCCACTTTACATTATTTCATCATATGGCATGTTTTTACGATAAGTTGAAAAATATCGCATTTTTTCCACATAGTATACTATGGCATTTTTTTGGAAAAAATTCATGGTTTCTTATTTTTCGAAGAAAACTGCTCTATAGTGTTTTTCACGGCCTACTAGGCATTATTTCATCATATGGCATGTTTTTATGACATGTTGAAAAAAGCAAATTTTTTTTTGACAGCATACCATGGTGTTTTTTTTTTTAATATTAGTTTTTTTGGCCTATTTTCAGCTTTATTTGATAGCTGAAGTGAGACAGAGACAGAGACATGCAGTAAAGGGCCGAGAGCGGGAATTGAACACGGACCACTGTGTCAGATACCAGCTTCTACACATGGTTCGTCTGCTTAACCTACTGAGCTATACAGATGATGACTGTGGTGTTTTTTTGGACAAAATCCATGAGGATTTTTTTTTTCAAAGAAAACTGCTCTTTCGTGTTTGTCACGGCCTACTTGGCATTATTTCATCACATGGCATGTTTTTACGACATGTTGAAAAATATCGCATTTTTTTCCCACATAGAATACTGTAGCGGTTCTTCTGGAAAAAAATTCATGATGACTTTTTTTTTTCAAATAAAACCTGACCATAGTGTTTATCACAGCCCACTTTACATTATTTCATCATATGGCATGTTTTTACGATAAGTTGAAAAATATCGCATTTTTTCCACATAGTATACTATGGCATTTTTTTGGAAAAAATTCATGGTTTCTTATTTTTCGAAGAAAACTGCTCTATAGTGTTTTTCATGGCCTACTAGGCATTATTTCATCATATGGCATGTTTTTACGAAATGTTGAAAAAATCCCATTTTTTTTCAACATTTGGACAAAATTCATGATGATTTTTTTTTCAAATAAAACTGCTCTATAGTATGTCGTCCAAAAATGGACAAAAAAACGTAATCATTTAGTATGTCATCCGACAATGGACAAAAAAAGTCATTTCTTGCCCGAAAATGGACAAAAATGTCATAGTTTAGTATGTCGTCCAAACATGTACAAAAAACATGATTTTTTGTCCAAAAATGGACAAAAACGTCATAGTTTAGTATGTCGTCCAAAAATGGACATAAAACATAATAGTTTAGCATGTCGTCCAAAAATTGACAAAAAAAGTCATAGTTTAGTATGTCGTCTGAAATGGACAAAAAAATTTATGGTATATTCCACACAAAATACTTACATTTACCAAGAAGTCAGTGTAAAGGAAATGTAGACCTAAAATGATGGTTTAAAGGAATATTTAAATGATTTTTTAAATTATTTAATAACCTGTTATCAGTTAGAACCCTGGCAAATAATTTTCATCAGTTTTTTTTATTGGAAGTCACAAATAAAGGAGCTCTCCATTTTTACTGGCTCTAAAGAATCTTGTACTCGTCTTCTCTGGAACAATCTAACAGCCAAAACTGTTAACAGCGGTGTAAAGAGCAAACACACAGACATAGATTAGGACTCAGACTAGATTTATTCTAGAAAACAAATCAAATTAGAGGCATTTGCTCACACATGTGGCTGAATAGGAGGCCGTCCAATCACATTCGAGGTCTTCACTCTATCGGTTGTTCGTTTGGTGAGACTTTTGGACCTCCATCAGCTGACGTGGATGTTTGATGGTCTTCCTCTCTGGTGGCAGATGATTCATCCATGAATTCAGCAGCTACAGATTGAAATGAAGCTCATGCTAACATTATTGAATTCCTGTTCCGGATCAGATGTTCAGAGCTCACCTTGAATGCATGCTGTCTGCTAGTTTTCCTCATTGTCAACTTCAATAAAGTCTTTTTCCTCGTGTCAGGATGTGGTGAGACTCTTTCTCAGTCGCTACAGACGCCCCTCATTGTGCATCTCCAGAGAAGAAACAGAAAAACTGGTCACTGCTTCAGCATCACAAACACTCTCCAGCATTCAGTGTTTTAGGAAATAGCTGTGTTGTGAACTTTGAAGGAGCAGAAACTTTACACCTGCCAAAGATATGAGCTCCAATTCCGGATGTTTTAGGAAATGAAGTTCATCAGATGAACACTTGATTTTTGCTGATAACTCTCTTTAAATTACTGAAGAAATCTAACATAAAAACCTGTAAACTCTCAGGCAGCTTTTGTTAAAGTTTGTCTGTAATTCCGACAGCTATAGATCCACCGATCAGCCACAACATTCTGACCACTGACAGCTGAAGAGAACAACATCCATCATCTTGTTCTAATGCAACGTTCTGCTGGGAAACCTTGGCATTCATGTGGATGTTTGACATGCACCACCACCTAAACACTGCAGGACAAACAACCCCTCGGTACCCATGGCAACAGCAGTCCTTGATGCCAGCTGCCACCCTCAGCGGGACAAACTAAAACTGCTCAGGAGTGGTCTGAGTAACACAACAGAGCTTAGCTGTTCACCTGGGTTCCACACTCCCCACGTCTAGATCTGATTGAGCATCTGTGGGATGGTCCAGGACCAGCCTAGTCTAGGTAGGACCCACCCTGCAACCCACAGGATCCACAGAATCCACAGATAACTTTTATTAATCTGGTGTCTGAATAAATTTGGTATTGAAATATTTATGCAAGTTTTTCTTTTCCTGATGTGTGTAAACATTATTTTGGCTCAGTCTGTATGATGGGTTTCTGACAGGTCACCGGTCAAGGTTCTGCTGCTCCACCGATAAATAAACCAACAGGTTTTGTTTTTATCAGAATTAATCCAAACGAGGAGAGCAGAGTCTCGGCTGCCTCTTCCAGACAACCTGTCAATCATTCCAGACCAGACTGTCAATCAAGTAACCCCGCCTCCTGGCTTCGTAAAACTTTAATGCTCTATAATAAAAAAAGATGACCACTTCCGGTGTCAGGAAATGAAAAAATTGAACTTTTTTTTTATTTCTGTCTCTTCCTGATTCTATTCTTTTGTTATTCTAAATATAAAATTAAAATCAAAGCATTTTTAACATTTCGTATATACCTTTTTGATCATGAAAAGGAAAATCGCCTTGTATTTCAATTTTATTTTTTGTATTTTAAAACGAAAATCAAATAACCACTCGTTTTTTGTTTTTCAATACCCGTTTCAGGACAGAAAATCCAATTGGCAGATAAATACACGGACCAGAAGTGCGAGTTATTTTGTTACTCTGTGGGCTATTTCAATCCAGGACACCATGTTCCAGTGGAACGATTTTCTTGGAACCAATCAGTGGGGCTGTGCAGAATCATGCAGATGAGCCAGGCTGACTGGATTCCATAGAATAAAATAAGATTTGAAGGAAACAAGATAAAGTAAAGGGACACAAGTAGAGAGGAGAGTAAAGAAACAGAAGAAAACTGTAGCAAAAGAAGTGGAAGAAAACATAAGAGGTAACCAAAGGGAATGTGGCAAATAGCAGAGCGATGATAGGGGTCAAGGCAGGGGGAAAAGGTGAGACTGAGTAATTGGAAGATCTAGATTGAGTATGGAGTATTTTTAAGAGAGGAGAGGTGATGAGAGGTGAGGTGATGAGAGGTGAGGAGAGGAGAGGAGAGGAGAGGAGAGGAGAGGAGAGGAGAGGAGAGGAGAGGAGAGGAAGTGCAATGACCTGTCTAAAATGGATCAAAAGAATAGTGGAATGAGAATCACGATGTAACAAAGACCTAAAAGCAAATGAACAGAAAAGCACCAAAACAGAAAAAGAAAAACTTCGACGTGAATCTTACTCGGCTTCATTGTAAATGAAGCCTCCATACTTCAGTGTATTCTGAGTTTACATAAAGGCTGAAACAATGAATGAATAGCAGTGAAAATGGAGAGAACAAGAGAGGACAGCAGAGCAATCCTAACCGGATAGTGAGATATGTGTGTCTGAACAGCTCTGGTAGATAGACAGGACAACACAAGACAAATGAGGTGGGTAAAACAGGCTGTTATCAACCATGACATGCTGTGAGGTTGTTGGAGTTTAATGTCATCTGAGTTTTCACTGGATTACTAAAAAGCAACATGTGTCTACAGTCAAGTATCCTGAATACAACACTTTGATTCAAAACAACACGAGTTCCCTGCAAAGACACACAGAGATACGTCTACTGAGCGACGGTGAATAAATCTAAATATGTTGTTGGATGTAGTTATTTTTTACTCTCATTTCATATTTTTACTTTAAGCCTCATTTTATATTTTATTTTTGTTGTTTCTTCAGAAAATGACAAAGAATACAACCCCCACCCCACTGATCTGTAAATGCTAATTTGTCAGGCGTCAGACGTGACTTTCTCAATATACTTTTCTTAGTGGTATGTACATATATTTTTTTTCTGACTGTTTATGTTTGTTATGCTTGAAAATAAATATATAAAACAAAAACCTCCTTCAAAGTTAGCTTTTGCCGTTTGCCTCACTTCTATGTATAGATCACAGGCAGCTTCTGAGACTGTTTGTAGCCTACATCTGAGCTACGCAGGTACACAGTGGGGGGCAGGGACTCATGTCTGCGCATTTCTACAGAGGTGCGTTTTTTGAATAAAAATGTGTTGTTTACTTGTAGATCAGCTTCCCCTGAGTAAATGAGTTGTACAGCTAAACTCTGAATGAGAAAGTTTTCTTTCTTTCTTTTTTTTTTCAAACTGCTTCAACTTCTGATTTCCTCAAGCACTGAGAGAAGTTTCTTACACAAAAGAAAAATGTTCTTGTCAGTCTGTCCATGCATTCAGCCAGCCAATGCTGCAATCCTGTGACCGTTACATGAGCATGAGGCTCGCAACCCATACAGTATCTGTCTGAGGTGGTCAGAGCTGAGAGATTATTATCATTCTTACCTCAGTACATTCCATGAAGCTCTGTAGATGTGGATTTAAAAAAAAAAGCTTATCGACGGCTTTATCTCTTTCAAGAATGGATCCCAAGGTGACTTGAAAGAGGCTGAGTTCAAAAGCTGGAGGACTGAGCCTGGAGTGTGGAACACTGAGCTGACCAGCCAGATGCCGGTCTCCTTGAATCTCTCTCCAGCACCTCTACTATCTGCACACATCCGTGCTTTTGATGTTTAGATTACACGGTACAAAAGGAAGGTCCTGGTAAACTGGTCATGCTCACTCAATTTGTTACCGGCTCGACTCTTTCAGTATGCAGAAAGGCTTGATGCAAGGCGTTTTGTGGACTACAGATGTCTGTCATGAAAACTTTACATGAAGAATGGAAATTTAAAATCATCACATTTTTTTTAATTTCCAAAAGTTAAAGGTGTTTTTAGATATATTTGCAGAAGCAGCTTCTGAAAGATCAAAAGCCTCTAGCTGGTATCTACCATGACAGCTTGGCTGACATTTGATAGGTGATACTGCTAAGACATGTGCTGTCAGTGTCTGGGATGTGCCACTGACTGGACCATACTATGGATCTGTGGAGGTTAGAGACCAGATGTGGATGCTTTATCCCCTAAAAGGCCACATAGTGTTGGTCTTGTACTGTTAGCTATTTTATATGCCTGTCCTTTTACAATACTGAACATGTGGGAGTGCATTGTGCTGTTAAGTGCCACGGGGCCATTATTTCTTCTACCGATTCCTTGTTTTTCTGCTTTTTTCTCCCTCTCACTTTTGTTTCTTGTTTGTCCCCATCTGTCCTCTCTGTGTGTCTGTAGCTTTGTGTGGCCACCTGTTCTTCTTCATGTGCAATAACCCGACAACCTAACATCTGAGAATCATCTACTGCAGTACTGAAACACAAACTCATCGCTTCACCTCTGGCCAAGCTGTTCTGCTTGCTTCTGTGGTCGAATCTTTCTTTCTGGAACTCCCTTGTGCCTTAGGTTCCAGTCTTGCACCCACCACGAAGCTCCAGCCAGTAACTCTCTGTGTCACTTGCCATATCACTTCCTCAATCTCAAAACATTCAGTCCACTAAGCCACCCATTATGTTCAAAGACACAAGCCATCAAGCACCACATACTCTAAGATTCCTATGCCAGCCACTAATCAGCAACAGCCTCCTCATTCCAGATTCCCACCATTGGTTTCCCTCCCTGCTACAAAGACTATTGCAACCAGTTAAACTGTACAACGTAGTCTGTGTACTGCATCTGGGTGCAGAAAAGCCAAAACATTATGTTTGTATTCCTCTCAGGAAGTGGAAAATAGTTGTCCTTTAGCTTGCCAATCGAAGCATTATTTCCCATTTCACACCAGTCTTGCACTGCCAGCCCATTCTGCAGCACAATGGTCCGGCTGCAAGACACAGTCATTCTGATATAAGGGGAAAGCGCTCTGCCATGTTAGCATTTCTTCAAACCAATCACAGTTGGGTGGGGCCAAGGGAAGAATGCAGCTTCAACGTTCCCTCAAAATAGTGACGAGTGAAAGTGTTTTGATGGAACATTTGCACACAGGGAGTGAAAAAAAATCGTTAAAATAAATAATGCACAAAAAGCAACTGCCATACTGCATGAACTCTCAGAAAGAGAAATAAAGAAAAAGAAACATGAAATTGTCAGTGTGATAATTTGCTGCTTGTTTCTTGGTACAGTAATATGCAGAAAGCGGAAGAAGAGGCGAAAGTTTGCTGGAATCAGGGGCCGATGGCAGTATTATACCCACATCATACATTTGGTGAATCAGACTATATTAACACCAGCTGAGCTTCACAGCTTGGCTTCGTGCTTTGTACATTTCAAATTCTACGTAGTACACCTGATCCAGTTGTGCCGACGTCAAACTGTCTGAAAAGGTATCCCTGTCCTGTGAGCAAGTGCATTGGTGTATAAGTTGAATAGTAACATAAAAGAATGTGAAGAGTGCTCAAATCAAATCACATGAGCGTTTTAGAAGTGAAGTGATATTAAAACTTATCTTCAATGTCTGCCCACGCTAATTGAAAGATCAGCACTAATGCTGTCAGCTAGTTTTGTACAACTATAACAAAAAATCTATAACCTGAAGGAGAATTCTAATCTGAGGGACACAATTTTCTAATCAGAAATGAATTGCATTTTCAGAATAACTTTAAAGGCAATGTATACGCACAGGCACAAGGAAACAGTCAGCTGTGGATCTGTCAGAACAATTCTTCTTCTCCCTTTCTGACTTGACTGATTTTTCCTTCACCACATTATCTGCGTGATGTCATGATGGAAGCATCTCTAGCTGGTGTTTGTTAAAAAGAAAAAAAGAGAAAAAAGCATGCAGGTGAAAATGAATAATAACTTATCTGGGAATCATACTGTGAATGTGGAAAAAGAAAAGAAAGAAAAAAAGCACAAGAGAACAAGGCATTAATGGATGTTTCAAAAGCCTCTTCAGACTCCTAACTTAAATTGGATTTTAACTCCACAGAGTGCAGGTTGTAGATGTTTAGTTTCATTCAGTTGTCAACGGCTGCTGAGGACAAGTTAACAGCCCTGGCACAGAATGCAAATCATGTTGGCTTTCTCATTTTGCTGCCAGGTGGAGTTCTCAATATGTCGTTCAAGCTAGGCTTGCTTCCACCACAGAGGCTAAATAATGTATAATTGAAAACTCTGAAATTGTTCCATTGTCAGGTACTGTTGCTAAGTCCTGGCTTCAATGCCCATCATCCTGACAAGCTACCAAATACCTATTTTGAGTACATCTGGCTCTTCTACAAATGAAACATGTCAGGATGAAAGGGAAACTCTGTGCTACAATCAACCACCCAGATTCATTTGACCTATATATGCTGCCTTTAAGGGATCATTTAACTGCAATATTTCTTAACAGAACAGGGATGGAAAGTATGGGGCATGTATTTGTATTAACGTAATGTAAATGAAGTAAAAACAGAGCCTTGGGAGCCTGACTTTGACTAGATTTTCATTACGAGAACTTTCATTAAGATATCTTTGCTGGGATTTTACACTGGCACTTTATCGGAATTCTGACCACTTGTATGTCCTCTGCTTGTAGCCATAGCTATAAATGGGTCCCACGATGACAGTTGTGTGCATTACAGTCCCACTTACTGTCATGTAAATCTTGCCTTACAAGAGGAGACGCAGATATTTAGCAGGGAGTGCAGAAGACTACGTGTAATTCTTTCTGAGGGGAGAATGGAGGACGACACTGCAGGTTTTGACAGTTCTGAGTGTTTTCTTAACATACACACTTTGGCCATCTGCTACACTCTCCGTCTCCTATAGAGAGTGACAACTGATAATCGTGTCACTGTGTGAGAAATTTTCCAAAAAGGAAACTTACTGAGGCAGCAACTTACTCACATTATTTGTTGAACAGCAATATGTCTTGCTGATAGGCTTTCAACAAGCAGGAATTTATTTGTTTACTGTGATTCTGAAGTAGGATAATCTCTTGCTTTTGGGTATAGCTTTGTGTGTTGGCGTTAGTCATCGCAAAGCAGTTGTAATCACATTCTTTTTGTCGTCTTCAAATGAAAGGCAGAAAAAAAGAAACACTGCCAGCTTATGCGCCAACGCAGTAGACATCGTTTTAAGAATGCGTGATTAAATCTTCCATGCATTTTTGATTTGCACAACATTTCAATCATAGAATCATGATCATATATACACATGGCGGGTAAACAGAGACTTGAATAGATATTCTTCCATGCGTGCCTTGCCTTTGTGCTGTTTTTTTTATATCCTTCTGTTTCATCATTTACAAACACTTTCCTTGTCAAAGATGTGCTTTCTGTGCTTTAAGTGATGCAACTGTGTGTTTGTCATGATTCCACAGTATGTGCTACTTCATTAAAGCTGCACAAAAATAAAACACCTACACAGTTAAAATGCGTCTTTCTTGACGGAGTTCTATCCATGTGGAGAACCATCTGTACTGAACAAAAAGAAAACAACATTGATCAACATACTTCATATGAAACAAGCCAGAGGTAGCCAACATTCTTCCTATCTACGACTGCAAGGAAGATCATGTTTGCACAGGAATGTGGAAGGGTTGTCCTAAATCATCCATATATAGTACCATAGCACGCAAACCAGAAGACACTTTAAGAAATGTCTCAGGACCTCGCAGAGTTTGACTTGACAGAGGTGGGGGAAAAAAAAAGATTAAGGATCAAATATCTTCTAGTAGATATGGTCAGCTAATAATGCACAGTCCACAAGAGGATAGTCTAATACTGCAGGCTGAGGAAGTGTATACATGATTTCCCACTAGGAAAATGTCCTCAGTTTTTGACAGAAGGAGAAAGAGAGTGATAGTCTACTCTTGTCTGAAATAAAAAAATAATCTCTTTTTTTAACCTTGCACCAAACAAAAGAAGCAGAACAGCAAAAGAAAAGAAATGATGACTGGCCATATTGCAGAGACACGAGTAGGGGACAACAAATGTTGACAACAGAGGAATAAAAGCATGTTCTATTGATAACTGGATTGTTGCCTCAAGGCAACATGATGTCCTAACATGTCTGAGGAAGCCACACTGCTGAGATCTATACATTGTGATCTGCAGCTCTCAATGTGCTGTCTTTGCCTATGTGGTGCAGAACCTTCATCTCCAGACAGCTTGGCTAATAGCAGCTTTTCTAGGGGCCATAATGTGGATGATTCCTGGTGGAAGCTGAAGTTAGCTGTCCATGTGAATCGCCAAATCATCATAATTCCAAGGCTGTAACATTCGCAAGCAATAGTGCGTCTATCAAATGCACAAGCGTGAGTGCAGCATGTGTGTCAGTCTGTTCCTTTGTTATGCTATAGGAGGAACATCAATGTGTGTGTCACAGTGAAAGCACGGACTCAGCCATTATACCATCATGTGGCCTTGTCTAGTTGTCTCAGAGCATTCCTACCATTCATCTCCTTGGACAAAACGGAGTGGAAATGGAGCTGAGAGGGAATGAATGTTGATTCTGTGTGATCAAACTGAGCATTCAAGGTGGAAGCAGTAAGCAAGAACAAAAGTCGGCAGGGACGGCTGAGGTGGTGGGAAGGGAAAGAGACAGGCAGAGACCGATGTTCGGAAAACAGATAAACAAATATAAATAACCGGGCACTTTTCCTACAAAGATGCTGAGAAAATCACGCATATGAGGACCATCGTAGTCAAATTCATACCCAATATTTATATGAGAGACAGAGGCGTGGCACTAGAGTAGACAGAACATTTACTGTGATCGCAGAGTAGCACTCAAATATCACATATAGCTGACACAAAAGAGGGAAAAAATGTGCTAAATGGAGTTGTGTTTCCTCTTTGCTTTGAGTGAATATGGAAGTACGCAAGTTAAAGGCAGCTACCCATAGGTCACCTAATCACTACTCTCTATTCTCTACTCGCCCCTCTTCATTTTCTTCTTGTTTGAGCTCATTTCTTGCGTTTCCTTTTCTTCTTGTAGTGGCCTGTCAACACCTGCCATATTTCCCTGACAAGTCGTCATTAAGCGCAGAAAGAAATTCATTTTAAATTGAATACTGAGGGCTCTCTAAGAGTGTTTATGCAATACTGACAAGTTTCTTAATTAAAGTGGCTAAACAAACATGTTTGCCTGCAGTACAAAACAATGCAGGTCCTTTCAGAGTGTCTGACTGCGAACTGTTGATAATGGCTGCACTGTAATTCACATTGGACCACCAGGACATGAATGGTAGACATCAAAGGAAAACAGGCATAATAGAACCTGTCCCTGTGGGTTGTGTACAGAACATTTCATGTACACCAAATCAGCCACTACATTTAAACCATTGACTAATGTTGCGTAGGTCTCCTCGTGCTGCCAAAACAGCTCTAAACCGTTGACGCATGGACTCCACAAGACCTTTGAAGGTGTTCTTTGGTATCAGCTACCAAGGTCTCTTTTAAATCCTGGAAGTTGTGAGGTGGGGCGTCTATGGTTTGGACTTTTTTCCCCCTGTGCTGTTTTTCTAGCACATTCAACAAATCTTTAATGGGATTGAGATGTGAGGAATTTGGAGGCCAAGTCAACACCGTGACCTCCGTATCATGTTGCTCAAACTTTCTGCAGTGTGACTGGGTGCAATAACCAGCTGAAAGAGTTCACTGCCAGGAGGGAAGACAGATTTGGAAAGGACTCCCTGCAGAAAATTCTGCAGAGCATCACAATGGCTTCACTGACTTGCCTTCTTCCCATCATGCTTCCTGCTGTTCTCTTCACCAGTTTAACAACACACACACATACACTCGATTGTCCACATGATATAACAAAAAAGATGATTCATCAGACAAGGAAATCTTCTTCTGTTGCCTAACGATCACAGTTCTGATCCTCATCTTGTGCCTATTGTGAGAGGGTACGTTAAAATGTTTCGGCCTCACCCGGAAAGAAGAGGCATAACTCCTATTTTGGGGCATAACTGTATCCCATAAAGATCAACAAAAATGTAAGTGTTTGAAACAATCAACAGAAAAGGAGAGAAGTGCTTAAAGCTGGTGTGCTGTTGCTCCAGGACAATACTTCATCCACACAGCATCAGCTGGTAAAAGCAGTCAAATGTGGCTTTGAACTGTTGCCCAACCTCACTCACCTGATCTGGCACTATCTGACTTCTGTTTCCCAAACTGAAATCCTACTTACAGTGGGTATGGAAAGTATTCAGACCCCTTGAAATTTTTCACTCATTGTCATTGCAGCCATTTGCCAAAATCAAAATGTTCGTTTTATTTCTCATTAATGTACACTCAGCACCCCATCTTGACAGAAAAAAACACAAATGTAGAAATTTTTGCTAATTTATTAAAAAAAGAAAAACTGAAATATCACATGGTCATAAGTATTTAGACCCTTTGCAGGGACATTCATATTTAACTCACATGCTGTCCATTTCTTCTGATCCTCCTCGAGATGGTTCTGCTTCTTTATTGGAGTCCAGCACGCATTCTTTAATTAAACTGATTGGACTTGATTAGGAAAGGCACACGCCTGTCTATAGAAGACCTTACAGCTCACAGTGCATGTCAGAGCAAATGAGAATCATGAGGTGGAAGGAACATGCCCAAGGAACTCAGAGATAGAATCGTGGCAAGGATCTGGCCAAGGTTACAAACGAATTTCTGCAGCACTCAAGGTTCCTAAGAGTGCAGTGGCCTCCATAATCCTCAAATGGAAGAAGTTTGGGACGACCACAACTCTTCCTAGACCTGGCCGTCCAGCCAAACTGAGCAATGGTGGGAGAAGAGCCTTGGTGAGAGAGGTAAAGAAGAACCCAAAGATCACTGTGGCTGAGCTCCAGAGATGCAGTCAGGAGATAGGAGAAAGTTCCACAAAGTCAACTATCACTGCAGCCCTCCACCAGTCGGGGCTTTATGGCAGAGTGGCCCGACGGAAGCCTCTCCTCAGTGCAAGACATATGAAAGCCCGCATAGAGTTTGCCAAAAAACACATGAAGGACTCCCAGACTATGAGAAATAAGATTCTCTGGTCTGACGAGACCAAGATTGAACTTTCTGGTGTTAATTCTAAGCAGTATGTGTGGAGAAAAGCAGGCACTGCTCATCACCTGCCCAATGCAATCCCTACAGTGAAACATGGTGGTGGGAGCATCATGTTGTGGGGGTGTTTTTCAGCTGCAAGGACAGGACGACTGGTTGCAATTGAAGGAAGGATGAATGTGGCCAAGTACAGAGATATCCTGGAGGAAAACCTCTTCCAGAGTGCTCAGGACCTCAGACTGGGCCGAAGGTTCACCTTTCAACAGCACAACGACCCTAAGCACACAGCTAAAATAACAAAGGAGTGGCTTCAGAACAACTCTGTGACCGTTCTTGACTGGCCCAGCCAGAGCCCTGACCTAAACCCAATTGAGCATCTCTGGAGAGACCTCAAAATGGCTGTCCACCAACGTTCACCATCCAACCTGACAGAACTGGAGAAGATCTGCAAGGAAGAATGGCAGAGGATCCAAAAATCCAGGTGTGAAAAACTTGTGTCATTCCCAAGAAGACTCATGGCTATACTAGCTGAAAAGGGTGCTTCTACTCAATACTGAGCACAGGGTCTGAATACTCATGACCATGTGATATTGCAGTTTTTCTTTTTTTTAATAAATTTGCAAAAATTTCTACATTTCTGTTTTTCTGTCAAGATGGGGTGCTGAGTGTACATTAATGAGAAATAAAATGAACTTTTTGGATTTTGGCAAATGGCTGCAATGACGCAGAGTGAAAAATGTCAAGGGGTCTGAATACTTTCCATACCCACTGTATGTGTTTACCATTATCAGAGTGATGATGACCTCATGGGTGCTGTTGAGTCTTATCTGGGGGCTAAAGATGTCACCTATAGTTCAAGGAGACTTTGTTAAAAAATAATGCAAGAACAATCTTTCTCCTCTCATGTTTTCTAGTGCAGCTGAAAACTTTTTGAAATGCCCTTGAAGACAGTAGACAGAGTTGACGGTTACACTCTGACCAAATTTAATAGCTACTTACCACTGCATACTAGAAACACTTCACAAGATCTATTTTGGAGATGGTCTGAGCCAGTCGTTTGGTCATCACAATTTGGCCCGTATCAAAATCAGATCCTTACACTTGTCTATGATTGCAGGCTGTAATTGTTTACACCTTCAGCAGACAGACGAACATAAATTAAAATTTTTCATCCTATTTCTCACCACTGACTCATGTAGGTGTTTGTAAATTTGTCTCCCCGCTGCTAAATGCTCCACTAGATTCACCTGCTACTTTCTAACTTTGTCTGTGACTCATGTGGTGCTTTGCACGGAGCTTGCAGTAAAATTTTACAGCTTTGTCACTGAGAGTGAACCAAATCAGGAAGTTGGAGGCCAGAAAAACCAATGAAGTAAAAGACGCTATAAAAGTTATGTAGAGCTGAAGGGAACTGCAGAGTCAAATGGCAACTCAATGTGTTTGCTTTCATGAGCAACCGCTTTTATGAAACTAGTCATGGTCAAATAACATGGTACAAATGTCACTGTAGACTCCTGGTGAGATAGGTGGTAGTGGGGGAAACTGTTCATTTTCCATCCCTTGGTGTTGGATGCTGCTGGCATGTGAATGTTAATGTGTGAACAGCTGCTTGCTTGGCATGAGGAAATGGACAATACAACACAACCACAAAGTGTAGCCCTACACACACACACACACAGGAATATGATTTACTAGTCTGATACGGATCTCTGCAATTATGAGGAAGTTACATAAACGAAGAGCAATGCCGTAAGTAAATTTAAATAATGCAGCTATGTGATTTCCGAATATGTACATGTACTGTTGAAATTAATTGACAGTATTAAAACATCTAGCTGAATCCTTTTCCAGAATCTTTAAATGAAACAAAACTCCAAATTCAATTAACTTTTTATTAACTGCCAGACTAATTGTAACTTCAGAGTCTGAACATTTCACTTTAAGAAACAGTCTTAAGCAGTCAGACTTAATATCTTAGCGGCTAGTGGGAATAGATGACACACAAATAGACGACACACGTATTAAATCGGCTTTATTACAGGATTTCATTAGCATGCAGTGCACTCGGCAAGCTTTCATGAATTCTTCATTCACTTGGAGATGTAATGAAGTCTTTCTTGCAATTTGGCCCATCAATAATTAGGAAACCTCACTCAATGGTCTCTGGAAATGGTGGCTGTGAGAAATCCTATACCATTAATATTGCATTGAACTCTTTCAGGCTTATTAGCAAGGCTAGGTCCATAATGAGCCAATAGTCCTTAGTATTGTCAATATTTTATCCCTATGTACCTTTGTCGATTGAGATGGGACTTCAAGCGGTAAGGTTAATGACCCTGAACATGAGGGTCAAGAAGGCAATGGAAAGTGTTCTTTTTTCTTGGTTTGGAGCTGCAAGAATGACTGCAAATGTTTAAAAGATGTTCTCTCCAGTAGTTTCCAACTGGGTCACTCCAACTATAAAGTAGCCTACTTCTTGAACTTTCATATTACCTCTGTACAGTATGCAAGCTTTTCTTTTCTTATAAGATAAAAAAAGGCAGAAGTAGTATCCCCTTGAGTGACACTGTACAGTTTTTCAAAATAAACTACTACTTTTAAATTAACGGTCGCTTAATTTCTCCTTCACTTTTGTTTGAATTTCGTTAAGATTCACACAGCGCCTGTGCTCTGTAACACAAAAAAGAAGTCATTCTTTATACCTGCAGCATTCTAATCAAAACTCTCCTACTAATTACAGGCCGAGGAGAGTCCAGGTACTGGAAAGAGAGTCAGGGGCATTCATGCGCTCTTTAATGGCACCACTTGTTTATAATCCTGAGTCCACCTACACAAACCATTAATGGGCTGCACACAGCCCAGTCATGAATATGCATTCTCACCTTGGCTGACGGTTTCAAAAACTAGACCACAGAATGAAAAGGAACAACAAATAGTGTCTCTCTGTAATTGGCTGTCAGCAAAGGTAATATGCAAATATCAAACCTTGCTACCCACGGCACTGTACTGAATGGAGAGCTGCTTTTTGAAATGTGTGAATAGGCCTCGATCAGACAGCAACCACTCGGATTAGTCCGCATGGATGTTTTACAGCTTCAGTTCGGCACACAAAAGTTTTGTTCCGGGATCAGCGGTCGGCAATAAAATGCATTTTCTGTCTAAAGTCACAACTGAGACTTTGTGCGACTAAATAAAAAGGAAATTAAAATCTGTTGAGATTAAAAGGAAGCCCATTAAATATGCATGGTATCAAAAACAATTAAGGTGCTGGGCAACACAAAAAGGAAACACAAATTTGAATAACCATGACCATTAATCATACATCAAACACACCCAGAAAGAAACTTTTCTCATTGTAAGTCGACACTCTGTCAGCATACAATGATGGAAAACAATAAAGATGTTATCCTCTACACAGTACCCTGACAGCTATTGAGCTGTCATTATACGATCATGAAGTCATTTCCATGCCTAACTTGAAAGCATATTATTATGATTAAATACAACAGTGAAATGTCAATCAATGCTGTGCCATTACTGCCTCACACTGTTGTCAGAGATACCCGCATGCACTGGTTCAATTTTTCTGTCCGTTTTCTATCATGATCTTATAACCGTCACAGTGGGGGGCAAAATAAAAAAAAACAAACAAATGCTGTCTTAAACCTAACCCCCAGGAGATGAGAATGAAGTGTGAAATGAAATATAAACCACACTAGACAGCTGGGACGTTTACAAAGACACAAGAAAAAGACGTGACTTGACTGCTTTTATACGTCCTTCAACTATACATTCTTATATCGGGTTGTATTCACGTAGGACATGCTTATGGGAAGTACACATTCAATTTTTGCAAGAAGCCTCACTTGCAATAAATTATACCCTACTGCTCCATGCAGTAGGGTATAATGTGAGGGTCTGGGTGACAGTGACTGACCAATATTTTACTTGAGCTACAGCAATTTTCTTCATCGGCTGTGGCTGTGGGACAGACAAGGAAACAACACCACAAATGCAATTCCATTTTGATTCCAGTTCATGTATTAATAAATTCTTAGTGGTTCATAGAAAGATGTAAGGCATCAGCAGCTAGGGTGGCCAAAAAAAAAAAAAAAAACTGTAATAAAAATACATTTTCTAGTCCTAATATCACGGGGTAGCTGTTTTTTTTTTTCTTCTCTTTTTAATGTTTAACAATTAATTTTTTACAAATGTAGCAACAATGAAATTAGCAACATTATATAATAATAATTATGTTAAAAAACTAATAACAGATCAATGCCATGCATCATGAAAACAAGAAATATCAAAACCCCATCAATTTCTTTTTTAAAAACTTCTATAATTATAAAAGGTATCTCATTTGACAAGCAAATCTATGTTAAATTACTGAAACAAGAGTTATTTTTTCTATTAACTGTCACTAACTGTATCTGACTTTAAATGTATGGGTATTTACAGTTACAGGTTTTAATGGTAATTTTGCATCACGTGTAAATTCACCATCTCGTTTTGCAGCAGTATGGCTAATGGAAAATTTCACAAGCACAAAAATTACAGATTTTTTGCTTTTATGGTGTACTTCCGATACCACACATCACGAAAAGAGCCTAAATTAGCTGCTTTTGCTGTGTTGCATCTTTGCAGTAATTCATCAAGTGAAACCAAATACAAACAATGCAAGAGTGTATGAGCTGAATGGATTGTATCGGTGTTTAGATCAAATTATATATAGATGTAACTGCCAGCGGTGATGCATTTGCAGACACTTTACTAGCACGTCTCCAGTTCTTTTCACCAAGTGAGAGATTTTGTTGGTGTCAGAAATTTCAGATATCTCCAACTTGGAATTGAAATTCAGCGACCAATGAGTGGATGTTTTTTTCTCTCACTCTGCTGTTCATAATAACGATGGGAGGGAAGCGTTATTGTTGCATCTTGAAAATGCAGAGCACTCCATTGTGGGATTAGTAGCTAAAAGTATTCTCATGTACATGAAACTTTCTTTTTGTGTTCCATTGTGGAAATTTTTGAGGGCACTACACACTGCATAAATTTGCACATTCTCTCACATGAAGTGACCAAAACCTGTTTTCAGCTTTTTGGAGGATACTGTATTTATGCAGGATGCTTATAGTAAGAAGTAAAGCTGATAAAATATGTTTCCAGAGCCTTTACAGGCAAATGTTTGTCGTCACAGCAGGTTTAACCAGGAGGAGGGGTTTAAAAACTGAACATATATATATATATATATATATATATATATATATATATATATATATATATATATATATATATATACAGTTAGGTCCATAAATACTTGGACAGAGACAAAGTTTTTCTAATTTTGGTTCTGTACAGTACCACAATTAATTTTAAAAGAAACAGTTTCTCTTCACCATGGAAATGATTCTGCAATCATCCACCACTGTAGCCTTCCGTGGATGTCCAAGTCTTTTTGTGTTGCTGAGTTCACAAGTGCTTTCTTACTTTCTCAGGATGTACCAAACCGTAGATTTTGCCACTCCTAATATTGTAGCAATTTCACGGATGGATTTTTCTATTTTCGCAGCTTAAGGACAGCTTGTTTCACCTGCATGGAGAGCCCCTTTGACCGCATGTTGTCTTCACAGCAAAATCTTCCAAATGCAAGCACCACACCTCGAATCAACTCCACACTCTTTATATGTTTAATTGGTAATGACATAATGAAGGAATTGCCTGCACCTGCCCATGAAGTGGCCTTTGAATCAATTATCCAATGGCTTTTGGTTCCTTTTAGAGTAGGGTGGCACATGTTGAAGAGCTCCAACTCCTAAACCCTTCATCCAATTTGAATGTGGATACCCACAAATGAAAGCTGAGTCTGCATTGCATGTCTATTATATATAACTATAATTGGAATATGTTTCACTAAACAGATAAAAAACTATATAAACCTAACTGTATGTGTGTGTGTGTGTGTGTGTGTGTGTGTACACACACACACACACACACACACACACACACACACACACACACACACACACATATATATATATACATATACACATATATACATATATATATTCATGTTTAAATTTTTCTTATACTCTGAGAGAAAATTCAAGACACTGTGTGCACTGAAACATTGCTGACTGTGTGAGCTGCACCGTGTGACTGTGTGGAAGACCTTGACTTGGACTCTGCAGCGGTTAAAGCTGCCCAGGGTGCAGTCCTTATCTGCATATTCGTGGCTCTGCATTTCTCACACTTTTCTACATAAAAGTATAGAAGCTGGCTAATTAGACCTCCCAGGTCAAAGGTTGCAGAGCTGGAGGAGAGAAGGATCCTCCTGGGAAGGGCATGTCCAGATGTGGCTTTCCATTCCTTCACATCTCCTTTATTTTCCGCCATACCTGCAAGCTGTGGAGAACAGCATGGACAGCTGCATTAGGGCGATTAGAATACTTAAATAACTTGTGCAGAGAAAGAGGAATTCAGTATATTCCTCCAGTATGCTGAGATTTTGAGCCTATTTGTGAGCTATATGTTCCATTTACACTCTACCATTTGAGCCGCTGATTTGCCGTGGTAGTTATTATTATCATTGTGAGTCATGAGATTTAAAGCTGACTTGAAGGCTGCTCCATTCTATAGCTCTCTTGCTGCAGTTAATTTATGCTATTGTGTAAAATGGAATGGGAAATGCCTCTGTTTAAAGACGGCTGTATTCTCCAAAACACACCATCAATTACTAAACTCTGTCACTTTGATTCATAAGTGGTCTGTGAGCAATATCCCCACATGTGGGCAACCTCTTCATCATCCTCAATTACAGAGGGGGGACATCTGTATCTGCAAACACATGCTGAGTTTGCCTGCTTTAAAAAGCAGAGCAGCAAAAGTGCAGTGTATTTGGATATATATGCGAGTAAATATCGATACATTTAGTTTGTGTGTGTGGTTTGAAACGTGTAACGCTGCTGTCATAAATACCACCCAGCAGAACGGGACAAAAATCACAATTTAAGCCTTTGTGTCTGATTGCAGAAGCAAAGCAGGCAGAGTGAGGAAAGCTTAAGGCCTTACACACAACATGCTGCTCAGGATGAAATATATCCCCAACCCTGGCTAACTGCATTATCCAATTTCTGTCTATAGCAGTAAAAGATAATAAAGCAAGCAAATGTGAATGTAAATGTCCCAGTACATGATGCATAATTGCCCTATTAATTGCTTGTTTGCTGCAGCACTGTGGCTGGGCTTTTGCACAGTAGCTCAGAGCTCACCCTGCCGGGGTGACGCTCCTCTCGCCTCCCAGCCTTCCTCTTCTGTCCTCTGTCTTCCTTTCTGTGGACCCTGTTTATGTTCTGAGGCAGAGAGCACCCGTCTCGTCGCCATCATTTGGATGAAAGATGGAGTCATCATCAGCCGAGTCCCATCGCTGCAGCCCCACCACCACACTAGGAAAGAAGAAGGGGGAGGGTGCTGTGTTACTATGACGACCGCATCAAATTGGTCAAAGGGAGACGAGTCAAGCCAAAAAGTTATTTTTAATTTATTTATTTTTCTTTATGGCCATTCTGAAATGCTAATCTATCAGCAGCAGCAGTGGCGGCGGTGGTGGTGGTTAGAAGGCGGGTGGCGGGTGAAGAGGGAGAATAACAACTGTAACAACGCGGCTGTGAGGGATACCAATCTCCAGGGATAGCTATTTTATGCAGGAATCCAATTTGAGAGATTGGCTTAGTGACTGAGTCATTGAAGGTAAATCCAGTGGTAATTATAGGTAAATCAAAGGTGAAAGCATGCAAAACACTCCCGTGCACAATTCGCCCGCTCTCATGTACGCTCTCTCGCCTTCTCCCTCTGCATTACCACAAACAAATACGTTGCTTAGCAAAGAGGGACGGGTGCAGGGTGCATGTAATATAAGCAGAAATGTGGATTTTAGCCTTCATGGCTTAAAGGAACTTCACACTCGTGAGTGCCCTGAATTATGCACCATGCCAAAAACAGTTGTCATTTTCAATTTCACTGGATAATGTAATGTTTTAATACCTTTGCTCCTGCCAATCAAATTAATCCAACTCCTTTAAAGAAGGGAATAGACATTTTTAAGTCAGTTTTGTCAAACATTTCTGCCATTTTTAATCACCTCCAAACTAAATTATTAACTACAACTAAAGTAGAAATGATAACTGCAAGACTGTGCCAACTCTCACACCTCCTGTTGGGCGAGTGCCAACTTCCCACTGGGACGGCGTGATTGTGAGTGCGAGGCAACACAAAACAGTCAAATCTTCATAGCCAAAGAGACCAATTTATCAGACAATAGCGAAGCAATACTAGGAAGCCGAGGTATTTCTTGGAGACACTGACATATAATTCATGGCTTGACATTATGGAATGACATTTCAGAAGTGGCTTCCCTGCTTTCCTATTTGTTCTGCCCTCTAAGACACACAGGAGCAGTAATTTGTTAGATTGTAGATAGAGGGCTAATATATAGCCGCGCCAGCAGCTCACAAGTCATTTATCCTGACCTTTTATTTCAGGCAAAATCAATTTTCGGTTAATATGCCACTAATAAGGAGACACCTTTCATTTGTTTGGCTCTCAAACTGCATTGATGCTTTTTAGCAGGGTTGTGGCCAGACGTCCTGCCATTGCATTTGATTTGTTGACTGAAATCTACCACTTTGAAACGGTTCACAGAGATCGCTACAGGTGAATGTTAATGTGACAGCAGCGATGAAACCAATGTGCAAAGGAATGAGAGAATTCACGAGCAGGGCTCAATCAGGTTTTTCTCTGTGAAAGCTTCTCTACATGGGGTTTGCAGGGCCACATAATCAGCTTCATCTATTCATCATTCCACTGGAGTTTGCTACTGAAAAGCTACCTGATCACATCTCTGCAGACTGTTTTCTCCTCCATCAGTTTGATGAGCTGTTGACATATTTACCCATGTATGTAATTGTGAGTTATGAAATAAAAGTCTAAATATAACCCACACAACAATGGCGACAATGTAATTGTAAAAACGTGACAAGAACATGTAAAATCATTGTAATTTCCTGCTGTATTTGCAGTTAAAAGCAATAATCGTCAGTAACACTGCTAATCAGATAAAGTTTTATTTTCACTGTTCTTTCATTCATTGTATGCAACTTTGTCTCTCAGAAGTATGATGTAGCAGGAAACATTTACACTTTCAAAGAGCTAAAGTCCGAAACAGGATTGTTTGTGCATGGTGTGGGACCATTATTGTGTTAAGTAGTTTTGTTTTCACTCACTGTTTCCTATCACTTTTTCTTTCAGTAGGTGTTTGGTTCAGATTTGGTCCTAAATTTACGCAATTAGGTTTATGCTTTGTGCTTAAACTCAACCTTTTTACCATGCTACATACAAGTTGGAAGCTTGATTAGGTTGAAGCACCAAGCCCAAATCATGCCCTCGACATCCATGTCCAGAAGGGCATGTGTGGCGTTAGTTTCATCATTCACCCACCACAAGCATGCGACTTTGAATATGCTTGGAAAACAAGTGTTTAACACAAATGTCTGTTATGAGGAGACACAGCGCGAGGTGATTCTCAGCAGCTTTACAGTTCATCATCAAAAGAGTAGTAAGGGGAGTAATCGCTGCAGGAATTGTACGTGCCGATGCAATAGGAAGTCCTAATTTTACCAGAAATTCAGTGGAAAGTTCACACACTGTGCGCGGCATACATCAGGAATAATCACATCATCACAGTGTCACAGCACAATCTGTGACCAGCTCTTATATCCCTGCCTGTTCTTCTGTGCTCAATATGAAAGGAAAGTGACCGTCCATATTGCAGACCAACACACTGTTATTGTAGTATGAATGGAACCATGTGCAGTCCACCGTTTGCTTATCAGCCGGCGCACATGGATGCGGAAAGCATCAATTGGCCATTAAGGTTTAGGATATTGCATGTCTTAGCATAAAATATGACCCTCTTACAACATGTTTGAAGCTTTCTGGATTGCCAAGGTCACAACTGCGCTCCACCTCATATATAATTGCTTGAGTGGAAACGGTTGGAAAGCAATACAATAAATTACAAAGATATTCTGATTAGAAATGAATTTGTGATACCTCACAAACAAACATAATCCAGGATATAACAGGCTTCCATTAAAACGCAATCAAAAATGCAATTTAGTTGTATATGAACGCAATTTTCAAGAGACAGGGATGATATACGTCAAAAAGGAAAGATAATGTCAAAAGAAAAAGACAGCAGCATTAGAGGCCACGAAGCTGCTTCTGTACGCTTCTGCCTCTGCTGTTTGGATTCTGTTCCAACATAACCCAAAGGGTGTTCCAGCGCCTTCATATCTGGTTAATGTGCATTATCTCGTCATATTCAAATAATGTCTCTCTTCATGGATTCATTCCACAGCGGAAAGCTATATTTGGTTTCACCTCCTAGAAAGCAGAGTCAACCCTGTGACAGAATAATTTATTTATCCTGTCAACATGGCATTTATTCTCATTTCACTCAATTTTCAGACCTTCAAATGTGTGAACAGTGGGAAAGTCACATTAAAAAGTCAGTCAGATAACAAATCAGATCACAGCTACAAGCCAACACGGCACATCTGCGAGGCTTGGGGAATACTAGAGCTGGGTGGAAATACAGAGATGCGGCAATGCTGTGACAAACAACTGTGGTCAGTGCAGAATGATAAAAGCAGGCTCGAGACTAAGTTTCTATGAGAAAACTATCAAGCTGAACCACAACAAATCATTTGCCAGATTAAAGGGTGTTTGGTCGCTGTTTGTATCAGCTCTGTCTCCAAAAAAATGGAATTTCTATACAACTAAACTGCATTCTCAATTACTTTTTGAAGGTTTTTTTCCATTTTGAAAGGGACCAAAGTCCACATTACGAGTGGTTCCATAGGTCTAACGTAATACGCTCTTACAACTGAGACTTAAGTTTCATAACATATGTAAAACTTCTCCTCCTTTTCAGGGTAACCAGGGTGAATCCTGCCTCAACTAACAAATGATCTGTTGGATGAAAAGGAATAAACTAAATTGCAAAGATGTGTTGATTTGAAACGGATTTGTGATCATTCCAAACAAATGTAATCCCGAAGAAAACATGATTCCCCCGGAACGTAATTTATGAATGCAGTTTAGCTGTATAGGATTGTAAATTTTTTGGACACAGTGCAATTTGGATTCAAGGCATCCTGGTTAATCTTCAAGGGTTTGGAGGAGAAGACATATGAGCAAGCCTGTTGGTAACTATTGTCTCCGTGTGATTTATTCTCTGCCTCTCTCTGGAGAAACATAAAGAAATCGTGCGAGGGATCCAGGAGGCCCAGGAGCTACATTATGGATTATTTGAACCACCAAAACATCTCTGCAAACATGCGCTGAGATCACAAATGCCAGCTTCACTCATAGCACGACAAGCTTGTATTGCCAGCGCTTCCACCCTCCTCGTCTGCATTTTTACCCTTCTCACTTACCTCCACTTCCCAATTTATATGCAAATTCTCTTTTCCTTAAACAGTGTTATATGCGCATCTATTCTTTAGTAGCAGGGACCCAAAAAAATCTCCAACAAATAGCCGAGGTCCTTGCATGGAGAGCAGTCGCATGAGTCATCGCAATTCAGTACTTTCACTGTGGCCTTGTGAAAGCACCTAATAACACCTATGAGTGTGCATTTTCCACTGTCTGTGGCAGTTTGTGACAGAAAATGTTGTATTGTACATTTTATAACAACCAAAGCTTGGAATAAAAAAGAAATAGGAACAAGCTCTCTGTTATACAAGTGTGTACGTGCGCTACAGTAAACGCTTTCCCCATCTACCAGCAGCAATTTCCCCTGACTTGGCAGTACAGGGAAGAGTACTGAAAATCAGGTGGCTGTAACAATCAAATATGATGTTTCATCTGCTACCGCACAAACTTTACCACGCCAGTATAAAAAAAAGGCATTTCACAATGTCAAGGCTATCTATAACGACGAATATTACCTTCCATACTTTTCTATTAGAAATGCAGTTAACAGTATGATAAATGCTGCCATCAACACACAGTCACATTCACACAGGACCGGCAATTCCAAAAATTCCATTACTTCTCTGTCTCTGTCTTTGTCTCCACCCTAATGATCTTTTATTGATACCTTCATTAAACATTCATCAACATTAACTAATTGCCATTTGCTAGCCGTTAATGATTAATGACCCCAAATTTATGTGGAATTCTTTGTTTGATCACAGAACACTGGAGTCGGTGTAACTGCACCTTCCTTAATCAGCAACAAACGGGCTTCTTACCTCGTTTGTTATTTTCCTTCCAACCACCTCAGTGTGGAGAAAAGAAAAAAGAGAAGGGGCTTCTAATGGGACTGTCCAGAAAAGATATTATGTTTGCAAGATTACCACATGCTGAGCTCGAGGGCTTTGGGAAAATAACTTGAATTCTACGAGCTTGCGAGCTCTGTTTGATGCCCCACCGCTGTGAGGTGGATGGCCAAATAATATTTGGATGGATGTGTTTAGAAAATTTACATATTGAATAAAAAAACCCATGATTCGAATTGCAGCGTGCTGTCATCAGATAATAGCTGAAAAAAAGAGTAAGGTTCATCAAACATGTATAGTTCTACACTCACAGAGAACAAGCTCACTTTTAATACGAGCATGTGTTAAACCAGTGGAAATGATTTGACAGTTAGTTAAAATACGCTTGAGACTAAACTTAATGGATGCGCTAGTCTTCATAGTTAACGTGACCGCAAGAATCAATCTAAAAATACATATTCACATGATGTAGCACAATTTAAAACCTCATTTACACTTGTACAATATTTGAGTAATTGGTTGAAGAGCAGGGACTGCTGTGGTCTGGATGCTCCACAGAGCGTTAAACGATGTTGAGAGGGTCTGCTGTGGTGTTGAGCTAATACAATTTGTTTCCTGCGCCTCTGCTGCCCTGCTGGATTAGTTTTCTGCTTTCACAGCTCTGCTTCCATCCATCTGAAAGGGAGCAAAGCCACCAGCCACCAACACAAACGCAGAAAGCCCACTGTCTAGCAGCACTCTCT
Organism: Acanthochromis polyacanthus; assembly: GCF_021347895.1. NCBI lineage: Eukaryota > Metazoa > Chordata > Actinopteri > Pomacentridae > Acanthochromis > Acanthochromis polyacanthus. The sequence goes on from NC_067121.1 coordinate 26,178,697, forward strand.
CTTCTTATGATGTACAAGCACATGCAAGGGCACGGACGCGCACACACAGACATCTCTGCTGTGTTTATGTTGACCAGTTTGCCGAACGCTCCATCGCTCAAGCACGGAGAGGAATTAATCTGTTGGCAGGCAGCCCTCCAGATCCCAGTTCTCGTCGCTCACCTCCCATTGCCCTTACTTCAGTACAAACACATCCTCGGCATCATCTCATCTACATTTGCCTCTTTGGTAGCATTCACTGCTAAAGGCAGACAAAGACTTTGTGCGGCTCAAATGAAGAGAGGAGTGAACGGAGAATGCAGGCTGAGACGTCAGACACAGAATTGAGAGCAGCGTGGCAGAGAGGGATTTAGCGAGGGAGAAATTCATGAGTGTGTGAAAAGGGGAAGAGAGTGGCGATGCAGTACGGACCGAAGAGAAAAAAAATATGATGAGAAATCAGAGGGAGGTGGAGATGGATTCAGAGCACAGAGATGCCAGGTGATGGGAACAAGGTGGGAGTGTGGGAAAGAACCATGGTGAGCAGGTCAAACCTATTTACCTCTCTGTGCCTTAAGAAGAAGCTGCTGCATACATGACAGGAAAGCAGGTCTCCAATTCCAAATCTTAAACTCACTTATGAAAGTGACAACTGAGACAACAAGCTTGTGAGTTAGAGTGTCTGAGAGTAATAATATTATTGACAGCACCCATGGCTCCCTTCTCCAAAGACCTGCTGTAACATTTAACATGGGGATCAGCATTTGCTCCTTTACTATTACCTATTTCCAAGGTGATGCATCAGCACATACTTACCCTGGAATCCATATGCAATATCTTATAAATGTGTTTATTTAAGGATTATAGCACCATAGATCAGATGCTTTTATTGTTGCATGTCTTAGCTCTGGCCATACATAGTAAATTATGCAGTAGCACCCCCTGTGGTTATAGTAGCCCATACATCTGGATTACTGTGTAAGTGCACTAAAAACGCATAAAATGCTAGACTTTTAGTTAACTGCTGCTCAGCACAATATAATTTGCATCTCCTCTGTATCAGGCTGACACACTATTATTTTTTCTTATAAAGGCCTTAAATTATCACATCTTTCTTGTAGTATGTAGGTGTATAGTACCCGTTTTATTTGCCCTAACTCCTCACTGAGCAAAACACAAGTATCTCTGCTTGATTGCTACTCATTATCATACACTTAAAGGCTGAATGAAGGATAGAGAGAGAGAGAGAAAAAGAGAATGATTTGATGCTGGAGGAGACCTCTACCTTTAAAAGGCTACTTATGTAAAACCATGCTTTTGGAATGTTTTGATATGTCATTCAAGTGGCTGGGTCTCTTTCTTCCCGCATCTGTTATACTCTCTGAAATACATTTCCGTACTGTTACCCCACACTGTGCAGCTGACTAAACAGGATCTCAACACAGATGGACCCAAACACACACAAAAAGTATCATTCTGTAGTGCCGTGAGTGATTTTAACGCTGCAAATTATACAAAATCAGGCCTCTTTGGCTACAAGGCTTACATTTGAAATTCAGTTAAAGGATACCACGATTTTTAGATAACAGCAATTTGCATGAACCACAAAGGCCTTCATCAGTGCTTCAATTTCGCCATTTTATGGCACCCGCAAATTCACAAATAACTGAAATTGCACATACAGCCAATTCTGTGTGCACTATGTGCTTTATTTCTCTAATTAACTTATTTTCCTGTTACTCTGAACTGTATAATGAATGCAATACATGGTTTTGACATACCAAAAACAAAAAATAAAGGCATACCTTTGCAGAGCATTCAAGCAAAATGCAAGATTTTCCAATAAATGTAGGATTTAATGTGTCCTCTCACAACATGTATCCATCACACTCCCAAAGAAGACTGAAATGGTGCTGTAGCCCTAAATTTTGCACTTTGCTCTTACATTTCACAGGCACTCAACCGCTTAGTTAGGATCCTTGTTATTAATGTGCTGCGCTCAGCTGGTCACACACACACACACATACACTTTTGTGTGAAGGGCATTTTATAAAGCAGTGCATTATTGTTATTAGTGCATGGGCGCTGTGCCCAGTTGCTAGTGCCGGGCTTAGCAGAAGCAGTCATTAAATTCAAATTGAGCAATATTTTCTTTTGATGCTTTGGGAGCTCATGTAGGGTGGATTCACATTGGCTTGGCACCACTTGTTTATTTGTTGCATAAACTTGACTTTATTTGCTTCACCCATATGAATGCGTGCATTCATCAGTAGGACACTTTAATAAACCTGATGCATGATGCTAAATTGCTGACTTATTAGCATCCTATTGACAATTAAGTTCATTAGACGAATGCAGCGTCTAACCTAAGAGGGTCCAACAAAAGTGCAGCTGCATTATTCAACCCAGCATCAGCTGGAGGAAAACCAAGTCAGACTGAGCAGTAAAAATTGCCATTATTTGTATGAAAACATGCCTCCATATAATTACAATTTGCAGACACACAGGGACACAACAGCCAATTATAGGTGTACAGTATGTATGGAAACAGCTGCATCTTCCATATTCAAACAGCACAGACAACATTCAACAACTCAACATGAGGCTGCAGTGTGTATTATTAGTCCTGCCCTCCTCCTCCTCAGCTGGTCAGGTTCACTCTCCAGCACTTGCCAATCATCCTGCTGTCTAGTTTGAAATAGTCTGTAGCCTAAGGCTGAAGTAACTGTTGAATCTGATGCCACCACATTGGCCCTGACAAAGCAGACGGTCAGTGCAGGCAACTGCAGGGTAAAAAAACAGTACCAGTGCTCACCCACATTTTTAAAAAAGTATTGTCTGCAACACATTCTGTTGCAATATGTCTTTCTTACAGCTTTCTCACATAAATAATTTGATATATATGCCATAACACTGAAATGTGTGATACCTGATGAATGTAAAGACAACTTTTACTTCAACTTCATTTTAAAACGCTTGATAGCACCTAAGAAAGACATTAATGATGCTATAATGACCTGACAATAATACGTACAGCATCATCGCCATGGCCAGACGTCCAAAAGAAACAGAATATTCCCCGAGACATCCCCCAGACATATCATAGAGTCAGTGAAAAAACTGAATCTATTACTGTTAAGAGAATTGGATACTGTATTCCAAGATGGTGCTCAGTTCGTTTCAAAGAAGGGTTTCAGCTGCTGCACACCCTAAAAGAAAACCAAAATGAGCCCATAGCAATAGAATTCTTCTCTGGCTTGCCTGAAAACAAAAATAATACTGTGCTCTTATTCCATTCTGAATGTGCAGTAGATGTAATAGAGTGAAGTCCAAAGCATTTGTGACATGAAGTATTTTTCTTATTTGTTTCACAGCTGAGGCTGTTGTTGTTTTAATTCTTTCTGGACCCGAGTACATTGTGCACTCTACAATGTCAAATGTGTCCACTATGTCAAAATGTACTCTTAGTCTGGTGCTTTATTTGGGAAAAGTCAATGTATCATGTATTATTTATCTTCTTTTTTGAAAAAATCATTTTGATATATAACAATGTGTATTGCAGGTGTATGAGAGCTTTAATTTCACATGGTGTTTTTTATTCTTAGATGCCAACACAATGAGGCAGCACTCCTCCTATTATCCACTCAGTCAAAGACTGGCAAAGCAGTTAACTGCATGGCTCCTCTGCCTTTCGTGCTTTGATCTTCCCTTGGCATTCTCTCAGCCTCAACCCCATTTTCATCGGTGTGCATTAGCTAACAAAAGTGAGTGAAGAGAGGATAGATATCTCCCTGAGAATGGAGAGATCTCTACCAAGGGACTTCAAAGCAGGCTTTGAAGTTGGGCAGGAGACAGCAGCATCCACAGAAGAGAGGAGATGCTCCGCTGTGCTACTGTGCTACGATGCTGCGTCATTAACTCTTGACTGCAATTCACTCTACTTAGTTGCTGAATGAGATGAGACTGGTGTATAGTGTTTTTGAAGAATAATCATTTTTTTGAGTCAGATCTGATTTTCTACAAAGGTCAGTGACTAAAATTCGGCACCAATTTCATGATATTTTAAGGTCATAGAGGTATTGTCATTTAATCAGAGAACGGAGAAAAGTAGTGACAAAAAAATAAATCGCCAAATTGTGTTCTTATTCATAAAGAGGATCTTTAGGAGTTAAATAAATATATTCTTTGCAACACTTGCCAAAAATCCCACCGGCATAACTGGCTGTCAATGAAGGGTCTGCATTCCCATCACCTTTAAACCACACTAGAGAACTGGTGCTAGGGACGGCATTTCTGATCTGCCTGTCTTGTCAGTAGGTCAGTTACAAAATTTAATTATTGTTGCCAATTCCCTGACTTTTCCCCTGGCATGCTTGCGAAGGTCTGATTTACAACGGTCCTGCTTAGCCAGACCATTCTGTAGGGCTGACACAGTGCTGTGTAGAATGGTCTAACTGCACCTCATCATCCTGCTATAAGGGAATATTTTCATTTCCCTAAACCAATTTTTTGAAAATGGCAGCACACAGATAATGAAATCGGGAAAGAAAGCAGAGTTAAAAGCATAGCCGGTGGAATGCTCATACCCACCATCTATATCTGGTGAGTCAGTCTACAAATGCAGAAACTTTGGTGATTCCTAAACTTTTTCTCAAGTATCATCATCAGGTCAAAATGTATATTTTGTTCAGGGACTTACTGCTAGATCTACATCATTATAGCTTAGCATGGTATCATACAAATATACTGTACTAAACTTAGATGGTAAATATTACATCTGTTAAACATTACCATGCTACAAGCTGCAAACATTACTGTCACGGTAGGTTTTTAGGCAACGTCTGAACACTTTGCATATACTATTCAATGCACTACATCTGCTGTTATTTTATGTGATGTCTTAATTTTCAGAATGCAAACTTTTCCACTACATGTGGCTCTCAAAAAAATCTAATACCAAAAAGTATTGTCGATGTCATGTACAGTCGTTCTGCAAACTGTCCAACAATGGAGTGTGTCATATTTTGGAGAAAATGTGAAACTGATGCAAAATGATGAGAGGTCAAAGTGTCCAAAATCAGAGTTTCCTTGTCATAAAAGAGCTAACCTTTACGTTTCTAGTGTAAAGGGAGTAGTGAATAAGTGAAGAACGAACTGAGTTTAGACGCAGCTTTTGTTGTCACTTTTACAGAGGAAGCTGGAGCACCCGGTGACGATCCACGCAGGCAGAGGGAGAACAGGCAAACTCCACACAGAAACATTCGAATTCAGGACCTTTGAGCTATAAGGCTACCATAATAACCACTTCTCCACCCCCAACATTAACCAACAAGGTAAAAAACAAACATTAAAGTCAAGGGAGAGCTTTGGGCGGTGGGTGAGAGAGTTAGCATTAGAAAAGAAACTGAATCTTAACTCAACTTGCTACCTCTTTTAACTCTCATTTATTTCTTGTATATAAAGCAGGGGGGAAAACAGCCAGAAAGAACATCAGTATTCTGTACTCTCACTACTTTGGTGACAGCCGTGGTTTTCAGTCTCACTTTTCACCTCAAAATGCACCCTTCCATTATTAATTCAAACAGAGCAGTTTAACAGTTTGCTGGTGTTGTTTGTTAAGTACCAGGTATTGTTCTCATAATGACCCTGCAGATAATGATGATTCTGACTACTAAGTAGTCTGATGCTCGGTTAGATTTGTATAATTCACCTGGGCATCCTGATTTTGTTTACTTAATGTGTTTTCTTGAGATTTCTTCTACTTTCCTCTAATGAGACTTCCTTCGGTCTCACTGTGGGTCTAAGATTCAACAAGTAATCTTGACTTGTTGTTTTGTTAGCTGTTTAATAATGTGGGTTTTGCGAATGTGATTTTTTTCAGTGCATTGCAAGGTGGTGCCTTTATTTTCCTGACACCAAACAAAATCTGTCTAATCTGACCTTTGTGCCATACACTAAAAACAGATCCAGCAGCATGGTACCAGTGGGTTTCGAATAACCTTTGCTGTTTCTCTGTGAGAGTATGAGGGGTTCTGTTTGAAGCAAAGCTGGAAAACAGCTGAGGTGCCCCCATAAACCAATCCCAGAGGACTCCCTTCGTCTCTGCCTCTGGTTCCACCACTACCTTTCTCCTCCTCCCTCTCTTTCTAACTTCCTTCCTCTCTCTGTCAAAGCAATAGGGCAGATATTGATTACCTCCAAATGTGTGCTATACCTAGGAGTCATATGCATCTTACCATCGTCTATCTGAGTCACCACACAACTCTGTTTTATCACCAGCATCCCTCAAGGCAATACATCTCATGCAGAGATATTTTCTTCTTCATAACGGGAGCTCTTGTGGAGTTCAATACATGTCACCGCCAGTCTGTGCTGGATAAAATGTACTATCACTGCAATCTTGAGGCTCAAATGCATTTTTGCTCAGAAATGATGGTAATTCATTTAGAAATTGATTGTGGAACCTGCAGTGAAACTGTTGATTGACAGTTTATTCTGGCAGTAAAAAGCAAAATGCAAACCCAAATATTTAGAAAATCACCTCGAATCAAACACGGTAACTGTCTCATACTGTAGTATGTAAAGTTGAGTCAACTATGCTGGAATTCGAGGACTTGAGAGGAAACCAATTGGGCATAACAGCAACCTCACTGCAGGAACATTCTGGGTTTGAAGTTGACTGCAAGATTGGGCTTTTGTGCATATTAGATGGACGGCAAACTCTAAACTACTTTGTCTAGTCTGTCTAAATCTGTTCTTTCTGAGTGGCATCCAGCATGGAAGCCAGGTTTCACCACTCAACAGGCACCCAAGGCTGCATCCCAGTGTCACCCCAGACACTGGTCTAGAAAATAGCACATGCCAAAAAATACCAAGATATTGTGTATTAGGAAATAATGTAGTTTTTTGTGCCTTTCCCACACACAGTGTTTTCACAGGCATGTTTCTGTTTTCAAACATCCAGTGTGGAGGGGTTTTGTGTGTTTGAAGGAATCTAACAAAGACGGAGGAACCAATAAAACCTGCTTGTCACCCCTAAAAAGCAATAAGCCCAGAGAATTAGTAAAGATTTTCTCTCTTGTTTGTTCTGAGTCTTATTTGCACTCGGACTTGAAAGACATGGTCGGTTCAGCCTGGGTGTTGATGAGCCATGTCATCCCAATTAGGCCAGCACCAAAAAGCAATCTGTTCCCAGTTGTTATGTGGAGAAAATAAGGTTGGGAAGTGAAAGCAAAACGCAGAGAGAACCAGAAAGAGGTGTTGATGGTGGACTACTGAACAGAGAATGATTCCTACTACACAGTGCAATCATGTTGATTGGAGAGCGGAGATTATGCTGCCTGTGCACAATTTGAGGGTAAGTGGTAGTGTTCTGAATATGGCCAAATACAACATTTGACATTTCTGATCCTTTATGGAAACAATGAGCTGGGTAGTCACTTGGCTTTAAAAGTGTCTAGTCTTGAAGAGATGTTCGACACTGCGTGTTTAGACAGGCAATCTGTCTGATTAAAGCCAGTACTGACACACCAGCTGAGCTACTGTCTCTTTGTCATTATTAAGGCTGTAGTCACTTTTTAAACACGTAATACTGTATGAACTGAAAATATACTTTATGGAAATGGACACTTGCAGTGACACTTACCTTACAACTGCAAACTTTGTCATTACCTGCTCTTTCTTAATCAGGATTGGGTTGGGGAGACAGCAATCTAAGACCAGTTTTATATCTTCCACATCTGCAGAACACAGAGTTGACGTGATGTAAATTTCATTATCTGTCCATTAGAGTTGACATGGACGACTCCATAGATGTCTGCATGCAGCCCAATATTAGTGTTTTTGACGACTACACAAAGGAAATAGTGTTATGTGCGAAATACATAGATCCTGACCTACTGGACATATATAAAGTATTTTGAACAGATGCCCAATGGATCAAAAGGTAGAATGATAGCTACAATTGCACATCAATAGCTGTTTGTGTACACATCTGTAAAGGAGGGTAATCAAGACTTGTGGAAAGTAGCCCAGGGCTCCTGATGCCAGTCCTCCTTTTCCAGGCCTTCCTGAGGGAAGGGATATGTAATCCCTCCAGAGTTGTGTGAGTCTGCACTATGGTCTCCTCTGAGTTGGATGTGTCTGACTACCTCTTTAAGGAAGAATCCAGGAGGCATCCTGGTCCCTTTAAACACAAAGAAGCAGCTATCCTATTCTAAACTCCCTCCTGATGTCTACGCTCAGCCACCACATCATCAAGCTCATTCCTTTGTGCACCACCCAGAGCTCATGGTTATAGGTGCGGACAGGCACAGAGATTGACCGGTAAATGGCAATTTTGTACTTGTCAACTCCTTGTTTTAGTTTTACAGTGCCCACAAATGCAATGTAGTTCAGTGTCAACACTCCCAAACAACTATTTTTTGCAAACAAGCTCTAAGAGCCTGTTTGGTACTTAGCAAACAGTTAACAGAATATCAAAGTAAAATAACTCACCTATGGCCTTGTCGACATGTGATTGTTAGCACTGGTTACAAATTAGAGTGGAATCTTAAAATAATTAATCACACTAGATGAACAAAGAGAAAAGACTTTCTTTCTGTCCTGGTAGATACAGTATTTTCTTTAAAATGAAGCTATTAATAATTGTTTTTTTATTGAAAACCTAAAATGCCGTGAAATATTTCTCACCATGAACCAATTTTATTATTTTAACCTGGTTATATTTACATGCAAATGCCTTTACAGTTCAAGCTGTCATTCAAATCATCCAGAGTCAAGGACTTTTAATCAATGCAAAATCGTGAATAGTTCCATCAATCATCAGGCTGATGTGATGGAACTCATCAATCAGAAGTACAGCGCATTATTTCATTATTTCCACTATATTCTCTACAGGAAGTAGCTGGTTTCCTTTTAAACAATAACTCCTCCTTGTAAAGGATTGCTGTATAATCCTGCTCTCATGATAAATGTAATCAACTTAATCCAATATTACTGTTATTGTTGCTTTGAGCCAGTGTGAAATTTGTCTTCTACGAAAAACAGATGCCCACATTTTGCGTCCTTTTTCTGTATATACTGTACCTGACTGCATGTTGTAGTGTCTGCGTGTGTGTGTGTGTGTGTGTGTGTGTGTGTGTGTGTGTGTGTGTGTGTGTGTGTGTGTGTGTGTGTGTGTGTGTGTGTAAATACATATATATATATATATATATATATATATATATATATGTAGATGTATAATCTTTCAAGTAATGTCATTGTATTTTATTTTTAACCTTGGTGGCTAACACAGAAGCAGGCCAGATGGAGACTGACAGGAATGGATTTAATTTCTGTATGTGAGTTAAATGAGCTGTTTCCACTTTGGCCTTGGCTAAGGTCTCCAAAGATTCTAAGCCTTCAGAAACAGACAAAAGATGCATCACCGTATGCACTGAAATTAATTAGATAGTTATTCTGGATGGTTTTCCACTGCACCTCTCTGAGTGTGTTTTTAATTTTTTCCTGACCTCCTGGCGCAGTAGAATAACAAATAGATAATTTTGCATTCACAGTTTTGCCTCCTGTCACATAACAGCCACAAATGCACATTTTAAAAAGGCAAATGACAGGTTAAAACACCATATGCTGAAACGACACAAAGGATGCAAAGAAAACAGCCTTTGTTAGGTAGCAGCCAATGTCTAAATACACAGCATACCTGGTGAATTACAATCTGCATTACTGGGAACTTTGCATGTACCCTTCGTGTTGCTACTTTTAAGTAATCTAGCAGCAAATGTTGCAACCTCAGACGCCATTTTGCTAGTATTGTCAATACCTTTCTAAGTCATCTATTAAAATCTGATCTGACATGTCCTAGTCCACAAGCTGAAATTATATTGAAGAAAATAAACGTCAGATGCTATGTTGGAGCATTGCACTGTTGTACCAGCTAACACTTTGCCTGAAGTGCACTTAGTGGAAGCTCAGAAAGTCATCACCTTGAATATGCAACTCAAGTGTAAACACAGTGGCACTTTGTACCGCGGCTGAAGCCTAAACAACACTTGTCATCCCCTATTCAGAGTGAGCAATCAGTCTGTTCTTGAATGATACAGCAGCCTTTAGAAAATGCCTCAGGTGTCACCTCTTTTCTGGATGATTTTAGCTTATATTTTGGGTCTGGCATGAATAAATAACGCGAGGCTTTTATGACAGTGACAGCGAGGAGTCAAACCATGGTTGAGGGGAGAATGGAAAGGGTGTATGTATGTGTGTTAAAGAGAGATACAGAGCACGCATGTTGTGTAGGAGATGTGTGTGTGTGTGTGTGTGTGTGTGTGTGTGTGTGTGTGTGTGTGTGTGTGTGTGTGTGTGTGTGGTGTTTAGTGGATGCAGCTGGACTCAATGTATTATTGATGTGCTGTTAGCACACCCAGGGAGTTGCAGTCTCATCAGAGTTTGCCAGACTCCAACTCAAAAAAAGCAAGCCAGTGAAAGGGAGAAAAAGCACGAAGCACATCCCTCATCCAAATCCCACCACCCCACTCCCCTCCCCACCTCAGATTTGAGCCATCATGTAAAGACAGAAAGCATTATCTTCACATGAGACATCTGTCTGACTAACACAGCAGAGTTATTGATTAGTTTTGACTTAATTTAATTGTGTGCGTGCGGTACAGTGTTCAAATGAAGCCCCATTTGTAATGACTTTCCACATGATTACACAGTTGGCACAGGTATGAGATGGTTCACCGTGTTCACTAAATCCACTGTTCTTCCCCAAACTGCTGCACATTATTCCTGCACACACAGTGAAAATACGATCTACAAGTCCAGCTAGTGTATCTATGAAGGGCGTACTCCCACCCAGCTTCCTGCCCTGCTCTCCCATGGAGGGGAAAGCAATGTTTGTCGATAGAATCCGACTGCAACAGTAATAAAAGGAGCAATAGAGGTCACTGCAAGCATACAGTATGCTTAGATTTTTGATTTTCCTTTGTGGTGAGGAAACTGAATAGAGAAACAAACTGTAATTTACAACACAGCAGTGTTTTGAACTAAATGCAGACATTAGCTTCTTGCATCTTACATGCTCACGATATAAAGGCTAAAATGTTCCTGTTTAACAGATATAATCTTCACAATCTTATATTTACACAGAGAACAGTTAAGCCGATGGGAATAGCCTTAGGTTTTCAAGAATCTGGTCAACCAAATGAGAGGACGCCAGAAGATCGCCAATGTTAACAGGCTTCCTACTGAGGCAAATGTCTGTACAGTTTTCAGCAATCTGTCCAATAGTTGTTGAGCTATTTCAGTCTGGATCAGAGTGGTGGACTGACTAATCAAAAGCCCTTACAGCCATGCCTCTAGCGTGGCTTAAAATGCTAAATTTGGCAGTTTCTCTATTCTGTGAGGGCACATCTCCTTAAGTACCCTGTTGATAACCTTGAAACAGAATTTGTGTTTTTATTGACTGATGATCAGTGCTTATAACGGGTTCACATTTTCTTCCTGGACTGCTTTATGACCGTATGTCTTTTTTTTTTTTTTTTAAAGATAACTCTTCTGAAATGTTTGTGCATGCATGTGTGTGTATGAGAGGGTGTGTACATACACTGGCAAAAACAAACTGACTTTGTGTATGTGAGTCTACAAAGCTTCAAGGTGTCTCAGCACAGCAGGAGAAATACGTTCAATGCGGGGGCACCTTCAGAGGGTTTACGCAAAAGGCAAATCTCAGCCTCCTGCCAGGCCCAACCTAAGTAAACTGAGGAGATGTAAAGAGTTTAGAGGGTGGGATTCAGTCCCGGGAATCCACCCTGAACCAGTATTAAAGACTGACGACGCCAGACTGCACTGGCCTTGAAGATCAAATAGAGCAAAGATGCAAGCTGCGAACCAAGAAGGTTTTGCCATGCCAGTGTTTAATTATTGACATTTCAAGCGTTGCAAGTCAGTTTAGTCAACTCAGCAAGAGAAAATACACTTAGATTTTGCTTTAACCCAATTAGTTTCATCAGGCCAAGGCTTGGCTATACTGCAGTAATGATGACCCAGCAGTAAATAAAGCACAGCTACACTTTTACTGGATGAAAGAAACAAACATTGGCTTTATAAATATTTCAAAACTACAAATAAACTAAATAGAGAAATATCAGGTTTTGCCTTGGGAGTAGAGAAATTCACTGCATTGTACTTACATACCTGTGATAAACAATGACAGGTTGACAGTTGGCATACACTGTAAAAAAAAAAATCCTGTCAGAAATAGTGAAAATCAGGCAGCAACAGTGCCAGAAACAATACACTGAAAAAAATGGAATACATTGAAAAACTTGCCATACACTGCTAAAAAGAAGAAGAAAAAAAGTTCCTATCTGGCAGCAAATTACATTTACAACCAATGGAATACATGAAAAACCTGGTGTGGGTCGGTCCCTCCGTTGCTCCCTTGTCCCTTCCTGCTCCGCTTCCCTCCTCCTCCCTCCTCTCCTGCCTGCCCGCTCCTCCTCGCCCCTCTCCCTCCCCTGGGGGGGGGGGGGGGGGGGGGGGGGGGCCTCCGCGGCCGGGAGGTCTGGCGTGGGGGCTGTGTGGTCTCTCTGGAGGCGTGGCTCTGGCTCATCTGGGCACAGGCCTTGATCCTGGCCTGTGTGCCACCACTGGTGTCCAGCTTCTGCTGCCTGGGGGCCTCCGTCCGTGGCGGCTTGTGGCCCTCGCTTCCTTGTGGCGCGGCCTGGTCCCCCCTTCGGGGTGGGGTGTTGCATGTGGCTGGCCCGTGTTGGGGCTATGGTGTCTGCCGGGGCGCTGCTCTGATCTGCAGTTTCCGGGGGTTGTTGTGCTGGCTGGGCCGGTTGGCTCGTGTGGGCTCTCCCTGGCCCCTTGCCTCTTGGCTCTGGGGGTCCTCTGCATCAGTACGGGTGATCTTGCTACCTGTCTCCCCCACTGCTCTGTCCTCTTGGGCCGGATCCACACCTGACTGCCTCTTATTGTGCACTTCACACTTTTCACACCTCACTGTAAATAGCAACCTCTAGGCACATATAGGGACACAACAGTTAGGGCCCAGAGGGCAGGTGGGGGCGGGAACGATGGGCACTGTGGTGGGGCGGGTGGCAAGGCTATACAGCCCTGTCTCCCCCTCATCACCCTTTTACCTGCCTCCCCTGCTCTCCAATCTTTTTTTTAATGCACCACACACACTCACCTTGGGGGTAGGTCTGGGATGGCTGATGCCTTGCCCAGCCTCCCCACTTTTAATGCACCACATGACACTCAGGGTTACACTATCACGGTGCTGGGATAATGTTTCCCGTCAGGGACCGGAAAACGTATTAATAGGGGAGTAATGGGTGGGTTTCACAGCTATGGCCTCTCTGGTGGGATCCGGCCCCCTTACGACTATGGGGCGGCGGGGTGTACCATCGTCCGTGTCGCTGTGGCTGGGGGTCCCTGGGGCTGGGGGGTTGTAGCCTGTGGGGGTTCTCCTGCGTGGGGGGGAGGGGGGGGGGGGGGGCTTCGGGGTCCCTCACACTTGCATGTGCATGTTTGTTCAGGTCCCACCAGCTCCTGTCGAGTTCCACTGTTGAGAAGTGATGGGACCCGCCAGAATGTGCTGAGACTCTCTCCAGAGTCTAAACTCACACTAAACCCACTCTCCTTTTCCCTAGTATCTTCTTCTGGCCTATTCCACTCTATACTGACATGACACCCACAACTATGGTGTTCAGTACCATTTGGTTATTTATTCATTTGTTTATCCTTTTTGTTTGTTCGGTTTTTCTGGGGTTTTTTGTGTGTGTGTTTGTTTTTGTCTTATTGATGGGTAATTAATAGTCGGGAATAATACAGCATCTGATATTCTTCAGATTTAATAGCACCGCTTGCTAGTCCCTGTCCATCCTGTCTCTCGTCCTGTCCACCCTTTGTTTCCCTGCACGTCACCACTGGAGGTGTAGCACTGCCCTCCCTGGCTCTTAACAGGGATTTGTAATGAAAGTCAGTTTAGCTTTCAGGGAGGGCTGGTAATGGTCACACGCATGCACTAAATAATAAAATATTTGGCTACAAGACTAAAATATGCATTAATCTCATAAAGTGTTGACACCTCTTCTGTGGAGTTTAACAATGAGACAAAGAGAAAAAAAAAGGAATACATGCAAAATTGTAAAAACTGTCATAATAACAGCAGATATCGCTAAAATAATTATACTGTTAGGTGATTTATTTACTGTGCAATCACACACTGTAAAAGAAGAAAATTACTATGTTTAAAAATACAGATTTTATATTTGTTATGGGATGTTTTAAACACTTTTCTTCATTTTTTGCAGTTAACATGTAAATGAAGATGTTTTTCTGTGATGTTACTAATTGGTAATTTATCAAGATATGAGAAATCTGTAAAATAACAGCACATAGGTTTTTTTTTCAAAATGCAGTTATAAACTGTTAAAATAATGTCAGTTTTTACAGTGTATTTGAAGAGCCTGCATTATTTAAAAAAATATGAGTGCTTAAGAAACATCAAACCTTTAACATGTGCTTTCAAAAGTCTTTTACCACTTAATATGTTCTATTCAGGCAGTCAGAGCACTTAAGACATTTCAGCTTCCATGAAAGAATCTCCTAATATTAATCATTAAAACAGCCACATCAGAGGCTTGGACACCAAAGATACAATATCTTTGCCTTAGTTCATTTGACTGACAGCTGACAAGGATTTCCTCACAGCTGGGGGTCTAAGAAGAACCACATCCCTGGGCACTATAATCCTAATATAATACTCTGAGTGCTGTAAATGCCTGTTGCACTCTAAAGCAAATCACATTAAGGTGCAAGAGGTTTTAGACATGTGCCTTTATCCTACCAAGCAGGCACAGTATGTGGCCAGCTCATGTGTCATTTTCTATAGACCGCACTCTGACTGACACCCGGGGAGGCGGTAGTCCACACTGCTGCTTTCCCAGAGGAGAATGATGGGAAATGGAACTGTGGCGCAATACTTCAGTTCTCCTGCCATGAATGTTGTTGAAGCAATGGTAGAGACAGGAAATGCATTACTTCAAAATGTTTAAATCCCCTGGCTAATAGGGGACGACATGAGAAGGTCAAGAAGCAGAACAAATGTAATGTGCTCCGATGATAAATGTTGAGGTTCGGTTTCTACAGCCTGTTCTGCCATGAATCTTGTGCTCAGACCTTGTTTTCATGCAACCATTAGCTGGTAAAAATTGAGCCGCTGAGCAAAACGCACATTTTGATTTTGATGATTTCAAAAACACGATGCTGCCAATATATTGTCATGTATAATATATTGGTGGTAAACCCCAGAAAATAGTTCTCATTTCAGGAAATCCCCATCTGGGGAGCTATATACAAGACTTTGAATTCATTGCTGGTGTGTGTGTGTGTGTGTGTATAAGACTCTAATACACTGGAATAACAACAGTGCTAGTTTAAATGCCCTTCTGCCAATGCTTGAAGACTGTTTGAACAGAAAAAGCATGCATAACTCAGTGAATCATTTGGAAAGTTGAATCTTTATGTGTTCAGGAAATGTTAATTACCACTGTCCTCTACTAATACTATACTTCCAATACACAACAGAATACAGCCCTGTGCAAATCCCTTGCATGTAAAATGACTTAAAATTTCACCACTTCTCAACGAATGCACTTTAAGTTTTTAAATTGACAAGTAGATTATTTGCTCTTCATGAACAATTAAAAACTAATACTTTAAAGAATCATGTTTAAAATACAGGCTGCAAAGTAGAAACTGAATGCAACCAAATTATATACACTTTTGGTTTGTAATCAACTTAATATCTCAGTCACAAAATGACTTACGAGCACCAGAACTTTCTCAACTTTGGACCTATGGCTTGTGTTTATCTGCATGTCAGCATCATGGCTCCACATGAAAAAGAAATGATGGAGGAGCTTCAAAAAGGATGGAGGAATTTCAAAAGGGACATTACATAACTTGAACCTCTAGAGGAAAACCCTTGCTGGATTTTCCAAGCTACTGCTCATTTTAGTCGACATTATGCTATCTGCGTGTCACGGTTTACTTCAATACAGGAAACAATAACTACAGCCACTAAGCAGCAACCTACAGCGCTGAAAATCTTGAATGAAAACGCGAATTTGGATCGTGCCGTAAGGCAGCCCTGCTAGATTCTTACAGGGAATCATCCATTTCAAACACAGTGCTCGTCTCCCTGCATGCAAATGCTACAGCGCAACAATTTCATTCTTACTGTTTTGAGGGAGCACCGAACCCACATCCCTGAACATGCGAAGAGGCCTGACGAAGATTTTGTTCAGAAGATTTTGTTCGACTCAGATGGTGTCCAGCACATCTGCCATGAATGTGGCCAGGTACGTGAACACGTTTGCACCTTGGATTGAGCCTGTCATTTAAAAAAAAAGTTGGAAACTCCAAGTACTGAAAAATTAAAAAAAAAAAAAAAAAAAAAATCTCAGTAATAAGAAGTGTACTGACTTTTGTTGAGTTCCTATGCTAGGGCCTGTATTTTTCCCTTAGGTAGACCAAAGAAGAAGAATAACTCATAATTAGAGAATAAATTTCTAGTCCTTTCTATGATGTAGTGTAAAAAAAAAAATCAAAGACAACATCATCAAGTGGAAAGACCCTTACAGGAACATTTGCAGCTGTTTACTGCAGCAAGATCAAGTACAAAGAGAAAATTAGCCATTAGAAACAGTTCATGGAAACAGTCATTTTCTACCCCACTACAAGAATAAAAGCTCACAAATAGACTTCTTGCTGCTACATGGCTTCTTTAAAGAATATTTCTTTTGAAAGTTTGATATGTTCTGTTTTTTATTCATAAATTAAAACTCGTCTTCGAGAAAAGGCTGGCTTCCTTTTTGTGAGAACACTGCGCCTACCTAAGTCTGTTGCTAGCATGATTATTTTAATTATTACTATTTAAAGGGACTCAAAAGATGATGATCAGAAACACAGTGTGCTGTTAGTTGGCTGGTGAGCAATACTGCAGCAGCACAGAACAGTCTCACTGACTTCCTAATAGAGCGTAATGCAGATGACTGCAGGGGTCAGCATGTTTCATTTGTCAGCAGGGATGACAGAGTACTGATAAAGTTCTGTCACTGTCCATGGATGACATCTTAATTTTTGGTTTGGTAAAAGCTGTAGAGAAACAGACTGAGGGCAGGGGAACCGGGAAAGACACCCAGTATCTCTGGGCTGCAAGAGAACCAGGCTGCTTGAGAAAAGACTACAAATGCTCCTCCAGAATAGCTATCAAGGCAGTCAATATCTTACATTCCAGGTATTTATGCAGTTTCATTCCCTTGCAGCTCAAGCAAAGTATCACAATGCTACACGCTCAGAGGTTAGTTTTGCTTTATTGTCCCCAAACCAGGCGTAAAACTTGTTGAAACACTTTAGCAATGGGTCTTTTGTGGTGATTCTTCTGTACTAATCATATGCCTGTTTTAAAAAGTAACATTGCGCTGTTCTGTTTGAATCACTGCCCTCATTTTGAACCTCAAGTTTATTACGTATTTGCTTTTAATGTACCAAAAATGAGCATAGACCTGTTCTGGCACTAATGCATCCTTGTATTACAACTTTTGCAAATGTACCGATGCTCTCAAAGTTTAGATTGCAGAAGATAAACATTTGATTCCATTATTATGTTTGCTGTTGCAGTCCATTGCTACTGGTCATTACCACAAACCAGTCTCCAAAACGTTAATCATAGACTTTGTGGTCTTAAACCCGCTCATGACCATTCCCTGTGTTTTTTTGTTTATTTTTACTGGCATTTTGCCTTTGTTAGGAAGGCGCAGTAGAACCAGACAGGAAACATGGTGAAAGAGAGGAGGGAAATGACATCTAGGCCAGCAAGGAATCTGGAACTGAGGACTCATTGCTGACAACATATGCATCCATGTGGTATGTGTCCTAACTGCTCAGCTATCAGGTCACCCCAGTTGGTTTTATTTTTTTAACCGTGCCTTTGCCTATTTTGCAATTTATTCATCCTAAAAAAAAAGAGAAATGTCGAAGAACCTTTCAAACTATCAGACCTCAGTGACCCCATTTCATGCCAAAACTGTTTATTCTGCATCTGCATCAGCTTAACCTTGTCAGTCTCCAGACTTATTTCCAACTCTGCTTATTCCATACATTACTAGCGCATGCAGATGGAGAATGTTCAGCAAACTCAGTCAGGCATAACTAATCACTCTTGCAGATTGGTTCCTGATTTTTGACAGGTAGCTCTGGTGGCTTGAGCGTATGATTATGTGCATAAATATGAGGGTGGCCACAGGTTGCCACTGTCCTCCCTGGGTCTACAAAAACAGACTCCGAGGCAAGGTCGTGACATTAACCCTCCACCGTCTGGACGTGTTTTTTGAGTTTTTGAAAAACAATATGTGAAGTATTCTGAAATCACACTTTTGCCCAAGGGAAAAATGTGATTTTAGGATATTTTCCCTATTTCCATCATCTACACAGTGTGCTATTGTGTTATGACTTCTATTGGTTTTATAGGGCAGTTTACAATGTATTTATTCTACTACTAGAGCCTTCAGTTTCCATATATATGCTCTGCATACAACAAATTCATTCAGTTTGATCTTTAATACAATCATTCAGCACTAACTCTTATTTTTTTTATGTTTTCTAGAGTGAAAATGTATAGTAATTCAACTCATAAGCGTTTATTACTTTATTCTTGCAGAATTGAATTGATTAGTTTTTGGGGAACTGTTCCTCCAAACTATTTTCTCAGAGAAACACTCAAAGCCAAATACAGATAAAGCAGAACTGTCGTCATAGATGTCTTTAGACGCAGGATACAGACAGGCTGTCTCATCCCAGACAGAAAGCTATTCCAAGGGGAGACATTAGTCTGCAGCTCCGTTTTTCGCTGCACAGTGGCTCCTCTTACTTTGGCTCCAGCCTGACAATTCAATCCACTGTTCGTTTTCATGCACTGAGCCCAGCAGCAAAACCACATCTGAATGCATGCAGTGGTCTCAGCAGCACTGACTGTAAATGAGGCCCAGACATTGTTGTACATCACATAAAGACCAGTGGGAAGAAACTCACAGTTTTCAATTATTAAAATGCATGAGGAATTTCTGAGGTTTCATGCTTTTTGTACGCGGATGTACTCAGAAAGCATCTTGGTCGGCGAGCATTCTGTAGAGGAGGCATGGCATCTTTACCTCCTGTTATGTGGCAAGTCAAATTGACCCATTCCAATTTCCGACCCAGAGAAAATGTGTTCCTTTCAGCATTGCAACTCCTTTCCTTCTCCCACTGTAATGAACTTTTGAAGCATGAATAAATGTTTTCTTGAATAAAGGCAAAGTCCCCAAGTGTCTTAATATCACTGAGATAACGTTTGGATCAATTTGACCCAGTTGTAGATCTATCTGCTGGAAAACATTTTCGTGCAATATGAACAGTTCCTTTTATTTCCTGGCTTCCACCTTCCTCTTCTTCTCTCTTTTACCGAATTTCAATATGCTGTCCAGCAACAACCAATTTTCAGTGAGACTTTTTCTTTCACTTAACAAGCGTGGGGAGAAATTGATACTTACAGGAGCTGACGTGAAGAGTCCGAGATTGCACTTTATGAAGATATTGTAGGTCAGCTGATAATTAGAATGCTGTCTGGGTATTGACATGGAACTGTCAGAAAGCTGTGATTTTCATCATGTTGTCCACCCATGATCACAGCCGAAATGCAGTATCAAGCAAACTTATCATTTTCGACAGTTTGAAGCTTGGCTGCCTTATATAATTACTAACAAGCTGTAAATTATTCAACCATGGTGAATCAAGATCTGAGTTCAACAAATGTACTTATCATCATCCAAACGCTCCCATGATACCTACTCAGATACATGCTTGCCCACCAATTGAAGCTGTATTATAGGTAGCAGATGATTTTAGATACGGTACCAAACTGCATATTTCAAATCCTAATTTTCTTCTCAAACGCTCTTACAATGTAAAGGATGTGTAGTCATGACACATCGAGATGTGATGACTTGACCAGACCGTAAAAACCGGAGATAACTGTGAGGTGTATGGCCAAAAGTTTGTATTGTGAAAAGAAAGAAAAAGAACCAAAGAAAACATCTTCATTCTATGGTAGATCTAATTTCATAATTAAATTAAATTAATCTTTGAATTCAGACTTCTGATATCTATGTATGTATCTATCTACCTGTCTACCTGTCTGTCTATCTATCTATCTATCTATCTATCTATCTATCTATCTATCTATCAACTGGCATCAAGGACTGCTGTTGCCATAAGGGGTTGCCTGACCTGCAATGTTTAGGTGGGTGGTACATGTCAAACATCCACATGAATTTCAAGACTCAAGGTATCCCAGCAGAATGATGCATTATAACAAGACGATCGATGTTATTCACTTCACCTGTCAGTGGTCATAATGTTGTGGCTAATCGGTGTATGTAAATACTAGCTAGTGGCTTATACCTACATCTACATCTGGTGAGTCAGACTAACAGTAAACTGACTCATTGTAGAGTCTGCCCACACAGGAAGGCCGAATAAAGTTCAAACATAACATGTAGTTTGAATTAACATGTCATACACATTTAACAAAAGTGGCACAGTGTCTTTCCAGCTTTGATGGACACCCATTGCTACGAATATTCCTTGCAGCTGAACAAGACCTCTGTTAGCCTTACAGAGCAAACTGAACCAAGAAACTCTGAAACTGAATGTCACATAGAAAATGTCATATCTTTGGGTGAACAGTTCTGTACACATTAGGTTTCAGCAAACTTGGACCAATAGAGCATACAGAACATAAAAGATTTTTCTCAGCTAAACCATCTGAAAGCACGCACATTAGAGCCTTCTGGCTGTGCCGTCTGGATTCCAGCTGGGATCAAATAAATTACTAATACTGCTCTTTCGGACTTTTCAAACTTCATTGGACCAAATGAATGAAATAATGCCTATGCAAAGAGTCATTCGATGTGTCTGTGATGTGCAGACAGTGGATTCATCAGTTTGCAGATTTCCCTATTCTAACTGGGTATGTAAAAAATGTTTCAGGCTAGTGTGTCTCAATTTCCAACAATGCTTAGCATGGCCACTATGCCAAAATCTTGTCACAGGTCCAGAGGGTTCTGTCAGTGCATCCTGTATAGAGCATTGGAATTACACTTTGGGTAACATCCTGGAGAGTGAAAGTAGTCAGTGCAGGGCCTCACGAGTGTTGTATTAGTGTGTGTGTCATTTGTGTGCATGTGTATTTTATGGGGGATCTATAAAAGCAAAGCATGGCACTCTGGCGAAACCTGATTAGGTTTGAGTTGAGCTCTGAAATCAAAATTAATTTGGGAGATGCTCCGGCTCTCTACCATTACCTGAGGCACAGTCATTAAGTTAAGAAATAGCTGCTCAGGCCCACAACATGCACAGTTAATCTAAGCTGGGTCCACACAGGCTTTCTATTGGTCACTAGTGCACCACTGATGTGAGATTCCCGTATGTGAGGTTATTATCATCCGCTGCTGTATCCCAAGGAGCATTCCTCACCGCCATGGCTCCTGAATGCAGGTTACATGCTGCATAGCTAAAGTGTACATTACTCAGGCCTTAATGTCCAAACAACAGAATTCATCCTCTTCTCTTTTAAGCAATCAATAATTTGCTCAGTTGCAGCCAGAGGTCATATGTTTTAAAAATAGTCATCAGGGACGTTGGCTTGTTTATGTTGTCCCATTTTCCCACAGGGGATAGGTTTCAGAGAGACACGCTCCTTTCTACCTGAACACGAGCTCCAGAGGGATTTGTGCTTTCAGTAATTCTCTCTCATCTTCTTTTACCCTTTGTGATGACATGTAGGGTGACATTTTCATTTGCTAAACTTACCTTAGCAGCACAGGAACCAAGCTGAAATGTTTTCCAAAAGGACATACTGTAAAAAAAAAAAGAAAAAAGAAAAATTAAAAAAAAGGGATTTGTGATAACTGTGAAAGGGTGACATTGCATTATTTATTATGTCATGTCCGATTTGTGAACAACTCCATTAAATGACATGTCTCACTAATAGAGAACTAAAACTACCTCAGCAACACAAACCTTTTTGCTTGGCCAAGGACACTTTGCCTTTGGAATAGGCTGTCTGAAAAAAACAGCAGCTTGTGTTCATAATCAAGTAAATATGAAATACGCTCTCTTTTATTAAAGAAAATGCCTGTAACGGTTTATTCATGATGTATTCTTTGTTCATTTTGAGGTTTAGTCACACCTTTTTTGAGTTGTGTCCATGCTTTAATATTAAATGGTAAATAGTCCACACCAACATATCACCTTTTAATCCTACTGTTCTAAAAAACGGAGTTATGGCAATTCTAGGATACATTTTTTGGGTTTTATTTGAACAGATGAAAAAAAAAATCCCACCACAGTCACCCAACAACATTATGTCCCTTGTCAGCCATATTGTCATAGCCTTGAACTTATGCCTTAAAGGTTTCCATTGCAAAATAATGTCTGTTCAGTAATATATGACACAATCAATCAGCTGGAAGATAATCCAAATGTGAACTTCTTCCATTCGGAAATAACAGATCATTATCATTCAGTGTAGAATTACTATTTTCACATGCTTAAAAAAAACCCTCTGCACCACAAAATAGCAGAATGGTTAACAGATCCATTCAAACCAAATGCACCTCCCTGCCATTAGCAATAATTTATCTGGTAATTAATATTTCAAGCTGGGGACTGACACATCTTCAGAAGGTAAATTCAGAGAGAAAAGCAAGCGACCTCTCTTAATATTCACGAAATTTGTTCTGGTAACAGGGAGTTATAAGTGCCTGCAGTCTGGAGAACTTCAAGTTACCGTTAAAAAACTAATAATAATAATCTAATAATAATGAGGTGAGGAAAGTAAAAACTGTGAATTCAGAAATGAGAATTCAGTGACAAACACCTATCCTAAGCTGATAAAATGATTGAGTTTAATTCATAAAATCTACTCATACGACTATTTGGGGATATCACACAGAGGATATAACATGTATTTTTTAAATTAAATATCAATTAACTTATTTTCAAGCAGTGCAATCACAGGCTGAATGTACCCAAAAGTTTTTGCAAAGATTTTAAACCTCCAGGATATTTCCAGTTGGAATAATTGACCCTGATTAAGTGAATTTACTTTCTACTTTGCTGTTTATTTATTTATTTTTTAGAAACAATGATCATCATTATGCAACATTTTTCAGAACAGTTTTTTGCAGTGTAAGTGCTGTAAATCGTTTCTTTTTAACCTTGAACTGCAACACGGGGAAAAGACAACATCTGCACTCTCTCGATTCAAGGCGCCTCCTCTCATCACAGCATTCTCAATAAAGAATGTGTCAAATTTCAGTGACTTGGGTGACTTTTATGTCATGAATGATAACATGATCTCTTACTTTCCACTGAACGGAGTGGTTTGTTTTTAATAGTTTCAGCATGCTTCAAAGAAATTGCAGAAAGACTCCTTAACATCCTCATTACGTTGATCTCTCCCGGCAGAGGGAAAGACAGAATGCCGCATGAAGAAAAACTGGAGTAGGGTAAAGTTAAATGAAGAACAGTAGAAGAAGTGTGTCTGTGTGTGGCTGGGAGGGTGGAGTGAAAGCTGAGTGAGACGGAGTGAAATGGTGAGAGTATGAAAAGTTGTGGAACAGCGAATTTGCAGTTAGCTAATGAGCACACCAAGGGGCACATTAGATATTTATTTCCTTAGCTTGTTTCGTTAGAGAAGGGCACAGCAATTAGCTTTGAGGAGATGACATCCCTAAGCGCCCATGTGCTTGGCTGCGAGGCAACAAGAGCCCTGTCTGAAATGCAAAAAAACCTGTAAGGCCTGGCAAGAGGGGGAAGGGAAATAGCGTCACGCCTGTGACCCAGCATGACATCTCTAAAGCAGCATGGCCAGCTGGAGCTACATAATGTGGAAGCGAGAGAAAGAGATAGCGGCTGGCTTGAAATCCACCGTACCTCAAGAAAGAGAAAGGTTATGTGGACTGATGGCTTAGAGGTATAGCTCTGCATATGAAACAGGGTGTAATGATATTTTTTTTTCTCCCTCCTTTGACAGTTCTCTCTTTTGCCTTGAATCTTTAAATTAATCCCACAGTACAGAAGAAAAGCTATCGTGTTTTCTATTAGCCTGTGTCAACTGTCCGATTTTATTTTTATTATATCAGTTTTTTTTTTGGTTTTTTAAACAAGCTTTTAGAGTGTAATTTCTGGCTCTGGAAAAATCTGAATATTAAGATCGATAATATGTCACGAAAGGAAAGAGGAGGACTGAGGACTGAAAATAATAGGGCTAAGACGCAGTGCATGTACAGTGAAGCCCTGAGACACCCAGGCTAAACTTAACACACATACAGACAATGTACCTTCATGCTCAGTCCTGAAAATCTCCCTGATTAATTAGTTCTAATGAGCTTATTGATCGAGTCTCATCAAGCATTGGCGGTTCAATGGTAGAATTCTCGCCTGCCATAGGGGAGGCACGGGTTTGATTCCTGGCCAATGCAGATGTACACCCCCTGTCAAAAGTTTTAGGATGCTTTCTCATTCAAATAAAGTAGAACCTGTCCTACAACTTTTGACAGGGGGTGCATCTACCAGATTTGGTACACATATGCAGCACATCAGGCTGAACAAAAAAGTCAGTGACAGCCAC
This sequence comes from Acanthochromis polyacanthus, assembly GCF_021347895.1. Taxonomy (NCBI): domain Eukaryota; kingdom Metazoa; phylum Chordata; class Actinopteri; family Pomacentridae; genus Acanthochromis; species Acanthochromis polyacanthus. The sequence continues at coordinate 26,203,421 of NC_067121.1, forward strand.
ATTCCAAACCCAACAGGAAGTGAGCTATTTTGCGTTGAATGTCAGATTTTGCCCATTTTCATTTTTTTTCTAGAGCGAAGTCCTCCGAGGGGGAAACTCCAATTCACCTCAAATTCGGCCAGTACATACAGGAGGCCTTAATGATCCAAAGTTATTAAAATCTTTTTCCAAAGTCAAAGGGCGTGTCCATGGCGGCCTCTGGAATTTTGATCCTTCACCATGAAATTTCAAATGCTGTGTAAATGCCCTGAACATGCTCCAATTGAATGAGACAGTGTCCTAAAACTTTTGACAGGGGGTGTAGCTTTTGGAGTAGCAGTGGCTCAGAGCTAAAGTCTTTGAGCTACTGGTTCAGGGTTCAAGACAGAATTTCGCCTTACAGGATTAATACAGTAAATAAAATGACGAAAGAACTCAGAGAGGGCAGTACTCCGCCAAGGCTGCACAGTCATTGCATCATTTCTGATGGATAAGTGGATATGTAGTAGGATTGCAATCATGATGTAGTGTTCACTTCTTGTCATAGTTACAGTGACATTGTGTCGCCATCTTGCAAAGATACAGAAATCTTTAACAAATCCGTGGATCCAGACTGTAAACCGCATCACTCCCAAAATCAAATCAGGTAGCCCTTGTGTCATGTTTGCCCTTACCTGAAAAATGTATCCAAATCCATTATTCCGTTTTTGAGTAATGTCGCACACAGACAGACGGAAGGACAAACGTACATAGATCGTAGCATAACTCTGTCGAGTTCCTTGGCGGAGTAATAAATTCTCATGTGCAAATAAAAAGAAATTGCATCTTTAAATCTACCAGAGGACAATATTTTCAATATCTTCTGAAAGAATCCCGCCGGTCAATCTGCTGGTTCACAAAGTATATGATAACATTAAAAGCAGGATCAAAGTGAAACACCTCCATTCTGTCATGGCAGAAATTTCTATCTGTGTACCTTCATTAAATGAGCCGATGTGCTCCAAACCAGAGAGGATGGCGTCTCGTCTGAAATGTCAGCCTTCTAAGATATTAATTGGAGCTGAGGGCCTCCAATCAAGGGAACAAAATGGTGTGTCCACAGAGGTGAGTTGTAATGAGCTGTGCTTTGTATGTGAGGGAAGCTGGGCTGATTGAAATCACACAGCAGTGGCTGACCGGACTGTCAACATAGTAATTTAGTCCATAATTAGTGCAGCATCCTCCTAGTTTTCTCTACCCTATGATTTCAAGATATCAAGGTTAAAATAGTTGCAGCGTGTTATTATTACCTTCATCCCTCCAAGTTCAGCATAGATGCAGCCGGTAAAATTTGTACAATGTATTCTTTTGGGAACAATAAAGTCAAGTCGTGCAGCAGTGATTGCTAAATATTTTAGCATTTTTGGATCAGCTCCTAAGTGGCCACTTCAGGAGAATATCCTTAAAAAAATAATTGTATTGTCACTACTCTAAAGCATTTTTTAAATGCCAATTCATGAAGCATTTTACCATTAAAACCAGCTTTCCAATCGAAGAAAAAAAGTTCAGGGTTGCCAAAAAATCACAAACAGACCTATAAGTGGCAAATATCTGTAAATGGGCCAGCCTTTAGCTATCGGTGCTTTGCTTTTTAAATGCATCAGCTCAGAATATTGCAGTGGGAATAAACTTAAGGTGTCCTCAAAGTTAGATCATTGGAAGAAGACAACCAGGTTGTCTTTAACAAATAGGTGGTTGACCTGCTGTTTCTGGTTCAATTCAGTTATCATCTGTCATCTTCTCTTTCATTCTTCTGATATAAATATATCAACCATAAAAAAAAACAAAAAAACAATTGTTTTCTTGAATGTCAGTGCTTCGGATTGATTTGATTCTATTTATTCTGCTTTGATGATATTGCACAGACTACCATTGTGTCATGGGGAAAAAAAATTGGAAAAATTCTTCTCTCAAATGGACCAAATTCTTTCCTCAGTATAACAATCTCATGTTTTCTTACCAAACACACAGTTTGTAGTTCAGCCAGGAGGCAGCGGTTTACATGCGCACTAAAATTAAATTGCCCGAAACAAACTCTAATAATTACTTGGACAAGAATTGGTACATTAATCTCTGAATATACAGGCTCCTTGTGATCACAGCAATCCTTCTATGGGTGCTTATTTGAAATGAGCAGTGTTCCTGAAAACGTCTGTTTGTAGTTTTGATTACATGAAAGCTGAGACAAGATGAGCGGTGTTAGACAAAGACGCTGTTCCTATATTTCTGCTCGAGGACCCTGTAATGTCCCTTAATGCGCCGCTTTATGAATAATATTCTTATGGAAGCTAAAACCTCCAACGGAGGACGTTTTGACTTCTTCTAATAAAGAATGGTGACTGAATACTCTTGCAGAAAAGCAGAGAAATTAACTTTATTTCATGTTTGCTATGTGATGCACAATTTATGCGAGGTGGAATAAAACAACACAAGCAAAATGTCACAGTAGCTATGGAATACGGCAGAGTTTCAACCACCCACTCAACCTAACAACTTCAGGACAGAGTGCAACACCACCAATGTGAGAAGAAAGAGAAATGTACTCACCGACTCCTTTGATCATTAATTGGCTGCTATGTAACAGGGAGTTTTACTTAAGGACAGAAGGTGTGTGAACAATTTGCTTCCTCTTCCTGGCAATTACATAAACTATGTGAAATGTGTTTCTGAGTGTAGTTTGTTTAATGGTTGATAAGATTCACAGTAAGTCAAACATCATATTTGTCATTGTACGCAGCTCAGGCAACTAACAACACAACTTATCATTTGAGGTGAGGGTTTGAGTAAAGTAATAAATCTAGTAGTGGGACATGATTAAAAAGTTAATCTAATTAATTGCAGGCTTTGTAATTCATTAATCGTAATATCGCATTTTTGTCAAATAGCGATATTTGACACAATAAGCAATTATTTTCAATTCAAATAAATTTTGGTTGACATTTGAATCAATGAATAGACATATACATGTGTATAATTTAAATTTTATAAAATTAATACAATTTTAAAATGGGACAGATAGAAAAAAATGATTTTGTTGATTTAAGGCCTGGATTTAAGTTTGTTTTTACATTGTATGGCTATAAGAAAAGCAGAAGTATTTCAAGGACCTTCAGAAAGTTAAAAAATCCATAGATTCATTCTGTTTTCATAGTTTCTGGGTCTGATAAATGGTGTCATTTTGATGGTTCTTTTTCTTAGGAATATACTTTTTTTTTTTACATATAAACAAATATTTTTTTCATAAACTATAAGTTTAAAATTAAGTTATTAAGACATTTAGTGGTTTAACTTATTACTCCTGCCGAGGCTCCACCTCCTTGGCATGTAATAACTTAAACACAAAAATGTTTATTAATTTTATTTATCTGCATTTTTCATCTGTGTGCTTCATTCACAGATTACTGCAAACTGAAAATGCAATTATAGCAATTATATTCAACATTTTATGACTTTTTGTAAACTCAAGCACTTTCAGTGTTTCTAAGGTGGTCTACTATGGGATGGCTACAACAGAAAACTCCTTGTTGCACAATTGCCACACAACCAGGCTTTTATCCAAGCTGCCACCAGGAAGATTTTTAAAAGAAACTTTCCTCCCAACAAGCACAATGAGTCTGATCTTCCTTCACTGTTCACCAAATCTCCTTCTGCACTGAAGTTACTCCTGTGTATCTTCTTCACTGCAGACCATAAACCGTATGCGGCAGACATACATTCGGCTCATTGCCACCATGTACTGGGCTGGAGTGTTCATCAGTGTTACCAGTGTGCCACAATTAGGGAACTGAGAAATGTGCGATTAAATGCGTTAATTCATTTAACGCGTTATTTTTCATGTAATTAATTAATCGGAATTAACGCGTTAAAGTCCCAGCACTACATAAGTCATATTAGCTCGCCATCATTAGGATACTGTCTCCACAGTCTCTCCTGTCTCTTATGACTGCATGGTCATTAGCATTTTCTCTTCAGCCTAAAACCAGTGCAGACATTTCACCACCATCTGCTCCTGCCTGGTCCAAAGTGTCACAGTCAGCCAGCTTGGTGTAGGCACGGCTTCAAAGTCTTGTGCTGAAATAAAGCAGTAACATTTTATCTGATGCTTCTTTCCTTCTATCGGTCGTATAAGCTCTCAAGTTGCTCAGCATCAGGCTAGCTTTTCTGTTTCTAATTCTAAAGTATTTCAAGAACTAATGACTAAATTTTTTCTTGTTTTCAGCTGACTGGAGATCTGCTTATATTGATACTTTGTCAGCAGTACAGTAAACATCACAGGAAAAAGATTGTTCTTGCTGTTTACTTGGCTCACTGATTGTTCAAGCTTGGCCAATTCCTATCTTCGAGTTCCAGATGCTCCTTAGCATGCATGCATGATGTCATTATGACTTGGGAAAATGGCAATGATGCAAGTTAAGATTTCAGTTTTGGAGACAGGAAGACGTCAGACCGGTGGAGGTCGGGATGAGTACAGTGCTTGAAGCAAACAGTTCAAGGCCACATTTGGCTCTTCTTGCCACCTATGTGGCATGGCATGCATGTCCTCAGAGCAACAGCAATGCCAATTTTTTTGGTTTGTCTCACAGACTGATTCTCAACAGAAATAATGGCATACACTTGAACTTTTGTGAACAGTGATATAAAGCTTAGTATATAAATTATGCCCAGAATGGGAGTTATGCCCCTGTTCGAGTGTTTAATACACTTAAATACAAGAAGCGTATTCTGTTACTAAACCAAACCAAACCTTGTGTGTGTGGTGTTGTGTGTGTGTGTGTGTGTGTGTGTGTGTGTGTGTGTGTGTGTGTGTGTGTGTGTGTGGTGTGTGTGTGTGTGCCTGTTTCTGCTATCTTGGTGGGGACGTTGACCTGACTCCACGCTATCTCGGTAGGGACTCATGTCACGGTAGGGACCAAAAATGAAGTCCCCATGGGGGAAACAGTGTTTTCTTGGCCATATTTTTGTTACTGAAAAATAAAAGTGCAAAAACGTTTCTTTAGGGTTAGGCATTGTTTTGGTCTGGGTTAAGGTTACAGTTAGGGTAAGGGTTAGGGGTTAGATTAGCCTAGCCGCGCTAGACAACCCACGGCAATGACTTTAATTCTCTGCCAGGGTGGGTCTAGTTACCCTCCATAAGGCTCGAGGCTGGATTCTCCTAAAACTGGCTGGACCAATCACCATGAAGTGTAGAGTCAGAAGGCGGGCGTAACTAAGTGACGACAGAGGCGTGACGATTCTGACAGAAACAACCGGAAACAACTAGCCTAGCCGCGCTAGACAACCACGGCAACGAATTTAATTCTCTGCCAGGGTCGACAACAAAAATGACAACAGTCGGTGAGCTCCATTAGCACCGACTCTGAATAATCTTTCTGTTAACATGTCTGTAATATACTTGAGCTTCACCCATTGACTGTATAATAAGGCTTCACCGAACTACCGCATCCCTCTGATTTCCAGCGCTCTAGGAGCCTATTCGTTGCGCTGATTGTTGTATACCTACCCAATTGCTGCAGAGTGATTTGATAGACAACCTTTTAGCCCGCTCCCTCCCTGTCGAGCGTGCCTAGACCCTTGTGCCTTCAGAAACATGGGTCTAGCGTGGCTAGGCTAGGGTTAGATATGAATGGGAGTCAATGGTAAGTCCCCACGGGAATAGCAGAACCAGACATGTGTGTGTGTGTGATTTGGTGCAATTTGCATTATGTGTGTAAAGTTGCACCTGTGAGATGAACACTTCAGACGGAAATGCTTGCTTTCTAATATTTTTGGCACTGTTACGAAGTTGCGCTACAATGAAATTTTTTTTATTCATTTATATTCTTGTGTCTGTGCCTCTGTGAGTTCAGTCGTATTTGGAGAGATCCGCGTCTTTCAAAACACTCTGTAATTAGGACAATAGCTCAGCAATAAGAAGCGATACAAAGCACAAAACTTAAGCTCTGCATCCCTGCAAACAAACGTCTTTTCCGACAATAAGCAAGAAGGGTATAATTTATGTTAGTTACTTCATCATGTCGCAATTTGAGAGCTACAGAGGTTAATTTTAAGAGGAACACACACCACAGCTTCTTAGTCTTGGTAATTATAGAGCAGCCCTCTGCCCCCGCTAGAGATGACGGACAAAAGAAGAAATACTTGAGGAAGGGAAGAGAGACTTTCACATGTGGTTAGATAGGTGTACAATATGCTTTATTGTCATAGCTGGTTGTGTGTGGCCTCTGATCTGTTTTTCTTCAAAGGCCACAAGTTCAATGTCACGTCTAGTCTTTTTTATCTGTGCCTCAACTGCTGTTTATTGCTGAAGTGGAGTTATTCCTTGTCTAATGTCACAGCAAGCTGATTCAGCCTTCATGTCATCGAAGCACGCTGCACAGGAGGGTATAAATAGAGGAAAAGATAAAGCTAGGATGAGGAAGCTGAGGGTACGTCATGGAACAATGAATCCCTATCAAATACAAAGATGAAGGAGTAGGAAAATATTGGGTTCAAGGGTTGAGCTGATGTGTTAAACAGGAATTTTATTACCCTGAGCGTCTGTAGCTAGTGAGTTCACTTTAAAATAACAGAAAAGAATGCCCTGCATGTGTTTGCACAGTACAGGTATGTGCTTGTGTACATGAGGTTGTATATTAGGGAGGCGCATAAGAGGCCTCAAAAAGGTAATCCTGTAATGTTTTTCTGTTTCTCTTAATGTCTACCAGGTAGGAGCTTTGTCTCTCTCCACAGCAAGGTTAAATCAGGGGAGAGAATTTCTTTCGTAACATATTTATTTCTCCAATAACATGATGCTGCTGAAATCCACCGACTGATTGCGATTGTTTATTGGTACATCGGAATAGTGTTTCTCATTGGACTAGGAAATTGCACCATATGCCTGAAGGGGTTGATTACAAGAGCTCTCAAGTCATCAAGCAACAGTACGCACACGCCTCTTGATGCCATTAACCTCTAGATGCTAGAAAGACAGCTAATTCATATTCTGCAGGAATTTCAGATGCACTTTATTATTGCACTGGGGGAAAATGAACAGAATAATTGGATTCAGTATTACTGGCTAAAATTAAGTCAGATTGTTTTGATGCTCAGCCCATTCTTTGTGATAAGTTGCTCACTTGTGTCCTTTGCTTGAAATGCTCGGATAGCAATTCCAATTTTTTCCTCAAACAAAATTGTCCTCAAACCATCCTCTTATCACAAAACACAGCTTATCATCCTCTACGCAAATCAATTACGCACAAAGACTTTGGCAAATTTACACAGCAGGGCATTAGCCTTGATGAGGAAGCCCATATCCAAACTATTTACCTCTGTGCTGTTTACTCTTTGCGCTTACAGTACCATATTTTTCCCCTCTGAGTCTTTATTACCAGAGCGTTCCAAAAGGCATTTCCCCAGGCTGTATACATTTTCATTAAAATATGCCTTCCCCTTTTCAAAATGCATGAATGTCTTTAATTTAAGTGAAGAGGCAGTGAACCGCTGCAAAGCTGTAACAACCCCTCCTTCCCAACCTCCCTTCTATCTTCACACACTCTTTATCCACAAGGGACAGAGAGAAAAGAGGGAGAGATTTGGATGTTTCAAGGCCCAACCTAACCCACACTGAAAAAAAAAGCTAACAAACTCCAGCTATGGAGCATGAAGGAGGATGAAGTGCTTACATTTGTATAAATTAGTATGCAGCATAAAAGGCAAGGTCAAAAAATGTTGGCTTTCAGATTGCATGAATTCAAAATTGAAGGGTGAAGAAACAGTCGCGGTATATGCGAATTTAAATCTAATTTTTCCTTGGCTTTACTATCAGAACATGCATCATTTTATTCCCTGCTCCTGTTCTTTAAGAAAAAAAACTCCACCTTCCAAATACTTGTCAAATTATTAACATTCTCTCACTACTGATGTCGTGAAGACAGAAGAACACTGGAAGCGGAAATGTACAAAGTGTTTCAGACGTACCTCACGCATAATTGCTCAGTGCCTGCCGGTTTGCGTGAGACAGGAAGCAGTACCAACCCATTAATCATCAGGATGGCATTCTATCGTATCTCCTCCGATCAGCTCAGCCAAGAGGAACTAAGACCATCTCTATGGACCCTTCAATCAGCCACCTTTGAATTAAATCTGCAAGCTCATAGACATAAATCCAGGGACAGCTCTGACCATCTCATTTGACAAATACAGTCCACAGCAGCAACTTCTGCAATATTAAAACACCCCTGTGGTGATAAATAATGCCACAGTGGTTCTGGATCTCTTAAAAACAGATGTTTTTCATGGTGTTTGGCAATAATGAATTGTCAGATGAACATCCAGCAATGGGAAAGTGAATGATTCCAATAAAAATGGCCTGTGGATTAGTTTGGCATCAGAAAAAAGACTACACAGAGAATATCTGTGTTAAAGGGACATATTTATGGTCCTGGCAGTTATTAACAGGACACTGCCTTGAGGGATTTGGATGATGTGGTACAATATTCTATGAGAAAATCATCTTCTTAAAGCAATAGTTTGCCAGACTATTTTCTGGATTTTTGCTTCTAGATGATAAAAAAAAGTCAAGAAAGCCACTTTTCATTGCAATATCCTTTTCAGCATTTCATAAATAAGATATTGCATGTTAATTAGTCCACTTTGGAGGTGCTTTGGACCAAGGCAGGATAGCTGTTTCCCTGTTTGTGGTCTTTGTGCTAAGCTAAGATAACAAACTGCCGGCCGCTGCTTTACATTTACCATACAGACACGAGAATGGCATTAATCTTCTTATCTGACTCCCGCCATGAAAGCAATAAGCATATTTCTCGAAATGTCAAACTTCAAGATATACACCAGTGTGGCCATGCAAGATTTAAACAAGCACACCCAAGTTGCAGAAGCTTTCTCCCAGCAGTCACCTGACCTGAGAGAAACCTGCCAAACATAGTTAACATCAAGACATCGTGTTTGATTCCTGTCAGCATCTGTAACTGAAGCTCTCTGGCATGGTGCTCCCTTTAGCACCGCAGCTAAACTCTGTCCCTCACTTGACCCGCAACGCTGTTTGGGAATGTGCAGTCATAACATGTTATGTCCCAATCATAACATCTGTGGACAGAAGCATATGGGAAAGTTCTTATTATGAACACTAATGACAGCTGAAGCCTTGAACTGGAGAGGACGAGAGCCTCGGAAGAGCAATAAAATGCACATTGTGATTTTTTTTTTAATTTCTCGTTGCCGCTCAGGTCAGCTGTTGGTTTTTTTAGAGGTTTGATTTGGCGAACATAAATCTGTCGCCCCAGTTGGGCAGCTGCTCGGGGCGGCCGCTTTGTATCCTCGCAAGGTCGTGTGGGAACTAAATGGCAGGGGTGGGAGCCCGAGTCTCACTTTAACGCTAAGGTGGCTCTCAAAGGCTGGCATGGAGATGTACAATAGAGATGGGAGGAGAGTTTGTCCTCACAGAGTCAATGGATGACGAAGCTTTTATAGACATCATTCAGGGCTCTCCATTGAACCACAACACAGGGATTATGAAGCTGAAGTTATCCCAAATTCACCGATATCTGCTGACCTTGCTCATCTTGAAAGCAGTTTTTTACTTTTAAAGGGCCCGTGTATAGCCCGTAAATAATGCCTTTCATCTAACAGGGCTAATAAAGCAGTCTGTGTTTGAGTTGCTCCTTTTTGGTGCTGTTCAATATAATCAACATGTTTTTCTGTCGGATGGCCACGGTCCAGTGAAAATGGGCTGGGTCTAACTGTCTGGAGATGGTAATGTTACATTTAAATACAGATTAATCATAGGAGCCTAATTCATCACCATGACAGCTGTGAAAACATCCTGCCAAGCCCCCAATCCACTACTTCCTCCTCTTCGTCCCTCCGGTCTTTTCAGATTCCTTCTTATAAAGGACCACTTTTTGAAATCCCTACACATGGCTGCAGAATATGTATGGCTACGAGGATATTCATATGCTAATAGTGGCGGAGCTGAAAGTGCAAAATTAACCAAGCTTGACAGAGGCCCATGTGACCTCCGAAGACGTCGGGAGGCCAGGGGAAAACATCGATCATGTGACACCGGCAAAGTTGAGGCCGGCCGGGGTTCGGTCAAGATGGATGCTCCTTCAGGCAGAACGTATAAATCTCCGCGAAAGGTTTGAAAATATTGAAATTAGAGCGGAATTATAACAAATAACGCTGGCTGCTTCTCCTCAGGAAATGTGTCATCTATCCTCCTCCCCTCACACTATCTGCCTCTGTCAGTATTTGTGTGCGAGAGCGGGAAAAAAAACGAGAAAAAAAAGCGCTTTGTGAGACGCAGAGAGGCAGGGAAAAATAAGCTTGTGTGTGTTTTCGGATTGTGTGCTCAGTAATGTGACTCTAAAAGGGGTCAGGGTTGTAAGGGCCTCGGTGTAAGATAGGACGAGTGCCGTAATGGCCAAAACATGACAGAGGACCCTGCAATCATGAAGATACCGTGAAATGTGTGTGGGAGAGCAAGACAGAGTGCAGCGAGAGCAGGAGCCTCTGGTTGTGTTGACCTCAGTGGAGCCAGGCAGCATACGACCTCATTCCTCCCTCTCCAAATGCTTTCAGGTAATGGCATCTGTTGTGGCGTGAGAGGTAAAACTACAGGCTCGACAGCCGCTGAATCAGCTGCAGACAAGTGCCATACAGCAGCCCCAAACCTCACCTAGGAGTGAAACGCTCCATTCCTATAAGCGCTACATTCACGCATGGCAAATTGATTCATGAATCATTCAAATCTTTCAGCACCTGCCCGACAGTGAGGTCTTGAAAATGGCCTTCTTTAAGCTCAACTCTGCAGTTAAAGGGGTACAATGCTTTTGATGTAGAATAAAGTGTAATTCATCATCACATTGGAGCTGAAGTGGTGCAGCATACTCGCTCTATCCTACTGGTTTCACACCAAAAGTCGACTATTTGCGAAATATCAAGACGGCATAATGGCAGTCTTCAGAGGACTGCTGAGTCCAAATGATATCCCGTAGAGGTGGAGCGTAATGTCACAACAGGATATTAGTCCGTTAAATGTTCCCTCCGCCTAATAGCATTGTATTCGACTCTTATTGATGATGCCAAGTAAGAAGCACCTGTTTTCTATTTACTCTGCTGTTCACCATCGCAACAATATGAATTGCACTAGGTGTGAGAAATAGCCTTTATACAGAGAGACGGAACATGTTCAGGTCTTTTGTTGTTGTTTTTTTGCTTGTATGTGTGTGCTGCATGTGATGTCTGCGTACATATGAGAGGTGTGTGCATCCCTGAACGTACGCAGCGTCAGCAGAATATAGATCCCCTGACTTTCCCTGTAAAAGCAGGTTTATCAGTAGCACAGATTCATGAGCTGCATTCTTTACAATCTCCACACGCATGCTGTGTCAGGATGGGCATGTGTGTGTAAGTGCAAAAAAAAAAAAAAAAAGCGAATGCACGTGTTAAGTTCACATGTATGCACAGTGCGAAGCCGCGTTTGACAGCCAAGATAGTATTTTTTTTTATCGCTTAAAATGAATGTAGCATCAGTGTAGCAGTTGGGAAATAATCCAGATACGGCTGCTCAGATCCAGCCTTCTCCATTCTTCACTAAGGACAGCGGAAACAAATTACTTCCTGAATGTAAGGTTCTACTCAGCCTCCATCTCTGGTTTTACCGATATTTTACCTCAGCCAAGGGGAAGTGAATAACATAAAACTGAGGTCTTTGCTGACAGTGTGGTGTAGCCGGTCTGACCGCGTTGTGCTTGATATTTTGGGATCTCTATCCACTGCAGCCCCAGGTGTGTCCCCAGGCGAGTGCAGCCTCCTGACCGAATCTAGTGATAACTTCCTCAACCTCATACATATAATATAATACTGATCATATTCTTGTATTTGTGATGTGTGTGGGAGTGGATTGTGTGTATGTGTGTGTGTGTGAGTGTGTGTGAGTGGGGTGGCTGTAAGGGTAATGTGCTACTTGTGAGTGTGAGAGATAGAGAAGCGAGGTGTTTCTGCACCTCAGCATGTTTCAAGAAACCACTAGATGCAGCCTTTTTAAAAATCAATACCTTCACCTTAGGCAGGTTTTATGCTCCTTTTTTTCTTTTTTATGAGACCAACACTTTCCCAGTGGCTACAACTGTCTAGGACTGTCTACATTTACTTCAAATGAGGCCTCACACAAAGCTCTGCATTAGGAGTTGTAATGTGAGATTGCAATATCCACAAAAAGTTCAGCTCTCGCTCACAGAACGACGTATGAAGTGGCAAATTTGTACACTTCTTAATGGTGACTGGGTTGCTTTATAGTTTTGCAAACAGCAGGTCAGAGAAAGCTTGGCGCCAAACTGTGGCCTTTTCAGATTTGCTTTTCCAGTCTCTGTCTGCACAGAAGCCTCATTACATCAATCTGTGTGACAGAGCTGCCAGAAAGGCAAAGATTTTGTCACAAACTTGATGAATGTCTAGGAACACACCATCCAGTGCAGTCAGAAAGAATTAGGGCAGTGAAACATTTTCTCCTGTTTCGACTCTGTGCTCCAGCACAGTGGGTTTAAAATGAAACATCCATTCTGACGCTAAAGTACCGACCTTTAGCTGTAATTTGAGGGTGTTTACATTGACATTTGATGAACGGTGTGGAAATTGTAGCCCTTTTTATACACACTCCTCCCCCCCACTGATCATAATATGGATGTGAACAGTCAGAGCTGAAAGTCAGCACTCTAAACTCCCAGTTATTGTTTCCTTTGAAATTAATGTGCTGCAGGGAAATCAAAACAAGAGAAAGCATCGCTGCTCTAACACTTTCACTCCACTGTATGTTTGGGTGAAAAAAAGGCAGAACCTCCTCATTGCACCCTGCAGGCTTGGATGTATGCATTACGTCCTCAACTGTTTTGAGTTGTAGGCCGGGCAAAGACCCAGTCTCTAAAGACCAGTAATGAAACTGAGTTCACGGGGTGTCACCAGTGGGCATCGAGTAATAAACTGATGTAAAAAGGGGCATTAAGCTGTGCTTTAGAGCAAACCTCTCCCTGCCTTTCTATTGCACTGTCTGCCATGCAGCCTGCTCAGTATTTATAGAGACACCTCCAAAGCAATCTGGGATGGCAGGCACAGATGGCTCCTCTAATCCAGGTAAATTATCTTTGAACCTTTCAGAGTAAACAGACGTGCCATTCTCCAGAAGTCTGGACTCTTATGGGCATGAAAACGGGGTGTGTATGTGTGAGCGCTCGTGCATGTGCATCACATAAGCAACTGTAGAGATACAAACATTGACTGTGACTCTGTCAGAATATGATTGTGTGTATACTGCAGTTATTGATGTGAAAATGTTGCCTGGTGATTCGGAGAAAAACCCAAAGCATCATCTGTTTGCTCCTGGTGAATGTGCAACACCACAAAGGACGAGAGTGAAATTTTTAAGGTGTGCTTGCAGATAATTGCTGTAGCTCTCTCACAGTTTTGTATAAATAATCCTGCAAATCTTGTCTGTGATGTCTTGGTTTTAGCAGGGATGTAAACAAATCTATTATCTGTTCACTCATATACTGAATAAATATAACTTGCATTAGATGGTTGGCATCTGCTGCTGTATTTATGCTCCAAAATAACAGGCTCATCTGATGGACAACCAGCTGACCAGTTTGGAGTATCCACAATAAAGCTGGTGTAGAGTGCAGCTTCTGCAGATGCTCTCCTGCTAATGTCGGCTCTGGCTGCTACAGTGCCCTCCAGCAATACATCTGCAATTTGACTTAAATGTCTCTGACTGAAAAAAAAAACAATCTTTTCACTGAAGCATGTGTTTGACACACAGGTGGATTTGATCTGTTCATCAGAGGCTTGTTCAAGTAAATCAACTTTCAGAATTGTTCAGCTGTTAGTAATTTGTCTCTCAAGTCTCCAATAGAACATCGCTTACTAGATAGATGGAAACATGGCAACTATGTCGAGGCCTCAAGGGTTTCTAAAGGGGCAGCGCGTTGCACTTTGCAGAGAACTAGATCGGTTTTATCCAAAGCATGATTAGAGGGACCAAAAGTGACGACGTGATCAGAAGATCAATACATGAACCTTTGTTCAGTGAGAAATAGCAGAGCAACTTTATCAGAAATTATGTTACACACCCAAAGTGCATTGTCAATTAAGTTTTGAAGGAAACGTATTTTTTCCCAGATTATGTTTGTTTGTGATACATCTTAACACTTTATTTATTGCTTTACTAACAACCAATTATAGATTGCATGGGGAAGAAAAATGGATAAGAAGCTTCAAATGTTTTGTGAAAAAGATTTTAACCATAATGATGACAGTTTCCTAAACCATAGCAAGAAGTGAAAATGACATTTATGTGTAAAAAAAAAAAGGTCTTACACTGGATGTCAACCGCAGTCTCTTATATCTCCAACTCTCCTTCAACCTCCTGACTTAAATTTTGTGGGTCTTTCAAACCTACTACATCATACGCTAACATTCAAAAGACAGTTAAAAATACAATTTGGCTGAAAAAGAATGTAATTCTAAAGAGACAAGGTTGTCACTGCGGTATATGAGCTTTCAGACTTCACTGTGGGCTGCACAGTGGAGTAGTTGTTAGCACTTTCGCCTTGCAGCAAGAAGATCCCCGGTTCGAATCCCAGGGTGGGCCTGGGATCTTTCTGCATGGAATTTGCATGTTCTCCCTGTGCATGTGTGGGTTTTCTCTGGGCACTCCGGCTTCCTCCCACAGTCCAAAAATATGCTGAGGTTAACTGATTATTCTAAATTGCCCGTAGGTGTGAATGTGAGTGTGATTGTTTGTCTGTATATGTAGCCCTGCAACAGACTGGCGACCTGTCCAGGGTGTCCCCTGCCTTTGCCCGAGTCGGCTGGGATAAGCTCCAGCGCCCCCCGCGACCCTACTGAGGATAAAGTGGTGTATAGAGAATGAATGGACTTCACTGTACATTATCGAAGTTCATCCCGGATTCAACTGAAGACTTCAGATGGCAATAAAGAGAAGAAAGTGAGACCAAAATAAGAGAAGTCTTGTGGGAAAGTTTTATATGCGGTACTTTATCCGCATGGAATGCACTGAGGTATGTCCAGAGAAAACAATACAGAAAATAACTCTTTATATTTATAGAATTCTGCAGAGAAAACAGAGAGCAGGACATGGAGGCTTATTAGGACAGCACATTGCAGTGCACTGTTCCTGCTCTGGCTCTCTCCTTGGTGGCTTAGGCAAAATCCATTTGAACAGGAAGAAGTGTGATGTTGGCTACCACAAAAAATCTGTGTGATGCACCTTAGAGGGACTGGCTAGAAGATACTCTGTAGCCATGTATGATAGAAGGGGCAGGACGAGAGGGGCTGTCTTAGATGGAGTTCAGTTTAGTCCTTCTCTCTTGTGCTGAGGCCTCCAGGGTTTTCAGACTCAGCCCGGCAACAAAGGCAGCCTTTATCACCAGCTTGTTTGTCCTGTCTGCTTCCCCAGCATTGATGTTTTCTCCCCAGCACACCACTGCACACAACCGTGCGCTTCCGACCACACATTAGTAGTCTGAAAAACCTTCAAAATCCATGAAAAGACACACGGACGGTGCACACTGCCTCTACTTTATCTGTCCAGTCCAGAAATGTACGGAAATAGATGGAGGACGGTGGCAATGCATCCAGCACTTTGTATTACAGTTGTGTAGAATATGGATCATTGGGATTTAAAGGGAGTTATTGTTGAGACGTGTCTGACCAATACTGAAATGAAAAACTGGACCGAAGGATTATCTGTTAAGGTCAAGTTTGATTAGCAGAAAGGACATCAAAACACCAATCAAAGTAAATAATTAACATCATAAACACATCATAATCACTGTTCTGTGTCCATGCAAATTAAATACAATTAAAACTTCATTCAATTTGTCCAATAAGGTGTAGTATAGTTTTAATTAATACTGGTGATGCCTGATATGTCTAGAGAGTGTGGATGTTTTAGTGAAACTCAGAAGCCTGAAGTCCATTTTATCGCAGTTCTCAAGGTCAAGAGTGAATCTTCATGCTCCACTATTTGATTTAATTTTATGGTATTATAGTGAGGGCGATTTATCCTAAAGTGGCTACTGTGGTTGGGATACTTGAAAATAATCAAATTGTCCATTTATTTCATAGCTTTGTATTCTGTGTACTGCTTTAACACCTGAGGGACACTTGACTGAACCTGTGGTAACATCAGCAGGTGTTTTCTATCTCATCCTACTGTTATAACCACAACTGTGTTTGCCAAAGGTAGTTTTTTTTATCTATTGGATTAAGCTATTTTACTGAAGAAAAAACCACTATTCACTGATAATTAATTCACAAATTAGACACACGAACAAGTCATCAAAAGACACCTGATAACATTTCATATTGCCCTATTTATAGTTCTTTATTGTTGCCAGTTCTGTGCCATTTTCAGGCCTTGTCAAGCTTATAAGTGTGTTATTCTATTCTCAGCAAATGGGTGTGTAATTGTTATAATAAGCTACATTCAACTGGGATTGATGTTCCCTTCATAAATTATTCTTTTTTTTATCGTTTGTAGTGTGGATATTACGTGTCTTTTTTCCCCTGGACACTGTGTATTCCCACCTCTTTCACTCTGCTGTAAGGTTTTTTTTTTTTTTTTTGAAACTGCAAAAGTAGCCGGGCCATTCATCTTATAATATATGGTGGACCTACTCCATTTACAATGTGTAAAAGATGAGGGGCAGAGTTCACGGTAAAAGATGGCTGTCCTGGTGTGTGTTGTGTAACTAACGGTTGTAGAGATGAGTGGTCCTGTGATGAATGGTGCCGTCGTGCGCAGCTATAATCACGCCTACGCATGGCTTCCTGCATAATTGATTTTTAATCCCCTAATAGAAAGTAAATCACACGAGCAAAGCCTGCTTTAGAGCTGCCCTGGAAAAAAAAATCGAATAATGGCAAAAAGAGAGAGAGAGGAGAAAGATTTTGAGGGTAGAGGATGAGATGAAAATGAATAGTAAGTGTATGAGAGTGTGAAATAGAATTAAATATCCAAGTTGTTCCACTACAGGCGAAAAAACTGATTTGAAATATTTCCTGCTATATTGCATTCGAGAGGTGCACTACCAAAGTAGCCTTACATGATGTCACTGCGGCTGAATTTATTATGATACCTTGCGAATCTCAGCCAAGACGATACTGTTTGGAAAGAGTAATGAGATATAGATTGACCCGTCAGCTGATACAGAGGGCAGATTGCATCTGTCATCCAAAGTAAACATGGCTGACATACCACTCATAGGCTTGGACAGTAGGCTGCCAAGAAACTGTCATTTGGACAGAGAAAACAAGCACAGAAATAAATTTTGTTCGGTACACAATGGTGATGCCGAAAGTGAATTCTACTGCAGCTATTGGTCGTATTTGAGGAGCGAGACTGGGGAAATATTTGCGGTTTGCTTGCGTCACATGAGCAGTTTGGTCAACACACTGTACTTGATGGCTTTTCTTGTGTTTACAGCCCCCCTCCGTTTGGATGTTTCATCATTTAGCTCACTGGAGAATTGATAGCATAACAAATGCTTCACCACTGCAGCCAGAGCTTCAGAAGCCGCATGTAGATGAGCTGGAATTGCTCTTAATGGACTGACCACTTGGGATGCAGATTTGCATCTAACTCGCTTGTTTATTGCTGGTTCGCAGACATGATGGCTCAAATGGACCAGCTAAAACTGTGTATGCGATAGGGGCAAGGAGGAAGGACAAAACAAAGGACAGACTAATGTCACACCAAGAAGTCGGTGCAGACACAGCTCTGATAATTGCCAGCACGCACTCAGGCTTCTGAAAAGGAGAGCCAGTGTGAGATGGAGCCAAGGGCTTGCTGTCACCAGACGTGCCAGCCACCCAGCCTGAGGAAGATGGAGGAGAAGGGAATAGAGAAAGACAGAGAAGAAAAGGGAGCGAGTCGAGGAGATAAGAATGAAACACTACAACAGCTGTCTCTCTGACTGTCTCCCTGACTGATGAGATTAGGGCAGCCATGTAATTGCCTCCAAAAGGTGGGGCTTATGAATGGAGTTTTTCTATGAGCAAAGGAGGGGTGAGTCAAAAAGGCACTAAAATCTCATATCTCCTATCAGAAATAATGGATTAAAGTAAATCTTATCAAACATTCATTAACTATTGTGTGGCATTTCACTATATTGGCTAATTATGGGGTAGAATCAGTCCTGCCTCCTAATAATTGTGTCCCTATACAACTAAGCTCCCAGATTATCTTTGTTTGGGATGTAGCAGACATACATTTGTAATCAGCATTTTTTTGTGCTGGTTTGCTGTCACTCAAACACAGCCAAATGATTATATATTAGATAGGGTGGAAACCAGGACCAGACAAGAAGCTTCAAACAAGTCAAATTTGGACCCAAACTGTGATATTTTCCTAAACCTATCATTGTAGTTTTGGTGCTTCAACCTTATCAAGCTCAAAACATGTAGTTCACTCTGTAAAATCATGATATTTTCCTTAACTTAGCCAAACAGCAAGAGGAAATGAAACTTAATTCCAAGAATAATGATCCCACACAGGATGCAAACCCCAGTTTCCTGGTCCTTTTGTGCACTTAATGCCTCCACCCTATGGCAGAGTTTGTGGCTCTTTCAAACTAAAAGCATTTCCTAGACCATCACAGTCGTAGCAATTCGGGGAATAACATGCTTCTTTCAAAATGCAAATAAGAACTCTATCATCTCATGCAGCTCATCACAGCCACAGGTGGAAGCCAATACTTTTACTCATTAACAAGGAGACACTGCCTGTGGCCACTGCCTGGTTACCCAGTGTTTTGGATGGAGAAACTGGACAGAGAACTGGCAAGACTACAGTCTGAAGAGAGTTACGAGTGGCAAGAGAAGTTTTAGCTAATCCATGACTCTTCATGCAACTATGCAAACTGAAAAATGACTCTATATTAAAGACTTCAATCATCCCTTGCAAATATCGCTGAATGTTTTTCTTTCTTCTCTGTGTTTTCCTTTTGCTCAGGCATTGTATATTCACATTCCTCTTCTGCACACAGCTATTTTAGAGCTAGGTGACAGAAGGACAAACTCAAGTTTTTTTTTATAACATCCTGCATAATGATCAGTGAGTGCCTTCCTTGCCACCTTCACCACTCTGCTCTGTGTATAATAAAACTGTATCCATTCATCTGGAATGCTTATTTTGACCAAATTGATTATTTTTTTAAAAAGGGGGATGAAAAAACTTTGGAAAAGACATTTTGTTAAATTATCAGTGAAAAGTTTTCATAATTCCGACAGAATTTCAGAAGAAAACTGTTATTCTGATGCACTAACAGCACCATTCCACATTCCTGATCAAAGACTATATTAATGTAGATGTCACCGGGTGGCGGCGCTTACTCTGAGCCACGAGCATTGAAAATGCTAAGGAGATTTCAATCTGTCTTATTTGGGTTTAATCCTGAGGATGACACCATGCGTTCACCAGTCAGATTAGAATAAATTGCCCCCCCAAACCATATTATTTCAAACACAGCAGCGTCTCACTCAATCAGCTGGATCAATTTTAATATGATGTAGATAATTCCCCCTGTGTGAAGTGTTTTCTGCAAGTAGAACAATGAAGGATGCTCTCCCAGCTCAAGAAAACTCTGTAAACATAACTTTAGCCATAACACTCGATTTGGACTCTTTTTTTTTTGCATTTATAAATTTAGCATTAACACTGACAAAATGCTCACAACATACAACAGTGTAGTTTTTAACATGTGGGGGTATTTTTAGGTGGTAAAAGTGTCTTTAAGAACAATAACTTCACCTTATGGATCACATGAATATCAGAATTTTGTCAGTTTTGTCCTCCAATAGACTGAAACTAAGCATGTAAGACAATAGATCATTTATTACAGCATATTTTTTAAAGTCAGTGGATTCATGATAGACATTCCTTTACTCCATGTGGGTTTCGTTCTCCACAGCTGCTGTCCACAATGCAATTAGATAGCATGTTTTTCCTAGACCTCCACATTCCATCCTTGTGTTTTCCCATTACTCTCCCCATTTGGTGCGGCTTCAGCAGATGTAAGTGTTTAATTCCGTGATTTTTTTTCAACAAAGTTGTGAGCATGGCGACTCAATGTTTTTGTTTTGAATTCAAAACTAAAAGCTTTATCCAAGTTTGCTTGTCATTTTAATATTGTAGATATAATATTTGTGACACCACCACTGTTTATGTTTCCAAAAAAACATGTTAAAAGCTTCTTTCTGTTTAATTTTGCAATGCTGTCCAGCTGTGTCGAGCCGGATGATCGCATTAAGTGAGCATCAATAATGTCAAAGAAAATTCCACTTTACTCACTTGTGTTTATACAACACAAATATGTTAACTGGTGAAATAAATTATGCTTCCACGATAATTCATTCTGTAAAGGTTACACATTCATTTTTGCAAAAATAAATAGCTTGTGTTGTGTAAACAACCACGCTAAGGCACATAATCCTGACAAGTGTGTTAACATTTTATCAGCTTTGTCACATTAAACCCTATGTCCCATTTTCAGCAACTAGTCAAAAACAAATGTAACCATGTATTTGTTAGTTTACAAGAGTCTGTGTTCAGGCTTTGCTGGTTTTTCGCAAGTTTTTACTCAGCAAATAACTTAGTTGGAACAGATTCTGGTTCTAAATACACAGAACACTGTTATTCTCGAGCTGATGATGTTGTACGGCCCACTCTTCACAAATCTTTTCTATAAACAGAACACTTATGGATTGATGGATGCACATGCCTGATTTGAATAATTCATATACATGATAATTTACTCCAACAATTATATTCTGCATGATACACAATGCAACTATGTACACATACAAATCCTTTGTAGGCCATGGGATTACATTTATATGTTTATAATTAAAAACAATATATTCATATGCTTTCTCATAGGGATTTTCTAATGTTATAAGGAATTTATTGACTGTTTGCACCCGTGAATAGTAGATTCAAGTGGTCAAGACACAGCTGAGCACATATGCCTGGAGCAGTGAGTCCCAGAATCGATTCCCGGCTGGCCATGAACATTTACTGCTCGTCCTTCCCGCTGGTATGTTTGCCACATTTCCTCTTCAGCGCAAACTGTTAAATAAAGATGCTGCAAAATGCTTTAAAATGCTTTATAGATGAGCTTAAAACTAACGAAGACGTTTAATCAATGATACCAAATATGTCATAGCATTTTGTCAGAAACTGAAGTGTTCAGAAACCAAAAGGAGATACCGTAAAGTTGTTAACAAAGCATTTAATAAGCAATCTAAAAAGTACTTGTATCTGTATAAAACTGCATAAAGGCATGTTATTTAATAGCTGTTTTGTATGACGTTTCTGAAGGCTGCACATAGGGTGTTAAACTAAACTGGTTTTGTTTAATTTCAAGTTTAATTCAGTCAGTTAGTGCCCTGTGTGTTTCTATTCCATAAAAATGCATCCAATATTGTTTTACTGTCTTAAGCTTGACATTCCTAATGTATTTTCACATTTTGCACACAGAAAATGCCACATAATAATATACTGATGAAGACTTTTTCAGTTTTGTACAGTAACCTGATTTCTTAAACATGTAAATGATAAAAAAGAATTTTCCTTGAAGCCCAGTTAACAAGCTCTGTCTTTATAAGGGAACAATTTCTTGGCTGTGTAACTAAAAGGTTTTTAATCTTTTTATTTTCTTTAGAAGATCACATGTCTTACAAAAAAGATGTTTGACACCTGTGGACAGTAGGTTATTTGTAGAACATGCTTGCAACTAAAGAAGAAACGCTCTTTACCCCGGTTTCATGTTTAAGCGGTCATCACAACCTTGTAGGAGTTTGTAGGTGTGTCTGAAATACCAGCGCTCCAAAACAAGCAGCTATAGAGGACTGAACAAACATCACATCTCTTGTGCTTCTAACAGCAGTGTTATATTGGATGCTGGCCACTATAATTAGAGAGACGAATTTGCTCAATATTTCACATAACATAATAACTCCCTTTCCCCGACGCCTGATTATCTCAGCAAGTGCATTTTGTTGTGCTCACTCTCCCTCAGCTAGTCTCATACACAAATATTCAAAAACACATTCACCTGATTCAGAAGCTACTTGGATGAATGGAAAATGTTGCAAGACAGGATATTACAGAATTGTATATTTTATACAAATGAATGTACGTATTGAATTACCTCAACTTACCTCTGCATAAATTTGAGCCTATGTGGCTGAGTTTTAACTGCATGGCTTTTAGGTTTTAGCAGGTCTTGTGTGTCTGTTTATGCATGTTGCGTAAGGCACTTTATGCTGATAACGTAGGAGGATTCACACTCGTAAGCAGGCTTCTCGTTTTAAGAAGGCAAACATTCATTTTCAGAGCTGAAATGACAACTGTGACAAGCAGATTGTATCAGTTGTGGGTAAATAATGCTGAGTGAGTTGGTTGAAAAGGCTGTCTAATGCCAACCGACCGACAGTTTCAAACGTGACCATAATGCTAAAAGAAACCCCTACCTGCTGATAATCCATAAGAGAAATGGAATTTAGACAAAAGAGCAGCATTCATGCATTGCATGGCCCGAGCTTGTAAGACGTAGCATTTCAGTATGATTACAAAAATGTCGGAATTTATTTATTTCCTTGAAATAGAATCCATGCTGCTCAGCATAATGTAGTTAAAACATACCAGGACAAGCAGCAGAGGTTAGATTTATGTTTTATTATTGAGGGCCTACCTGATCTGCTTGGCAAATCTAACACTATTTGATGTGAAAAGTTGGGCTGAGGTTGCCGGAGTGTAAACTTTCCCAAATCTAGTAAAGAGCAGGACAGTGCTGCTAACTTAAGCCTCAATTCCAATTGTAGCAACATTGATACTATTGACTATCCACGGCAGTTTTCTCCCCCACATACTCAGGTTTTTTCTAATATAACCACAAAATACTGTTGACAATTGCTGCTTGGGCGAGGACTGCTCATTGATCAACAGTGATATCTAACACCTCAACAACTGATTTGTAACCATTGTCCCGACACAAAAATTATACAACTACAAAGAAAAACAGAGAGAAAAAATTACCAAAAAAAAAAAGCATGAATTAGAAGCTACTGAAGTCTGAAAGACATTCTACTAACCTACATTGAGATGGAGCTATGACTTATCACTACAAAGGCGCATCAATAAAAAACAGCAGGCTTGGTTTAAAAAAAAACACACACACACACAGAGAACTTGCAGCGGAAGACCTGATTACTGACCATCTGCAGATTTCCACATAACTCGTTTCTTTTCAGCGCCTGTAAACATCATGAATCCCTTTGTTAACAGCCCCAGTTCACAAGACAGCAGTGAAAGGTAGAGCCGTCCTTACATGAAGTCTTTGTATTAAAACTGACACAAACCCAATGGAACGAAACTCAAGTGGGTTCCTCCCACTGACTGCTGAGCCTGGTTAGTCATGCATGCTATGAGAATGGAACAGCATACAATCACCTTCTCTCTTTTTTTTAATGAAGCTGTCAAGCCAATCACAAGCCTATGCCTGACCACAGCAGCTGAGGCTGTATGAAGAGGCACTAAGTCAGCTCTTGAGCCCTGAAGGCCTGATCACTTTGCTTATGAATTTAGCATGCATGATATTACGCATGGAGGTAGAACTAATTCTGAGAGAGGACGTTCGCGTGTGCACAAGCAGGAATGCAAACGCTTTGTTGTAGCAAAGCATGAGGATGGAGCTGGCGTTTAATATGCAGTCTTTGTGCTTGTGTATACACATGCACATCCGTAATTATGTGCACAGAAGAATGTATACATGAAAAAAAGTGTCAGTCAAAGCTTCGTCTTTGCTTGTCATCGATGATGGTCTGGTGATTGACTTGCTAAAAGGGATTCTGATGAGATGCTGGGAAGAAGAGTGGAGGGGAGGTGGGTCAGATAATGAAAGTTAGGGCTGGAAACAGGAGCAGAAGGGCATGATGTAACTGATACCCTACCTAGCCACCAAAAAGCGACAATACCTCTTAGCTCCAGAACATGTACACGATAATTAGATCGGATGTTCTTCCTAAGGTTCGGGATCATTGACACCATAACAAGCAGTAAAATTTAAAAGAAAAAAATGCTTTAAAATTACAGGATAAATGAGAAGGGCTACATGCATAATACAATTATTCAAAAAGAGATGTTAATGAAAGAGAGAGAACAGAAAAGACAGAGGAGGGGTGCATACATCATCAGGTTAATTATCATTAAGTAAAAGCACTGGTGTTGTATGTGCTGATTAGATGGAGAACAGAACCCATATAAATCAGAGGTGGCATATTCTTACATCTGTGGTAAAGATCATTTTGTCTCTCTACATGGGATGGGAAGTAACATAATTAAAGGTTCGGTCCAGAATGCTTTATCTGCATGATTGCTATGTAAGGTTCCTTTTCAGGTCATTCAAAAGAAACCAGTAGGGTTTTTTCTGTCATAACCAGAATTGATGTGAAAAGCACAAGTCACACCAGCTCGTTATTTCCTTAATCATAGAAATTACAGCAAAAAGACGGTTGGCTGGTTTCTGCACTGGATATTACAACAAAATGAGTCATTTTTTTTGAAAGACTAGAACAAACTGTGCATCCCTCTCTTCCTATATTACAAACCTAATTTCTATATTCATGCAATTTCTACATGTTTCCCATTACAATTATAGATACAGCCACACATAGTCATTAAATGAGATTGGAGCTGCTGGTAAATGACACCCTTGTATGCTGTTAGTTGGTGCAAAAAGTCGACATGTATTTTCGTGGATGTGCTCTTGTGGATGACAATACCGAGGCTCTTTCCACCAGAACGCTGGCTGATCTGAATATCAAAGCATAACGTTTTTTCAAATGTATTCAGCACGTGTTGTTTCCCAGCGCTGCTCTGACCCTGCAGTACGAGCCTTCTGTTAGGATTCACACAACCCAATTGCCGAATTCAAGCTGATGTTGCCCATGGGGACCAATATCAAAGACTTCACTTTCTATTACCAGATTGTATGTTTGCGCTGTGCTTCCTACCCTCTGAGCTGAGGATCAGCATTTGACTGTGGAAAACACCATTCTGTCCCAAACTCGCTCTAATTGTGAAGCCTAAAACAATAACAAATATTGTCTAAATGCAAAGGTTGCAATCATGTAATTACTTGTATTCCATTTGCAGTTTGATGTCAATATCCCCCTCGATGGGAACTGAGTAACCGGCAGAGGATTAGAGACAATTACAATAAAGATTTCCAGCTGTAATTGTTTGCAACAGAACAGTTTTAAAATAATGAGCACTGGGTTTTGTGAATATATCTACAGAACTCCAAACACAGATTTTGCAATGTGTTTAAGCATCTTTATGCGATAAGAAGTTTGCTCTGTCGGCTACCATGTAAGATATTACAGTGAGTCAAAATGTGCATAATCCTACACTTATTTCTATTGCAGCAAACTTTTATATGTTTTATAGTTCTTGCAACTAGGTCCCTCCTCCAATTTCACACATGAATTTCAGTATATTTGTCATGAGGAATACTACTTAGCCTGTGAAATTAACTGTATAATGTCTTCTGTGGCTCTAGAGAAGCTTAGTCAAGTTGTAATATAAAATAAAAAGTCTCAGCTTGGACTTGAAGGTTAACAGTTTTTACGAGGAAGTCACAGCTGGCTTATGGGGTGTGAAAGAATTTTGGAGGCAGTGTGGTTTAAATTAAATATGAAGTTGCAATATGGGAAATGTAGGATCTAGTGTTTCCGGACTCTGAGACCCTGACTAGAATTCATCATATTTCAACATGCATCTTATTCATTTTGTTGATAATAATCATTTATCCATCTCATATGGGTCCTTTAACTAGTATTTTGGTATACAACATACGGTCATGAAATTACAGTGTGCCTAATAGGATGAAAAACTTTTTTTTCATTTTGCTGTCTTCCCTGTTGAAGCAGTCTCCTTGCACAGAGCTGCACCACTTCCAGCACTCCTGCAACATTTGTAACTTTGCCTGGAAGCCCCATTATGTAAGCATGTCAAGCACCATCTGCGATGGGCACTGAAACTCTTCTACTGTGTCAAAATGGCGATCCTTCAACTTGAATTCTATTTTGGGGAAGAAGCAGAATTTACAGAGACAAATCTAGCGACTAGGATGGTTGGAAAGCAACAATTGTGTGGCTAAAAAAACCTGTGTATAATCAACCACTGTGCACCCGGTGACTGCACGGTGGGAAACCTACATGCCTTTGTGTCACACTTAAGGTCATTTGCACCAAATGCTCCCCTTCAGAAACCTCAGGATGCTGCAGCAGAACTCTGCCTTGATAGTCCAACCCTGTGGGATTAGTTCACAGTGCACTACCATGCGGATGTTAAAAAACACAATACAGCGCTCCCTCGTCTATCGCGGGGGTTACGTTCCAGGCCCCAACACGATAGACAAAAATCTGCGAAGTAGGGACTATATTTATTTTGTTATTTAAATAGATTTAAAGGCTTTACAAACCCTCCCCACACACCGCAGAGCAACACTATGCGCAGCGATCAGGTGTGTATGTGAAACGGAGAAGGGTGAATGTAGCTACACACAGGAGACAGAGGAGACTGATGCTCTGGTCTCCCATCGCCCTACCTTTGCATTTTCTAGATTAAATATTCTTTTAATATGTTTTAATTATTGTTTTTTCATATATATTTTTCTATTGTTGTACATTTTTTAGGCTTGCTCATTTTACTGTAAAAATAATTAAAATTATGTACTGATCGTAGTGCCGACTGAACTGTTGTGCTGCAATGCACCATGGGAGTTTAGGCTGTTAGGGGTTTAAAAGTCCTTATTGTGGTTTATGGTAGTGTTACAGTGTTATTAATGTCAGCGTTTTATTGTGTTTTTGTGGTTTATTCAGCCTTGTTAGTTTGGTTAAGTGTTATGTTGTCAGGACTGTGAGTGTGAAGTGTTTGATGACTTCCTGCCACACTTTACATAGCAGTGCTCTCTCTGTGTGTCAAAATAAAATCATCTGCCAGTTGCAGAGTTCATAAAAGGCAGATGTCTGTTCTTCAGCATCGTTCTTCAATGCAGCTCGCCACAATTCTGAATATATAAAAATAGATTTAAACCATAAAATACCGCAATATAGTGAAAAATCCGCGACACCAAATGCAATTTGAAAATCTACGATACAGTGAGACTGCGAAAAGTGAACCGCGATATGGTGAGGGAGCACTGTAAGCAAGTTCTATATGCACTCCTGACTTGACAAACGTTTTCCAGTCTTGGAGATTCTGGTTTCTCCCACAATCAAATCTACTGTTTCTTCTCTTGGTGGTAGCCGTAGATGTGACCTCTCATCACCACTGGTAAATCTTGACTTACAAGTTGGCACAGCCTGGATTACTGACCGACTCCAAACATGATATTTTATTCTCTGCTTTAGTTTGACACCCACAGAGAAATCCTAAATGCACACCTGTGAGTGCTCACAATATTGCACGTTGTCAGAGTACTGTCATGTGGTCCCCTGACTCCTAACACTTACTTCTCGCACATGTTGCACACACACCACACAAACAGTCTCGACGCTGTTTGATCACACCGTGCAGTACATCATTCAGGAATTATAGTATTTTTCCAGCACCACAGAGAAGCTTAGTGTCTCTCAATAAAACCCACCTCATGCATCATTCCTCATAATACACCGCATTTACGATGGTGCTGGACCACAATTTGAAGGAATGATTAGTCTTTCTCCCCACAGAATTTGCACAACATTATGATGCATGCCTGCTCTTCACTTTCTCGTTCAAAACTTTTTTAACCTTACTCAGCATAAAGTGTTCGCAAGCTGCCAAAATGACTTCAGCAGAACTTGCTCCCATGACTGCCTTCCCTCTGTGGCTTTAACTCATATTCACCTGATAACTGTTTGCAAAACTCAGAACTCTGCTGGCACACACTTACACAACAGCCACACAGCTTTTCCTTTAAGTAACATAGACAGTCGACTACATTTTTCATTACGGTTTAGTTTTTGGATGAAATACAGTCTTGGGATGACATGATAAATCACACAAAAATGTTTCCTTGAATATGATGATACAATAGAAAATCTAAATGCTAACATATGGATAAAAAGGCGGCTTTTAAAGGAAGAAAGAACATTTATAAGCTACCGTTCAAAGGTTTGGGGTTTTCCATGAAAACTCACACTTTTATTCAGAATTGCACAAGGGTTTTCTAATCACCAATTAGCCTTTCAACATGATTAGCTAACACAATGCAGCATTAGAACACAGGAGTGATGGTTGCTGGAAATGGGCCTCTGTACCCCCATGTAGATATTCTATTATTAATCAGCCGTTTCCAGCTAGAACAGTCATTTACCACATTAATAATGTCTAGACTGAATTTCTAATCATTTTAACTCTTAGAAGCACGAGTGATTGGGCCTGACACTCTTCCATAAGTGGGTCAAAAATGGCCTGTATAAGAATCAATGTGCTTTTTTTTTTGCCATATTTGTCATTTTTGTTAGGAATAATAATTTAGTATTATTGTTTGTATTATATTTTTGTCCACACAAGAAAGATTTCATGTTTGAAATATGTTCATTTTTCACTTTGCAACAGATTTTGAACTTTTTGATAATTGACAAAGAAGAACATTACACAGAGCAGCAACAGAAGGATGTCGACATCAATTTTGTAGACATTTTTTCACTCTTTTCCGCCAGCTGTTGCTACTCTATATCTCTTCAAGTTTGTGCACTGCGTCACCTCTTGAATGATTTCATTGATAAATAGATTGGGGTAATAATACAAAAATCACAATTTCTTTAAAAGTATTAAAGGCAACCTAAAAATTTGAATGG
This sequence comes from Acanthochromis polyacanthus, assembly GCF_021347895.1. NCBI lineage: Eukaryota > Metazoa > Chordata > Actinopteri > Pomacentridae > Acanthochromis > Acanthochromis polyacanthus. Next base: position 26,232,365 of record NC_067121.1, read on the forward strand.
AATAATATCAAAAGCATGTTTTTTGAGGAGTAGCTGGAAAATTAAATAATAAAAACGTTTCATTACAAAGAATTTGCAAGAAAACAACTTCACCAGGTCATTTTTATCCACTTTTAAGGATAAAAAATGGTAAATGGTTAAGTTAAGGGTTAATGTTATCTTCATTGAAAAACTGCTTTTTGTTCAAAATGTAGATGTAGATAAAAGCGTTTCTACTTTAAATGTGTTTTTATTCATCTATTTTATTCAAACAGTTGCATCTAATGTTAATTAGCTGACAACACCACTTTCCATCTCGTTCCCCAGTGTTTTGTCGCTACATTCAAATGAATAATATCTGATGATTTAGCAGCTTCTCCTTAGCGTCTGCCTCTGGAGCCCCTTCTCTGTGACTGGAGTACACAGGCACATTTGGCACATTATTTGACAGTCACAAACCAGTGAATCCCTCTGCTTTACTCCACTGTATGCCTTCAATTTGATTCACCCTGGCAGTGGAACACACGCTATCCATCACACACACACAATGAATCAGGGAGAAAATGCAAGCTGGAACCCTAGCGGTGATGTATTTGGAAACAGTTGTTCTTGCCACAGTATATACTGTTTGACTTCATATATATGCACCTACATGTATTCACTGGATTCACATAAATATAGTTAAATAGTGTTTTGTGCAATAGCTAACTTTTCAATTCTGGAGATATCTCATACATGCAACATGAACGTGTTTCTTCCAAATCGCACTAATATCTCACATGTGAGGAGGTTTGCTGTATTAGATGTCACTGAAAGATGACTAACACCCTTGCTGATCTAATACACTGCAGTCAAACGACATGAGAAATCACGTACCTTTAAACATCAGCCGTATTTGTAGCTGCACCGTGAGTTCAGACCAAACTCTTTCAACATGCACAAGTGACTGAGATGTCAAATCTTAAGCCATTTTGATGATAATATTAAGGCGCTTTCTTTAAAATGTTGCTATATTTCAGAGTGCACGTTAAAAAAAAAAAAAAAATCATACTTTGGAATTGTGACAGTGTCTCATTTTCATCATTAACCACTCCACGAGCTAGGTTGGATATGTCAGCACGGTGATTACCAGGCTTCTCACGCACTGTCATTTACCCTTCATATTTTAGCCTGAATTACCTTGCTGATGGGACTAATGAAATGTGCCCTATGGCAGAGGCAAGTGGGGGAAAAAAAGCCTTGGTTGGAATAACAACAGACATCTTTTTATTTCTTGATGCCATTAACAATGACCTCCACCCATTTTGAGGTGACCGGGGGAGACTGCGAGCGGAAAAAGAAGATTGTTTCACGTCTTCCTGTTCCTTATTTCAGCGTTCACATGTTAGAAGCCCATATTTCATTTGCGGAGTTCCTTTTAACAGGTGAAGAATTGATGCTGACGACATTCAGTCGAGAAAATCGTCGTCATTGTGCTGGGGAAATTACCTAATGGCCAAATTCAACAAAAAGCACAAACCATACACTCCAAGCAGCTGGCTGACTTGGTATTGATTGACAAGGAGGATGATATAAAATTGAAACACTTCCTCTTATTTATTTTTTTTATTAAAATCGATAACAAAAGAATTCAAAAAGTATTCTGTGTGCATTGTGTCGTAGCTCTTTCCATGCTCCGTGCTTACATCTCTTTCAATCATCTCCCTGGAGCTCATAAAAGCTTTACTCTCCTTCTCTCTTTCTTCTTCTCAACTTTTTCCCCTCACACACAAACATAAATAAACATTTCCAATATATCTACCAGCCCACTGTTGTTTAATTTTGCTTTAAACAATCCATCCACCCGTCTCAAATCCAAGCCGAGCTGCACTTCACTTCCCTGACAGCTGTGAGCTTGATTCATACCGGCAAGCATGTCATTGATTCCTCGGCAGAGGCAGAACTATGGCATCAATCTAGGTTGCAATATCATCACCTGAAACAAGACACCTCTGCTTTTACTGCTTTCATATGCACCTCCACACGTGTACGTGCACACACACACACAGACTTCCGTTTGCCTGTCATTCAAAGAAGTCCGTTTGAAAGGCGTGTGATGAGGATGGCTGCTTGCACTCTTGAATTATTGATTGGAAGTTCAGTTGAACATTTTAGCTGTAGGTTATATTGGCCCATCCATGACAGAAGTCACAACGTTCCAAGGGTGAATTTATGGAGTGGGAGCTGAAGCAGGAATATTTTTCAAATCATTACTCAGTGAAACATCATTTTTTTACTGGTGAAACCCATTTCTTGCCAATCTTTCACAGTGGTCCACTACCGCATTGTAGATGAGCAGTAATTTAAATATTAAAATTGCACCATCACTTAAGCAGAGGAAGACTGCACCCAGTGTAAGGGGGATCCTAGTGTTGTCCAAGATTTAATTACGCCATTAACCATCGTCTAATGCATACTAGTTCATCTAGCTGCTCTAATGTCCTCCCATAAGGATAAATTAAGTGAAGTGTTGACACTACTGGGTATGCATTTATCGTATAATATAATATATATATCGTTTTGTTGGCTGTGCTATAGAGTGGGGACATGTCCATTATGTCCCCCAGTGCTTCCTGGAACAGATTCAAACAAACCATTACCTTGAAGCTGACAGCATACTCAGTCAGAACTGATTTTTGGATGACCAAATAGCTCTTTGTCCAACAATTTGTGGGAGTTTTTATGTGTGCAATCAACTGTGAATGTCTTCCAGAACCCAGAACCCTAAAGATCTGAGTCCATAGTGTAGCTGTCTTCTTTTCCTTGTTGGTGATCAAACTTTGTCCAGCACAGATGGATTTTAACAGCTCATATGTCTGCAGCCTTCATTTAAGTAGTCCAATAAAGAACTGAGCATTTTCTTTTCAGATCCGCTGAAGTAAAATTTAAATGTCACAGAATGGCAAGTCTTTAAAAATTGTGCTTTCTAACCCACTTATTTTTCAGAAATATGGTTCAAAACTGCAAGTGATTTGGATTACGTCTGTGCCACGGGAGAGAATGTATTTGAATCCATATTTGCTCTTAATGCTGTGAGAAGTATTTTGATTCTCAGAGACGTCACTTTAAGATCAGTACGCGTAATAAATGTTGAAAACTGATACAGCAGGAGCTCCATGTGTGGAATTAAATGTCATGTCTAGAATGAGGAAATTTGTGTGGATTTGTCTGAGTGGCGCTCATTCTTCAAAATAGGCAGGCGGGGAGAGATGTCTGTGTCCATGGAAATGGAGGTCATCAAGTGTTTTTGGAGTAGTTGCGAAACAGAAGCAAGACTGAGCTAGCGTTAAAAAAAAAAAAGCACAAGATGAAATAGAACGCTGAATTGTCTGTCCACACCATCCCTCTTTGAAATGGTTCATTACAATTCTCTTAATGAGCAGCTACACTTGTAAAATGACCTCTGAATCCTGCCTCTGCCTCTACCTCCCTCTGCCTAGTGACACAGGTCTGTATACAGAAAGAGGTGCAGAGCAAGAAAGAGAAAAGGGGAGGGTTAAATGGAGGGTTAAGGGCAACGACAGAGGACGGGGTAGATAGGTTTAAAAAGAGAAGAGCGAGAACAAGTGATAACAAAGTGTGAGAGACGGCGAACGAAAGAACACCGTAAACCAAATGAAATCAGCTGAGGCAGTGAGTCTAACAGTCCAATTATGTGTGGCACTTGGTGACAGGATGCATGAGTGTGCTGTTGCTTTGTTCAACAGAGATAAGGTCAAGAGACAAGCGCACGATGCAAAACAATGAGACTTTGCCAACAAAGACAATGAGGAAAGTACACAGTGTGCGTGTTCTACGGCCACAAACAAGCTGCATTTACGACATTTTACTTTATTTCAGGGAGAGTAAACCTTTCGGGAACTGTGGTAATGAATCCAGGAAAGTACACAGTGTGGGGATCTGAGATGCAATTTCACCACTGCCATAGTTTAGCATGCCAGCCTACAAATTCACAGAATGAGACAGAGGGAGATCAGTGAGTGATAAATGGAGGATTGGTGGTGCAGATCCAACTGCAGATTATTTATTGATTAGACATCATAGGACAAGGGTGAGATAATATGTGTCTTAAAACTGACCTCAAAAAGAACATTAGATGAACCGCAGAAGTTTTTAAGTCTTGAATCCTTCTTTTCCTTCCCCTTGGAACTGTTTTCTAAAACACCTACAGTATATGTACCGCTCATCCCTAATTAAATTTTTGGCCACCCAATTAAACACTCCACATTTGTAAGACCCTTCAACCCCACGGAGCTCAGTAATGGTTAGCACTTTAAGTGAGATGGATGGTCATTAGTCATTAGAGACTATTAAATAGAGGAATCACAGTTGAGTAAACTGTAACATAATGAATCAGTAAGAAGCTATGCCATTTATCCCTCCATTAGTGTACCGTCACAGAAAGCTCTGATTGAGTTTGATCGTGTGGTGCAACCGAATATTCAACGACCGACACCTGAGTATTAAAATCATTTCGGGATTTGCCGCATGACTAACTATGCAATTCAGAGCAACGGCTTTAAAAATTATTACGTGATGCTGGTGAGTAGCTGAAGCCCCATCAATTACTCCTCCTAATAAATTGATTTGTGTGTTTGCAGCCCAGTCCTTTCTTGTCTTCTGAATACACAGCAGATAAACAACCTTTCTGGTGAGGAGGCTTTCCATAATGGCTGACCTCTTTCCATCGTACTACAACATATCTGTCTTTTGCGGAGTTCACAGGATAGCACACGATGGGGCACGGATGTGAGGCATACTCTGCTATCAAATTACTGTCCTCACCATTAATGAAGGATGAAGATATGCAACACCCCCTGATGTGAACATGGAGTTTCAACACCATCTGCTATTTGTTCTATTCCCTGTTACCATGCCTGTGCTCCTTTGAAGAGGTCCTTTTAAAGGCATTCAAATATAATGCTAAATAGCTGTCACTGCCGGCGTTCAGACACAACCAGAATACAAATTTACAATGCAAAGGAAGAAGGGAAATTACAATGGGATGCATTGCAGCAGGGCCAAGTTCTTACTGGGTAGATCCCCTGGGTTCAGGGACCAACTGGTTGGGAGGACCTGTGGCTCCACAGCACCTGGACCAAACTCTCTAAACTGATTCATGCTTTCTGCATCCGTGCGTCTGCATGTAAATTTCGTCTTCCCAGGTCCAATCTGTGAATGTCTGCGATTGGCCCAAAGTTTGTAAATTTACAAACTGCACGCTGAGCCAGGAAAATAAATGATGCGCAAAACAAGTGTTTGTTTTGCAGAGTAGCAAAGCAAGAAGATTTTACAGCATCCACACTTATATAATTCGTCATTAAACAAAGCTGTAACTGAAGTAGTCGCTGTCGGATTTTGGAGGCGCTTTGATTTGTACACGCTTTCCATTGATGGTGCTCAAGCACAATTCTAAATCCTACCCCATGTCTGCTCCCTGCGCTTGTCACACCTCAGGAATAATCACATTTACACGGTGCTACAGCCCAATCTGCAACTAGCTGCTACATCCTGCAAAAGTGCAAAATCACAGCCAGCTCTACCCAAACATCCACAGGAGCCCTGTATGTTTTTTCTCTGTTCAATGCGAGGAGCAATGCAACCATGACAGACGCGTAGTTATTGAAGAATCAACAAAAATCACGTGCGCATCCGCTGTCCGCTTTCAAAGTCTGCATTCAGAATAAAAGAACACAAATTTGCCGTAAGTTCTGTTTACTAAAGCAGCCACAATTTTTAATAAATGCGTAAAAGTTACGCATGTATTGAGGTCAGTTCTGCATGTTTTCAAAAATAATGCAAAATAGTCTGTGTTAGGTGGACGGAATCTTAAATGAATAAAACAAAAATACAAACAACAGAATCTTTGTGCTGCATATTACATTTTTTCACACCAATTCACCCACACTTTGCATTGTTTATTTCATTGGCAGCCCTTTACTTTAAGTCCCCCGATTTGGCATTTAAAAGCAGTATACTAATAAATGGCTTCAAACACACTCATACTGTTGCATGTAGCCATAAGGACACAATAGGACACTATATTGACACTTATTACAGCTTAGCCTCTTCTTAAGCACATCTTGAGGAGGTATTGTTGTCGACAAATTCATTAATATACACTTACATCTGCTTTACAATGACAATACGGGCTGATACAAATTATTTATTAGGTTTGTTCTATACTTCTTATGGAGGTTTAATAGAGAGCGGAGCATCCTCAAAGATAACCTCCAGCCACAAAAATAAATGACCAAACTAATCACTTTATCTTTCATTAACCGGTATTATTATGATTCATATCTGATCATTAATATTTTGGAAAGAGTGCAGAAAGCAAGTGATTTATAAGTAATCATCTCCAGCATCCTCGATTTCACTCTTAGAGAGAAAAAAGTCTTGATGTTTGTGGAATTTTCCATGCAGTTAACATGCGCTACAGAACATTGTACTTTGTTGTTGTTGTCGTCCTTCAAAAGGTAAATAAATACAGTGTGGTGGGATGCATATTTTTTATGGCCTATGGTTCTAGCACTAAATAAACAAGGTGATTTGAACACAATATGGTTTCTAGGGACAATGAAGCTTGATAGAGGACTAGGCCAACCGTGACATTTGTAATTGGGACTAGCTGTCATTGTCACAGTGATTTATGATATAATTAATGAACAATTAGGTGACATATTAGGGTGGTCTTCTTTGTTTTTGCTCAGATTTTTGTTTAAAACTTTTTCAAGCAGTTTTTTTTAATTCCCCACAGTTTCTCCAGTTTCAGGCAGTAGTTGAAGAATTAGAGCTCAATATATAATAAATAAACTGTACTGTAAATGCTAAAAAACATTCAGGAATGAAAATGTAATAAAAATACTGTACATACTCAGCGTTCTTGGTCAGCAGGGCCAAAACACTATTAAATATAAATGTTTCAGTTGTATGAGAGGATTTCTTTTTGCTATTGCATGTTCCTAATAAGCAGAGATTTTAGAAGCTTACATGTAATCCCATTGCTGCAGATAATTACTCTACTTGTGCAGATCCCTCTTTAATTACCTTCAAATTAATTCTACACTGAATGTAATGTCCACTAACTACAAAAAAAACATGTGAAGAGTAGTTTTTCGTTTGTAAATAACTTTACCTGTTACCATGTGTATGTCAGTCGGAGTTAATTAAAGCAAAAATTAACCTTTGCCCTTGGAATTTATCCGTTTCAGGCCCTTCAAAGAAGCATAAAACCCCTGCGTTTCTTTGAACCTTTGTGAGGAGGAATGGAGCTGCATACTCCCTCGCCGGGGCTTTCTCAGACTTGACAGAAACAGCAGGAGATAATCAATAAGCTCTCCCACCACCTCCACGGAGATGAAGTTGGAGTGTACCTCAGAACCAGCAGCCGTAATTTTTCTCAGGAGGTTCAGCGAGCGGACTCATTAGACTAATACACCTTTGTTAATTACTCCTACCACAACCGCTACATAACGGCAACATTAAGAAAAAAAACATTTGTTGTGCTCTTTACTAATGGCCAGATCAGCTCAGGTTTGTTCACCGATCTATCACCAAAGAACCAAATCAGACCGACTCCCCTGAGGCACGTACACACCTCAGGTTCTCAAGCAAAGTTTCTGTCAAACTGTGCTTTCAGTCAGGCTTTGCTTAATACGCTGTTATTTCCAATTTTTGGAAAGAGAGGAAACTAATTAGCTTTAATTAGCACACAACCCACAGCTGATAAAATTTGCTGTACAGACAAAATGTGGATAAGATATAATTGGAAGATCAGCTTTGCCTCTGTAAAACAGGCACTTTCGTTATCCGTCTTATTTGTTTCTGGCCCTGATAATGAGCAAGGTTCCTGTCTGAACATCGACAGTCCCGCTGTGAGCTCAACTGAGCAGCAGTGAACATACGCAGCGTATCATTTTGCGAAAAGGACTTCTTTCTTTTCATGTGACGAAGTAGCACTTCGCCGGCAGTGCTGAACCCTGGGTGGAGACGGTCTTCTCCGCCTTTTCCTTCACTGATCGCCACTACAGCTCGGCGATATCCATCTGAGCACTGTCCATGCCACACTGCTGGTTGAATGTCAGTGTGGTGGAGAGATTAATCAGCGGTCACCCGCTGTGGGTTGTCAATTGAACGCCTCAGGAAGAACCATATCAGCATAACAGGAGTCCATTTTCCAGCATATGTCATCCTATGAACACAACCTGCCCTTGTCTTCTGTTTTGAAAGGGGCTGTCTGCTTCTTAGCCGGCTGTGTCTAAAGATTAGAGTTAGTGTCAGGGCAAACTATGAAGCACAGTGGAAACCGGGCACTGCAGGCCACTGGGGGATGAGGTGTGTTTGAAAGGGAAACTATCAATACAGAATAAGACACAGCGGGAGACAACAGCTACCCGCCGGCTATCGGCTCATTACAGGGGAAATAAAAGAACCTCTTCAGAATGCATTCAAGTTCCTCTCATCTCGAGGGACCACAAAGATAGACACACCTGGAAAACAGCACATTAGAGTCACCTCCACTCCCTTTGTTTAAACACTCTGGTAAAAATAGGTAAGTACCCTTGAACATATTTAAGATTAGACGTGTTCTCAGTGTCACTGTTATGACAGCAGCCACATGAAAATGGCACTGAGGAAGACATTGTTCTTCAAAGAACTAGTCACTGCTTCAAACTATATTTTACTGAGCTTGCATTCGCTTCAGGAAATGCCAGAGGATGTGCCAGTGGCATATCAACCACAGTTATCATACAGGATGATTAAGGGCATGAAAAATTCTCCTTAGCAGGATTTGTATATAATATAATATAATATAATATAATATAATATAATATAATATAATGTATTCAGATTGCCTATAAAAAGAATTCAACCTATTTTAACTTTCACTTTTAACTGCCTAATGACATTGGATCAGGGTCATTGCAATTTTTTTGCACTTTTTTGACAGAAATTTACCTTAAAAAAGACTATTTCATGTCAAAGTGAGAAGCGATTCTACAAGCACTACAAATCAATTAAAAACATAACTCCTTCAAAGTGGCTCACCTAATTTAATCAACCAACTAGAACTAGAATCCACACAATTAGTGAAATGGAGATCATCTGAGTGCAGTGAATGTGTCTCAAGTTACTGTACCACAAAGACAAATTAACACTCCATAGAAATGTTACTGAAAAGCAAAAGTCAGTGGATATTAACCCTCCTGTTGTCCTCATTTATGAGCACCAAAAAATATTGTTTCCTTGTCTGAAGAAAAAAAATCCAAAAATTCCGCAAAAAAATCCCCGAATTTTTGAGAATTTGCAAAACCTTCAGGAAGTAAATTCTAATAATTTCATAAAAATTTTATGTTACAATAATCCCCCAAATTTGGCAAGAAAATTCTTATAAATATTTTTTTAAAAATGAGTAAAAATATCTAAAATGATTACATATATATATATCAGTAAAACTTCTAATATTGTCTTTAAGAATATTCAGAAAAAAATCTACCAAAAAACAGTGAATTTCATTGGATTTGGTAGATTTTTTTAATATGTTTTTAAAAAAACATTTTTAACATTTCTTTTTTTTCCCACCAAAAAATGTCCACAGATTTCCCAAAATGTTGAAAATGTGGACATCAGAAGTTTCACTGTGAAAATCTATTTTTCCCCTCATTTTCAAACTTTCAAACTTTCAAACGGTCAATTTTGACCCGCAGGACAACGCAAGGGTTAAAAAAATGGAAGGAATTTGGCTGATATGTAAATCTGCTTGGAGCAGGTCATCCTCAAAAACTGAGTGACCACGCAACCAAAAAACTTGTGAGAAGGGCCACTAAGACATGTATGACGCCACTGAAGAAACTACAAACACTACATTTCATCACAAATACATCACCTCCATCGTGAAGCATTGCAGTGACAGGTGTGTGTGTGAGTGCGAAAAGATACATGCAAAATTGACTTGTTTATTTATTTTAATATTAAGTGATAATTCTATGGCAATCCATTTAAAGGTCACATGATGTAAAAAAAACCCTTAATGATGCAACCTGTGACATGAGTTTCACATTCATTTGCTTGAGTCCATGCTTTTTGATGTTACGCTATTGAAGGGAATGCTACATGAATATATATTATTGTTCTGTAACCCTCACACAGTAGTGTAGGTACAAAATGGATTCAACAACTGGATGAATATGACAGGGGAAGAATACAATTGGCCATGCTGATGCAATGTTTAATGCCTACGTCTATTCAAAGACACCCTTGAAATACAACTTGTTCTTCCTCTTTTTTGTTCAAAGACTGTGGAATAAAAAGACATGAAAGCCACTGAGCTCACACGTCAGGACTCTGGCTTTAATACCAGTATTCTTCTTTAAATTCCAAGATTCATTCTTCTTTGCCTTTGTGTTAAAAAATTCTCAGCTTAAAGTTGTCCTCGAGATTAAGAAAAGCATAGAAATGTACTCAGGTTTGTGATTATCTGCAACTGAGTGTTTCTTAGTTTAACAGTTGAGTCCAGCATGATTAACAAATTCCGCAGGTACTCAAAACATCTTCTGTAAAATCACAGTATTGGTTTTTCTGTTAAATTAATGAAAAAAGTAACTTAATTCAATGTAGATAGTCAGACGAGTCCACTGTTGTCCTATTGAGGATGTACAATGCCGCGCAAAAGCATTTGTCCAAAAACCTTCTACTTTTTGTATGTATCTCACACTTAAATGCTCTAGATCATCAAACTAATATTTAATATTAATAATACTATTATTAATACTATTAATACTAATATTGACTATTACAAAGAGATAACCCAGTCTGAGCAGCCTGAGGCACACCTGTGCACTAATCATGGTGTCTAATCAGCATCTTGATATGACACACCTGTGAGGTGGGATGGATTATCTCAGCAAAGGAGAAGTGCTCACTATCACAGATTTGGACAGATTTGTGAACAATATTTGAGAGAAATGGTGATATTGTGTATGTGGAAAAAGTTTTAGATCTTTAAGTTCATCTCATAAAAAATGGGAGCAAAAACAAAAGTGTTGCATTTATATTTTTGTTGAGTGTAGATCAGAAAGTGTATCTCTGAATGGGCTATTCAGTTGGCAGCCCGTTGTGATGTCATAACAGGTGTGGTAGCTGGATTAAAAACTGTAACAACCTTAAAAAATTCAAACTTAAACCTGGCTCCTCCTAATTGTTTTGTTTCTTTGAGTGTCATTTAATTGTTCACGTTATCTCCCCCTCTTGTGTGATGTAAAGTAGAATATCCCTGGCATTTTCCTCTTGGTTGTATTTTTGTGTAAAATTGCAAATAAAATTGATTAAAAAAAACAACAAAAAACTATAACATCCTGCTTGGAAAAAGGCTAACACTTAAGGTAGCATAGGTATGGTTGAATGAATGGTATGTGCAATATAGTAAGCTGAAATTTTAAACATAGGTTCTGGGGAACTGTGAGATTTTAATTAACTTGCTAAAATACGGTATAATATTTGTACAATTTGCGATCTCTAATGAGATATACAATATCTGATTGGAAGGTTTATTACTTTTTTACTTATTAATCTTCTCCTCTAACTTGCACTAAAAATTTTAAATATTTTTTTAAAGATGTAAATATGGAATTTTCAAATGCAACAAAATGCTACCATGTTTTGAACCCTCAAATAAAGAACATGAGCACTGCTGTTTTGGGGGAAAGCAAACCATGTTTCATAGTGAGGCCTAATGATGTTTATGATGATTGGGAAGAGCCCCACGGAGTATGTAGTTACTTAAGTATTTAGAATATGTTTTGTATATGTCTGAGGTTTAAACAGCTGGTTTGATTTTAGACAGAAATTGAAACGAACTGAGCAAAACAATCTTGAGCTCAAGTTAGGAAGAGAAAAAGGAAAAGGTAGATGTGATCCACAGTTCCTGTTCCACTTGTTCACAAAGTGCACATATCCTCAACCGAAAAAAGAATGTTATTTTTCTGCTGACTGTGTTACACACACTGTGTATTATACATGTGGCTGTCTTGCATATGAGATACAGTAAGTGATGGTGCAGCGCAGAAGTGAGCAAGAACCAGAGAGAGATAAAAGTGAGATATCACATCAAGGTGATACATATTTAATCCAAAGCAATAATGTATTATTAGCTTCTAATGTCTTATTTCCCTTTACTTCTCCATGTAGCTTATTTCAGTCTCCTACAAGAAAGATAAGAAAAGAAAAATTCAAGAGTTTGTGATTACTTCGTGGAAGTGTCTCCAGAAAATGCTGATTTGATATCTTTTATTAGAGTTTGTCAGAGGAGTTCCACATTGCCTCCATTTCATAGATTTTTTTCCAATTTACAGCTGTGGGAAATTAGATAGAAGCTGCATCTCACATCCTGTCTTGCTTTCTAATACAGCATGTTAGTGGGACTGTTGAGTTGTTCATGGATGATGTGATGAATTTCGACATTTGGTTGAGCAGGGAGCTGGTGGAGAGAGCTCTTACTGCATGATCGAGAAAGACAAAAAGGAGAGGAAGGTGGTGGAAAGAAAAAAAATAGGAAAATAGGTTGAGAGAAAAACAATGCTGAGATTAGTAAAGGAACCAGAGTGAGAGATATAATATGAGTGAATGAAAGGAAGGTTGAAAAGAAAAACAAAGATTTAAAAAGGCGGTAAAACATCAGGTTAAGGATGAAGAGTGCCCTCTAATGGGTGAGCCAGCATGAATGAAATTTAATTACAATGTAATTGCAGTCAGACAAAGCTGGTGAAGAATATTCATTAATCACAATGGGGTTTGTGCTCTGACAATTTTATGCTAAAGCAATTGTGTGTGTGCATGAAGTAGAATTTATGTGTAGGTTTGAGGAATGGCAATGTTCTGAGGTTTGTTTTGGTGTAACCTTGGTGAATTGCTTGAAAAAAAATGATTTCACCAAGATTGGACCTGCAGAGGAAGATTGAGAGAAAAAAAAATGATTGTTTTATGATTGCATGAGTGTGTACATGAGGGTAGCGCAGAGGAGGACAGTAAGAAATGGGAAACTCAGAAACAGCACAGTAATATTTCAGGCATATCTTGCTTTTTTCACTGGCTTAAAAGCACAAACATTTCAACATGCCTGCCATTTTTTTTTTTTTTCAGGAACCTTTTCTCTGCCTGGTGACTCAAACCAAAGGCTATGTCTTTATCTGCCCTTTCTTTGCACCACATTGCTACACTGAACACCATATTTGATCACTGTCTCCACAGGAGGCTCCTTTGTCCTCTCCCACAGTTCCATCTCTGGCCCCGCTGGCTCAGCATAGAACCCACATCAAGAAGACCTCATCATAACTGTCATTGTTTTTACTCAGTCATTCCTGGCTCTGACTTCCAAGGACTTGCCCCCATCTCAATTACTACCTTTTCCCACACACAATAAGCCCTAACTGCCATAATCAGAGGGTATCTATCTACTTCGACCTCGTCTACCTTTAGCTCTGCAGTTTTTTTTTATTTCTTAGTTGTTGTTTTTCTTTCCTCCACGTCCAGCCACAGTTCCCGGTGAGGTAAAGCAGTAATAAGTGAGACTGGTGCTTCCATGCTGAGCTCATGACAAGGACACACTGTCCTGATGGTCTTTGTATTCACTGCTAGAACAACTGTAAAGGAACAGGAGGTAACAGGGTCTAATCAGCAGAAAATGGAACAATGGCGATGCTATTTCATGCCTTGGACTGAAACACACGAAAGAGCTTTCAATCCAGTGTCCGACATGATAGCATCAAAGCTATACTTCAAATGTCAGACTTTTGTCTCAGGTAAGTGATTACCATGTTGGGAGAGAAACACAATGAATTTTGATACCTGTAGCAAAAGGTGTTTGATTTCCTTGTTACGTTTGATATATACTGCTTGTAGCCATACCCTAGCCGTGTTTTGAAGGAGCAGAGGCAGCAAAGACACAAGGCACACACAGTGGGGGGAGACTTGTGGATTTCGGAAACCTTTCTAAGGGAATAAACAGTCAAACTGCATTTGTGCTTTCGTAAAAGTCCACTCTGGTTTTGGAAAAATGTGAGAAAGGCTTCACTCCTGGAAATGACATGTTAGGTCTTATGCAATATGTATTTTAAGGGGTTCCTGTTCGGAGATGCAAAATATGGGAAAGGGAATGGAAATCGAATGGAAAATTCATACAAATGTCTGCTGCACATGAATTTTTACAGCAGACTGACCACTGCAGCAGAGAAAATTGTGTCTTTTATCTGACCGACACAGAGCGGAAGATTCTAGCCAGTGAGCTAGTTTAAAGACGCCAGTTAAAAGGTTCCTTAGTAAAATGTTAAAATGTGTCAAAATCATAAATAGAGATGTCAGTAATTACCTGTTAATCAAGTGACTGATGATAATAATTTAACTGATATAAATATGTTAACTGATATGTCAGAAGACATGGGACATGCATGTCAGCTGTACTGCCTGGTTTCTCTTGCTATGTGTGTGTTGGCAAACTGAGACTATAGTGAGATTTGGCAAGTAAAGTCATGACAAAGTCTTCTGTGACGGTTAATGGGTACCAACTGACATCTGCTAGGACAGTATTCCGATGTTATAGCGGCTCAAATCATGTGACTGTGGTCCATAAAAATATATCAGCATATAGAATAATTTTTTACATACTAAAATTGTGTTAACATTTAACCAACTACTAATGCTATGCCAAAGTTATTTTTCTTCTACCTAGAAATGGTATACAAACCTGAAATCCATCGCATGCTAATTGTGACTCTTACCTATTTTAATGGTTATTTGTTTATTATTTTACATTTTTGCTAAAAAAAAAATATCATGTCCAAAATCAATCTTACTCTGTGTCAGTCATGTCAAAGTCTCTTGCTATTTAGCGACCTGAGCAGACAGCAAATCAGACTGCAGCAGTTCTGTGTTGCAAGCAAAGAGTATTGTGAAGTTTAGCTAGCAAAGGGCCACCATGACAAAGTCTTCTGCAATGGTAAATGGGTACCAACCACCGTTTGTGCATTAAAAACTGACATCAGCTATGACAGCGCTCAGATAGACTAATGGTGCATACAACGGAGCTCAAATTAAGTGACTGCAGGCATAAACATATATAAGCACACAGAGGAACGTATATTTTAATCAAATTGTTAGCATTTAATCAAGTAGTGATTAAGAAATTTTTTGCACCCCTAGATGTAAAATGATATTGCAGTTTGGATAAAAAATTTTCATCCGCAAACAGTGTCACCAAAGCACTCATGTCAGAGGGAGTCCTAAGTGCTCCGTACATCTGGATAAACCTATAATATGTATTATATTGTCAAGGGAATCAATTAAAATGTGATCTGTGTCTCATGCTGCAATTTTTCTATCAGATCTTTGTACCATTGAGCCATTAAACCCACTAGACAGTAAATCTGTGTGCCTTTGCCCCTTTCAATACTCTGCTGACACTAAACGTTTTATAGTCTACACTGTATCTGCAATCTGTCAAAGCTGTGCTCCTCTATCAAGACAAAACATCACAGCGGAAACCCTAATCGTGTGTGCTAACCTGGAGGGATTATAACTGCTCTTATCATGTTTATATACGTAAACAAATGCACCCGCACACAATATGCTTTTTTTAAGCGTCTGTGTCTGAATCCCCCTGGCTAGGTCATATTGTATTAAAAACAGCATGAGGTCTCATTCTGGGCTGCCTCCTCCAGTGTCCATGTCATGTCTGGTACTGCCTGGGACCACAATCCAATCAGACAGATGGAGGGCTGTTTGAGGAGCAGAGAGAGGCTGTCCCCCCCTTTGCCAGTAAATACTGGCAGTTCTTGGATTTAATTACATTCACAGTATGGTAAACGGAACGGTGCCACGGGCCCCAGAATACACCTCTGGTCTGCGCAGCAAAAGCCAAGACATCTAGTGAGTGACTTCTTTTCAGAGTGCAAAGACTAATGATGAGTTATGCATGGCAGGAAAATAAGCCTGTTCTCCATAACAGCGCAGCTAATGTGTAAAGTCTGAATTTAAGGATTGGGATGTGTACTCAGAATAGAAGATTCAATGATGTGCAGTTACCTTAGAATTCTCTTTTGTGGACTTTCACTGACACCTGTAATGCTTTTAAGAAAGGGTCAATGAGGGAGTCAGGAAGAATAAAAGCAAGTTGAGAGTTCTTGTGTTCCTTCTAAATAAGCCAAAAGTGGAGTTCAGAATGGGCTATTTTCAACGTGCGCTGTGACTTTACGCTCCAGTGGCGGCACACGCTCATCATGTGTTGTTAGTATACACTCTGGCCTTACCCCTGTGCGACCCTGACTCGGCTCGGCAGGCTCAGACCCAGACAAATTACTGTGTCTCCATGCCGCTCTCTCCCCTGCACCAAACATTTCCTCCCTTTTTTCTACCCCATTCCCCGAAGAGGCGTCTGTCTACTAATACCAGCGCGGTAGCAGCTTTCCACCTGCGGGGTCATTGGACAGGTTCCCATGAAGGTCACAGCTGTCAGATCATTACATGAGAGGATTGGGATGAGGTTTACATTGCTGCCAAAACAACCACTTCATCACCGCCGGGGAACATGTGAAGGTGGCACTTGTGCATCTCCAACATCGAATCTTTCTGCAGGATGCTGTCAGAATTGGAAATGTTGGAGGGGGAGGGGAAGCAAATATTGGCTCTCCCTGGCTCCATGGTGGGCTGACATGGCTGCATCTCACTCTTCATTAGGGTGGCCTCCTCACGTGTTTTTGGCAGAGGAGAATTACGGGCTGTATCTGATTAGGAAGGGGGGAAGCAAAGCAGAGCCCTTGAAAGCCTAATTGATTAGACTGTCTTTTTTTTTTATCCCTCTGCTCCCCTCTCCACACACACATCCTCTTAAATAAAGTGAGATGAATACAAATACTGGCAATGCAGGACCACACACCTGTCACCTCTCAGCTGCCAACTTAAACCTTACGGTCTGCCGCTAACAAGCTTGATTGTTGGGGAAACTTCAACAACAGATTCCTACACTTTTGCCTTTTTTTTGGTCAGAAAGTTAAAGCCATATAAAGCATTTACTAAGGGAAGACAGTGCTGAAATAATTTGAAAAAAAGTACGAGGAATGGACAGCGAACATATTGGCATTCAAAATCAAATACGTTTTATTGGAAGAGCTGCCAGAGACATGCAATCTGAGTTAGAGTTGTTGTTGTTTTTGTGGAGGACATTGATTCCAAGCAGAGAGGAATGTTGAGAGCAGCATCTCCAGCACAGCTAGCTAAATCAGCTATGCTCACATGGCTGCACAAAACTGAATGAGCCAGCGGCTTATCAGGACAAACAGGCAACACATTTTTAATGAATAATTAAAGCCAGTGAAAACATTGGCGTGCATCTTCTGCAATTCTGCTGATGTCATTGAACTCCTAGTGAAACTTGACACTTTGACGGAAACAGGTCGACTGATTTTATGTTTACTTCACAATGACTGACGCTGGTAGGATTACCGTGCCATGACAAACCTGGAGAATACTTATTATTGGTTTTTTAAAGTATTTACAGTTCATTAATAGTTGGCTCCAGTGCTGCACTCACATGTTTCTCTTGCTGTGTAGTCTACTATCAACCTCTGTTGTAGCTGTGGAAATGAAAACAAAGCAAATCAAGACTTAACAAAAATCTATTCACAGGGAATGCAAAAATGTATCGATTATATTTCTGGCATCCTTGAATCATCCAGAGAACTGTATGTCTTTATTCATCACAGTTGTTCTATGGTAGTGTAAATTGTGTGTGTGTGTATTTTAACTTTTTCGGTGTTGTGTATTTTGTTGTCCAGGATTCGTCTGACCCTTCCTCAGTAATTAAGTGGAAAGTCTTTCATTTCCTACACAGCAATTAAACATTTCTTTTAATTGCGTACAAACAATTTGCACGTCTCCATTAGATTGTGAACCACTCCTCTGTTAAAGCTGTTTCCAGGTCTTTCAGGTTGGAAGGCTTCCTTGCCATCACTCTGTTCTTCAGTCCACTGATTCTTGATGGGATTCAGGTCTGGACTCTGAGTCACTAAATGCTCATATTGTTCTCTTTTAGCCTTTTCTTGACCACTTTGGTGGTATGTTTTGGGTCATAATCTTGTTGGAAGGTCCAATGCTGCCTAAGGTCAGCTTTTATCTGACTGAAGTTTTGGTACACAATCTTTAAGGCTGTCCTCTTGTCATTTACTTTGACAAAATTGTCGGGTCCATTGGCTGAAAAACAAAACCCCTTTTAAACTACCTATTTTGCCAGTGCAGGGGTCACTTCTGCCTTCTCAAGCCGTTTGAGATTTCTCATAGTGTGAAACTCATTATACTTTGCACTGTGGCCACTAGCACTTGAAAACATGTGGCTGCCGCGTTTGCATGGTGAGAGTGCTGTAAAGGCTTTATGGCCTTTACTTGTCTTGTGAGTAGCCACAGCTCCAGACAATCTCTCACTGGTGGAACCTAATAGGAACCTTAGTTTAAAGTGAATTACATCATAGCTACACTGAATGTATGACAGTTATGCTGCAAAATACACCTTTCTACTCAATGCACATGTAACAGACTCTAAAAGTTTGGGGTCACTTAGAAATGTCTTTATTTTTTAAAGAAAAGCATTTTTTTTCCAATAAAGATAACACCAAATTAATCAGAAATACAGTCTAGACATTGTTAATGTGGTAAATGACTATTCTAGCGAGAAACAGATGATTTGTAATGGAATATCTACATAGGGGTACAGAGGAACATTTCCAGCAACCATCAGTCCTGTGTTCTAATGCTACATTGTGTTAGCTAATCATGCTGAAAGGCTAATTGATGATTAGAAAACCCTTGTGCAATTATGTTAGCACATGAATAAAAGTGTGAGTTTTCATGGAAAACATGAAATTGTCTGGGGGACCCCAATCTTTTGAACAGTAGTGTGTATTTGATGAAGGATTGTAGCAAAACAAAATAGTGAGCTTTCATGTTGGGATTGTTTTCTGTTTCACAGGACAGTGCATAGTTTGTGTATTATTGTTATATACATATCTGCAGACTACAGCAAATTCTACCAGGAGCAAAGTTCAGACCAGGACTCTCAATTGTAAGCCTGTTTTCTTCAGTGTACTCATTTCTTGTCTATTAGTAGTTTTATTTGAAAACTACAGACACTTTATGATCTATTTCTGTGTAAAAGCCATCCAGACCTCATGGAAAAAATAAAAACAGAAAACTGGCTTCTTTTTATGTTTGTAGTGTCTGTCTCCATGATACATGTGCACCACTTATGCGAGTAGCACATAAGTGGTGCATATGTGCCATGGACATATGCGTCGCTTATATGCTGCTCACACCTCTGGTTGTCGCCACGTTCGCTGAATATAATGGAAGCATAATGTTAAAGCATCTGCTCCATGAATGGTTCACATACATTATGCGTTCGGTGTAGCCACGGGCTTAAAATGCTCTCGAGCAGTGTAGAAATTACCAGCACCATTTGGAACTGAGTAAAAGCTTGCAATTTCTCCAAAAAGGAATTGTTAAAAATAGTCAGAATTTATTGTTTGCATCTCTAACATAATACGTTACTCTCATATGTCACTTGTTTATGTTATTTCCAGCCAGAAGAAAACCTATTGGTCTCATAAAATATCACTATAAATGGTTGAGGTGGTTAATGGCTGTATAAGTCATCAATAAAAGCTAAAATGTAGCAGGAAAAACTCAACAGAAATGTATTATCAATTATTCACATATAGCTTTTATTCCTGTTGTTGGCCCTCCAAGAAATCATTTCATTTCTGTCTCTCTGGTTGGCTTTGTGTGCCCTCTCTCTGGCCTCTGGCTTCTTTCTGCTCTCTGAATGCCATTTTTTTCAGAATAGCAGGGAGGTGACATCCCTCATGTCTTTGCGTGTGTGTGTGTGTGTGTGTGATGGTGAGACATAAATGTGTTTACAGTCACATTCGAGATGGATTGCACAGTATAGTGTTTCACCAACTATATTGTGAAGACACATCACAGGACGTATGAAGTGAAGTAGCGCAAATGAACACAACAGGCTACAACTTCTTTTGCTGCTCGACACAAAAAGAAAAACTGAAAGGTTCTCATATTCCAAGACTAATCTACAAGAGAAGTCTGAACACAACTGAAGGGCTCTTGGACACAGTTGTTGATTTTTTTTTTTTTTACTTTATATAAGATGTACAGTTTGTTGACATGCAGCCTCTGTCTGTCTTTAGAAAACAGGAGAGAAACAATAAGAAGACAAAATTGGGTTGAAAAAAGAAAATACAACGCTATTTGTTAAACTGCGCAGTCTTTGAGAAATTTATGGAAGTAAATGTAGTGTCCTCTGAAGTGACACAAAGACAAAAAAAGAGTTTGTGTGTGTGTGAAAGAGAGAGACAGAGAACAGATATTGCGGTTTAGGTGTGAAGGACTGTGTGGCCTGTGGTGTTGTGTTATCTACATTTCAGTACGTGAAATAACTGTGGACACACAGATAGCAAAGCAGTGATAAGGACAGATCTGCATAGCACTGCATGCCGGCTTAAAGTAGATTACCTGAAACATCAGTGCTTTGTAGTTGTATTTTAGAGGTTATCTTCTCTTCTGTCCTACGTATTTGATCCTGCAACACTCTCGCCATGCAAACGCTTCTATGAATCTGATATATTGTTGTACTGTGTAGCCTGGATATCTGAGGCCTCCTGTTCTGAGTCCAGAAAGAAGCGTTATGGCCACTTCCCCATTCAGCAGGAGGCAGCAGTGATGACAGACTTCCGCTGAATTGTAAAAACAGTTACCCTCTCCCTCCTTGTTTCTAGTTCTGCAGAATTCTCTAAAGAGGCCGTGTCAAACTTGGTTGAAGGATAATCAATAACAGGTAAGGACTGTGTTTTATGATGCACGGGCTTTTACACTGAAAAGATCAATTCTCTCCGACACTGTGCCAAGAACTAAAAAGATAAATACAGACTAATAGTGTCACTCAACAAAAGAGGATGGTAATGAAAATAAAGAGAAGAAAAACTTTTAATGTGTAGATTGATCATCAGCAGCTGTTTAGAATTCAAAAGATTACGCCTCACCAGTATTGTAGTTTACTACTCAGACATGCGAATCCTCCAGTCAGTGGCTCATCACAAACACTTATTTTGTACTTTGACCTTACATGCATATTAAAATGAATTTTGGACGCAACAAAACAACTTCTTTCAGGCATGATATTAAAATATTACAGTATGCTACCTATAAACTTTTACTGTTTACACTTGGTAGCCACTGCAGAACATATGAAAATGAATCCCACTGCATCACTAATAAAACCATTGGGACTGACAATGATGTCTAGTTCCAGTGTCGCAAAGTGATTCTAATGTTGTTAAAGGTCACGTTTTTAATGTTGTCTCCCTTTTAATTTGTAATATATATACAAAGCCCCCTACATTTATCTGTGCTTGTGCAGCAGACAGTGGGACTCTCTTACAGACGCTTCCCTTCTTTCTCTTTAGCCAGTCAGCAAACACAGGGCTACAGCTAATCTTATCATCATGACATTATGTATTTGTACATCCCCTATAGCTCATAGAGGATATCTCTGACTCAAGTAAACACTTGTTAAACACACAGACACGTACTCAGAATGGTAAGAAAACACCCATGCGCATAACCCCACAAATAGATGAGCTCATGGTCACACACACACACACACCCAACACAAAGGCAGCCAAAGCAGTTCAATGCAATATAAATGAGATGGCTATTTACACAGGGAGGGCTGTGATGTTGTGTTGGGGAATGTGGAGTTCAGACGGTCAAACAGATATCACTCCAATGCTCAGATCGTCAGCATGCAGAGGCAGACGATGGGAATTCCTGACAGAAACTCACATACGGCACGGCACAGATCTGAAGACCGACAAAATGTCACAAGACGCTGAAACTCAATTCAAAGACATATGTGGAAAGATAACAATAAAGCAAATCAAGCCAATTGCATGTAATGTGATCTTTAAACTGTGCCATGCTCATTTAAGTAACAAAGATTTAATCGATCAATTCCTTGTGTGTTTTCTTTGATGTCACACTAGAGCTGGGCGACACAGTTCAAAATATATCATGATAAAATGTTTCACTTCAGTCAAAGTTTCAGCCTAATTTAAAAAAAAAAAAAGAAAAAAGACCAGGACGAAAAAGGTAGCTATTGGTGCAAAACTGACTTCACACACAATACAAATAAATAAAAAAAGAAGTAGTCAAAAAGAAATCAAAGTTTTATCAAACCCCTTAACAAAGTGATAAAATTAGGTCTACATACTGCAATATTACAACTTTCCTTTTGATATCTTTATATATGGCAATCCATCCAAAGTTGATGTTTCCCTTGAAACCGCCAATGCCAATCTAATAGAGGTGCTCTAATGTTTACTGAAAAATTGAAAATAAACTGTGAGATATTTCAAACTGAATCATGGGCCATGGTCGAAAGAAAAAAATAAACACCGTTACTAGGAAGTGAATGTCAGTGCGCTGTGGTTCTGTGGTTCTATGCCAATGTCAAACTGCTTCCACTGGCCCCTCAAGGTCACGATGGGGTAAATAAAAACAATGTAGCTGGCATTTGAACAAGCATATGCTGCTGTTATTATCGTTGTTGGTAACTGTAAGGAAAGTTAGTCAGAGGAGCATTAATACAAGTACCATCTGAGCACATGAATACTATAAAAATGTTTAAACTAAACATCCTAACATTTCACTATTGAAAGATTCTTGGATTTTTGCAGAATCTAATACCAGTGGTGTTTGGTTATAATGTTGTTCTGTATGCATGGTCATGATTTGTTTTTGTTTTTTTGTGCAAAACCACATTAATGCAAAACCCTTGTAATATCAAGCTTTCCATAACCAAAAGCGCAACATATTGCTCGTGTAGTCTAATATGTTCTCTCCGCTCAATACAGCTGCATAGAAGGCTCATAGTAACCTACTTTTTACAGTGAAGGGCAGATTTTCTCCGGCTCCAGGTGCTAATGTGATAATGCTTGAGTGTCTGCCTGTCATTCCCCTTGGACTGTAGGGTATGCTTTTTACAAGGCTGTATTATCCCCGCCATAATGCTTTTCCACAAAGGACTCACAGTGCCACACTATAGCATTGTGGAGGGGAAAATTGCAGCCCCTCCACTCCTATGCAACAACTTTATTCAGCTGTCCACGTAAAGTAGTGCCCTACCTGTTTTTCAAACAATGCTTACAGCAGATGCATTCAATTGAGCCAATTGAACAGCACAGAGAACACAATGTGCCGCGGCAGGTTTAGTGCATCAGCGACAGGAACAATGTGTGTGGCGCTGATAGTGCTCAACTGATGGCACATTTTATCTAATAATATGAGTGGAACATGTACATAGGGAGAAAAAATGGACACAGAGACTCAAGCAGTGAGAAATTATATTGTGTCTGACAACGTTATTCTTGTTTGTGTGAATGAGCGTCAGTGCAGTAATAAGAATATATCTAAAAAAAAAAGGAAACTGTAGAAAAATGAAAGATGTTTCTGCACAAAATAGAAGCTGAGGTTTTTCAAAGAGGTCGAATAAGTTCACGCAGGCCAAAGAAGTTGAACTACAGCAAGTATCAGTGTCTATCAATGCTAAAGTTTTATTTATAAGCCAAAAATGTTTTACAACCGCTTCAAAAATAGCATGATCATCAGACTACAGACAAGAGAAACAGTGGTTTTCATACTCTGCTTTTTACTTTTATTAGAAGTTATTTACAGTTTGTGTGGATGGTAGTATATAAACCAAAGTACAAAAAGCAACGTTATCCAGAGCATAAAGATGTAAATTAAAGGCCCTTTTGTGTCTTTTTCAGAACAGTTATGGTTAGTCTGAAAATGGGACCAGTTCAAGCAAAGCTATTCAGAAATTCACAGCATATTCAGATTCTCGTCTCCGCTTCAATACTGGCCCAGGGACACAAAGCAGGGAGCGGTGCAGTTATTACAGCCGTAATTAGACTGATTCAGATACCGAGACAGGCTTCAGAATGTGACCACGCTCCTGTGATCAGGTCCCTGAATGTATATTTTATTTTGCCATCTATGCACATTCTGACTTGAATGTTTTTGTCTTGTTTGAAAATGTTCAAAGACGACTAATTTCAAGTGAGTTATGAACAGTGCTGCATACACTGGATGTATGGAGAACATCAACTCAGACAGCAGGAAGGTTGGTGGAGGTGAGAAAGCACCACAGTAGCAGGTACAGTATGACTGTATAACATGAAGACAGCAGCATCTTTTGGCATGTAGAAACAGTAGGATAGACTGAAGAGTACGCAGTTAAACTTGCCTGCTTTGCTTAAAATATCATATGACTGACATTTATCTGGATCAGCTCATTGCTCGCACAGAATGTCTTAATTTTTCCTGTCTGACAGTGAGTTGTTATAGAAACCAGGGTGCCAATTCCTAAATTAGCAGTTCCTGAACTTCTAAATCCTTCTAGTATTCTTTCTACATGGACTGTTGGGACTCTGTCTCAAAGTGGTACACAAATAATTGGGTAAATGTGATAAAGTCAGAAGTTTATATTAAGAGTAGTTGCTATATAACACGATGAGAGCTGGTAAAAACACATTCCAGTCAGTTGCTTAACAGATTGTGAGTTGAGCTGCTCTTAAAAAAGACAAAGTTAGAAATACAGGAAAATGTCCTCATCGAGCAAATGTGTGCTGTTTTTCTCATTTCTTAGCATTTCAATTTCCCATTGAGCTTTTGAAGTTTCCACATTATAGTGAGCTTTATGGGTGCCTGGATGGCTATCAAGTTGCTCCTCTTTTGTGGCTATTTGCTTAAAAAAAA
The DNA here is from genome assembly GCF_021347895.1 of Acanthochromis polyacanthus. Lineage (NCBI taxonomy): Eukaryota > Metazoa > Chordata > Actinopteri > Pomacentridae > Acanthochromis > Acanthochromis polyacanthus. The sequence goes on from NC_067121.1 coordinate 26,257,259, forward strand.
CTGCATTTTTCAGCTTACACTTCTTGTTGAAGCTAACAAGAAAAGCACTCGGAGTGCGCAGTACTCTGCCATGGCTGCTCAGTCGTATGATTTCTGATGGCTGAGTCCCGATAAGTCAGCAGGCAGCTGATGTAGTGTTCACTTGTAGTCATAGTTACAGTGACGCCGTGCCACTATCTCACAATGATACAGAAATATTCAACAAATCCGTGGATCTAGACTATAAGCCTTATCACTACCAAAACCTAATCAGTTGGTCCTTGTCATTTCTGACCTTCCCTGAAAATTTCACCCAATCCTGTTAATCCGTTTTATAAGTTTTTGAGCCTGTCATTTGTAGAATTCTAAGGCAGAAAGGCTCAGTCATGGCATTAAATGTGAATTTGACTTATGATAGGACACATATATCACAAAAATGTTAGCTGAAATACTGGATTTTCATCAGAAGTAGCCTTAAAGTCTTACTGAGATGAAATCGCATGTTTTCGTTTTCTCTGGTATCACATTGCTCACTGTCCATTAAAATATAAATTTGATCTATATTTTCATTAAGCAGTAACCTTCACTGTTTCATGTCAGTGACATTGACTAACTGCCAGACAGCAACATGACACAAAAAGACCTCTGAAGAGACTTTAAAGCATGACCCGCATTAGCTTTCGACCTAACGTTTCCCATTTATCTCCCAGCTCATATGTCTTACACTGCATCTTGGCTTTCTGACCAAGCGATCAAACATTCACCAAAGTAAAAGTATTTCAAACATCACTTTAGAGGTTATAGCTACAGCTGTAGGACACTGAGCAGTCTAAAGAAACTTACTGGCAAACTTGGACCTCAGTTAATTTAGATGCAAAATGATGTGATCCTTCATCTTCAATGACACTGTCAACAAAACATGGCCGGCCTTTACCTTCTAAGCCGCATTTAGCATTACGACGGTGCAGCTGCTGAGTCAACAGCCTGCCAACATTTTTTCTTTTAATAAAGAGAAAATATACATAAAAGCCCCCAAAATGATTTTGACATGATTTTGGACTGCAAGGAGGATGACATATTGGTAAGATGCTTGTGTCCCTTTATTCCATTTTAATACTGCAGTAAATTAGTTCTGGCAAAGCTGTCTGGGACCTGATTTATATGAGACGTGCAATCATTTTTCGATAAGTCTGCTCTTTGTGCTACACCGGGGACACGTGTGAAAAGCAAAGTCGCGAATGCTGTAAATAAAAATCACAACGTGTCACTCCACAGTGAACCCACGCCATGTGTCATGAAACTTATCTGCACCCCCATATGTAAGCGAATTGTAAAACAACCACCCCTTGCTCTGTCACTCACCTGAGGCTCTTCTATTTCTGTGTGCTGCTGCAATAAAAACCTCTCCCCTGACTTTCTGAAAGTGACTTTCAGTGCCTAACCATGTAGGCCATGATAATGTTGGCCATTTTCATAGGGGGGAGTGAGGGGTACTTGGCTTTTTCAATAAACCTCTGGTGATGTGTTTTGTAATGCATTGGTTATACTTCACAGTAAAAACCCATTCTGTTCCTTTGCCAGCCACTGCACTTCTCCCTAAATTGCCTTTTCTCCAACTGCCATTTGTTATGCTTTCCACTCTGCTGCGCAGATATCATTTATTTATTTTATGAAACAACAACCCCGTCACAACAAAACAGCCTCACCCCCTGCACACCTACAGACTGACAGGTGGATGGATGGAAGGATGAGCCGACGGACAGACAGACGGATGCCTAAACAAATGGATGGATGATGGATGAGCGCAATTGTTATTGAGCTGGATAATAGGGATGAATGAATAGAGGGACGGACAGACCGCTGGGTAGATGTAAGAAATTAACGTCCAGTCAGTTTCTGTATAAGCCAAATACCTCATAGAACGATGTGGAAGAGGGAAAAATGGAGCGAGAAAAGAAGTAGTCCCAAGTTACTGATTCCCCATTATGTGAAACTCAATTTTCCCTCCTGCTTCTCTTTTATCTGGTGCCATTATGGAGACTGTGTTTGTCTGGTGGCAGGGAAATAGGCCTGCTTTGTTTAGACTAGTGTCAGCTATAATGAAAAAGCACCATCAACTCAGAACGGGGGCTCTGTGCAGTGTCTATCGCGACACTCAGCAGATAATAACTATTGATTGCTATCCAGAGACAAGAAAAAAAGTGAAAGAGAAAAGGAAGATGGACAGAGAGAGTAGGGGTGGGGATTAAACATCTATTTCCCCCCCCCCCTCTTTCACCAATTATATCTTTGCACTTAAATGAAATTGCTATTACAAAGTCGCCACACAATAAAATACCTCAGATTTCAAAGGAAGCATCATATCCCTCTAACAGACAATCAGCCACATTTTTATACAATTTTAATCCAAAATCTTCAACAGGGAGCTCACTTCAGTTTCCTCAGGCCTTCCATTTTGCCTGTGTTCAAACCTCTGCCCTGTATTTTAAGAGCTGTCAGGTTCCTGCTGAGGTGCACGCAGCTATCATTAAAACTCCATTTAATATTTCATAGCTGTGAGTAAAAAAGATCTGTAGTGTTTGCATCTCCTACTGGCTTTGACTTTGCAAATCCTCTCAGCAACACTGAGGCCCACATAAAAGGCTCATTGCAGTAGATAAAGGTGACACTCCAATAACTCATTCACGGACGTCAGAGGGAGACTTTCTGACACCGAGACTCACTGACCTGACCTCAGGCAGTAACAGCACAGCCCTCGGTGCTGATTTTTCCATAATGAATGTTCTCAGCCATCGATTTTGCATTCCAGCAACCCTCTGTGCCTCCATATTGATCCCAGCGGCTTTTATATGTAGATAAAAGGAGAACGTGTAAAGTGTTAAACGGGTATGACAGCTGGATCTCTGTCGGTCACAGAATTTGCAAGCGGTTCACGTCACTTCGACATCACACCTCTTTAAATCAACGGCAACTGTAATCAAGTCGTCCTGTGCAATGGCTCAGCTAGCTGCATGCAATACACTCTCTGTGATTGATTAACTGGCTTTAAGAAAGTGACTTTCTCATCAGAATTTTCATTTTTCATTACAGTGTCTTCTGTTACCAAGGGTGTAGGTGCTTAACAACGTATTACCCTCAAACAGAACAGAAAAACATTTATTCATTTCACTGAAGCTGTTTTGTTTAAGCTTGTTTTGCATTTGTAGATACGCGAGCTCAGCTACGCCAAAGCTGTAGATGCCTCTGAGCATGCATCTGCATATGTTTAATGCTAGTTCGCTGGGATTTAAAACCTGACACCAAATCCTGTAGATTACATTCAAGCAGCATGTGTGCAACCTGACATGTCCACTATGAAATGCACTGTGTGTGTGCCCCCGTCTGCTTGAGATTCCAGCGAAACAGAAGCCAAAGGATGGAGGGATGCAGTGCCATCATTAACATAAAGGACACGAAAGCAGCTGTGGTGCATATTCTGAATTGAACCGCTTTGATCTTTACTTAAATGTGCGTGTCATCACCATCTTATTTGTATACAGTATCTGTGCTTTCATTTTAAAAGGATTATGCATTATTTTTCTGTGAGACATAACTAACAAACATCTTAGAATGCATACTTACTGGATTGAAAAAAAGAACAACAGAGGGTATATCAGACCCAAGCTTTGCTTTGTATCTGTCTCAGTCCTACGTGTGGTCAGCTGCATTTCCTGATTTGATACATCCCCATTGCAACAGGCCACGCTTTAACTTTGATCACTATCAGCAACAGACAGGTTTGGCCAAATATCACTACCCTGGAGAAGAAAAGATATGAACTTCCTCGGAGCTCATCTCTGTAACCTGCTCTTAGGATGCCTCTTGGTAATTCCAACAAAGGGAGGAAGACTGAGCCGGTACCAGTCTTCTATAACACTGGCACACACCTGTGTTTTAAAGCCACCCCAGCCAATGACCAAGGATGAGCAGAGATTTCTTCATGGAGCCTTTAGTTCTGCTAATGCTGCCATAACTGCTGAAACACTGGTTGAAATAATGCATAGGAAAGAAGAAGACATTATCACACCTGATCAGCAGGTAAGACTACTGCCAGTCAGCTTCTTTTCACTGACTCCAGTCTAGAAAGAAGAGAATCAGGAGCTCATGGCTCAGTTAACAAACTGGTATTGTCCATGTAGTGTGGCTCTGACAAGACATCCCTACTGTTGTGCAGTGGGATCGCCAGTCATGACTGACTTATGACAAAGAAACAGCAGGCTTTCCCAGGGTTTCCCTTTAATCAACATTCATCTCACCAGGCTAACACTAGTCTGACTCAGTGGATGGAGTGTGTGGGTACAAGCCTGTCACTGGCCATTCATTTCAGTCCACATGTTACCATTTTCCAAATCCACTTTGCTACAGGAAACAACAATAACAACCTCCAGGCAGAAATGCACCACACTGAAAAATTCTAGTTTTGCAGAGGATTTGCTGGTTTTCTTTCGATAGATTTTCCATTATAATGACAGTGCTCTCCTCTCTGTGTGCAAATGTTCCATCAAAACAATTCCACCTGTCACTGTTTTGAGGGAACACCAAAACTACACCCTTCACTTAGCACTACCCAAGATGACTGCGATTGGTTAAAAGAAATACAAACCAGCCAAAGCATTTTTTACCCTATAGCACAATTATAATGAGGTGCAGCCAGACCATTATGGTCTACATAACGGGCTGGCTGAGTGAGACTAGACTAACAATAACCTTCAGCAAAGACTTCAGCTACCCTTAATATGACATCAAAAGGCACCACTATCCCAACAGTGAAATTTATCTTTCAAAGAGACATAATGCTCATATCCTGAACTAAAGGACGCAGAATGTGCACCGAAATTACGAGATACCACCACAACCAGCTCTTGACCCTCCATTTATCCCACAGAACCTGCAAGAAATGAAGACTGAAATATTCAAAAGAACTCACTTTTGGCAACTGACCATTTAACCTGAAGCTGAGTGTGGGTGTCTGAAGGCCTCACAACTCACACCAAACCAACACAAGGACAAAGAATACTCGTAAACAGTTTCTTGGACAGCCTTTTCTTACTAAAATTCTTAAAGTCCTACCGGTAACCTACTAAAGATTGAAATCAATAACCTCCCTAATGATCAGTTACACAATACACTTTGCTTGGATCCTTTAGTGTATGTGTTAGCCTAAGTGGTCCAATTAGAAATTACTTAATGCTTCGGTTTAATATACTGTGTTTAGTCTTGTTTTAAATGACTACCAGGAGACCACATCTGTAAATAAAATGATACAGCATTGTGTTATTTCATTGTCATGTAAACAACTATCACCCAGAAGTCCTCCTATCGCAAAGAAAGCCCTTTAAAATATCCATCCATCCATCCATCCATCCATCCATCCATCCATATTCTATACACCGCTTTATCCTCACTAGGGTCACGGGGGGTGCTGGAGCCTATCCCAGCTGACTCAGGCGAAGGCAGGGGACACCCAGGACAGGTCGCCAGTCTGTCGCAGCTTTAAAATATCATTACTTAAAAATACTATTTAAGTGACCAGTTCAAGAAAAGAGTTTCTCTACTGATGTCCTTTTTGTGACCACAAAGAAGCCTCCACTCTGTCCACCACTGTTTTGACACACTTCAGCAGTCTGAGTCAACGGTCAATAAGCCAATCCATAATCGGGCACTTTGCTGCATCACCACAACGGTCATGCAAGTAACTTCCTTCACTGATAGCCTGGCGTGACGCCCAAGTTCTCGTCATTTGCACAACTAAATTTGCCCAAATTTCATACCGCTGCTTTCAGGTGATTATTGTTTATTGTTCACATTTCAGTTCCTAAAATGTACAGATCCCAGCATTTCTGAAACTCTTCTTTACGCCACATTAAGAAGAGCTTCACGTTCAGTAGTTTTATCCGATCGTGTCGCCTGCTGAATGCAAAGCTAGATGTAACTTTTCTTGGAACAATTCTGCATAATCCATTTGAGCACACATTGTTCCTACAATTGTTTTCCCATTATTATTGTCTCCCACTGTTCTGCCACAATTTTCTTCACCCCACATGAAGTGTAGGGGGTGGAGGAATGCTGCTGGTTGGGGGGTTGTCTTATCACCAGCTAGACGTTGACTGAACACAAGAAGCATCACATCGCTATCGCCTAAAAAAATATCCCTGCAGGGATCAATAAAGCATTTCAGATTCTGATTAAATCACCGAATGCCTGAGTGACAATTTCACACTCACTCTGAAAAAATTTTAATCCAGACACATTTCGCGAAATAGATACTATCGCCATTCCCGGTTTTTAGTGTTAAAGTATGCACATTATAAATAATATGCTTTGATTGGGTTACTGAAAAATCCTCGTTAAGTCTGAGGTAGACAAAAAAGAAAATAAAGCATTGAAATGCATCAGTAAACTAGATCTGGATTTCCTCATTACAGACAGTTTTCCATCCCACAGTAGTGCCACCAGTCGTAACAGCTGGTCCCAGCAGCTTACTCCTCAGTACCCTCCTGGCCAGGTGTTTGGCCCCAGGCCAAGGTCATGCTGAGAGGCCACCTGCCCTTCTGCCGGTTTGCTGCAGGTCGTCAGGGTTCAGCAGGGGCAGAGCACTTGTTAAGGAGCCTCCTGTCAGAACCTGAAACCTTCACAGCTCAAAAATCAGCCAATTCTCTATTCCTGTCAGTGGAAATTCATTTCTGTTCGCTGTCTGTGAGAAGTGCTGCAACACAAAAAGGCAGGCTGGTGCAGAAAAGCTCCTCAGCTGGTCATTCTTGACCATATCCTTGAGAAAAGGATTTTTTTTTTCAGAGATCTACAAAGACCATCCTGGAGCCACTTCTGGATTCAAACACCTTTGGCACTTCTTATGTTTTAAAGTTGGCTTCTCGTAGTTGCAACATAGAAATTAGACAGTTTATCCAGACATGGGATGGGAACCCAGCAGGAGCAGAGCTACTTGGCAAGGAGGAAAAGTGAAAGCAGTGAAGTTGCCACAGGATCAGAGCTTCCTGCAGCTAACATGGTGCTCTTGTTCCATGTGCAGTGTATTCCAACACTCAGAGTACATCTGAGATCCCCAGTTACTTATGGGGCTTCAAGTTAATTGAATACAGGGCGAAGCCGAGTCAGCAGCAAAACGGGCACACAGGGCATGTCAAATGAATTTGTTAATCTTGTTGCCAGAGGCGTGTTGTACAATTGTGGCACAATCACAAATGAGGTGTGATTAGGTGCAATGCATGATCATTAGGTGTGGCAGGGATTGGCAACAATCAGTGCTATTCAGATTACCTATTCTACATGCCTTTAAAAGCGGTATTGTGTTTCGGCGAAGCTCATTTCTTTGTAAGGAAGGTGCAAATCACATGAATATGCAACACCATTCCCTATACTGGCTTGGGAAGAAGTACCACAAAATAAATAAATAAATAAATTCATTGATATTAAGCAAAGAGCCAAACAGAGCCTGTGGCAGTCCACAGAAACAGGAGGGCATCCGCTAGATGAGGCCGCCTTCACAATTCACACTCTGCATGTCTTGGTGCATACTGACAGCTCTATGTTGGATGACAGCACACCACATGTTTTCACCAAATCTGATATCATGCTGATTCAATCAGAGATGCTTGAAGACATCTCTAAATATGGAGACACACACACAAACGCACACATGCTCAAGAGCTGTGTCTAGACATTAACCCATTTCTTTTTCCTATTTCTTTCTCTAGTTTTTTTCATCTCGTTTTTCTGTCTGATTATATGCTTTTTTTATCTCTGTCTGCAGTGGGGGGAAAAGAAAATACTTGAGAAAAAAGTTCATTTTAAACTGCTTTGCAATTTTATCACGTAAACAGCCTATCCCCAATCTGTTAACCTTTCCATAGCAACTTTTCCCATCCCTGGGGATCGCGTGTATACTGTACGAGCCATGTTCATTCAGCATGCTGAGGTAATTGAGAATAACCCTGCAGAAATAGTCAGGCAGACAGACAGACAGACAGACAGACAGACAAATATCTTTGTACACTGCTCTCATATCACCCCAGTCTGACTTTCTTCTTATATAAAAAGGAACGGAGATTGGGTGATGCATGCCATTTTGATGAAAAGCCGCGGGGTGCAGGCAACAGTGTTTAGCTGCTACACAGCATGAGAGAGGGGAGAAAGGATAGAGGGTACACGGTGGGAGGAAGATAATGTTCTATTCAAAGTGGCAAGTAGGCAAAGAGGGATCTGGGCAGCAGTGAAGACACATATTTTTAAAGATCAGCCATGTACGTTGCAGGAAGAAGGCAACGCTATTCAAGGCTCGTTCTCACTGCACATAAAGTAATTACATACTGTACTAAGCAATTATGAGACAGAAATGCAAAGACTAATGTACTCTTCGTATTTAAAATGTAAAAAAACAACAACAGTGTCTAGTAATCATATGATTTGTGAGAAAATCCAATGCCAGCTGAATTTATTGGAAAATAACTCCCAGAAAATTGGACAGTGTCATGCTGTGTGGTTGTAAGAATTGGATGCATATTGTTTTAACAGTCAATAATGCCAGAACACTAAATATTCAAGTCATGTCTCAAGCCTCCACAACAACTACAGCATGACAGCAATTACACTGCATTCAAATTTTAATTGGAAAACAGAAACCACACTTAGACTACGTGCTACCAACTAAAAACACTGACCTGTCTTTATGTGTTTTCAGCCACGATAAGTTGGATGTTCTTGGACTGTTTTTGCTTCACCCCATATTCTTCCCAAGATGCAGCTCTCCTGTGTAGCCTCTGGGCTTTGAAAACTGCGGAGCTAAAAGCTACAGCATAAGGTACAAAGAGCGTGAAGGCCAGCACAGCTTGCTGTATGTTGATTCATTTCTGTCTCGCACCTGTGGCTAGCAGCCTTTCAATGTGATGTCTTAAAGAGCAAGGGCAGATTGTAAAAAAAAATAAAAAATTCTAACTGCATTGCTCCTACAAGTATTTTTTTTCCCCATAACTTATTAGTAAAAAGCACAAATCAAGCCAGGAGTTACAATGGATGGAAAGAATGGTAAGTCTAAAGTGGACTTGTTAAAAAATAACAGCCAAAAAAAGGGGGAAAGAAAAAGCAGACAAGTGAAGTTGCAACACAGAATGCATAAATATATTTCTCAGTCTTGACTGCTTTGATGGAATGGCGAATCCATTTGGTGAAACTTAAGAGAGGGCAACAGGCCAGACTATTAAAATAGAGAACATGTGAAAAGAGAGAATATAAAAAATGAGAACTGGGGCGGAAAGAAAAAAAAAACCCTGATGGCTTCGGCCACAGCTCGGGACACATTCGAGGTAGTATTGCTGCATCTCTCTACATCACTTGATCACCCAAGAGGATTCTGAACGTCTTCTGCACACTCTTATCATCAAACAATGCCATGCCACGATGTGACAGGTTGGAGACCTATGTTGGTGCTCGCTGACAGGACACATCAGTGGCCGTGGAGTGAGGCAGCGTTCAAACAGATGGAGCATGAAGCGGCACACTCAGTCAGACATCTAAACAGAACATTCAGAACATATACACTACCGTTCAAAAGTCTGGGGTCACTTAGAAATGTCCTTACTTTTGAAATTGAAACAGTTTTCCAGCAACCGTCACTGTGGTGTTCTGATGGTACATTGTGTTCACTTGTCGTTTTGAAAGGCTTATTGATGACAAAATCCTCGTGCAATTATGTTAGCACATGAATAAAAGTGTGAGTTTTCATGGAAAAAGTGGAACTGCCTGAGTGACCCCAAACTTTTGAACTGTAGTGTATATCGGCATTGAAGAATTAATATAAAGCAGTCTCTGTCAAACACACTGTCCTCTACAAACATAATTGCATTCATTTTTAGCTTCATCAGCCAGATAGTATTTATTTTGTTGGGGGGAAAAAAAAATCAAATAACACTGAAATTATATTGTGATTTTTAATGAACAAATACCTTTCATTATATTTTAAATGTCACTCCTTTGCTAAATAATTTCTAGGTAAACGGCAATTTAACCACTATTTTCTTGATGTCATTCAATCTTTTTATCAGCAATTTCCAAACCCCTCCCTCGTACCCCCCACCCCCAAAATAAATAGAAAACTAAATTAAAGTTTATTTGTCTAATTTCAGGTGCGGGAGTGTTGGAAATCGAAGAGAAAACAATTCCACCATTATTCTAAGTGAAGCTGCTTCAGTTCTCCGGCTCAAACCTTCTGTCTGGGACTTAAGAGTGTTAATTCATAATGAGCCTTGTGAAGCCAAATTGTCAGCATTGCGCTAATTATACACGAAAACACTGCATATTGAGTTCATCCACCTAATCAACCCTCGCAGCATTCGATAAGAGAAATATGTCCTTGCATCGTGTTGTGATTAGAATTTCCTGTTAGTAAATCCTGAGCAGTACATCCATAAGCCGAAAATCACAGATAATTGGGTCACGGCAGAAAAAAGAAAGCTTCCAGATCTGTGTAGGGAAATCAATGCGCCCTAGTAATTTAGGCACTTGGTCTTACATTTCTTCTTCATTTCCTTGTAGATTTATGCACCTCTAAAAACACCTTGATACATTGTTGATAAAGATATAGCACCTTGTGAAGCCGCCTAGCCTCCGTCTTGGGGTTTTCTTTTGCTAATTCGCAGCACAGAGTGCTTTACTCGACGTTACTGCGAGAAGACAGAATCAGAGGCAGAGACTGACAGGGTTTATTATTAGTCCTTTAAGGCAACAAAAACACAAGAAGCTTTTACTCTGAATAAAGGATGACCTTAGTGTTCCATCTTTATTATTTCATAGATAGCCAAGCAAGTGTGGTAGTGCACAGTGTCAGCATACATTTGGCTTTTCCATTTCCTCCCCTATTCTCATCATCTCAGTTTCAGCCTCAGGAGAGTTATTTTGAGGAACGGCTAAGCCAAGAACAAATTCGCTCTCATTGTTGCTGTTGACTTATTCAGTTATTCGACCATGTGGCAAATGGACACGATCACCACAAATGGAACCTTCAGGTCTGAATGATTAATTGTCAAAAGCCTGGTGGAGATTTCTAGCTGGGAGGGCTTCTGGCTGATCCTGCATCACCAACACAACTGTGTGGCTGCTGTCAAGATAAATCAGCTGGATAGTAAAAAATACATATATATGATAGTTTCACGGAATATGATTTTACTTTATATACACTGCTTTCAAAAAGCAGTAAATATACTGAGTATAAACCCAACCTGCTGGAACAATCTGTGACTTTAGTGCAGGAAGGAATTAGACCTGATTACAGGAAGAATTAACTCACACTATAAAGTAGTTAGCTAATTCTGTGAGTGAATGTTGACTGTCTAGAATATTTATGGAGGAATAAAAATGAGGATGAATAATCCATACCGTTTCCGCTCACGTACTGTGGATACTGTCAAATGTATCTTTAATAATTCAGGGTACTTTAAATGCCTGAGTTAATGAGATTACGTTATTGCTGTGGTTCACTGCCAAATGTGTATGGCTTCCAGGACGAATGCATCATCAATAGCACTGCAGCGCACACACTACAGAGAATATTGACAATAATGATGCACATGTACTGATATAAATGCACACAAATGGTCCACACCCATTATACTCTGAAGGCCTATTGGAAGTAAGAGCAAATGTAGCTTTACTGCAAGTATAAACGTCCATATTTATTATATTTCCTGGGGCTGGGACTAAACTTGGCATATTGTGCATGCATACACAAACCTGATTTACACGTCCACAGTAAAAAATGGGTATAAGCATAGCTTAAAATACCATTTACACATTATGCATCTGTGTCATCTCACAAGATTGACTGAAACTAACAGCAAAGAGAAAACGTGGTTCCAAGAAATCCCACCAACGAAATCCTCCGACAGAGCCAGAGCATCAAACCCAACATAGTCTTTTTTTTTTTGCATGAGTGCAGCTATATTTAAAGCGCCAGTAGTTCCATTATTTCTTCAATTCATCTCAAATGCACCTTAAAATCCTCATTTGTGTCTCAATCACAGCCATCAAACATTGGAAAGTTGTAAAATGAGACACCAATCATAACTAAATTTTACAAAATGCTTCATCATAAACCAAAAAAAAGAAGCAGCAAAAGCAGAGTAATAAAAAAATTACAATAATAACACAACTGAGTACACAACAGCCCTGAAAGAAAGATTATAATGCGCATAATTTTAATTATTATCTGTAGACGACAAAATATTTACACATCTACTGGAATTGCCTAACAGGGTAAGAGAATATCTTTGAATATTAGATTCAGTTTTTAAGTTATTTTTTCATTTTCCCTTTTACCACGATGTGCTTACCCTAGAAAACCGTGTGTAATGCATGGTCTGAACTATGCATGAGGTGCAGCCATTCTTGCTGCACATCCTTCTGGATGCGTGGGTGCATTTTTTTATGCCCCTTGCAATGGGTTAGCACAGGTTAGCGTGCAAAAGCCCTTCCAAATGAACTCTCATGGTGTGTTTACTGTATGTGTGAGGGTTTTGTACGCGCTGTGACAAACCTGCCAACTTCCTCCGTGCTCTTGCCCCGAGGTTGTGTTGAAAACTGGCACTGGCAACAACGCAGGGCGATGCGGGGGCAACAACCTGCTCCACTGCCACCTACAGTGCTGGGCTGCAGTATTCCAGTGCGTCAGCCAGAGCAGTGAGTGGAACCAATGGCAGTGTGATTAGTCTGGCTGGGGGGTAAATGAAAACCATTATCAGAGTTTTTTTTCTCTCTCTCTCTGCCGCATCCTAATGCAAAGCACACGAGAGAGGTGATTTGAATTGCTAAAGCCGCGCTGGCGATGCTCATTTGGCACTGGACAATCTCGATTGGAGGCTGGCTTTTTTTGCGCGCTGATTTTGTTTTGTTTTGTCATGTGTCTTGAAATGAGCATCATTATCAACTGTGACACTCTCAATGGGCCGACGCTCAACTGTTCGGGTCCCGCGGTGCAGCTGCCTTGTAAATTTGGTACGAAATGTGACAGAGATAAGCCTTTTTGAACCTTTATAACAATGACTGAGAAGTGAAAAAGGCTGAAAAAATGAACAAGTCATCCACAGTCACTCAGAATACTGTAGAATGCAAAGATAATTACGTATTTCATGTATTTTTATATGAATCTTGCAGCACATTGTTCAGAAAGTAATGTCCATGCATATTTAATGGTCTATCTGGGGCACAGTTAATACTGGCCACAATAAGTTTGAACTGTACTGTAGATCTCTGAAAAAGAGATTTCTGCTGAAAAAATTTCTTCCTTCAAAAGTCCCATATTTGAATATGTATTTTATTCCCTTAATATACCAATTTAGTTGGGCTGTTTTACTTCTTCAGTAAAAGTATTAAACCTGCAGGGACACAGAAAGACAACAACACACACTAACATTTGAACATAAAGCCCAACTCTGTCATCATTCTAACACATAAATTGTACATTTCAATAAATAAAGTCAATGTGAAGACTCAGCATGCGTGTCTTCCAGTGAACTCTCATGTAAGAGTTTAGACAGTACACTCTGAAAACAGTGATCTGGTGCAAATGTACAGGTTAACCCAAGTACTATGTTCTTCATAAAAAGGTTTGTTCTGTCACCGTTGCAAAAAGCAAACTCTCAAAAACAGATCATCTCAAGATGTTTAAGTACACAGTAAATTTCTCAAAGCCTCCATAAATTACATCAAATATACACAAGCCATTAGCCTCCAGTTTATTTACAGAGACGGAGAACGAGCGTACAAAATTCCCCATCAGTGATATTTATCACCAGATTGTCTTTGTGTGTCAAACATTGCTCTGCAGCTTTGCTTTGTTTTCCTGCCTGTATTCCGTTTTTGACCAGTTTTGCCATTTTTCTGGACTTTGATCTCAGCCAGGACGTTTGTTTTCCTGCCTGGTTTGCACCTTGGATTGGCTATTACCTTTTTTTTTTGTCTGCCTACCTCTGTGTCGTGATTTCAGGTCTGTTATCTCTGAGCTTCCATGATAGTAGTCTGATACTGAGCCTGAAACACTCCATGTTTTTCTTATATAGTACCTGCATATGATTGCCAAGGGTTGCAGGTGTGCGATTGGAAATGTATTTGTCCAAAAATTGTCTCGGAAAAGTTCCAGCAAAGTGAACATCAAGAGTCTATATGCCAAATAATATTTTGGCTTATGCGACTATATTATTCTCTTTTTAATGAGCAGTGAAGCAAAGTGTGCTGCGGAAAGCTTAATTGTCCAAATGGGACCTATTTAGAATGATGAAAGGGACTAATCCTAAAGACGACACACTTGCATGAGGGAACAAAAGCTTGTGCAAGAAAAAGCCTTTCTTTGGCAAAAAATGATAAGCAACGATTTGGACTCTGCGCAAAACAAGCTCATTGTTAGCAGGAGGGTTAGGACACAAAACAACGGTATTGCGAACAATGCAAAATGGCAGAAACGCTGGAGCTCCCCGCTTTCAGCAAACACCGGCTGGATTACTAGCGGATAGCGACACCTGTTTACGGTTTAACTGTCTTGAAGTGAGGTCTCCTTCTTTTTCTTTCAGCCTCTCTCTTATTTCTACATTCTCCTATTCCCTTGTTTTCTCCACTCTCCCAATTTCATGGCTGGGCATTCTCCCATGTATAATTCATGAGTGACATGCTTGTTTTACACACCACGTACCAACAGCCATGTTGTGCCGCCCTGAGGGGGTCTCAGCTATGCCAGCCTGTAATCTGCTTACACACAGAGCAACTAGCTCACAGCTCTCCTCGCCAATTACACTCAATTCATGGAATGGCCCTCTCCCTGACACAAGGTTGGTTGTGATCATCATGTCCTTCAAAGAGGCATACACCAAGAATAGCAACACGGCATACATGTTTATGTCTGACGGGGAGGTAATTGGTTGAGTGCTCAATGTTGGGGCTCCAAGCAGATAAAAGCACCTCTCTGAATTTAACAGTTGCTCTACTCAATGCAAGGTCAGCGGGTCTAGCTAGCATCAACACACCGTGCAGCAATGGAGCTCATTCACAAAGTTAGACACTGAGAGCTAGGCGGCTAACAGCAATTCACCTTAGAGTGCTCGCAATTGATTGTGCACAAACAAAATCATCATAAGCTGCAAGACAATCGCATTGGCGAGCGTGCACACAAACACACGGAAGCGCACACCCCAGACAGTGCAGGTAAATGGGGTAGAATGTAGTGCTGTGTAGTGGGTAATGAGTGCTGATTGTTTGTGACGGGGCTGTAGTAAGGCTGATTTCCCAGCTGAGGAATGGGGGGCTTTGTACACATCACAAGGCTGTCAGGAAAAGACAGAAAATGGGCCCATAGCTTCACCGCTCTTCAGAAACAGACAGCCAGAACCACTTCACTGTTTAGCTCTACACGGCAGACGCAAGCAGAGAGTGAGGATGTAAGTATTTTAAATATTTTGTGATGCAATCCAAGTCCATTTACATGGAAATGTGCACTTGGGCGCTCTACGTTTAAGATGTGGGGAACAAAAAACCATTTGTTATTAAATGGCACAGAGAATGGAAGTCACAGAGCCTGTTTTTATGCTGAATTTTGCATGACAGCAACGCAGAAATACATAGAGCATTTGTTACCGTTTTCCTTTTCTGCTGGCTACTTCAATTGTTATCTTATCTCCTCTTTCACTATATATTTTTGTTCTTTTTTAGCCATCTAAAAACTTTACACGCAGAGTTGCTTCAGAACAGCACGGTTAGCACAATTAGTTGACATAACTGATTCTGTCGATTGATATCTGTATCACGATGTTAGTTGTATTTAGCTCCAGTCATTGGTTTCCTAAACTCAGAGTTTTACAAAATATTGGCTGCAGCAGAGTATGGCTTGTTTCAGTGTAAAGGTTTCCCCAAAGCTTCCTGGAACAACCCCATCTCTACAGAATAATGTAGTTCGGTGTTACGGAAAGTATTCAGATCCTCTGAATTTTTCATTCTTTGTAATATTGCAGCCATTTACTAAAATCATTCAACTTATTTTTTTCTCCATTAATGTACCCCATATTGACAGAAAAACACAGAATTGTAGAGATTTTTGCAGATTTATTTATTTTTTTAAAATGGCCATAAGCATTCAGACCCTTTGCTCAGTATTGAGTAGAAGCACCATTTTCAGCTAATGCAGTCATGAGTCTTCTGAGGAATGATGTTTTTTGGCAAACTGTATGTGAATAGAAATTCATTTTGAAACAACCCGAATTTGTAAGCTATGAAGGGGCACAAAACGTGACAAAGTCCACATTAGGACGTAGAAAGGCAGGAAAGGGGAATAAACCACCAACAAAATAACTGAAGATAGGAGTCCATACCGCATGATGGAGTAGAGATAAATCAGCCTCCTAATTAAGTTTTGTTTTCTGTCATTGTTTACTTTCATGTTTTACTCACTTTATGGTTCGGTTTAGGCACCAAAACTACATGGTAAGATTTAGGAAAATATCTCATTTTGTCAACACTTTACAGTTAGTTAGGTACCAAAATCACATGGCTAGGTTCAGGAAAGCTATCATGGTTTGGGTTAACACACAACACTTTCCCTACAACTTTTCTCCACATTTTAGGTTGCCAGGGTGGCAAGTCTTGCTGTATCTAACATTCAAGTGATTGGCTGAAAAGCAGCAATAAAATACATGACTAAATGATTCTAAACGCATTTGTGATACAACACAAACAAATATTATCTGGCAGAAACTATGTTTCCTCCTAAATGTAAATGAAAACTCAGCTGGACAGGAAATGTAATTTTGTGGAGACTTGGCCGTCTGGAAGCATCTGACTATCTCAAATTATCCCAAAACAAAAAAGTGGTTTGTGCATTGTGCATTGTGCAGAGTTCCGACGGCAAACCACAACAGCACTAGCACAATGCACAGGAACCTAAAGAGAAAACACACAGGTGCTATTATCAAAGACCATCTATAATCTTCTGCAGGCAAAACCACTGCAAGTGTTGTTTATTTATCAGTAGGGAGGGCTTTTGAATAGCTTTTGTCCTTGCAGCTGCTAAATGCACATATAAAGCTCAAAAGTCAAAAAATAAAATCAATGAAATGATCACTTTGTAGGAAAATTATTTGCTCTGATTAATCAACTAATTGGTAATAGTCAATACATTATTAGATAGAAAAAGAATCCCGAATGGAAGCACTACAGAACAATATGAATAGTTTCCACTTAAGAATCTAAAAGGCTTCTTTTAAATGTGCCAAAAGATTAGTGCACTCTAAAGATGATTTCTTTGTTTACATTTGTATTTTGTCAGGGCAGTAGTTCTTTATGATTAGTGGCCATATAAAGTTAATGGATTTTGTTTGCATACATTGCACTGCAGCCTGGACTGATATCACTTTTTCATTAGGGGTTTCCTTACTTGATGACACATAGTCAATAATTCATTGATCTCGGTGTGTTTTATTCATAAGTCTTACAGTGTAGAGTGGATCATTAAGGAGACTTTTTGCAAGCTTTAACTATTACTCAATGGAGGTGAATGATTCCTTTCTGAATATGTGATGAGAGCAGCAGCTTGTTGTAGTAAAGCTATCTATATCTGCACTGACGACCTTCAAGAAGCCATGAGTCCACACAGAGTTAACGGAAGTCATTCAATATTAGTCTAGCAATGCAGCCAATATTTTTCTTTCCATCTTTGCATCTCTGCAGAAAAAATAAACATACACAAAACATATAAACATGACATGAAAGTGTTGGATATTTACAAGAAAAGCAAACCAGGCAATTTTATTTCAATTTAATATATAGTAATATAACTTGGTCTCATCAGTGATTTTTTTTATTTTTTATTTTTTTATTTTTATTTAAAGAAAAAACCTCAACAGAGGTTATTCAAAATGTAAAGTTACTTTACAACTCAAACCTTCTGGCTGTGTCTTGGAAGTGTTAATTCATAGCGATCCTTGTTAAATTGGCTTGTCAGCATCTTGCTAATTATGCGAGAAAACGTTGTTTAATGAGTTCATCCACCTAATCAACCATCACAGCAAACAATAAGAATGTCTGTCCTTGCATCAGTGTTGTAATTAGAATGCCCTGTTGGTAAATCCTGAGCGCTGCATCCGTAAGCCTAAAATCACAGATAATTGAGTCAAAGCAGCAAAAAGAAAACTTCCAAATCCGTGCAGAGAAATCAATATGCTCCAGTAATAAAAGCATTTTGTCTTACATTTCCTAATTTCCTGGTAGATTTATGCATCTCTGAAAACACTTTGATACATCGCTGGTAAAGGCGTCGATGTTGTGCCTTCCTCAAAAGTGAAGCAGCATAGTCTGACTTACATAGTTATATTTCTTTTATTCAAACAAAGTCACAGGCTAATCTACTCAATAGCAGAAACACAATGCCTCTGGAGAAACACATATGGAAATTTATCTGATGGTATTTAAGTGGTGAGCATGTAGATACATATGAACAGAATTGTAACAAGTAAGACCACTGTAGGCCACTAGTCAGCCACAGGTGACCTGAAAGCCGGTAAAAAGATGCAAATGTCGGACTGAGTCAACACTTTGAAAAATAAAATCTACACTTACAGACAAAAGCATGTTCTTGCACTAACTGGTGATTATATCATTTGAGAGGAATGAGTGTACCTAAAACTAACTACAATAAAATCTGAATGAAACTGATTATCAGCAACACATCTGCAAGTGTAACGACTACTTTGTTTAGGGGAAAACAGGATAGTCAAACAGAGGCATCTGTAGAATTCTTTTGTTTAAAAATGCTTTGTCACAGAACTGAAAAAATGCTGGTTGTGAAAATGTCGGTTGAATAGAAATTGCCAAAAGAGGTTGCTCATATCAATACACCCTAACATAACTTCCAAAAATAACTGTACGCTGAACAAACTAGAACACCATTAATGTTAGCAAACACTTGGTACAGTCCAGCATCACGGTGAGCACAGTTCACACTGCCCATGGAAAAAGTCCAGTCTTTTATTTTGAAGGCCAGCTTGGTTTCAGGCCAGTAGAACTTCAAGTTGTATATCAAAGATGACAGAACTTAATTATTGACAATAAAAAATAACTACGTGTACATGAATTATTCGGTATGTCAAAAGTCTAATCAGCTGTTGATGTTTAATACGAACATTTTTGTAGATTAGAAACTAAATTGTATTTTAAAAAAATACAAGCAGGTGAATTAAAGGAAAAACTACAAAACTTGATCTGTTCCAGTTGCTCTGTTATGCTGAGGGGGAATGTTGTTGCCATGGTTTGGGTCCACTTGTCCCTCTAGATGTACAGGGACTCTGCAAATTTAATACTAAGTTGTTCGGAGTCATTTTTATCCTGTGTTTAAAAAAATTTGCAGTGACAAGGGGTCACTGAATGGGTAAGTTACTTTGGAAAATCATGTCAATAATACACTCTGGCCTTTGCAGTGACCAGATCTCAATGAAAGTCAACATCCATAGGAGATTTTACAACAAGATTTTAGAGCACTCTCCACCACCGTCTTCCAAAAAAACCCAAAAACAACAACAACAACAACAACAACAAAAGACAATATCATTTTGAAAAATAGTATTTGTCCCTCCACTGACTGGAAGAATCAATGCCAAGGTGCACTAAAGTTGTTCTGGTAGAACATGTTGGCCCAACACCTTACCAACACACTTCATGTTGTTTTTTTTCTTCCAGTGGTTACCCACTTGTGAGCAACATTATATTGATGGTGTGTATGAGTGGAAATTATAACACTTTTGGCTGCTGTAAACGGAATACAATACAGATTTACCAAATTCTGCCTAATTTAAAATCTGATTCACAAGTGCCTTTAATCACAGACACTCACACCCAGATTAGATAAGTTTGTGTTGGAGGATTTTTGGATTTGCATTTCAGAAATTCAGAAAGTCACCCTTCTGCATTTTACACCACCGCATGTGTTCTTTGTCACAGAACTTCGGCAGAGCCACAGACAGGCCGACCATGAAACAGCACCTCATTCACCGAGCTAGAAGTCACTAATATTAACATTTAAGTTTCAAATTAAAAACTTCTTTTTACAGTACCAACACATGCTTATATAAAACATCTATATTTGTAAAGTATCCCTGAGTTTCAACGAACCAAAGAAAGCAAATCCAGCTCTTAAAAATGCTGCTATCTTGACATGAAAAATATTTCCATAACATGCTGCTGTGTGATAGTAATGAAAAGGCTGATGCAAATTATTGCATCAATTCTGTGAGCAAACATAGAGCTTCAAAAGTTCTCTTTTTTCTTTCCTGGGGTGGCATCTGTCTCGGGCTGATGCACCAGAATGAGAAGCACTTTCCCATGCAGTGTTTTGCGCCTGCTGTGCAGAAACTCCCATGTGCCCCCCCCGTGCCTGGCTCTCAGCTTGGATGCCTCGATGCTGCTGGATGAGGTGAAATCGTCTGGTAATCGTGTGTGCGTGTGCGTGTGTGTGTGTGTGTGTGTGTGTGTGTGTGGGGGGGGGGGGGCTTTGTGTGTGTGTGTACATGAGCCTTTAAATGGGCGAGTATGGCGGAGTCGAAAAGAGAGAATATCCAAATGAAGAACCTATTAAGAAAACATAATGAGATTTTAAAAAGATTGCCGCAACATAACCAATGGCACAATTTGAAATTTCACAGCACTTCACTGGGTGAATATTCAAATGGATTTTTCTAAACCGTACCCCTGTCCTAATGAATTAAAATTGCAAAGTGCTCCACCAGAGGATATGGACACTGAGCATCCATGGTCCATATTCCATGTAATATCTATTGCACTCCAGGTTTAGCATCTGTTGATTAAATCTGCAGAGCTGAACAGTAAAAAGATGCATTTACCCCTCGGCAACACCGGATTGCAAGCATTCACCTCTTACAACGCCTCTTATTGTTTAACTTGTTGTGGAAGCTGCTCACACTCTCAATCTGCAATAATTCAAAACACACCACGAGATAAAGCATGCATACATTTGATTCAAAGAAGAAATGCACGTCAATGAGCAAATCCTTCATCCCACCATTACTTATTTATTGCCACTGCTGAAATGCACAGTTTATTTTCCAAAAACACCTACACACGTCATTCCTGCATATGGTGCGCTCTGAAAATCTACATGTTTGTATCTAAGATTCTTTTAATACAGATGCATCAGTTACGTACAAAACATGTTGCAACAACAGACACAGAGGAAGATTAAAAGACCTGAGATGGGCATCAGAAAAACACGTCCCATGTCTAACACAAGAGTTTTAATAGTCCATATAATTTAAAGATATTCATAAGCATTTACTCCTGGGCAGTAAAAGAAATGTTTGTTTCCAAAGGACCAGCCTATTCAGTTGTGTGTCATTTAAGAGGAATAGAAATCATTTCTCCTCGAGGGACACTCAAGATAAGAACTGACTTTATATTCTGTTGGTTAATATGCCTGTGAAACTTGGATTATCGTCAAGTGTCTGAGCTCTGACAGCCAAAAACAAAGACAATGATTGATTGAGTGGAGCTCCACTTCTAGATTATAGAACAACATGCTAGGTGGTGGAGCTGCATGCACATTATGACACCGAACCTGGTTAGGGTTCCGTATTGAATGGGCTCTGTGGAAGCAAGCCAACATGGAGCTGTCTTTTGTTGTCATTTAGGCAAAAAAAAAAAGCGTGCATCCAGTGGTACTTTAAGTCTTCAAGTGCCATCTTTTCTCATGTGGGAAACATTTTTGGCACAATCAGTTGTAATATTAGCTATACCTCTGAAAAGCAAAATGAAGTACATCTGTTGGGAAGCTATTGCAACACAAGATAAGCATGTTACCACGTAAGGCACAAGAGCTTTAAGGGAGCATTTATAGTTTGCTGTTATAACCCCTGCTCGGTTCTGCTGCTTCCTGTAGCTTTTATAAAGCCTCAGCCTTCCCTCTGGATATCTAGTTTACTTCTATTACTCTTTGAAAGACTACATTGGTGTTCAAAAATCAATCAACTAGGAACTTCTCATTTCTAACATTTTCGTGTGTGTTTTGCATGGTTAAGGGAATATAAACAAAATATTTAAAGTACTACTTAAAGGAAAGATAAATAAGAAACAACAGATGCTATCAAAATATATCAAAATGACTACAATTGTGACTGAAATGTTATCAGAGGTTATCAAGTGCCTTAGTTTATCATTTTCAATGGAAAGTAAAATGAAATGCATCATTCTGATGCTAGCAAGGAATGACTGAAACTCCTGCAGAGCGGGTTTGTACAGCTGAAAATAACACCAGATGCAATCACAACTGATTTGTCTGTGGCATGTGAAACAATCTGTAAGAAATGTCAGATATTCAGGTCACTTAGACCAAAATAACAATTGTAAGGGGTGATACACTTCTTTGAACTCTCTCTTTGTTCCTGCTTAGACTGGCAATGCTGCTGCTCTCCTGACATATTACTGTACAGGGTTCGACAATAATTAGACATACAAGGGCAGAAATAATCACTGTGCGAGTCTCATCACTTGTCTTTAAATAGGCCAATGTGACGCAGCTATAACAACAGCAATAAAATGCAAAACATGAAATAATAAAACAACTAATTGGGGAGGAGGCCACGAATTAAGGAGACTACAAATCAGGACTAATTCTTCTCTTCACCTTTGCTGCATGCTGTAAATAAATTCTACTTAGGAAGCTAATATGTGCCCTATTATCTAATGAATGCTTAGTTCTTTTCCTGTATCTCGGGTTTTACATTTTTCTAAATATTTGTGCTGCTATGCACCCATTGCTTGCCTGAGACCTTGTGCCTAGAATCACATATGAGTGGCTTCAATTTTAGTCAGTCACTCTCTGATCTCTACCCTTTTTTTAAAGTCTATGCCAAGAGTCAAACTGTCCTCTGGGATATGACGAGGGCAGACAAGAATGGCCCTGACCTTTGTCTCCATATGCCTCTCAAAAATATCAGTGATCTGCATTCATAAAGAGTAATTTTCCGTATGGCATCAACAGCAGGTCGACAGAATGTTGCATGCCTCTGACTACCTGGCCACCTTTTACATTTATTTTGCTCCCTGGCTCAGTACCTTCTTTTGACCTAGAACTGGCTGCTTGGTCTCTGACCTTGGCTCTGTGCCTATCCACAGTGTCTAATCATCTTTTAGCCATGGACTGGCTTCACTCTCCCTTTCTCCCCATTGATTTTGGTCATTTTATACCTGAACATAGTCATTAATCTGATTATGACTGTGTCTGGGTCCAGTTCATTAGTCTGGCCCGGCTGTAATACAGGCAGATGCCTGCTGGGCCATAAGGATTCATCACAGAACCATTGAGGCTTGAAGAACACAACCACAAAGGACAGTATGATGCAAGTGCAAACAGACAAACATAGGAATACAGAAACTAAGCTTTTTTTTCTGCATTTTGGCAAAGAGAAAACACAGCATTATGTTTCTGCTTAAAGGTTTCACAACAGCTGTCATAAATCTCCTGAACAGTACGACTACACAGAGGGTACCTGGACTATATGGAGTTCACAATGCAAATTTACATGTTAATCCAGGAGGAACATATGTTTCAATGCTTTAATAGCAATAGCATAAACACAACTCTTATGTTTTATGGCTACACAGATCAAAAAGCTTACACAACTTGCCAAACAACTCCACTGGGAGCACAATCAGACATTTTCCAAATTAATAAAGCCAAGTACAGACATGTTTTAGCCAACTTCCTTCACTCACTGATTATCTGTGACAGGTGGTCATTTACTTTTGCGACAGATTATATACTTTTGGCAATGTTTCCTACTGTAAAAGTTGGCTCAGACTGAGATATGATATACATTTTCATCATTATTACATAGGTTTGACATCCATCTTGGAAAGCATGGTAAACTCTAAGAATTGTGAAACGTCAACTGCTGAAATCTGTCCTCTATCCCTGGCTCTCACTGAGTAGGTAATATAAGGATGATAAATAAAGATCCTGTGCATTAGATATCCCTGTCACTCTGTACCAGAGAAATGGACCCACTGTGAGAATATTCCATCATTGTCTCCTTATCAGAAAGCATGTCAGTCGGGGTTAAGAGCTCCTTGAATTGTTCCTTCCATCCTCCGACAATAGCCTCTCCAAATGGGATTAGCATTGCAGGAAAATGCTGGTAATGTAATTCATTACTTTTCCACGTCAGTAATTTTATTGAATTATCTGGACAGCATATGCAGTATGTTGTGTTTTACGACTCCAATAAATTACTGGGAGGTTAAATCATTCCTAAGAGATTTTATGTCTGCAATACAAAGTATTTGCTGTTAGAAATCTTTTTAGCATTGATCTGGATGGTACAGTTGTGAAACTTGTGACATTTACTCTTGTCTGCAATAAAAAAAGGCAGAACTCAACCCCGAGGGCACAGAACAGTACCTGGACGGTACAGCTTGCACATCGCAGAGTTATTGGTTAGATTTTGCTGTGCAATACTAAGGTGATGTATTTTGTGAATTACTGACAGGCCGATGTTTGCAAAGGCCAGCTCCCTGCAGCATACTGGATAGCAATGGTCTTTGCCAGTAGGAGCTGCAGAAGAGAGGCTTTCCACTGCTAGAGGTAAAATAGCAACACTGATATAGAAGCATTCCACTCCCCAGACCAACTTAATTTGGTGAACTTCGCTAAATAACTTTAAATCACAACGTACGTGTAAAAGCTAAGCACCTTTACATCTGTCTCTGATTATTGCTGCTGCCCTGACCCTCATCACAACCCAACTTAACCGACAATTGTATTTCATTTGCAGCTCAGTTGGCAAAAGACAGGATTCAGTGACTTGATACACAGCAAACCAGAATAGAAGCCAAAAAATAGTCTGTTCTTTCAACTCATTATCCATATCTTTTCATGAAGTGAAGACTTGCATATAATTAAGAATAATTTCTGAATTTAATCGTCACACCAAGAACTGGAACTGAATAAAATCAAATGGCTGCCTAAAAGTTCCACCCTGAGTGCTTTTTGACATTGTGTATTGATGTCGACAGATCACGGCCATGATCACAGTTTTATCACACTGAGACAGTCTCTCTCCCAATTAACATAACCAACAAAGTTCAGGTGGTTTGGATAATTTCTCACCACCATCTATGAGGAAAACAGCAAGTTACTGCCTCACTGGTCACAATTCTGATGAAGAGATCCGAGAATCATGGTTACAGTAATCTTCTGAGTATCTCCACCATTTTTGTGGAATTTTTCAGCTGAAGCAACTCTGATTCTGCACAAACTGAATACTTTTAGAACACCTATCAGCTTTTGAAAGTCATGGCCACAGCAGCTGAATGCCAATTGTCGCAAGGTGGGTGTGTATGTGTGTGTGTGTGTGTGTGTGTGTGTGTGTGTGTGTGTGTGTGTGTGTGTGTGTGTGTGTGTGTGTGTGTGTGTGTGCTTGTGAGATCATTTATGAATCAAATATTTTGCCTGGAAAACTATTTCTGAAGTTATAGGTTCCAGGCAACTATATTAGATAACTATGTGATCTGATCCAACTCTAGTCCTGGGTGATAAAATAATAGTATATCACAGGGTTCTCACCAGGATTTTTTTTACAGCGTGCGCATGCGCAATAGCCTTCATTAAATCTCGCAAGTGGCCGGCCCAGATGTCTGCCAATGAGCGTCACGCAGATGCTCCAAATGCTCGTGATTTAGGTCACTATTCACCATACATGGCATCACGGAAACAACCGAGACAGGCTAATTGTAACCCCGAGATTGGAAGCGACTCTTAATTTTAGACGGGAACGGGTTAATCGACAGGAAAGTACGGCTGAGGTGGGGAGACATAAATTAACCTAGACAGGCACCCAGTCAATAAAAACAAACGCACATGGCGTTATTTGTCAAAATAACAGCATAGTGGCCCTAATCACAGCGTAATCTTTTAAACTGGCAGCGTAACGGCCCGTTACGACAGCGTAACGGCCTGTTACAACAGCGTAACGGCCCGTTACACTGAAATGCGCTGGCGAGAACCCTGTATCATACTGGCAATAGACACTATATCAATAACAATGATAATAATCTGATAGAAGTTCAGTAGTTTCACTTAAATACATTAGATACATACTGGCATGAAAAAAAGCAAAATGTAAACAAAGAAAGTCATGGTCAAGGAGTTTTAGGCTTCACATCATTTAATATTTAGCATGTGCTGATACCATAAACTATTTGCCTAGATGATACACATTTCAAGTAGATTAGCTGCAGTACTTGACTGCACCATCAGGCAAAGCCTCTTTCTTGGCAAGTAGAGAGCATTGTGGGAGTTTAGCCAGTAAAGAAGTATCATGACAGGGTCTTGTCTAAGGCTCAGTCACCTCCTTTTACAATGTAAAATTGTTATATGAAACTTAGAACTAGGACAAATCCATCCATCCATCCATCCATCCATCCTAGTGGTATGAAACAGCTGCATTTGTGGCTAGTCCATGGGAAATTGCACATACACAAAGATTCATACTTAGTTTCTGACCAGCACTGGTTATTTAGAAAGAGCCACAATTGGCCGAATCTTAAAATTGGGCTCAGGGTATCTCTAAAGAAACAGAAAGTTCCACTCTCTGAACACACCCCAAGAGTTCTGCCACTCTGGAACATAACCAATCAAGTAAATCATACCCTAGTAACAGAATTCCTTCAACCTCCATCGTTCTCCAGTGACTTCTACACAGGTCTCCCGAGGTACACTAGTCTGCAGCCGCCTGGGCCTCTTCTCACCCCCATCTGCACCTGTAAATGATGGAGTCTGTCAGTCATTTCCCTTGCATTCTTCATTAAATGTGTATCAAGGTGTATATTTATTTTATCCTTATTTATTTCCATTCCATTCTGTATTAATTTGTACAGGTTTGGTAAATATGTGGAAGTGATACTTCAGTTTTAGTCTCTTTTTTTGTCTTTATTATAAGGAGGCAATTAAAAAGGACCAATAATGAGTATCTTAGAACTAGTAGTAATAGTAAGTATCTGCACCTTTTGTGTGCAATTTTTTTAGCTGAAGCAGCTCTGATATTGAACAAACTGAAGACTTTCAGAGCATCCATCAGTTTTTGAAAGTCACAGCCATAGCAGCTGAATGCTGACATTTCCCAGGTGTGTGTGTGTGTGTGTGTGTGTGTGTGTGTGTGTGTGTGTGTGTGTGTGTGTGTGTGTGTGTGTGTGTGTGTGTGTGTGTGTGTGTGTGTGTGTGTGTGTGTGTGTGTGTGTGTGTGTGCGCTTGTGAGAGCTTCCCAAGTCCAACATTTGGCTTGAAAACTACTTTAGAGTTTATAGGAGCAGGTTCAAAGCAACTATATGTGAGACTACCTCATCAGCCTGAAAATGTTCTCTGAATCATGAATGAAACAAACACTGACTCCTCCTCATCATATCAGCCTCCTCAGGTGCAGTCATATTTGCAGAAAATGCTGCTTTAAACTAAAACTGTAACACAGCTGCAGCACCCTTATTACAGTAATTAGCCAAACAGATGCAGATCTGTGTGTTTGTGTCTGAGTTCAGGCAACAGTGAGCCAACAACATCAACATGAACTACAACTGGAAACTATGATTACAAAAATTACTATTAGAATTTCGAACCAACAAACTATCATTCCTGCATACCTCAGGATGGCAGTGAATCCTTGCGTTTTTTAGAGTGAAACCAACTTACATATGAAAAAGTTTGAATTTTTGATAACTAGCACTTTATGGGAAAAAATGAATGAATGACATTAGGCGTTATATGGTCTCAGGTCCACACAACCCACAGTCTACATTAAATAGTTAAATATTTCCCAGCTGGCCAGAACTTTGCTGCGTGTCATTCCACTGCTCTAGCTTCCCGCTTATCTCTACGGCAGCCATCCAATAAAGGCAAAATACAATACAATAAATACATAAATAGATAATCTTGTTGACTAAAATGTACAGCACCTGCACTTACAATCACCATTTAAGATATTGCATTACGTTTTTTTTTTGCTGGTATCTAAGAAAATGGGTGTTTTTCTTCTTAATGCGATAGTAAAATAGTATTGTGGTGAAAAAAGCAAAGATGCTCTTGTCTCGGGGGGAATACGGTGTAGCTGGGAGAACACGAGGGAGAAAGATGGAAGAAGGGGGATGAATTGGATGTAGGAGGGGTGGTAGATGTTCAGAATGAAAGATGATGAAAAGGATGGTGATTGGACTTGCTGAAGAAGGCGACCGAAGGGATTAATAGTCGTGATGTGATCAGACAGAGATGCATCACTGGACCGAGCTCCACGAAGGGAGGAATACGAAACCTGACTGAATCCATACCATGTGTGCTGCACATACGGAGCAACACTAGCTGCGTTTCCATTACCCTTAGATATGTGCAAAATGTAAATAGCGCAATAAAAAACTGGTAATGGAAACACCTGAATTTCGAAAAAGGATTAAAATATCGCTAAAAAGTTTTAATGCTCTCTCTCATGAGGTGGTTTTTCAGACTTTTCGATATTGAAAAATATCGCAAAAGCGCAATGGAAACACTTTTTCCGCAATTATACGTCACCGGACGTGATGTACCTGGTCACATGACCAGTTCTCTCGGAGTAAACATGGCACAGTACGTGTGGACAGAAGAGGAGACCGAGACTTTTCTTGCCATTATTCTTGAGAAAAACATCACTGCCATACTAGACAGCAAACAGCAGAGGAATGCAGAGTGGTATAAGGCGATAGAAGCGGAAATGAGGGAGAAAGGGTTCCTGCAGTGAAATTTCGCGGGATATATTTATTCATGTATATTTATTATATTATATCGTAACGAGAGTTACGATGCTTCTGCCCAGAACAACCTTCAATGGAAACATGTTCAAAGCTCAAATATACTTTGTCAAAATTTTAGAAATATCGCTTTTATTTTGCAAAAAACTGTAATGGAAACCCAACTACTACTGTTCTTTTCTCCTATCTCTTTACGTGTAAAAAGGTATTTCTGGGTTTTGGTTCCTTTTAATAAATCCTGTCTGTGTCACATATTTATTGCTGTATTGATGATCGTTGATAGAAAGTATTGGCGACATGAGTGTTTCTTTTAAGTCTCTCTCTGCCTCTTTAGCTCTTTCCACAGCTTATTCATAAATTCTATATTTCAAAGTATGGATGCACTATACTAAATTGGATTTTTGATGGTATTTTCCAACTAATTTTGACCAACTTGACCTGCTACTGCCGAGACTGCCAACATTAGTCTTTCCAGTGGTGGCATTAATATATGGTCTACTGGAAAGTGCAGACATACGTTGCAATGCTTTTTAAAAGTTCACAAATTTTATCCTGACAGACTTCATCCCTCAATGGTGATTCTGAGCCGGTGCCGTTATTTCATTTAAAAGCCATTTTCAGTGGTGATGCTGGTGTTATTTTACTTTCCTATGCTGCTTTTCATGCACTGAAAGGATGAGTTCAAAGATTTTAAGTATTTTTCTGCAATTTTCTAAATAGCTTTTGGTCTTACTCTTCACTTTGGACCCAAAATGGAAGTAGTCCATAAATTGGTCATAGTGGTCAAATGATGAGCCCATTTTGAATCAATACAACATCGCGCCCGTTTTCATTTGACATTTTAAAAGGACGTGTTTGCTGGGTGGGCAATAGCTTGGTGGCTATTGTTCCTTTGTG
Organism: Acanthochromis polyacanthus; assembly: GCF_021347895.1. Classification (NCBI taxonomy): domain Eukaryota; kingdom Metazoa; phylum Chordata; class Actinopteri; family Pomacentridae; genus Acanthochromis; species Acanthochromis polyacanthus. Next base: position 26,286,992 of record NC_067121.1, read on the forward strand.
GTGCTCAGATTGTTTATCGACTAGGTGAGCATGCACCCGTAGCCTTCTGTCAGTGTTTGAGTCCTCTGGAGACAACTGCAAACTCCTGTTCATCTGTGCATCCATCGATATGCAAGTTGGAAAGTGAGGGTCAGACTACTTTTGCCCAGCAATGTAAACACATACATGATGGTGCACAGCCAGCCAGCAGAGGAAACACACACACATGCACGCACTGAGGCACAGATATTCCACGGGAAAAAGCAATCGGACCTCCAAGGAAGAAACAATCTTTCTAAACCCATGCAGTCAACCTGATGCAAACACAGAGCAAACCGTTGTAAGAACACTGAATGCCAAAGGATGAGGTTCTTTTAAGAAACATACCGAGTGCTCATTCCCATTGCTCGCTTTTTTTGATGGGAGGCGTAGCTCTAAATCAATGGAATGTCTGAAATACTGTACATCACCTCACCTTTCACCGAAGCACTGTACTCTCTGGTTACATCACTACGATCATCAGCTATAGATGAGTGCCGTTAGTTATACACTGAGGGAATGATTAAAGAAAGATTCCAAACATGCACCCACTCAGATAATTACAAATTAGCCAGTATTTGCATAAATAAAGCGCTGCATCGACTATTAAAGCATACCTCCTACCATGACTATTCTTTATGCATCTCTTATGAATCGTGCTCGTTTTGCATTCAGGGCTGCATTAGGCAACTTAAAATTAATGCCATTCAGTTCCCAAGTCTAATCCCTAATATCATGATTAAAATTCCCATGGCTTTTATTCGCCTTATCAGAGTTGCTCCATGTTGAGATAATGTGTGTCTCTGCGACTCCGACGTCGCTGCGCCATTTGTAGCTTCTCTTCTGATATTTGACGGTTGACATTCAGATGCGGCCCTTTCTACCTGGTTTCGGCTGCTCGCTGTTATCCGTTTCAGTTAGGCTGAGCAAAAAGGTGCATAGGTTGGGTGCTCCAGGCAAAGACGGATCTTCAAAACATAATGAGAGTTTGCCGGGGTGTCGCTGCTCCTGGTCCCTTTACAGGAAAAGGAGAGAAAGACTTTAATTTTTCATGTCAGGGCACGGAGGCCCTACCTTGGGCTAATACGATATTGTTTGAATGTATGCAGATCACTCGGTAATTACAATACCAAAGGTTTCATCTTTTTACTGTGGTTTTTTTTTTCACCTTAATTGAAATGAGGGAGCTGTTTCTTTAAGTCCCACTGGCTGACCATTACAGACTACAGCTGCATGATTTAGTGAGAGAAAAGGTGAGGCACAGGAAGGAGCTAAGACACAACTAAGAAGCTGTACAAAGAACCTGTGTGTGTGTGAGAGTGTGCAAGTGTGAGTGTGTGTTTTTGAAAGCTTTGATTGTTCTTATATGCTCGACTGCACAGGATTTTGGGCAGGCAACCTTTCTGCTTGAAGCTCCAAGACTTCTCTCCCCTTATCTCTCTCTCTCTCTCTCTCTCTCTCTGTTTCCCTCTGGCTGTTTAGCATTCTTTTTTTTATTTCTCTTTCCCTCAGTGTAGTAGCTGTATGCCTCAGCTAAGGTGAAACAATGTGGATGTGATTTCTATAGCTCTGCTGGAGACCAGCACCTCATCACAAACTGGTCTCGGCTGGTTGGGTGAGCGAATCAAATCCTGGATAGCACGACCGAAACGATTTCAGTTTGAGACTGGAGACCTGGCCTCACATCTCAGTTACTGGGGCACGTTCAATTGGACGCATTCGATTCAATTCAGTTCAAATATGGGAAGGAACAGGGAGAGCGGGGTTGAAGGACACTTAAGGTTATGAAACTAAAGCTCGAAAGGGGCACACAAACACATGGAATTCGTCACGTGGTTTATTTTCTGTTCAAAGTTTTTGCAAATCATTGGTCTTTACCAAATATTATCTGGATGTGCAACTAACAGACCGCACAGGATCAAACCGCCACATCTGCTGAGAGAAAAGACAACAAATGCTACTTCTGCAGTGCAGTGACTTTTGATTATTCAATATAAACTAGGGGGAAAAAAAACACGACCACAGGCAATTCTGAGGCTATACATAAATAAAAACTGTGGGTGTGCTACATCAGCGCAACATTAACTACCACCGCTTTACTATTTTACATTTATGTCCAAATCAGACTTTATGAAAAAAAAAAAAAATACAGCTTAACTGTGATTTAGGGTTATTTAAGGCAGAATGAGTCACTGTGTGGGTCTTAGCAATGCGGGGAGTCCACTGTGTGTGACATCACCACATGCTACTTGTAGGGCCCGTGCACCGCTTAATGCATTATTAATTAGGTGACTTCTTTCCTCTGAGTAGTTAAGTGGCAGTTCAGACCTCCTGCCTCTTAGTCTCCATGTTCTCTCCCTCGACTTAGTGCGCTGATGTCATATCTCTTATATCACGAGCACTCTGCACGTTTCTACGGCTTTCACAGTAGACAGGCGTAAGAAATGTAAAAGTCTGATACACATATATAAATAAAATAGTGATTAAAGCTGCTATAATCACTTTTTTTTCTATTACCAACAGATGAAATGAAAATATTTGTATGAAAGATGTAGCTCATAGTGACAATGCCACAGAATACTTCGTAGCAATTTAGCGCATTTTGGTGTAAAAGCATCATTTACAGCCATAGCAAGCAGCTGTTTTCTCCAACAAGAGCAAAAAAAACCCTAAAATAAACTTGCATCAACACAACCCCAAAGCTGATGTGGCATTTAGCTAGAGTCGGATGATTTTTTTCTTGGGTGTTGGTCAAGAGGAAAGAAAATGGAAACAGTACGATGATGTGTAAATCCAGTATCTGCCAGCAAAGATGACAAACCATCCCAAAATATGTCTTGGTTCAAAACAGTATTTTATGACATAGAAATATACAAGACAGTGTGTATTTAATTTCTATTTAATTGACCTGAGTCATGTAGCTTAAAGACTGAGACTGACCACTTTCATCGTTTCAGCTCATTTCATTTTAGCATGCACATTTGGTACTATTTAGAAGACTGCATTTCAATTTCTCCCCGAGTGTCTCAGTCCCAAATGAGCAGTGGGCAATATGTGGTCTATTTTGATCATGGGAAAACATATCAGCAATATGTAGTCTATAAGTGGCTTAATTATTTCACATTCTCTCTGGACAGCTGAGACTGAGAATTGTATCAGATGTTTCAAGAGTCCATATGTTGCACTGTTTATCAAAGGAAATATATTTATTTAGCATGCGTCGCTTGGTTTGTACTAGAAATATTTCCAAATTCTAGCCGAGCCCTGCTGATGCCTTATTGTGTTTTGAGTAAAGAAAGTGGGGCCGTGCAGCGATTGGTCAGTTAGCTCAGCAGAATACAGCTTTTCTCTGTTTGTGTCTGTGTCTCTGTTGACCTTTTGCTGATTGTGAATTAAGTGTCTGTGAGTGCTTCAGGTTCCTGGCCTTTGAAGGTTATATGGACTAACTCCCCACGTCTGCTCACCACTGGACCAATAAACAGCAAGTACACCAGACAACCAGAATCTGTCTGACTCATGCTCTTTCCCTTTTTTCCCCTCCGACCTCCTGTATCCTTCTATCTTTCTGAACATGGGATATCTTCACACCCACTCCCCGGGAGATGGAGGGATGCTGAAAACGAAAAGAAAAACAATTAGTAGCGCTGATGGGCCTGTGTGAGGTAATGAAATTGCGTGTCTCATTGTAGCGTGTAATGGAGAGCAGTTTGAAGTTAATTGAGGGGAGATAGGACACTGGGCCACTGTCTGCCGGAGTATTGTAGTTGGGAAAAGGGTTTATCAATGAGAGAATCACTGAACCCAGAAAAAAACAATTCCTTATCAGAACTCCCAAATGAGAATCACCTTGCTTTAACAGACTAGATAGCGAGATCAATTGTTATCATAATTAATTTCATATTCTTTTTGTCTGTTTCTAGGTCAGGTTTATGGTCGTGAAAGACCCAGCAGAACCCCTTTAAGACTAAATGTTTCAGTCAGTCCGTGTTCAAATGTAGTTACACCATCGTTTAGTTATTCCCTATATACTTATTAGAGCAAATTTCTTTGAAACTAAAATTAACATTCAACATAATACACTTCCATCAGTGACAGACATTTAAGGTCTGGTTTGTCTTTAGCATGATTTGACTGGTAAGTCTTCAGTAACAGCTCTGCAGTCCTGGCTCTGACACTCGGTTGGTTTTCACAAGGAGATAAAGTGCCACCTTCTGGTGGAAAGACTAAATGACCTTGATGTCCTGCTCTACGAATTGACAATCATGTCCATGAATGTGGTGAATTTAGAATCTTCTGTACAATGGTCCGAGCTAAAACAAAGCATGTGTACTATCAGTCAAAATTTCGTACACACCTTCTCATTTAATGGTTTTACTTTATTTTCATGGCTGTTTACATTGTAGATTCTCAGGGAAGGCATCAAAACTATGACATATGGAATTATGTAATAAACAAAAAGTGAGAAATAAGTCAAAATATGTATTATGTATTTTAGATTCTTCCAAATATCCACCCTTTGCTTTGATGACTGCTTTGCCCACTTTTACCATTCTCTCCATGAGCTTCATGAGGGTATTGCCTGAAAAGGTTTTCTCTTATCAAGGTTAATTTGTGGAATTTCTTGCCATATGTGTTCGTTCGTAGATCTGATGCCTTCATTGAAAATCTACAATGTAAATAGTCATGAAAATAAAGAAAAAACATTAAATGAGAAGGTGTGTCCAAACTTTTGACTGGTCGTGTACAATCTTGATTCTCCAAAGCAGCTACCACAAAACAATCTTGATGCAAATAAATGACAGCAATTTAACTGTATGCTCTAATGTGGAATCCTAAATAGACACAGAATGCAATTCTTTTAATATGATATTGTGTCAAAAATTTCTTTGTCTTGTGGTGCAAATTTATTTTCGTCCTCACATGAACAACTAAAAGAGCTCTCAGAGAAAAAAGATCTTCATAAAAGTCGATAATCTACTCGTGCAAATTTGCAACCCCAACCTGATCTGCAACAAAACATAATAAATGTTCCACCTCTCTATCAAGCTCAATAAAAATCGGCTTGGTAGGTTCTGCATAATCCTGCTGGCAGAAAGGCAAACAGCAATAAAAATATTAACTCCTTTGCAGACGTAGCTACTGTTCAGTTTCTTTTCAGGGGTTTTTCTTGAACTAAATAAAATATGTCATTTTAGTCACATCATATATGCTTAAATGCAAGTTGAGTGTTGAAGCAAACTGCATACATAAAGCATGAATGGGAACTAAGAACGGCGGATGTTGTACTTGGGAAACGTTTCCTTCTCTTCTCTCACACAGAGTGTTGACAAAAGACAATTAAACGCAGCTTGCCTACAGTATTGATCATGTCTCCCTGATAGGCAGAGCAGAACCACAGCACCTGTATTCATTAAACAACCTGTTTAGCAACCATGCGGCGGAAGGAGAAGTCAAGCTCTGTTTGTGAAAAGGAGGCCAAGAAACACCTGCAAGATTGCTCGGAAACTTTTCAATCGAGCGTGACACAAGGAAGGAGGGAAAGGAAGGGCAGCACATGACCTTCTGTCATTTGGGGGAAAAAAAAAAAAAAAGGAAACGTGTGCAAGCGAGTGTTGAAGCAAAACCATAAACAAAAACCAACAAATGTTGAGTTGGATGTGTTTATTGGAATAATAACTGGAATGAGACAGAGGTTATTTGTTGCTTTATTGCTTTATAAACACTTGTTCACTTTTGAGTTTTGAGAGTGAAATGTTAACAAGTTTGACTTGTCCCTGTGAAATTAAGAAATGCTTTGGCAAGTCAAATGATTCAATGAATATTAAACAGACACTGCAATTTGAGCCCTAATTTGCTTTGATAGACTTGTTTTATTTTGGGAGAACGAATAAATTGCTTTAACCTATACCATGCCTACTTTACATTCCACGGAAGGGCCTCTCTCTGCTTTCGTTCACCCTTCAGTGGTAACTCTTCATTCTAAAAACCTCAGTGAAAATAGGTCATTTTCCCGCAGACAGACTATAAATGTGCCCATAAAGTGTCAGGGGATTTAAAATGCAATGTTATAGACCCACTTAAGCTGTTACGTATGTCCCCAACATTCATGTACCGATGTAATTTAGTACTATAATTACCAGCGACGCTCTCAGACACTCAAACCTCTGCAGTATTTTGAAGGCCATACATTATGTTCTATAAACTTCAAGGAGGAGAAAAGAAATCATGTGCAGAATTTAGAAATGCCAGAACGTCGACACACACTTCAAAGCTGCAAAAACTGCTATTTATATTCCTTAGGCTGCAGAAATGGGTCATCAATGGAAAAGCTCAAAGATTCTGGTTAAAGTGCTGGTCTCCATTTCTGATTGCTTCGACCCTACACTGAATCACTGGGCACGATGTCAGACTGTGAAAAGAAGCAGCAGCATGATCCGAGTTGTCCTTATTTAATTCCCACATCTATGGAGTGAGTATATGAATGGGCGCTCAATAAAGGTTTAAGTAGTAAAGCTCTGACATGAGGGAACGGCTCAAGGCCTGCTGCCTGCCCAGTATTATCTATCAACTGTGACCTTGACCTGGTGCTACACCCGAGCACATCTCCCCGAGGACCGCACACTGCAAAGTAGACTGGAAGGAACGTGGTTTTCATAAGGCATTGACTGACCTATTTGTAGACTAAATGTATTGTGGATTGATTTTTTTATGACCTTTAGGGCAGGTCTGGTAGAAACCAAACTCTGACAAAAAAGGGTCAAAGAGGTGCATGAAATAGTTTATGGGGGTGGGTGACGGTTTCCAAAGATTGAAGGGCAAAAGCTTTCCAAGGGGCAAGCAGATTTAGATATACATTTGTGTTACCTAAGTCAAGGTGCAAAAGTCCAGTGTATGAACGGTGTCATGTAAGGGTTAGGTTAAACTTGAAAAGAACTAGTTCACACGATTTGCCATCCGACCAAAACGCAGGGAGACTGCGGCCATTTTGGCTGCACATGCGACCAAATACCTGTCAAATGTGACTAAACATTTGTATTATTCATACCAGTTATCCTGACATCTAGCAAGTCTATTTCAGTGTCTGCGGTCTTACTTTTTACCCATGCATTCTGCATTTCATCGGAGATTGACAATCGTCTACTCTGCGACTTACTGAAGCTGATGCCTCTGCTTCTCTGAGCTCCTGCTGGCAGATCTGTTAAACTGCACTGCACTATGCTCATTGTATTCATGATATTATGTGTATGTGAGCTCTTTCTACTTTTTCCCTATCATAGACAATAGTGACATGCAAAGTGTGTCTTTTTACATTTATTAGCTAACTTCAGTGCTGTGACTCCTTCCTGCTGTCCCGTTTCATACTATGCCATGTTTGGGCAAAACCATGCAGTGCATCAGGTCATTTTTGATTTGGTAAGAGGTCAGCAGACTGTTTCTTTTGGGAGTGGTGGGCCAGTAAATATGATTGCACTGTTGACTGGTCAGTAATAAATCCTCCATTAGTCCCTGCTGCTCCACACCTGTTGACCATGCTCAGTCTCAGCACTTTTGTCCTGAGAGAGAATGGAGCAGCCAGCTTCTGACATGGTGGATTTTCTTCATCATTAGTTATTGTCAGTATACAAGCAGAATACCTCCAAGAGACCATTACTATGTGATGCAGCTAAATGGAGAAACTTAGGTGCACTAGTAGAAAAAAGGCATCAGAAAAAAGAATCTCATTTGTACATCAAAATTGACAGAAATAGCTGTGTAAAGAATAAAAAAAGAGAGTTTTGTTTCTTTCACACATCCGGCTAATCACTGGTCTGAAACTGACAATGTGTGGGCTGGTGTGGAAAGAGTTTACGGAGTTACTAATCAACAAGCACTGTTAAAGAAGCTTACTGGTGCTTTAAGCACCACACGTTCACACTTTCAGAGTGCAGTTTTCTCCAAAAATTGCTCAAGAGGAGAGTCTGGAGAATGCGTAAATGGAAATTCACCTGTGAGACCTTACAGATTGTTTACGCATGTTTGCAAGCTCGTCAAAATCTGTCGGATGAGACTTGCTTGGTCAGTTCTTGTAAAGGCAGGTTGTGCTGTCTCCTTTAACTTTGTAAACATGAGGAATTTGTCCCATTTTGCTTACTACGATGTTCTAATGTTCCACATGACACAGTGGCACCAGCAAACAGGAGATATAAATAGCAAACATGGAGTCATTTTCTGTTAGTCATGGATCAGGGGATCTGCAGCGTATAGTGATCCTTGGAAAAGCCGACCGTAAACTGTTTTGTACTCGATCGTGGCCCCTTGTTGCTCTTTCTACTGCTTCCTGTGGACAAGGTGTATTATTAATGGCTGTGTGTGTGCTCAAATGCCAGAGGCATGAGGGAAAGTGTGGGTTCATTAATGTATGCGGTTGAGCAGCATTATGATCATGTCATATCTCAATTATTGAAGCGTCATATAGATAACGTTACTGTGTAGGATAAGATTGTGCATTATCTCTAGGTGGGGCAGAACGGTTTCCATGTTGATGACTGTTTATGTTTACAATGAGATACAACATGACGGCTTAATTAGAAGGGAGTTTATACTTTAATAAACTTACTTGAATATACTCAAGCCTGGCCCTTATTAAAAGAAACAACACCCTCTCAATAAATAGGATGGCTAACTCAGTTAAAAATAGAAGCCTTTGATGTCTATAATTATGCCTTGTCCTATCTGGATAATTGTACAGTTTACATAGTGTACCAGGTATGTGCACTAAAGGCAATAAGTAACTGATGTCAACAAAATATTAACTGAACTAAGTCAAGCATTTCGCTTCGCTTACCAGTGTAGATAGATATTTTTTGAGTAGACACTGCAAAATTGATGCTTTATATCATGCTAAGGCCTCTTTAAGCAACAGATTTAAGCTATGCATACTTTGTAGGTCAGAATATAAGTCACACATTTCCTATGGCATTCATCACACACCTGAGACATCTGAGACACGCCGTGATGAAACGGTAATTATTAATCAAGCCAGTGTGTGATAGCCGTAGATTATCGCTATCGTTACGATAGTACTGCATCGTCTTATCTTTGCCGTCCTGCACAAAAAAGAAAATTATTGTCTGAATAATGTAAACAATTGAGACGTTCTACATTCTGGATGCACTGTAGCATTCAGTACTTTTACAGATCCCTAACAAAGACCTTCTTTCAGGCTGTACAGTTTTTAAAAGCTCTAATATTTATCTTAGACCATCCCCTGTATTGACACATACTGACAAGGCTTCTGGAATGTCCCAATAGGTGGCTCAGGCAGCACCTCCCACACAATGTGTCTTTCTTATCACATTTTTTTCCCTCACCTGCTCTTGCAGTGTTGCCTTGCTATCTAGATGACATACACTAAAAACACTGTATAACAAACTATTTGATGTTTGTTTTTTACAACATTATCAGATCCCTGTGTACACATCCCTCGCGTACTTTTTACGGAATATGGATTGCATAAGTTGACACTCCTGGCTCGTGTTTGTCTCTTATCTTTGCAAAGTCTGATGGAATAAAAGGCTTATTGCTGACCGGAAAGGAAACCGATCTTGTCATCCTTTTACAGCATGTAGAATTCATGAGGGTCACTGGTTGTGATTGAACAGAAGAGAACACACGATCTAATACCCTGGTAATAAAAGGTAATTCACTAATACCCAGTTAGGAGAATTTCCCCCAAAGGCATCGTGAATATTATTTCTATTTCTATAATATGACCACCAGTACTTACAGTAGCATAACTCCACATAGAAATTAACCCCACAGTAGACTCACCGAATAAAGCAAATCCCAACAGCTTAAAAAGATGCTGTTTGGTGAGAATAAATAGCAGCAAAATTTAGCCCTTTGTACAAGTCAGATCTGCCTTTCTACCCTTTACTATCAAGTACAATGTCTGAATACCTACAGATTTACTACAAAAATGTTCCATTTGACTACTCATTGGTACTTACAGCATGTTGAAGTGACTAAGATTCATAACCACTCCAAATCTTTGCTAAAACACCCTTACCGAGTGCAATTTTTATTCCACCACAGTAGCTTCGTCACATATATTTCTCAGTTTATCAACTCAGTCATTTGCATGTGAGTTCACTTTGAGTTGAGTGCCTTTTATGACTGAACAACATTTAACCCTGACCTTGCATATTACTATTTACTGAAACTGTGCTAGTTGTTGACGTCAGAGTGAGTCCAACCCCTTTTATGTCCTACTGTCCTGCAGTATTCTTTCTTCTCTTCTCTGAAATTACCTGTTTCGAGGAAGAGGCGGGTGAGAGATGGTAGAGAGGGTGGGGGAGGCGGGGAATTAATACATAAAACCGTCCATTCTGTGTTGAGAGCAATGCAAAGGGGCCACCAGCTCTGTGCTGGCAGTTAAAGGGTCCCATAAGCTGCGTTTCCAGTGAACGGCTTCACAACAGTTAGTGCTCATCATTCATTCTTCAACTCATCAAAGAGAGAAAGAGTATTAGCGACGGGAGAGTAGCTGAAAGGCTGCCGTTAAGGGATCAGCCATGCTTGGAGGCATCCGCACAGATTTGTTGGTCACAGTCACTCTACTCGCTCTAACTCAGACGGGAACCCAATGCAGGTGAGTTTCAAGATTATTCAACATTCAAATGTCACATTGTAGCTGATCTGTTAGTTATATTAAGTAGAATATATACTAGATTTCTATTTGTGTTAGTCAGTCAGTCAGTTATTTAATTGACTTCTGCAATAATGTGTCATAAGTCTGTCATACCTGATGTGATGTAATTCTATTTCAGGGCTGAAAATGACTTTTCATTAGTTACTTTACCAGAAAGGAGACCAACATCAGGTATGAAGTATTACAATTACAAGGACCTGTTGCTAGAACTGCTTATAATAAGGATGTAAATGACAGAGAGATAAATGCTGTAGTAGATTATACGATACTTGTCCCCTTTCTTTTTTTAGGATTTATTGCACAGTGTCACAACGAAACAAATAACAGACTGATTTGTGACTGGACAAGGAGCCAAGGAAGAAAAGGTAACAGAAGATTATATTTATTGCACAATAGTAGATAGAAGCAGATATAAATTATGTAACTTAATATGTACAATCAAAGCTAGTTTACTTTGACACAGATACCTTCAGTGAACTAACCTTTGGAACACTGGGCCACAGTTCTGTTTTAATCTACAAACAGACTGCGATTGTGTCTGTGTGCCGCTGCATCATCACTAATTAATCTGAAGCAAGCTAAGATACTTTATAACCTAATGTTCTCCCTGGAGCAATCACACTAGAAGGCCAAGGTTTGGGGTTCAAATTCAGAACAAAACACTCAAACAGATATTTGCATTTTCATCTAATGGCCGTCTAAAAACTGCACCACTTGTTTTATTACAATGTCATAGAAATGTCTTGCCATTTCTGAAGTGGCTAAATTTGTGATATCTTGTAAAAGCTCATTTGTATACTGTGATTTAAATAGAATGGAGGCAGCAAGGTCACTGAATCTGTGCTTTAGATAACGAATTGCTACACTAGAACTACAAATGAGCACATCACTTCCTGTGGCAACACTGAAACCATCTAATGTTTTGGAAGTTCAGCAAGGTCAAGAGATTGAGGAAGCAGACAGAGAGACACACTGGAGACTCAGATGACATAAGTTGTGAGTAAGGTTTTCTGACGTCAGGAGAAATGACACCAACAAAGCAGGAGTTCATGTGAGCAATGCCAGCATCAGTTCTGAGGATTCTCTCTGATCTTCAGGTAAATATCGCACTTGGGAGAAGGTCAGAGTTAGATTACAGACCAATATGGAGACAACTAGTCTGATTAGTCACGTCAGAATAGACAATATCTAACCTCGACTAGAGCAGAGAGTCCTGGCATATGTTCCTATCTAAAAGCCACTATGACCTTAAAAAGGGGAAAGTAATTTTTCCTTCACATCTAATACATGATATTTTATGTCTTTTTCTGCTCCAGAAATTATACTGGATGTTTTAGAGAGTCCTCCACTGGAAGTAGCGGGAAAGGCCTGTGTAGAGTTCTGGTACCTCGCCCCAGTGACACCTAAAGGGTCTGAACTCCGTGTTCTGTTAAAAAGCAGAACTGGTCTGGTAGAAATCTGGGCCTCTCCTGCCATCCCACAAGATGCATGGAGACAAGTGCTTGTTCCTCTGAATATCACTGAACCAGGGACTCGGGTAAAATGGCACATATTACCACAGATCTGTACTTGACCTGTATTGCATATTGTACAGCGTATACTAAAATAGCTGAACTTCTTTCATGCCAGGTTGTATTTGAAGAAGCTCAACCACAGTCTTCACAGGAAAAGATCACATTTAAACAAATACATGTAAGAAGAGGCTCTTGTGGTGCGTATTTACCAATTCAAACTTCTTTGACCGTCTGTGGAACAACCTACTTTTATTCCAGTTAGCTGATGAAAAATAATACTATACTCAGATATACATAATGTTAGCAATGTTTATTCAAAAACTATCTCTGTCATTAAAAACAAAGGTTAAAGATGTCTTACAATTTCAGTAAATCAGCATAAATGTTTTTCTTTCTTTTAGATTAACTCAGAAATCCATTCTAAGTATAACCTATGTGAATAATATATTGAATACTTGGCATAGTTAAGAAAATGTGTTAAAGTTCATGCGGTAATAACACTGAACATATCTCATTAATGTTACTAATCAGTTGTTCCTCGCCAGATGGTGTTGTGGTTGTAAAGTGAATGTTTATTTGGTCACACCCCCACAGGACACCAGTGTGAATCTAACACAGAGCTATGGACAGACGAGTTCACTCACTGCGTCTGTTCTGCTGGCCAGTTCCTCTGCTTTCCCTCTCAGTGCCCTAAGGGCCAAATCTGTGGTCTTGAAACACGAAGGTCCAGTGGGAATTCCACTTCTGGGATATGCGCTATACACAGACACACAGACTGCAGCACTTTTGATGGAGTGTTGTTCCGCTTCATGGCACCCTGTGCCTATGTACTGGCTGAGACCTGCTCACCCACTGAAGACCTGCCCGAGTTCAGTGTGGAAGTGGTCAATGAGCAGAACGGCAACAAGTCTCTGCCAACTGTCCAGCAGATCATTGTGAACATGGGGAACATCAGAGTGTCCCTGCTGAAAGGGCAGACACACAGGGTTGTGGTGAGTTATTTTAAAGGGAAATATAAATTTAGTAACTGCAATCCATTGCTAATAAACACGTCTAGGAGCCTTTTACCTTTTACAGAGGCTGAACAGCTTTAAATGGCATCCACAAAAATACATTTCTGATTAATTTGAGGACAATATGAGTATTTTTCACAGCTAAGAGAGACCAAGTCATCCTCAAGCACTGAATGAACAGTTCTGTATGTTAGAAGCCACTTCTCCATTCAAAAACATACAGGACTGAGATTCTCCATTTTACATTGCTTCCTCAATTTAAGTAGTGTCAGTATAATTTCAGTTTTGTGCACCTTGCCATTATACTGTAATGACCATTGAGTGAAGTGAAGTACTGGATAGAGCAGTTCCCATATAGTTCCCATATCTGCAGCCCATTCTGCTGATAAACGTTGTTGAGTGGCAATAATGTCCTAGAATTTATAGAGGACTAGTCAGTCCTATCAGCTCTAAAAGATACATCTATCTCCAGAATGCTATTTTATATGCAAACTGTCATACACAGTAGGTCCATATTGCTGATGACATTCGGTAAGGAAGTCTAATACTAAAACTGTTTTCCAGGTTAATGGGATGTGGAAGAAGGTTCCACTCAGCCTCAGCAATGGAACCATCGACATCAACAGCAACCCTGCTGCTGTTGTCCTTGCAACCAAGTTTGGTCTTTCCATCTCAATTGACAACTCTGGTGATATCCATGTTGTCCTCTCATCCACCTACTCCGACAACATCTGTGGCTTGTGTGGCAACTTCAACCACCTCTCAGAGGATGACTTGCTCATGCCTAACGGTACAAATGCACAAGATGCTACAGCTCTAGCAGAGAGCTGGCAGACTGAGGAATACACGTCCTCCTGCGAAACCATTCTGGTGCCTAATCAGTGTGACCCAGTGGAGCAGGCCAAGTATGCCAGTGAGCTGTACTGTGGAGGCCTCCTCTCCAGCACTGGGCCCTTTGCTGATTGCTTATCAGTTCTTGGGGCAGAGAGCTACTTCAGGAGTTGTGTGTTTAGAATGTGTTCTTCTCATGGTGACCCAGTGGTGCTGTGTGAGACATTACAGCTGTACGCTGACGTCTGCCATAAGGCCGGAGGTGCCATACCGACATGGAGGAACTCAACATTCTGCCGTATGTTGTTTTTTATTTCTGCTTTCATTTTTCTTCCTCTTGTTATTAAAATAGAGAAAGCAGTGACAAATAATGACAATAATGCTGCAATGAGTTAATGTCATGCTCTCTGGTCTTTCCTCTCTATTCTCGTGTCCCTTCAGCCCTTCAGTGCGGTGAGCATAGCCACTATAACTCATGTGCTGATGGCTGTCCTGAGGTGTGCTCCAGTCTGGATGTAGTTGGCTCCTGTGGAAGCTGTGAAGAGAGATGCGAGTGTGACTCTGGTTACAAGCTCAGTGGGGGAAACTGCGTCCCAGCAGTGGATTGCGGCTGTTGGTATAATGGAACACACTATGGAGTAAGTGTGGTAGATGAACTCAAAAATGACTCCTTCGTCACCTGTTCAATTTCATATATTTTACTAACATAACATCCATTTCCCTGCAGAAAGGTGAAACACTCGTGGGGGGAGATTGTGTGCAACAGTGCCAGTGCATGGGCAATAACACCATGCATTGCACCCCAATGCAATGCACAGACAGCGAGGTCTGCAAGGTTGACAATGGGGTCAAAGGCTGCTTCCCTTTCAAATCTGTCACTTGCAGCGTGTATGGTGACCCACATTACATCACCTTTGACAACCTGGAATATCAGTTTCAAGGGGGCTGCAGTTACACACTGACTACCACGTGTAGCGGAGAAAGCTCAGTCCAGTTCTCTGTAATTGGATATAACATGCACCCTCCCCATCAGAACTTCACCAGGTCCAAGCTGGAAGCTGTGGCTCTTGAGGTTGACGAGCTGTTCCTCACCCTGAATCAAAGCGGAGAGGTCTATGTAAGCATTCAAATTCTTACTTTTTCCCACGAGTTTCTTCTAGCATTTAGATCTGACACAGGCTGTTACTGTTTCTAGTTCAAGTTAATGTGTCCTGTGACCTTGTGGCAGTCCATTTACCGTATACAGAGTGTTTTATATTATCTTTTGTAATCCGTTTATGACAGAGCTTAATGGCTTTCATATCAGCACAGATATGTTTATAGGGCTGAGTTACTGTATGATGTCAAAGTGTGGGAAGAAGTCAGTTGTTTGTCACCTTTGGTTTCCATGTATACACAAACTAGCAGTACAACGCACTTGATTTTGCCTTGAACAGCCAGTTGGTTGTGAACTGGTTTCCGTAGCCATAAGAGTAGAAAAAATAGTCCTCAGTTCTACTGTATGCCAACATTCCAGATGAATTCTTTACAAATAACCAATTGCTCTCCCTTAGGTGCACAACAGCCATGTTCAACTCCCATATTCAAACAGTGGTGCCTATGGCTCAGTTTCGGTCTACAATGAGAGTAATTATATTATCTTGGAGACAACATTTGGGCTCAGAATGGGGATGGACATGGAGAACAGGCTGTTCCTGCAGGTTGATGACCGTTACAAATATGACCTGTGTGGACTGTGTGGCACCTACTCTGGACACCAAGACGATGACTTTTTAAAACCAGGAGGCCAAAGCGCTGCTGATGCATTTGAGTTTGGAGACAGCTGGAGGGTGGCAGACACTAAACAGTGAGTTATTTTACAATACGCAATTACTGCAAAGTTCTGTGTACAATTAAACAGATTTTTAGGATGTATAAAAAAAAAGGTAGAATGGCAACTGCAAATAAAAAGACAACAGAATGTTTAGAAGTAACAGGATGAAAATAATTATATTCCCCTCACCCAAAATTAGGGTTTAATGCTAATTAGCAAATGCAAGATAAAACCCTGATTGCCAGTTCTGATGGTTAGCATCATACTTGCTGAGAGTCAGCCTGTCAGCATTGCTGTTGTGAGCATGTTAGCAAGCTAAGCAGGTTCCTAGTTTTGTTACGAAATAGCTGTCTGTGTTCTAACAACTAACAATCCATCAACAATAATCACAAGCACACAAACCCACAATCTGGCCTGTCTTGTTGGTTTACTGAAAACCAGAAATATATAGCTGCCAGCTAAATACAGTCAGAGGATATGGTCTTAGACCACGCTCACAATCTGGTGTCTCAACACATTTTTATATTTATGCACTAGAAGTTCTAAAATCATTATGCCTTCATCTCTATTTCACCGTCTAATTTCTTCAGGTGTATCGTCCACCCAAATGATCCAAAACTCTGTGATTATGATGAGGAGAATGAGGCCTATAATGAATGTTCTGTACTTTTCGGGGATTCCTTCAAAGCCTGCCATGAACATATTCATCCAAGCATCTACCTCAATAGCTGTGTATACGACTATTGTGCCACAAGTGGAGACCAACACACTCTTTGTGAATCTCTCAAGTCGTATGTAGCAGCATGCCACTTTGCAGGAGTGAAACTTCCCCACTGGGAGACTGGCACAGTCTGTGGTGGGTATTTGAGTCATATATGGGGATTGTGATGATACTGCATACTGTATATGTAATTATATCATTGTGTTAACTAAAATATGTAATTTATTAGCACTATGTGTTGATTAAAGGCATTATGTTGCATCTCCAGTATCTAATGATTAGCTTTTCTCTTACCTTAAGATCTTCCACCCTTTCTGTTTCAATATTCCCTGATCAAAATAGACTCATTACATTAGCAAACGAGGAAAAAGCCTGGGGCCTTTTCTGAGTGATTTTTAGTTTTTGTCACAGATATAAGCAAAGATGTGGAAATTTGTTGATAGTTTTCGGTGATTAAAATGTGGAGGGGGTAGTTAAACACAAAATATTTCCTGGGACGCCAAAATGGCAGTGAACTCATTATCTCTTCTTTGTTTATTGATTTTGTTTTTTTGTTTGTTTGCTTCTATTTCAGCTAATCCCCCAACCACAGCCGTTCCTCCAACAAGTCCAACTCCTACTTCTTCAACTCCAGATCATACTTGTAAGAGCATCCAGGGTTGGAGGTTGGAGGTTGGGGTGGGGGGGTGGGGGTGGGGGTGGGGGGTGGGGGGGGTAATCTGGGAATGCTTGGGATAATCAGTGGCATAATCCAATTTGTAATTAATAATTCCATAAACAATTATGTTTGCCTGTGCTTGCCTGCAAAAGAATAGCCTCCCTTTAATGCATAAATGTATTCCAATGCAGTATTTTTAAATGTCCCTAACTGGCTACGATATTTGTTGTTTTCATTGTCTTTATATGCTTTTTCACAGTGTGTCCCATGAATTGCAATTTTGAAAATAATTTTTGTGGATGGAAGCAGCTCATACAGGACAGTTTTGATTGGACAAGACATTCAGGCCCCACACCATCGCATCTAACTGGGCCAAACCAAGATCATACCACTGGAGGTAGAGTAAACTCCAACGTGAGACAACACAATTACCTCTGTTGTGCTGCTGCACTCTTTTTTTTCATGATTCATACTTACTTTGGAATTTTCAACACTCCTCCAGCTGGATTCTACGTGTACCTTGAGGGAGACAGTGTAACTCATGGAGACTCTGCCCGTTTGTTGAGCTCAGTGTGCCATAACAATGGCTCACTCTGCCTGGAATTCTGGTATAATATGTATGGCTCAGCCACAGCCATGGCCCTTAATATTTATCTGCTCAAACACAATAAAGCTACCAAGCTCTGGTCCATGTTGAACAACCAGGGGCCAGAATGGCATCGGGGGAGTGTTAATATTACAGTCTCTGGTCCATTCCAAGTAAGCCTAACAGTACATTACTTTAAAAGATGCTAGCTGAATGTTGCACACTGTTTTTGCAAAGATCCGTGATGGTATTTTACACAGTAGAAAAGCTTGTTTTCCAATTACTCTCTTCAGATCATAATAGAGGGAATTCGTGGCTCTACGGCTGAATCAGATGTGGCCATAGATGACATTTCCATTCATTTTGGCACATGCTCAGGTGAAATTCACCGCTTACAAAAAAAAAAAACAACAGCACATTGTAAATTCATTTATGATATGTGTCACTGTATAATACCACACAACCTATATATCACAGGGTGTAACTAAGCTAGTAATCACTTTCTTTAGGTATCATCCCTGGTCTTGTTAGTGGAACTGAGCTTCCTTCAACAACTGCGGAAGTCCTCGCGCCACACCCCAGTAAGTACATAGGAAGCTATATTTTCTGGGTCAGTTGTTTTTAACATAAGAAAAGCAGAAGAGTGGTTACAAATTAACGTTTATGTCTACTCCTGTAAATACTGAATGGGCAATTCATTTAATAAAAGGGAACAGACTGAACTATTTTTTAGGAAGTGGTGCGAAGGTCCTCATACTTTTATGACGTTTTTTGCACTTTTTCCCCATAGTCTGCAATCTTGACTGCAGCTTTGACAGCAGCCTTTGCAACTGGAATCAGATGGTCACAGATGCTTTTGACTGGACATGGCAAAAAGGATCCACCCCCACACTGATGACTGGCCCCTCTGCTGATCACACCGGAGGTACTCTTTCTCTGCATAACATTATAAATGGTGACAGATAAGAAACAAAAGCAATATTTCAAGCTATGTGAATTCTATATGACCATAAATGTCATCTTTTCACTTCTCCTTTCCAGATGGCCATTACATGTATATTGAGGCCAGTCACGTGACATATGGAGACACTTCTCGTCTCATCAGCTCTGAGTGTTCTGACTCTGGTCCTCAGTGTCTGCAGTTCTGGTACCATATGTATGGCTCAGCGGATACAATGGGCCTCCATGTTTACCTCTTCCAGAACAGACTGGCCACTGCTGTCTGGCGGAAAAGGAATGATCAAGGAAATATGTGGCACCTGGCTCAGGTGGACATTGACGCAACTGGGGCTTTTCAGGTGATTCATCTCAAACCATGTCCTCAGAACGTGGACTGATTTCTGTTAAGTCATGAAAAATGATTGTGGTCTGCAAACTTATGAACAAATTTCCATACCATCATTCAGATCATCTTTGAGGGGCGCAGAGGATCCAACGATCAGTCAGATGTGGCCATAGATGATATAAAGCTTCATCATGGTCGTTGCTCAGGTAAGAATCATATACAAGGACAAAATATTGTGAAAGGTCTGGAAATTTGTCACTGTTGCAGATCTGGATGCTCTTGTTACAACACAACCTACCAAACCTGATCTAAATACCACAGCTCCCACAAGTGTCCCTGAATCAACCACTGCAGCTCCTCAGCCACCTCTGGTCAATGAAACAGCTCATCCTCCTGCAGTCAGTGTCACTATAACTCCCACAGTGGGGCGAATTACAGATGTAACCGTAAATGACATTGTTACTGAAGCTCCAGATAACAGGACACGTCTACATTCAGGTATTGTAATAATTTCACAGCAGCACTTGTACGCCTTCTTCATAGTTATAAAGTTGATGGATTACACATCCACTGTTTCAATTCCAAAATCACTGTGTCCCTGATCTCATGATATTTCTGATTTTCCTTTCCAGAATGTCAACTCCACTGTAATTTTGAAAGAGGCTTGTGTCAGTGGAGTCAGATGCTCACTGATGCTTTTGACTGGACATGGCATAGTGGCTCCACTCCCACTATAAGAACTGGGCCTTCTTCAGATCACACCACAGGAGGTAATCAGCCTTCTGACACAAGACAAGTGAAATTGGTATACCGCAGCTGTATATAGCGTTTAAACTTGAAGGAAAAAATATAACTGCATTTCTTTCGAATTTCATAACTGTCACTTTTATACCAATAACTAGACTAAACTTCCCACATTATGATATTTCTCTTTCATCATCCAGTAGAGCCAACTCTACATTTTTTAGATTGATGGAGCCTATCAGCATCTAAATGACATTTGCATTTCAGCACTCAACAACCAATTTCAGATGTAATTGGACATGATTTGAATTTGTGGAATTTAAAGAAAATTTAGGGAATTAACCTTAAACACTTTGTAGATTCTGTTGTTAACTGATCTGACTGATGTCCTTGTCCAGGTGGCCACTATCTTTACATTGAAGCCAACAGTGCAACATATGGAGACACGGCTCGTCTCATCAGCTCTGAGTGTTCTGACTCTGGTCCTCAGTGTCTGCAGTTCTGGTACCATATGTATGGCTCAGCGGATACAATGGGCCTCCATGTTTACCTCTTCCAGAACAGACTGGCCACTGCTGTCTGGCGGAAAAGGAATGATCAAGGAAATATGTGGCACCTGGCTCAGGTGGACATTGACACAACTGGGACTTTTCAGGTGATTCATCTCAATCCATGTCCTCAGAACGTGGACTGATTTCTGTTAAGTCATGAAAAATTATAACCTTGCCAGCAAGTTGATTTCTCGCGATATTTGTGAGTTCACAAATCTCTCAAGAAACCATCTTGCTCCGCTCCCGCATTCACTGTTCGTACAGTGCCAAGTTGGCACGGGCCAATCACGCAGCAGTATTCGTGTGTGGGGCGGGATATCCGGGTGTGACGACGACACCAAGCGCCAGTAGATCAAAACAAACATGCAACGGAGGACAACGATCGTGTAGATGCTGCTATTAAGTCAGTTTTAGCTGAATCTCCTATTGCTTCTTTGAAGGAAGAACAACGAGAGGCGCTTTGCGCATTTCTGGATGGTAAAGATGTTTGTGCTTTTTTACCTACGGGTTTTGGTAAGAGTTTAATCTACCAATTGGCTCCGCTCGTTGTGAAGATCCCGCGATTGGCTAAAAACAAACCTGTCAGAGGCGGGACATACTGTTGCATTGTCCAATCCGTGCCTCTTTCCTCCGAACGGATTTACATGGAGCGGTCCCAGATTGATATTGTGGAGTACTATCAAGTGCTACACAATTTTTAATCTGGCTATTGCCAGGTTAGAAAAATGATTGTGTTTTGCAAACTTATGAACAAATTTCCACACCATCATTCAGATCATCTTTGAGGGGCGCAGAGGATCCAACGATCAGTCAGATGTGGCCATAGATGATATAAAGCTTTATCGTGGTCGTTGCTCAGGTAAGAATCACATACAAGAAGAAAACACTGTAAAAGGTCTGGAACTTGGTTTGTAATTCCAAGCTTTAATGCCCAAAACTGAGGCACGTTGTTACACTGTTGCAGATCTGGATGGTCTTGTTACAACACAACCTACCAAACCTGATCTAAATACCACAGCTCCCACAAGTGTCCCTGAGTCAACCACTGCAGCTCCTCAGCCACCTCTGGTCAATGAAACAGCTCATCCTCCTGTAGTCAGTGTCACTATAACTCCCACAGTGGGGCGAATTACAGATGTAATCAGTAATAACACTGTTACTGAAGCTCCAGAAACCAGGCCTCCCCTACACCCAGGTATAGTAATAATTCCACAGCAGTACTTGCATACCTTCTTCATAGTTATAAAGTTGATGGATTACACATCCACTATTTCAATTCCAAAATCACTGTGTCCCTGATCTCGTGAAATTTTTAATTGTTCTTCCCAGAATGTCAACTCCACTGTAATTTTGAAAGAGGCTTGTGTCAGTGGAGTCAGATGCTCACTGATGCTTTTGACTGGACATGGCATAGTGGCTCCACTCCCACTATAAGAACTGGGCCTTCTTCAGATCACACCACAGGAGGTAATCAGCCTTCTGACACAAGACAAGTGAAATTGGTATACCGCAGCTGTATATAGTGTTTAAACTTGAAGGAAAAAATCTAACTGCATTTCTTTCGAATTTCATAATTATCACTTTCATACCAATAACTAGACTAAACTTCCCACATTATATTTCTCTTTCATCATCCAGAAGAGCCAACTCTACATTTTTTAGATTGATGGAGCCTATCAGCATCTAAATGACATTTGCATTTCAGCACTCAACAACCAATTTCAGATGTAATTGGACATGATTTGAATTTGTGGAATTTAAAGAAAATTTAGGGAATTAACCTTAAACACTTTGTAGTTTCTGTTGTTAACTGATCTGACTGATGTCCTTGTCCAGGTGGCCACTATCTTTACATTGAAGCCAACAGTGCAACATATGGAGACACGGCTCGTCTCATCAGCTCTGAGTGTTCTGACTCTGGTCCTCAGTGTCTGCAGTTCTGGTACCATATGTATGGCTCAGCGGATACAATGGGCCTCCATGTTTACCTCTTCCAGAACAGACTGGCCACTGCTGTCTGGCGGAAAAGGAATGATCAAGGAAATATGTGGCACCTGGCTCAGGTGGAAATTGACGCAACTGGAGCTTTTCAGGTGATTCATCTCAATCCATGTCCTCAGAACGTGGACTGATTTCTGTTAAGTCATGAAAAATGATTGTGTTTTGCAAACTTATGAACAAATTTCCACACCATCATTCAGATCATCTTTGAGGGGCGCAGAGGATCCAACGATCAGTCAGATGTGGCCATAGATGACGTAAAGCTTTATCGTGGTCGTTGCTCAGGTAAGAATCACATACAAGAAGAAAACACTGTAAAAGGGCTGGAACTTGGTTTGTAATTCCAAGCTTTTATGCCCAAAACTGAGGCACGTTGTTGCACTGTTGCAGATCTTAATGGTCTCGTTACAACACAACCTGCCAAACCTGATCTAAATACCACAGCTCCCCCAAGTGTCCCTGAGTCAACCACTGCAGCTCCTCAGCCACCTCTGGTCAATGAAACAGCTCATCCTCCTGCAGTCAGTGTCACTATAACTCCCACAGTGGGGCGAATTACAGATGTAACCGTTAATGACACTGTTACTGAAGCTCCAGATAACAGGACACGTCTACATTCAGGTATTGTAATAATTTCACAGCAGCACTTGTACGCCTTCTTCATACTTAAAAAGTTGATGGTTTACACATCCACCGTTTCAATTCCAAAATCACTGTGTCCCTGATCTCGTGAAATTTTTGATTTTTCTTCCCAGAATGTCAACTCCACTGTAATTTTGAAAGAGGCTTGTGTCAGTGGAGTCAGATGCTCACTGATGCTTTTGACTGGACATGGCATAGTGGCTCCACTCCCACTATAAGAACTGGGCCTTCTTCAGATCACACCACAGGAGGTAATCAGCCTTCTGACACAAGACAAGTGAAATTGGTATACCGCAGCTGTATATAGCGTTTAAACTTGAAGGAAAAAATATAACTGCATTTCTTTCGAATTTCATAACTGTCACTTTCATACCAATAACTAGACTAAACTTCCCACATTATGATATTTCTCTTTTATCATCCAGAAGAGCTAGCTCTACATTTTTTAGATTGATGGAGCCTATCAGCATCTAAATGACATTTGCATTTCAGCGCTCAACAACCACTTTCAGATGTAATTGGACATGATTTGAATTTGTGGAATTTAAAGAAAATTTAGGGAATTAACCTTAAACACTTTGTAGATTCTGTTGTTAACTGATCTGACTGATGTCCTTGTCCAGGTGGCCACTATCTTTACATTGAAGCCAACAGTGCAACATATGGAGACACGGCTCGTCTCATCAGCTCTGAGTGTTCTGACTCTGGTCCTCAGTGTCTGCAGTTCTGGTACCATATGTATGGCTCAGCGGATACAATGGGCCTCCATGTTTACCTCATCCAGAACAGACTGGCAACTGCTGTCTGGCGGAAAAGGAATGATCAAGGAAATATGTGGCACCTGGCTCAGGTGGACATTGACACAACTGGAGCTTTTCAGGTGACTCATCTCAAACCATGTCCTCAGAACGTGGACTGATTTCTGTTAAGTCATGAAAAATGACTGTGGTCTGCAAACTTATGAACAAATTTCCATACCATCATTTAGATCATCTTTGAGGGGCGCAGAGGATCCAACGATCAGTCAGATGTGGCCATAGATGATATAAAGCTTCATCATGGTCGTTGCTCAGGTAAGAATCACATACAAGAAGAAAACACTGTAAAAGGTCTGGAACTTGGTTTGTAATTCCAAGCTTTTATGCCCAAAACTGAGGCACGTTGTTACACTGTTGCAGATCTGGATGGTCTTGTTACAACACAACCTACCAAACCTGATCTAAATACCACAGCTCCTCCAAGTGTCCCCGAGTCAACCACTGCAGCTCCTCAGCCACCTCTGGTCAATGAAACAGCTCATCCTCCTGCAGTCAGTGTCACTATAACTCCCACAGTGGGGCGAATTACAGATGTAACCGTAAATGACATTGTTACTGAAGCTCCAGATAACAGGACACGTCTACATTCAGGTATTGTAATAATTTCACAGCAGCACTTGTACGCCTTCTTCATAGTTATAAAGTTGATGGATTACACATCCACTGTTTCAATTCCAAAATCACTGTGTCCCTGATCTCATGATATTTCTGATTTTCCTTTCCAGAATGTCAACTCCACTGTAATTTTGAAAGAGGCTTGTGTCAGTGGAGTCAGATGCTCACTGATGCTTTTGACTGGACATGGCATAGTGGCTCCACTCCCACTATAAGAACTGGGCCTTCTTCAGATCACACCACAGGAGGTAATCAGCCTTCTGACACAAGACAAGTGAAATTGGTATACCGCAGCTGTATATAGCGTTTAAACTTGAAGGAAAAAATATAACTGCATTTCTTTCGAATTTCATAATTATCACTTTCATACCAATAACTAGACTAAACTTCCCACATTATATTTCTCTTTCATCATCCAGAAGAGCCAACTCTACATTTTTTAGATTGATGGAGCCTATCAGCATCTAAATGACATTTGCATTTCAGCACTCAACAACCAATTTCAGATGTAATTGGACATGATTTGAATTTGTGGAATTTAAAGAAAATTTAGGGAATTAACCTTAAACACTTTGTAGATTCTGTTGTTAACTGATCTGACTGATGTCCTTGTCCAGGTGGCCACTATCTTTACATTGAAGCCAACAGTGCAACATATGGAGACACGGCTCGTCTCATCAGCTCTGAGTGTTCTGACTCTGGTCCTCAGTGTCTGCAGTTCTGGTACCATATGTATGGCTCAGCGGATACAATGGGCCTCCATGTTTACCTCTTCCAGAACAGACTGGCCACTGCTGTCTGGCGGAAAAGGAATGATCAAGGAAATATGTGGCACCTGGCTCAGGTGGACATTGACACAACTGGGACTTTTCAGGTGATTCATCTCAAACCATGTCCTCAGAACGTGGACTGATTTCTGTTAAGTCATGAAAAATTATAACCTTGCCAGCAAGTTGATTTCTCGCGATATTTGTGAGTTCATAAATCTCTCAAGAAACCATCTTGCTCCGCTCCCGCATTCACTGTTCGTACAGTGCCAAGTTGGCACGGGCCAATCACGCAGCAGTATTCGTGTGTGGGGCGGGATATCCGGGTGTGACGACGACACCAAGCGCCAGTAGATCAAAACAAACATGCAACGGAGGACAACGATCGTGTAGATGCCGCTATTAAGTCAGTTTTAGCTGAATCTCCTATTGCTTCTTTGAAGGAAGAACAACGAGAGGCGCTTTGCGCATTTCTGGATGGTAAAGATGTTTGTGCTTTTTTACCTACGGGTTTTGGTAAGAGTTTAATCTACCAATTGGCTCCGCTCGTTGTGAAGATCCCGCGATTGGCTAAAAACAAACCTGTCAGAGGCGGGACATACTGTTGCATTGTCCAATCCGTGCCTCTTTCCTCCGAACGGATTTACATGGAGCGGTCCCAGATTGATATTGTGGAGTACTATCAAGTGCTACACAATTATTAATCTGGCTATTGCCAGGTTAGAAAAATGATTGTGTTTTGCAAACTTATGAACAAATTTCCACACCATCATTCAGATCATCTTTGAGGGGCGCAGAGGATCCAACGATCAGTCAGATGTGGCCATAGATGACGTAAAGCTTTATCGTGGTCGTTGCTCAGGTAAGAATCACATACAAGAAGAAAACACTGTAAAAGGGCTGGAACTTGGTTTGTAATTCCAAGCTTTTATGCCCAAAACTGAGGCACGTTGTTGCACTGTTGCAGATCTTAATGGTCTCGTTACAACACAACCTGCCAAACCTGATCTAAATACCACAGCTCCCACAAGTGTCCCTGAGTCAACCACTGCAGCTCCTCAGCCACCTCTGGTCAATGAAACAGCTCATCCTCCTGCAGTCAGTGTCACTATAACTCCCACAGTGGGGCGAATTACAGATGTAACCGTTAATGACACTGTTACTGAAGCTCCAGATAACAGGACACGTCTACATTCAGGTATTGTAATAATTTCACAGCAGCACTTGTACGCCTTCTTCATACTTAAAAAGTTGATGGTTTACACATCCACCATTTCAATTCCAAAATCACTGTGTCCCTGATCTCGTGAAATTTTTGATTTTTCTTCCCAGAATGTCAACTCCACTGTAATTTTGAAAGAGGCTTGTGTCAGTGGAGTCAGATGCTCACTGATGCTTTTGACTGGACATGGCATAGTGGCTCCACTCCCACTATAAGAACTGGGCCTTCTTCAGATCACACCACAGGAGGTAATCAGCCTTCTGACACAAGACAAGTGAAATTGGCATACCGCAGCTGTATATAGCGTTTAAACTTGAAGGAAAAAATATAACTGCATTTCTTTCGAATTTCATAACTGTCACTTTCATACCAATAACTAGACTAAACTTCCCACATTATGATATTTCTCTTTTATCATCCAGAAGAGCTAGCTCTACATTTTTTAGATTGATGGAGCCTATCAGCATCTAAATGACATTTGCATTTCAGCACTCAACAACCACTTTCAGATGTAATTGGACATGATTTGAATTTTGGGAATTTAAAGAAAATTTAGGGAATTAACCTTAAACACTTTGTAGATTCTGTTGTTAACTGATCTGACTGATGTCCTTGTCCAGGTGGCCACTATCTTTACATTGAAGCCAACAGTGCAACATATGGAGACACGGCTCGTCTCATCAGCTCTGAGTGTTCTGACTCTGGTCCTCAGTGTCTGCAGTTCTGGTACCATATGTATGGCTCAGCGGATACAATGGGCCTCCATGTTTACCTCTTCCAGAACAGACTGGCCACTGCTGTCTGGCGGAAAAGGAATGATCAAGGAAATATGTGGCACCTGGCTCAGGTGGACATTGACACAACTGGGACTTTTCAGGTGACTAATCTCAAACCATGTCCTCAGAACGTGGACTGATTTCTGTTAAGTCATGAAAAATGATTGTGTTTTGCAAACTTATGAACAAATTTCCATACCATCATTTAGATCATCTTTGAGGGCGCAGAGGATCCAACGATCAGTCAGATGTGGCCATAGATGATATAAAGCTTCATCATGGTCGTTGCTCAGGTAAGAATCACATACAAGAAGAAAACACTGTAAAAGGGCTGGAACTTGGTTTGTAATTCCAAGCTTTTATGCCCAAAACTGAGGCACGTTGTTACACTGTTGCAGATCTGAATGGTCTTGTTACAACACAACCTACCAAACCTGATCTAAATACCACAGCTCCTCCAAGTGTCCCTGAGTCAACCACTGCAGCTCCTCAGCCACCTCTGGTCAATGTAACAGCTCATCCTCCTGCAGTCAGTGTCACTGTAACTCCCACAGTGAAACAAATTACAGATGTAATCAGTAATAACACTGTTACTGAAGCTCCAGAAACCAGGCCTCCCCTACACCCAGGTATAGTAATAATTCCACAGCAGTACTTGCATACCTTCTTCATAGTTATAAAGTTGATGGATTACACATCCACTGTTTCAATTCCAAAATCACTGTGTCCCTGATCTCATGATATTTCTGATTTTCCTTTCCAGAATGTCAACTCCACTGTAATTTTGAAAGAGGCTTGTGTCAGTGGAGTCAGATGCTCACTGATGCTTTTGACTGGACATGGCATAGTGGCTCCACTCCCACTATAAGAACTGGGCCTTCTTCAGATCACACCACAGGAGGTAATCAGCCTTCTGACACAAGACAAGTGAAATTGGTATACTGCAGCTGTATATAGCGTTTAAACTTGAAGGAAAAAATATAACTGCATTTCTTTCGAATTTCATAACTGTCACTTTTATACCAATAACTAGACTAAACTTCTCACGTTATGATATTTCTCTTTCATCATCCAGTAGAGCCAACTCTACATTTTTTTAGATTGATGGAGCCTATCAGCATCTAAATGACATTTGCATTTCAGCACTCAACAACCAATTTCAGATGTAATTGGACATGATTTGAATTTGTGGAATTTAAAGAAAATTTAGGGAATTAACCTTAAACACTTTGTAGATTCTGTTGTTAACTGATCTGACTGATGTCCTTGTCCAGGTGGCCACTATCTTTACATTGAAGCCAACAGTGCAACATATGGAGACACGGCTCGTCTCATCAGCTCTGAGTGTTCTGACTCTGGTCCTCAGTGTCTGCAGTTCTGGTACCATATGTATGGCTCAGCGGATACAATGGGCCTCCATGTTTACCTCTTCCAGAACAGACTGGCCACTGCTGTCTGGCGGAAAAGGAATGATCAAGGAAATATGTGGCACCTGGCTCAGGTGGACATTGACACAACTGGGACTTTTCAGGTGATTCATCTCAAACCATGTCCTCAGAACGTGGACTGATTTCTGTTAAGTCATGAAAAATTATAACCTTGCCAGCAAGTTGATTTCTCGCGATATTTGTGAGTTCACAAATCTCTCAAGAAACCATCTTGCTCCGCTCCCGCATTCACTGTTCGTACAGTGCCAAGTTGGCACGGGCCAATCACGCAGCAGTATTCGTGTGTGGGGCGGGATATCCGGGTGTGACGACGATACCAAGCGCCAGTAGATCAAAACAAACATGCAACGGAGGACAACGATCGTGTAGATGCTGCTATTAAGTCAGTTTTAGCTGAATCTCCTATTGCTTCTTTGAAGGAAGAACAACGAGAGGCGCTTTGCGCATTTCTGGATGGTAAAGATGTTTGTGCTTTTTTACCTACGGGTTTTGGTAAGAGTTTAATCTACCAATTGGCTCCGCTCGTTGTGAAGATCCCGCGATTGGCTAAAAACAAACCTGTCAGAGGCGGGACATACTGTTGCATTGTCCAATCCCTGCCTCTTTCCTCCGAACGGATTTACATGGAGCGGTCCCAGATTGATATTGTGGAGTACTATCAAGTGCTACACAATTATTAATCTGGCTATTGCCAGGTTAGAAAAATGATTGTGTTTTGCAAACTTATGAACAAATTTCCACACCATCATTCAGATCATCTTTGAGGGGCGCAGAGGATCCAACGATCAGTCAGATGTGGCCATAGATGATATAAAGCTTTATCGTGGTCGTTGCTCAGGTAAGAATCACATACAAGAAGAAAACACTGTAAAAGGTCTGGAACTTGGTTTGTAATTCCAAGCTTTTATGCCCAAAACTGAGGCACGTTGTTACACTGTTGCAGATCTGGATGGTCTTGTTACAACACAACCTACCAAACCTGATCTAAATACCACAGCTCCCCCAAGTGTCCCTGAGTCAACCACTGCAGCTCCTCAGCCACCTCTGGTCAATGAAACAGCTCATCCTCCTGCAGTCAGTGTCACTATAACTCCCACAGTGAAACAAATTACAGATGTAATCAGTAATAACACTGTTACTGAAGCTCCAGAAACCAGGCCTCCCCTACACCCAGGTATAGTAATAATTCCACAGCAGTACTTGCATACCTTCTTCATAGTTATAAAGTTGATGGATTACACATCCACTGTTTCAATTCCAAAATCACTGTGTCCCTGATCTCATGATATTTCTGATTTTCCTTTCCAGAATGTCAACTCCACTGTAATTTTGAAAGAGGCTTGTGTCAGTGGAGTCAGATGCTCACTGATGCTTTTGACTGGACATGGCATAGTGGCTCCACTCCCACTATAAGAACTGGGCCTTCTTCAGATCACACCACAGGAGGTAATCAGCCTTCTGACACAAGACAAGTGAAATTGGTATACCGCAGCTGTATATAGCGTTTAAACTTGAAGGAAAAAATATAACTGCATTTCTTTCAAATTTCATAATTATCACTTTCATACCAATAACTAGACTAAACTTCCCACATTATGATATTTCTCTTTTATCATCCAGTAGAGCTAGCTCTACATTTTTTTAGATTGATGGAGCCTATCAGCATCTAAATGACATTTGCAATTCAGCACTCAACAACCGAATTTAAATGTAATTGGAGATGATTTGAATTTGTGGAATTTAAAGAGAATTTAGGGAATTAACCTTGAACACTTTGTAGATTCTGTTGTTAACTGATCTGACTGATGTCCTTGTCCAGGTGGCCACTATCTTTACATTGAAGCCAACAGTGCAACATATGGAGACACGGCTCGTCTCATCAGCTCTGAGTGTTCCGACTCTGGTCCTCAGTGTCTGCAGTTCTGGTACCATATGTATGGCTCAGCGGATACAATGGGCCTCCATGTTTACCTCATCCAGAACAGACTGGCCACTGCTGTCTGGCGGAAAAGGAATGATCAAGGAAATATGTGGCACCTGGCTCAGGTGGACATTGACATAACTGGGGCTTTTCAGGTGACTCATCTCAAACCATGTCCTCAGAACGTGGACTGATTTCTGTTCAGTCATGAAAAATGATTGTGTTTTGCAAACTTATGAACAAATTTCCACACCATCATTCAGATCATCTTTGAGGGGCGCAGAGGATCCAACGATCAGTCAGATGTGGCCATAGATGACGTAAAGCTTCATCATGGTCGTTGCTCAGGTAAGAATCACATACAAGAAGAAAACACGTAAAAGGTCTGGAACTTGGTTTGTAATTCCAAGCTTTTATGCCCAAAACTGAGGCACGTTGTTACACTGTTGCAGATCTGGATGGTCTTGTTACAACACAACCTACCAAACCTGATCTAAATACCACAGCTCCTCCAAGTGTCCCCGAGTCAACCACTGCAGCTCCTCAGCCACCTCTGGTCAATGTAACAGCTCATCCTCCTGCAGTCAATGTCACTATAACTCCCACAGTGGGGCGTATTACAGATGTAACCATAAATGACATTGTTACTGAAGCTCCAGAAACCAGGCCTCCCCTACACCCAGGTATATACACCCAGTACTTATATACATTCTTCATACTTTAGAAGTTAATGGATTACACATCCACTGTTTGAATTCCAAAATCATTGTGTCCCTGATCTCGTGAAATTTCCGATTTTTCTTCCCAGAATGTCAACTCCACTGTAATTTTGAAAGAGGCTTGTGTCAGTGGAGTCAGATGCTCACTGATGCTTTTGACTGGACATGGCATAGTGGCTCCACTCCCACTATAAGAACTGGGCCTTCTTCAGATCACACCACAGGAGGTAATCAGCCTTCTGACACAATCCAAATGAAATTGATATACCATAGCTGTACATAGTGTTTAAACTTTAAGGAAAAAACATAACTACAATTTTTTCTAGTTTCAGAGCTGTCACTTTCATACCAATAACTAAACGTCCCACATGATGATATTTTCTTGTGTCATCTAGTAGAGCTAACTCTTTTAATGTTTTGGAGGCAGGTAGATGGAGGGCTTTTGCATTTAAATATATTTGTATGTTAACAGTTAATAACCACTTTCAGCTGCAACTGGCTGTAATTGAATTTGACTATTTAAAAGAGAAAGTGAACATTATCTTAGAACATTTCATATCATCTCTGTCTGATCTCACTTATTCCCTTACTCAGGTGGCCACTATCTTTACATTGAAGCCAACAGTGCAACATATGGAGACACGGCTCGTCTCATCAGCTCTGAGTGTTCTGACTCTGGTCCTCAGTGTCTGCAGTTCTGGTACCATATGTATGGCTCAGCGGATACAATGGGCCTCCATGTTTACCTCATCCAGAACAGACTGGCCACTGCTGTCTGGCGGAAAAGAAATCATCAAGGAAATATGTGGCACCTGGCTCAGGTTGACTTGGCAACAATTGGAACATTCCAGGTGAGCAAAAATATGTTTATTTCCCTGACCTGTCTAATGTCAGAATTTCCAGAGCAAAATATTAACAGTGCATTGCCTCCAATAATCAATATGTGTACCATGTACCTATGTGTCCCAATGAATCTGGAGACTGAAACAGGTATCGTGCTGTCTAATATTAAGTCATGCATTTGATTTCAGATCATTTTTGAAGGGCGTAGGGGTTCTAATGATCAGTCAGATGTGGCCATAGATGATGTCTCACTTCACCGTGGACACTGTGCAGGTAATCCTGTCTGACAATCTGCTTAAAGCTCGTGTCCGGAGTTTCCGTTTGTTTTCAATTTATGTATCAGTTTAACAAAGCTTCAATGTGTTAGTCTAGTTCGATACTATAATATAATGTTAGTATGACGCGATATGAAAATTTATTCATGAGCTCCGCCTTCCTCTCATAGACCCCCATGTTATTCCAAAAAGCGCCGGTCGGCAGCTAGCCAATCAAGTTCGAGCTTCCACTTTGTCATGCTGTCAATCAACGGTTACGCGCACAGCAAGCAAGCCCATGCAGAGGTGCGCGAGCTACGCAACCGCGCGCACATTTGTTTTGCTTGTGGAGGAGAGAGCATCAGGGATCAGCAACTTCCAGAAAAGTTATCAATCCCACGGCTTGTCAGGCCAAGAGACTGCAGGACGTTTTTTGGCTCGGGGTGCTCGGGTCGCTCCCCTACCACGGCCTCCATAGTCTGCCTGACGGCTTCGTTTAGATGCCCGACCTCTGGAGGAAGATGTTGGGGCGTCTGGGACATACTCTTCGTCAGAGGAGTCATGCAATTCTGAACTCTAGATAGAAATAAATAAACAATGTAACACATATACACGCGTAAATGCACAAAGTTTGATAAACAACGTCATCGAGAGGGATACACGAGTGTAATCACATATTGAAACTTTACTTGTTCGTCCTAGCAGATTCATGTTATTTTGGTATTAGGACAAGTTAGACTCAATACAGAATTCTAACGTAATTCCTTTATTATTTACTAAATGTACTAAATGTAGAAGAGTGGAAAACAGCAAAACAGGCAAGATGCTGCAGCACTCCGGGCACTCCTCTCAGGTACTGCGCGCGTGCACAAATAAAGGGGCGAAATCAGAGGGAGGGTGGGACCAACAGTGTTTTGGGAGACGCTGCGATTCAAACTCCGGACACGAGCTTTAATCCAAGGACAGCATATTTGATAATCAATGTGAGATAATGTAAGACTTGACTGTAAAATGTTGTTCCAGATCTGGCTAATCCAACAACTCCTGCTGCCACAGCTAGACCACAACCATCAAGCACAGTGCTACCAGAGCCTGGAACAACAGCCAGACCACAACCACCAAGCACAGTGCTACCAGAACCAGAAACAACAGCTAGACCACAACCACCATCCACAGTTTCACCAAAGCCTGAAACAACAGCTAGACCACAACCACCAAGCACAGTGCTACCAGAACCAGAAACAACAGCTAGACCACAACCACCATCCACAGTTTCACCAAAGCCTGAAACAACAGCTAGACCACAACCACCATCCACAGTACCAGTAAAGCCTGAAACAACAGTCAGACCAAAACCAGCAAGCACATATCCACCAAAGCCTGAGACAACAGCCAGACCACAACCACCATCCACAGTACCAGTAAAGCCTGAAACAACAGCCAGACCGAAACCACCAAGCACATATCCACCAAAGCCTGAGACAACAGCCAGACCACAACCACCATCCACAGTACCATCAGAGCCAGAAACAGCTAGACCACAATCACCATCCACAGTACCATCAGAGCCAGAAACAACACCCAGACCACAACCACCAAGCACATATCCACCAAAGCCTGAGACAACAGCCAGACCACAACCACCATCCACAGTACCATCAGAGCCAGAAACAGCTAGACC
This sequence comes from Acanthochromis polyacanthus, assembly GCF_021347895.1. Classification (NCBI taxonomy): domain Eukaryota; kingdom Metazoa; phylum Chordata; class Actinopteri; family Pomacentridae; genus Acanthochromis; species Acanthochromis polyacanthus. The sequence continues at coordinate 26,321,123 of NC_067121.1, forward strand.
ACAACCACCATCCACAGTACCATCAGAGCCAGAAACAACACCCAGACCACAACCACCAAGCACATATCCGCCAAAGCCTGAGACAACAGCTAGACCACAACCACCAATCACATATCCACCAAAACCAGAAACAACAGCTAGACCACAACCACCAAGCACAGTTCCACCAAAACCAGAAACAACAGCTAAACCACAACCACCAAGCACAGTTCCACCAGAGCAAGAAACAACAGCCAGACCACAACCAACAACCACTCATGTACCAAGTAAGTTAAAACTTTGCATTTCCCTACTTGAAAAAGAAAACTGGAATTTCCCAGAACAATTACTTTATATGTGGCATGTGAAACAAATAGAAAAGAACAGTGGCCAATATTTACAGCATTAATTTTATGATGCAGCGTATGGATCAACCGATTTGATACTCTGTGCTCAAGAAAGGCCGATAACCAATATTTGGAGCCAGTATATGTTGAATTAAATACTTCAACAGCATGTGATAACTTAGAACCTGTCATTTATGACTAGGCTTCTTCATCAAAATGCTAAATATTGGGCACAATAATCACCCAGGCCAATAATCTGTCTATTCCCAACAAAGTGTATATACTTTCTCTAAGTATATTGTTCTGTGTCTCTCTAGCACCTTCATGTCCAGCAAACAGTCATTACACCACTTGCATCCCTGCATGCAGTCCAACCTGTACAGACCTGAATGGTCCACCACACTGCAGTGACAACGTCAGTTGCATGGCAGGATGTGTGTGTAACGATGGCTTTGTGCAGAAAAAGAGGGCTTGTGTGCCCGTGCAACAGTGTGGTTGTGTGGATAGGGATGGCACCAAATACCAAGTGAGTGACAGTTCAGACTAAGCCTTTATCAAGTCAAAATTTGGAAATACTATGAACAACTTTCTCAATGCCTTATCATTATTGCGAAAAAGTGGAGCACATTACTAAAGACATTGGTGCGAGGAGTTTGCTGACTCTCTCTTTCTTGTCAGTTCAACGAAGTGTGGTACACCAATCATTGCAGTCAGAAATGTGAATGTGAGGAGGATGATGGCGTGGGGAAGATTGACTGTGATGACGCAGATGACTGTGGTGGAAATGCTGTCTGCCTTCAGAATGAGAAGGGCGAATATTACTGCCAGTCTACAGGTGCTGTAAATACCATAATAAGCTCTCTGACATACCCAAATTATATTATCTTAATTACTTGTTTTTAATTGCTCCACAGGCTTCGGAGAGTGCACTATCAACGGAGACCCTGAGTACAGAACATTTGATAAAATGAAGCATAACTTTGAGGGTGAACACTCGTATGTGCTGGTCAGGACCAGCAACTTGCCAAATAATCTTCCTGATGTCTACATCGAGGGTATCAATGAGCATATCGTAGATGATGATGATGATGATGATGATAGTAGCAGTGAAGAAGACGACAATCGCAGAGTCAGCGAAGAAGATGATGAAGATGAAGATGAAGACAGCGAAGAGCAGGATGACCGCCACAGATTACAAGGGCTTAAGATCCGAGTGTATAATTACACTGTGGAGTTCAAGAACAGACGGAAGCTAAGAGTACGTATCAGGGGCATTTTTAAAAGCCCACTGTCTGCCTCCATGTTATTTCACTGTGGCACCGTGACGCAATATCATATCTCCTCGTCCCCACAGACATGTATAGAGGCACTTAGGGAAATAACCAGCAGTAGTTTCAATTTTCTCTGTAAGATCTTACGACAGCAGAGAGGCAGATGTAGCGATATGCGATAAATTATGCTCTGTAATGCGTTATTTCCCTGTTGGCATTTTATAGTTATACATATGAGAAAAGGAGAAAAAGAGAGATGGAGTTTGTTTAAAAAAAAAAAACTGCAATATTAGTATTATACATTCATCCAAGAGTTGTTGCATTTGGTTCTGAGGTATGTGAAGACCAACTAGTATACTACATTCAGCAAAGAACATCGGTACTCAGTCTTGACCACATTTAAGCAGTGATCATGTTAAAACTGGTATCGTATATTTTCCATGTATTCATAATTATTATTGTTTTCAACAAAGTTCAAATCCAAACCCTGAAAAAAGATGGGTATGTCCAGGGTGGTTTCTTTTAGGAGATTTAAAATGAAACGTGCATTGCACTAGAATATCATATCTGAACAGTCATGCTGGCAGCTCTGCGAAGTTGTATCCACACATAGGAAAACTTTAACCAAAATGTTTCAACAAACAGTCAGTGATGTTGAGAAAGTCTAATGTTTACTTTGTTTATGGCCTTAGTATTGCATGTCACTGTGCTAGTATGCGCTAAGGACAGACCAGAATGTCAGTAATTTGTAGTTATTTGTTCCTAACGCAATGTCAGTAGGCTACATGCTCTGAGCAACAAAAATGTTTGTGCAAAGTTTTGTACCAAACTACCATATAGATGTTGAAATATTCATTGACTTAGTGAAAACACCTACCTCCACAAAATGTCACCATTCACCACAGTCATTATAGGACTAATCCTACATAAATAAATATCTGTGCTGAATTTCAGTGCAATCTATCAAATAATTGATGAGACATTTCAGTGTGTCAGTACTGAACCCACACTACCATGCATTGATCCAAGTATGATTGGCAAATCCCTGCACACAACTAACATAACACTACCAAAAAACCTACTGGGCAAGTATTGTTTTGCACTGACAGATCCTCTTTGTCCTCCTTCAGGTTGATGGAAGGAGAACTAATCCTCCCTTCTCATCGACTGATGGTCTAATCATCTGGGAACATTCCTCTCACATCTACCTGAAGACTGACTTTGGCCTGTCGGTGGCGTTTGACGGACAGAGCTCAGCAGGTAGCTAATCTTAACCTCAATATACAAAATAGAATTAGCGGGAATTCTGAAGCTTGTAGGATTAAACGAGACTGTTTGTACAATGAACGAATTGACACTGTTAATGTTTTCCTTGCAGAGATCATTCTACCCCGCCTTTATAAAAGGAAGGTGGGAGGCCTGTGTGGAAACTTTGATGGAAACAGGAGGAATGATAAGGTAAAGCCAGATGGTACCAGGGCCTCAAGCACTCAGGAGTTTGGAGAGAGCTGGAGAGTGTGAACATCACATGGAAGAGACGTGGGCTTTAAAGACAGCCTGTGAATGTTTTGTCTATTAGTTGATTCATTGCGGTGTCAGTTTACATAAAACTCCACACTCATAATTATCACTGTATTAAATAATAACAGGCTGGATTTATACTTATTTAGTTTTTTTCCTTACACAACACACTCTCACAAATTAGAGCTGTGAAGCATTCTTAAACATGGACAACCTTATGCTGCCACACACAACACAAACAATGTTCTAGTAGATTTCCCAAGTGTATGCACTTTTTTCTGGCTCTTCAAAGCTTTCATGTCCGTTTTGAAAAAGTTACTCACGTCTTTAAAATCTTGGCAATTTTTTTAAAAGAAATCTTTGTACTCAGTGACAACCTATTACTGCAGCAAACACTGCAGGCCTACAGAGTAATGTCTACACTGCAAGTAGTCATACAACATAAAGTGTCTAAATAATGCAAACGCACGACTGCATATGGATTACTTATCATTATGTGATACTGCTAGAAACCAATTAAAATGAATTGTAAATAATTACTGCTTGCACTTTGTCATAATGTGTACTGGACTACCAGCTTGTTGGTAGATTTTCTGTTGAATCCTCACTGTTCTAATAAACAGGAACTGTGGTTACATTGGAGTCGCCTTGTGTTTTGTCTCTTTAGTCTCAAGTGTCGCTACAACAGCATTCCTGACATGTCTATCTACATTTTTAAGGTCTAATGCACCACTAACCAGCCATTGGCCTAATGAAAAAAAAAAAAACATTACTGAACTTCCGTAATATAATATGTGAAGACAAGGCAATTGTTTTTTCTGGCCGACAACAGGATGATTCTTGTCTAGAGATGACTCATATGCATGTGTGTGTGCAAGTGCATGTATAAAAAGTGTCAGCTACGCTCGGCTGCCACACAGAAGCATGGATTGGTTTGCACTTTGCCTCTTTCTGCTGTTAGGGTTGCTACTTCCCTGCGATGGTGAGTAAAAGATTATCATATTTAATATTGAACAACTTACTGACATAGTGGAATAATTATCTCATAATATCTTAAAATAAGTATTTAAAGAGTAGATAATTTAGGACAGAAAATTACAACAAGCAAGTTCAGCAGTTACTTAACTAGCAAGATTTATTTTCTACAGACTTGTTTTTAAAGCTGAATCTCAAATATGAGTCATTTAAGGGGATTAATCTAAAAATATTTAAGTTTATTATTCTGTCCAAACAAATGGAGTTCTAGCTCCAATTAAACTACAGACACCTCCTAGGTTGAGTTGTGTTTTCAATTTATAATTCATAAGCAAGTTAACAGCATCTACTATATTATATGTTGGTGAGAGGTCAACAGCGCTAATGGTATTCGAATTAATAGACCTCAGTGGAAAAATTACTCATAATAGGCGCTCAAAACAACATTTTATAAACAAAAATAATGGCAAGTTGTTATTTTCTATATGATTATAACAGTGGTGGGCCGTCAGGGCCTGCAAGGCCTTCTCTGCTGGCCTAAAAAATATCTGAATCACAGACTGATGTTTATTATATTTTGTCCATAAATACTTGTTAAATAATTCCAAATAGTCTGTCCGCTTCCCTTCATAGCTTTTCCTCTGGTTGTGCTGCTTCCAGACATGTATTTTCATATAAAAGCATTTAGCCAATCACATTTCATCCATTATTTGTTGCTAGGCAGGGTCAAAGTCAAATAAATCTGCCTGGAGGCCTTCAGAATCAGTTCTGCGGGCCCTCCCGCAGAAAATAACTGTCGATTTAACTGTTGCTTCAACCAGTGAGATTTTGAGTTGGCGACACCAAGGCCCTCTAGCAAGCATACGGTGACGTCAACGTATTTGCACCCTTTGATTGGATCATCAGAGTTTACTTGCCAGAGCTAGCGAACTGCGTCTGTAGCGAGCGGCGTGAACAGAAATCTAGTTCTGTCGATGTAATAGATAGGTTTCACATGACGTCACACTTCCGTGTCCGCCATATTGTGTGGAGAGTGTTGAAATTGTTGTGGTCAGGAGTCAGTGAGCAAGATAAGTATTGAGCAAGATAAATATAGTTTGCAGTGTGACTGGGGACAAGAATGGTTCACGCCTGTTGTGTCCACGGCTGCCACAACAGGGCAGAAGGCCCAGTTAAATGGAGCCAAGGGTGAACAGACAAGGAAACTCAGCCAGCTGAGGCACCACACTTGGCAATTAGTATCTGTTTTTTAACCCGTATTATTAAGAAATTGTCATTTTCACTTTTACTTTGTATTCTATCATTCAATTCATCTTCCATAAATACACTTTATTGTGGTAAAATAAACTTTTAGTGCATGAATTGCTTTGAAAACACAATTGAAATCTCGCAAACAACCAAAAGTCTTACTCAAATTTGATTATTTTATTGAAAAAAATACATTTCGGGAGTTTTAATGTATGCCGAATGAAAGATAACAAATGTATAACTTAGACAATTGTGGAAATTAGGTGTTTCAACCGTTATTATTTGCTTTGACCTAAAGATCTTTTCAAAATAGCTGCTTCTCAAAGCGAGGATTCACGTTACCCCAATAGGACACCATACTGGGAGGTTAGCTCACATTAGCGTGATCATAGCCAGACTCCACTGTTTATTCCACTTAATTTAATTTAGATAGACCAATGATACGCTAATTAATAGAAAAAAATCATTAGGTTCATTGTTAGTTAAATCGGCAACCTGCATTAATGCTGTTTTCCGACGAATTCTACACCAATCTGTGTTCAAAATCTCAGCAAAAAAAATCTTTGTCTGAAGTGCTACTTCCTCATATTATGAGCGCAAACGGCTGAAACTTACTCAAATTACTTCACTTCAGGCAGGCCGTTGTGGGTGCTTGTCCAGTCCTTCTGTGCAACTCGATAAGGATCGATTCCATCAATTAACTCCAACTTCCTCTGATATCGGTCTTTTGAAGTGCTATCAAGTGTGTCGATATACTTTTTCAGCTGAGTGGCAGCCATAACCAACAAATATTAGGCTAAAAGATAAACTCCAGTCACAGACTCAACAAAGTTGGCCACTCAAAATGGCGCTGAGCTACTTACTGACCCGGAAGTGTGACGTCAGTGAAACCTATCTATAGCGGTTTTGTCAACCAGGTGGGAATTAAAACTTATTCCAGAAACACAACAGGGCAGGCTCGACTTTCAGCTTTAGCTTTGATGGCGATAGAAAAGGACTACTTGATGGAACTGAAGCACACGGATAATCTGTACGACAGAGTAATTGAACTCTTTTTGAGGAAAAAAAGGAGGATGGATTTCGTGTACAAATAATCAGAATTTCTGGTGAGTAAAATGTTGCTTTTTTCCTAAATAATATTGCGATTTTATGAAGTTATTATTGATGCTTTTTTATGTGTGTGGCAGCTGTAGCTGCAGTAGGAGACTTGCGCAACCCGGGTTTTTTTCTTCAGTAAAAGCGTTTATCGTGGCTACATGAGTTATCCATCTGTGATTCAACGCCTCTTTATACTGCATTTCTGCATAAGAAGAGGTTTTTAATCGCCATAAAATAGTTATTGGGGGGTGGATTGATTCAGACAGAGCACTACTGAAGGCTTAGGTGTGAAATGCACGGCCCGCCACTGGATTATAAATGTAATAATACATCCAAACTTTTGCATATACATCAATCAGGCATAACATCATGACCACCTGCCTAATATTGTGTTGGTCTACTTTATGTTGCTAAAACTCCTCTGACCTATTGGGGCATGGACACAGGACCTCTAGGGACGTCCTGTGGCACCCGAATGGTGGAAGTGGGTCCTGTGGGTTACAGGGTGTGACCTGCATAGATCAGGCTTATCTTGGCACATCACACAGATGCTCTATATAATTTGGATCTGGGGAGTGTGGAACCCAGGTGAACAGCGTAGCTCTGTTGTGTTCCCCAAGCCACTCCTGAGCAGCTTTTGCAGTGTGTCAGAGTGCACTGTCCTGCTGAGGGTGGAAACTGGCATCAAGGTCTGTTGTTACCATGGTGGGGTGGGGGGGTTGCTTGATCGATGTATATATGCTATACTGTGGAGAGAGTTTAGTATTTTACACCTAGAAACTCACAATTTTTTAGCTGTAGCAAAAGTAATTGAGTGGGTCAAGTCCAAATCATCGGTCGCGTCTTACAGGAAACACCACAAAGACAAAATCAATACAAGGTTTTGCTGTACCAAATAGTTAATTGTGGCACTTACCATCTCCCTTCCTGAATCAAGCAAAGTGTCTCCTTGAAAGTTGTTTTTCCGGAATTCCAATGAATTTACCAATCGTTTTCTCTTACAATTTTCCAGGTCAGATAACTCCGGCAACCAGCCTAAGAGGTAATATCCACAACATCACCTCATACACTGTAGTCCTTGTTTCCATTAGTCCACTGCAGCAGAAAACACTTCAACCTCAAACCTTTAATTATTAGCTACATTTATGTCACTTATCCAAGCTGCAACTATGTCTATGTTCTTCCACTCTAACAGCCCTATCAGATGCCCACAAAAAGTTTCACAAACCCCCCAATTTGACGACGAAGCTGCAACAGCAACACTTATATTCATTGCTACTGTTTACTGTGTTATTAATTATTGGCTTGATTGTTGTTTGTTATATAATAATTTTGTAACTTCCAATTTCAAGCAGTGTTGAAATAGCGTGCTGAAGTTACAGTTACTAACCGGTACAATGCTGATGCTGTGTGCTCCAGGCTGTGCAGGTCCACCTGTGCTGTGCTGCCCTGGTCAAAACAGCAGCTGTCTTAGAACGAGCTGTTTCTGTGACCAGAGATGCGTGGTGCTCAGGGACTGCTGTCCTGACTACAACTCAACCTGCACACAACGTAAGTGAGGATGAACACACAAAACAGAACGGTGTACACGTATGCAGGATTGTGCTCAAGATTTACAATGCAAGTCTTTTTCCTCTTACAGTTTTAAATCTTACACCCACAAGCAACAGTGTTTCAAGTACAATGGTTAATCTCACCACAACAGCAGCACCCAGTACAACATCTGCACTACCGAATGTGAGCACAACCTCAGCATCCACAGCGCCTGCTTCTACAGCAACAAGCCAAACAAGCAGCACTACATCGACCACAACTTTACCGGCGCCGGCTACTACAGCACCAAGCACAACAAACGGCAGCACCACCACTTTGAACACAGTGTCTGATTCTACTGCATCTAGTTCAACAAGCAGCAGGGCAACATCTGCGCTATCTGACGTGAGCACAACTACAGCATCCACAGGGCCGGTTACTTCAGAAACGAGTCAAACAAGTGACAGTGTTACATCTGCAGCAGCACAAATGAGCACAACATCTTCATCATCTGCAGTCTCTTCAACAATATTGCCCAGTACAACAAGCAGCAGTAATCCATCAGATGGGCAGGTTGAGAGCACAATGTCAGCATCCACCACTACATCTACACCTCGGGATGGCCTCATAACGTCAGTCTCCGCAGCTACAGGTTGGTCACTGCCTACATCGATCCTTTTTATGGCAGACGTTTTGATCGTCACAGCAGGAAAAGCACAGGAGGAATTAAGAATATTAATGATGGCTCAGTTCCAACAGGCCGTGGCACTGAAGCAGCATGCAAATGAGCAGGGTTTCCCCAAGCGGAATGCGGCCAACCATTAATTCACCTGAGCTTTTTCCTGCTATGACATGTCAAAATGCTTGCTGTAAAAAGCTCTGTTGAGGTACATTCAACAGAACATTCAGACGGTTGGAAAAAAAAACACATTTCAGCGATACACTTCTTCTTTGTGTGACTGTCAGGGAAGATCTGATGAAACAATGATTCGCCTCCATTGGCAGGCACACTCGCTAACAACTCAGGATTTCACCGTTTTCTTGCATTCACAGCTGAAACAACCCTGCTAGAATCCACCACAACTCTGGATACTACTAGTGTCAACAAAAACACACATTCTACAGCCACCAGCAGCTCAGACAAAGGTACAGTCAGTGATGTGGACATCTTATGTAATGCATCAGAAGGTTGATTTTCACTGGCACTTTGCGTCTTTTTTCAGACACCCAAACAGTTACACTTCACCTAAAAGCCTCTCTATTTTCCAACAATGAGGATGATGCTGATGCGATTTTAGAGGCTTTATCGGATGTAAGTACAAACCATCTTCAACAGCAACAATGCATCATACAGTAACAGCATCACAAAAGCTAAAGGCCTGTCTTTTCTCTCGCAGTTTTTGTCGCAGGCCTTTCTGCAGCAGAACTGTGAAGGCTGCACTCTGACCATCAGGAACATCAAACCCACCTAAAAATGGCATTTGTTTCAGCAAATGGAGGCACGAGTATGACACCAGCTGTAGTGTGGCAACAGCCTGCACAACCCTCATTTGTTAAATCTAATACTGCTACAGGTCTACTTCAAGCTAGGGCAACAAAAGGACATAAAATCACACTTTCATTCAGTGCTATGTGATGAAAGTTAACCCTCTGGACCTCAAACTGTTTCTTCTTTGTTCCCATCACATTTTTGCTCACTGTGGGCTAATTTTAGCCTTGCCGCGCTAGACCCATGTTCTGAAGGCACAAGGGTCTAGGGCCGCTCAACAGGGAGGGAGGTGGGCTAAAAGGTTGTCTTTCAAATCACTCTGCAGCAATTGGGTAGGTATACAACCAATCAGCACAACAAATAAGCTGACGCAGTTCCTGGAGCGCCGGCGGATTGTGGCTAAGTCCCATTAGCTTCCCAACCAGCGGAGCTAACTGGTATATTAAGGATTTGCCATATCCCGTCGGCATAAGTCCAAATTCATCTTTCTTCTCAATGAAACACTTCAGTGCCGTCCTTTGTTTATCTTTCAAGTTGAATTTTAGCTTCAAATCTTTAAGGGCTGTGGCCAAAGCCGAGTCGAAAGATAACTGTTTATTGTGCGCCGGTTGTTTCTGTCAGAATCGTCGCGCCTCTGTCGTCACTTAGTTACGCCCGCCTTCTGACTCTACACTTCATGGTGATTGGTCCGGCCAGTTTTAGGAGAATCCAGCCTCGAGCCTTATGGAGGGTAACTAGACCCACCCTGGCAGAGAATTAAATTCGTTGCCGTGGGTTGTCTAGCGCGGCTAGGCTAGGCTAATTTTTTACTGCAACGTAACGTCTTGCAAATCTATGGAAACATCACAACCGTGGCCATAAGCAGAGAGAACTAAAAATGTCTTATAAACAAGAAAAAGAACACTAGTTACATTCTGTTGCTTATGTTGAATCAATTATATTGCAAAAAAAAAAAAATGAAATCAACAGGTTCAACATTTTCCAAGTGCTCACAGTTGTTACCAAATCTGGGGGGAAAAAAATGATGATGACCCCTACATACTATAAATACATCACTATTTACATTTTAAATTTGTTTCTGTACTTTCCTCTTATCTTCTCTGTGTAAGCACGACCTGCATTTCAGCCAATTAATTTGTACACTTTATTACAAGATTGTTGGTCGCAGTTGGGTCACTAATGCCTTCATGGTTGTTCCAGGGAGCACAGAATAAAAAAACAATAATAATCACATTTTGATGGAATATGACGATTTTAAGGTCAGATTTGGTTATCTTTCCCACGTTGGACATGATTAGTTGATGTAACGTTGAAATCTGACAATTCTTTCTGTTATTTTACAGTTGTGTGCTCTGATGAATTACATAATCGTGACTTTCTTTTGCTTTGTTTTTCTTACACAACAAGCCTTTCGAACCTAGCAGCATTTTTGGGGTTCAGAGGATCAACAGAGCCGGTTGTGCAGCCAAAAACAGACTAAGTGTTGTTTATAGTGTCTGCAAATGGTGGTGATGAATTCAACACTAAAATGCGGGACGGGAAAAATCTAATAGTATAATTCGAACTGATATAATGATGATGGATGAGGAAGAGACAATTCCACTGCGGTTTGACTTAAATCCACTGGATGTCTGATCCTAGTGTCACCAAAATGTTGAGGCAGTGCTGCAGCTATGTATTAAGTTCTCAAAAATCTTGCTATAATGTGTTTTCTACTTGCAGGCTCCTTGTGTAATCAACAAATACGTACTGCATTTAAATCTGTCACCTTCAGTCTATTTAGCTGTCTATCAAATGTTATATTCCTTACAGGTCTACAGGGTGTTGGTTCAACCCATTATGTATCAGTGAATCATCAAGGAAATAAACGTCTCCCCACTTTCTTAGCATGACAACGTCTCTGATTTACTTTGGCTCGCCAGTCATACAAAGTCATGGATTAATGTGCTCTTCTCGCTCCAGTGGGTTTGCTGACTCACTGCAGTAATGAGAAACTAAACGCATTAATACTAAAAAGCTGCATTACTCACTGAAAATCAGCCGCACTGCCACCGACTAGCACATTTCTGGTGCCGTGACGTCCCCATCTATCATTATGAATATAAATATCCAGAGAACATCATTCACTTAGGATGCCACCCATCACGGCTAATTGTACTGAGTGCAGGAAAATTACTCTTTAGAAGTCACTCAGTCAGAATAACAAATTACTGTTGATTTTTGAAAATAAATTAGGCTTAATTATGTGGATGATTTATGGAAAGGCACACTTTATTAATCATTCAATAACAATACTCTTGACAACTGACTGTTTTAAAACAGAAATGTATTTTCAGGAAAATTGCTGTATTCTATCTGGTGATGACTGTGATTATGCAGAGAACCATCACATATCACGTGAAACAAAACTTAGCTATCTTAGTAAGGCTTTTAGTGTTCATACTACTCTTTTAATCTTATCTTTGACAGACTGATATGAACCATCAGTTGATACACAAGTTAAAAATACATTTCTTACCGGATTTAATGATCAGTTTTTTGCTCTGTATCTGCTTTGGCATGTGTCCCTGAATCGCTTTCCATTTTATATCTAAAGAAGGGATGCTGTCTAGACAAAGACAAGGCTGCTTTTCTTTCTTTGAGCAAGCATTTGCTGTTTGAGGTTTATGTTGCAAAGTTTCTTTCAAGCCTGGAATTTGACGGTTCAAGTGTGGCAGCGTAAATTGTCTGATGACACACCGCGTTACGGCACACATGCTCCGATTGTTTCTCCCTCACACACACTGTTCAAAGCTGATTTTTACCAGTGAAAAGAATTAGTTTGTCTGGCTGGCTGAGTCAATGCAAGGAAATATGCAGAGGTACAGAAGATTTAACTCTACAATCAGTTTGAAGGACAATCAAGTAAAAAAAAAATGTAGAAAATTCAGCTGTGAGGCTTGAATGTAAGAGCACTGATGAATGTTGCACACAATTGCATACCTTAATGCAGCACCAACATATTCACCATTCCTAAATGCAAGTGGAAGGCAACAACATTAGAATAGGTGTGACAGATGGAGTGTAAAGCCTGATATTGATGTGGTAAAATGGAACCGTTATAAGCGAGTATCCAAAAATTTTAAGTCGTATTTGTTTTCTTCTATTCTTGTACAGTTTTCTCCATTAAAGATTCACTGTATGAAGCTGAAAACACACCCTTCTGCAGTCATGTTGTTACTAGCCTGGTCCAGGGCTTCAGTGCGTGTGACCAAGGCATGAAACTTTCATACGTCATGCTGGAAAAAAAACTTCCACTACATCCCTTAGCTTGAGGACAAAACAATACAGTATGGTTGAAGATCCACTGGCACGGTCTGATGGAGTAAGAATGTCCAATGAACTACTGGACAACTGTATGATTGGAACTTCCTATTGTCTAATACATCACTATAACTAAGGTGGGCAACTGTTTCGCCTCATAGATTTTCTCACTTCACTGCCACACAGTCAGGCATCTAACAGCTGTATTCTTTACTCATTTGGCTACACAAGATTTAACCAACCCGGTGTGTCCCTGTGCATGTGATTTTATACTGATTATTAACCAATTGAGGTTCCACCCATTTTAAAGACTAAATAAAGACCAAAAACCTGTGAACATTTAGTTTGTTGGACTCTTGCGGTGACATTTGTTGCAGCCACAAACCACAAATGTGCCCATGAAGCAGCACAAAACAGTTTATAGAGTCCTATAAATTATACATGTCACATACTGGGCCCTATCAATTTATCAATTTTAAACTGAAATTGCAGTTTGAAACAAAGCAACTAGCTGGGGACTGGGGACTCAGAAAGCCAGTCAGTATCTGGTGTGACCACCATTTGCTTCATGCAGTGCAACACATCTCCTTTGCGTAGAGTTGATCAGGTTGTCGATTGTGGCCTGTGGAATGTTGGTCCACTCCTCTTCAATGGCTGTGCGAAGTTGCTGGATAATGGCGGGAACTGGTACACGCTGTCGTATACGCCGATCCAGAGCATCCCAAACATGCTCAATGGGTGACATGTCCGGTGAGTATGCTGGCCATGCAAGAACTGGGACGTTTTCAGCTTCCAAGAATTGTGTACAGATCCTTGCAACATGGGGTCGTGCATTATCCTGCTGCAACATGAGGTGATGTTCTTGGATGTGTGGCACAACAATGGGCCTCAGGATCTCGTCACGGTATCGCTGTGCATTCAAAATGCCATCAATAAAATGCACCTGTGTTCTTCGTCCGTAACAGACGCCTGCCCATACCATAACCCCACCGCCACCATGGGCCACTCCATCCACAACATTAACATCAGAAAACCGCTCACCCACACGACGTCACACACCCTGAACAGTGTAAACTGGGATTCATCCGTGAAGAGAACACCTCTCCAACATGCCAGACGCCATCGAATGTGAGCATTTGCCCACTCAAGTCGGTTAACACGACGATCTGGAGCCAGGTGGAGACCCCGATGAGGACGAAAAGCATGCAGATGAGCTTCCCTGAGACGGTTTCTGACAGTTTGTGCAGAAATTCTTCGATTATACAAACCGATTGTCTCAGCAGCTGTCCGAGTGGCTGGTCTCAGACGATCTTGGAGGTGAACATGCTGGATGTGGAGGTCCTGGGCTGGTGTGGTTATACGTGGTCTGTGGTTGTGAGGCTGGTTGGATGTACTGCCAAATTCTCTGAAATGCCTTTGGAGACGGCTTATGGTGGAGAAATGAACATTCAATACACAAGCAACAGCTCTGGTTGACATTCCTGCTGACAGCATGCCAATTGCACGCTCCCTCAAATCTTGCCACATCTGTGGCATTGTGTTGTGTGATAAAACTGCACCTTTCAGAGTGGCCTTTTATTGTGGGCAGTCTAAGGCACACCTGTGCACTAATCATGGTGTCTAATCAGCATCTTGATATGGCACACCTGTGAGGTGGGATGGATTATCTCAGCAAAGGAGAAGTGCTCACTATCACAGATTTGTGAACAACATTTGAGAGAAATAGTGATATTGTGTATGTGGAAAAAGTTTTAGATCTTTGAGTTCATCTCATAAACAATGGGAGCAAAAAAAAGTGTTGCGTTTATATTTTTGTTGAGTGTAATATAGGCTGCAGTATTAAAGTTAATTACCCATTTTATAGCACAGATAATTAAACACATGCATCTGGCAGACTTTAAGAACAGGCTCACAAATGAAACATAACAACAGATAACACAAAATGCTAATTACTTAAAGCTCTTCTGTGTCAGTGCAGACAGAAGCGCAGCAGAGAATATAAACACCACAACAGCCAGCGACAACATAGCAGCTTCAGACCAAACAAGGTGAGTGGAAGTTACATTTTTGAATATTAACAACAGTGCAACACCAAAAAGACATATCGAGGATGTACTAGACTCACCTTAATTGATGCTGAAGCCTGAACTCCTCCTTTATGAAGGTGAATCTGTCAGTATCCAGGTAATGCGTAGTTTCAAAATATTTACTGATAGTTAAGTTTGTAGACAGGAAGCGCTGTTAGCGTCCGTCAGCTTTAACAGAAACAACTTTACAAATACTGAAATGCGAAACTCTATTTTCTTTTTGATTTTCGCGGATAAAATGGCCAAAAGCGAACGCCTTTTGCAACTTTTACACGAGGGTGGACGGGTGTGTCACCAGGAAATAGCCGCATCCTCACTCTATATCCCCCACTTCCAGGGGCGTTCTGCTGCATTAAAGGACACTTCGGACATTAGAGTTTCAGTGAATGAACTTTACTCGACAGATCAGGGGTGGCCAATGAGATTGCAGGGGAGGAATTATTGGACCCCTTTAATTTATATTTAGATGCTTTTCCTTGTTTTGTTTTGTATTCCTCAATAGCAAGTAAATTTCTTTCGTTCTGTTCATATTGATCTGTTGCTCTAATAGCTGAAATCCCATTATTAGCACTGGCATTGAAATCATTCAGTGGAGTGAGCATATTAGGAGACCACCATTCAGTGAAGTTGAATAGAAAGTCGTTTTCCAAGCCTGTATCCTTTCATATTTTCAGTATCTTGAAATTACCTGTTTTTTTTAACATCAGTATGATTAAAAAGTCCTAAATGTAATAAATGGTCCAGCTGCTGATGTAGCTCTGTGACACATTCAAAACCTCTAAAATAAGTGCAGCTTCATCCCTCCACAGTTCTCTGTCGGTTTTGACCGTTCAGAGGATTCAATCCACAGTGGCACCTTGGCATTTTGAATGATTGCGAATAAATAAGCATTGTTTAACTAATAGTCTATGAACTTTTAACCCAATGCCTAAAATTAAATTCTACGAGTTCTTCCGTGGATTTAGGCAGTCTCTGCTACTTCTGTCTCTTCATGTAGTTCCAGTCTGTCACTGAAGATTGAAGTCTGGCTGTATTTGGAGTGGTCATGCTGCAGAGTAAACATGGAGGAGCCATCAGACACCTTCACAATGGTGCTGCATAATGAATGCAACCATATAAAAACTCACTCAAGTGCTCTCCCACACCCCTGCACACCCAGTTACGCCTCAGGTTGTACTTGTTGTAGGGACAACACTGAGAGAAACAGCTCTGGATTTAGTGGTGTCACATCTTTATCAGCAGATGGCAGCATATCCACAGTTTACCACCAATGACCAGATTCAATCATCACCGGTTGGAGATACAGATGTTTGTTCAGTCCGGTTCATGTGGTAAAACACATTTTATTGACACTTTCTTTTCCTGAAGATACACAAACAATCACTGTTTACTAGTCTTTTTACCTAAAGATATGATTTCAGATGCTTATTTAAGCTTCTAAATGGGACATTCTAATCTGCATCATCAGTGATAGTATCATTAAAATAACAAACATAACAATAACTGTCATAATAGGCATGCATGATCACTTTGTAGGACTGCACACCCCAAAGATGTAAAAGCAAAGCCTATACATATGAATGAGTGCACAGCTCTCATTTGAGTCAGTTCCTGGCTCCAGGCTAATAGGTAACAAAATGACCACTTGTTCTGTCAGCACTATCTGGTGAGAGTTAAATATTGGGTCAGGCTTGCTCAAAACATGAAGGCAGTGTTGTTGCTAGGTAGGATGCACACGTGTGACCCCAGCACCTCATGGGAGGAGGATGAGACCAAAATTTAATTAAGAGGGACAAAGAGGAAACAGGTCCACATGGCCTCAGGGACCGGCACAACCTCTAGGAGCGGATAGTTCAAATTAGACCAGCGTTGTCAGCCCAGGTTCACCTTTGACCTGGAGATTTAATTGCACCAAGGCCCATTTTGCTGAAATATGTTTCTTTCTTTTTTTACTTTTTGTTCCTTGTGCATCTGCGTGACCCTCTCAGACGATACTGTACCTGCCCTGCTGCCAGTCTGCTAATCTGAAATGTCCTCCCCTCACTCGGTAAAGGTAACATTTGCGACGTGTGGTGCAAATCAGAAGCGTGTGTTCTCTGTAGGATCCTTTCTACAATCCCGCTGCGCAATTGTAGTTAATTCTGCCAAGTGAGTCTCGGGTTCACGTTTCGCCACAGCTTTGTAAACTCAGATCACATGGGGTCACCGGGAGGTTGAAGCGGCCCTGTAGCTGCGCGTCGAGTCTAAAAGATCAGTTTCAATGTAATGGCAAAGGAATGTCGCTCAGTCCTGGCTATTGCATGGATTTGTGGCTCTAATTAGAACCAATGTGAGAGTGGGATGTCATTTTACCTTATTCTGAAACATTGTCCGTGTATGTTTACTTTATAGGTATATTTTTGGCTACTGTGTTGGTCCAAACAGATGGAGAAAGTGATAAATCCTTAGAGTGAAAATACACTACTTAAAATGTTTTGTATGTCTGTCTGGTTTTTTTTTTTTTTTGACGTATCCGCAATATTCAAACTCAAATATATTATTTTCTTCTTAAACAGTAGAATAGTGTATTTTTGTTCAAGAAATTAAAAGCATGTTAACGCACACACTTTTTCTTTCTGTCCACACCAGCAGTCTGCTGAGGTATCCCCGGCTCCCCGTGGTGTGTGCATGTCGAAGGCCCCGGTGTTATTGATCCTGATTGGGCCTCACAGGAGGAGATTCCGGCCTGCCATTGACCCACACTTCTCCATGTTTCCACCCTTCTCTCAGATCATCAGAGGCAGCCGTCTCCTCCCGCCTGTCTTGCGTGAGTTTTCTGATTGTCAGATGGAGAGGCAGAGGGGGAGAGGGAAAGAGGGGGTGGGGGGAATGAACTTACTACACGTTTTGCAAAATCACTAGCAGGTCTTGCCTGAGTAGTCCGCACTGACGTTTTTCTGGCTTGGTGACTGTCAAAACATCCCCCATATGCATCCATACCCCTCCTCCCCCTTCACTTTGGAAAGCCTGCGGCTCACAGGCTGCTCTCCTCTTCAAAGTAAAACTTCTCCGCCATGTGGCCTGCGTTGAATGTTTGTGTTGACGGCTGCCCAGCGCTCATGAACTCCTCGTAAGAATCCTTTTTCTCTTCGTCGCCGGTTACGAAGCACTTGAAAAGCGTCATGGCAAGGAAGGAGTAGAAGCACATTACAAACAGGATGTAGAAGTAGGCATTGTCATAAGTCTCCCTGGAGCTGGTGGACACTGGACTGGTGTTGGGTAGAGGACTCACTGTGGCGTTGGAAACAGTGCCGTTGATTAGCTGTCCACTGATGTCAATATCCGTGTCCTCAAGAATCTGCCGGCATCTGGTGAGAAGGGAAAGCAGGAGGGTTCGGTTCATGCTCCTCATGTCAGAATCAGCAGTGGAGGAGAGACTTGAAGAAGAATCTTGGCAGATTTCAACTGAGCCTAAAAACAAAGGTAGAAGAAGGACAATGGCAACTGGAAAAGGACAACAAAGGGCAAGTGTGAGAGGCAGGCACTCACCACTTTAGGAAAGGCATGCTGTGAGCCTCCCACCCACTCTTCAAGAGACTTGATAAGGTGGAATCTCAGTGATAAAAGCCCACTTCTTCCCTGTCCTAGTGCAGCCAAAATATCACAAGAGCACAACTCTGACCTCCTTTTGAGAATGATTTGTACAGAGCTGATCAGAAACGAATCTCTAAATCTAAGATTACCATTCTCCTTGGATATTCTGGCCCAAAGTATTCTCTCTGCATCCCTTTTAACTCTTTTTTTCCCCCATCTAAAGCTTTTTTCCCCCGGCCCATCCTCTTTGTACTCCTTCCTTCACTTTCTATTTGGGGGTTGGACGCTGCAGAGACACTTGGATTGTTGTCAGCTCCGGTCAAGTAGTCTACTCATTTCAAAGAGCGCTGGGGTCAGAGGTTAAGTTGTCTCCAGTGTGTTGCTGCTTGACTGACACTCCACTCCAAAGCAAACCCTTTGGCTTTTTCACTCACTGTGTCTTACAAGTTGAGCACTTGTTAAAAAAAAAAAAAGTTTGCAGAGGGCAAAGAAAATAGTGAAATGCGATCTTGCCTTGATCTTATCTCGCTGGACACACAAACTGAGCACAAACGAAGGCAAACAAACATGCTAGAACACAAATAAAACAATACGTAAAAAAAAAAAAACACAGTAAAGCACAAAAATTACACATTTCATTTAATGCTTTCTCATTCACACACATTGTAAAAGCTTGTTTTAGACGTACAGCATGAATGACACGGACAGCTGCATATCTGATCCTTAAACCTCCAGAGGAAAGAGGAGGGGGGAAAAAATGACAGGGAATGATAAAAATGCGATATCTGTAACCTTTTGAGGAGTCTGCCAACTGGGCGAACAGTGTTTTCGTTTCTCTTTGACAGTGAGAGCCAAAAGCCGTCTGAACCTTGTACAGCCATGTCAGTGACTGATGTCCCAGTGTGTCTGTGAGCTGCTGTGCTTATATAATTTACAGCAGCTCTGCTTTAGTCATTAAGGGGTGTGAAGGAGCCACCAGGGAGCAGGAATTTGTCCAAAAGGCGTGTTTATGAAAGGGGATATATTTATGATTTAGTGCCCCAGGAGTGTGTGTGTGTGTGCGCGTGAGGTGAGCTGCAGCACACAGAGAGCGGGTATTGTCGCAATACTGCTCATCTGGATTTAGATAAAAAGTAAGAAAAAAACAAAGAAAGGAAACCACAGTCCCTTCAAGGCTTCCAGCCAGCACTACTCTGAGAAACTTTGAGCAGAAATCAAAAAGAAGCCTTCAGATTTTGTTAACATCTCCCATTTTCTGTTCTTTTACTTGGCTTTCTGTTGCGTTCAGTATGATTCTGGGAGATTAATATCAAAGCCCTTGTTTATTTCTTATTTTGTTTGGCTTAAGTTAGTCAAATTTAAACACCAAATTCACAAATAAACATCTGCCACATTTACGTTTTTACATGTATCCCACAAATGACACCAAATTCAAAGTCACAACTTTCTGCTTTTCACATAGTTTATTATAAATAGTAAATAGTGCTATATTATACACAAAACCTTTTACAACAAAATCATTTCACGCCATTGTAAATGAAAATTACACAAGAGGAAAAAAAAACGTGAATAATGAACATTGTGTAAGACTTACTTGAGCACCGATGAGCGCTGATACAAGATGTACAGAAGAGACACTGGAACAACACTAAATAAATAAGAAACGGAACTAATATTTGCAAGTTCCTGACCAAAAACTAATTTAACACATGCAAAATAATAATAAAAAATTAACTGTCAAACTGAATAATGTATTCACTGGCAGAGAATTTTTTGGCTTAATGACATCATGACTATGTTTGCTATTATTCGTCGCTTGATGATTTCCCCTGATTGATCAATGAGAACAACCCAAAATTAATGACATTAAAAAGAGAGAGCTCGTTATTGAGGGCATAATCAGGGAGAGTTGATCCATGTTCATTTACATTACATGAGGTATGAATGTATTGCACTTTCTTTGGGTTGCAGCGGATTCGCCGACTCCACTTGGCTTCAGTTTTATGCTCCGTCGCTGGTTTTCAGGATGTAGTCGCATTTTAGTCTTATGCAAGAGTCACATCCATCTACAGCTGATATCACCGCCCTCAGACACTGTAATAAATACATTTTTTGAAGAGCATTGGGGCTGAGGGCAACACATTATCACCATCCAGCCAGTGGGGGCACAGAAGCACCGGAGGGCTAATAAAGTCCACCCCAACTTGCATCTCTGCCGCTTATTACAAAAATCAAATACAAGGTCTTGAATGTATTTACTCCCCATTTCCCCACCCGGTCCCCCTTTCTCTCCTCCTCTTGAAGCGTGGACGACGAACTGCGCTTGGTCCTCGGAGCATGACGTGACGCACAAGCAAAGCGAGTGTCAGGTAACGGGAGAGGCTGCGCCTTTGGTCCTAATTATTCCAGTCAACCCCCTTCATCGCCATCGCTACACCTCCATCTCAAGCTGAAGGAGAACACCTCGACCCCCTTCACCTCCCCCTCATCCCATGTCCTGCCGTCCTCAGGGATGAGGAAGTTGGCAGAGGCAGCGGGTGGTGGTGTTCTCCAGGGATGAACATCAGAGTGGCTGGGCGAGTCTCTTGTTCAGGCCATGCTGGGCTTCATATAATGAAAGGCACCTGAGAGGGACATGGGAAGAGAGGCGGGTTAAAGCTTTGTTGTGCGTGTTTTATTCATTGTACATGTGAAAGGTCTGATCACAAAAAATAGAAAGTTAAATGAGAAGTGTGATGTAGTGAAGGATTGTAGATGACAGAAGGAAGTGTTTAAGAGTAGGTGAGAACAGGTGAGAATGGAAACTGGGCTCCGAGGTTAAATAATAAAACTTTAAAAACTGGTAAAGAGCTTTGAGGAATATCTCCGGACATTCTTTGAACTTGCCGTGGTTGGTAAAAGTGCCCTGAGACTGAGCTTTAACCTGGATCTCTGGCACTGCTTCACTGATCAATAACAACTCTAAATCTGACCTCCAGTGTTACACATGGTTCTAATCCAGGCCTGCCAAGGGCCATAATCGCCCCCTGTTAAAGAGCCCCTTACCCTGCTTTAATGCACATACACATACATGTCTACACACGCGCATTTCACCAAATCCCCAAAAGCTACATGTGGGTCTCTCCCAGGACTGGCTAAATTAATGACATCAAGATGTTGCCACTGATGGGCCAGTCAACATGTGGTAGTGCACCTCAGATCAGCTTCAGCAGCACCCGCGCATCCCCCTCCCTCCTGTCAAACACGCTTTGGGAAGTTGCTCCTTTCATTTGGGCGGCTGTCTTCGTTACACAGGGGTCGTTACATGGGTAGGTGAGCTGTAGCGAGGATTTGATGGGCGAGCTCATCACACAGGGTCATGAAAGGACAGTCGAGTGAAAATGTGTGTGCTGGGATAAGCATCGGGGCCACGTGGATGTAGTCCGATGATGGTAATGTAAACTGAGGTAACCTGGCCACGAGCGCTCGCTAACTTAAATGTGATTTCAGCACAGCGGGGTGATTTGAGAAGGTCACTCATCAGAGAGGTCTGAGCCATAAACATGGGTTGCGAGTTAGAAAATCTAAACTAAATTACACAAGGGTAATAGGAGGATATAACCCCTCTTTAAAAAAAATCCCTAAATCAGTTGAGATGTCAGTATGAGTCAGAATGAAAAGCACACACTTCAAAATGAGAGGAAAGATACCTTGCTCTGACTGTACTGTCCGTACTGGTAGGAGGGGTGGTGTTCGACGGCGTAAGCTGGGGAAGTGTAAGAAGGTGGGCAGTAAGACTGGGTGCTTGGCAGGGCGGGCATACTGGTCAGGCCTGGTAGAGCCTCCAGGCGCTGGGAACCATGACAGCTAGCAGCCATGCCTCCGTTGGGCTCCAGGCTTCCGGTGAGTGGGGAGAGGGCGAAGTCGCTCTGGGACTGGTGCGGTACTCCACCTGGGTTCAATAGACCCATCACCTGAAGGGATGCAAAGAGGAAAAGTGGGTGGTTAGAACGGAATAGAACTGAATTCAATTGAAAAGATTTCCTGCTTGCACAATGTAAAGCCAATTTATACACTCTTTGTTAAATATATATATATATACTATACATATAAATAAATCCGATGCTACAACATTCACCCATCTTTTCCACTCCACTCAGGTGGGCTAAAGTGTGTTCCTTCTCTTTGTTCACTGTCAGAAATACATTATTACTGGCTTCCCTCACACATGTGGTTCTCTTTACTCTCTTTGACTGACTGGGGAGCTGACAGTGGCTAAAGAGTTCAATCCTTCAGCACACAAGTGGTTTCTGCCGCTGTCATATTTATGGAAGTAGTTGAAGGAATAGACTTTTTTATCATGTTCCTCTTTGTCATTACAATTGTGGACATGGAGCATTTTGTTACAAATGGAATAAACGAAAAAGAAGCTGCATACAATTGGTCAGTGCTTTGAAATATAGAAGAATGCCATGTGTTTAAAGGGAAATTTAAGAAAGCCAAAGCAAATTTGTTAGTTATATCTCTTTCAGTCTTTAACTCTTTTACTGTCTTGCTCTCTCTCGCTTTCTCTTGATGCCCGAAAATCACCGTGTCCTTGTGAGGCCAGGGTAAAGAGGCCAAAGGGTACGTGGGAATGAGGAGCAGTGTGTGTGTGTGTGTGTGTGTGTGTGTGTGTGTGTGAGTTACCTCTCCTACGTGTGGAGTCGTGTATGTAACGGTAGGCGTGTGTGTGTGTGTGCATGTGCAGTGAGCGTTTTTCGTTCTGATGTCAGGACTGCAGGGGTATCGGTGATACATTGTGAACAGCTGCACAAAGGGTTTGCGTGAGAAGTGAAGTGAAGTCATGAAAATGTCGAAGAAATGGAGTCAAAGAGAGAACAAGAGTTACAGTCCGTGTTGGACAAAACGGAGCTAAAGCCAAAAGCAAAACCAAAAACCCTCTAAAGAAAAAGGCAAAGAATAAGTGAATAATGTTAAAAAAGAAAAAGGGCCTCTCCAACTGACAGCCAGCTGCCACACGCATATGTACATCCAGAGAGGCACCTCAGGTGTATTTAATATATGTACTTTACAGTCGCTCTGTCAGAGTGGTCTGACCTCAGACATCTGACAAAGACCGGACTGTGACCAACAACCAAACCATTCTTTCTCTTACTACTGACAGTTTGTTGTTTGTGCATCATAAACTGTAGAATACATAAGGCTCTTACATTCAGAATCTATTGTTATTTGGATGTTTTGATAATTAAATACAAAATATCTTAATTTTTATTCATGTAAATAAAAAAATTCAGTCACCAATTAATATGCAAAAAACTTTGGATAAAAAAAATGTTTTTAAAATAAATCATTCAATTAAAAATAATCATTTATAAACAGCAATTTTCTAGTGGCTTCATTCGAATATTTTTTTTCCTCTGGTCCATTGCTCCCTACAGAATATGACATACTGTACACAGGGCTGGAGTTTGAATGTGCAAACATTAGATTGTGTGGTATGTGCATGCCTGTGTCGGGTCTGTGTCTGATCTACGTGCTCATACGTTCATGCACTTTCTGTCTGCAACTGAAACAGCAGCAGTTCCCGATGGTGTGTCTGTTTTGAGGTTGTTCCGGAGATTAGGTCTCAGGGGGGTGCAAATCCTGGCCGCTTGCTTCCTTGGTGAGAAAGGATTGCTTTGGTATGCACCAGATCAGCAGTGAGACGCCGCCAGAGACGGGAAAATCATTGGCCTGACTGCTGCTCTCAATGCAAAGCAAACTGCTCAGACGAGAATATCACCGATCTGAAGTAAACCTTATCCACATCAAAACTCCACGGTGCTCTAATGTGACCATATCTGGAGTTAAATGAATCTCCTGATGGATACACAGTAGTAGGAAGAGTAGAGTAGCTTGTAGAGACAAATTTGGAGTTCAGATAACCAAATAATTCCTGGGAGGATTTCACACAAATTCGACAAAGCTATGAAGCTCAAAACTGTAGATGTAGAGTTCTCTATGTGCGAAGAGGTCTTCGTGTATTAACTATCAATGTCATAGAATTTAATCAGTTCTCATTTCCTCTCCCTTATTAAGTGAAAATCAGGAAATTAATTCTATCCTCATCTGAAATAGAGAAAGGTATCTTGCAATATACATTCAAACAGCTGCAATGAATACATAAATTAAAACAAATTAGCCAACAAAGTG
This sequence comes from Acanthochromis polyacanthus, assembly GCF_021347895.1. NCBI lineage: Eukaryota > Metazoa > Chordata > Actinopteri > Pomacentridae > Acanthochromis > Acanthochromis polyacanthus. The sequence goes on from NC_067121.1 coordinate 26,345,721, forward strand.
AGTCGTTTGCATAAATTACACACTTTGTTATAAGGGAATAGATTACTTCATTCCAATCAATTAAGACACTGGAACATTCAGTGATTGCAATTCCAGACTGAGAAAACATTTAAGTCACCCCGTCCGATTTGCAAGAGGAGTTGTCCATTCTGTACAGAGCTGCCCACTAAGGTTAATGTTGAAACCATCCATGAGGCCACAGCACCTTTGGCCTCTTTTGTGGAGTCAAAGTCCCTCAGTGACCCTATGTGTGTGTGTGAATACACACTACAACCATGCACTGAGTTACAGAAAGGCAGCCACTGGCATGTTTGCACATCAGTTGCTTTAACAAAGTAATTATCTGAAGGACAAATGAGTTGGTTAGGTTGGCTTGGATTAAAAACGTGCACCATAGACACTCCTGTATAAAATGCAAATGTTTTAAGAGTATGTGGCTTGTTACGGAGGAGGTAATAACTAATTCTGGTCCATAACTGAAGCTCATTTATCAAAGCAGTCAATTATAGCTTCAGCCACAATGGTGCCACCTACTTCTCACTGACCGTGCACCCGGGAAGCCACAACAAAGCTCTTCTTTTTCTCCAATATATACATCCTCAGGCATTCACATAGTAACAAACCTGCCCAAGGCACTTTTTATCTGTGCCTGACAGGAGTCTGAGATTCTCTCTCATGGGAATTAGTACCCAGCATGCATTGCATGTGGGCTGGCCACCCTTTGTGGCGGTTAAAAGCTCGTTTTACGCCTGTTAGTCCATCTTCTGGGCTGGTAGGGAGCCACTGATGGACACTGATGACTGTGTAATCGACCATAATTGTCTTTTCAGTTTTGATTTGTGTCACCGTCCGACATCCATACATTCTTCCTCATGTCTGGTCCTTTCTGCCTCTCCAAAGACTGACGTTTGCCACATTTGAAATTCATCAAACTATCCGTCAGAATAAACAAAAATGAAAAGCTACCGAGTTCTTTAGCCTAACAAGGTCTCATCAATGTCATCACAAAGGCACCTCCTAGGTCACACAGAGCAGTGTGTGTGTTTGTGTGTATCATTATCCAAACATATGGTGCATTTCGTAAGCCCAATGAAGAAATACTGGCCTCCTGCTTCCTTGTACGATGTGTGTGGATAGGTGTGTGCATGGAGTTTCTGTGTAAGTACACATATCATACATGGTACATATTTGTTTCTTCATGTATTTCTCTTGTGTATTTCAGTATAGGATGCGTTGGCTAACCTGTGGTGAGAGACTGTTGCTGATGGTCGGGTTGACAGTGTTACTGTGTCCTGTCGGCGCCACAAAGCTGTCCGAGTATCCTGAGAAGCCGTGTCGTCCAGAAGACAGGCAGTATGCGGAGCTTCCATCCTGGGAAGCTGCCGACGAGCTGAGCCCACTCTGGTGTACGGAGGTGGGTGGGAGAGGCTGCGGTCGGTGGACTGTACTGGGCTGCTCGGAGGCTGCAAAGAAAAAACATTCCACCTAAAACCCCATGTTTTTTACATTAACAAAAACACTTTGCTGCCCTTCTATACCAGATAATATCAGATTTCATGTCATCAAAATTGCAAAATCAACACTCACTTTTGACATTTTTAAGCAACGAATGTAAAAGTGCATGTGGATGTGTTCGCTTGTGCTCACCTTGAGATATAGAAGTCGGAGGGTAGGGGCTGTCTGACAGCTGATAGGGCTGCAGGCCTGGCATAGCCGATGGAGGGAAACCACCAGGGATAAGGTGGTTGAACGCCATCAGTTGATTAGCTCCTGCTTGCTTCCTCCACCGGGCTCTTCTGTTGCTAAACCACACCTGGGACAAGAACAGAGAAAAGTGTGACAGACATTTATTAATCCTCTATCTGTTTAGTCTGATAGTTTTCGATATTGGTATGTGTGCTTGGTGCTGGGTCAATAAAGAGGCCTCTCTGTCCCATTACATCTGAACGTATAGACCTTAACATCTGGAGATTGCAATAAAACCACAGACATTACATCTTTTTGTGCTACTGTATTCCGATAATAGCGTGGGGTTGTTATGGCGGCTAAACCCCATGCTAGTAAATCTAAATCAAGCTTCTATTTTAAGCTCTTCACAAAGCCCTTTTTTTCAGAAAGTCTGACAAAAATAAGAAGCCGTCTTTTGCACACAGTAGCTGCAGTGTGTCTGTATTTGTCTGCGCTTGTATATGTGGAGAGAAGGGGTCGGGCATGGGGTCGTGGGCCGCTGGGGGGAACACATGTCTAATGACTGTAAGGAATGTGTGGCAACATCCCAAGGCAATTTAACACCCACATGACACACATCCATGACAGGCTTGACACATTGCTGTGCTGTCGGGATTCCGTCTCTGGGACTTTGAGGTCGAATCGTGTCTGTGTGGGCTTCTAACCTGAACTCGAGCCTCCGTCAGCTTGGCCCGCTGAGCCAGTTCCTCTCGTGTATAGATGTCGGGGTAGTGTGTGCGTTCAAAGGCCCTCTCCAGCTCCTCCAGCTGCTCCGCTGTGAACGTAGTCCGACTGCGACGCTGCTTTCTCTTCAAAGGCAGGCCTGGCTCAGAATCTACGTCGGATCCCTCATCTGAGTGACTGGCTGGAAGTGCAAAACAAACACACTTCAACATACGGAGGACTCGGGGAAGTACAGAGAGAAACTTTGTAATAAATACTAAGCTGGGGTACAATAGTTGAATGCAGACAATAGATTATGCTGAGCACAACACATGGTGTAGAGCCACTTTAGATTGTGTCCTCTCCTGCTCTATAAACTCCTCAGTGGTTCCTAAGGGGATCAAAAGCCAGAGGCTGCTTGAACATGGATTAAAGAGGACTAGATCCCTCTGGGGCATCTATTCCCTGGGACACTGTGTCTCTCTCAGTCTTAGCCATGCTGTGCGCCATGTCGATAGGGTCCCATAGCGGAGGGCAGGCAGCCCGTTGCAGGTGCTTCTTAATCTGTTTGTTCAGTTGAGGGCAGGAGAGAGCGACCGGGTAACTGGGAGACAGCTATTGGGATCTAATTCAGCAGAAGAAGGGAATCAATGAAGGCTTGAGACGAGAAACAGAGGACCATTTCTGAATTTTGGGGGGAGGTTATCCATCTATTAAATAATGATTAGGCTCCACAAACTAGCGTGACAGCCTGCCATTGTCCCCCATTACATGTGTGCAATCCCCCATCTCTTTCTCAGTCATACGCACACTCACAAACATGCATCTGCTGCGTCTGGGCTGTAGGCTTTCACTCGGTGAATGTGGTCTATGACAATGTGTCAAACACAGATGGACACAAGACGCTGAGAGTTAGAATCCACTCCCAAATCCACCCTAGCAGGACCTCTTAAACCTCATGAGGAGGGTTCACTGCGTCTTTTTCGGCACTCAGACTATACCTCAAACACCTTCGATGTGAGACAGAAGAAATCAGGCACTCGTAAACAGAGAGACAGGTGTGAGCAACAGAAAAGCTTCGGAAGACTGAAGCTTGTCTGTTTCCCAAGACTGCTCATTCTGCTCAGTCTGCTCTCCAGATTTAAAGCTTTAATTAAAAAGTGCCAAGTCAGACATGGAGGGGGCACAGGGGTCTCCCCTTGCCTCTGGAGCCAAGCAGGAAATGTTTGTGCCGGTTGCCAGTGTGTGTCTGACCAGGCATTACACATGGATTTGGCCCCTGGGAATGCTGCTGTGCTAAGGACCGCCGGCACACACTAGATTCTGATGCTGAGAAGAGCTCTTTATTACATTTGAATCAAGGGCGCCACGCTGGCATATAGGCTCACTGAGGATTGGCTGGATGCTTCAATACTCCTGGAAAGTGCACTGTGAGTGTGGGCTGTGGTTTGTTTAGGTAAGGATGTGGCCTGAGACCAATTGGACCAAATTTATAATATAACAGGCATAAAAAGAAAAAGCCGTGCAGCCACAGACAGCCACACGGCATGAAATAAAACTTTGCCTGTAATTTTATCAGCACTGTTTGGATTATTAAGTGGAACTTCTATTATTTAAATCATAACAAAAAGGAGAGTAGTAGAAGAAGAAACAATCAGCAAGGTAATAGGCAATGCCATCAGCATTTTAATAATAAAGGAAGAGCAAAACAAATAAAATAAAAAAATCGGGAATGAATGAGAGTGTAAAAACTAAAAGATTCCTCAGAGAGGGAAGGCGAGCTCATAAAAACTCCTGAGAGGAGAAAGCTCACCAGTGGCACTGTAAGTCATGTTAACTACAGGGTTGTGGGTGGATCTCTCGTCCTTTGCCCCCTTTATTTCAATGTTTCCCTCTCTTTTCCCTCCCTGTTTTTATTATTAGCAACTACAGAGAAAACACTCCGTCACAGACTCTCCCTTAATGGCAAATGACAGTGTAGCTTTTGTCATCCTCTGGCTTGCTCTTTCTCTTTTTCTCTCTTCCTCTCTCACTCTCTGTCTTTTTTTTTTTTTTTTTTTGGAAGTGATGTGGCCAAGCCTTTGTATCTTAGCAGGGAAAAGCCTGTGGCAGGGCTCTATTGGACCGATTACCACGCTCCATCTGTAGGAGCCATCAGGGACGCCCGGGCCAGCATTCAGGGGCCTGTCACCTGCCCAGCAGGGGAGTTGGGGGGGAATGGGGGCTGAAGGATAAGATGGGGGCTGTAGAGCCAGGGGCTGAGTGGGGGAATGAAGAGTGGGAGGGAGAAGAGGGGGCACAAAGGGGTCCAGAGAAGGGCCACTGGGGGCTGTGAAGGGGCACAGCAGGGGAGCACCCCTTTATCCACTCCCTCCATGGCCTGAGGGGCACAAAGTTGGGGGATGGGAAGTTGAAGGGTTGACATGGAGAGGAGATGGGAAGCTGAAGGTACCTGAAGAAGATGCTGGGGTGCAGGGTGCCACGCTAAAGGAAAAGGGGTGCTGGCCATTCTTAAAAAATCCGATCTGTCCCTTCCTTCTCATCCATTCACCTCTCCTCTCTCTTTCTCTGTGCTCACCCGTCACCACATTGACATCTTTGACATTTTCAAAACAAGGTTCTTACGCTACTGTGGATCAGTTTTTAAGGCACGCTGATGCAGAAGCAAACTTGTTCCCACACATTCCCCGCAACAAACGACAGAAGAGGATACTAAACACACAAAGGGAGGCCTTGACCTCCTTACTTAAACACCCAAATCAAATTTTACGCTGCAGCTAAAGCACTGGGGAGCTGAAAATACTCCATCGCCACTCACAGTTTGTCTGTGTCTCTGACAAGAATCTTAATAGAAAGATAGATTATTATCCCTCAAGCGGAAATTGGGGCTGCTGAAGAATTACCCAGAAAATAGTTGTTTTTAAACAAAGTAAGATGTAGGATAATAAACTCAAAACAAGTTAGTTTCGATAGCAGAGAAGATACGATGGCGTTTAGCACCGTTTAGTGTGTTCAACAAGTGAATGCAACAGGTTCCTGCCCCAGATCAGAGACTCAGAAATACAATCAAGCAATGTATTTATAGACATTCATGTAGACATATTTTACACACTACAGCGCAGAAAGAATAGATCTAGGACCCACTATTCAGCATAAACAGAACCATTTATTGATCGAGAGAGGAGACTGACAGGCAGGGAAGATAAACTCCAGAGGGTCACAGATGTGAACTTGGGGAACGTCCAGTTCCATTAGCTTCACCTGCAGTAGGAGTGCCTCTAACAGGCCAAAAAAACCAAGCGAGGATTCCAACTGTGAGAATAAAGACGGCTCTTGTTTATTGCATAGACTACCTCGGCCAGGATTCGTCTTGCCAAGCATTCACTCCCCTCCTCCCGGCCCTTCAAGAGATGTTAATATGAAGAGACACACGCAGGCACACACAACCATGTCTGCGCTCACATGTGCATATAAATTCACATAGTTTGACATTGCAACAAAAAAAAGGGGGAAAAAAAGTGGCGAGAGATTTAAAAATAGATATTACAGAAAGGGGAAGATGTAAAAAAAATTGAGATAAGAGAGAAAGAATGAAAAGAAGGGAAAGAGACGAAGTGGCACAGAGAGTAAGAGAAAGCGAGGCAGAGCATATGGGGCAGTTTATAGCCTAGTCTTAGTAGGGGCTGGATAGCCCTTCCTCCAGGGGCTGTTAATAGAGAAGGTAATTGAGCTGGTGACATGTGTTCGTAACACAAAACAAAGGGCAGAAGAGACAAATGAACTAGCTATTTGCCCAGGGAAGTAGATCTGGCCCTTTCAGGCCACAGAACACAGTGCGAGTGGGCCACTGAATAAAACACTGGCATGCTACATAGAGCCAGAGCGAGCAGATGCACCGGAGGAAAAGAATAGTTAACTGACAGCTTATGGGCTCAGCTGGGGTTAACAGTTAAGGGAAAAATGGGAGTGAGTGGGCTGCTCACTTGACTTGCTAAAAAGCCCCCAGGAACCCGCAGCTGCCTGGGAAAGGGAGGCGGGAGGAGCTGGAAGGGGGGGCAGATAGAGAGAAAGAGAGAGGGAGATGATGATGTGATGGACAGAAAAAAATGCAGTGAATAAGCGCAGGAGGTTGGCACTTAACGGACAAAGAAATAGCTGGCGATATGAAGTTGAAAGATGTATCTCTGTCTAATATCGGTGCAGTGACAAAAAGCCACAAATGGCCCCGCATGGCTATTATGTGTGCCCAGTGTGCGGTGGTTATTATTTAGTTCCACTGCGGTGCAGTTAGGTGACAGTTTCACGGTGGCATTTCCACCCTCAGGGCAGGGACAAAGCGTCTGCACAGAGCCCACGCAGGGCTGCAGCAACAGGCCAGTCTGCCGCACGTTCCAGTCAAAACGGAGACTAACCAGCACATCAGCTCTGCCTCGTTTAGGCGAGACAGACAAGCAAACCAATCACCTCATTCAGAAAACGGTTTTCAAATCCCAGCAAACACCTACGGAAGCCTCCACACTGTAAAATGAAACTTATCTAATCAACACTGATTTCTTGGCCTGACATCCTGACATAAGTTTGTCAGTTGACATCTTTTCCCAAACATTATCGTAACCTCCTTCTCCTGGGGCCTGATAGTTTTAACAGTCAAGTGACCCTAGGTTAGCCCCTGACCTTTTCACTGCGACTGCACAGCTCTGCGGTGAAGTCAGCCTCACCACTGACCCTGCAGCACAACTTCACAGACACACAACAGAGAGAGAAACCATCATCACATTCTTTTTTGACTCTGCAAATTAATGGAGCATTTTTTGGTTGTTTTTATAACCACTGCTTGGAAATTTTTAATTCTGTTGTAGTTTTTTTTTTAAATGCATTAAATGAATGCTGTAAATTAGAATGCCTATATGTTTTAAACCTCTTATATACAAAAAGTATGCTCCTTTTTTGGGTTGATTTCTTTGTTCAGAGAGGAAAAAAGACATTAATCAAAACAGCAACAGAGTTGTGCTGGCGTGTCCATAATGTGCAATGTGCTGGACGAAAGAAGCTCCACAAAAACTGAGGCTAAACAAAGTTAAGTGATTGACAACGCTGTCTGGCTTTACTCAATTAACTATCCCATTGTGCTCCTCTTTGCAGAGTCCCCTCGCCCCCGACCCTTTTCTCTTCGCACTCCTTTATCCTCCCCATCACAGAGTTTTGCTTGGCTAATACTTCCAAGGAAATAGAGAGCTCTTTTTCTACTGGGGCTCCTCTCCTTGACCTTCTATTGCTCGTAGCTTCTCTTTCAGTCACTCCACAGTGTCTCTGGGGTTAGTGGGGAGAATGTGGAGAGTACATCAGCGCCGAGGGGCCGGCTCAGGGCAGGACCCCAGCCCATTACTTCAAAGTTGGCCCGCATTCATTAATTGTCCTTTGAATTAATATTGGAGGATCACAATGTGGGTGCCAACAGAGAAAGAGGCTTTAATGAAGCATAGAGTCTGCATTCAGTTGCAGATCAGTTAGTGTGGATTTTTTCCTTTCTTTTTGGAGAAAGAGAAACCCTTGAGAATCACGCCGACAGAACGCGAAAGTGTTGAGCATCTATATTTGAGAAGAAGAGTAGATCTATCTATCTATCTATCTATCTGTCTATCTATCTGTCAGAGTTCCTAGGGAAGTAATACATTGTGGTTTTCACTTGTTTTTCCCAGCAGTCCACGGGGATAAACAGGCATTACAAGCACTATTAACACAGGAAAGCGCAGAGTGAGGCCCACATATAAATTTCTCCATTATCCAGCCCTGAGAGCAAAATGGAAATGTGGCTGTAGCAGACATTCCTCTGGTTGCATTGAGGCCTTCTGTCTCCTGTCTCCTCTAAACCTCCAGTCACAAGTTCTAGAAAATCAACATCTATCTCAGTGTTTACAGTTACGGGTTATTTGCTTTGCTGCTCACATGTCTTTGCTCCCTGTGCATGGAAAAAAAGTATGTGTTTTTATTCTTAGATGTCTCATGAGAATATAAGTTATGAAACTTGGAAATTGGATTAGACGGCTTGGATGTGGGGGTTACGTGTTGAAGTTTGTTATTGTCATAATTTCTCGTTTGAACTGGATGTATCTTACGCACACATTTTGACTGCTTTAAAATTTGGTACACTGAAAAAACACAAATACGACCTTCCTGCTCTAGTTACTTTCCAAATTTCCCTCATTCTAACTCCATGCCAAAATCACAGGGAGCCAGTAACTCAGTTTATTTACACAAACAAAGTCCTACTCAGCTCCTTTGACAAAAGCAGCTAAATCTTTCATGTTTTGTCAGCACTTGATTCCTCCTGTCCCTCTGGCTATTTGCCTGCCTCTGGACAATAGAGGCAGGAGAATGGCAGCAGATTGTTGGAATGCACCTCAATGAAACCAATTATTACATGTTGACTGCGTTCACCATGGCAGATTTGAAAGAACTGGGCTCATTCAGTTTGGCACCGCAGGACTCCCTTTAAAGAAAAGTTATCCCTTTGACTGTTTGTATTTCTGAGCTTTCTTTTTCTTCTTCTTCTTTCTGCCTTTCACCCCCACTGCCATAAATGGATCCTGCAAGAGTGGCTACTCCTCTTTCACGACTCTGGTTACTTTAATTAGTTAAATGAGGCTAAAGGCTAAAGTGATAACAGTAATAAATAAAGGAAAGGGTCCCATCAGTTAATCCACTCCCACTCGTTGAAAGAACAAAATCTTGGCACCGTTGCACAGTTTTCTAATAAAAATTACACCAAACATACCGAGTTGTGCACATTCTTGCTTTTTCTGCCAATGTGGTAAATGTCACAAATAATTCTTTCAAACTGCTGCTCAGCCATGCGTGTTGTTTAAACTACTGGAGTGAATTCTACCTCCGTAACTCAACAGTTAAAGAAAATGGAAACAACTTAACATCACATCCATCCCGGCGAATATCCTCTTCCCACAATGTTCCAGCCCGATGCTAATGCCATGCAGACTTGGGGCTGCCCGGTATACTTTATCCCACAAACCTTAGCAGTCCTTTTCCCAGACAAATAAATCTAAATGAGTCAGCTTTGATCTTAGCACTTAAGGAAAGCCAACAATAGTGGTAGAGGAGAAAGGGGCAGAGAGCAACAGGCCTCCCTCCACCACAACAATAGCCTCTGCAAACACCTACTTAATCAATATTTGGCCAGAAGACACTCTCTCAGTCCCCAAACCACCCTTTTCACATTCTAATGAAGTGCTATAAAAGAGAAAAACAACAACTACTTCCACAAAGAGACACAAGAATGAAATAGTGATGTTCTGTATATGAATGGGGGAAAGTGCTTTGGAGCTGTTTGCATGTAGGATGTCAACAATTTGAAGTAAAATAGCAAGTTTTATTTGTTTTTCTTCCAAAACAATAATATAATCTTACATTTTTAATTTGAGACATATAATTAAAATTTGTATCAAAACATTTTTAATGGAGTTACATGAAATAAACACATTAAAGTTGAGCTTAATAAACTGATCAACTTGTTCAAAATGACCAACAAATCATCCAAACTTATTTATTACTCTACTTCCAATCAATCAGCTGCACAAATAAGTAATTAAATACATAAGTTATTAATTAAATACGTTTTTAAAATGACTTTTAGAAGTTGAAGAAGTCAGCAGCCTTGTCAATACTGGGGATGTCTCGGCTGCTAAAGGCAGAGGGAAGTGCCCACAGACACTGCATTAAATGTGTGCGCCCTAGGCGGAAAGGAAAGGGGCGGACTTTGTCTGAGATGAAAGTGGTGAGAAATAAAAGGTTTGGATTTAATCTAGTGAAGAGAAGGGTTTCCCTGCGCTCACTGGCTGAAGGCGTCATGCTCGCTGCGCAAAGACAAAAAGCTGCGAGAAGAGCTCCGTGCGCAAAAGTAACGGAACCGTTCGATTTGACTGCAGCCTGGCTTGAATTTAACACATTTCAGGCTTTTAAAAAAATTCTGGAGCCTTTACCAGCTGTTTAATGTGTTAACTTCATATTGATTTTAGAGGTACGGTCTCTTAAAAGTGAAATTTAAACAGATCCACAACCATGAAGGAAAAAATGTACGCGTCCTTACAGGATGGAAGAAAACCTCAGCACTGTTTCTAAAGCTCCGCTCATCAATAATTAACTCTAGACTGCATTATGTCTCCAACGGCAACCTTCCCTTTTGCAGCAGACCCCAACAGGTCGTAAATCAACAGGTGTTTGCCTGAAGTCTGAGCTTTTATTCTTCTTGTTTTAGCGTATCTATTTTTTTCTTCTCCGCGACAAACTGTAAACAGTGAGGAAAGTCTCCAAAGTGGCACTTTTTCTGAGCAGTCTATAAACCAGGACGCACTGGGCCTTTCGGTGTCCCTGAATAATTCATCGCTCATTGCGGGTTCATAATGTCTTCTCCGGGCCTTTTGTCAGCGCAGTTTTTTCTCCCTTTCTTTCCCTATTTTGAAAGGCCCTGGCATCTTTTTGTACACCACTGAGCCGCTCACTGGAGTTTGGCTTTTGTGCGCGTCAAACTGAGGTGTGAGTCTCAATGGACTCTCCATGCTTTGTCCCCTGAAGTTCATCCTCAAGTGTCCGATTAAGTGTAAAAAAAAAAAAAAAAGTTTCTCAGGCTTGGAAGTTAGACAAATGTTTGATTTAATAAAAGCTCTCGGCATATTTGTTAAATGTCTCGGGTCTGAGCGCATGCGTAAACGCTTGATGTTTATAGGCCAATAAACTTTTACGCACGTCTGTTAAATTCAGTTTTATTTATGTCACACAGTAACAAAAAGACAGAGATTGTTTCACAAACTATTGGCAAGAGCTTTTAATAATATTATTATTAATTATTAATTATTATTATTATTGTGTCTTTTGCTGACAGAAAATAGAACTCTGGAATCCGGAATTAAGCCACAAATGAAACAACTGATTCACATCCAGACCATTTTTTCGGCTCTTTAGGGACACAACAAGGTGAAATAGAAATAATAATATTTATCTTGAACTTACATCTGTCTCCCAGAATGCCATCGATGCTGTGTTTGGTCCGTGGTTCGTTTTCCTCCATGGCCCTCTTCACCACTTCGTCCTCCTCATCTTCATCATCACCAACTCCGCCGAATTTCGAGCGCATAATGCGGCTGATGGCGCTCACTGAGAGAGAAGGAGAAATGTAGAATATTCAATTACCTATTTAATTAATATTATAAAAGACACCGAACAAGCTGCAAAAAAAAACTCATTTACAAAAATCCTTAAGAAAAAATGTTAATTGCAAATATTTCCCCCCTATTTTGTCTAATTATAAAAGTTTGTAAGGACTACAAGCCAATCATTTTTATATTTCTTTGCATATTTCTTGGTAATTTTAACATTTCAAACTTTTGCCCACCTGACGGGACGTTGTTTCTGTCGCAGATCCCATCTTTCAGTAGTTTGTCCCTGATTTCCCAGCTGAACATGCCCGGGTTTTCTCTCTTGTACTCCTCGATTTTCTTGTCCACCTCTGGAGAAGCGGTTTGCTTTGGAGGAGAGAGGGAGAGACAATTTATTAAATTCAAGAAATATTTTTTTGAAGACCTAAAAAAAATTACATTTTAGATTTAGGATGAAAATGCAACACAATAATTAAAAAGGGCTGTTGGGGTTACAGAAGAAAGTATCGTTTTTTCATTTTTTTTTATTTTAGTTTGGCTCCATGTGATTAATTTTTATTTATTTATTTAAAGCTTATTTAGCCTCTGAGTTTCAACTGGAGCTGAGGTTTGCCCATTTTGGATTACACCTGAAGAAAATAAGTTGCACGCAAAGAAAATTCTTTTTTACGCACCTGACTCTTTTCTGGAGAAGAGCAAAACAAAACAAAACAAAACAAAAAATCAGATCTGTGTGAATTTCTTAAACACTCCATCTCTCACCTTTGGCTTGCTGCCTCCGATGGCTCCGGGCCTGATGGAGCCGGTCTCCTGGTACCGGCACAGGATTTTGGAGACGCAGCCGTGGGACACCCGGAGCTGCCGGGAGATGACGCACGGCCGGACACCGTGGTGGGCCATCTCCACGATTTTATGACGGATGTGGTTGGGGAGAGGTCTGCCGTTTATGAAGACACCACCGAGCTGGTTGACCCGACCCTGCCCTAACGGAGTGGACACTGGACAGCGTGGGACTGAGTTTAGTTGGTGAAATACTCAGAAATTGGACACTAAACAAAGCGTGTTTTGATTTTAAAATGTATGGATTTGTAGTGACGACAAACAACTCACAATTTGATCAGTCTAGTGTAGGAGAAGGGAGCTGAAAAACTCTTAAAGTGCACTTAAATATATATATATATATTTATAAATGTAAGTAATGCAAAGTTGCCATATTTAAATTACATGTATACCAATATAAATATTGAAATGCAACTCTGTTTCATTTGTAAAGCAATCAGTGCAGCTCTGCTCCCCTTTTGTTTAGAAGAAGAAATGATTTCTAATAGCCTACAACAACACAGATTATTTATTAATATTACTTTGTTTAAAACTTTCATAAATTGACCTAAACTTCAACTTCTGCTGAAGTTATTTCAAAGTTTCCTCCAAACAGCGAGCAGCAGACTAGTGTCCTACCTTCCAGAGAGTATCCTCCCCGCGGGTAGTTCTGGTGAGGAGTCGGTCTCATCATTCTCGGTAAACCTCCTGCCAGTGCTGTCATGATTCCTGACTTTCTGTCAGGGAACTCTGTAAACAAAGCTGCCTTGTGCGTGTCGCGTTTAATTCCACAGAATACCCTATGTTAACTTCGGCTGAGTTACTTTCGGTCGCTCTCTCTACTGTCTCCTTCCTCCTCGAGTAACAGGTTGTCTTCGGCCGGACCGACCGGAGTCCGTCATAGAGCTGCTGGGTTCTGTCGGCGTGGGCTCAGAGAGTTTGAATCAAAGTGCGGGTTTCTAACAGTCCTCTGAGGATTGAGAAGATGCTCTGAGAGGATGGATGGAAGTCAAACATTTTATCTGTGGTCGCTGTCCCCTCTGACTCCGCGCTGAGCGTTCTGATTGGTCAGATACCCGGACGTTCGGGGGCAAGAGGAGCTCTGTGATTGGACAGCAGAGGCTCCTTCTGTTTGGATTGACCTCACGAGGTCAGCTTGTCATGTCACAAGCTTCTGTGTATCAAAACTTCCCACAAAGAGCACAGCTTCTCCTAAAAATGATTTTATAAATGCATCCGATAGACAGTCACTGCCCTGCATCTGCTGAGATATGAGTAGTGCTCCTCATTATTGATGCTGGCCTGCAGTGAACAGTGCAGGTAGATTACACATTTGTACAACTAAACACTGCACAACTAATAAATGTAAACAAAGAACAGAAAATAAACAGAAAGCGAGGTGCAGTGATGTAGGTTATATACAAAAACACAAAATCCATCTGATAGCTGATCCAAGAGGACCGCAGTTATGCAGACTGTGGTATACTTTCCAGGTATACACACACACACACACACACACACACACACACACACACACACACACACACACACACACACACACACAACTGATGATTCAAAAAAAGTTACAATTCCATGACTTACAATATATAAAAATAAAAAATAACACAAATAATTTTTAATTTATAAATGCTACCAGCTATTGTATTTGTTAGTTGTTTTTAACATTACTCATTTTTGCAACCATTTACTTTAATTTGACACAATTTTGTATTTATGCATGTATATTATTATTATTGTTGTTATTAATCTAAGTGGGAATTAAATGGAGTAGAAGCCAGTACTGCAGCGAATTAGCTATTAGTTCACTGCACTTTATAATATCGCATGGATGCCATGGTGTCTGCAGTGAAAACTTTTTCATGTTTTTTTTTTTTCTGATCAGTTTTTCGCCATTTTTTTTTCTCGGTATTTTCAATTGTGCATTAAAAACACGAAATGTGGCAGCGCCGCATTTCTATTCAAGGGCAGATGGAAATATTACACGCAAATGAGACAGCTATTTCGGCTCAGACAATGGAGGTCAGGAGAGGAATACGACGTGGATTCTGGGGATTCTCAGCCCACGCAAAAAGCCCTGCACGCTCACAGTTGCACTAATTGAACAATAGGTGCTGCGCGGCCCCGTGGACCAGCCACACGGCGGTGTAACACATCCGTGCAAATGGTCGATTATAGACACACACAACCACATGAGGAATCACTTGACTTTTCCGAAGCTTGCAGAGTTGTGATAATTATAATAATTAGGCGTGTTTAATAGACCGATACATTTTTTCCCCCTTTTCCCTCAGGAATAGGAGTAAATAGTGAGTGATTCAGCTCAGAGGCCGATCTGCATTCCGTGAATGACTGCTTGGTCCTGACCTCCAGCTATAAGGCAAACTTATGCATCATCAGGACTGAGGGTTAATCCATTGATCAGCATCAGATCCGTCAATACTTGTTGATCATTAGTGTCAAAACATAACAATGATTCGGGAAAGAGGATTGTCACAACCTGTGGGACAAAACAATGAATCAGCAAAGCCAGCTGTGAGACAAAGTGTTGTTTGCTCCAAAGTTAAAAGGAAAAAAAACACCAAATTTAAATGGGGCACAGAGGTAGTAAGATTTTCTTTCCTTGTTTTACTGTTTAAAAATGACAATTTTATAGCAGAAAGGTGTCATTTTTCTGCCCCTTTCACTGCAGTATCACACAGCATGTGGCTCTCTATATTTTTATTCCCCCTATAAGACTGTGCAGAGAAAAAAAATGATGCAGTGCACACAGAACATGTGGAAACATTATATGTCCATAAAAGCATGGATGGGGGGGCAGATAGAAAGTTATTATACTAAAGTTTGACTATCATGAAAAGGATATTGGATCTACCGTGTCAAATCAATTAGAGGGGTAAGCTGAGTCAGAAATGTGCGGTGATGGTGAACAAAATGCATCAAAAATAAAGAACAAAATGGCCCCGAAAAGAAATAGCATGTTGCATTTACGAGGCGTACGCACAGAGTAAGCCATGGGGCTTTCCAGGCTGTATTTCGGAATCATACACATTAACGAAACACAATAATGTGCTATGTCTCCACTGAAGATAAAGTTAGTCTAATAGCCTAAGAAGCCAAAGGTGGGTTTGATCTTGGCTGTGGCCAAGCAGCGATAAGGCCCCATACTGCACCAGGCTCAGGTCTGTGTGGACTACTAGAAAAATCTCCTTTCTCTGCAGCTCACTCACAATGAGCATTAACACGGTATCACATAAAATATACAACTGACAGACATTTAGAGGCAATCAAGTCCTCACGGTGATCATCTAAACATGAGGGAGTGAAAATGCTGAACTAAAAAGCTTCCTCAGTGAACAAGCACACTATAACCGTAGCGGGGGGGGGGGGGGGGGGGGGGGGGGGCAACACAGCTCTGGCTTACTGTGACAAGCAGAGTGATAGATACCTTAATAACCCTAATTTGGATTATTCATTGGCTT
Source organism: Acanthochromis polyacanthus (assembly GCF_021347895.1). Classification (NCBI taxonomy): domain Eukaryota; kingdom Metazoa; phylum Chordata; class Actinopteri; family Pomacentridae; genus Acanthochromis; species Acanthochromis polyacanthus. The sequence continues at coordinate 26,361,598 of NC_067121.1, forward strand.
TATTTAGCGGTTTAAGTTTGCTAAACTAACAGGTGGCAGTAAAACAGCATGTGCTCAAGCCTTATTCAGAGAATCATGCCTCTGCTGTGTGAGGAAATTTGAAATTATATGCTACAATATCAGGTCCTGTATGACAAAGCTTGCTTTTTTTCTTCCAATATTTTAAAAGTCACATTTGGAAATAGTTCTGTCACTTTTTTATGCGGACACATTTTCTAAATTAAGCAGTGAAGAGTGTAAATACTGCACTGATTGTGATTCCATTCACATAGTCTTCATTAAACAGACTTTTCTTTTATTATTCTTGCATAAATGCCATAAAGAAAATACTTATATGTATGCATTTTCTGTTTTATTTTAACATATTAAGCTGCAATGCAATACACTCTATGTTTTATGTTAACACTGGTTAGGCCTTGAGAATCATAAGGAAAACCAGTGTGGCTACACTGACTCTGATTTTATTATTATATGCAATAAATCATCAGTTATATTTGATGTTTTCTCTGTTTCTATATTAACCTCAAGGAGTCCATTGAAAGCAATTTAAAAGAACTTTGCATCACAAAGCCTACAGAGCAGACACTGTTTGAAAAAGGAGAAACAGATTAGAAGAATGACCTTGCGGTCTGTTAGATAAACATCTCAGAAACGTCGCAGGTTTAAAGTAAGGAAATCCATCCTCTGATAAGTAGCCTTGGGATGTTAATGTTACAAGGTGCTACCAAAAGAGGCACTGTGTTTCCGATGTGTTTGATCTTATCAAATATATGTGACCCACAACACTTCAGTGGGGAACTCAAACTGAGTGCAGTTATCATAACAAAGAGCAAAAGGTGAAGCCAGGTGAGGGAGAACAAAAAGAGAAGCAGAGCATTTGTAGAGCACGCAGCCTCGGGGCATGCAGGGTTATTTTAATAGTTCCGAAAATGAGAATCAAAACCACCGAGCTAACAGTTTATGGTCTCATGCAGTCTCACCTCCAGTCAGATTCTTATCTGTCCTACATTACACTGTGGCTTTACTTCAGCGTGTGTGTAAGGGAAGAAAGTTTTCTGGCGTTGTAACAACACACTGAGGTGGATTTTCATGTTTCCCCAAAGAAGCTGGATACGTTTTGACTTTAGATCTGTGAGATGGATTCAGTGCACTTACATATACTGCAAAACACTGCTTTGAAGTCACAAAACAAACATGATACCGTCCAATCCTTTTGCAATTTGTTCCATATTTTCACATACATCATTACAAATTAGTGACGATAACTTTTTGTTTATATAGTATAAAAGCATAGCCCCCCCACAAACCCCCCCCCCCAAAAAACCACAATAAATATGTCGAATGTTGTGGGAAGTTTTAATCTGTTTTGTTTAGTTTTATTTTCACCCAGCGCCACAACTGTAAAGCCAACATGAACAACTTTTGACTTAATGGAAGGGAAATTCCTTAGAAAATTCTGAAATACTGTAAGTCTCCTTGTCTCTATCATCAGGCCTGATTTTGATGAGACATTTTTAGTTTCTTTCCATCAATCCAAACTTTCATTTAGAGAGTAAATGGTGATGTTACTGAACCTCAATTGTAAGAAATAAGTATGATTATCTTTATTGATTTGGAATGCAATTTTTAGAAATCATCCACAGTTTCTGTCTGAGCGACTAGTTTTAGTCAAAAGCACTCACAAATACCCCACAAGACAGGCACTAGGTGGACATTTAAAACTTTCACACAAATGTAAAAAATGTCTAAAGTGTACAGTGTTTTACAGAGCTATATTTAACTGGAATAGACTGTCATCCTCTTTGCGAAAAATTAAAAACAAAAAAAATTTTTAAGAAGGCATTAGTGCAAGAACTTCTGCAGATGACAATGTGAAAACTGAAGTCCTTGGCATGTCTTAAATGTCATTTATAATATGCTTCACTGTATATATTAATGTGCATGTAAAATGTTTTGTATAAATTGTAAATTAATATTTTTCTTTTTTTAAAGGACCCCAGGAAGACTAGCTGCCATTCAAACGGCAGCTAATGGGGATCCTAATTAAACAATAAACAATTGCAAATCTGTCAAATTTGATGCAACACAAATGACTCTTAATTAAATGCCCAACACCCTACCACCCTAAAAAGTGGCACTATTTTAATTGAAACACATACTGTCAGACTGGAAGGGTTAAATATCAATTCTGTGCATGCAATTGCTTAGTCATCATGTTTGAAAATCTTGCCACTGCCTACATCCTAAATCCCTTGTTTACTTGATCACACATTTCTCCTGCATTTTCAGATTTAATTACATCAAGACACTCAAGAATTATTTTACATATGAAATATACAGATGTAGAGAACAAATTAACAATCCTATTTACTTCCAAGATTAACATGACGTTTACATTATGATTACTATGTGATGTCATCTTTCAAATATGATTTTTAAAGCAGGTTCAGTGCAACAACTTTTACAGTATTTTTAATCAGATTACTCTGTTATCATTAACAAAAAATTTGTCACTACACTGAAGCAATGTAGCTGACCGACACAATATGCCACACTCTGCCTACCAGCACTATGTAATATCACTGCACAACCATGCATCCATGAATTCAGCCACAAGAGGGCACATAGTAGCTCAATGTAAAGGGAAATCCTGTGTTCTCTGACACTGCAAAACTCATCAATCTCTTTTGACAGAGATGTTTATCTGATTTGATTTCATTACTAGTATCTTTGTGTTTTCATACACAGAGAGGGGACATTAACACAGCCTTCTCTCAGAAAGTATGTTCTATTATGTTATCAGATAATGTTTGTATACAAACGTATACAGCATCCTTCCATGTAGCAGAGAGATGTTTAATCAGCACTCAGTCAACATGACTGATTGGGAAAAAATGTTTCTCATCTTCAAAATATTATGATGGATTTTTACTTGCAGTGAATTGAAGATTGTTTTAAGGTTATTTCTCCTTTCACAAGAACAGTTCAAAGTACATTTTAAAGCCACATAAACATGTTATAGGACTTGGAGATGTTCAACTTTTAAGGAAACATTTGTGAGGAACAGCATAGACATACAAGTGTGCCATGGGTTGCCTTGGCAAAAGGGGTAAAATTATGCCTATAGTTGCCTCAATATGAGTAACGTAAGTCAGGGATTTGTAACATAAAATCTAAAATGTTTTTGACTAAGAGGACATTTTACATAAGACACATTGCTAGCTGTCTTGACTCTGTGATCCACAGTTCTGTACTTTTTATATCTAACTCATGGTCTGACACACATCACAGTGTACTTTATCTGGTTTCTTGGCCTTCATTGAGCCTAAGGGGACATCAGCATTGGCATAATGTTATTTGCAAACAGTACTGGCTAAACTCTTCTTTTTTTAATGTAATTTTCTATCACTTACCTACAGCTTTTATGATTCTTACTCATCTTAATGGCTGCTATACAGGCTGCCAAGAATTTGTTCTCAAGCTGCTGGAACAACCTTCTATTTTGCACTCTGGAAGTTGAAAAACCTTTAGGACACACTATAGCCTAATGATTTGAGCTGGGAGACTTCAAAGTTCTGATCAAACAATGTGTAGCTGAAGTAACTGCTATTAATAAACTGGATTTGTGTACATTAATCCTTTGGTTATTTTGATGTGCTGCTAACTGACTTTCCATGATGCCCTACGCAACTCTCCTCTACTTTCTATTGCATGTCATTGACTTTGCGTCTTCTCTCTCCCCCAGTTTGTCTTGTCTTCTCTGTAAGTAACCGTGGCTGTGGAGCTACACATTTCTGATCTGTGGCTACTAGTCATCACCCTCCTGGGTGTTTGGTAACTTATGCATTTTCTGTTCTCTATATGCGATCCTTTTCTCTTTCCCCAACGACTCGAGGCAGATGACTGTTCTCCCTGAGTATAGTTCTACGGCAGCTTTATTTGGTAAAAGAAGTGTTTTCTTCCCACTATTGTCAAGTTTTAGTTCAAACGGAATCCAGGGTACTCTTTGGGTTTGTCTCTAATTGTATAAAGTCTTATCATTGCTATGTGAACTGTTTTGAAAAGACATATCGTGTGAATTGGCGCAATATGACTAAAGCTGAATCAAACTAAACTTTCATCTTATGTGAATTGTTGTCATGATTGGATTTATAATTCTTTGTAATGTTGTCAAGATGTGCCTTCTTGGTCAGGCTTCTGTTGATTTTAATCTCAAAGGACTCCCTCACCGAATAAAGGTTAAATAAATAAATATATGTACAAAAGCGGTCACACAAAAAAGCAGCAGAACCTATAAAATCTGGGTGTGCTACAGGTTAATAGCCTCTGTAAATGCAAAATGAGCTTATAAGTGGAATGTACTTACAGTTGACAGTAAGCTATAGGAAGAGAGTGAGTTCAGTTTTACATGTGGAATTAAAAAAAAGGGGGTTTGAGCACAGATTTGAAGGTTGAGGGTTCAACCGGCACTGTAGAGCTGCCACTGTTGGGCCCTTGAGCAAGGTCACTGACAGATGCAGCAGGATACATGACCCCAGCTTCTAAAAAACATGCAAAAAGAATGCATTTTATCCTACTCTGTGCAATGATGATAAACTTGAATCTAATATTATAAGGCTTCATTATAGTTCTATTGAAGGGAGCATTTACAAATGCTTGACTTGCAGCCTGGAGTAAAAGTCGATTTCGTAAAGATGTACATGAATCAGGGAATCAAAACTTGAATACCGGTACGGTCTGCAAAGCTTTAATTTGAATCACAGCGGTGCTGAGCTGCAGCTGAAGGTGTCACCACTGACCGCTCTGCCCGGCGCTGTCCACTGCTGTGGTGCTGAAACCCACAGGGACAAAGCCCGGTGCACTTCACTGTCACTGCAGGCGCTTAATTCTAATTATACGGTCAAACGGGACCATTATATCCACCTTATGCGCATGGCCCACGCTTGTGACAAACCCACCAGGTGACAGGGACCAAATTGGGAAATCAATTTGAACACGTCTATCGATTGGATAGACTAAACGGTTTGTTCTGGTAGGTATGGTCGTGATGAAGACTGTCCACGGGTTGCGCTCCAGGCGGTTACACAACAAGTCTGTGAACGCAACAACCGGATGAAGCGGAGTGTGACCGGGACCTGCAGGAAGACAGTCCAGCTCACTGTACAGCCGGCTGTTTTCTCCTGGAGAAACGCTCCCATTGTATATGTGCGGAATCTGATCATCACGGACCTGTGAGGTGAAATAAAGCATTTTATGCCGCCTGATCAGACGGAACATGGCGGAGGCGGACACTACGGGAGACGACTGTGGCACTGCTCCGCCCGACGACGAGTACGAGTGTAAAATATGCTACAACTACTTCGACCTGGAGCGCCACCGGCCCAAAGTGCTGGGCTGCTCTCACACTTTCTGCCTGGAGTGTCTCGACACTTTGCACTTTCGGGAGGGTCGAGGATGGAGGGTCGCTTGTCCCGTGTGTCGCCACCGAACACCGGTACCGGATTATCGGGTTCTCAACCTCCCGGACAACACGGAGCTGACCGAGGCGCTGCCGCTCAGAGAGCCTCCGCCGGTGGACGCGGAGCAGCAGACGGCTCCCTCCGTGTCCGCCTCGGCCTCCCCGGAGAGCCGCTGTGAGACGTGCAAACAGGTCGCCTTCACCACCTTCTGTGTGTGCGCCATCTTCTCCTTCCTGTCCATGGTGGTGCTCCTGTTTCTGGGCCTCATCTTTGTACATAACTTCAGTCACATCACGTCACCGGTCGGCCCGGTCTGTCTGTTCGTGGCCAGCATCCTGGCGCTGTTCTCCCTCATCCTGACCTGGTTAACGTGCATGTTGAAGTATCGGGCTGAAACTGAAACCAGCAACTTCAGTTCCCTCACATCTAACATAATGTGATCCTCTGGCTGCACACTGTAATATATGTTCCAGAAAAATTACAGTACTTTTAATGGCAGCTGTGCTGTTACAGACATTTTACTGTATTTTTAACAGTGTTACAGTATTAAACAGTGAATCTACAGTAAAATATGAGGTTCACTGTTAATGTTGTAACTAGACTTTCCAGTGATATACTGTATTTAAATTGTGTTGCCACTGTAAACATCAAATAACTGTAATTACTTGTAAACATTTTCCTCCTTTGATAATGTACAAACACTGCTATGAATCACACACATATACCATAAATAACTGTGTTGTTAATAATTCTGATCCAAAGTTGAGATCTACCAAATTAAGGATTAAAAATGTAAATACAACAAAAACACCCAAAACAATAAATAATAAAGGATCAGGGAACTTAGATTTTTCGGGACTGGGAACATTTATTCAAAAGTATCAATGTATTCATCAAGTTAAGGTTAGAAACCTGACATTAGATCTGTGAGATGGAGTACTGATGTAATGTTCAGAAGTTTGGGGTCAATCAGACAATTTTCATGTTTTCCGTGAAACTCACGCTTTATTCATGTGCTAACATAATTGCACAAGGGTTTCCTAATCACCAATTAGCCCTTCAATATTATTAGCTAACACAGTGTAGCATTAGAACACAGGGGTGATGGTTGCTGAAATGTTCCTCTGTACCCCTAGCGATATCCATTTAAAATCAGCTGTTTTCAGCTAGAATAGTCATTTACCACATTAAGAATGTCTAGATTGTATTGTGATTCATTTAATGTTATAGTCATTAAAAAAGTGTTTTTCTTTCAAAAATAAGACATTTCTAATGACCCCAAACTTTTGATTGGTAGTGTATTGAAGGCCAAACAGCATCAAAGTAACTTCTCACTAACAGCTGTGCTTAGCTGCCTAAAGCAAGTTGTAGTGATTGATTTCTTTTGTTCAGTTCACACCATGCATTTTTTTTTCACAGTAGCCTGCTGTTAACATTCTCTCTTGTTAGATCAAAAAAAGCATGAACCATAGTTTAACCTGTGAAAATATCAAAAGGGATATTTTTTCCCAGGGGGCTTTTAAGGTCATTTGAGGTATTTCGGTCAATACTGTGAACGTGGAGAACAATATCACAGTGAACTTTGTGTGCTGACTGTAGGTACATATGAGAATATCTGTGTCATTGTCACACTGTTGGTTCGGCAAGAGACTTCAACACAACAGAGCCATTGTCAGTGTTAAAAACAACATCTGCTTTTCCAAGTGTGACAAAACAAAAGGTTGGCAAAGAAATGACTAAACATTAGGGCTCAAGCAAAACTTCATAATCAACACAGTCTACGCACTAAAAGTAGTCCGTTAAACATATTAACTACTGCAAATTATAGCATTATAAAGTGCTTTAAAACTGCTGTACATACATGTGTATATATGTGTTTTATGTATTTGTCAAGCTGCTTAATTTACTGTTTATTTTTGGCAGAGACAGCAGACAAACTAAGCTGTGCCATGAGTTTAATGAGCAAATTAAATCTACATCTTTAACAGAAAACAAACCTAAAACAACAGTTGGTGACTAGTGTAGACCTACACCAAATGTCATCAATGTTAAGACCAATAAATAAACATCAGTGTAAAAAAATGCAATAAATGCAAGGCAAGCTGTAATTCTACTAGCGAACACTTTTGGGCTGATTTTAGGCCAAAGCTTGAGGCTGTGTCTTCCAATTTGTGATGGATATAGAATTCCTACACAACTGCGGACTGATTATAAAGTCCTGTGCTGGCCTAATTTCTAACAACACGGAGCTATTGTGCCAGGACAGGACCTGGTTTAGCCTCATAAACCACCTATGTGTGATTGCAATGACTCCCCGTGGTTGGACCAGGTCAGCAGGGGATCCACGGTTCAGTCACCCTGGGGGACATCGAGCCTCCACAAGAATGAGAGAAAATAACCTTTGGGGTAGGGGTGCCCAAATAAGTAGTGTCGCTAAAAGTAACGAGACAATGGAAGTGCAGATGACCTCCTAGGGGTCTTAAATCATCTGTTGGGCTTAAGTTTGCTTTCTTGAGTCATATAAACTGCATGAGTACATAAACTCCTCTAACAGCTTGGTCCATCCCCACATCCCTTTGAAAGGCATTAGGTTACAGGGAAGTGTGGCAGAAAACGGTACATTTTTGTAGATTTGTTTCATCGAAGTTAGGCCTCGAACGCATTTCTCTATTTCACCAATCATTTTGTAATGTATAAAATGACAATATCAAAGCTGTGAATTTAGTGGGTTTGGCTTATTGTATCAGTTGTGATCGAGATGTCTCCATTTGGTTTAGATATAGGTTAAATCCCAGTAACACAGCAGGCATTTATCTCCACTTAGTGTTGTTTTAATAGGCGACACCGGTCCCACGAGTTTTAATAGTCCATCTCTTTCAGGTTCCTCAAAGGGACTCCTTCATTTGGTCATCCAGTCAGGGAGTAATGCCACTTAAACGCCACCATGACAAAAGCTCGAGGAAAAATAAAAGGAGGGGTGTCGGGCCTCCATCGGGAGCCATCGGCAGCACTGTGTCTGGGGCAGAGGGCTTCATTTCATGGGGACTGCAGGGCTTAAAGTTGAAGATTACTTTGAAATCTGCATCCCCTACCATCAAACTCTCCCGCCACATCCCGCCCTCCCTCCTCCCTGCAGCTATCACTCCCACTCCCAAAAAATGAAAAGCTGTCGCCACAGAGAAGGGGATGAGTTGAGAGCAGATCCTCTTTGATGACAGAGAAGGATCCTTTTGTTCTCTAATCCCCACACAACCCCCTCCCCCTAAACTTCTTCATAAGTCCAAGTGGACATCAGTCAGAGGTTCACAAATTATTAGTTTACCTGTTAAATGTTAAAAGTATGGAGAAAAAAAACAGTGTGACTCCTCTTGCAAATGCCCAGATATTGGATTTAAAGTTTCTACATCTGGTGTTGTCAGTCTTCTTAAAATGGCAAGAATTGAAAAGAAACATCACTGAGGAAATACCCTAGAGGTCACATGACACAGCTGTGTGGCTGCAATAGGTCGACCTCAACGGAGCAGCCATTAGCCACTGTGTACAATGTCGAAAGAGAGAAGGGGTCACCGAGAAGCAGACAGTTGCAGGATACATTTCCTCTCTTCCTGTGTCTTGCTTTAAGTGTGAGAAAAGTGTGGCTTTGTGTCATTATCAGATTGGACACACATATTTCACAGAGGAGATGAAAGTGTTCCTTTTACTTGCAACATCTGCCCTCTGACAGTTTGCGTCCCATCATGGCCTCAAAGACATAGCCTGAGGAGAGCGATTATCGGTCCTCCATACGCACTTAGGCTCGTCATGTGACCGCATGTTTGTGTGGTTTTGTGTGCCCAAGCCTGTGTGTATGGGATGGAAAAGGCGTGATTTGTGTATCCATGTGCATGTATTTGTTGCAATATGTCCATCAAGACATATGGCCTAACAAGCATGCCAAAACTCTAAAGGCCAGTGAGAGGGAATCAATGTCCGGGGTCAAAGTGTCGAACACAGCTTACCTAGCCATTTCACTTTTATTGTAGTGCTCTTGAGTTGTCGAAGAAGACTTCCCACCTCCGTCTATCCTCTGTCTTCTCTCTGTCAAGTTGAAACAACATCAAAGTGTGCAGGTCATCATTCTCATGAAAGAAGAAGTGCATACTGACTCCCTCTAGTGAATAAAAGTGAGAATGCAGGAAAGAAAAAGTTACTCAAATGGCTACTCCGTAAATGACAAAAATCTTAAATAGTAGTAATTTGATAAACATTTGAATTTGTTTATTTGCTATTTTGCTACTACATCTCTGCCACTCATCCTCTTCAGAATACACCCAATAAAATATGTTTTTAAATACACAATAAACTGCAGCAACTCAATAGCTTTTTTTGGCATTTAGTGTCTTGGTCAAACACACTAGTGAATAATAAAGATAGTTCTAACACCAACCACCACAGCACCATCAGCTCTTTTTTTTCAGTAACAGCTTCTCTGTGTGTTGATAAGTGAATGAGCAAACTATGCATTAAATGGTGCATTGTACTCAAGGACATCTTTCTTATAAATGGCCCCCAGTTACTGCCACAGGCCAGGCTACATCGATTTTCAACAGCAGCACTATGACGAATCAATACATTTTTGAGGACAGCTCTGTGAGGGTGGTGTCTGTCAGATGACCCAGTATAGATATAAAAAATAAACCTCTTCTATCTATCTGCTAGATTTTTTTAGAGGGATCAAAATAAAGCCTTATAATTTCATTGGGAGTAGTGCACAAGGAACAAAGATTCTCCTACCTAAGCTTCCTCACTAGTTGCAGATTTCCTTCCACATCTGGATCATCCTCTTCTCCCTCGCCGTCCCACGCTCACACACTCACACAAGAGGACATAAATGGACTGGAAAAGAAACAAGGCCAGAAGGGACAAGCAGAAGGAGAAATAGAAAGAGCAACGGACCAAAGCCAAAAACTGTCGCAAGACAGATAGTTGGGAGGCTTAGAAGCTGTCACTGCACCCTAAAATATCAAACTTAATGAGATAATTACCAGCTAACAGCAGTGCAGACAGTTATTTCATACTCACAATTAATCACTCTTGTTTAAGTTACTGCAACAGATTTTATGATAATAAATGACGATAAAAAGCATTGCAACCATCTTCATTATGCACAACTCAGTGCTCTCCAATTAAATTGTCTGTTGCAGTTCAGGATTACCATTAAAGATAAGAAATATGTATTGGCAGCTGCTGAAAGCAAAACTGGAACAGAATTTTTTGCATTTCCGAGGCCCAGTGTCATTTATGAAACCATGGTGGTGTAAAGTGAGGAACCTTATTGAAATACAGTGGAAAATGAAAGGCCAGCCCACTTTTTTCTTTAGAAGACGTGTGCATGTGTGTTTTGATCTCTTTACATTTCCATTTATTGTCCTTTGATGTTTTCATTTTAGCGCTTCAGAAGCATAATGTCCACCTACTGAAAACACTAGAGACTAAAAATCATCATATTCATTGCATGTTACTTGTTACAAAATCATTGTGAGAATAGGTGGTTCACTTACTAAAATACAGGCTACTCCACAGGAAAACTGGAAAGTTAAGAGTTTCTGTGGTTTTAGTAATGAAGAGCTCTCACACAGTAACTCTTTTATATCATGTTTGCACAGGAGTCTGCACTCTTCCACAGCCAAATATATCCTAGTCCACATAATTGCACAGCATAGGGTAAACAAGTGTAAGACACCCCTATAAGCCCTCCTCCATAATTCCCCTCATGGCCACTGCAGTATATAGCTATAGCCCATTTTTTGGTTTGTTTCCTAGGATGCCTGCTAATCTTTAAATGACACTCATTTCACTGAAATGAGCAAAACAGACTAAGTGGTTTTGAGGTACGTTGATGCAATATTTTGACAGAATAATAGGCCCTAATGTTTATAAAATATACCACACAAATTTGTTGTTTTTAGCATTTGCAAGAGAGTCACATTGATTTATCCTGAAGTTAAAATATTTTTTGGAATATGTAACAGTAAGTATTTAAATATGAGTGATGAGTTATGTTAAGATAAATCTTTTAACCTCGACCCACCCATTCTAAATCAAAAGGCACATTTTAACAAGATCATTTCAAAATACAGTATAGTTCAATGACGTATATATATTGCAATATATATACGTCATTGGTATAGTTAATCTTAAGCGGAAGTAAAAGTTTGTTTTGAATTCAATGTCACGTGAGGTTAAATTCCCCCTGAGGTGCTTCTTCCGTCTGCAGGGGGCATCTGTTTTCCCCAAAAACTTGTTCATATGAGCATACTACTTGTGTATACCTTCTAATAATTTAAAAAGACACATCTTAAAAGCAAACAAGCATACATTTTGAGGGGGCGTCTCACCCTGGTTTACCTCTGCTAGCAATGCTAGCTTGGATTCTGTTGTGTCTCGTTCACACACCGGGGTGTCCGCTCTTCCTGCGGTTAACGCTCAACAACACTGACTTAAAAACACAAAGCAGACAGCTGTGCAGCAAAGTAAGCGAATCGTATGTGACTTTCGTTCAAACCTTGCGGTGACAGCCGGTCGACTGCTGTTCGACCCATTCAAATGAACCCGCAGCCCGGCTGTAAACCGAGCCGCTCGCTGCTTCACATGTAACCGACGGTCTAGACAGCTTTGACCGAGAGTAACCTCACTGACGTCCCCGCTGTCCCAAGCACGCGCCACCTCCAGTTCTCCAATCGCTGGCGCAGAGGCGTTGTGACGTCATTAGATATCTTCCGGGCTGGTAGCACTGGCCCGGTGATGTTCAGATTTACAATTTCACTGAATTTTATTTTTGTAACATACTTTCAGTTGTAATTTATAACCAAACACATTGTGTTAAGAGATTGGTATAATATACCGTCAGACCTTTGATCACACGGATAAATACGCTCGACCCAGTACCGCAGCGGCTCAGACGTAGCGATTGAGAGAAAAGAGGTGAGAATGTGTTGCTGTGTGAGCGCTTTGCAGATGTTGAGAGGAGCTGATTGTTAGCGACCGGTTTACTCAGCAGCGCGGCACGTCGCCTGCAATATGCCATACATTCGTGTTCAATACGATGCGTGTGCTCGAACTTTACATTCCAAAGTGAAAATGTACAAACGAACAGTTTATTTACTCCTTTAGCAAAAGGTTAAAAGCAGCTGCAGTGGTTAGCTGAAGCTAATGCTAGCTTCCCTGCCTTGCTAGCTGCTCGTGCGTCTTTGAGCTGCCCTCTAGTTGCTAATCTTGATGCTGCCTCAGTAGCCTCCTACAGTTCCAGACATGGACCCTGTGTTCTGGAAAAATGTCGCGGTATCATCTATTACAATACAAACTATCTGCTTACTAATTATACTGTGGTGAAATTGCGTGTGCTGTTTAATGTCCCGTGCTGGTTATCATATGTTGTGATCAGATGTGTTGCAATCTTATCGAACACTGATAGCGGTTATCTTTAAGATAAGGACACTAAAAAGCACTGATGCGACACTGTGTCCCTTGCACAACATAAGAAGGTGCATAGTTTACACAATGAACAGCCCAACGAATAATATATATCCATATGTACAGTGAAAAAATAATTATTTGACTGTGTAAAAGAAAAGATGGAGATAGACACCAAAGTGAAATCATAGAGGTGAAAGTTATGTAGCACTACCCTGTTGTTCTAAAGCTGATACTGTTGATAAAGTGTTAAGTATTTAAAGAAATTATTAAGAGATAACATAAATATAGATTTTTTTTTAGACTGAAAGCTGCAGAACTCATCAAACACTGCATTAGTATGAAAAGTGTTGGTCCCTTGTGCCTTATATGTTGTCTAAAATTGCTGCCCTTGAGTTAACCTTATAACTCAGTTAAGTGGCTTGAACACCAGACATTTAACATTCCAAACCGTGATGCATCGGCTTATGGGTGTGTTAAATACTGCTTTTATCACAGTAACTGTCAGTTTAGTGGCCTGACAAACCTGCGTAGCTGGACTGGCATTACAGTTATAGTGGCATTTTTATCATTGGGTGTTGACTATAAATATTTTTTGGGGGTAAATATGTTACTATGTGTTACATTTTAATTGCTCTCTTCCCAAAGTTTTTTTTTTAATAGTTGCTTGATCATGTGTTGTGTTCAAATATTAGCTAGGAGAGGGTGTGCCTACGTTATTCATACTACAGTACACAATGAATGAACCTGTAGTGCGAGTGTTAAACCAAACTGGAGTGAGCAGGCCGGTGACTTCCCTGTCTGTAAACAGCAATTGTGGCAGTTGGTTTTGACGGAGTTTCTGCGAACGGGTGAGACTTGTTCACCCCTCAATGCATTGTGACTTTTTGTTAAAAACGAGATAGCAAGGGCAGCTGTGGTTCTGGGTTGGACCTGAATAAGGTAACAGTTTTTCATACATTTGTTTCACCAGAACCTTTTAAAACGTGGAGCTTGATAACAAGCATGAGCAAAAGCGACTCATTTAAAAATGACAGTTTTTTTTTTTTTTTTTTTTGCTCTGAGGTTAAAGTCACATGTTCAAGTATCCAGAAGAGGAAGTTGGGAACAGTTGCATGACCGCCCACTCGGATATATTAATACACACACATGCTGCTTTCAATTAATAGTGAAATCCATTTAGTGAGTAATGGATGGCTGTTGTCTAGACAAAAAAATGGCCTTTGTCAAGATAATTTTTGCATTTCTTTCCTCTGGAAAAAAATCTGTAAAAATGATGATTTGATTTTTGGTACAGTGTGCACCATGCAAGCATGTCCAGTAGGATCTAAGAATATGATTTACAGGGCAGGCAACTCACTGTAGAGCTACAATACATTTATAATGGTTATCTTCCTCAATTGAGCCCAAGAGTGTTGTGCAGTGCGGGTGACCAGCATTCAGTAACCTAGCTGGCTCTTAATCTCACTGAAGACTCACAGTCTAACTCCTTTCTTGCTGTCCGTTTTTTGTAGCTCGTGCCCACCTCAGCAGTCAGTGTTAGATTCTTCTCCGTAATGTCACAGTGGGTTGTTAGGGTGTGCTAACCTCTCACGTGACCTCGAGGCCTCTTCTTCTAAGCTGCAAAATGAGTCACTGCCACTTCTAGCATGGTCAGGCTCAGTGGCTGCACGGCTGCACTGCAAATTACACTGTGGACTTAAGCATACACTACAAATAGCTGAGCTCTCGGGGAGACAGTCAGAGCTGATCCAAAGGTTTTTGCAGTAGAGTCAAACAACTTGGAGCAGTAACGAGAACAGCACATGGTATAATCCAGTTTCAACTAGTGGTTGAGTACAAGAAGGCGAATAGTTACAAGAAATTGGAGAGACAATGTCCTCTGGGTTGAATGAAACCACTGCTTGTTTTAGATAGTTAACAATTGTCCTTTTCAACAATACAACATCTTATTGTTCATGGATTGTCTGCCTTTTTTTAAGTAAGGATATAGCTAATTATTAAATTCATTGTCAGTTTATCTGACAAATACTTTTATACAAAATGTTTGAAATTGAGACTGGGTCTGAAGTGTGTCCACACCCTACATGTTGCTTTCACAGTAAATATTAAGTGTGAATTTAATGAGTATACAAGCTCTGTTATTCAAACTTGATACTGGTGAGTGTCATCGTGTCATGCTTCCTCTGTAAGGTCATCCTCAGTGTAGCGAGCCAGTGGATCTGGAGGGAGAAAGAGTGCTGACTGAGAACCAGCCTAAGAATAGGCAGAGTTGGTCCCCATGCAAGCAAGGATTATTTTACCAGGAGGCTCCTGCTGCATTCACTGCAGCTTGAGTTTTCAAATGTGCTGATGCATCTTTATTCCGGGCTGTGTTTCTAAAATTTCACGCTGTGTCTTCATCCTGCAGGTAAAGTTGACTTGCTGTACAAAAGAATCACCCCCTGCAACCTTGAGCTTCAGCAGCAGGTGAAAACACTTACAGCGCGGAGAAGAGTACAGCCTGTCTTGTCGCTTCAGGTTTGATTCGACACTCCAGCGCTCACTTCATCGTCAAAGATGAAGTTGAAGGAGGATATGAACCCCCTGCTGCTGCAGGTCTTCCGCTCCGTGGTCTGGGTCTACTCCTTCATCACCTTTATACCCTGGTACTTTTTCTCCGGTGCTGGCAACAATTTGGAACGAGCCCGCAGAATCAAGGCACGCTCGATTAGCGGAAACCCAGCGGGGCCTTACAGAGCCGCCAACAGCCAAGAGAAGCTGGCTGCGTGGCTGCACCCCGGGGTGGACACACTGGACAAAATGTCTTGAATACGCTGCAAAGAGGTTTGCACAGAGGGACTGTCTGGGCCCAAGAGAAGGTGCTTAGTGAGGAGGACGAGCTCCAGCCAAACGGCAAGGTCCTTCAAAAAGGTGAGAGGCATAGTTAACCATTGTCCTTTCCTTACCTGGTACTTCAACATCTTGTTTTGCTAGTATTTTAAATGTTCAGTGTCTCAAGAGCAAGAATGTAGTCAATGGGTGGATCCTTTCATCACTTTTAGGTTTAGAGCTCCAGCGTTCTGTGAATCTGTAGGAAAGTTTGACTCTCTCTCAGAGATCAGTCTGGCACTGTGCACAGTGTGTGGGATGCAGGTGGAAGAGCAGAAGTGTCATTTGTCTCACAGCTGAATTAACACATGCACAGTCACTAAAGCCCTGTAGATGGCACTGACTGACTGCATACAAAAGATGAAAGAGCATGACTGGTACCAATAGGAGGCAGTTTCTCATTTAGTATTGCAGCTTAGACTACTGTCTGCAACCTCTTACTTGTTACTTTTTTCGTTGTTGCTTGTAATGAAAAGCAGTGCACACATTCATCCCGTTTCTATGGTTACAGTGGTTGTAAACAAGGACTGTAGAGAACAAGCACCACCATTATTTTCGGGTTGTTTGGCGTAGTATGTGGACAGAATCTTGAATTTTGCAAATATCTCTGCATGTCACGTGTAGGTGATTCTAGGGAGATACAACTGGCTCTCATACGAGGACACCTACCAGACAGCAAAGTCCTTTGGTAGCGGTCTGGCAGCTCTCAGTCAGAAGCCGCAGTGCAACATCGCTATCTTCTGTGAGACCAGAGCGGAGTGGATTGTGGCAGCACAGGCTTGTTTCATGTACAATTTCCCACGTGAGTGACTTATGGACAAACATGCATATTCCTAAATTCTTCAGCCTTTAGTTAAACGTTTGAAATGACCCACTAACTTGGCTGTCATTGAATTTGACAGTTGTGACCCTCTACGCCACCCTTGGGCCCATGGCCATTGCTCACGGCCTGAACGAGACCGAAGTCACGCACATCATCACAAGGCAAAGACCTACTTCAGAGCCGTCTCAAGGTACCTGTTTGCTGTTAACGGCTTGTCTCCATAAATGGTGCACTTTGTTAAACAAAGTCACCAATGACTGGCTCTTAATTTGTCAGTAATGTTAGAGCTTAATAAGAAGTGCTGTTCAATTGCTTAATTAGTTTGCCTCTCACTCTCCCTCCACCTCTTCCTGCCTCCCACTCGCATCCAACTCCATGTCCCAGCTATTCTGTGTGACGTGCCAAGGCTGCAGTATGTCATTGTAGTGGACAGCAACCCACAAGCTGGCCAGACATCCCCAGAGGCATCATGGTCTACAGCATGGAGGCTGTGAAGGAGATGGGATCCAAGCCTGACAATAGTGAGCATTTGTGCAACGTGATTAAAAAGGTTTCTAATTTTGTCGGGGGAAATGAAAGTACATTGATGGAGGCCTTAATACAAAGCCAACACCCTAATGTGTAATTACAGTGATGTGCTCTGTGTGACAGTCAGCAAGAGGTCAAATCTGCACTTGCCAAACACCCGGTGTGGTGATTATACTGGCCAAATATTTCAGGAATTTGTCGCTCTTCCAGAATCAACTTTAACCATGTTTATACTTGTCCTTATAGGAAACATGGAAAATTCGAAAATGTTTAAATATCGCACATAATGCATGTGAAATATCTAAATAATTGTAGTCAAGTTTTCTTCACAGTTAGATTTAAAAAAAATACAACAATTAGCAGATGTTTGTAGTAGATTTAAGCCAGTGAGACTAATCAAAGATGCCCGATTAAAGTACTTATTTAGGGGAACATGTCCAGTAATAAAATGCTTTTCTTCAAACCTGCATGTGGCCAGAACCCTCGAACATGAAACCTGCTTTGAGTTATTTGTGCATTTCATTCCAAAAAAATTGTACAAATGAGCTAAAACAATAATCGGGCCATATGATCAGCAGAATAGTCCGTAATAGCATTGATAGATGCTTGATCATCGATACCAAGCAGACATGGCAAAAATTCTCAGGTTACAGCTTTTCTTGTGTGAGGACTTGCTGTTTTATCTGTTTGTATTGCTGAAAATGATAGAAATTAAAAATGATTCCACGAACAGCTGGTTGAAGAAACAAGCCTTTGGGTCTACACTTTGATTCAACATTTTATAGATTAAGGGATTATTTTCATAAACAATATTTGATAAGGAAAACAAAAGTCGCTTTCATATGATTGTTGTTATATGTTATTTGTACACTAATTAGTTCAAGTTGTTTATACTATGGAATTTGTTATTACTGCTAATAATGTCGTTGTCATTTCCTCTCTAACCGTCACTCCTCCGCTCTCCTGTCTCGACAGTCGCAGTCGACCGCAGACAGCCAGAGCCTTCAGACATCGCCGTCATCATGTACACCAGCGGCTCCACAGGCATCCCCAAGGGTGTCATGATCTCCCATGGCAACCTCATTGCTGGCATCACAGGCATGGCCGAGCGAATCCCTAACCTCAAGTATGGCCATATGAGAGTCACTGCTGTTTCTTTGACACTTCCTCTGATTCTTATGTCCTGATACTCAGACTCTACAGAGTGTCCCTCATTCTCTTTCCCAATATGTGGTGTTCCTCCGACCATGTTTGTTTTTTTACATACTCATGAACCATTTAAACAAACTTTGTCGCTGTATCTCAGTCTTTTCCTTGAGTGTCTTCTGGAGATTAATTTGATTTTTTTTTGCTGGCAGTGAGACAGACACCTACATCGGCTACCTGCCATTGGCCCATGTTTTGGAGCTCAGTGCAGAGCTGGTGTGCATCTCTCATGGCTGTCGCATCGGGTACTCTTCTCCTCAAACTCTAGCAGACCAGGTCAGTGTAGAAATGAACAGACACATCTTGCGACCAGTCTGCGTACATGTTTGTCTGTCAATGCTAAACTTCACCTTGTGTCCTCAAAAAGTGCTACTTCACTCACTAATACCTCAGTGTTAATGTGATAATCTGTTCAATATTCTTGTCTTTACTGTGCATTCCAGCTTATCTAAATATACAGGCCTAAATTTGCAGATTACTGAGAATTGACCGCTTGTCGTTTTTCTTTTCACAGTCCACCAAGATAAAGAAGGGCAGTAAAGGAGATACCAGTGTGCTGAAACCTACTCTCATGGCTGCTGTACCTGTAAGTCTATTTAGCACTGCACAGACTTATCAGTCCAGTTTTATTGATATTATGGCCTGTTGGTTGACTTTATAAGTCATTACCTATCATCTTGAGTCTTGTAAAATGTGAGATATCAGTCTAGACACAGGGCAGACTTTACATATCTTAAGTGTTAACTTAGATATGGCCTGTGTGGTGTGTGTAGGAGATCATGGATCGAATCTACAAGAATGTAATGACCAAAGTGGAGGAGATGAGCAAATTCCAGAAGATGCTCTTTGTGCTGGCCTACAATTACAAGATGGAACAGATCTCCAAGGGCTATGGCACACCTCTATGTGACAGGTAGTACACACTGCACATACCTGTGTACATGAGTTGAACCCTCAGGAAAGTCCCTCCACTAAACATGTACTTCCTCTGTTATGCTTGAGCAAACAGTAACTGCTGTTCCTACACGGCTAATCATAACATACGTAGAACTACTTCTTCATTAACCCTTGTCAACACCAGGCCACTACACAAGTGAATTATTCTCTAGCGCGTGTGAATCATTGGGTTTTATCGACCATGGTGTTTGCACAGAACATTCTTCGAGATGAGTCAGTATCTGGACACTGTGCTGATTAACCGCTAGCTTTCTGAAACTCTCAATGTTTTTGTCAGTAGCTGTTAAAGTTTCTGTTGGAGTCTCCTCCACCTCTAAATCATCATCACCATGCTATGTATTCTTGTCCTTTTCCAGTTTGGTGTTCAAACGAGTGCGTGCGCTCTTGGGCGGGAACACTCGGGTGCTGCTTTCAGGCGGAGCGCCGCTCTCAGCAGCCACACAGCGATTCATGAACATCTGTCTGTGCTGCCCCGTGGGGCAGGGATATGGTCTGACAGAGACCTGTGGAGCTGGCACCATCAGTGAGAGTAGAAGGGTGGAGGGGAGAAAGGCAGGAAATGTGGAAGAGTTAATAGAGGAACAGCTAGAAAAGACAGCATGGTAAAAGTAGGTAATTCTGCCTAATCAAATGTGCTAAGTCTTTACTGGTATTTTCAGTTTGGGACTACAGCACAGGACGAGTTGGTGCTCCACTGGTTTGTTCAGAGATCACACTGAAGGACTGGGAGGAAGGTGAGCAGAATAGCAGCAAATCCATCCGTAGAGAAGACAAACATTTAATATTTTCTCTTTAATCAACACGTTCTGTGCTCCCCTAGGTGGTTACTACAGCACAGACAAGCCCAACCCTCGAGGTGAAATTTTGCTCGGTGGGCCCAATGTAACGATGGGCTACTACAAAAACGAGAACAAGAATCTTGAGGGCTTTTATGTGGACGAGAAAGGCCAGAGATGGTTTTGCACTGGAGACATTGGAGAATTCCACCCTGACGGATGCCTTAAGATCATCGGTAAGAAATCTGTAAACTTGTATGCGCGCGTGATGCAAGTGTTAAATCTTTCAGCGTTTTAATATGTGTTCTTTTCTCACAGATCGCAAGAAAGACCTGGTGAAACTGCAGGCAGGAGAATATGTGTCTCTAGGAAAAGTGGAGGCTGTTCTGAAGAACTGCCCACTCATAGACAACATCTGTGCCTATGCCAACAGGTATAATCCTGCACACACTGCCTCTGAATCGTGTTGGTCGATCGTATTGATGAAAACTTTAACTTTTGACTCCACTTAATTCTTTAATACAAACCCAACCAAGTGCAAACATTGCATATAGAATTTTCCATTCCGGTCTTAACTTGACAATTATTTTGTGCTCGTTTCTTAGTGACCAGTCATATGTGATCAGCTTCGTGGTGCCGAACCAAAAGCAGCTGATGGCACTGGCAGAGCAGATGGACGTAAAGGGCACAGTGGAAGAGATCTGCAACAACTCCCATGTGGAGAAAGAGGTCCTCCGCATCATTACTGAGGCTGCTATTTCAGGTAGGGCAAAAGCCTTATTATCACTAAAGTGTAACATTGTTAGCAAAACCGAAGTGAGACTGTTGGTGATACTCTCTGTCAAATAATCAGTTCAGATTTGGTGTGATGTCATCCCCAGCCTTGTGCCAGACTTTGCACGAGTATCACATCATATCGTACCTGTCAGGCTGACTTGGTATTCTCTTCTCTCAAACCCAGCAAAACTGGAGCGATTCGAGATCCCCAAGAAGATCCGACTGAGTGCTGAGCCCTGGACACCAGAGACCGGCTTGGTCACCGACGCGTTCAAACTAAAACGCAAGGAGCTCAAAACACACTACCAGGAAGACATTGAGAGGATGTACGGTGGAAAATAACCCGAAGATGCACTCCAGACAGCACACAAATACATACACATATGTACTTAAACACACACGCAAGCAGCTCAAAACGCAACTACCAGGGACTACTTAGAGAGGAGATACTTTAGTTACAGGTAGCGCACACACACACACACTCACACATTCATTGTTACAGACACACAGAGACCCATGCACCTCCTCCACAGCTTTCCCTGCGACCAGCTTCGATCAAAGCCGGGGGAGGGGGGGCTCTCGAATCCAGCTTAACGCTCTCTGTCAAGACCAAGAGGCAGAAATGTCCCTCACAGACGACCGAGCCAGCCAGGCCCGCATGGTGCGACGCACTAACCCACTGCTCTTTGACGGATTTAGCCCTTTGAGTTGCTATGACTACCAAGGCGGCACAGGAAGTCAGACCTTTTGCATGACTCGAAGTGAAACCAATGTCAGGCTGAACGCATCTGAATTTCTGACAGTGCGTCCTCCCCTGTTGCTTGCCTCCCTCCACCGCTGGTCTCCGGAACCTTCCGCCAGTTCAGCTCGGTTGCTCGGACATGTTTGGCAGATACCTGGCAGGAACAGGGGATAGCATGAGCCCGACAGTGGGATCCCTCCTGGGGGGGTTTATGTAACATTCAGGTTGGAATCTTTGCAGGGATCTCTATTGTCTTTAATGATTTGTCGGTCTGTTATTGCTATTTTTTTTTCCATTCCTGTTTGGTTTGTCAGCTTTGAAACCCATTTGATGCGTGTTTTTCTGTGTGAGGAGTCCATGTCGCAAAGCCATGAGAGATTGAGCGTTACAATGTTTATAAATACTTTTTTCTTACGGTTATTTTATGGTGGTGTTATTCACAGGGGCTTTGTTTCTCTTGTTTTTTTATTTCCATTTTGTGTATGCTGATTATACTTTTTTGAGCTTTGTTTACATTCTTTTTTTATTATTATTTTGATCTTTTTTTCTCTCCTGTATTTGCCTGTGTCCCAAAGTTTGTATACTTGACAATGTGTTTACTAACTTGACTATTACAAGCGATTGAGTCTTCAGCCCTTTTCTGCTACCTGGCCTTTGCGGCACAGTCAAACATCAGTGGTAAAAGGCATCCACTGAGACTATTTGAGGGTTATTTTGTTGGTTCATTAACATACAGTAGCCCTGCCACATATTCCTCCAGCATGACCAATGCACCGTACGGATGTCTCCAAGGGAACTCGGCTTATTATAGAGAAATGGTTACAAAACTTAGACTTTCATTTGATTGTTGTCCCAGTTAACTTATTTGGGGCAACCGTTCATGTTAACCTTTTACTCTAGGTGTAGTTACTGTTACTTTAAATAGATTTTTTTACTTACAATTATGACATACAAAATGAATGTGCAATATTTATACTCAATTTTTAAAGTATGTAAGAAGGAAAGACACACAGACAACAGCCCTTCCATTGTGTATTAATGTTTAGGCCTCCGCTTCAGTGCAGATTGGAAGGCCTGTAGGAAACTAAATCATAGGCAGAAAAGAAACGGTAGAGACACTGATAGGGAAGTTAGATGTAGCCCATTTTGAACGTACTGTACTAAAAAAAAAAAAAGTATTTGAAATAAGACTGTAAAGTGAAAATGTAATATTTGGCATTGTAGAAACTGCATGATGAAAAGGGTGCGACTGTACCAAAGCACCTAAGTATAAGAGAGAACTGCACTCCATTAGGAGAAATTCTTTACGGATACACTCCATGTAGTCGTGAGTATATAGAACAAGCTCGGTTCACTTCAGAGTGCAAGTAACATTTCTGTATCTTCAGATCGGTTTTATGTGTATGATACTGTATGTGCAATGTATATAAAAGGGTCTACAGTACTACAGGATTCTGACACCTGCCATTTATTATGTAAATATATATATGAGGTTCTCAGATTGGTGGCGGTATTCTCTGAATGGCATCGGTGCGAGTGACTTTCTAGCTTCAGTATTCCTTCTCTTTAGGTTTAGGGACGGAAGATTAAACCGTGTTTGGTCAGTGGTCCTTTGTAAGGTCAACATCTTCGTTGCAACCACCTTTTCTGAATGCATCCCTGCTTTGCGTGCAATGACGACCTAGCAGTAAGAACTATACAATCAGGTACTCTAACAACGTCCCTTATCAGATGCCTACTAGCTTCATACGGGAGGGTTGTTTGTCCATACTATCATGACAAAGCAGAAACTCATTCCTCCCCGTTTTTATAAAAACTTCTTTCCTCCTGACATTTTCAGTGAAAAGTCAGTAGCTTACTGTGCTGTCTGCTGCTTTTTCTCTGCCTGGCTAGGGGCGACTAGTTGCCTTTTTCCGACACACGTGAGCTGTCTTCAGGGGTCTTACGAATGTGAAGCCCTCCCCGTGTTCTGTTGACGGCACACACGTCGTGTCCTACTAACTTTTCTTCTGAACTAACAACAAGGCAATGACGGCGGGTGATGCAAAGACGAATCTCACCGCTCTCTGTTTGTTTCACTTGCTTTGTAAATAAGGTGAAAGGGGGAGGGGCTTGATGATCAAAGTTCAGCAAAACTACCAATAACTGTACAGGTGTAAAGCCTCCTGTTAATATATTTAATAATCTCTGTTATTGACCAGTTTTTGGGGGGGTCTTCTTGTTTATGTGATGTAAGTGGCCCTGAAAACTGAGCTACTGCAAGTTTCTCCTTCCTTTTATTTATTTGTGATTTGGCCTTGGAAAATTCTGTAATGAAATAAACGAGTTTGTGTTGTAATTACTGTTGTCTGTTGTGTGCGTTAAACACCTGAGCGCCGGCTGCGAGGCATAACGTGTGGCTGATAATCAGCAGCTTGATTAGAATCATCCTCAAACCAGAGTTTCTATGGCAACGGAGGCCAGTGTGTGTCTGTGTCAGTCTGTGTGTGTGCGATGGAGTGAATGTGGTTTGTGAAAGTCTGTGTGGTGCTTCGACGCAAATGGAACATACAGTTCTGGGAGTCGACCTTCGCTCAGGGCTCATAAACAAAGGATTTCTTTTTTCTTTCAGGCACTCAAAGGCTATTGTTTCTCAAGACGTTCAATCGCAGACTTGTGAAATTGTTAAGTACTTTTGGTACATGTAGCTGCTGCTATTCGTACACAAAAAGGCCTGGATGCAATATTTTAGAGCTGACATCAAAACTAGTGCCTATTATGTCTGCTGTTGTTTTCTTTAATTAATTGATCCACTATTTTGTTGGTCAGTTGGCTAGCTTTAAAAATAAAAATACCAGAAAATTGTGAAAAGGGGCATTTCAGTTTCCCAGAGCCCAAGCTGACATTTGAATTTATATTGGACCATTTTCCAAAAACTACAGATAAGCCCAAAAACTCAAAATTTTAGATAAACAACAAATGCAAATTAAACTCATACATGTCAAGACAGATTCTGCAATATGATGCATAACGTTTATCAAGTCATGTAACACCCTAGAGTGATGTCAAATGAACCAAAACTGAGCTTTTGATGTATTGGAAAACTGTTTGATGTTCCTGCATTTCGCTTTAAATATAACGGCTAACTACAAGACCACAGGGAGTCGAGCAATTCTTCTGACTCCTCCTCTCCTCTGTTCCCTCCATCCAGCCCTATGGGACAAGTGAGTGAGTCAGAGGCAAAATGCTCCCTTCATTAGCCCACTGATTCTGACGTAAACACACGAAGAAGAGTGGCTCTACACCACAAAGACAACAACAGCAGCAGCACCGAGCGGCAGGAAACCGTGAAGGACATCTTCCATATTATATGAATGTGGTTTGTGTGTGTGTGTGTGTGTGTGTTTCTGCGCCTGTCTTCTCTTTGCTCTCTGACACTTCATTCCAACTTTTTTTCTCCCACTCTTTCTCCCTCCTCTCTCGCTTTGCTTGGCTCCCTCTTCCTGTCTACTTATGACTCAGAAGTGCGCAAAAAAAAAAAAAAAAAAAAAACTTTTTATCTGTTTGTGCTTCAGGAGCACACTCCAGCGTGAGCCAATAAGCCACACTGGAGTTTACCCAGGGATGAGCGGAGCTGAACCTTAGCTTCCTCATAACGCTGGAGAGGTGGGCGGTGTCTAGGGAAAAAAATGAGAATAATTACATCTGAGGTTGAAAGAAGGTGGTACAGCGAGGACAGGGACTGAGATATCACCCTGGATTGTTGAAGTGATATGTAAGACACACTAAGGCTGGATTACAGTTATTAACTGGATCTAGACAATAGAGGAAGGCTTTTTTAAGCCACTGTGGCTCATAAAAATGTGTTTGTTGATGAACATTTGGAACCCTGGCTGTGCAAACACTCACTTTCAATGAAAATTCTAAGGTTTGGAAAGAACTGTGCATTTTGTGTTGAAATAAAAACCTTTGAATTTGATGCATTCATATTGGATTTCAGTATTACACTTATTTTTAGTCTCATGTGGTAGCAATTAAGTGCTGGAAGTGTTTTATCTGACTTTGAAGCTACTTAGGGGTCAATTAAGGGAAGCGCTGGTGACATTTTTCCAGTGCCTAATTGGAAAATTAATGAAAGTGACGCTCCACTTTTTGGTTGACTGTGTTTCTCATATCCTGCTCTCTCCTGCTGGTTTTGTTTTCTTTTTTGGGGGGTTTGTCAAGCGTCAAGCCGACATTTGGCGTGGCGCCTGGTAACTCTGGCTGCACCACGGCACTCAACTGGCCCTGGCTTATGGCCCAGCTGGGGTCAAAAGGGAGAAAAAAAATGTGTGAGGTCTGGTAATGAGCTTGAGCAGAGGAGCGAGGCAAAGAGATAGATAGAAAGAGGGAGGGAGGGTGGGTGAGGCAACTGATACGTCTGGGCGATGACTCACCGATGCTGGGTATTTATAGCATCGGGAGGGAGGGTTTGGGGGTGGAGGAGCGATGGGGGCAAGCAGTTTGGGAGGCGGCCAGGACCAGCATCATCATCATCATCATCGTCGCCGCCATCGCAAAGCCGACAGGGAGTGGTGGAGAGGAGAGATGGAGATAAGGCAGCGGAGAAGGAAAGAAGCAGAAAGAGAGGGATGGTGGGAGGGGCAAAAGGATGAGAGGGGAGGTTGACGCTAAGAGAAGGAGAGAGGAAGAAAGGAGGGAGTGGTGGAAGGGTCGATGAATGAGACTGAACTCAGCAAAGATAGGAGGATGATCTGAGGAAAAGAAGGGAGACCAAAATAGAAAGCTTATTTAAAATTCACACATAAAACAACAAGAACAAGGAAACAATCATGTTGGGCTCGCCACACAGCAGGGAGGACACACACCAGGCTACACGTGGCAGAGGAGAATGCATAATGAGTCCTGGATAGAACACAAATCTACATCTAGCCCGTTTCTGTGTCTTTAAGCCTGTATAATCTATAGATATCTTCTTCCCTGCAGTCTCATATTCAGACAGTCTGCAGGGGAGGATGGGGGAAAACGTGGCACACTTTAATGAACATAAAAAAAATCACCACTGTTGCCTAGACACTGTACATTTCTGGAGATCCAAACACAGAAGACTGTAGGACAAACAGCCAATTAGGGAGGCAAAAAGACCAAACTATTTCAAACTCTGCAACACATTTATTATTTTTTTAAAGTGACTGGTATAATCAGTGGCCGTTTCTGTGATAATGTTAATAAATGTGACTAAACTTTCCCAGTTTGGACTACAAGCGATTTTCGCATATGGTTGCTTTTAGTTCCTCATTCTGCTCTCTTCATTTCATTGGCAGGACTTCTTCATCAATAAACATCTCCTGCCTCGGCCTCTGGTGACGTCAGCCAGTGCGTCACGCTGCACCCCGTACCATAGACACTAACATAATTCATGCACGTGTGCACATACACACATGTACACACAGAGGAAGAAAGGATAGAGAGAGACACACACACACACACACACCGTCTGTTTGAGAAGGGATGATTCAGAACACCACAAACACTCACAGTCATTAATATGTACAGGGGGAAAGAAGCAGGAGGATTAAAGGCAATATTAAGTGAAAAGAGTGAAATTGAGGCTGACAGAGTGGTGGGAAGCAGTGCGAGAGAAAAGGGCTGGAAAAGAGTTCAGAAGTGGCAAAGAACAGTGAAGCAAATAGGGAGTATAGTTGCTGATGTGACGGAGGAGAACAAGAGTCAGGTTTGTGACGCAGTCAGGTAGATGGGACTAAAATAGTGACAGTGTCAGAAAGGAAAAATGAACTGAGGAGTGGAGCTCAAGCGCATCATTCTCAGCTGGACACAGAGGGGTCACAGCGCCCACTGTAACCAACAGTGGTCTGTGTTTGACCATAGAGCTAATTAAGGCATCGATGAAAAGTTGAGAAGCATGTTTTTTTTAGGTCTATGCAAGGACTGAGGGAATAGTTTCATGTTGGGAGTTAGATGAGAAAAATCAAAAAAAAAACTTTCATACATGCAAGCTACATGCACCGATCATCTTGAAGATTAAAACTACCTGCCTTGTATTAAAAAAACAAACCCATTTTCTGGTGCTGTCGCAGTGTTGTGCAGAATGGTCTGACTGCACCTTATCATCATTCTGCTATAGGGGAAAGAAATGCTCTGGTTTAATTGTAGTTTTTTAAACAAGTCACAAACAATTTGGTCCGTAGCAATTCCAGGATGTAGCAATGATGTCCCCTCAAAATAGTAACGGGGAACTGCTTTGGTGAAATATTTGCAGGCAGGGAAGCAAGCACTGTTATTAAATTTGGTGCAAGCATGGCTACTTAAGTGCAAGATCTAATCTTCAGAAAAAGTTGAAATTTTCAGCATGTAGGTTGGTGCCTGGAGGTTGTTGTTGTATCTCCCAGTGATAGGGATATTGAGAACCATAATACGTAGATAGCGATAGGGGAGGAGAAGCTGTGTGAAATGCCAATGTCAAGTTTAAAACTGCAGCCTACGTCCGGTGAGTCAGACTACCACCAGCCTAATACTGGGGAGTTCCTCCTCATACTGCCAAAACAGCTCTGACCAACCATGATATGGACTTTACAAGACCCCTGAAGGTGTTATCTAATATCAGGCACCAAAACATTTGAAGTAGGTTCTTTCGTAAACGTTGAACTGTTGCTGTTCAAACCAAACCATGGTTCTCTTTCAGAAAATTGTACAGACCATTACACTGCCTTCCCTAGCTTGCCCTTTTCCCTATAGTGCACCCTGCTGCCATCTTTTCTACATCTTTTCTACACTTTTTCTACGTTGTGTATGTGCATGATTCATCAGATCAGACCACCTTCTTCCATTGTTCCATGGTCCAGGGCTGATACTCATATGGCATTGTATGCATTTTTGGCAGTAAACAGTGGTCAGTGTGAGCAGATGTGCTGGTCCTTGGATCACTTTTGCTACGAGTAGTTACTGACCACTGCATACCAGGGACACCCAACAACACCTGTCATTTTGGAGATGTTCTGAGCCAGTCATCCAGCCATCATGTTTGTCATAGCGTGCCATAGTTGGTAAGATCCTTATGTTTGACACATCAACTTCAAGAACTGTTTATGTGCTGTCAAACAGATCCAACCCCTTATAAGGCGCCATTGTTACAAGATAATCAAATTTTTCACTGCACCTGTCAGCGGTTTAAATCGTTTAGGTGACTATATGAAGCCAAGTGTAGCTAGCAAAAGGTTAGCTTAGCTTAGCATAAAGACTGGAAGCATGGGGAAACTTAAGCATCAAAACATTGATATCAAAACAGCAATTTACTGTTTCAGTAGAGGTTACGTCTTAGACTAATCTTGGTACAGACCAAGTTGCTAAGGAACTGTCCAAGACTCTAGGAAGTCACTGGCCTACGCTCGGCCAAAGAGTATTGTGGCACATAAAACCTGTGAAATCACAGCTACATTTCTGTGTGCGCACTGACCACACAAACAAAATACAACTGATTACATTCTGATCTCTAGAGGTGGTGGTAGATGGATTTTGTCAGCCACTAAGAGCGAATCTAAGCAAACAGGAAAAATAAAGTCAAAAATTGTCATGTAGTTCAGCAAGAAAATAAATAAGCATTTTCTCAAAAATGTCAAACAACTCCTGTAATGGAAAGATGGTCATAGGAGAGGAATGGAGGCTTAGCAGTTGAATCCGGTCTCATTAATGCAGAGATAATACATCCACTCCCACAGGCCCTCAGCTTCATTCCTGTTGCAATATGTGGACATGTGACCTTTCAGAAAGGTTGAGCCTTTATAGAAAGTCCACCTTCTTTCATTTCTCTTTTAGTTTTCCTCTGCCCACTCTCTTCTGCTCAGACAACACAGTCTTCCTCTCCTTTTTTTTCTGCTTCTCTGTCCTAATGGTTCAGATCTTGTGGCTCTAATCACCCTCGTCTCTGTTTCTGAGACCACCTGCCTCCTGAAGACAAGGAGCATGCTTTAATCACAGTAATTGGCACAGGGAGAGGGCCGAGGCGCACGGCTACAACAAAGGTTATTTAAAAAAAAAAAAAGAATGCAAATGAATGAAAGCCATGAGGAAAATGGCTAGTTTAAGAAAACGAGTCGTCTAATGAAGCAGACAAGGATACCAACCTGTGGGAAGAGATGAAGGTGGAAGCAGATGAAAGGCTGTGAGGCGGCGTCACCATGGAGACGTTGGTTGAAAAGAAGGTGAGCCATGACGACGGGCGTGCCATTCCGCATGCTCTCCCGCCTCATGATGTGGTGGTGGTGGTGACAGAGGGGGTGAAGAGGTGAGGAGGAGGATGAAAAGCTCTCCTTCCCAGTGATCAGCGTATGTTTTCCTTTTTTTGACAAGAGTTTACGCAACAGCATCATATCTGAATGTCAGGCCATTAAAGAAGAAATCCAAGGTTAAAAACGAATAAGTGTTTGCCAGCTCTTGGCTGACTCATGAGTCCTTGAGCTCATTTTAAAGCATAAAAGCAAAAATAAAGCACAGAAGAACGCACAGTGAAAAACCTTGAGATGAAGCTGAGAGAGGCTATTTGTGTGTGTGTGTGTGTGTGTGTGTGTGTGTGTGCTCGCAGCTGGTTGTGTGCGTGCACGTGAATATATCGGTGTGACGCACGCAGGCCATTGTTGAGCTGATATCATTCGCTCCCCGCAGCTTTGATTGGCGTGTGGGTAAACATCAGCAGTATCCCAACTGGCTGCTGCTGGTTTAGATGTGGTAGGAGGAGGAGAGATATGTGGCAGATATTGTATCATTCAATCAAGGAAAGAAAAACAAAGCGCACACAGATGGTTTATGAGGCAAAATGGGTAAGGGAGTACAATTCAATCTGATGTTCAAATTTGGACCTGGCTGAAAATTTTCCAGTCACTCATTCAAACCAGACTACATTCATGTTTTAGCATTTCATTCCTGCAAGAAAAATACATGCAGAGGAGGCTAAGTTTTAATGTTAAAGAACTATTCATCCGTTTATATAACCGCACTGAAACCTGACTGGAATCACTAGAAGCTCTTAAAATGCACCAGATTTCTAAAACACGGTAAACAGTTTGTAGACACTGTTGATGTATAATCTATTTCACACAGATGGTGTTTTACATCTATTTGCCTTCAAAGCCATAAATGTGCTGCTGTCATGCTTCTCCATCTGATGAAGGCACGCTGGTACCAAAACATTAAGAAATCAACGCTGCATATCTGTAGTTCTAGATAATTTCTTGGCTAGAAAAGGAGTACGTCTTGAGCATTCAAATGCGGCATGAAAGTGCAGATTTTTTCCCCCCAAAATGCACCTTGAGTAGGAGTCAAATACGAAAAGGCTTATAATTAACGAGAAGAATCCAGACAACAGATTTTTCCTAAAAAAATGTGAACGATTTTAACATATTTTTTCCTTTGTTAAGACAGACTACTGTAGGTTATGGTCAACATCTTTATACTTTCTTTACTGATCAATTATTATATGAATCACCAGTTCAGATAACTGAATTATGACAAATGCTGTCACTCACTTCAGAATTTGCTTCCTATTCCGTAGTAGTCTGATTAAATTTCATTCATTTTGCTCAAGATCTTTTTCTAACTTGTGGTGAAATGATTTCATTATCACATGTTCTTCTGTGCATATTATTGCTTAGTTCTACTCTGTAAATAGCAACAGGAAGCAGTTAACCTCAACAACCTCTGCTCCCAAGCTAATTACATTTACTCAAGGACTGCAAAATTCTAAGGTCTGTTACTTTAGTATTTCTATTTTATGCTTCTTTACTTCCCTCCCATTACATTTCTGAACAAAATATTACACTTTCTTCTCTGCTACATAATTTGACAACTTTACTTACTTAGATGAAGATTTTACACAGTGGATGATGTAACAAGCCTTTAAAATGCAACACACTATTAATGACTACACCACAGCTTTCAAATCTTTTCGGTTTAGAAATTTTACAGAAAGCCGTGTGTAGTCGAGGTCACTTTAGATGTCGCTGAGTTGCTCCACAAAATGTTTTTTTTCCCTCTAGACCTCGTACATGGTTTTATGTCAAAGAATGCTCATTAGATACAGCATCTCACTAAAACCCAAAGATGAAAGAAAAATTCCAAAAGACTGAAAACAGTTTTTTTGAATCAGAACTTTATTTCTTCTTTCCTCTCCTATTAATCATCCGAGAAGACCTCACATTAATATGCTGTCCCTGTGTGTGTGTGTGTGTGTGTGTGTGTGTGTGTGTGTGTGTGTGTGTGTGTGTGTGTGTGTGTGTGTGTGTGTGTGTGTGTGTGTGTGTGTGTGTGTGTGTGTGTGTATATATATATATATATATAACTGTACACAAAGTAGTTTAAACTAACTTTATCTGCATCAGCTACAACAGCAACCTGCTGCAGACAAACCGATGTTTCATTCTGAATAATCTAAAGTCTAAATGCCACTTTATTAACGACACCTTGCTAGTAAAAATTTGGAACCCCTTCCACCTTCAGAGCTGCCTTAATTCTTCGTGGCATACTTTCAATAAGGTGTTGGCAACATTCATTGGAGATTTTGGTCCATATTGACATGATGGCATCACACATTTGCTGCAGATTTGCCCGTTCCACCACATCCCCAAAGATGCTCTATTGGACTGAGATCTGGTGACTGTGGAGGCAACTGGAGTACAGTCAACTCAGTGTCATGTTTAAAAAAAACCAGTTGGAGATGATTTGAGCTTTGTGACATGGAGCATTATCCTGCTGGAAGTAGTCATCAGGAGATGGTCCAATGTGGTCATAAAGGGATGGACATGGTTAGCAACAACACTCAGGCAGGCTGTGGCATTCATTCATTTTCAATTGGTACTAAGAGGCCCAAAGTGATTCTTTTGTCCCTGCTGCAACTGTCCTGCTAAACAAGTGACTGACTAATCTGTTCGTCCTATTTATTGTTTGTCGTCTGTGCTTTATGTAACTGGTACTCCGTGATTGTTGTTGACTTTTGTTCTGCTGGCCGTAGAGTGATTTGCCCCACGGGGACAATAAAGATTCCTTGAACCTTGAAAGTGTGCAAAGAAAATATCCCCCACACAATTACACCACCAGCAGCAGCCTGAACCGTTGATACAAGGCAGGATGGATCCATGCTTTCATGCTGTTTACGCCAAATTCTGACCATCTGAATGTCGCAGCTGAAATTGAGGCCCATCAGACCAGGCAATGCTTTTCCAATCTTCTGCTGTCCAGTTTTGGTGAGTCTGTGTGAACTGTTGTCTCAGGTTCCTGTTCTTAGCTGACAAGAGTGGCACCTGGGGTGGTCTTCTGCTGCTGCAGCCCTTCTTCAAGGTT
Organism: Acanthochromis polyacanthus; assembly: GCF_021347895.1. Taxonomy (NCBI): domain Eukaryota; kingdom Metazoa; phylum Chordata; class Actinopteri; family Pomacentridae; genus Acanthochromis; species Acanthochromis polyacanthus. Next base: position 26,394,517 of record NC_067121.1, read on the forward strand.
GGACATGTTGCACGTTCAGAGATGGTTTTCTGCATTCCTTGGTTGTAACAAGTGGTAATTTGAGTTACTGTTGCCTTTCTATCATCTCCAACCAGTCTGCCCATTCTCCTCTGACCTCTCACATCAACAAGGCATTTTCATCCACCCAATTGCCGCTCACTGGATATTTTATGTTTTTCGGACCGTTCTCTGTAAACCCTAGAGATGGTTGTGCGTGAATCGCAGTAGATCAGCACCAACAACTATGCCATGTTCAAAGTCACTTAAATCCCTCATCCTGATGCTCGGTTTGAATTTCAGCACGTTCTCTTGACCACATCTGCATGCAAATGGATTGAGTTGTGGCCATGTGATTGGCTGATAAGCTATTTGTGTTAACAAGCAATTGAACGAGTTTACCCAATAACGTAAGGTATAATAATGTAGTAGTCAGAATCCCCAAAACATCACTTTTACTTTAATATTTTAAACCATTAATACTTGTGTACTTTTACATAAGTGGGATTTTTAATGCAAACACTCCTTAACTTGTAAAGGAATATTTTTGAATCACAGTATTGGTGCTTGCAGTGATATATGAGTGTTTCTTTTTTCCACCGACTGCGTCTCTTCATGCAGTTTAAATCATTATTTGGAGATGACATATATCCGCAACATGCCACCATAGAAACAGGAAGGGGAATCCATGCCATCAATACATTACCAGAAATTATTATGCATTGCCTCGTAATAAAGGTCATATCTATATATAGATACAGAGAGTGAGAACCAGAGCAAAGGGAAGAGAACATCAAAGTAATATGAGGCAGGAAACAAAGTCAATGAGAGAGTGAGTGGCACTAAGGACTTCTAATTTAATTGGCATAATTTTCCCTCTTCCCTGCTGTAATTCCCATTGATAAAGAGAGAGACAGAGAGAAAAGGGACGCAAAAGCACCAATCACTGAGACGGTTCTTGTTTTTAATGTCTGAAGTGCCTCGTCTGTACACAACGATGCACACAGACAGCACATCACAAGCCCCAGAGAGGAATTACAGAAGCAGTCAGTGAATCTTTCACCAGCAGAGCCCTGCTGGGATTTGAATTTAGAAACCTTGATCTATCACTCAGAATCATTACAGTGCCCAGGGGGGTTAACTTACACAACAGCAGAAAAAAAACAAACTGGCAGACTGAAACACACACACATTAAACAGCATGTCATATGTGTGATATCCAAATAGAAGACATTTTCCTGACTGACCCACAGCTTAGACGCCGGCAGAGAGAAGTGAAAAGAAATACCACATCCTGTTAAAATGAATTTTGCTCATTCCGTGTAATGATTTACTGACACATGCTGCAGCCGCATGACAATATTTTTAGCCGTAACAAAGGCACAACACGGGAGCATTTCTGACTAATGTGAGCTTGTGCCTGTTAAAGGGCTCCTGAGCTGTGGAAAAAATGTATCACAGCTGTCATTTGCTTTGTGACACATGTTTTATTCTTGCACAAAAGTAACACAAATTCATCGGTCAATGCTATGACCAGTGAGTGGGCTCAACATTTCATCTCAACGCAGTTCTACGTACTTATTCATTTTCAGTAAAACTGATAGAAATCAAAGAGCCTGCATTGTTTCATCCATTTCTTAATGGCCACTCAAGGGAACGTAGCCCTTCTACGAGCCGCTGTGACCTGAAGCTGCAGCTGCCCCTCGGGGTGAAGCTGTTTTTGAATGGAGAGCTGATGTCAGAGGAGTGATGCTGAGGGATTATACAACATCTTACAAACAACACCATGCCTCTCCTTATCTGCCTCTCTCTTTGCCAGCCTTCTTGATCTGTGATTCTGTCTTATTTCTCCTCTGCAAACTGTCTTTTGCACAAACACACACTGAGATGAACTTAAACACACAGCTCACACAGCAGCAGCGAAGGAGGCGGACATGTCTTTTAACGTCAGGAGGCTCTCTGACTCTTCTTAAGCCTGAGAGGGCGAGGAGCTGACGGCACGGTGAAATTAAAAAGCACCTCCACCGTTGTCGACGTGTCCTCCCGGTGATGGTGACACGCAGTATGTGAGGGCGAGGTGACAAGATGAAGTGGGTATGTGAAAAGGATGGAAACACGGAATAAACGAGGGGCAGAAGTTGAAGGCAATTAGATGTGCAATAAAAATGGGAGGCAAGGCTTAAAGGGAAGAGCTTTAACATGTACAGGCTGTCAGAGGTACACTGAGCAGATAGTTAGATTCACTTTAGAGGCTCTGAAAGGGATTTGAGATCTTGGTTGGGCATTGGGGAGGAAAAAATCAGCATTTAATGGGTTTCACTGGGATTGTGGGGGAACATCAGAAATGACTTAAACAGGGAAAACAGGAAACAAGGGTTTTCATTAGTGGGGGAGTCTATACGAATTTGACTTTTCTTCAAGAGGAAATAAATGATCAGGTTCTGCAAAAGTCTTTCTAAAAAGAAATTGCATTTTGAAAGGGAAAAATATGTCATCTAAGTGCTTCTGAAGCATCACCTTGCAGTCTACAGTACAGCTGATGGATTTACTGTATGCTGGCAATGAAGATTCCATTTTTTCAAATGATAACTCCAGATGTTCAAGGGATGATAGATGGTTGAAATGACTGACCAAGTGTTAAGCAAGGCTTTTGATCTCACCATAAACTTTGTCACCACCCATCCCTGACCTTTTATTGGCAGCTGACTTGCCGTGGCCCCTTTATCTTGTCAACCTGCGGAATGCTGGAGCTTTGGCCCCCAGCCGACAGTAGGGTGTTTATCACCATCTCTGTCAGCGGAGAGGGAAAGAGAAAGAGAGAGAGATAGGGCTGCTGAACTGCGACAGCAACTCCAGGGTGGTTTTAGCCTGTGAGTCATCGCTAGAGGGTTTAACTCCTTACATACCAGTGAAAATGCATGTTGTTTTTAATGTCAAAGAAGAGCAAATTTGGGATTTTGGCACATTTGGTGTGCATCTTTTGAGAGGACACAGTCTCACAAAATTGCTGCCTGCATGAGCTGAGTTGAATTCCAACATTTCAAAATCTCCTTTTAAGAAAAAATCTGCACATTTTTAATGCTCACATGAGTGAAGATTCACATAAACCACATAAACATCATGTTCACTATGAGATATGCAGCAGCAGCAGCAGCCCTGTTCACTTGTAAAAATCTTTCTACAGAGAGCTGCTGTGCAACAGACAGCACAGAGAGCTATTTTTAATTCTCTTTAGTATTCCATATCATAAACCTGAATCATTTATATGGATTTTTTAGGACCGGCTATTGCGTGTGTTGTGTGATGACGCGCTGGTCAGGTGTTGCCTCATATAACAGGGGGGAGCTGTCCAAGTGCTGAAACCAGAAGAGAACAGATCCGCTCCTGAGGAGATGCCATACACCTTTACTGCTGTCTGAGTTTCATCGCCAAAGGTAAAACACACATTTTTATAGCTTCATCATTATTCTTTATACACATACGAATTTTTAAATGCGTTAGACGGGAGGATCGTGCTTGTTTTCATGCGGCTCCTCGCAGATCACGACACCTCATGTTAGAATTAAAGGTGATCAATGTGATTGAACGCATCCTCGAGAATCGGAGGCAATATTGAGTTGTTGCTATAATAGGGTTTATAAACAGAGGAGGAAGAGATCGTTTTTTAATTAAGGTACATGTTGTTGAGAGGAAATCGGATGTACAGGTTGCCCATAACAACGCGGGGAGTGATTCATCCAGTGATGCGAATGTATCTCCTCACGCACAGCATCATATCATTCAATTTGCGGAGCGTAACTCCCTGATAGGAAGGCAAATCCCGGATCAAAACACACCAGAGATAACTCCTAGGAGATTTTAGTCTTTCCTCTCAATTTCTGATCACTCATTTCCTTACTTTCTTGTTTCGCAGGTAATACATTTTGCCTATAATGCTGCATTTCCACCACAAGTTGCCCGCGGGGGGAGCCGTGGTCCTGCTCGCCTTCCTTCTCCACGGATGTGCCGTGCAGACTGCGTCTCTCCCCCGCCACTACAGGCTCCGAGGCGGGGAGAGCGAGGGCCAGCCGGGTGCCTACCCACCCAGCTCCGACATGATCAAAGCCCTGGAGTACATTGAGAACCTGAAGCAGAGGAACGGGGGTCGACCCGAGCCCGTGGATTACGATGAAGTGGACAAGTTCAGGGTCCTGCTTCAGCTCGCCTCGCAGCAGGACGAGGGTCCCGGGGAGCGCCAGCCCTCCCCCGGCATGCAGAGGCAGGACATTACCGCTGAGCAGCTGATGAAAGCTCTGCTCAAGTCCCTCCAGGATCAGGCCGGGAAAGACGCCAAGCTCAGCCCCGCATCGGCGCCCAGGAACGACCGCCGCACGCACAGGCACCGCACCAAAGACACTGAAATCCCCGAGAGCGCACCGGTAGATTACGGTAACTTCCCCAGATCCCACAAGAAGTACCCGCTCATGTTTGAGGACGAGGAGAACACAGACGCTTCCAAGCGGGCCACGGAGGACCTGGACGAGCAGTACACGCCCCAGAGCCTCGCCAATTTGCGCTCCATCTTCGAAGAGCTCGGGAGGATGCCCACAATGGGCGGCCAGAAGAGAGACGTGCTCAGGGATGATGATAATGATGAAGAGGAGGACGGGATCAGCCTGAGAAACCAGGCCTACGAGGATGTGGCCGGAGGGGAGGAGTGGGTCCCCGTGGAGGAGAGGGAGGAGACGGAGGAGATGGTGAACGGGAGCCACGAGGAGATGGACCGGGCGCTCGGTGACCAGGAGGAGGCAGAGCGGGAGGAGATGCAGCGCAGGGCCAGCCAGAACCAGGAAGAGGCTGACGATGACACCAAGCTGGTAGATTACTACCTGTTGAAGGTCCTGGAGATGAGCGACCAGACGCAGAAGAGGGATAAGACCGGCGAGCAGAGAAAGAGACTGATCCGCCCCTCCATCGTGGACCCCCGGACGGTGAAGGAGCTGCTGGAGCTCTCTCTGAAGCTCCACGTCCCTCCGCAGGACCTTATCGATATGCTGCTCACGGAGGAGCTCAGGAAGCTCCACCGTGACCCCCAAGCCCCTGCCCGCTACACGGCCGGCCAAACCCCGAAGATCAGGTACTTCAGCCGCAGACTGCCGCTGAAGAGCAAGACCCCCGCCCCGGAGGACATGGACAGAGAGGACTTTTTGGACATCATCGGGGTGGAGACGATCAGCAATGAGTACCCTGTTGTGCAGAGACCGATGAAGACCTCTCCATCCTCAGATAGGATCCCAGTGGCGTCCAACCCTGCTGTGAGTTCAGGGCCGGTTAAAATCCCTCCTCCATCCGGACGCAGGGAGAATCTGTTTTTATCCGAGCTCAACAAGATGCCCCTGAAGCGTCAGGCCGGTGCTACTGCTGCTGCTGATGACGATGATGATGATGGAGACGTGGAAGATGAGGTGACCACCTATCTGGCGGCCAAAATCCTCACAGAGTACCCCAACACCATCACCAAGAGGGACACCCAGGCGCAGCTGCAGGGACAGTTCCCCTACGAGCTATATGAGCGTGCTATGAAGGATTATTTGGGGCAGGTGGACGCTGAGAAAAGGCAAGTGGCCAAGAGGGAGACCGAGGTGGCCACAGAGGAGAGGGTAAAGCCCACGGAGATGCAGGGGAAAGAGGAGATCACTGCCAAGACCTCGGCTCCACAGACCGTGAACGAAGAGGAGGAGAAGCACCGTGAAAAAACAGTGGCCGGGATGTAGCCAGATCCTCCCCTACAAGACGCACGAAATTATGAATATAGTATTTATACTGTCTCAAAAATAAAGTTTGGTGGACGTGGTCTAGTTTACAAATTTCTATTATATGAACTATAGCTGGTATTGATATCATCCTAAACGAAAATGAACTATAGCAATCTTACAAGTCAGATATAATTGTAAAAATAAAATTTAAAAAAAAAAATCTATATATTAAAAAAAAACATGCCAGTCCCTACTTGCTGCAAGAACATTTATGGATATATTATAGTGATACCACAGGAGATTAGAGGAACACTTTGATTTGGATGTGAACCTGTTGTCACTCTGAAATTGCCAGTTTAGCCGAAAGAGTAATCCAAATTTTAAAAATCTAATTATTCAAAGTTTTGTGATGTTGTTCAAAGTTTGCTTACATGAATGGTGTTTGTAAACAGCATTAAAACAGCCCTATATTTTCAACTATAATCGACTGAGTAACGGTTCAAAAAAACTGCTTATTTTTCATCTCTGTCAAACTATTCAATTGCATATGTGAATATTACATGTAAATGATTAAGTAGAATGCTGACTGGGCCTTCGGGAACACAAACATACAGTGTGATGACAGGAGTACATCGGGGATATTACGGGGATTTTTTTTGGTTTGGGGCGGTGAGCTGGGCTAAGAACGAGTGTTGTTGTGACTCGTGATATATTCAGGGTTAGTGGATTTAATGTTATTATTATGGATGATTATTTCCAAGTCTAAATATCAGACCGTCGCCTGCCTTCCGACCCTTTCATACTGCGAAGCTCTGTATTGTTGGCCTACCAGTGGTTGTGCTATGTATGCTCATTTTTAAACCATTTTGTACATGTTCAATAATGTGTGATCAATCACAGATGAATAAAGCATCAGCGGTATTATTTTTCTTCTTGCTGAGTTATGTTGCCTTATTAAAAAAAAAATCACAAAACACACTAAAGCTATTTACCTTCAGAGGAAACTCAGGGATTTTTGGGGGGAATAAAGAGACTCATTTAAATGCACGGTTATGATACAAATGATCACTGGGAGCAGATTGCTTATCAAAATAAACATTTTAATCATCACAGCACAAATTGCACATCATAAAAAACTGACTCACACCCACACAAGCAACTGCTCCTTTAAAAACTAAGGGTCCCCACACATGTAATATGTTAACAGTAAGAAACTTGTCATAATCAGTCTCATACCAGCATCACTTAGTTGCAGATAAGAAAGCAAAACATTGTAACTTCACAGGAGCGTGTGTTTTTTTTAAGGCCGTTTCTTGAGATACAAACTTGACTGGTAGAGTAACACAGCTTTTATTTTAAAAAAAAAAACCCAATAAGGCTCTTTTCAGACTGCAATCATTCACTTCCAATATATTAGCTCATGATTTAAATGTAAATGTGACAAATTTATAAATGTAAAATCACTTCATTGTTATGATTTTCAACCCCTCCCCATCTTCTATCACTACTTCATTTCATTTCAATAACAGCAAACCCTGTGAAAGAAGCTTTCTCCTGTTTTTCACTCGAATGCACGGCTGTGAAAAAACATTAGACTCAGTCTCAAATGGAACTGCATGCAGACATGCTTCAGGCAGAAAGTACGCAGACATTCAATATGCCTTTCCCCCCCCTGCTTTTGAAAATGTTCAGCAGAATCAAAGGAAATTTCATGTTCCATTTCAGAAACTTCTTTGACTCATATACAGTACATGCGGCTCCTGTACTCCTCCCCCGCTGTTATTTCAATGCCCTTTAATCCACAGGTTAAAATGCAGGTTTGCTCATATACTCCTCCATGGTCTAGGAAAAGGCACAACAGGGAGACATTAGATTCTCAGATTTTTAAGAAAAATGATCATATTATTAATATTCACAAGCACACGTCTACACATCACCTGCTATGAAGTGCTGAGCACACCAACACACGGTAGGTAACTAACACAAGCACAACATCTAACCTTTCTGTCCATATTCCATGTCATCCAAACAGCTCCACCTCATACCACTCACTGCTGTCATCCTGAAGCGATAATGGTCAAAATGAATGAGAGGCTACGCACTCCAACTCTACATTAAAAGTGTTAGTCAGCCCAACTCAGAAGCACAGAACAACACACCCAGTTAAACTACCGTACCACACAGAGCCATGAGCCTACAGGGAAGGCAGCAAAGCGTGAGCCAAACACTAACATTTACGCCACGTTCCAGGAAAATCTGTCTCTCCCTCGCAATAATACTGGCAGAGAGAGAGAGAGAGAGAGAGAAAAAGAGATGCAGACAGAGTTTAAGAAAAACAGCAGCAAAAACACAAATCTATGAGAAAATAAAAAGGGAGCAACAGCTAATATCCACATGCCTTTTAGCGATGAGAAAGACAAAGGCACACCAGGGACTCAGCAGCACCATTGTTAATTCAACTCACTACATGACCGAAACTAGTTCACACACACACACAAATGAACTCAAAGTTCCCACATCAGACCAATTTCACATATCTGGGCCTATCAAAGTAACCCACACCCATAACTTCTTTTAAAAAAATAATGCAATCACCTCTAAACTACATCTGAAAACATGTCACTATTGCTTTCGGTACATTGACTCATGCAACAGATGTTACATGACTCACACCACAGGCGCCGTGTTTTGTTGTCAATGCATTTGTATTGCATCGAGCACAACTCACCTCCTGTAACATGTCCGAGGATTCGATGCAGCGATTCACAATCTGTTTGGAGGTTTCTTGTATTTCTCCTCCCAGTAGAAACTCATCCAGGATAAAATAGGCCTTCTCAAAGTTAAAGATTATGTCCAGCTCACACACCTAAGAGGAGACAAGATGCTGATTTATTATACATATTATTAAATCAGAGAGTTTACATCACAGAACACACTTGGGTATGCTGATTTTTTTGATGAGATATGCCCATATAAAGCCCAAGTCAAGAGTAATATGCTCTTGATTTAAGTAACCACCACATTTTAGCGTTACACTTCAGACTATAGCTACATAATGAATACAAGAGAGCGCATTACATTGCCAAAGTATTTGTCCAGCAGCTCCACGTATCGATGAATAACCTCCAGGGCTAACAGCTCATTCTCCTGGTTCTCTATGGCCAAACAGAAGTATAAGCTTGCATACCTGAGGGCAAATGAACACAGGCATGATCATTATGTGGCATTGTGGAGGTAAATAGTGTACAAAAGGGTCATTCCATCAACATTTTACAACAGTTGCTGCTCGACCATCTCTCATTTGCCCGGCATTTTATTGCACATATTATGGATATTTATATAAGTATCTGTGAAATTTGCTCAGATTTCTCATCAATCCATTGATTCAGAATCTGCAGTATTGGACAAAAAGATCCAATAGTCCCTGATTATGGATGAGTTGAAATATGAAAAAAAACAGATCAAATTTCCTTGAAAAATGAGCTAAAATTTGGTCGACAGGCCTTTTAAAAATTAGTAAATTAAATATCTCAGAAGTCTTGCAAACAGCATTTTAAATATCCATAGCAAAAAGCAAAAAGCCCCGAAAGATCTGAGATGGAACAACCCATATTTTATTCAGGGTAAACAAACGTGTGTAGGAAGGACTCACCTCTTGTAAATGATCTTCAGGTCTTTCCAGTGCAGGAAGTTGCAGGAGCGTGGTTGCCGGGCTAACACCATGGTGGTCATGTCTCTTATGATCTTCTTCTTCTCACGTTCTGGAATGGGCGTAAACCATTTCTGCAGACGCAGCTTCCCCTGGCGACTGAAGAGCAGCAGGAAGCGCATCTAAACAGTCGGAGACATCACACTGTCAGCGAGGAAAGCCTGACGCATGTGTGGACGGTGGAGAAGCATGAACGAATACACACACCTCCACACAGTTATTGTAAAGCACATTTTTAACTAGCCGACGCACACACATACATGCACTAAGGGTCAAACAAGTGAACTGCTGTTGGCACGACTCATTAACGAGTAACTACACTGGACAAACACCGTCAGTACAGGGGGAAAAAAAGACAAAACAGGCTTAACAGGCAGAAATGTGAAGGTCAACAAACAATTGAGGAAGAAGTACTTTCCTTTCCAATTTTCAAGTGAGCTAAGGAGCTGCAATTTGGATGTTTAGAGAGTGTGTTTCCGAGCACTAAGAAGGTTTGGCTGTATATCAAAACACTGATTTTACCCCAACTCTATCGGAACCACACCGTTTCCTTTAGGTCTTCCTTTCATTGTTGATGGCAGAGAGGCTTTAAGAGGAAACCGTATTTTGTGTTGAGGCTTGTGGTGAGCTGTTCCTTGTCAGAACTGAGGCTGTCAGACGTAGGAGAGGCTATAAAGCCTTTTTAGACAGCTTTGTGAAGCTGGGCTTCATTAAATAAATGGACTCGAGTTGAAAACGGGCCAATATTTCTTTTAAGGCTGCCACTAATTATTATTTTCATAGTAGATTAATTTGTGGATTATTCTCTCGATTAATTGAGAAACTGTCTGGCCTATAGGAAATCACAAATTGCTGAAAATGTAGATCAGTGTTTCCTAAAGCCTAAGGTAGCATCCCAGGATGTCTTATTTTGTCCACAAACCAACAAAATCAATTTAGTGAATAGGAGGAGTAAAAAAAACAAACAAAAAAAACAACTATTCGAATCTAAGAAGAAGCAGGAATTATTATTATCCGGATAATTAATATATTTTGCTTGATAAATTTTTAGCATTTCTTTTGTTTAAGCAGATATATTATAGGCTCTTTTGAGGGGGGATTTCATGGCTTGTGCAGTTTCACAAGTCTCTTCTTAAGCATTGTCGGGTGGTAATTTAGTTTGAATAATCTGTTGACTTTACACATAGAGTTTATCCAGGAAATAACTTAATAACTTTAATAATTTCAGCCCTCTAGTTTGAAACTGAAACAGATTTTTTATATGCACTGAATTAGCAGTTATCAATGCTGAAATTTGTAATAAAGAAAACGGGTGGTCTAACAATTATTTCCAAAGCTGCACTTTCGTCTGTTGTAACCATTAAAGAAAAACATAAAAAAGAAATTCAGGGCAATACCAAAGTTCAATTGGCCTCGTTAAAAAGACGACATACCAGTTTTTCCACTGTGTTGAATTAAGAGAACAATACAGCTGGAGGAACATTAAGTAGATAATTTGAGTTATATTTAAAAAAAAACAGCTTAGACCAAAAATCAACCATTCCAGTGGTATTTAAGATGCCCATCTGATGGAAAAAGCTCGCAGGCAAATTGTTATGGAAAGTATTAAACTGCCAGCAGAGCAGAAGTCGACGGAAAGTGACGAAACCAGTTTTACTAAAGGGACCGGTTGAGTAAAAAGCTACACCTTTGCTACCGACTGTCGTCAAAAATGATTTAAACTCCAATAAAACCCCGCAATAAAAGCCGAATACAGCTGCTGCTTGGAGGCCTGACAGGAACCAACAGCCCCGGTGTATGAGGAAGTAGTTTTAGCTACCTGTCAGCTACGACAGGTGCAACAGGTGAGCAGCTAGGAGCGGCTAGCTAGCAGTCATGCGAACAAAACAACCAAATAAACACTTACCATTTTTGACCCAAGAGCCTCAAACGTTATCAGAAGATTAGAAAATATGCACTTTAACCCTCACAAGGGGTCAGACGGTCCTGCAGAATACATATCTACCCTCCGAGCCACTGGAGTCAGTGTAGAAGTTGGTTAACTCCGCCCTTCTGGCCGCCGGAGGAGCGACTCGTCACCGTCCCTCTGGACTGGTTATTGTAGCTTTGTATTACAGGGAACCACCTAGTCAAACTTTAACCCACGTGACTGCAGGAAGTACGTTAATGAATGAGCTGAACAAACTTTACTTACTTACATCACTCCACTGTCAGGGTGTGCTTTTTTTAAAAAAGTGTTATTCCAGCGCTGTGCCGGTAGAGAGCAGCAAGTGCCCCTTTCTCCTCCTATTGCCTCATGTGATTCTGGTCTGTCACAGCGTTGCACAAGGACTGGAAAACTGGCACACTTTTATTGAGGATTGTGGAACACTTGCTATCATGTCTATGTACAGAAATACCATCTGGTTTCTGAACGGGATCCATCAATACACAAGGTTAGTACAACATCACTTTGATACATACTAGTAGATGTGTAGTCAAAAAAGAGGCATGCTGTCAACGGATGCTTGGTCTCTGTCACTCAGTAGACTCAATATTGTCAGATCAGTGTGTTTACTGTCAAAATCATAGGATTTATAGGGTATAAAATTATTTTCATGTATTTTATTTAAGCTGCTTAACAGAAGCTGTGATCGCTGTCCGGCACGCATCACTGCACAAACTGGCCTTTATGCACAATTACAATTGTTCTATTGACAGTCTTGAGGATGACATTCACATCATCTGACTCTACTGAAGTTAAAATATGGAGCAAGGCAAACACATTCGATCAGTCTCTGAGCTGTCATTAAAACAAATCAATCACCATCTCTTAACTTTGACACCTGTATTGATTAGTGTGTCTTCTGTGTTGCTTCTAGGAAGGGATATGAGGCGGCATCTAAAGACTTTGAGCCCCAGGATCTGAACGTATCCGTCGTGGGAAGGTCTTTTATGGTCACTGGAGCCAACAGTGGAATTGGCAGAGCAACAGCTATGGCTATAGCCAAGAAAGGTACAAAGTTGGAGAGGTGTGGTTTCTGTCGCACATTTTATATTGATAGAAAATCAGGGTGACATTGTGTTTCCAGGTGGGACTGTCCACATGGTGTGTAGGAACAGAGATAAGGCAGAAGAGGCCAGGACAGACATCGTCAATGAGTCTGGGAACACGGTATGTGCTTTAGGTTTGCACGTATTGATAATATATAGCAAAAAAAAAAGACATATCATAATATGTGAGAAAAATATTGATATTTCTCTTGTTGTTCTAGGAGGTATACATCCATATTGTGGACATGTCACAGACACGCAAAGTCTGGGAGTTTGCAGAATCCTTCAGGAAGCAGTATCCATCACTGAATGTGTTGGTAGGCAAAATACTTTTAAGTCCTTAGTTCTAAGCTAATACTATTAGATGGATTAGACTTAGCTGTTTGATTTTGCTTTTCTTTTCCTTGTCAGATAAACAATGCAGGCTGTATGGTGCACAAGAGGGAGCTGACCGCTGAGGGACTGGAGAAGAACTTTGCCACCAACACAATGGGTGAGGCCTGATTCTAACAGTCAGAAGAGTGTCAAACTGCAATACAATTTTTAAATTTGTGACTTTTTCCTGTCTTTGTAGGAGTGTATGTCCTCACCCAGACTCTCATACCACTTCTACAGAAGAGCCGTGACCCAAGAGTGGTATGATTACACAAATACGTACAAACGGAGTCTTCATTTGCATCATGTGGACAGCATAATGCCACTTTTGTCCAGACTGTAGTGGCTGTTGTCTAATCACAGTGATGTGACTCTTTCTCTGTTAGATCACTGTGTCCTCGGGAGGCATGCTGGTCCAGAAACTTAAAGTGAATGACTTGCAGTCCGAGAAGGGCTACTTTGATGGTGTTATGATCTATGCGCAGAATAAGGTAGGAGATGAAGATGGGATCCAGAGTAGGAGGCTAGCGTTGTAAAAATTAAGTTTCCATATGTCTGAGTTAATTTAAAATGTTTATGTTGCACTGTTTTGGTTTTACTCAGCAAAATCTGTGATAAATTTAAAGGCTTGAAGATGATAGACATAAGACATCCAGGGAAAAATGGTGACATGAAATGAGATAGATCAATGTGTTGTTTCTTCACAGAGACAGCAGGTGGTGCTGACACAACAATGGGCCAAAGCCAACCCTGTCATTCACTTCTCTGTCATGCATCCAGGCTGGGTAGATACACCAGGTACTGACCCAGGAGGGGAGCAACCCAAAGGACCAGCAAATTACTGTATTACTGTGGTTTTTCTGTGTTTAATTCATCCGTTTATTTATCATTCCTCAAAAAAGCCTCTAAAAGAGCTCACAAAGTTTTGTATGTTTCCAGCTCTGTACTTGTAATATTAACCTTACACATACAGCAGTAACTGTAAATGATTTCTTCTCGTTTCCAGCTGTTCGCTCATCAATGCCTCAGTTTCACCACATGATGGGGGACAGGCTGCGCGGTGTAGAACAAGGAGCCGACACCGTTGTGTGGTTGGCCCTGTCTAGGGTCGCCTCTAGAACATGCAGCGGGCAATTCTTTCAAGGTGAGCAGGGCTGTTCAGCAAGTTTCTTCAGCCTTCTCAGGTGAATTCAGACTTCGCCAACATGTGGTGTCACCTGTCCTGACAGATTATTTGTGTTGCAGATCGTAAACGTGTTCCCGTCCACCTCCCTCTGGCCTGGACTCACAGTTCTGCTGAGGAGATCCAGAGTTTCATGACTCAGCTGGAGACTCTGGCCCAAGCCATTCAGTTACAACCCGATGTAGATCTTAATGGTCCCCTGAGCCCCTCCAGACCTCAGTTTGTCTAGATTCTGTTACATCACATGCCACTGAACCTTTGAAGTGTTAGTAACCACATGAGCAGTTACTGGAAAATGCAACACACCTGTCGTATTTAGTCTTATGCACCTCCTAACCCTATATATTAATTATACAGATGGTTACATTTAGTGTCACTTAAATTGACCTGTGCTGCCAAATGGACTGTTTGCTCTGAAAATGCCATGAATTTCTGAATAAAGACTAAGTAACTGGAAGCATGTGAAATGTGCCAGTTGTATAGATGGTTTGTGGGATTCTGATTTCTGACTTTTCATTTACATTTGAAGAATTGCATCAGTTTCTGCAGTGCTTTCATCTTAGATGTGCCGTAGATACTTTGCCAGATTACGTCTGCTGAAAAGGTGAAACATATCTGTGTGCAGCTGCAAAACTTGTCATATGGCACAACATTGTTCAGTATTTACACCAAACAACTGCAACAAATTGATTGAAAAAAAAATCACTGTCATCATCTCTAATTATAATATCTGAACCCTGACATGTTGGTCTAAAAACACTTCTCTTGATGTTACAAAATATTTTAACACAGCTGTGTCCTTTGGGTGGAAATAATATGTAGTAATTCCTTTGGACGTTATAAAATAGATGTTTCCACACTGATACGTAAGAGACAAATGTAGAAGATGATCGATGCATTTCTGTGACAAACTAGAGCATCAATACTCATTTTATTTTGTAACAATCCACATTTGCTGTTTTTCAGAATTTTATTAATTTTATACAGTATTGAAACAAAAAAAATAATAATGTGGAGCATTCACATTTTTCCCAAGGGATTCTTTGCAAGTTTGATCTCTACAAGGGTAAAACAGTGAAAAGCTTGAAGCTGGATCCATCCATGTTAAAACTCACAGGGAATAGGAAGACTGGGCCTGATTTAAAAATCATCTAGAAGAATTGATGGATTGTTTTTTTTGTTTGTTTTTAATGCGCCAAAGATTTCATTCCCCATTCATGTGTGTTTACCGTGTTTTCGTAAGAGTCGATGAGCCAGGATCCCAGCGCTTGTCTTTAAAAGAAACTTCCAGTCCATGCGTAACAACAGTCCAAAGAAAACAAACAATTCCAATTTCCCCCGTCCAGTCTCTTCCTCCTCCCATCCACAGTTCATCTTCTATGCAACGTAGGTGTACACTTTACGATCCTCTGGCGTCCTCGCCAAGTATTCTCTTTCTATTAGTCCTTCTATGCGCTTTTTGATTACCACAGGACTGGGGAGGAAACGTGCCCGGAGCTGCTGGGTCACCTGAGGACACAAAGTCACAAAATCTAAGAAAACTGCACGTTCTTAACACTGAAGATTGCTCTCTCAATGCAATTAAATACGGAGTCACAATAAAAATATGTTTGAGAGTTGGCATCAAGAAGTGGAAAAACTGGAAAATAACTGCAATTCAACTGTTGTTCCTTATTAAAGCAAAGCAAAGCAAAATTTGGATTCTGAAGTGAGTTCCTTACCTCTGCTACCAGGACATTGTGTTGCATCTTCTTCCTCGACTTCATGATTCGGACGATGGCTGCCTCAATCTCATGCTTCCTGTCATCGTCCACTTTCTGTCGAGTCTCTTTCCTTTCGGGGTCTGATTCCCCTTGTTTAGCAGCAACTGGTAAAATGTGACAGTGAAAAGATGAGGTTCACAAAAAACACAACGCCTAACCTCCAAGTAGTGTTTTAACTTTCAGAACCCAATGTATCTGATAAACTGATGTGTGACAAAAACTGTATTGGGTTTACATTTTGAGCAAAATATAAGTGGTATTGAAGCTGTAGTTATTTTAAGAGTATGTGGGAAAAAACATTATTACAGCCCTTTTAGCTTTGAGCATAGAAAGAAATCTGTGATATCATCTTTCAGATTTCTCGAAATTAAATTTTTTACACACATTATGTTATTAATAGTAGTGGACATACAGTGGCCCAGACTTAAGGTGAAATATACTTTCACTATATATTTCTATACTCTATACGGTGTACCATACCAAAACTTTGCTCACCTGTCTGTATTTTGACTCGGTGCAGTTTGGAAGTAAACTGATCATTGACTGTAAACACATGGCCGTTTTCTATCTCCTTGGACTTCGGCTCCTTGGTGAGAACTCGCTGTGTGGGCTTCCCACAGGCCAAAGACTGCAACGCTCGCACCAACTCTCGCTCTGGAATATCCGTTTCCTGCTGAATCTCCTACAGAAGGTGACAAAATGGGGAATACTTTTGTAAAAAGTGGGGAGCAGATTACAATAAAATTCTGTTCTCACTCAGAGAGATGCAACCAAGTTGTGTTGAGTGAGAGACAGAGGGACAGATGAAGTTGGTGCGCTGTTCCCACCTCAAAAGTGCACTTTTCTCTGTTGTTGAACAGCATGAGGATGGTCATCTGGAAGGTGGACACCTGCAGTATGTGCTTCCGGGTGTTTGAACCTGTCACCTGGGCTCCTCCCACACCCACCTCTGAACCATCCTCCTGCAGGTAAGTTTGAAGAGAAAGGAAGTGAGACTAAATTCACAAAATATAAAAGTAACTTCAAGACAACAAGTTGCTTTGAAATTTCAATACTGAAAGATGCATTTTTAAACTTTAGTGCATACCTTTTTAATAGCCCCATAGAAAGTGGCGTTTAGGTCTGCTCCACCCATGTGGTGTTGCAGTGTGAGCTGCCTGCCACTGTGCTTCGCAAGGTAAAACCTGGAAAATAAAAGCAAAGACCATGTTCTTCAGAAACCACATAAAATGACACTGAATCTTTATTTGCATAGCCAAACATTTAGGTGCACTACCGTCTGAAGACTTCAAAGGCGTGTCTAGGAGCAGGGGGGATGGTGCATTTGGGTGTAGCAGACTGTGTAGGCCAGTAGCCGGTCGTGAGGACCCTGACTGTGAGGTCCACACCACTTAGAGATGCCTGGAGGAGATTAAAGATATAATTACTTTCAGAATACATTATGTGAGATAATACCACCAACCAGTTATTACATCTCCGTTACAAAGTAGCTTGTACACAACAGCTATTGTTTACTTTTGTAACATTCTGATGCACTAATGAATAAAGATGCAATCACCTCCATTTCAAATTTTCCTAAACAAACATATGGTTCATCAAATACGGTATAATTAATGTTAAATGTGGCTCATTATGTGTTTCTTGTTTAGAACAACTGATTTGTTTTCTGAAAGTGCCGTACCGATGTGGTTTGTATGTGCTGTCTGAACTCATCCATAGTAGTGTTGGAGATGCTCATGTCTCTGAACATCCCTTCCAGTTTTGAGGTGAACTGACAGCCACATTCTGTCTGCAAAGGACAAAGAAAGGGAACATTGAGCTGAAACTGTTGGCAAGTTTTTAAACAGGGTTAAGGTAGGGCAGTATGAGCTGTTATATGAGATGTGCAGGAACAGCACACACAAGTATATGCACAAATCTGTACCCAGAACTGTTTTCTTCCTTTTACCTTGAGCTTCGAGATCATGTTCTTTTCTGAATCGTCTGAGACACTCTTGTTGCTGAGCAGCCGACGGCCCAGATGTTGTTTGTAGTACCTTTCAAACACATCCTTTTCCTGCATGAACCTGAACAACACCATGGCCTTGTCAAGAATCGACTCCACCTCCTGTTCTGTCAACTGGTTAAACAAGACAGGGCAAAAAAAATGAGGGAATGCACAGTCCAAGTAAATGCCTGTAAAAAAAAAAAACATGCCACAGCTGTGCTTAAGCAACATTTTCTGAGAAGCCACATACCCCTTTGACTCCCTTCTTGAGCTTATCATCAATGAAGAGAGACAGGTACTCTGGTGAGCGGGAGTTGAGGTTCAGGAAATACTCAAAGTCTCCGGCTATGGTTTGTTTGAAGAGTCTGTCATTGTTGAAGGACTCGAGGAGGAAACGATCAAATCGTGTCTTCAGGTCTAGCAAGCCCTGTTGAGGAGGAAAAGGGTACAAAGAGCTGATATAATCTGGCACAATACATTTCTCATTAAAAACTTCAAGAAAAGTCTCCCAAATATTTAAGGTTAAAAAAGCTTTTGGGGATTTTCAGACACACTGTAAAACCAAAATACCTGGATATAGTCGACAGGGTTCTTGCCCTCTCCCTCTTCTGACACCAGAGCTTTGCCTTGTTCCCTCAGGTAAGAGCTCATACACTCGCACATTGTTTTTAGGCCATTTGGCACACGACTGAACAACTTGTACATGCATGCCAAGTCTGGGAATGAGACATGATGTGAAAAAAGGATGAGGAACAAAAAGATAATTCTTTGGAGATCATTTTTACTTCTAAATTATAATCAGAATAAAATGCAGAGAAAAAAAACCTTAGTGAAGTAAAGCTTTTACCTTCTGTCTTGCCATTTTTCAGCATATGGACCAAGCCAGAGTTCTCCATTTCCACAATGGTCTTCATGTGTTTAGAAATCAATTCCCTCTCCACAACCTTGACAATAGGCTCCTCTGTAGACTTGTCCAGACAGTGCATAACTCGCTCAATTTCTTCGTTGATTCTGGCCTCTACCTTCTTTATGTAGACACTGGCACTGTTTTCTGCAAGGAACTTTTGGCTCTCCATCTGAAAAGGGCAGATATTGCATGTTGTTTCATTACAACAATTTTCAGTAGCAACAAAAACACAGAGCTCCCCAAAGCTCCTAGCACAGACTTACCTGGAAGAATTCAGCTGACATATCTAAGAAAGGGCCTTCAAAGTCCTCCTCATACACAGACCTGCCATCCAGGCCAAGAATCATCAGCATCTGGCAGGCATTTCTTATGGCCCCCCTGCAATGTATTGATCAAAAATAACAATCAAGACTAATATTTAAGAAAGTTGCTGCATTTGACCTGATTTTCTAATTCAATCACAATGTACAAAATGTAAGAGTGATCCTATAGGTACAGCAATGTTTAGATCAAGTTGTGAAGCACTACTCCTGCATACCTGTCAACAACCTCGCCCTTCCTCTCCCGTGCGATCATGTCCAGTAACGTCTGTCGTAGGTGGTCTCGAATGCAGCCGTAGCGCACCACCTGGTCCCTGAATATGATGAGGCCGAGGTTGTACACATTCTCCACGTTGTTCTGCTGCACATACACCCTATCCTAGAAGACACAGCAATGGGGCAAAAAAGTTACCTCATGTGTGGAAGGAAGTACTACGATCAGACTTGATACGACTCAAATGTACACATCAACAAACTGAATTTTCAAGGCCACAGGGGACACTAATACATGCAACATTTGCACTTAGCTCTACTATATTATAAAGAAATTTTTGTTTAATTTATGTCTACTGACATTCCTTGACCACTAATGAAAGCTGCAAACAAAAATAGGGCTGTGATTTATAGAGCAACTGACTCAGGATCAGCACCGTATCCAGAGTAATGAAAACTGAGAACTGCAGTAAGTTCCAGCAAAGCTTTCATTATATATTCACACTCAGTCCTACAGGTTGCAAAGCTTTAATAAGGTCATTGAACAGCCAGAATAAATGACTGGTCAGTGTCTGAATTACTCCTCAAAATATAAAGTTAGGACATGAGCCCTGGTGAAATTGTATAAATATTCAAGAGGGACGCCGGCGCTAAAACGTCGATGCAACTCGGTAACAAGATTTAACATTACAAAGTTCAGTCCAAAATGATAAACAAGTGTCAGCTTAGGCTGGGTGATATGGCCAAAAAATAAAATCTCGATTTTTTTAGTCATCTTGGACAATTACGATTTTAATCGATTTTTGTTGTTTCTTTGCGGTCTGTTTGCTATGGCTAGTGCTAGCCATGCCGCACTCCCGTAGCTGCGGGCACTCTTCCCATTCTTTAGGATGCCTCTGCCGGAGGTGCTGAATGAGGTTAGTTGTGCTGCTACTCTTCATTTTCACAGTACTTTTGCAAACCTTGCACATGACTGTAGTTTGCTCTGTGTCAGTCTTGTCAAAGCCGAACCACTTCCATATAGTCGATGTAACATGAGGTCCTTTTCTCGCGACGAATTCTTCGTCTGCTGTTCTGCCCGCCATGACAGGGGTGTGAGTGTTTTGGCGGAAGTAGATGAGAGGCGGAAGCAAACGCCAGTGCACAAGTCGTGAAAGGCAGAAGAAGAATCTGTATGGTTATATATTTAAGCTCGCCTCGATTTTACGATTTGGCAAATTTTCAAATCGTCAGGTTTTAAAAAGGCAAATTAATCGAATTAATTCGATTTATCGCCCAGCCCTAGCTTAGAATATAACATTGGATGGTAGTGAGACTTGCAATGCTGCTTTGTTTTAATGTCTAAAAGGTTGTCCTCACTTGGCAGTTCCCAACTGACTGTCTTATGAGCTTTTAAGAGTTGGCCTCCTGATGTGTTTTCTGATTAGAGCACTAAATAAGCAAAGACTAACAAAAATATCACACAGCAGGTTAACAGTGGACAAAAGTTTAAAGAGAAAGAAATACATCTATTCCCCATGCTGTACTAACGTGAACACATAATACTGTTTGAAAATTTACAAAGCGTGGCTTCCAACAAGGTAAATACATCTGGTGACTGGTGAGGGGAAGCTTGCTGTGTCTTTCTCATTCTCCTCTAGAGGTCAGCAGGCAGGGAACAACAACAAAAACTGTCTGGACCCTGTTCTCTGTATAATGCTGTAGGAAAATTACATTCAAAAAACAGAAAGCAATGAAAAGCGATTGCATTTGTTCAGTGCCGTGGCAACCTTTGTGTGTCCACTGCGTTCATGATCTTATTTATTCACTGAGCAGTTAATGCTCTCTCTTCCTTTTAAAGGTGCTATACGGCGAAAACCCCACTGTATTGTGTTTTGTGGTTGTTCTAAATTTGCAGAGTAAGTCACACAGACAGAGAGTTTTACTTCCTGAACAGCCTGCTCAGCTGCACACATGGTAAAACTGACCATCTGTGCAGTACTTTCAGGTGAAAAATTGACACTTTCTGATTTGCTGAAAAAGTGTGAAATATAGAACATTTAAAGCATATAAAGAGGGCAGAATCAAAAAAGGGGACAAAGAGGGAAAGGATTATCTAGTCCACACTAGAACCCAGCTGAAGCCATCCACCATTATATTTCACCATCAGAGCCACTGGCAGGATGTAGCAGTGGTGACTTCATTTTGGGTAAAGTTACCTCACTGGACATTCCTGCTGTTTGCGTCACAGGTATAGAATATTGTCAAAAGCCATGTGTTATACTGTAGCTTCATTCATTCATAATGGCTAATGGGCTGTAGCAGGAAATGCCATCACATTCCTACTAGTATGTGAGCACTGGGATGGGGACACAGGTGATGTGGCAGGTGAGGAGATAAGTGTCTGACTGCGTCTTTTGTTATCAATGTACCGATCGCAATTGGCCCTCCTGCACGAGTGGGTGGATTTCCACTTAAGTTTGTCATCTAATCTTGTTTACACTGAACCCACTCCCGAGCCGGTTTGGTCCTTACAGATATGTTGCTGTGACAACCACTCCAACAACTGTTTCGAAGAACCAAGAAATCTGGGATCACGCCAAATCGTCAATAATTTAATCCAGCTAAAACATTAATCCACAAACAGAGAAACGGGCCCCTGCTCTCCCTGCACAGCCTGGGTGCAGCAAGCAGCAGTAAAACAACAGAGAGCCAACTGCCTGGGGTAAAGCAGGACAGGAAAGTGTAGAACAAATAGACCCCAGGAGAGCTCTGTAGTCTCTGTTCTGACTGTGCCATTGTTTAGCCTACACTTGCACTTATCTCGAGGGCTCAATCACACACACACAACCACACACACACTCTGGACATGGTTCTGGCAAAGGTAATATCAACTAGTCCTGCCAGTTTTCCAGCAAAACAAATAATTACAGGAACAAAGCCTCATTGTTGGGTTCACAAATAAAATAGAACCGTGCAATCAAAGTCCAAAATAGGATGTAGATGGAAGTTGGTAACAGTTGGAAACGAAAGGCTGTTTCGCAAAAAGCAGAAAAATATTCATGACGGGGAACAAATGTCACAACTCGCCTGCATCGAAAAAATAAAAAACAGTACAGAATTAAAAGCAATTTCTAGTCTTTACCCACTGACAGAAATAAACAAAATAACAGCAGCAACTGAGTGAAATGTTAAAGCTTTAGTTTAATAGTTGATTTACAACTACAGAGCAATTTAATTATATGAAAGGAGTGTGACAAAACACACAGAAGAATACCTACCATGTACATGAGGATATCTCTGATCATGACCATGGCGGTTTGATGGTCGTTCCAGGCCTGGTTCAGTGTTTGCAGAAAATTATTATTTAGAGAGTTTAGAACATCTTCCCGCACCTGAAAATATGAAAAGTCACATCAGTTCTCAGCATTCTGTACAATATTTTCCAACAGAGCTGTATTGCAGAGTATGGATGTCACGAGAACAGAGCCTGCAGGATCAACTTGATACCAATACTCTGAATAAGGGACAGTATTTCTTGTTCTTGATCGTACCAAAGGCACCTAAAGTATCAAAACCAACTGGAGATTGGGAATTCTGCAGGATGGCGTCAGCAAATGCAGGTGGAGCAAGAGGTCTGCTGCAACTCAGAATTTTTCAAAAATTGCATATGGAGATATTTTGTGTTTAAGGTCAACAATCAGGGATAAAGTAAAGATGCCAATATGCAAATGTTGTCATATCTGGAAAAAAAAGGGGGAGACACATTCAACTGATGTCAACACCTCAAAGGCAGACATCTGGATCTGCACCCAGAATTTAAGCTGAGAGAATTTGACTCGTCATTTGAGTAATGGTATAACTATGGTGGCCATTAAGTGTCTTTACAGACTCAGGTTTTCTTCATTTGTTTCTGTGCACACTGTCATAAAAAGGGATGTTTGATGTGCCATGTGACTATTCTTTCACACAAAACGGACCAATGATGGGCACAAGCTCTCATTATGGAGCACAATGATGAATATAAAAATGTATTGTGGTAAAAAGAAGCATTACTAAAAACGATGCAAGAGAGGAATGCTGGTAGAAAGCTAGTCGTCTAATTGTATTTATTTGACACTAATCTGACTTATTTCTGATACAACAGCTGCACATGGGAGCTCTGAAACTTTAAGTGTCTTGTATTTAAGCATGAGAATAAACAAGTGCATTGCGATCGGAAGATAGGAGGAAATCACTTTAGATTTTGGTCACATCAAAATTAACATTACTGATTGAATATTCTCCGAGACAAATACTAATAGACTAGTCAATTTTCTTATCTGTGCTCTATGAGCTGCAATACCAGCAGTGTAAAATGGACTTAGCAGCAAATTAGGAGCAAGTATAATCTATGTATAACACAGGTTCCCATGGCAACGTGGCACATAGTTTGTACTACTGTATCAGTCAGTGATATTATTAACATATAACTCAACAGGTTTGCAAATATAACATATAAAGTGAATCTGCAGCGCTCATAGGCAACATCTTGTTTTTTAAATTTGTGATATTGTATAGTATTGGTAAAGACAACAAGCTTTCTGTTATCATGACATCCCTATTGGAGAAGAAAATGTTTTTTTACTTTGTTGATGAGGTGCTCAGTGACCACCTCCCTCAGGCCCGTGTACAGCTTCTCTCCATGCTTGTGGAGCACCATGGTGTAGGCATTCCTGTACAGCTCCTCAAAGCTCAGTCCACTGTTGTTCTTCCTCTGAATTTCTTGGATGGCATTCTTTAGAAGGTCCCAGATGTTGTTCACATATTTCTCATCCATTGTCATCTGGAGGAGACAGAATTATGAAAGACTGATATTTTTAATTTGGGAAAGAGGTATCAGATTAGTAATCATTCTCAGAAGAAAAATGGCTGGACAGATGCATCAAGTGAACAAGAATCCAGCTAACCTGTCCTAACTGCAGGTGAAACCTAAGTATCAAAGTTTTCAGATCACACAATGAGTATGCCTCATTAAGAAATGCAAAATGTGTAATGGAATCAATTTCTATTAATCTCAAAATTAAAATTTTAGTTGTGGTTATACTAAAGACTAATGAGCTCGTCTAGCACTTGAGTGCAAGCTCAACTTTTAAGAAGATGAAACATGTTTTCTCTCACCTAACTGCTCTCTGACTCACCCACTCATAAACCTGCAATAGGTATTTCTGTATATTTCACATATACTAAGAGTTCAAGGAAAGCCTGGGAGACTGCATATACCGCAGCTTGGCAAGTGTGCTCATAACAGTGGGTAATTGGGTTTGTGGAGAAGCAATTCGGCCCAATGATTAGCAAATGTTGATGAAATTACTTCGTGACAGTGATACTAGAAGAAGGCATATCGGCTGTCAACGTCAACAGCTTAAAGTACTTTAGGCATGTTTACGTTAGCTTCACGTCAGAGTGAAGTTGCGCTAGCTCTCAAGCTAACCCTACATGACAATGCGTTGTTTGTCATGTATCACAACCCGAACCAAATGTGTGGTGCCATTTAAACCACGTGCCAAAACTGCTAGTTGAATTACATTTGCCGGTTGTCAGCAACTTAGCAACCATCAAGTCAGGTAAAAATATCAGGCCTGCTACTTAGCTAGCTTCCATTTGCTACTGTCTCACTGAAGAAGTTTCCTTACCTATGCTAACATTAGCTCATGACACACGACGAAGGCACTTTCAAACCAAGACACCGCCTGACGTTAAATAAATCGAGCTAGTGACATAGCTTTTGTGATTCAGGTAATTCGCCCAGGACACACATGTTCTAGCCTTGACAAAGGCGTTTTATTATGGTTTAAGCTGCTAGTCAGCAGGCAGTTGCTAGCATAAAGATCTGTCATCCCCGGTTCTAGAGTCTCATAGTCAGGGTCTCGGCGTTTCCACAGCCGGTAAATACTTACAGGAAAGGCTCGTATCCTCATCTTGGTGTCCTTCTTGGTGGGGCCTTTGAGGTTGGACATGATTAATTAGAACGACTTTCGTTTCTAAGTTGACTTAAAGACTACATGAAAGGCAGTTGCTAGTTTGCTTTCTGCGCCAGGAAAGCGACAGGGAAACTCAGTGACCTCCCCTTTGGGAACTAGGTTGGTGTGTGTGTGTCAGATATGTTGTTGTCAATCGCTCTCCTCAGTGCTTTTAGCTAACGTTAGCTTGTATGCAGTGATGGCGGACGGTTGCTCTCCACTGCGCAACCCCGAAATCTCGCGAGATCAGTAAAGTCCCTCCACTGACAGGTGCATTCCACAGGTTGATGTTTCCTCGTGCTATAGCAGTGATGACGGCATTAATATGTTAATATTTCGACAAAAAAACATCGTAAGTACTTAATAACGCTGTTTTAGAAAGATGTAAGCACAAAATGACTGATTTACCTCGAGCAGAAAACGACTTTATTTTGTGACAAGCGTACCAGCGTCAACATTGTAACGTTGTAATTAATTTAGGCCCCCACTATATCAAGTAGCTAAGATAGCTACCTTTTGAAAAAGCAAGACCACCATTCAGTAGCAAATATCCAAGTTAGGTTATATTAAGTGTCAGACATGTTCAGTTTGACCATTCAACGTTTCTGTCATCCAGTCCATCTTTTTACATTGTCCGTCTGCAAACGTCGAGGACCGACAAAAGGCTGGAAAACTGAGTATCTTCTCACTGTCATGACAACGCTCTCTGAGGAGGAGAACAAAATACAACAAATGGGTGAGTGCACTGTTTTTAACTATTGTGAAAAAGAAAAAAATGTATTGCAGAAGAATATTAAAGCAAAAGTCAATAAAGATAACTAGGTTTATTCTTAGTGCTTAACTAAGAATCGCACTAGGAGTACAATAAGACTACAAAAACAATTTATTGATCACATATTAATAATTTCGAGTTTTTCTACTATATTTCAGACCAATATAATAATTTTTTTAATTTTTTATACTTAGTAGTAATACATGGGCCTAGTAATAATAATGTATATAGCTACCTCTGCACTCTGCTGTCATGATGGGGACTGTTGCGTTCTTTCGAAGATTGCCTCCAGCCTTCCTCCGCAGGCCCATGTTCTCCAGCTCCAGTTTTCTGATTTCCAATCGCATGGCAGTGATCACCTGGATAATCCTCTGTTCGCTGTCCATGGTGCTGACCACAAACTCTGCCACCTTGTCCAAACCTCACTTACAGTCATCCGCCTATCAGGACACATTCCATTTCCCAGAGATATGCTTTTTGTTCAAAGTTGATTTCAGAGCTCACCTTTGGGACTACAAAGATCTAAGCAGCCAGTCAAAAGGAGCAATCTAGTCTGTCATCAGACTGTTCATGGTGGGGTCACATGGTGGGGCGAGTGTTATTTTCTTCTAGTGATCTGATGCCTACCACTTTCCCTCCTCCTGTTAAATATTCATCTATTCTGTCAACATAAAGCAACAATTGGCACTTGGAGAGGCGTAGCTTGTGGTCTAGCGGTCTGTCAATGTGAAATACTTCTTCAAACTGATGCCACTTCTCAGTATAGCTAAAATGTATATAGATGAGTACAGAAGTTATTTATATTACCTAACATCTTTTAATTTTGTATTTAAATCTTCTTTTCTTATTTCTGCTCTAGATGTTTGAGCCTACTCACTGTGTGATAGTAATATTTATCAGAACAGCCAGCTCTGTTCTCTCACTGATACTGTGATTATCAGGGCTTGCACAGATGGCGTTAGTGGATTCACAGAAATCTAAAAACTGCACACACACACATAGTTAAATTGATAACATAGTAAAACAAAACAAAAAAGGGTGTAACAAATCACCAGAGTGTTGCTGTTTGTATTATATGGGGTCATGTGAAGGTTAAATGTGACAGTTTAAGGTAAGAACACATCATATGTGCAGTACAGTGGAGAGTCAGTGGGTGTGTTTCTTGATGCTCTGCTGCTCTCTAGTGTCCAGTAGGCCACTTTGCTTACAGAGTAACCTGTCATCAAGCAAAAAAGTGGCATTTCACTGACCCGTTTGTTTGAAATTGTCAAGTCTATACCCCCTCTGGCTACAAACAGCAGTGCAGCTTTAGATGATAAATGTGTACCCAGGAAACCGATAAAGATCCGTGGACAAAAATACATCAGTACTGGGTGAGCAAGATTCTGAGGAAATATGCAGATAAAGTAACATAATGCCAGAGACAAATAGTCTACGAAGCCCATAACATTGCAAGGATATCCAAGCCTTATATTAATATATACTCAAGAGACAGCAGACGCTATTTGAATAATCGGCCTGTCAGTTGTGCAGCTAACTAAACAGTTGACATATTACGAGCCATTTACACATTACCTCGTCACACAGAAGTAAGATAAAACACACCTATATCTAGTATTTTGTGGTGTGCTATTTCCCTTCTTCTTATTGATTTGGTGTATATTTTTGTTTGATGAAACTTCAAGCGGCTCTCTGTTACCCACATTTGACAGTCGAGTATATCACAATATCAAGTTGCCTTGTGCTGTGTTTTGACACCGCATTACATACTCTGAGTTCCTCCCATTCCACATTGCAGTGTGCGTGCTATTTGTCTGCTGATAAACCCCTCTGCAAGTGACAGATAAACTCCAGCATGCTGTTGTAGAGATGCTGACAGCCAACATGACAGAGGAGCATTGTTATTGTGGAAATAAACACTCAGCTGAGTGAGTTATCTTTGTGCAAAGTTTTGTAGTGGATTATGATATCAGTCTTGCTGGGTACGTATTAAGTAGTTGTAAACCACATAAACCATAGAAATGCTAAAAATAAATGCATTTTATATTTACTGTTAGCCACATGTCATATTTAAGATGTCCAGCAGGTGGCATGTGCTGCAGTGTCAGTTGAACAAAATTAGGCCTGATGTAGTCAAGATTCACTCCATGTGCAGGCACATGACATCCTTCGTCATAAGGGTAAGCTCAAAGGACGACATTATAAAGCGGTGCGTTTGAAAGCAGAGGTAATTGATTTTTTTTTTGCAAGTGATTACAGAAGCAGAATTTAATACGCTGCTTTTGATTTCAGCTCTTTTCATCGCTGCTACTTGCTTTGCAAACTTGACACCAGAGGGTCAGGACAAATGCAGCTCTCTTCAGAATTCCGCACTCATCATTTTAGCCAAGTTGCTGTTGACCTGGCGCCAACACTACAAAACAGGACAAGTAATTTAATTTGCCACCACCGCCGACCTTGAAGCAGGGAATGTAGGCTACCAGAATCCCAATAGGGCGGTTTGAAGAAAATGTCCTGGGAGGAGAGAGAAGGGGTCAGACTGTTCTGCTGGTAGCATCACACGCAGCTTCCTCACCTCTAAAGATATACATTTGTCCTTGAGATGTGCATGCATAGATTGAAAAATGCCTGTTGTTGTTTTATGTATTGGGATGAGAGCTAATGTGATCATAATACCATTACTTTTAATTAAAGGATTCCATGTATAACATCATAATCTTATGAGCATAACAACATAATGATACCCTTCTTTTCATCAGTGCTATGTTCTATTTATAGCCTTAATCACGGCATAAAATCTGAAAAATGACAAGTATACAGTGCTTGCCCTTCACCAAAAATGCTCCTGCTCAAAGCAAATAAGACTGTAGTGAGGGAGTAAATTTCATCATAGCAACAGATAACGACTTGCTGAAGCACCCAGTAAACAGCAGATGCTGTATTAATCCAAGCCTACATGTACACCTAGTTCTACATATCACCAGAGATAAGATCACAACTCACTGGATTCATCAAACTTAAGTCGAGAAAGTGTCACTTCCCATTTCAGAGGCGCTAAATAAAATAAATAGCATAGCGGTGCAAGAGAGATGTAGGCCACATCTGCTTTTATTATGTGCTGCATGCCAACTCTTACGGTACCTCTGTCAGTCATGTTTACATATCTGTGAAAGTATGTGACAAGGAGGGATATGCTGATGCAGTTGGTATTTCTACTGATAAGATCACATACCTGAAAAAGTTTGTTTCAAAAAGCCTTGCAGTAAGTAAAAAAGAAAATAATGGTGCATTCACTGATCCCTCAGAAAATGCTTGGTCATTGTGCGTCTTTGCAGCCATTTTGTCATTGTGCCTTGTCACCACAATGACTATGATGATATGACATTAAGAGGTTAGATAAATTCTCAAATCCCCAAAGTAACACAAGTGTTCTGTCACTTTATAACACGTTAGTAATGCCCTAAGGCCAGACACATTCCCTATCCCATCACTCA
Source organism: Acanthochromis polyacanthus (assembly GCF_021347895.1). Taxonomy (NCBI): domain Eukaryota; kingdom Metazoa; phylum Chordata; class Actinopteri; family Pomacentridae; genus Acanthochromis; species Acanthochromis polyacanthus. The sequence goes on from NC_067121.1 coordinate 26,423,986, forward strand.
TCACCCAGAGGGAACGAATGTGCTAATGCCCTCTTCCAGCCATGTGATGTGATGTGATCTGATCGTAATTGCAGCCGTAACTTGTTGCCCAATCGACGTGACAACTTAAATCACCGCGGTGAAAATATCTTGGGTCAGAATTCAATATTGGTCGTAAAATCTAAATATAAGGCCCCAGAGACTAAGTTGTTTCACAGAGTGCTGCGGTAGCCGTCTGGCAAAAACATGCACAGGGTAACAAGGCTTGAAAGTGAAGTGCTTACTGCTTTTGAGATAGGTTCTGCTATTGGGATCATTAGTGTAACATTTGTGAAGTGCCGCAATAACTTTGAGCAGGCTATTTGAAAAGACCTTTTATATCCAGTGCTATGCGTCCTTGTCTTCCAGCATGCCAGTGTTTCAAATAAAGACCTGTAGGTTTTCCAGCCATTTGGCACAGTCTTTAATGACTAGCTCATAGCCACAGTCCCATTTAACAGCCTTCATTATGACTCAGTAATCATAGGCTGCATTTGTTTTTCTTTTCCTCTCCACTCTGTCGCTCTAGCTCTTTCTTTTAAAAAAAAAAACTTTCAGGCCTCTGTCTCTCTCCCCTTCTGTTTATCTTCATCTGAGCAAGACAAATCCCGTACCAAGCAAGAGCGGCTACTGGAGAAAGTGTTTGTTGACTTTTCGGCACAGACTGGTGCTCTGTAGGGGAGCAGTCTGTTATTTATGGCTCAGGGCCTTATGTGATTGGCTGAAGAGAGATATAATTATGTCTGGCGCTTTTTAGAATTACAATAGATGGCATGTTGAGTTCACTGGTTGCTAGGTTACTAAGTGAAGGGTCTTGTACTATATAGAAAATGTTTCTGATATAGTCAGTATCTGGTGGTCAAATACTTTCTCTGTACAGTCACCTCAGCCTAATGGTGGAAGGTGATTTAACATTTTGTGATGCAATAATTCATTATGCGTATTGTTAGATGTGCCTAGATACTGTTTGGCATTTGGTTTGTGTTAAAGTACAAGTTCACATTTTTGCACAGAATAAGAATTTTTATTTTTTTCCCCTTATCATTTCTACTGGAAACTCTTAAAGGATCAGAATGAGCAGTAGGAATGAGTGAAGCAATCAAAATAAGTGTTAGTTTTCATGTGGACACCTGTTGTTTTAAGATAGACTTGAAAATTACAAAACTACCCGTTTATCACTTTATATAGCATTAATGGTGGTACTTTAACCACCAGGGCTGCAGTATGCACTAGTTCATTAATGTAACCCATCTGAAAATGTATCTCTAAGTATCATCTAAATACTATCCATTATCGAAATATTGGCACATCTTTAGTGTGCACAGGACTGTAAAATGATATTTGACAAAGTAAGTATTACCTCGCCCTGTTGTTTCTCTTAGAGAAATGGAAAGGAAAAGGTTTACTTTGGCCTCACTGATTACTTTCGTTTGCTCGTATTCTATATAAAAACAAACCAATAAAGCACCATAAGGCATAATGGAGTCCAGGTTTGCAGATTAAGTCATCTTAAAATATTTAATTCTGTATTTAGCCAAGGATTTGGATGATTGATAAAAGGCTAAACATGGTTTAAGATGACCCATTTGCATTTCGGATTTGTTGTTTATTTATTTTCCTCTTCTGTCCCGCTGGAGCAGTGTTATCTGAATGTGTTGCAAAGACAAATTAAGTAGAAGTTAAACATCATAATTTCACATTTTAATGCTTGTTGTCACTTCAGTCACTGTGAGCTTATCTGGGATGCTTATCTGATTGCATATCCTTCACATAAATATTGTTAAATGGTAAATAGATTTTTGAGAACTGCAGAGATACCCAGTCAGCTATGTTATTATATGTAGGTGAGAATACTGAAGTGAGATTTGGAAGAGGCTTCCAAGAACTGGCTTAATAGCCTGTGAAGAGGCTGCTTTACAGTCAAAGACTTACTAATATGTAATGAGTGTTACATGTTAAAATTAAAATATGCAATTCCTGTGAGGGGGTGGTGGTGATAATTGAATTAAAAGAGGCATTTGTAATTCTTTTCATAAAAACAGTTACTAATGGATATTGCAGCTGCCTTTATCTCCTCATTATGCAGGGTGGTCGGACAGGGACCTTGAATGGACTAATGGGATTATGTCAGTTTGAATCGGTCTTCGCTAGGGTTATTCCACACACTTGCAATAAAACTGCAGCCATGTATTTGCCTGCTCCCTATAGGTGGTGGGAGCTGGAGATGATGCTTAAACACGACACCATAGATAATCCTATTGTGCATTCCATGCCATGTCTTATGTGATCACTGTCTTCAGTAATACATGTGGAGTCATATCACCAGTCAAAAACAGAGGCATGTGAAGGGAGTCCAGGCTCGATGAGTAATCCTCATCTAATCCATTTATTTCAAATACATGAGCTGCCACGGTTAATAAATAGTGACGTGTCTATCATTTTGAGTGCATGGAGTTGCAGCGCTGCTTTGCTCTGTCTGTTTTCACTCCCAAGTGTCAGACTTTAAAGGAGACATACTTATCACACTGAATAGTTTTTTGGTGTTTTCATTTTTGTTTCTAATGCAGACGCTTTTCGGGTATAATATAATCACTTTAACTGATAAGTCATATTTTCAGTCACAGGCTTATTTCTGTGAAACAATTTGAAAATTAATTAAATACATACTGTATTGTGTATCTCTGAAATTGGCGCTAAGTATCTGCTCTCCTTCTCTGTCACATGAAAATCAGCCAGATCACAATGGAGAAAAGAATACACCTCCAAGCCTGCAGCATAGAAGGTGTGTAGTTTCAGTCTAGGCTGGGTTTATTAAAGATTACATGACACAGTGTCAAGGCCTGACTGATAGTATAAGTATAGTCTCTCTGATTAGTTTTCTCTTCTCACCTAATTACTGGTGAGATTTTATTGCAAGCTGTTGTGATACTGGGCAATGCACCCTTGTGTCTGAGTCAGTTATAGGACCAAGCCGCCCACATATCTACTGAAAGATAAGATGGCTGTAAAAGTGTCCAAACTGGTTAGTTAAATAAACTTGCAGTGGGACTACTTTCAATAGACAGCACATCCGTATAACAAATCTCAACTGTCACCATCTACTGCTCTCTCTCCGTCTTTCTCTCCATCTCCATAGTGTAGCTTGGAATGCAGTAGTGCCACTTGCAGACTGCAGTGTCCAGGGAGCCCTAAAAAGGGAAGGAGTCTCACTCTGATTCCTGGCAGCTTGTGGAGCAGTGAAGGCTAAATTAGGCCCAGTTTCATTGACTTCCAATCCCCCGAGTCACAGCAGCCCCTCAGCCCAGAGGAGTGGAGGCCAACTGGCGCTCTGGGCCACGGATGCTCCCTCACAGCTTCTCTTGACACTGCCTGGGTAAGTTAAAGTGTCAGATGGAGAGATGATCCATCTATAAAACTTGGGAGGGAAGAGTCTGAGCTCAACATTAGCTTGAAAGTATAAGCAAACAAACAGCATAATCATTATATGTGGTATTCTGTAGATATAAAAGATAGTAGCTATATTTATTTATAGAAGTAGTTCCAGATCTGTTATTCTTTTTCAGTTTAGCCAACAAGCAGTTTTTCATCTTTGATTGTTTCTTTAAAGGGATTTTTTAAAGCTTGAAAAAGTAAAAGTATTACATTTTTAACAAAAGGCTTAAATTAGACAAAATAGGAAAATATAAGCATTATTTTGTTTAATAAACCACATTCCCTTTTAAAATTTCATAACTGCTCAGATTTGTATTGCCCCCAAATGACCCTGATCCCCAAGCAGGACAGGCAGGGGGTTTTTGAACTTTTCTGAACAGAAATTACACATCAGTCAATTGTTCTCCAACTCTACCTTCATCTAGTTATTATCAGGATATTTCAAAATACTGTGGCAGCCAAAGCTGCATGAATGATTCATTAGAACCATATTGAACTTCAAATTACATTATGAATTTAATTGTGCATTGATATTCGACTTCACAGGCTTTAAGCATACAGATGCTATGTTCACTTTTGTTGTATGTGTGGAAAATCACCAGAATTCAAGAAATAACCTATCTGAATCTGTCATTTTTCTCATGGAAATGCACCATGTAATACTTTACCCTTAAACTTATCTCATTTACACTCTATTATATTAGGAGTTTGAAGTATGTATTTTGTTAGCAAGCCTATCATTCGTGGCACAAAGCAGCATGCAGAAAAGAATATGAAAAATGACAAAAGCTGCAAATTGTCTTCACCTCAATTTTATATGCTACGATCCTATAATTACTTAAATAATGATAAATTATGTTCAGCCACAATGTGCTGTTGCAGATAACATGCTACCTGCCCAGTAGTGCATTTTTGCTGATAAATGCTTGTTGTGTGCCTCCCACTCCTCTCTGCTCTTTCCCCCTCGCTGTGCTGTCCTGTGTGATTGACCGTGTCTCGTTCTCTGTGCTGGCAGTCGGAGACAGGTGCTGAGTGCTGCTGAGTGTTGCTGTGTGTGTGGGCCCCAGAGGCCTGGTTCAACATTCCACTGATAGTTTGATAGACACAGTCTTTGGGGAACGAAGGGGAGGGAGGCAAATGCCCGCACCAACCTCACCGAGGAACAACTGAGGGGGTAAGTGAAGTCCTGTGAAGATGTACCTGCTCAACAGCCTTTACAACACCCCGCTTCCTGATTTACAAAGTTCTTTCACTGCTTATCTCTCGGGCTGCAAACTGCTCTAATGCGCATACACTTCCTCTTTTCACACACTCGCAGGCCTGTAAGCATGCGTACATGTCAATGTGTATATGTTGTGCACCAAGCGTGTGCACACCATTGTGCAAATGGAGGGAAAGAGGAAGTCATAAAAAGGGGATGCAGAAAGAGGCGGGGAAAAAAACAAGGTGACCATATTTGGCATAAGTAGATAATGCAAGCAGAAGATGCAAATGAGATAAGGAGTGGTTGTCATGGAGACTTGATGTTGCGCAGTGATGGTTCGCTGTAAACCTGACCACATTTGTGGTATGGCCGTTGCCAAGCAGAAGGTGCTATTATGAGAGTGTGAGAGAGCAGAGTGAGAGAAGTAGAGGAAGAGAGAAATGAAGATGTCAGTTCATCCCACAATGCATTGCATCAGTGTGACCTGTGTTGTAGTGGCTTCGTCTGTACCAGTGGCACGTCAGCGATAGACAGACACACAGGTAAGCTCGGTCTGTAAAATCTATCTATGTACGTTTAATGGCTGTAGAGAACTTAAAATGACTCCACATTCAATTGCTTTCTTATTTCCTATTTTTGGAGTTGCTGTTATTGTGTAGTTCCTGAAAATACTGTATCTGTAAGCTGGTAAACGTATGCGTGAAAGTGTGAATATTTTGGTCTTCTTAGAAATTTGCGTCGTTTTTATCTCTCATTTTAAGAGTATGTGAGAGTTATAATGTAAAGAGAGTTTCTGTAGTACAAGCAAGCAGTATTTCTACAGGCTACATTTAGACAGAAAAACTGCCGAAAGCTCAAATGAAAGGCCTCTTTTCGAGGGGTGTTTCCATTCGTTTCCATTTTATCTCCAAGATAAGCCTCAAGCTTAAATGGTGCATGTACACATGCATACACACAGTGGTGCCAGATGGGGACAAGACAGTGTGCGATTTCCTCTCTCGGTATTTCAAACCTGACAGCTTGAATTGCACCTGCTTCCCCCAACTGTGTTAAAATGGAAAGAAGTTCAGACAAAACCACAAAGTATGCAGCAGGGAAACGACACTGCAAAGAAGAGTGTATTTTTCCCTGTTAAATTGTTTCAAGTTTAGAAATTACTCCAAAGCAGTATTTTGCTTTGTCATTCTGCAGTCTGTAATATAAACTATAGCGAAATGGCCAGTGCTGAATGTAGCTCCATCAGCTTTCTCCAAGACTTGATACTGTTGCAGTTGTCACTGTGATGGTCTGTAGTGTGAGTGTAATGTGTATTTGGGGCCTTAGTGATAGATGAGCCGTCAGAGTTTGGCACACAAACGCTCTGGGACATTTCCTCAGAGGAGTGAGAGTTCACATCAGCCAACCAGTGTCATTTACAGAGGGCTGAGAAATAGCAGAGCGCTGAGATGATAGGGGAGCTTAAGGTGGAAAGTTGCGTTCATCAGGGAGGAGGGAGAGTAAATAAATGTGAACGGTTAGGATCCGATGATTTGACAGCGACACAAGTCACCCATGCCAGAATGGTGTTGACGAAGGAGTTTAAGGGAATACCTTGAATGGTCTGAGCTTCCTTGTGAAACTGCCATTTCTTTTCTCTTTACTTCACTTCCATAAATGCGGAACACTTGTTTAAGAAAGGAAATACAAGAAAATAATCATCAAAATCAATACAACATAGACAGTTCCCATAAAGCAACTTGATAGTGGCATGACTAAGGTTACTTTCTCAAACTTGGCAAAGGCTGCTACAGAGCCACAGAGGGCATTTATACAACTGTTTTTACAGACTGAGCACTACTCTCCATGACAAGTTCAGTAATCTCAGTGTGTAAAAGTGGTGGAATTCCCCTTTAAACATACTACACACACATACACACACACACACACACCTCTTCCTGTTTTCGGTTGGTTTGCTCAACCTCAGTATGTTTATTCTTGTTGCTCTTTGCTCATCCTTGAACAGCTCTACAGCCGCACTGATCTCCTCAAGAGAACAACAGTCACTCTGTCCTCCTATCTGTCAGATACAAGGCATGTGGAAAAGGAAGTTAAAGCATTTGGCTGATGCCACAGATAAAGAAACATGAAGTAAAATGTAGAAATAGCCTCCAACTATTGTATGGTTATTTAAATTTTATGCAAAATGAAACTTGAAAGCACTAGTTGTGCTGTGGAATGAGCAAACCATCTGGTAACTGCAATATTCTGCCCTACTCGCATACCTGTAACTGATTGAGGGGAATATGATCCTGTGGTCTGTGACAAATAGATGAGTGGTTGTGAAATTTTTTAAGGGGAAGTTTAGGGGAAATAAGATGTAGTCATGAAGGTGAGCAAACAATGAAAAGACAGACTCATGGATTGCAGAAGAATGATAATGACTATTGGAGCAGGGCAGAGGACTAAAAGAAAGATGCAGAGAGCGAAAGGAACAGAAGTATTGGCGTACAGTCTGCTGCAGTAGAAGAGGGGAAATTCCACGTCAGTGTCTGAGTTTCACAGACAGCCCAGATCTTTGGAGACGACACTAATATAGTATCTCCTTTTGAGAACAGCACCAGTTACCACGCTTCTTCATTATGGTTCAAGGAAAGCTCTGTTTGAGTGACCCGCTGCCTTCATTGATCAGCCATCAAACAGATTGTTCTTAATCTAAAAGCCATAGTGTGTGTGTTCTAGCAGGGTTGTTTCCAAGCTTGGAAATAGATCCTTCCATCACGAATGAATGATAGCTGGGAATAGATCAAGGCGTGCACATTGCTGTTGTAGCTTAGAATGCCACTGTGCTTTACAATTTGATCTAAAACACAGTGAACTCTTTCAACATCTGTCCTTTGTCTGAGGTGTACAGCATGTCTTTGTTCTCTCTGAGTGTGCAGACACGTTGCACCAGAATATTGGCTAGGTAAAGGGTTAGCACTGCAGCCGGTGCTCAACCACAGATTGTCACCCAGGGTTTAAGGGGCTGCTGTGCAAATTAGAGATGACTTATCACCAGCTTTGTATTAAACAGAGCTGTGCAGCAGTAGCAAATGGTTCAGAGAGATAGGAAAGGCGTAGAGCTGAGGGACAGTTAAGGCGTAACAGTTGTACGAAGGAGAGGTCGTGGGATACTTTTTGCCATATTTCACATGCATGTAGAAGCATGTATACCAAAGAAATAATGAGATCTTACATCCCTCTTTTAGTCTTGAGACACGTGATCTCAGTCAAATTGTGTTACGCAGGACTGTGGAATTTTCTTTTCTTTGTAAGAGATAATGTGCCCTCAGAGCAATATAAATGCACTTGCTCTTTTATCACAATCAAATGAAATGAGTCAGAGACAATATGCATAATAAGTCTCAGAAATTGGCGTCAGCACGCAGCTCAAAATCTGTAAGGATTTCTGTAGATGCCAGGGCTACTATCTCCATAGCTACCGGATATTGCAGCATCAGGTCTAAATCAAATTCTTGGAGGTTTCTTTAGTCTCTCTGGCTTTCCCCTGGACACAAGGGTTGTGGAAGCAGAAGCCTTGTGTCAACAACAATACAAGAGAGTTGGTAGCAGCAATTACCTCAGCATGTTTTCAGTTCGCCTTTATTATTATGTTGCTGACCTACAACCAAAAGTCACTGATCTGCACCTTTTTTGCATAGTATTTTTATGCTCTGTGTTACTCTGAGTGTGCCGCTTTTTAGGGTAGCACAGTTTGATTTAGCGCAGGTCAGTGTGTAATGCTTTTATAATGTGAGCAAAAGCAAGTGTGAGACTGAGCTGAGGGCTGCATGCCACAGCAGAAATGCAGTATGAGAGAGAGAGAGAGAGAGAGAGAGAGAGGGGATCCAGACAGAAGCCAGATCTAATCTGTCCTAAACTCCCTGTAAATCTTTCCATAATTATTTGCCCCACACCCTTTTATCTAATTGTTCTTTCCAACTTCTATTTTTTGACATTCTTCCTTACATCATTAAGTCCCCTGTTTCATGTTTTCAGTGTCACTCTTGCCTATCTAGTTGCATCACTATCTTCCAATGCCCTGCCTGGTTTTCTGTTGCTTGTATGTTTGTCCTGTTACTAATTTGCCCCTTTTTCTTCTTGCTGTGTTTTCTCAAGCTTTCCTTCCTGCCTCATCCTTCTCTCATTCCTCAGCCTCACTGGATAGGCAAGGGCAGTGCTGCTGTAACTGAGCCAGCACTTCCTGGTGTTGTTTTAGGGGGGGCGTGGCCAGCCTGAGTGAGGAAGAGAGGGAGGGAGAGGGAACTGCAGGATCTGTATGCCCAGTGCAGTCAGGGCTCCCTCCTCCTCCTCTTCGTCGTCGTCCTCCTCCACCTCCACCTCCTCCTCCTCCACAGCTGTTGCTACTGCCGCCCAGCGAGCACCACTTTCCTGCAGCAGACAGACGATCCAGAGGCTGGGGAGTCAGTAAAGACACAGCCCAGCCCGTCTCAGCACAGCTCTGCACAACCGAGCTCAGCCACTTGAAGAGGCAGGGGAGGGGAGACACTAGCGCACACAGCCAACGCTGCAACGCACACGCACACACGCAACCACACAGACAAACACTCCTCCTCTCTCTCTCTCTCTCTCTCTTTTTCTTTCTCCCTCTCTCTCTCTCTCTCACTCTGGTGCTCGGCTCCGCACAGCTCCTTTACTCATTCGCTGCTGATTCACTCGCTCACTCGCTTGCCTCTCTTCTGCCAGTCGCTCTGCCTTGCTGTGTTCTGCCTGCCTGCCTGAGAATGGTCCAGCCGGTGCCTGGGGGTCTGCTGTCGCGGCCTGTCTGAATACACGCATAAACATACAGAGCCAGTCGACACGCAGAAGCACACACACACAAACTGGAGAGCAATGTGAGAGGTAAGAGCTCGGTTCATAACCCTCCTCCCTGTCTCATTGGTTTATCTAGATCTTTCCTCCTGTGTGTGCTGCTGTCTGTACTTTCCAAAGTAAGCGCCTGTGCAGTGGAGCATAGGTAGAGATATGGAGATTGTTTGCCTTACTGTCTGCTCTGTGTGTGTGTGTGTGTGTGTGTGTGTGTGTGTGTGTGTGTGTGTGTGTGTGTGTGTGTGTGTGTGTGTGTGTGTGTGTGTGTGTGTGTGTGTGTGTGTGTGTGTGTGTGTGTGTGTGTGTGTGTGTGTGTGTTCTGTGAGGAGACCACAGGGCTAACTTCTATCTGTTATGGATTCTTTTCTAGATATAGGAACACACACATGCAGATACACACACACAGTAAGACACATTCTTGGCTCAAAGCAGACAGTCACACAATAGCTACTTCCTGAGGGTAGCGCTAGTTAGCAAGAAAATTTTGCTGGTGTGTGTGTGTGTGTGTGTGTGTGTGTGTGTATTTGGAGGGCCGTGGTTGTTCCAGGAAGCAGTGGAGAGGATCAATAGATCGCCCACTCAGCTTTCATTCCCTCCGTCTGACTCAACATTGGACATGTTGGGAGTTATTCTGCAGGGCTTGGTTAACATGGAGAATGGCAAAAATTCGCTTCCCCTCTCCGTCTTCACTCTCTTGCTGCGTCAGCCTAAAGGAGGGAAGCATGGTTTTGCATGTGTGTACGTGTGTGTCTAACGTGTGCGTGCTCTGTAAGGCAAACTCCCGCCCCACTGTATGTAAATTATGTGTGACATGTGAAGCCGCTGCTACCTTATATGGCGAGCAGTATTTCAGTACAGTAGAATCTTGCCAAGCATTCCGGGTCGCGGGAGGAGAGAGTGTGTGAGAGGGTGACTCTGTCTGTGGGAGTGTGTGCGTCAGTGTGTGTGTGTGTGTGTGTGTGTGTGTCTGACTAAGTGAGTGTTTGCATGCGTCTGACAGAGGGGGAGTAACTGAGTGAGAGGAAGAAAGTTGAAGAGAGAAGGAAAGAGGGGCAAGAAGGAGTGAGAGATAGGGAGAAGCAGACCCCGTAAATGGAGGGATTTGACTTGTTGACGTTTAAACGGGACTGAAAGTAAGTCGCTTTAAACTTTATCACGACTCACGGAGACTATTTGACATTGCCCTGTTGTATTTTTCCTTATTTGTTTGGATCACGCTCATGTAAACATACAAAAAGTTTCTGTTTGTACAAAAACATCCATCAAATCCAAATTCCATTTTTTGCAACAATTTGTTATTTTGTAGAATCCAAAAACTGCCTGCATAACAGCTTTTCGTGATTCTGTTAAAAAAGAAACAAATGTATGCAAGTGAGAGGATCTTCAGAGATTTAAACCCTTCATTCCCTCTTCGCCTCTCTTCGTCTGTCTCCTCACCACCTCTGCCCTCCTCCCACTTGCCTCTCCGGGTTTCCTCTCGGTGGTGTGTCCGTGGTTGGGGCAATGATGAGGAATGTTGTTGTTGTGACTTAGAGGGATTCATGGTGGCTCAGACAGTAGCACACGCACCCAAGTATGTGCAGCACAGACAGATGTGTGGCAGATTGCTTTGTCGAGACTTTGTAAAATCTCCGTGACAGCTCTGCTGCAGGTAGACTGTCAATTTCTGTCTAGAAGAGGCCCTGAGGAACATGCTGTTGTACTCAGTGTGAATATAGGAGGCAAGGATGTCAAAGATCACCTCACACTCTCTGTGTAAGGATGTATACGTGCATGAATCCTTGTGCAAATTGTTCTGTATTTGTGTGTGTTGCATATGATTTAGAATCTGCCCTACAGACAGGATTATGTGCATGGCTGAATCTGCGCTGACAGGTTAAGCCTTTATTACGCGAGGGCTTCTCTGTATGTTCCTATGGTGTTATGACCACATTTCAACCCCTCTGAGGAACAGTTTGACAGAGCTTTGGCCAAGTAAGACACACTCCACTTAACACAATTCCAAGCCAAGCTAATATGAATTGACTCCAACAAATGTGGGAGACACAGCTACTTATTACACAAGTAATTAATAAGTTCTTAACCTAACATGATACTTATCTGTTTCTGTTCTAATCAACCTTTGATATATTTTAGACTTCTATTTCAGGAATCGCAGTATGGCGCCAGTATCTGCCTTTACTGGAGCTACACAACAGTGCCAGTATGCAGAATGAGCAGCATGTTGAAGCCGCTGTTTGTGCAGTCAGTAATAAGCATCTAGTTATTTCTTTGTTGTCCTGTCCAGAGGTACACATGTCAACACAAGCTTGTCCTTGTTTTCCGTCATCCCAGTTGCATCAGCTCCAGCTCACAGCCCCTGACATCTTAAACCTCTCCGTCTCTAAAGGAGCAACAGACAGCTGTGACATTTGAAACACTGCCGCCCCACCAGTCTCATTCTCTCACCAAGTCTCTTTCTAGCATCCTCACTATCTAGCTTTTTTTCTATCATTGTGATTGAACTGAGCGTTTGTATCCTCAAGTGCTCGGTGTAGTAGAAGCAGGTTAAAAGTTAATGGCATTTTGCATGCAACAGCATGACCACCTTGAAAATGACTCACTAAATAGTGAGTCATTTAATAAAGATAACTGCCGCAAATGATAAAATTGGTTCACATATGTTTGCATGTAATAACACAGATAAAGAAGTCAAATGTTGGCACCTTACTGTGTGCACATGATATTGGCATACATGATTAGATGCGCTACACACACACACACACACACACACACACACACACACACACACACACACACATATGCAAGTGATATTAGAGACTGACATAAAGTCATAGCAACAATTATACTATAGACGTCATTTTTCCAGTGTATTGACTGTATGCATCCTGATTTTGTCCTAAGGATAGCGCCTCAGTAAAGCAGTAAATATATAGAGTTGGAGTCAAATATAGGAGTAAAAGACAACACAAAGTAAGTAAGATGTTGGTCCAACACAATCTGTCAGAACAACTTTACTGCAGTGTGGCCTCAGTTTTACATTTCTCTAAACTATACTGGAGGATTCAGCTCTGTACCTCAATGCTTGTCCAGAATCTTCCACATAGGTTTAGTTAGGCTGACATCTGGTGACTGCTAATTTCACAGCATGTGATTCTCGTTATTTTAATGCCCATCAATTGTTCATTCATCTTTCTTCACTCATTAGGTTATTTAGGGTGTTCTAGGTTGAGCTCATGGTATGTCTCAGCAACATAAATGTGATGCAATGAGCCACTCATTAAACCATAAGGGCAACTATTCTCCTCACTGTCCGCTGATTTCACCACATCCTTACACACACGTATGTATACAAAGATGCAGTGTTGCACACAGTCGGATATTCACGACAGTTTAAGAATACTCAGTGTTAGGACAGATAGAGGTTTGTGTGTTTACGCAGGTTTGTGTGCGTTGTCAGTCCATGTGTGTGTGTGTGTGTGTGTGTGTGTGTGTGTGTGTGTGCACAGCTCTGTCCATGTATGCTAAACAAGAGATCTCATTGTCCCCAGAGGTTTGCTCCGAGAGGAATCAATAGGCATTGTTTGTTTTGCGTTCTTAGCCCAAGACTCACTTTCAGAACCACATTATTTAATCAGATGGCAAATAACTCCATAAAATGAATGGTTGAGAGGAGATAATTACTTGATGAGGATGATGGCGACAAGGAACATGATGACAATAATAGGTAGGAGAATACTCGCCTCAAAATAGCAAGATTTTGTTTGGGCAGCGCTCTCTGGCGCATGGCTGTCCATTTAAGCAGTTTAATCAATAACCTCTATTTATAACAAACCAAACAAGCTCAAAATATATAATGTGTTCATGATTTTATTTTTATTTTAATATAATGTGCTGTTGCACGAGCACTTGTATCCATTTTATGAGGACCTTACAGGGTGCAATCTCTCAACCAACATAAAAGTCCCATCACCCACAGAAACACAGTACATTCAGGGATTTATGTGGTATAGAAGAGTTATGGTGGATAAACTAGCAACGCTCAGTCTCTTTGTGTGCGTATCAATGCGAAAAAGACTCGCTTACGTGTCCACATATGCACTAGTGTGTATGTAAAGGTCACTGAGGGCAATATTGACATGCTATATTCTGAGCACATGCAGCAGCAGCAGCAGCAAAGCCAAGGGTGTTGCATTTCCTACAGCACTGTGCACTGCGATGACCTGTATCAGCACACTGTCACCCTGACTCCACCTCTATCAAAATGCTGAAATCGCTCCCTTTAATGAAGAGCAGCAAACCAAAAGAGACTAACGCCTCTTTCTCTGCAGTCAAAGCAGAAAATAGCAGCTTGTGCTACAAGCTATGGTTTGTTAGTTTGGTAGCCATAGCAGATGGTGCAGTATAACTAGTAGCATGTCTGCAATTTGCTTTGACTTTATCTCTACTAATACTGCATCAATTTACCCCACTGTATTTTCCCTTATGTTATTTTTTGTGGTAGAGAGTGTTCGGTATTTAATGGCTTGTTCTGTCAAGCTATACTAATCTAGACTAATAATGTGTCACTTACTCATCTTTCAGCAAGTCTTATCATAACTGTGAACCACACCCTCTTCCTTGTTCTCTTGGTCTCTAGCAGTTAGTCATTGTGACAACGCCAGCACCAGCCCAGATTAGCACGTTGCTTCAATTTCTCCAACTTTTCAACTGGTTGAGAGGTATCTTCCAAACAAAATTGGTTCTCTGAGTGCAAGAAAATCTCATAATGTATGAGCACCATTCCACAAAGTCCACCATGCAAATCACTGGCAGGTTTTATGCATAGTTTGTGCGTTCAGTGTAGGTGAAGGGATGAATTTGACATTGTCTTTTGTTTTTTGAGATCGAATTTGTTATGTGGCTCATAATCAAGAGAAAGTAAAAGGCACACAGGCTCTTTTCTTCATGGCAACAATCGCTGGTGTCCCATGATTGTGAGCTGTTAGTGATGTGCTGATACTGAAGACACACTTCCTCTTCTTGCTGCCCCATATTGTTTCTACCACGTGTCCTAAAGAGTGATAGGAAGCGCACGGCCTCTTTCGTTCGCTCTCTCTCTCTCTCGCCCTCTCGCCATCTTCCTTTCCGCCATTGTGATTGACCTTGCACCAGCTCGCAAGACCTTGGAGTCTGAGGGAGTGCTGTTGAGGATGCTGGAGGAGAACGTAGGCCAGACAGTCACTCTGAGGGCAAAAAGACAGAGACATGGATGGAGTTGAGAAGGCAGACAGCAAAAATACACCTTTTAAAATGGCATAAATTCTGTGCTAAGAGCAGAGAAGAAGATAGTATGAAACAGTAGGTTTTTTTGAAATAGGTGCCTACAAAACACAGGGAACTGACAGCTAAAGTGGAATTTAATAGAGGGAGTGGCATGTCAACAAGAAAGACCATAGAGATGAGTAAATCAATAGAGGAAGGATGCCCATGTCCAGACATGATGGATCATAATGAGCGCTCATTATTACTCTGGCACATCTTACACCATACTACATTGTTTCTCTCTCTGATATGTGCTCGTCTGGCTCTTTTAGAAACCATAGAAACCGATTAGGCAGCCAGACAGAACTCAGGGGGCGTCAGCTTTTCATGCATCAAGTCATCACACTCTCTCATTTGATTGAAGACGGTTCCCGGTGCTTTCAGTTAAAAACAGCTTGAAATAGATGTCTCTATTCCAAGTCATTAGAAGTGTCCAGCCCTGGCTTTTGTTGAGAGATGATCACCTGAATTTTTCAAAGTATATTTGTGCAATAAAGATGTGTTGCCATAAGCACTGTTGGACTGCACTGCAGCAATAAATACACCTCACATCAACATTATATGATATTAAAAAACACAAGACCTAGGGCAGTCAAGATTGCACATACAGATAAGACTTGGCATTTTTATAGCAGTAAAGATAAATGGCTTCATGTAAATAGAGTTCATGGGAACAGAAACATGCCCTCAGTCATACAGTATAAACAAAAAAACAGCAGTCTGCGTTGGAAGGGTTTCATTCCAAAAGAAGAAATTTAATCCAGTTGTTCCTCGTCAAAAATGTTTTTTGGCAGGAAAGAGCTATTAAACTGGCAAAGAATGTTGCTGAAAAGAATAGCAGCATTTAATAAAATGTTATAACCTGCTATTTGAAAATACGGAGTGGTGAGGCAATGTGCATTATTTCTGCATTGGTTGAAAAGTTCATTCAATTTAACCTTCCCTCTACTGTGTGCAATATGGAAGATAATTTTCTGTGTTTGTATTTGCTCCTGTGTATGATAAGGGTAGGGCAGTTGTAGCATTTTGTGTTATGATTAAGCTCGCACTCCAAAGGTCATATATAGCAGTAATGCCACTTTTGCTATCAAAGGGGTCATTCAAGGTGAGACTAAGCAGTTTTCTTCCTCACTCTCTCTTTCTCGCTCAACATATCCATGTTGCTGGGTCATCATGACCTAGGCTGCGTTGCTGCAGGGCTCTGATATAGTGTGTTGCAGTGTGGTAAAGTTAGTGGTTCACAGCATTGCTGAAGGTGCACATGCTTTTCTGGGAAAAGCGATTTCTCTACATAGGGTGCGGCGACTTACGCTGCCTGCCGATAAGAGCAGAATGGGCCTCTGGGAGCCCAATCATGCAGATTCCTCCAGCAAACCCCGTACAATGGATTCACCAAAAATAGAAACCACTGGCAACATTACAACATCTGAGCACAAAAACAAGCCCATGGTCTCTTTTACATGTGATATACGAGGAATTATGGAAGTGAAATAACAAACGTGATATTATCACAGCAGGCAAGTTGTGTGTGTCACTGTGGGAGATCGTTGCATTGCGGCTGTGATGTTGGCGGTATTTCTAATCCAGAGTTCGCTGAGAATGATATTATCTATTCAGGAATAGTTGTTTGGCAGATAAATATATCTTCTATTTATGGGAAAATGGGTAGTCATAGCAGTAGTGAGCAGGGTGATTAGTTGAGACCGTCTTTCCCGAGCAGCGGGCAGGTCAGCCTCCTGTTTGCTCCTCCCCCTGCTCTC
Source organism: Acanthochromis polyacanthus (assembly GCF_021347895.1). Classification (NCBI taxonomy): domain Eukaryota; kingdom Metazoa; phylum Chordata; class Actinopteri; family Pomacentridae; genus Acanthochromis; species Acanthochromis polyacanthus. The sequence continues at coordinate 26,440,552 of NC_067121.1, forward strand.
ACCTGGCGCTCAGCCCAGAATGTTGCTGCAACTCTGCTAGTTCTCATTGGTCCACACTCTCACAAGGCTTCGCAAGAGAGGAAATGACTAACCTCTTCTCCCTCATGCCCTGCCTCAACTTCCCCCTTGCTTTCACTCTCTTCCTTTCTTTCACCTCTAAGCACATTTGTAATGGCCGGCATTGCTTTTCTGGACTGTAAGTGATACAGCATTTGATCTGATTTTCCTGCGTCGACCAGAAGAGGTGGAAAGTTGTGAATGGCTGCTTTGTGCGTTTCTGCGTGTGTGTGTGTGTGTGTGTTTGTGTGTGGCGTGATGAGCGTGCGTATGCACCATGTGTGTTTAGAGCACAGGGCGGGTGAAAGTTTTATTTGTCTTAGCTGACACCCCTGCATTTCTGACATTTTTACACATTCTTCATTCCCACAGCTGCATAGCTTAGCAGTGGCATGACTTTAAAAAATGCTGCAGGTCAAAAACGCTTCTGATAGACGCATGAGTGAAAAAATAAACATGGGAGTTTATTTTGAATGTGTATCATGAGACTAATCTTTCTTCTGTCTCTCCCTCTAGAGGAAGTGCCTTCCCTGATGTCTGCTGCAGCTTTGACCTGCTTCTACAGCTGAAGCTCCACCCTCCCCCCTGCCTCGCTCGCTTGCTGCCACGGTAACACGAGTACAAGGACAGCGGCCACACCCTCCTCGCAGCCAACGCTCCGACCCAGTTGTCCATCCACTTCCATCACCATTCACTCCGCCACTCAGCCGGGCTCCAGCCTCAGCTCTTCTCACCAGACGGCCCCGCTGCCTGCCGCACTCCACCAGCTGACCAGCCTTAGCACAGCAGCCCAGCCCACCACCAGGCTCACACAGCATCTCACCCACCTTTGCCTTTCACCTTCGCCTTCGACCCTCTAAGCCTCCACTCAGTCCTCAGTGTCCTTAACCTTCCAGTAGCAGGCTACACCCAGACTGTCACCTTTGTTGCCTGCTTCACTGCACCTAACCAGAGGGCTCTCAGTTTGGCCTGCCAGTCTGTTTGCCACCTTTTCTAGGGGATGTTGTAGATGAGACCATTCAGAAAGCAATAAACAGTGAGAGAGAAAAGCTAAGCCAAGAGAGGCAACTTAATTATTAAGCTGCATAGTCTCCTGGATATAATCACTTTGTCAGCTGTTGTTTGTTCAGGAAAATGACACATTAACATCCACAGCAAAGCGTCGTCCTGCAACATTTCACTCTGGAAAAAGAGCGCTCTCAATCAGTAGGAACGTTTCTTTTTGAATGTTTCATTTCAACTTCACGGACAAGTATCACCGACAGTAACAACAAATACACCACAAAAAAGACCTTAAAGTTGTGGATTAATACACTAGAGGTACTTTACTGAACGCATCTCAGCTCGGAATACTTTTTGCCAGCGTGTTGCCATGGCGATGAACATAGCACATATCCGCGACACAAAGTGGCTGACACTGGAAGTATGTAGGGAGTTCCAGAGGGGCACGTGCTCGAGGTCCGACCAGGAGTGCAAGTTCGCTCATCCGGCCAAGAGCTGCCAGGTGGACAACGGACGGGTCATCGCTTGCTTCGACTCACTCAAGGTAAGAAAGGAGAAGCAGTAAGCAGGAAGAACAGAGGCCGTGTCTCACACAGGGAGGTCGGCCACAGATAAGAGACTGAGCACATTCGGTCTGACAGGCAGTTTGAGGGAATATATGGAGTTGCAAAATGGAAATAGCATGCTAGAGTGCACCATCTGGCCACAGCATGTGCTCGCTTTAGTCCCACCTATTTCTGGTCAGGTGACTGGAACATGTGATCAAGTATGCAGAAGAGGGAAGGAGGGGGGAAGAGTTGCAGCTTTTTAGTTTCGAGAAGCAGCAGTCGAGCATTTTTAAGACAGCACTGTGGAATTTTCTAGGAGGGACTGAACTGTTTTGATTAGGGTTTACTTCACTCATTTGAAACAGGGATTTTTAAAGAGTTAGCTGCATTTCCGATGGATTACACTGCATAAAACACAGTTGCCTGAATTTTCCAAAAGGCGGACGAGTACCAGCTTTGAAATAGAAAAAACACAGATGATTAGGCTGTCACATGTACAAACTCATGGATGCCCTGAGTGCAACACGTCTCAACAGCTAAAGAGGAGCGAGGCGATGGTGTCATCATGTACCTCTCACTTGCTCAAACCACTTCCTGTGCAGGAGGCCTAAGGGCAGCTATAGGGGGTTTGTGTGTGTCTTTGTATGTGTGTCTATGTTTTAGAGCAGAGTCGGGGGCAGATTTAGGGCACCGCATGCAGTAGTTTTCCATTTTTAAGCAGCGCCAGGAAAGCAAACACCTCTGTTTCATTCTCTCTCGTTCATATTCTTTCTTTCACAATCACTCTTTTTATCGGAGCACAAGATCTCTAGAGATGGGCGGCCCCTCAACCCAAAGTTTCCAGCATTGACACATACAGACGCGCACAAATGTTTGACTGTGTGTGTTTTTATTTCTGTTTGTATCCTGTCCCTGCAGACTGGTGACTCGTGGTCACTGACTGTTTTTGAGCAGGGCAGGGTTAGAATGAGGACAGCGCGTGTAAGTCGACTCAGAGCACAGTGTTTATAGCCAGATGTGCACAGAGGAACATTGTCAGGCCCAGGCTGAACTCTTCCCAAGTTTCCTTACAATGTGCTTATGACTGTGCACGTGTATGTGAGTGTCAGAACTACAAGCTAAATTAACTAATATTTCTTATTCATTATGTCTGGAGTCCTGTTTCGATAGTCGTTGCCGTCATTCCTGTCAATGCTAATTGTCACCATCAAACCTCTAAGCTTTTGAAATCCTCCATTTTCACTGAAAAAGCTGGGAACACAGCAATTTTTTGGATGGAGCAAGTAATACAAGCACTGTATCATCACCACTGATCCGCTCATTTATTTCCCCGTGTGGCTGCGTCAGAGGTGGAAGAAGTATTTAGATTTTTTGGTCAATTAAAGAATAATAACAATACTGCATAGATAGATAGATAGAATCCCAAGGGAAATTCAAGTGTTCAGCAGCTTACATACAACATAAAACAACAAAAAGGCAGGTTAGTAACATTAACATTAAATGCTAGTACATAATCTAAAAAATCTTGCTGTACAATATTATAGTATAAAAAGTGCTTCGAATTTTAAAATCTGTAGAACAAAAAGTCGAAACAAAGCTAAAAAGGATTATCAAACTCTGACATAGATGGAGTTACTGAAGAGGCTGCCACTTGCGTCTGCGCCAGAAGTGAATTACAATTACTTAGTTATAAGTTTGAGATCTACACTCTAAATCTTACTAAAGGAAAAATATGTATGCATTGTCAGCTAAATATACCTCAAGTATCAGCATATTTATTATACATCAAACTGGGCTCTGTCAGTATCCTATTTTTATGTTTTACTACTATACTGTTGTTACTGTTGCTTTAACATGCAAGTAGCTTTTAAATATTGAAACTGACTGAGTTGATTTTACTCACATGAAGACAGGTGGCTCAATTTACTCTAAACAATCCATTATATTTTATATCATTCATTATACCATCATAGGATCTTAATTTCCCTAATATGCTGCCAAGCAACTAGCTGTTAGATAGATGTAATAGAGTAAAATGTACAATATTTCTCTTTAAAATATAGTGGAATTGAAGTTGAAATTAACATAAAATGAAAGAACAAGTACCTTAAGTGCAATACTTGAGTAAATTTACTTATTTACTTTATACCCTTGGACTTTCCTTTAATGACGTTGCTGTGTTCCCAGGCCTCCCAGAATGTGATAATTGCAATTAGACATAGTGGCCAAAATTACAAAAACTATACCTAAGCTACAAGAAACTGGAATCCTTCTGCAACAATGTAACCACATGTGAAATCATGGCTGTGTTCCCCTGAATATCAAGATGCCACAGTCACCCCGTTCAATCCGGTGACAACGTGTCGATGTTCACTGACAGAGCAGTGGAGCTTTTATCTACAGCCGTAAGGATCTAGATACATGAACATGTGTTTAAATTGTCATTCACAGTACGGCACAGGTCACCACAAGAAAAGAGTAGCTGGCAGATATATGACAGCTTTTTGAAGGACCCAAGGGGCCTATTTTAGTAGTTTGGACTCATTTTCCACTAGGACTTGTGTATTAATGGAGATGGGTGATACTTTTTTTAACCACTTGCCCCATTTTTTCCAGTGGTAATGAAAAACAGAGCAGGTCTCTAAAACCCACAGTGGAAACAGCAGGAGAAAGCATAAGTCAGAGAGAGAGAGAGCGAGAGAGAGAGCGAGAGAGAGAGAGAGAGAGAGAGAGAGAGAGAGAGAGAGAGAGAGAGAGAGAGAAGAAATCAGAAGCAAAGGCAGTTGATTTTCCATTTGATTGTAAACACTTGAAGAAAACACTACAATGCAAGAAACACATAGATGCAAAGACATTCGCCACATTGTTCAGGTTTTGTTGTTAGATTGACCCACAAAGACTTTTACTGAAAAACCAGTTGTCCTACTTCACTTCAACACAGATTGATGGTTCGAAATAGGGCAAATTCTCAGATGAGTTGTTACATGAAGCCACGTTGCTCCCCATTACTAGTCTTGCACCCCCCCCCCCCCCCCGCCCCGCCCCCCATCCCCCACCCCGCCAACACACACACACACACACACACACACACACACACACACACACACACACACACACACTACTGCACCCTCTTGGACACATGTGCACACACTTTCTGCCCATGAGAGAGGATCAACCTTCTTCTTGAGAAGTGTATAATTAGAACACGTCTCACATGATCACCAGTGCATAGCTGTGCAGGTCACACCCAAACCCAGTCATTTCCCCAACAGTCAGTCTCTCTCTCTCTCTCTTTTTGGCCTCATTTTATACATGTAGCACACACACACACACACACACACACACACATACACACTGGAAAACACACACGTGCACATGCCGATGCAGCATCTCACGCACATAGAGAGAAAAAAAAAACCTGTCCTGCACTAAACCATGAGTCCGTGCATAGTGAATTAGAGCAGGGACTAAATTTGTGCCCGAAATAGCAAAAAAGAGTTAAATTGTAATTTTTCATGGGAACATGTTCATGGCACGTTAATCAGACGTGGATGACATACCCTCAAGCAAGACAATCAATCAGAGGCAAATGTTTATCTAGGCCACAGAGCTAAAACTAAGTTGTGTTTTTTGCCGAAGTGTCCGTGCACACACAATAAGCAGGCCTGTGTGGGTGTTCGCTGGCCTTAGATTTGGCCTTAGACCCAGAGTGCAGTTCTTTCTGTTGCCCGTCTATCTGGTTGGTGCAGTACAGACGGCTCAGCTATGTTGAAGTAAGGTAAATATTTGGAGAAGGATAATGGCAGCCTGGAGTCCCAGATTTAAAGTCAGCTTTGGAACTTTGTCTGTTAATAATTAACTACAGAGCAGGTAGTTTAGGTTTAATACGCTGATTTGGAATCTGTTTAAATGACACGTTTAGAGCTCAGACTGATAAAGGCAAAAGATTATCTGATGAGACAGGTGGGAAAAAAGTGTGATCCTTTAAACTGCACCGGGGACTACATAAAGAACAGTTTAAAATATGACTTGTCCAGAAAGTAGAGAATAGTAATCGATTTTTTAAACTTCAGCAGGTGGAATCACTTGTGCTTTTTTATAAAAGCTTTCCCAATAAATTTGGAGTAGCATAGTAGCTCAGGTTTCAGAAGCAAGTGAGCTAATACCTGCCTCTTTAGGTTATCCCAGAATGGGTGTGAAGTAATGTGGGTTAGTCCCTGCAATAAATGAACTTGTTGTTGCTTGTTTTCATTCTCATGGTACCTCCTTCCACTCGCTTTCCCGCTCAGTCTGGTTTTTGCCTCATTTACTTTGGGCCCCACCCATCCCTGGACATGATGGTTCACATTACGCCCGCGTACCCCCATCCCTGTGGCATGAGTTCAGGGGGTGGAGAGACATCAACTCTGATATTGTGAGAACTCTCAAGTCCTCCGAGATCTTTGTTTGATCTCAGTATTGCCATCCATGCCATAAAAAAAGGAGTGGCAGTTGTCTGCCATGAAAAACAGTTTGAAGACGCACACACTTTCACTCAACGCGGACTTTGTGCTTTGTCTACCTGCCAGCCTGACACACCCACTGCCATCATGTCTAAGGTCTGAGCAAAAAGCAGGCCAAATGTGAGGGCAAGCATGTGTGTTGCACCTGTATGGTGGTGCTGTTGCAGCTGGTTCCTTTGTGCGACTACACTGTTCGGAGCTGTGATTATATTCTTACAGAGCAGAAGGCAGCTAAATACTTCTCATTTACAGTCCATACAGTATTTGGATACTTTATTGTTCTCCATGCTCTACGCTTCATCACAAATGCCGAATCTTCCGTCTTATTTGAGTAAGCTTTCGTTATTGTGTAAAGAACTATGTGCTGGCTTAGACAGAGGTGGATTTGTTTGTCAATATGAGGGGTAAAGAATTCAATCGAAAAAAATAATAATGAAGTTCAGGAAAGCAAAAGTAACTGTTGGTCATGCTCTAAAAAGGCAAAGCACAAGGGAAAACTAGAAAATGTTGGTAAACCAAAGTCTTGTGGATTACCGAAATATCATTTACATGGTAGAAAAAAAAACCCTTTATGACTGCAAAGCAAGTCCAAAACATTCTCCAGGATGTAGGCGTGGATGTTTCCTTGCCAGTGTAAAAGTGAAGACTTTATTTGGGATGCAAACCCCAAAGCCTCAGAAGCAGAAAATTCAGGCTGCAAAAAGGAGTTTTGCAGCAAAGGTGTAAGGACTATCTTAAGAGAGATGAAAAGGGGAAAATGTTGAGATTAAAGGAATAGTTTATGACCCCAAGCACTGACATCACTTGATCTCAATCCAGTTGAGTGTGCGCTCAAGATGTCAAAGTTCAGAGTAAAGCAGCGAAGGCCTGGGAGATCGCTACCTGGGATTAGCATATGTTAATATCTCAGGCTTGAAGCCTCATTGCTTCCAAGGAATTTTCCACAAAATCTTTTTTTTTTTACTTCATGTGTATCTGTCGAAATACTTTACAGCCCCTATACTTTTAGCACTATGTGTTAAAAGAGCTATACCACCCACACAGTTCTTTCTGTATTGATGTAAACATACTCAAATAAAAGCTGAGACTTGGTGCTTGAATGCAGCATGCATTACTTTATTTTAAATGGAATGTGATGAAGCACAGAGCCTGAAGAACTAAAAAAGGAAAGAAAAAAGAATGTGTGACTGTCCAAATACTTACCAGTCTGGACTGTATCTCACTGTGTCTATCTTTCTTGCTCTGTGTGTGTCTGTGTCTCTTTCTGTCTTTCCTCTCATTTTGTCAACCATGTTTTGACAGCATGTGTATATTCAGCGGTTAGATCCAACAGTCAGGTTAAACACACACACGTGCACCCCCCCTCTCCTCACACACACTCACACACACACTCTACCACACGCATATAAACTGAGTTCTGGTTGGCTAGACAGACACGTGGGGTAAATGTTAGCCGTGTCGCTAGCTGACAGTGTTTTTATGATCCAACAGAAATTATCCAGCCAATCTCTGGCTAGTAAACGTCTTTTTGTGTAAGCATTTGGTTGTAAGTTCAGGAGGCTAATGCGTGTTTGACTCTGCTGTCACACACTGCACCAGATATAGAGGCATACTTTATATGGCCACATGCAGCCAGCGGTCGTCATTTCCTCGGACCGAGATGAACTGCTAAAACCCAGAGCAACAACAGTTCAATTCAGTTTGTGTTTACCTTAAGTGTTAAGCCATTAATTTAGCTTTACAGGGTTTTTACTTAAATCATAGTTTAGCACTTGTTCTAAGCATTTGTATGCAGTTATTGTATGTATTTTGGTTAAACAGTCTTTAAAAATGCCTTTTTACCCAGATGCTGCATATTAAACGCTTTGATGCTCTGCTCAGTTGTCTTCCCTGTTTGACATATACAGATCAAATTGCCTCCTTAATGTCGTCTAAATAGATATGGGTCACATTCAGACACAGTCCAAATACAGTATTCATTTTACAGCCACCGTTAAGTGCATGGAATTCAAAGCTACTCGTAGACGGGTGATACATTGCTGGCTTCGCTGACTTCCTTCCAAAAACTACAAGCCCAAACAAAACACGGAGAAAAGAAGGAAATAGTACAATATGCACGCTGCGATAAGGTCACAGTCTGACCAACACAAATGTGTTTTCAGGATGAAGATTTCATCGTAACTATGATCAGCAAGGTCGGTTTTCAATAGCACAGTGCTAATCTCCATTCAGCATACTGTAGTGATGCTATAATTCAGAAATGTTTTTCCGGGATCCCATGGGCTTCTCTCCCCAGTGGCTGATGCATAGAATCTTCACCCTAATTGGATTTTTAATATGATATCTGTAGGTGCATCCACAATGAAAATTTCCCCTCTGTGAATTAATTTAAGGGGTCGATTCAGTCATCCGTAAGATGCAGCTTTTACAAAAAGGACCGTGTTCATATTACAGCGTTGCCTGTTTGACAGTGCTCCTACTCCTCTGTAGCTGATTAAAGTTAGCAGGTTGCACTAGATAAGAGCTGAGACCCATTATGCGGAGTTTATTTTAGTAAGTAGGTTCTTACAGGTCCCTTTCTCCTGGTGTTGATGGGTCTATTCTTACGTCATTCTCACATTCATGCTGTAGGGATTTGTGTTTGGACCACACTAATCCCGGCCTAAACCACACAGAGCCATTCTTTGGTGTGCTCGTTTCATGGCGTGTGCATCCTTGTCACATCAGTGCGGCTATGCATCTTGTCTGTGAGATTATGTGACGGAAGATCAGCGACAACAGTCTTTTCTTCTCAGTGTCAGCCGTCCCTGTCCCTCCGTCACACTGGGCCCATTTATAACACCAATGATACAATGATTATTTCTCTGGCCGGTCTTTCTGTCTCTCGCTGTAACACACAGACATACCAGAAAGCCTCACATAGCCTGAGGGTTTGTTTGCTTTGCCAATTTGCAAATATTGACAGATCAAAGCTAGGATTGCAGTGTTAAATAATCAAAAACTCATACAGCATGCATCAATATACAGGCGTCTACAACAGGTATTGTTGATGTTTGGTTTGCATTAATGGATTTATCTGGTGGAGTTGATTGGATACAAGTGGTCATTGATGAAAATGTGTCCAATTCCAAGCAATTGTTGAGGAATTACACCAGTGTAAATATTTGTATTTATGATTTTAAATTATGCATGTAAAGATTATTTATGCCAACACATACTGCAGAAAGAAATTAGCTGTAATTATTGAAATTGCCTAGAAATAGTTTTTGCCTTGAGCAGTTTTTACTGATATGCAGAAGAATCATTGGTGAAATTAAGGACGTTGTTCCGGAGTTGCATGGCACCATAAAAAACCTGCAGCCTCTTGGTTTGGATGTTTCACACAGTTTGAACACCTCCAGTGAGAGCTGAAATAGCCCCCACAGAATGCAATAACATTGAAATAAGATGATTTTTTTCAGACTTCATGATATGCTCCTTTGGTTTTAGTCCATGGTACGACATCACGGTAAATGCAGTTTAAAACTACAGGAAACGCTTGTTGAGCAGCTACTTAGAAAATGTCAGCAAAAATTTTCTAGATGCGTTTTTCACCATAGTGACAATAACATTGCGTTGCCTGAATTACATGCATACTTTGGTTTTAATTGAATCCTTTGCACCTGAGTAAGCAATTTAAATCCAGTGTGAGAATGACAGACAAGTATTCAAAGCTGCTACGTGAAGAGGTATTGAATATGAATGCATTTTTTGCCTTTTGCAGAAAAATGCTGAAAGTAAATAGTAAAAATCCAAAAGATTGTAACTTTAAGGGGATAGAAAATGGAAAAATGACAATGTACCTTTAGTTCCATAGCTAATTTGTCTTTTTCTCTAAACCACTATATATCTCCGTCTCTAACTTTGTTTTTCTCTCTTTTTTAACATCCTTCTCATCACCTCACATGCGAACACTTAGATATCCATTGAGTCAGCTCAGCCATTATCCTATCCCATTAGACAGGTGACAGAGGAGCTTGAGGGCACAGCTACTCACTTAGACTCAACTCTCTTAACACCTTTTCAGTCCGCCACTCCTTCTGGCCAGCTGTTAGGTTCTTCAGTCAAGCTTGCACTGCTCCTTTTCTCTCTGTTGTTGCCAAAACATTGAGTTGATGCCAGGAGCTACGTGATGAGTTTCCTGGCGAATGTGAGGCAAAAAGGAGGGGAAAAAAATCCATCGATTTGATCGCTGTCCATGTGTTTTTCTCTCACTCAATCATGTGTGTCTGTCTGTGTGTGTGTGTGTGTGTGTGCGTGCATTGTTGCATTCCTTCTCAGAATCACAGTGTCTGGGCCTGTCAGTCCCGTGGCATTGCTCTCAATTGCTTTCTCCCTCTGTCTGTTTCAGTATTCATTCTTGTCATTGCTCTATGTTGAACAGGAGGGAAACTCTGCTTTGTTTATTTGGTGAATCTAAACATTAATCCGAACATAACCGCTTAACAATATTTATGTGATTCATTATATTGAGCTGGAACTGTCAGCATGTCAGCAGCAAACACATTGTCAACATCCTCACAAATGAACTCGCCTCCATTTCGACCAGTCAGGGTCCGTCATGTGCTCTTGTCTTTGACCTGAAACAGTGATATAACCTGAAGTCCAATTAGTGTTAGGTCTGGTTAGTTTTGGCTGATGCACACAGACTGCTGGAGTCTCTGTTTACACTGTGCATCCCTTTCTGTCACTAGAATAACATGCTTTAATATAATATGGTATTTCTTATAGTATTTCTGATAATATTAGTAGCGTTGACTTTTAATGCAGCACCTCAGTGACATGTAATTTATGTAATGAGTATTATAAAAGCAGCCGTGCATGACATTTCCTTCCTCATACTGACTTTGTTTTCATGTTTTTTTTCTTTTTGTTCAACGACAGCATAACCTGTTAAAATGCAGTTCCTTTAGACTGCCTTTGACACTCACTGGATGTAAGTTAGCGGTTACATCTTGGTTTTGGAAGCTAACTTTAGTATAATTTATGCAATTTACTTATTATAAACTTTGATGGTAGTAGACCATTGCAGTTGCCCTATTAGAGAAGCAGGGATTTTTAAGGAAATGTATAATGAAAGGATACGAGGGTAAGGCACTTCTTAAACTGCCGTCAGAAAGAACAAGAGCGAAAGCATCTTGCGTACGCTGGTGCCAAGCCTGAAGGAGATAATCGCACACAGAAACAGGATTAGGCCGGTTGACAGTGGGATTAGAGGCGTGGATAGGATTACAGTCTGTGAGATCAGATTAGCATAATGCATAGCAGATTAAATTTGTTAGTGCTGCAAACTTAATTACCTAACCTGTGGATATTACTGGTGGAAGAGCCCTTTTCTATATCTGTGTGTAATCCAGGTGTCACTGAACAGAGGAGGAAAAGGGCCTCGTGCTGGTGCTAGTGGTACTGATGAGGGGTAGAAAGAAAGGAAAAAAGGGATCTGGTATCAAAGAAAGTAATATAAAAGAGAAGAGGAGTAGTGATACGCTTCTAAACTTTTTTTCCCACCTTTTGAAGTTTTAGGATGCATCACAAAGCTGCCACAGTGAAGTGGTAGAACAATGAAGTAGTCTGCATAAAGGAGATAAAAATACATGCAGGCATATACGGCACACTTACTTTTCCTGGTAGGATTTTGGTTTCTGCATGACTTTTTCACCTCTGCCTTCCAGGATCCTTCTGTTCGCCCCATTTTTGTTATCTGTGGACTATTTTTGTGGTCAAATGTGTAGTTATATAATATATAGACCAAGATGGGGAATAGTAAATGTCTCTGCTATGGATGTGGATATTTTTATTTAGAAATGTTTATTCAAAAAAGGGCTAAGCCACTAGAAGTGCAATCTAACTATTAGTATGTCACTAGATTACTCTTCTTACAGATTTAGATAAATAATGGTTAGAGGTATTGATCCTCACCTAAAGGCTTACAGATATTGAAGAAAGAGCACCCCTCAGTCAGTAGACAATAGTTTCATTATTGACACTTCTCTGCTGCCTTATGATTTCTATGAAAGGGACTCTTCTTTTTCACTCCCACTGGGAAGCGGAGCTCAGAGATGATTAAATGAACATTCCCAGGCTGCCTCTCGTACTCACGCTGTGAGCACTGGATGGCTTTCATAAAGTGCTGCTGCTCAAATCAATACCTCCGTGATTGCTCCGTTATTACTGATAATGAAAAGTTAAAAAAAACTAACCTTGTTAGCTCTCACAGGAGGAAAGACGGTACAGAAGTGAGCTGCCTGTCCTCTTGAGAGGCGAGAAAGATTGCAGTAAATAAAATCACATGAAAGTATGTTTGTGGAAAAAGAGATAGCAAGATTGGGGAGGGGGCATGTCAGAGAAAAAAACACAGAGGTCTAAGTTTGGATCCAGGGCTCCTGTGTACGTGACATCTGACCTGAGGCATTTCTGAGAACCAACACCCTCTCAAGTGTGAATAACTCATTGCTCTGTATGTGTCTGTCTGTTTGGGCTATATGAATAGTTTGGTTTGTGTGGGTGCTAGTGTGTCTGATGCATGTATGCTTACGTTTAAACACCATCTGCAGTTTGCATAGTATTATTTCCTAAAACCTCGAAAAGCCACTTAACTCTTTCCTTTCAGATATTTCCCACAAGCACGATCCATTTATCTGGCTAACCTTATCGCACTCTGTGTGGTCTGTGTTGTAGATCTGCTCCAGCATATAATCCTTTTCTCTGTGTCGTTGTTTGCTGAGGGTGGTAATGCGTCACTGGGGGCATATTGTTACTATTATCACAGATTAGCACTCCCTCCCTTCTCCATATCTCCACAAGCCCCTCTGGTCACATCAGCTCCGAGACCACAGAGATGCACAACATGGGTCAGTGTGTACATTGAGTCCCAGCACGGAGATATAGACATAATCACTAGAGTATGAGTGTGTGTTATGCTCTGATATAGAAAAAGCAAGCCCCAGCAAAGAAGCAGCCCTGCATCACAGACTGTAATGTGTTCTTCACCCTCTTCAAAACTGTTACTGCTGATTTAATGCTGAATTAATTGGCTGAAAAAGGAAATCAATTGTACTCTACTCTAAATGGGTATTGATTGTGAATTGCTGTTTACGTTTTGGTAGCTTAATGCTTGCAAATGTACTCAAGTCAGGATGAGAATACCACATCTGAATATTTTCTGGCTGGCTGTGTTTCTAATCATTTGCATGCTATTTTACTGACTATCAGGACAATCCAGTTTACATGCATGATGCATATGAAATTATCTGCACACAAGCATATTGCCTGAGTCGCTATATTTTATATTTTCCACCATATCTGAGCGCACAGTAGACAAAGAGACCAACTACTGGGCTCGGTCCTTTGAGTCTCCGTTGCTCTCCAGCAGAACAAAGCTTCTTTCACAGCGTGTGTGAGGAGAAAGGCCTTTCATCTCCGTGTATGTTTAGACAGAAGTCATTGGAACGCAGGGCAGAGAACAGTGTAGCTTCACACCACATCCCAACACGACTGAATCTCACACCGTAGCATCACACCATAACACTAGAGCATCAACGATACGAAGGAAATAGGTTTTGGGTGAAGTGTAACTGTGACTTGAAAGGTGTATGATATATAGTGCAGTACAATAAAGCATGATATGAATGAATTCATGGCAAGGCTTCAAATCAGTGATGCAAGCCTGTAGTAACTGGTTTAACACAAATGGGCTGTTTTTAGGGTTCTAATTTTTGTGTGAACATAGGAAATCCTATTGCAGTGGTTCCAAGGTGACTGGACATCCTAAAGGGTCACATGACAGAGCTAGAGGATCATGACTTAATTAACTAAAAATGCTGCTGTGCGGTGTGTTTGTGGGGGGGAATTACTTTAATTTGACCTATGCTGGCCTCTTTAAATAATTTAAGTAAATGAACGAAGCCTGGTTCAACTGATACTATCTTGTTGATATATAGAGCCCCAAATAGAGAAAGTAACTTTTTTAATTTAATTTAATGGAAGAAATAGGCATAAATAATGTGTAATAATATGAACCGAAACAATACTAGGATGAGTAAAAGCAAGAAGCTAAAATTGCATAAATTACATAAACAAGACTATAAATTTCACAGTGCAGTTACAGGGCCATGCAAGACAAGAATGAACAGCTTTGATGTCAAGGCAGAGGAAAACAGAAAAATCCTGAACCTCAGTTTAAAAGAATTTAAGATTAGAATTGACTGTTAATTTTCTTGTAGCTTGTTCTAGATGAGTAGAGCAATTAAATTAAGTGCTGCTTCTCGATGTGTAGTTTTGACTCTGAACAGTAACTGACTTCTGCTGGACGATCCAAGAGGTCTGGACGGTTCATAACATAGCAGCAGGTCACCGCTGTTTTTTTGGCCCTGGACAGCCTTGAAGGGTTGCAAGTCAAAAGCGCTGTGAACCGCAGGTTTATTGGATATATTTTACTACAGTCCTCAGGGAGGAGTCACTTTTCCTTCACCTTTCTGCTGTTTCACTCTCCCTTTCTGTCTCGCACACACCAGCGAAGCGTCTTGCTGCATGCTTCATCTCTTCTCCTCAAAAGGATGGGATGCAGCCCCACCCAGCATTCTTTACACATTGCTTCATTGTTTGTTTAAATCCCACACAGTCACAAAAGCAGGGTGTGTGTCTACGAGTGAGAGACAGCCAGTTAGAGGAGAGAGCAATCAGGGTGGGACATGTTATTACAACTTATCATCAAACAGCCTGCCCAGTAGCCACTGGGATTATTGTTCCCAGTTTGGCCTGGAGTTTGGCAAGTCTGATCTCACCAGGACTCAGAGACACAGACTCCCTCTGCTAATATAAAACATGGCCTGGACTGAACTTAAGGAAGGCAGGGAAAGTTCAGTAGAGCAGCAGGAGCCTGTTGAGAAAACAACATAATGTTTTATTGTAGTTCAGAAGAAAGTGAGCTTTGTAGTGGCTCAGTGTTATCAGTAATTGTCTTTAAAACAATTACTGTTACAGTTATTGAATTAAGCTATTAGATTAACTCATTATTGTAATCCCTCACACATAACTGTGTTATTGAAAGTAATGATGAAGGATGTTTTTTTCATCTATGTACCTATGTTGTACTATAGTTTAAACCACTTATCAATTAACTTTAATCATTTTGCAATTTGCACATTTTAGTACATAATTATTTGAGTCAACTTGTACAATTTAACATGAAAAGCATTTAATTTTTTGAATTGTGGTCCTTGACTATGAGACATGTAGTCAAGGTTTATAGTTTTTTAAGTGAGCATTTGCTGTAATGTTTGAGTTAACTGCTCAGAAAAACATTCTTTATCTGCTGAAGTGGAGGAAACATTCTTGAAACACACTTTAGATGATGAAGACAAATATGTAGCTGCCTTCTGCTTATCAACCTACACTGGCTCTGGGGAATCAGCTAATGGCGCGGATGAATCATTTGAAGCTGCTCACTTCGTTGTTGTCATCATTGCTGGCGTGAGCACAGAGCAGTGACAAAACTGTTTATTCACTCGTCATTCTCTCATATTTGTCGGGTATTTTGTCACTTTGCTAACTTTCAGTGGGGTTCTATAGCACTTCCAGTATTTTATCTGCATTATTACCATTCAGACTTGTCCATGATATAATTCTCTATTCAGTTTGGAATCCCTCAGTGGAATCAAAAGAGCCGGTCAGCAATTACAAAATGTTCAAGATGATATCTCATTCGTCTCCAGTGAGAATGAGCTTTTTTTTGCATGATTTTAACAGCACATACATAAAATGAAAGCCAGAACACGGGGCAGATTGTGGTAGTGTAGTCCTCTATAACTAGTTGTTGCTGTGGCTTTGCGTAGTTTCTGTATCTGCCAGCGATCAGGCCAATTCCAGGAATGACTGTGTATCAGAGCAGTCTGCTCTGTTGCCGTGGACACCATCTGTAGCTGCTCCTCAAGGCCGCTGATGTCACAATAACAGACACAAACATGATGTGAGGGGCGACGTCTTCCTCTCCTCTCCGTCTGCATCTCTGTTTCTGTCTCTGCTGCCTGCATGCGACGACCCCCACTAATCACTTCTTCTGCAACTTCTAAAATTTCCCTGACGCAGCCCAGCTCTCACTATAGAACCAGAACTCTGTCTCACTCTCCTCGCGCAGCCCGATGTTTCCTCTTCTGGGAACGGATTTTTTTATTCAAAATGGCTGCCAGCATTGGTTGATGGCGTTGTCTTCGGATGATTCAGCTGGAAGCGAATTTAGTTTGCTAAAGTCAAAGCGGCGTATTTCTTTTTCAGACATTCGCCTTTTTTAGCACATGCACATACATATACATGACTGCATTAGTGATTCTAGCAGTCGATGGTCGGGGTCATGTAGGGTGAAGGCAACATGATCTTTTATGCCTCAACAACCAGCCCCCCTCCCTCTGCACACACACTCACGTAACACACACACACACATACACACACACACACACACACACACACACACACACACACACACACATATACACTCTCCCTCCCCTCGGTGGATGTGGTTGTCACTCTCTGAATGAGTGCTATGAGAAATCTGCTTTCAACTCCTCTTTTTTCAAAAGCGTACACAACTGTTGCTCCCCACAGACGCACACATCTCGGTGTTCTCGGTGTCAGAATTCAGCTGAGTGCCAGCTCACCTCATGTACACCTGGTCAACGTGCAATTTGGTCTGCTTTGTGTAGATATATATATATATATATATATATATATATATATATATAAGAGCAACCATAGCCATGGTAATATATTAGCTGTAGACTCTTTGTACAGATAATAAATGATAAAAAGGAAAAGGAGTGTATAATGGGTGAAAGTTTCTGTTGAGTTTTGCTACCCTGCAGTCGTCCTATATGAGCAGCTATTTTATTTATTGCATTACTTGGATTTGCTGAAGGTTTATCACATACAGTGTGAGTGGTTATTGATCCAGGGATGCCATTTTTGTGGCTGTAGCTTTTGTGTGTGTTTCTTTTTTTTTTTTTTGTGCAAAAGCCTTACACTTCACTTTATGTACTCTGTCATCGATTTTCGACCAACATTTTCAGCACATTTACAAAATTGAAAGTCTCAACAAGTGAATGCAGTAAATGTTAGCTAGAATTTACAGGACAAACTGATGTCGTGAAATACACAGTAGTATCCTTTATCAGTTAGCTTTTCATCAAAGATTTTATATAAAGATGGACCACTCACAGGCTTCTTATCCATATGCTCCATTCTGTTATTTAGGCATTCGAGGAGATTACAGGGAAAGAAAATGACTGAGGTGTGGCTGTAACCTTAGTCCATGCATTATGTATTGCTATTTGTAACATTATCTGTAATTATGTTAAAAGAGAGATGCAATGACAACTTGAGATAGCAACTCCAGACAAGTGGACAAAACAAAATATCTTAAAAAGCCCCCCTCGTCATTTAAGTGCCCCGCTTCCTGATCCTTATCTCACCCTCGTTCCTTCGCACCTGTCTGCTGCTCCAGTGTCAGTGAAAGTGAAGGAGGCGGAGGAGTGGAATGAAGTCATGACAGAGTATAGAGATGAGTCCCGGTGGGGTCAGCTCTGTCAGCGAGGGAAAGTACAGACTGCCACGGTGAGATCAGCTATGTCACAGGGTTGAAAGTAAATACATGTCTTTCCTAAACGGTGGACGCGTTTGCGTGTGCACACTCATGTTTGCGTGGCATGTATCCGCCACCTGTTACATGAACATGACCTCGAGGTCCATGCATTAGCATGCGCGCATTCTGACCTGCACCAGAATGTGCATGAGTGCGCGTCAGACTTCTTCCTTGACTCCTCCGCTTCAGACTAAAGGTATGATTGGAGGCTCGCAACAAGCAGCAGAAAGGGATCCCTGTCTTAGATAATTGTTCAGAGGCTTTGAAGCGTGACCTCCAGATGACTGCTGATACAATATAGACAGATCATATGAGTGGGCAGTATTTTTAGCGTCCACTAGACATGTAGCTTAGCTGGATGTCTGGAGAGAAGCACCACGGTATCAGCCATGACCTCCTGAGGCTGGTGCACACATACACACATGTCCCAGCTGGGGCCGACAGAAATAGCTAGCTGTTAACAATTAGTGACAGACTCAGCCCAGACCTAATGTGAATTGGAGTGTCTGACATTGAGCCAGCTATAAACAAGCTAGCAAGCTTTCATTGGGAATATAATGCCTGTCTTTCAGAACACACGTCATCCATCCAAGTGGGTAGTTTGATATTATAATGTTGCATGTAATGAAAGTTGAGGAACATGCTTGTCTTTTTCCATATTCACTTGGGACAGATATGTTTACTGTGTTTACTGTCTTATTTTTAGAATATTAGCATTCTAGCATTAGCAATCAAACGCAAAGTAAAATCGAGACTGATGGGCATGCCATTAGTTTTACAAGTGTTTGATCATGACAGCAAAAAAACGGAGAAATAGAAATCTTAGCCAGGTGTAGGTGCTAAAAGAGCCAGAGTATCACTTTCGATCATCTTCGGACAAAGATGAATGCCTTAACCAAATTTTTTAGCAATCTGTCCAGTTGTTCTTGAGACATTTTGTGTAGTAGTTGAACTTAAGTGTCATAGTGCTGCATTGCAATCTACAGACTAAAACTTAAAACACAATAAACCACATTTTCACCCAATTATTGATACAAAATCAATGAAGTTGTTACCCAAGATAATCCCACCAGAACTTTATTCTGGTTGTTTTAGCACTCACTTAAATGAACTGTATGGATGCCATATTTCATTCAATCAGTCAATTAAAATGATATTTATATAGCCCTTTACAGCAGCCCAAAGGGTGACCAAAGTGTTTTGCAGTGAAAACAAGAGAATGACTTAAAATAATACAGTAACTTAAAACAGAGACAGCAGTAAAATATGCAAAAAAAAAAAACTATAAAAATAAACAGCAATACAACACCACTGAAATATATATCCAAAGGTTAATACATAAAATGTCACCATGCTGCTATATATTAAAAGACATTTTAAACAGACAGGTTTTGAGTTTTCATTTAAAAAGACCTAGGTCAGCAATGGTGCACATAAAGGGCTATAAAAATAAACTTTGGCCGATATTTCTAATGTGAATGCAGCCCAACCTATCACCTGTTACTATGATTCTGATGTTAAACACTATCACTTCTTTCTACCCCTCTCAGGGCCGCTGTTCCAGAGAGAACTGCAAGTATCTGCACCCTCCACCACATCTAAAGACCCAGCTGGAGATCAATGGCAGAAACAATCTGATCCAGCAGAAGAATATGGCCATGCTGGCCCAGCAGATGCAGCTTGCCAATGCCATGATGCCTGGCACACAGCTACCACCAATGGTGAGAGGACACACTTGTATGAACACACCACAGCAACTGCCCATGGTGAGGTCACATATATGTAAAAGCTCACACATATCTGGCTTATTTACTGTCTGTGAGGCATTTCCAGTCTTTTCAGTCCCCTTTCCATCAGTCTCTCTCTTTGCCCACATGGAAAACTTACAGTTTGTGCTTGCATTTTATTGACAGTCTTTTATTTTCCCTGCCTTTATTTTGTTTTGCTCCAGCCCATGTTCTCGGTGACACCAGGCCTGGCCACCAACGCCAGCGCAGCAGCAGCAGCTGCAGCAGCGGCCTTTAATCCCTACTTAAGCCCTGTGTCACCAGGCCTGATGCCTCCGGAGATCCTGCCCAGCACCCCTGTCCTCATGGCCTCCAGCCCCACCGTCAGCCAAGTCCCCAACGCTGCTGCTGCTGCAGCCCAGAAGCTGCTGAGAACAGACAGACTCGAGGTAACATGCAGACTGACAGACACAACCTGTTTTTCTCACCATTTTGTTTTGTGGCGAGAATGAATCATGTAGAATGGAATCTACCCACTCCTCTCAAAATGCTCCAAACTCTAATAAGCTCTTCTTCATGATGTGTCTTTTGTTAGTCGGAGTGCAGTCGACCATGATGATAATGAGCCTGTAAACAAGACAAGTGCCGTTAACAAGTAGTTTAACAAGCATAAGAATAATAGCACTCTTATTGGACTTGCATAAACAGCTCCTGAAACTGAACTGTAATATTTATGGAAAGAGCAATTATGCAAAGCAGAATTTCATCACTTTATGACATCAAGCATATTCTAAGACCTGTTTGGTAATTAAGAGTTGTTTACATTTTTGATGTACTCTGTTTCTGTTATGTGCTGCGTCTAGTTCCACCACAGTTTGTATTTTCATCCATTACGAATCCCAAAATGTCACAAGTCAAGTACAGCAGCTGAGTCTGAATGTGATAAATGTTTAAGTGGAGAAAGTATGAACAGTACGACTGATAGTATAACAAGAGCAAAGGAGCACATCTTTATAAGTCACTGTACACTGTAACCAATGTTGAAATCTAGAAACCTCCACCAAAATTGTATTCTGTTGTTGCTCTACTTAAAATATCTGCAGTGTCTCATTTTCATTTTTTCACTTTGGATTTTTTTATGTTTGTCCACAAACTATACAAACTATACTGTAGAAGAACTTTCCTCTAAATCACACGAGGACAAGTAAAACATAAAATATGAAGTCAACCGTTGACTTAATTGCGTTTATGGTGCACATGTATCCATTTCAACCAGACATCACTGACACACTCCATTTTAAAAGAAGGTGCTGCCCTCTGGTGTCTCCCTAGTAGACTTTAAAGGTGTCTGAGACTCACACACTAACGCATCATAGTTGTTCAAACAGAAGATTTTCCTATTTATTAAAAAATTTGAAGTTTCAACATGGTCTGGACCTTCCTGAATTTATTAAATAAACAGACCAACAGTTCTATTTAGACAGTAACTACACTATATACATGTTATATCTATATAGATGGGTTTGGTGTGAAGGGGCATTGCACAGACGAATGCTCAACAAAAACTGAGATGATTTGCACAGAAAGAGGAATATCTTTCTTTTAACCATGTTGATGTGGAAAAGTATGATGGGTCATACTTGATATTTTAGCCAAAAATTCACAAAGCATGAATGTTTTTTTACATTTCATTATTAGGTTTGCTGAATTTGGTTCTCATTAACACTCTCCTCTGTTTCTAGGTGTGTCGGGAGTATCAGAGGGGCAACTGCTCTCGGGGGGAGAACGACTGTCGCTTTGCTCACCCCGCAGACAGCACTATGATCGACACCAACGACAACACGGTCACCGTATGCATGGACTACATCAAGGGTCGGTGCTCCCGGGAAAAGTGCAAGTACTTCCACCCACCAGCGCATCTGCAGGCCAAAATTAAGGCTGCCCAGCACCAGGTGAACCAGGCCACAGCCGCCGCGGCCATGGTGAGCAGTCTGTACAAGTGTGGTCACACTCATTCACACCCACACAACAAAGCTGAGGAACGGTTAGGAGAAAGTTTAAATTCACATTAGAGCTAGCTACTATAAATTATATGTTCTGTGTCTCATACTCGCATTCATGTTTGAACTTGTCTCACCTTCCTGGTTGGTATTTTGTAGCTTTTTCAGTTTTGCTTTTGCCAGGTCAACCTTTAAAGGGCTGCATGTCGGTTTGGGTAAAATCTGCTCAGTACTGGATGATAGGAAGAAGGATCAGACAATAAAACAATTAACCCTTGTTATTCTCACGTGGAGCCGTTTTCTTCCTAATGTGACAACAGGGTTGTCTTGTTCCTTGTTCGTCTCATCCCAGACCACAAGCAAGAGAGTCCAGTTCCTCTCTCTCTTTCTCTCTCTGGTGGTCTGGCCCTATTTGTGACTCCATTGTTTCTGTTGCTTCCTATCTATAACTTCTCTTCCTCTTGACCTTATTGAAAAGGATTCATTGTGCTTTCAGTCCTGTCTTACAGTAACAGCACCTGTGAATAATAGTACAGCCACACTTGTCTATTGATCAAAGTGTTTTCTACATGCTGTTATTGACGTAGTGAAACAAAGAGCTTGGGGTGAATCATTGCAATGTGAACCTGACTATGATGTGCACAGTGAAACGGAAAACCTGTGAATTGTGCTTCCATGTAATTTTTTTTTTGTCCAATTACCGAGACTTACTTGAAGTAAAATTTGAATAATTTTCTCATGGCTATATTCATCCATCTTTGTGTGACAATAACTAATGTAGATTGATAGTTATCGTTTATTATTGATGATCATTTAACTGTTGAGCAGTAGAGCTAGTGTCCACACTGTGCATGCCTTAGTCCTGTTATCCCCTTGTATATTGCATTCCAATGATTTGTTTTTTTATTTGTTTTTGTTTTTCTCACCTATACCCAAACTGCACTGCTGCCCCCATGATGCACCTCTGCTTGCTGGTTTATGTTAATGCGCTTGAACCCCATTGGCCCATTGCCATCATGTGCTCGCTGCCTGCTAATTAAGACTCAGTCGGCTGTCAAATCACTGAAGCGACCCCTCGACGCAACCTTTGACCTGGTACTATGACCTTTCACCTTTTAGCTTGGCATGTGGCTTTGTTGTAGAGCAGTGTTTTAACCAAAGATACTTAGCTTTTTTGTTGTCGTTGTCTGAGTGCAATGTCTGTTTATTCCTCCTGTTGATCTGTCATTATTGCCTGTGATAAAATGATTGTGGCTTTACGGGGGTTTAGGTTGCATCCAACGCCAAATAACTTCTTCCTTCTTGTAGAAATCACCTCAAACACGAATTCAAATGTGGAATTTGTGACAAGGAGCCACAATCAATTCATCACCTGTAGCTTAAATAACAAAAGTGAGCGAGGGCTAGGGAATAGAGCTTCTATAATGGTGGCATGGCTTCAGTCTTACGTCCAAGTCAGTGGTCAGTGTTGTGAAGCAGCTCAATCAAATGTGTGCATGTCTGTGTTGCTAG
This sequence comes from Acanthochromis polyacanthus, assembly GCF_021347895.1. Classification (NCBI taxonomy): domain Eukaryota; kingdom Metazoa; phylum Chordata; class Actinopteri; family Pomacentridae; genus Acanthochromis; species Acanthochromis polyacanthus. The sequence continues at coordinate 26,463,571 of NC_067121.1, forward strand.
TGCATGTCAGATGGATAAGGGTGGGGCTAAGAGGAAAAGTCTTTAAAACCATACAGGAGTGATCCCACCATAACAGATTACAACAGTTCAAATGATAGTTCACTCCATCATCAAATCTTCTCACAGATATTCAGACCTCAAGAATGGCCTCATGTCAAGATAAAAAAAAATACTCATACAGAGTGTTTATGGTTTTTATCAAAAATCAGCTTCTGGCTCATGTCCCTTGGCCTTAGACCATTTTTGACACTTGTCTGAGAGTGAACCATCACTTAAACATGGCTTACACAGTTTTATCATGGAGCTAGCAGTGCAGCCTCCCTTTCTCTGTGCTTCCTACCTGTTCCACCTCTTGTTAGCAGCCTTATTGTTTCAATAGTTAATGCTTGCTTATGTTGCATTCAGTCAGCCCTAGGAGTACAAAGTTTAATAATCCAATATAATGAATATATGAATGCTTGTTAGCTAGTAGCTCCAGTAGGCACCATGCTCCTGCTTGTGTAGTACTTGTGTCAGACTGCTGCTTGCTTGCTACTGATGATATGATGATATTATTGTACACACAAGGATGTTGTGAAACTGTTCCTCTGATGTCCTCTAACGTATGTACCTTTTTTTGTTTTCTTTCCCGTTTTTGCCTCTGTCCACACACCCTCTTTCTCTGTTCCACGCACCTCTCTCTCTCTCTCTCTCTCTCTCTCTCTCTCTCTCTCTCTCTCTCTCTCTCTCTCTCTCTCTCTCTCTCTCTCTCTCTCTCTCTCTCTCTCTCTCTCTCTCTCTCGCTCGCTCGCTCGCTCTTTCTTTCTATTTCTGCCTTTTTATTTTCTTTCTCACTGACCTCCCTCCATCTGGATGGGCAGGGCATCGCCCCTAGTGTCATGGCTCCCCTGCCAAAGCGGGCAGCCCTGGAGAAGGCCAACGGTGCCTCTGCCGTGTTTAACACCGGCATGCTCCAGTATCAACAGGCCCTGGCCAGCATGCAGTTTCAGCAGCAGGCTTTCCTCCCATCAGGTATGGCTCCCAAAGCAATCGCCACGAGTGCTCTTACCACCCCGAGGATGCCTGGATCAGTCTAACCTGGCTCCTGCTTGGCTGGGGTTGGGCAGAGTGGTAGATCGCAGTACAGAGCAGTTTGGTTGTGGACTGTTTATTAGCATTATTTTTCTTCAGATAGAGGAAAATTAGAAAGATAGCAAAAAATAACTCTAGATTTCATTGTAGGCCAGCAAGGATTGCACGTGTGTATTTCAGTGTACTTTACAAGCTAGGAACGCTTCAAAATTTTGCTTTATGCTTTGTATGGCATTGCATGGCCACTAGGTATTAAGAACGGGTTAGAATGTCTACCTGCCTACTAATTACCTTAATATAGAACCAAACAGCTATCTTCTGCACCTCTGAGTAGATGCAGACCAAGAGAGATAAGCATGATCATTAACAACAAAAAGAGATAAGAATTGTATGCTATTTTTTTAGATTCAAATTTCTTGGTGTGATCACTCATATTTTGCTCACTGGGGCTTTGGCTTTGGCCAGGATGAATAGGGCTGGATGGGTTGGTTAATGAGTCTCAGCTTGGTAAGAAACAGCAGGCTGAAGAGTCTGGCTTCTGCACACATCTTCTGTTCCTCTCACTTCTGTCTACAGTGTATATAATGTTTAATACTCGATAGTTGCAGTCATAACCCTGCTGTCACTCTTGGTGTATTATACATTCATATGCATCACACTTAAGACAAAAGTTTAGATTTAGTGCCTCATTTGATTAACAGATTGCCTTATGATGAGTTCACCACTTCACCTTTTTCCAATCACTGATGTCTGTGTCCAAGAGATATTAACCTTTTTTCCCACGTTATCTCTCCCTTCACTCTAACGAACCTTGTGATGGGCTGTTTTGATTTCTCTTCCCTATCCAATCCACTTCCTGTTGCACTGCATGATGGGCAGGCTCAATATTGTGCATGACACCTGCAGCCAGCGTTGGTAGGTTCCAGCTTTCCTTCTTCAGTTATTTGTAACCTTCATGTCTGTGAGTCGCAGGTCATCGAGCTATTCACTGATTTTTACTGTGTTTTTGTAGGTAATTTGTAGTTTCGGTGACCTGAGAGTCCTTGTTTAGGTGTTACACAAGATACCTTTTATGATATGAAAAATGAACAGGAGTCCAGATAAGGAAGGACAAATATTGTGTCATTTAAATGTTGTTGTTTTTTTTACATGTATGTGTTATTTTTAATAGTGTCTGTTTAACTGATCCATATTTTGTTAATCTCTCCCCTACTGTTTATTGCTTGACCACTCTCGTTCACATGCTCATTCTAAACCTGGCTTTTGGCTGGTCTAACCTGACACCTATTGAAACCCTTTAAAAACACTTTTAAAAAACTGAGGGAGTTCAATTATAATGTTCCCCTTGACCTCCTCTGCCATACATACTCGATTCTTCAAACTTACAAGTCCTGTTTGTGAAACCTTTCAAAGTCGGCTCTCATCTGTTGTTTAGAGACAAAGTACAGTCCTAGCCGTTCAACTTCTATTAATACACACAAATATGGAAGTAAGTCAGCGGTGCCACGGCTACACTGTGTCACATCAAGTTCTCCAAACACGAGATTGTTGTGAGTGTTGGCAGACGGACGAAAGGGAACCAGTTAACTGGAATTCCTCTCTGACTCCCTCTCTCTCCTTCTCCTTCCCTCATTTGCCTGGTGTGTATGTGGCTCCACTGCTCCTTTGTGTATTTTTGCTTACATGATTTTCCCTCCAAAAAAGTTCCCATGATGCACGGTGGTACTCCAGCCACTGTGTCTGCAGCCACCACATCTGCCACAAGCGTTCCCTTCGCAACTGCCTCCACCAATCAGGTTTGCACCTCTACCGCCTCACTCTCTCTCTCTCTCTTTCTCTCTCTCACTCTTTCTTTCTCTCTCTCTCTCTCTCTCTTTCTTTTGCTCTCTCTATCTATCTCTCCCTCATCTCTGTCTTTCAATGCACATGGACAATTTGGGAATGCTTGTGTCTTACAGCGAGGGGTGGGTTGGGTAAAAGGCGGTACTCCCTCTTGTTGGCCTACACTAGAGTCCAACATGTAGTCTTGTGTACACATTCCATATTGTGACAAGTTTTAAAACATACACATCCATTTTAACTATAATCACAACAGTCAAACCTTTCTTAAATTATCTATCTGTCTTTTTGGAGAAACATATTGTATTGCATTTAATGTCTGTCCTCGTTTGTAACCTCGATTTTTGTCCTTTCCCATTTTGAGGACTCTTCCTTATCAAAGTTGACTACCAACGAATACATGCAATTGGTATGTATGAGGTAGTTGTTTTTTTTTTCAATTTTAGAGCCATTTGCACAGCTTGTGCAACAATCGCTATCTGTGCCCTTTGGTGCTTGGCTTTTTTTTTCTTTTTTGCTGCTGCTTCCAACGCGTAAAGCAAAGCTTTACCATGTCCCTTGTGTTTAAAAAAAAAAAAAACCTCATTATTAAAGTCAGAAAACTTCTGAAAGCAGTCTGTAAGTAGATCTGCAACATTTTCATTTCAGTTCTGCTGAAGGCATTTTGTAAGCAGCTGGCCACATTGCACAATTTGTTTTACCAGAGAATAGACTGATAAGAATTAGAGTGAATCATCATGTTAGCATTCCTCATCCTGAACTAGTCTTCTGTATTTTATTGAAGTGTGCAGGTCAACAACATGGAGGACTTAGGTTTGCATGGGGGAAGCCACCTTACTGACAGTTTCCCATCCGCCCCCTCATCTCTCCCTTCCTTTTAAACCTCCTCTTCCCTCCCTGCTACCCAGAAGTGTCTGTTAAGTCTCTTGTCCGTCTTACGTATGACAGCTCTGAATCAAGTGTGCCTCAACTGTAGCCAAAATGCTTTTTCTATCTTGTCATCTTTGTCCATTTCCAGCAGCGAACTCATCTTAAAGTGAGAAAAGTGGTTAAAATGTGCTGATCTGTGTTTTTATTCTTTCTTCTTTTTTTTTTGTCAGCCAGCGTTCACTTTGTGCGTTTTCAGTTTGGGATGCTTCGTTTGATCTCTGTCTCTTTTCTATCCCCAGATTCCAATAATATCTGCAGATCATCTGAGTAGTCACAAGTACTTGACTCAAATGTAGTTCCTCTCAAAAACAGTGAGTTCCCATTTCAACCTTCATGTTGTCTTTTTTCATTACAAGTTTTTTTATTTGTTTTTTTTTGTATTTTGTATGACTCATGTACATTTCAGAGTACCACTTAAAGCCTTATGAAAACCTTAACATCAGTTTATTTTTCAGTGAAATCTATCGTCTTTTCCAGATCAAATGAATGTGTGCTGGCACCGTCCAAGCCAAAAGAGTTCAGCCTTTATGTACATAACCTTCAGAATGTCAAGCAATGGGACAAGGAGGGTCTGCCATCTCTTACCCGGTCCACAACGATGGTCTCATCACACGTGTAAACATCAAGGGTACAACACATGATCTGTGCCATCTTCCCACATATCAATATCAAGAAGAATTTGCTGTCAAATTCGGCGTCCAGCCGGGAGAAGAGGATATCTTGGTGCCAGGGTCAGTGTGTCTGTCCCTCAGTGGAAAACGTTCACTTTATACCTCTGTGTCGGATTAAATCATAGCACTCAGTTTGTTCTAATTATTATCATTACTGCATGCACAGAAGGTCAAGAGCGTTGTTACATGAGACATCAAGTGCTGGTACGTTAGCAGACCAAGATCTTTCTTTCCTTTTTTTTTTATTTGTTCTGCTTTATTTTTTAATTGATAGCCATATTTCATAGTTTACAAGTGACACGTAAACATGCACCTTGAATTTGAACTGAAATCTGAAAAGGCACAATGATTTTAACAGGAATTTTATTCGCCAAAAGAATTAGGCATGTACAGTATTGTGTTTTTACGGCTACTAGTGAAACTAGATGTTGAAATGAGGGTCTTGGACATATGAATGTTCTGGGTAAACCAACATACCTGTGTACCTTGAAAGCACAGCCAGGCTAGCTTTTCTCACCTTGTCATGTGCCATCAAGGCCATACAGCTAAAACCAGAGTGTTATCTCAGCAGTGTTATTTGTTTACCGAAGGTAAAAGTTTTGTATGGCTCTTTTTTGTATTATTTTGTTTTCAAAAATCTCAGTTGTGAGTGTTTTTTTAACTCTTTTTTTTTTTTTCAAATTAATCAATTTTAGAAGTGGGGCTCTTGCCAAATTTTGTTTGGTGTTTGATGTTTTGTTTTTGTTTAAAATCAAAAATGGAGGGTTTTTCTAAAGTTTGTCATACCTCTTTTCATAGACTAGTGTTGTTGTTGTTTTGTTTGTTGGGATTAAGTCGTTGATCAAGTCCATTGACTCTAAAGCCTGGTGAAGTAGAGGGTGTAGCTTCAATTGACGTTGTGTTACCTTGGTCCCCCTCTTTTAAAGAGGAGCAGCTCTGAAGCTGTCTCCAAGAAGCACTGTTGAGCCATGTGTTGATGGGAATTTTAAACAACAGACCCAAAGGTCTATTAGGTCATTTAAACCACATGTGCACTTGGATAATTACTTGTCTGATCACCCTGTTTTAGTTTCACAGCCCATCCTGAGTAAACTTTCATTTTTTTCAGGAGATACAACTTGTTATGTTTGGCTTGTATTTCAAGCAAAAACGTGAAGGTTTTCATCCACTTGTAGATCTGACTATGGAAACCAAAGCACAGTTTTTCTCTCAATGGGTTACAGAAACATCTCCCAAGAGGCTTAAATAATTAAGGAAACGTGTTTATCATCTGTCATTCATGTGTCCATTTTATGATCACTTCCCTTTTTCGTTTTCACACAAGTGTGTAGTGTGTCTTTACCGATTGTAATGTACCTAACAAAGCCTTAGATTACAATTAATGGGTCTGTGCCCAATCAAATGTACTTTCAATCACCATGCAGGTAAAGAACACCAATGATGTTTTATAGTTCTCTCACATGCCGCTTATGATCTTTTATTTTTGTTCTTTCTCTCTGTAAAAGTAACAATTACTCTCTTAAATTTCATTGAACTTATGTGTTATGTACTACTTAAGGATTTGAATCTATTTGAGGTATGTAGTTTTAGATTTTTCCTTTTATTTGCCTTACTATATATTACTTGACAACATTGATATAGCCGTTGTAGATGTTGAGGTAGTATGACATTCATAACTTTTTCAAACCATATAAATGATAATGTGTTAGTTTTAAATATTCACTTCATTCATATAGCTGGATGTCTTTTTCAGTTGATGTTACATAGTTAATTTTGTTGTTGTTTTTTTGATACAAGGAATGAGATCAATTAATTTGCTGCCAGCATCTCTGAGTAGGCGAAAAACTGTTTTAACCAACTTAAAATTTCTCCTTGTAACATGTCAACATCATGTTTGAAAATACTATATTGTACTGAAATATAGATTGTCCATGTTTTAGAGTAAAAATTATTTTCTACTGTATCCATTTCAAAGAGATATGTACGTTTGTTTGAATATTTCTTAAGTTTGCCCTGAATGTCAGGCCAAAACGAGCAGTGAGATTGACGGGTGTTTGGATGTTTGGTAGATAGTGAGATTAAGGAGCGAGAAAGCAACGATTCTTCCGCTCTGGAGGAGTCCGAAATGCTGCAGATAATGAGTTCTAACCTAAGGGACGAAGGTTGACTTTTTGCACTTCTGTATATAGTCAAATGAACAGAGAAAAAAATGTGTATCATATTGAGATATTATTTTGAATAAAAAAAGATCTATAATTATAAGGAATTTTGTTAGATTAATTTAAATTCTTAAAATTAGAAGACCAGCTAAAAAAAATTGCTTGCAAAGAAGGGCACTAGTTTCTTGGCCAATGCATTCAGAGAAAGCTATGCGCTTTTTGTCTTATTTTGTAAGTGGCTAGTATTTCCAGGGAATGTTGTAGGGGAGTAGATATCCCCATGTCATGCTAACTCCACCCCTCTTGTAGGATGACATATCCAGTAATGTCCATATATCATTTGTTGGACTTTGGTCATGCAGTATTGCTGCTCCCATGGTACAGTTGATACATGACAAATTTGTATTCTATTATAGTTTGATTTGACTGCATGTAAAAGTACAAACATGTAAACAAAAGAAACTGCATAGATATGTAAGGAAAGATAACACCTTCAGACTACAGAAGACACAATATTTGTTTTGTTTGTTTCAAATTATTCATACAGTAGATAACATCTGCAGTGGGGAGAAATAATACTTTAAAAACAAGTCATCTTACTCTTGTGTGATAAAATATTTTCTGAGGAAAAAACATGTTATTTAAAGAATGATTAAAAAAAAAACATTAGCACTCATCCACCCCAGATACGTTCTCATAGCCATATAATTACAGTCGACACAGACTCACTGCAGTTGTTCCTGCTACCATAGCTGTGCACTCAGCAGGTGAAGGCTCATCACACCAAATGCGTATTTGGCAAATTAGTCTTTTGAAATGAATGTAACAGTCGCCGTCAACATGAGGCTGCTTTGTATAGTCGCTACACAACCAAAGCACCATTTTCTCCAAACCAGACGTTCAGTCTTCTGGCTGGAACCAAGGTCTCTCTTCCCTGCTGGGCGCACATGAACGCTTTGACTCTTTGACCGCTTTTTACTTGTAAGTGCACCCACCAATTATGTATTTGCTAACAGTTGCCACACAATAATGTACTATTCTGTCTTCAGATTTGTTTATGCGCATTTTATTGTTGCCATAATTGACTCTTGCTGTATGGATGAAAAAAATCTGAATAAAAAAAACCCATTTGATTTGCTCATGCATGTCGTGCCTCTGTGTGTGTTGGATGTGTGGGTCAGGGCAGCAGATAAGGCACTTATTTTGGCCCAGATTTTCTGTTGAGAGGATAATGTTTAGGGTAATGTAGTCATAATTGTTTCTGATCATCTTCACCTCAAGGGCTCAGTGCCATAAAGACTAATTCTGGAGCAGCTCCGTGGAGAGAGGAAGCTTACATTGATTGTGCTCTGGGCTTTTTTTCTTATGAGATTGTGTGTATTATCTGGGTCAGAACTGATACCATTGTTAAATGAAGCCAACATTAAACCACAAAGAACTCTTGTGCCTTGGGTTTATGAAATATGATGGATCTTCTGTCTCTTTTGACTGTTTTTAGTTTGTTTTGAAAGGGAGTGAATGCATGTAAGTTTGTTTAAAAAAATCTGTAATTCAAATGCGATCATGGCTTAGAGCCACAAAGGTTTAGTTTGTCTTAAATGTGTGGTTTCTACCAGCGGCAGACACAAATACATTTATTAGTTTACTGCACTTAAGTACAATTTTGAGTTGTTTGTACTTTAATCTCCATTTTCTGCTGGCTTATAGTTCTATTCCACTGCAGTCCAGAGCAAATATTGTACTTTTTACTCCACCATGTTTAGTTGACACCTTTAGATTCTTCAGAGACTTAGTTTAATCCTTAGATGCACGATTGATTGAACCCTACACTCTTCTATAAGTGGGTCAAAAAGGACCAGTATAAGAATCAGTGTGTTTTTATACCATTGTTGTGGGTAGAGTGTCCTCGACGGCCTCTTGTGCATGAGGAATGGAGGCCAGTAGGAGCCCACTGTAGATTTTAGCCTGTTTTTAGTTGTCTGTGGGAGTCTTCTTCTTCTTAATAATAATATTTTTGAGGTATTACACCTGTTTCACTATTACATAGTTTCACCAGTAGAGAGCAAAACAAGTTTATTTTTCAACAACAAAAAAAAACCTTGCCTGTGCAATACATACTTTGGCCACAACTCCTGATTCCAGGGATTCTTACTAAACGAGTTTGTAAAAATTTACCATAATCATATCAATCGCAAGATAAAATCTCAAGATTTGCTTGGTTGTAGTTTTTTATTGTCACTGCAGAAGTTGAGATGTTGTGTTGTAACATGTCTTCCAATCAGATTATCACAGAAGACGAGCAACTATAAATGTTACCCACTGAAGAGTAGAAACCTGATAAGATTTCTGCATGTTCATGTTCATTACTTCATCATATTACTCTAAACATGCAGAGTTGGTCATTTTACCCACGTGATAGAAACCCTACATGAACAATCTGTATACATATTAGCAGCAAAATGTAGTTGAAGTAAGTAGCGGTTTGGTCTATCTGACTGACAGAATACAATATGTGGCATTATTAGATTATTCATAGTGAAGCATCAGTGTGTCAGCAGCAGGTGACTGTTGTAGCTGCTACAGGTGGAGCTACTTTAAACTACTTTATACACAGTTTTATACACAAGGACAGAAGATAACTGTGGCGGGTCTTCAGATAATTAATGTCAGAGAACAGAAGAAAAAACAAATTGGAGTTTCTCTCAAATATTTTATTTTTAGTGAAATACTGGATCATTTGCACATGTACTGAAATGAAACGGTGTGACACGTTTAGAGGAAAAAACATCACTGTCTTTTGAAACTGTTAATGACTTAGAGACATGTGAAATATGACCCTGACTATGCATTGCTTTTGTAAGACATGACAAGCCAAAAAAGTTTGGAAACCACTGGTTTAATCTTTAACACTGTGCTGTATTTTAAAACCATGCTCTATTATTCACTGTGTAAAATGATCATCTTAAAGGTCACCTTTACGGATTCAGACTTGCAGGGTTTCATATGTAACAAACATAAGAAATTAGGGTGTGGCCCTCTGTGTCAATAATTCTTCTTGTACAGAATCGGTTTCCAGTTCTAACATGTATAGTTAAGTTATTCCAGTATTACAACTTGCCATTGTGTAGCACAGAGTAGTTTTGTGGTGTTTGAGCACAGTTGGAGGTGAGCGGGTGTGTTGGAGCTGCAGTGAGTGGGGAGGAGTGGGGACTTCATAGATCTGCACATTTTAAAGGAAGCAGTCCTGTAGAGTTACATATAATCCATTTTAAGGCATGAAGGGATTATTATCATATGGAAAAAGCTTCTAATATTGTGTCTTCTCTCTAATCTGCAGTTGCATGTTTCCCACCAACCTGTCCAGCGTTTATGATCTCCTCTTGATTGTGTGTTTGTCTCTGCTCTCCTGTTCTTCCTCTACTTTACCCCCACGTGGTCGAGGCAGACGACTGCCCTCTCTAATCCTGGTTCTGCTCGAGGTTTCTGTTTGAAGACAGTTCCTCATCTCTGCTGTTGCAAATGTGCTTACTCATAGGGAATCTTTGGATTCGCTGGATTTCCCCGAATCCTATTCCTCTCCCAGAAAGCACTTTAGCTCATGGCTATTGTTTTAAATATGCAGTATAATGCAGACTGACCTGTTTTCCTTTTATATTTTTCTATGTTTAAAGAGTTTCTTCATCAGTAAGCAATCTTACATCCTCGTCTGTTGAAACCATTTTATTTGACCAGATTCAGTAAAAAGTAAAAATCTGTGAGGCTGCTCAGCATTACTTTAGAGGTGTAGGGACTGAATTAAGCACTAATTCATGGCTCAAACCTTTTGGATTATTATGAAAAAGAACTATAATAACTTCATTTAACAAAGACACACAACCAGTTTCCAACAAGATATATATATATATATATATATATATATATATATAGATATATAGATAGATAGATAGATAGATAGATAGATAGATAGATAGATAGATAGATAGATAGATAGATAGATAGATAGATAGATAGATAGATAGATAGATAGATAGATAACACAATGAATTTGCTCTCAGTTGTTGGTAAGAGAATAATAAAATAACTATAGAAAAATAAAAAATAGATATAGACATTTACACATTTAGAAAAGAATATATATAATAGGGTTATTGCAGTGGGAAATGGCTTAAGGTTTAAGAACTTATGTTTCTAATCTATCGCAAATTAGCAATTCTAAGTGCAATTCACTCGAAATTACTGAAACGCATGTTAAGTAAACTAGAAAAGATTAACTAATTTGGTTAAAGTAATGTGTTCATTGTAGGGAATTGCATTTATGTGGCTTCTAAAGCTGCCAGATAAACGTAGTGGCCCTAATTTCCCCTCTGAAATGTAGTGGAATGACAGTGTGCAGTAGCACAAAATGGAAACGCTCATGTAAAGCATCTCATGATTGTACTTGTCCATGCATTCAGTGCAGATTAGTAATGCGACACGTGTAAATGGATAATGAGCGTGTGGTGTGACCTCATTAGCAGACGTCTATGATCATAATTACAGGGACACGGTGCAGGGATCAGCGGCCCTGAGTGTGTTTGTGAGGGCAGAGGTCAGACATGATCACGGCAGTCTGGTCATCTGACGGGGTTGGGAGGGGGGGTTCGGTCGCGGCTCCTTTAAGAAAACGGAACTGAGTGTGTGCGTTTGACGCGCTGACTGAGGATGTGGGCAGGAAACGCCATGCAAGAGCAAAGAAGCGATCACGCTTCCCAGCGCCGTTGCACAATACAGTGCGAGCAAAATGCGCTTTAATCGGCCCCGCTGATGTCCAGGAGCGGACGTTCTCCTCGGATCTGCGCCCCACTGCGGCCCTCAGACAGCCGCCGAGGAGGAGCTTCAGCCGGTGTGGGAGTCGAGTCCGATCCGAGCCAGAGCGCAGCCTTCCGAGCCTGCTCGCCGTGAAAACATCGGGGCTGGTCAGCGGGTGGAGAGAGAGAGGGGGGGAGGCTTCGTCGCTGGGGAAAAAAAAGGAGGTGTCTGCCCTTTTTAAAAAAAAAAAACTCTCTCCCCCAACCCTAAAAAAGCCATGAGGGAGTACAAAGTGGTTGTTTTGGGGTCGGGCGGAGTCGGCAAATCGGCGCTGACGGTCCAGTTCGTGACGGGCTCCTTCATCGAAAAGTACGACCCAACCATAGAGGATTTCTACAGGAAGGAGATCGAGGTGGACTCGTCCCCGTCCGTCCTGGAGATCCTGGACACGGCGGGCACCGAGCAGTTCGCCTCCATGCGAGATCTGTACATCAAGAACGGGCAGGGCTTCATCCTGGTCTACAGCCTGGTCAACCAGCAGAGCTTCCAGGACATCAAGCCCATGAGGGACCAGATCATCCGGGTCAAGAGGTACGAGAGGGTCCCCATGATCCTGGTGGGCAACAAGGTGGACCTGGAGGGAGAGAGAGAGGTGTCCTCCGGAGAAGGCAAGGCTCTGGCCCAAGACTGGAACTGCCCCTTTATGGAAACTTCAGCCAAAAATAAAGGATCTGTGGACGAACTGTTTGCAGAAATAGTGAGACAGATGAACTACTCCACTGTTCCCAGCGGTGGAGACCAGTGCTGCTCCTGCGTCCTGCTCTAAGGCTCATTTATCACCTTCTTCAAAGTTGTCCTGCAGGCTTTTTATTTTGATTTTTGATTTTATTTTGCTCAAAGTATTCCCTCTCTCTCTCTCTCTCTCTCTCTCTCTCTCTCTCTCTCTCTCTCTCTCTCTCTTTCTCTCTCCTCACACTGTTGTCTTATTGTTGCACACAAACTTAAAAAGGAAATCGACAACAATCGATTATGTATCATAAGTCTGGAAAAGTGTTTACATGACAAAGTACTTGAATGTTTTGGGATTTTTTTATAGCTTTGTATATGACACTTCTCTGGAAATGTGCCTCAATGGGAATGTCTTATTGTGAAACCTAAGAGACACATGTTTTTCTGGTTATTTTTTGTGTTTTTTTCCCCTTCTTTTTTTGTGTTTTTTGTTGAGTTGTACTGTTAGATCTTCTGGGCTGGGTCCTTCTGTCTTGGAGATTGATGGTGGCGGGTTTTTCGTGCCAAATCCCCAAGCCGAGATAGGATGCTTAAGGTCTTTATTTTGGGGCTAAAGGAGGGCTGGGAAGTGTGTCTAAATCGCCCATAAACTTATCAATCACCACTCAAGCCTTGCACAGGTTTACTCAAATCTATTCCTCCAAGACCCACCCAGTTAGATTCTGTATTTGAAGCTGTGGACTGTGGTGGAGTTGTGTTATGCTGACATGTTTTGTTTTTTCTCCTCCCCTCGCTCCCTCTCCGGTCTGGTGAAAGTGGATTTATCATGGAACTTGCACTTAGCTGACGGTGTCCCTCCTCAGTGTGCACAAACGTCGCTGCATGGGGGAAACGCCACGACCCCATGTCAAGTGCCTTCCTAAGAAATCTCCTGTGACTGTGCCAACTGATGAGCCCTACTTCCTCTGCAGTGCGTCTTGATGGCAATCAGAACTTCTTTTTTTTTTTTTCCTTTCGCAGTTTCCAGTGTACACTTCATTTTTCGGTGTCGAAGAGAGAAGCGCCTCTTCCTATTTTACTGTCAGGAAGCTCAGCTTGTAATAGACCTGCTGTTTCAGGGTCACATTCAGGCCGTTTCTCGAGGTACTAGTAGTCCGACAAGAATAACTTCTTTACTTACTGGGATTTTGGTTCAGTGAATGGCAAGCCATGTCTGTATGTATTATCTAGAGTTTTTTTTTCTTTTCTAAAATGTGACATTTTTGACTTACCGTAATTGTAATTCTCCCTTTGGACAAATCTTCTGCCATCCAGCTGTCAGTTTGAAAGACTTGTAATACAAAAAGCATTTTACGTAACACTGTGTGTTCTGCTCGTCTCTGCTGATGATGTGAGTTTATACAGTTTAGTTTAGGAGCATGTTGCCGTGAAGAAATTTAGTGCTGAGAGAAGGGGCTGATTTGAAAATCAATTTGAAATGTTGATAATAAGTTAATTGCACAGTAATTTACACCCACCAGCCGCTTTATGGGGTGCACCTGCAGAATCTGTTGCGATCTATTCAACAGCTCTGCTTTTATGAAGGTTCTGCATTTTTTGTATCGATCTTTCTGTCATCTTTATCTGTTTTTTAGTAACTGATGTCAAAAAAGATAATAATTTTGCTTTGTTTTTGACACCATAGTAGCTAGTGTTCCTAATAGTTTGCCTCCATCATGTAGACTAATGTTCGACAGTTTGGGAACACTTGAAAGAAAAGCTTTTTTTTTTCAATTAAGATAACATTATATGAATCAGAAATACAGTCTAGACATTATTAATGTGGTAAATGGCTATTCTAGCTGGAAACAGGTGATTTTTAATGGAATATCTCCATAGGGTTACAGAGGAACATTTCCAGCAACCATCACTCCTGTGTTCTAATGCTACATTGTGTTAGCTAATGGTGTTAAATGGCTAATCTATGATTAGAAAACCCTTGTGAAATTCTGTTGACACATGAATAAAAGTGTGAGTTTTCATGGAAAACATAAAATTGTCAGGATGAGCCCAAACTTTTGAACGGTAGTGTATGTTAATGGAGTTGCAAAGTATTAGCAACAACAACACCCACTATCACCTCAGCAATAAACACAAAGTAGAATCATTCACATATTGACATCTACAAAAAATAATAAAAAACTTATAAAAGTCTAATTTATGGCAGAGCCTTTATGTTGGATTGCATCAGATTTCACAAGTGTGCTTAATAAAGTCGCAGGTAGTGTATGAAGCGAAAACCCCCAATGGAAATCATGACAAACAGGCGAAGCAAGTTATTTAAAGATATGAAAAAAACCTGCAATGGACACTGCTCAAAGCAATTAAGAGAATGCGGAAATCATTGGTATGCACTGTGTAATTTATTGAGAGCAAAATTTCACAAGAATGGACAGTGGAAACCCAAATTATTAACCTTACAGTAAGTTATGTTTCCTAAATAGATCGATATCCCTAAAGTTAAGCTGAATTGGTGTCATACTGTGATGACAAAGTATTCCCCAAATTTTTTTGATCAGTGTACACTTACCCGTGCTTTTGAATATTTAATAAGCATCAGTAGTTCAGCTACTTGTTAGTCATATTAAGTAAGTGACCACAGCCATTGGGAGTAAAAAAAAACATGTCAATCCAGCTGTTTGGCTAGTGGGTAGGGTTTCCAGTGTGTTTAGTTGGGGAGAGCTGCTTCCCCTCTTCCCGCTGCATGTGTTCTAGGCTGGAGGACAGAGAGGCCTTTTTGTGTCTGCAGCCAAGTTCAATCAGCCATACATACTGTAGCCCGGCCTTCGGTAAGTCGCTCCTCAGACAGCCAAAGAGCTGCTC
The DNA here is from genome assembly GCF_021347895.1 of Acanthochromis polyacanthus. NCBI lineage: Eukaryota > Metazoa > Chordata > Actinopteri > Pomacentridae > Acanthochromis > Acanthochromis polyacanthus. Next base: position 26,478,620 of record NC_067121.1, read on the forward strand.
CTGCTTCAAGTGTCCCTCTCACAAACAGGGATTGAAGGTCAGATTACCAAATTCAATCTAAGGTCGAGCTCACAATGTTCAGGTCCTACAACAAGAAAAGGTAGCTTCTTCTAGCAGTGCCTGTGTTGTTTTCCTAATGACTGACTGTGGTGGCCATCGCTGCCGGTGCACAGTTATCTGAGCTGCTAAAGCGTGCAGCTGTAATTCTCAGACCTTTTGTTAGAATTTAATTAAAGCTCAACAGAAGTACTGACAATTAAAAACAACCACCTGCCATTACTGTAATGATTATTAATGAATACGAGGCCTTCATTTATTTCTGTTTGACTGCACACACAGGAGGAGATGAATAAACAGAAATAGTGAGGCCTCATCATCAAAACCCCACAGTTTTGTAGCAGCTTCATCAGAATTCTATAGCTCACTTCACAAGCTAAAACAAATTAAAAGCTGTAAATGGATGTGTCGAGCTGATTTAGTGTAGCGATTTCTATTTCGCTACTGATTTTCATCCTCGGATGTGGTTTAAAGTTTCGCTTGTTGTTTCCAAGGTGTAAAATACTGATAATGCTGAGGCTAGAATGAGTAATAGCAACTATCATCACGTGCTGCCTGCCAGTAGAAAGTAATACACTTCCTAAATTATTGTACTAACACACAGGTTAAAGTCTTTAACATTTCAGAGGGACTACTACACATGCCTTCATTTATTTTTGTTTTTCCTGTAAGACTTGATGATCTCAAAAAATGCATACACTGGTACATATTAAACCAATTTTTGTCAACCTTTGGGCAAAGCAGGTGCAAATTGTTGGCTGATATGTAAGTTTTTTTAACATGTAAAAAGATTCTTCTCTCTAAACATCTCATACATATCTATTCATGTTATTTTAAAAAGCCCAGTTTGGTCAAAATCTTTCATATTTTTCTGTAACGGTGGGGTTTTTTTTCTTACTTTTTCTTTTTCTATCCCCGTTAGCCATCTCACAACCTCCTGCAAACCACTGAAAGAAGCCTGACCCCTAAACTGGTATTAACTACACAAGTTTACACAGCTAAAGCTAACTCCACCTTCACCAGCTGCAAGAATAAAGTGCTGCCAGTATTAACAATCTAGAAAAAAAAGAGCTTTGCGTGCAGATACCAAAAGCAAACCACATGAAGCAATGTCTAAAACTTATGGTGGGGTTGTTACACAATGTGCAGTGATGCAAAAGTGTTCTGATATATCCTGAACTTAGATGAACTTCTGTCAGGCCACAAATCTTATCGTGGTTTCATGCCTGCAGGACTTCGCTCATATGATCTGGCAGGTTGGAGTTAATCTAGGGAATCCAATAAATTCTTTTTAATGTGAGATTAAAATCATGCATGAGAACTATATAAATACCTAAAACTCCTGGATTTATGCGCATGTAAAGAAGCAGCAACAGACCTTTAACTCTGCAGTAAACACTTACAGTTTGCCTCAGTCAAGTGGCTGCTTTCCTTGCAGCTGTGTTGGAATAAATAGCTGACAGAGTTTTGGCTCCTCTAAATGTGTACAAATTACATAAATATAACACAACAAATATACTTTTTCCAACTATACAAGCGCATCCCAGAGAGCTGGATGTTCGCCTAAAATCTGACACATATCTTCTTTTTACTGTGGTATTACACAAACATGCTGTTCATCCTGAATTTCACAAACTGTCTGACATTGTGCAGTTCATGTAAAACATGAAAGCTTAAAGCAATTTTCCCCTCAGCTTATCCCTTGCAACCTTTAAGATTTTTATTTGAATGTCTCCGTGCTCAGAATCTGTGTTTTTTTTTTTTTTTATTGCCTGGAAATATATCAACCACAGCTCACCGATATATTTCTTAGCATTTAGAAGAAAGGAAGGGTGGATGATATGGCACTTCCTGTGCAACCTCACCTCAGATCTATGAAATGTTACACAACAGTCAAGCAGTTCCTCTTAACCATGCAGAAAAGAATAGCTTGTACTGTCACAGCCTGCCATAACACAGAACATGACCCCGGTGTTGTAATGTTCCAAGACTTAAAGGCTTGTGTTCTTTTCAACCTGAAGTTAGGACTAAACACTGGATAGAAAAAAAGGAGCAGAGTGGAGGGATGGGAGAAGAATGAAAAGGTTTCATTTATGTGACTGTGGTGCCAGCAATGGCTTCATGTGATCTGATGTGAGCAAACAAGATCATATGATGCTAATTTACCGTAGTAGCCACGGCTGGTTATCAGTGAGCTGCTTGGATACTCAGAGAAAGAAACTGTAGCAGTCAACAAGATTTTTTTAAAGGTCACATATTGCGCCCTTTTACAGCAAATGAATGCAAGTTTCACATGTCCTATCAATGCGTCTTTTGGTTTTGCAGCACTAAATATTGCACAGATGGCTAATTTTGACCTCCACTATATTACAGCTGTTCTTGGCCCCGTTTGAAACTGGCTGTTATGCGGCCTCCAGGAAGAAAACTCTCTCTGCATGTGCGATTGACAGCAAAACAGCTAACTATAAGCCTGCTAACAGCCTTCTTGTTAGATGCTGCTGCAGTTATAACATCAGTACTTTACAGATGCAGAGCTACAGCTTGGGGAATGGCACTAGTCTTTGTGGGCTGTGTTTCAGTCACTAGGCCATACTGGTTACATTGTCTGACAACAGAAACAGAAAAATATATAAGTAAGAGCACCTTTAGTAGGAATTTGCTGTAATAAAATGCAGTTTATTTGGGCCCAGAGAGCAGGAGAGAAGCAAACAGATGCAGACACTGGCTGAGTTTAGGTTGCACTGAAGCATAGTAAGCTACAGGAAAACACAGTAACCCACCCATTACTTATTGATTAGTTTTATATCGGTTCTACAGTTTACACCGTCCCTGAATGTCCCTTAGCGTTGCAGTCTCCGCAGAGCTCTAACCTGTATGCAAATGATCAAAGCCAACGGTAACGTTAATGACATTAGCAGCACAATACGCTAACACTTTGCTCTTGTTGTGTTGATATCGCCATCAATAATGAATGCAATCCACTGGGTCATCAGTTCCTCAGATACTGGCAGTGCATGAAGACTGTGGTGTTCACTCTTGCAGCCAACAGCAAGACATTTGCTGTGTTTTGCTTCAAGTTAGCAGAAACAGCTCTTGAAAGTAAGTAAACTTGGTGGACTATGATGCAGCTTTTGATTCTGAATGACTCAGATGGAAGCAGCAGGCAGTGAGGGGGCAGGATTACACAAAGATGGATAGGTTAGTTAGGTGTGAAGTAGCACCTGGGTCACAATCTTACTGGCTTGTCAAGGTGGAAGGCTTTGTCAGGATCCCTCCTCTGGCCCTCTGATTCGCTGGCCTTGTCTCCTCCTAGTTTCCCTTCTTGCTGTCTCTGCTTGACTGAGCTGCTATCTAATCAGCAGCATGTGTAGACACCTGAGCAGAGGCTGCCTCACCTGCCTCCAATTACCAATCACTCTATAAAACCCTGGCTCAGACCTCACTGTCTGCCAGATCTGCAATCTGCACACCATCCTGTGACTGGTTCCCTGCCTTGTCGCCTCTCATGGAATCACTTTTGATCACTCACTTCCTGTTTCTTCTCTGCTGGATTTCCTCATTGAGAACATGCAACCTGGATCACCTACCTGCTTCAGTTTTCCATTGGATTTTTCTCCCTCCACACTCACAATGACATCCATCCCACATGATTCATGCCTGCCCTTTTCCAGCCCCTATTTATCAGCTAATCAGGTAATTTCCTCAGCATGTTTCCTTGTATCACTCCATGTCTGGTTGTACCTGGTCTCAGTTAGTTCTGAGTAATGTCTCTTAGTTCTGTCAGTATGTAGTGTCTTGTGTTTTCCCCAATAGATCTGTTGCTCTTGTGTGTTTAGTGTCCCCTGCCTGTTTCCTTCAGTTAGCCTCGCCTTCTGTTTAGTTAGCTTGCCTGTGACTCCTCCTCAGTTCACTTGGTTTGTCTGTTGTTGATCCTTGTACATGGAGCTCATCTTGGGGTTCACAAACTGTAAATATGTACTTTCTGCACCAAGACTCTGATACCTTCATCCCTTATTAGTGTAGTGTAGTAGCACCTGAGTTCTCCCTCAAGAAAACTGGGACAATATCTAGTTATGGGAGGGGTTGAGGAATGGAAAACGGAAGTTTTACTTCACACCTGCAAGTTTATAGGAACCACAAATGCATTAAACATGAATAGTCATCGTATGAGACATTTAAAATCCCCCTCTGATCATTGATTAAAACCCTAAAGATTCACCTCAATGGTTACAAATTAATATATTTTTCTGAATGGAAATATTCCATTTCTGCCTTGAAGTTGCTTAGATGTAACTGTGTGTCGTTCATTCCTCTAGACTGTGCATCTTTATGAAATCTCTGCCTCTTTCTCCCCTTTTTACTCTACAGTACCCAATGGAAAGTTGTATTACTGGAGTTATTCAGTTGATTCTGAAGAATCAAAGTATAGAAAGTCCCATCCTAGAAGCTGAACTGTTATGAAAAGCTGAGTTTCACTGAGGGAGGGGGGGTCATTATACCACCTTCCATCGACTGCAGTCAGTCCTTCCTGAAGGCATCCTCTCTAAACACCCCCTGTATTGTTCCTGTATTACTGTTCACACACTAAACCGTATGAACTGAAATCAGGGTGACAGCCAACAACACACACATTCAGTCTGACCGCAGCAGTGAGAAAGGCTTTACTATGTGTGAAAATGTGGAAGAAAGTCTTCTTTTCATCAAGTTTCGATGACTTTCTGATAAATGGTTTCATGGTCAGAGTGACATCATTACCATTTCTCATTGTGACACAGTGTGAGCTTTGATGGCAGACATTTAGGAGATTAAACAGGAACATGTGTTTAGTCACTCAGTTAACATAAGGAAATGCAAGGTTGAAAGACTTAAGGCTCTCATGTGTGGTATGACTCACAAAAGTGCTGTCCATGTACCTGCATCCATCTACTAGCCCTTCTAAGGCTCAGCATTTAACATTTTTCTGCTTTATTTCATTCATCCAACACTAAGAAGGTAAAATGAAAATTTGTAAGTTTTTGAACAAATTAATTGCTGCTGACTCTTTCTGTTCTCATCTATATTTTTTTTAAAACTTGGAGACAGTTAATTGGGTTCCTAAAAGATTCCCTGTTAACAGTTTATGTAACAGAACAGATCACTAAACAGCTGAAATAAATGGACTTACTTGTGCTAAATGGGTTGCTCCACCCAGTCCTGTAAAATATTTTTTGGGCTCAATTGTGAGAATTTTATGTTTTCAGACCCAGGAATTTTTTATTTTATTTTTTTGTATTTTCACTCTTTTTAAAAAAAAAAAAAAAAAATGGAAAGAACTTTTCAAGGGGTAAATGTCTCCAGAGAGTCCCCTCCCATAAAATGTGGTGAGGACACTGACAAAATTGTTTGCACCAGATTCAAATGCTTTAATAGCTCCAGTAGAGGCCATTTATATCCATATTTCCTACACTCAAAATACAGATTTTGGTCGACATTTTACTAACTTTTGAGGCCTCTAACTTTAGCAGATTTCGACTTGTGGCAAGTATTTTAGCCCAAGGTTTGAATTTATTGCTGTTTACATGGCAAGATGGTAATGTGAACTAATTTGTGGGATGACACAAACTTGGGCACATAAGAGTCTGTATATTGTCATATGGAGTCTATCCCAGCTGACTCAGCTGAAGGCAGAGTACACCCTGGACTGGTCGCCAGTCTATTGCAGTGCTCTACATGGAGACAAATGATCACTTACATTTACATCTACGGACAATTTAGAAACCCCTCAGCATGTTTTTGGACTGCGGTAGGAAGCTGGAGAACGTGGAGAATGCCCGAACATGCAGAAAGATCCCAGGCCGTGTTTTGCAAACCTGGGTTCTTCTAACTGCAAGGCAACAGAGCAAGCCACTGTGCAGCCCCTTGGTTCAGAATATGCCCCTCCGAATTGTTCCAGTATTACAACTTGCTGTTGTGTAGCGCAGAGTAGCATTGCAGTGTTTGAGCAGAGTCATAAGTAAGATGGTGTGCTCCGGGGAATGAGGGGAAATGTAGATGGAGGACTTCAGAGATTCGCATATTCTGAAGGAAGCAATGGTTACATGTAAGCAATTTTAGAGCAGTAAGAGATTATTTTTCATGACCCATTTTCATTTATTCATAGATATGTAACATGGCTGCATAAAAATGAGGCTTTAAGGGTTTTTATCAGACACCATGGTGGGAACTTCAATAGGGTACCCATTGTGTTTTTTCATCTTGTTCACAGTAAAAAGGCCTTGTTTACCAGATACACCATACATGTATGAATGCATACTATTATGGTAAATGTACCTGGTGTAGGGTTGTGTGTGCCTGTGTTTATTGTAGGTCAATATGAACGCAGTGCTCCCTCAGATTCTGTCATTAAGTACTTGTGAAATGAAATGTAATCCTCTTTTTAAGTATATATTCTCAGTTGTGCTTTGTGTTATCACTAAGACAGAGCAGCACAGGCAAGAAGATACACTACACAAGACGGAATATGTATATTAGAGCACAGACGGATCGTTCAGAGCGACTGATGGCGATCTTTGAAGGAGCATTTAGGCAGCGATTGACTACGCTGGTGTTCCACTTTGAGGGTCTGGTTTTGCTGTTGCTGCCTGCGGAAGTCAGATTGTGTACAAGTGTGGATGAGTCACTCTGGTCTTGGAGGGAACAGTGGAGAAAAAGACCTCACATATCCAGCGACTGAAATAGACTAAATGTTCTGCGTCTGCCTCTCACACTGCACACTGAGTGGGAGGACACAGCAGACACAGAGGTGCTCTCAGCTCCCCCACATTCAGCCAACATCTTCTCTTCATTTTCAGCCCGTATACTCGTACGCTGTGAATGAGCGATGGCTACAGCTGTTCGCTGGAGTGCACAGCTTACATGCATCCACTTTCGAAATATGGCATTACATCGGAGTGTGTCCAAGAATAAACACAGGTGAGCTTCAATGTGGAAGCCAGCAGTCAATGTGGGTCAAAATGTCATTGCGTGCTAATTTATTAAGCTCAGAGTTGGTAATATTACAATTCCAAGGTGATTTTGCTGCACATTAACATTAAAAGAAACTAAATTGCATGCAAAATAAATGTATATTCCCCCCCAAATAAAGAAAACACCCAAACTGCCACACTGAAAACACTTAAATCATAGAACAGTAAATCAACAGGTGAACTCCCACTTCAGCTACTCCTGCTGCCAGAGGCCAACATCAGCCAGCAGCAAAAACATGTTGACATGTTGTCAACTAACCAGTTTGTGGGGTGAACGTATGGAATAGTTTGGACGACGATCTCAAAATAAGCACAAGAAAATGTTAGTGTAATGTGGAACAGTAAAGGTGTTCTTGGGTTTTCATAAGAGGTACATAAGTTTAAGGTTTGAAGCACAACTGCAAAACAGGAAGATGTGATAAATTAAATCTGATCTTGCTCGTTTTCAGGCATTATTTTTAGGCTTCTTTTTCATTTTGTGCAATTTATTTTCTCTTTATTTCCCTTTTATGGTATAGTTGCACATCTAAATTAAATGAAGCCTGACGAATAGTAAAAGATTATTTTAAAAAAAAAAAATAGAAAGTTTTGGGCAACCAGTGTTTTGTCTGCCACGTTCAGCCCAATTAGTTAAGTGGACGGACCAGTAAAATCAGAACTTAATAAGCTATCAAAAACAACAGCTCCAAGTTTCTCACTTTGTTTTAGTGCAAAAACTGCATTCTAAAAATGTTCACATTTAATGCGCCATTGTTTTTACAAAACATTATGACCAACCAGATTTTTTTGTTAAAGAAGGAAAAATAAATGCAGCTTCAACAATATTATGCCTCAGTTTATCATTTACACACTACAGCTTACAGATCAGTGTACCTACAAAGATAAAACATCTAGATGCAGGGATCTGGAACTGAACAATATAACATCTTACAACTTGCCAAGATCTAGAAATTATTTTAAATTTGCGTTCATTTCCACATCTGTGTAGTAATCCTGACCACATGAACTGACACATTACACAAAATAAAGTGGGGAATTATTAGGAAAAAGATGAAGTTTTCCCCCCTGCATTGTAAATGTATTAAATTTATACGAAAATGCATGAAAAATAGGGTTCCACCAAGCCAAACTCTCTTACTGAAACTGCTGACAGACATTATATTGCACAATGTTCAATGTCTTTAGAAGTTTTCACTTTATCTGCTCTTTGCAAAGTCGTCCTGTGGGCTGGATTGGACCCACGAGCCGTATGCTTGACATCACTGCTCGAATACCTTTCTGCAGCGACTTCTGGACTTTTGATCCGTTATTGCTAAGCTTGACTCATAGTAGAAATCCCAACAGCAGTGCAGATGGTGTTTAATAGCAGATGGTGAGATACGTTCTGCATCCCTTCAGGTCCCATGACGAGCAGTGATGACCTCCTTTATGCAGAATGTTAATAGTAAAGCAAGAGCATCTTACAGACCAAAGGAGGATACAGTGATACAGTAACTTCAGCCTTTATCACATGCTCAGCCTTGTTGTCATCCAGGAACCTCGAAATAAACGTCACAGTAACTTGAGTCATTTTCTCCATCGCATTATCAGACCCTAATTTGTCCAAATCCAGCACTACAGCTCAACTCACATCAGCTTGACTGTCTTGAACGCTCCCATCTTTGTTCAAACATTCTCCCTGAAGTGAGGTGCCATGAATCTTCCTTTCTCCTCCTCCTCTCCTCCCAGAGTCCCTGTTTTATTCTCGCTGTGAATCCAGGGACCATAAAAGTTGCGTTACTTCATGAAGACTTTGGAGGTTGTTTGCTACATCTGATGACAGCTGCTGGAAATGCTGCTTCTTCTGATGGGATGCAGGTCTCACCCTCCATCTTTTATAGAAAATAATGACAACTCTACGTGAACTAACTCTGCATGCATGTGCTTGTGTGTGGATGTAATTTCAGCTGTTTGGCAGATGGGAATAGAAATGATGCAGTAGTTGCTTGCAGAATAAGCCTTTCTATGACAGCCTGACCTTATTTGAGTGTGTTTTACTGTGTGTGTTTGTGCAAACTATATGTCCTGGTAGTGTCCCTCTATAGCAAATACTCTATAGTGCGCTCTTTCTCTTCCATCACTTATCAAAATGTTTGCTTTGTTGCTTGTCTGTCATTATAACAGCTCATCTTCTCTCTGTTCACACCATAATTTACATCCACATCATGACAAGCATCCCAGAGGACATAAAAACAGGAGTTATGATAAAGAACGAGTGTAATAATGATGGCACGTTAATACAGTATATGTCAACAGAATAGCCTCGGTCTGGTCTTGAATCAACTAATCTTTATTTTATGTTACAAAACAAAAAATGGGTGCCAGGGGGGCAGTTTTTTCCCCCAAAATAAGGAAATTTGTAAGTGACCCCAAACTATTAAACAGTAGAGTATGAAAGACAAAACTATAAAGACGGTGAAAGAGCATGGGGATATGACCAGAAGACAAATTAACGACGAATTGAAATGCCTTAATAAGTTAGGTGGTAACTACTTCAAGTGATTTGACTTAATAAAAAGCACCAGGGTCATTCCGTGTGGTTTCACCAGATGGCGTTTGCCACGCCATTTTCAAATTAGTCCTAAATTTGCATGCCATTAGATAGTTACAAAAGTACTTTCTATGCAAAATTGTAGGCCTGTAGCTCAAATAGTTTGAGTTGTGGGGGTCTGAAATTTTCAGAATTTGGGCTATAAAAAGCCTCGCCAGCGTTTTTTGCATCTTTAAGTGGTTATTTCTCAGCCTCTAGACATACCAGAGCTGTGAGTTGGTAAACAAGGGCTCTGCATGTAGCTAGTACCCCACAAACATCCCCAGGTGTTTTCCTACACTCTGCAGGCCATGGGGGGCTTGCTAAAAATTAAGAGACACCTACTCACGAGTGGAGTTTGGGACCTTAAAAGTACTAGAAATAATGCACAGAAGTGTTCTAACACTTCTAACACTTCTAACACTGAGATTTTTGCCACCAAAAATAGCCAATTAAAAATCTCATCCAACTTTGGGAGCTCATATTTTCCAAACTGAGGCACCTACAAAGCTCCAGTTTGCTAAGTTATCACACAAGTTTGTGTAGAATGGAACCCAAGGGTGTTAGAACATTTCTGTGCAGTATTTCTAGTACTTTTAAGGTCCCAAACCCCACTCGTGAGTAGGTAGCTCTTAATTTTTAGCAAGCCCCCACGGCCTGCAGAGTGTAGGGAAACACCTGGGGATGTTTGTGGGGCACTAGCGACATGCAGAGGCCTTGTTTACCAACTCACAGCTCTCTGGTATGTCTAAAGGCTGAGAAATAACCACTTAAAGGTGCAAAAAAACGCTGGCGAGGCTTTTTATAGCCCAAATTCTGAAAATTTCAGACCCCCACAACTCAGAAACTATTTGACCTACAGGCCTACAATTTTGCATAGAAAGTACTTTTGTAACTAATGGCATGCAAATTTAGGACTAATTTGAAGATGGTGCAGTAACACCCCCAAGGAATATCTGGTCATTTTACCTGGAATGACCCACCATCATAAACCCATGTTGTGCTTCTTGGCTGGAAAGAAGAAAATTTCACTCCATACTTTCACATTTTTATTGAATGACAAAAATATTTGACCAGAATACAGTTCTGGGAATCCCACATTACGGGTTCAATAATGATTTATGATGGAAAAATTATATGGAACTGATTTGTCATCTTTATTTTTCATTGTGTGAGTTTAACAAAAATTAAAAAACTCTGTTAATGAGTTTTGTTCAAGCCACCAGGCTCATATTTGCTTGTAATAAGTGTGAGTTTGTGATGTAACTTTTGAAACTCAGTCAGATTATAATATCACACTTGTCTTCTCCTTTCATCAAAGCAGCTTTGTGAATGGAAATGTAAAAAGCTTTCTTTGAAATGTTTGCACAAAATCACAGTAACACACTTCAATTAACTTACAAGCTGAAGATGCGTTCTTTTTATTTTTACATTTTGTTATATCCTGCTAGTGGTGTCATTCATGGCAATCTTCATTTTCATTCTAACACATCACTAGCAATGAGAATATACTGCGTCCTTCACCTCACAATAGATCTTCTTTACTTTCATAATCCAATTCAAAAGATCAGACCACTTAAAGCACAGCATCACTAAAAGAAAGTGTTTACTTCGCTAAATGAGCTCATACACTGTGTGTCTGTACACATTATACAATCTTCCTGTTGAAAAAGACTTTGCTGTAGGCGACTGTGGTCTCAGTGTCAAAACATGAAAATGCAGAATAAAGAAATATTTATCCTACTTTGAAAAAAGCATCTGCAATTGTCAGTCTATGACACTAATATTTATCTAAAACCTGAGTAGAACTGCACTAAATAGTCAGTAAACATCCCTATTCTTCCTAATTAGTCCTTCAACGACCATGAAATAATCATGACAAGAGAGAAAAACCCGCCTTTGATCTCTTACATCATATGCTGTAGTTGGTATTTAGTGCTTCAGATTTTGGTCTCCGGCTCAGTGATTGTATCATCACATGGCAAAACCTCCACCGCAGGCAGACGGAGGAGGCAAACACAGCCACTGAGGTCCTCATGTTTGAAACTCTCCTTCACCTCCATCAGCTGTGTGCTCTGCTGGATCAGCTGTGCTTTACTTACCGCCCGAGGAGGAAATGCCTTTGCAATTAGCAAAAATGTAAAACCTGTTCCTCCTCTTCTTTTTTCTTTGCCAACATGGCCTATATATATTTTTTTTTTGTAGTCTCATGATCCTTTACAGAAAACATTTTTGCCTCTACATCTATTAATGCTTCCTTAAAAACAGCATAAAAATAATAATCAAAATTGGACACTGTGAAAGGCAGAACAGCACAGGAACACCAATTACTGTTTCGTGCACACTCTGTACCCCTGCCAGTCTGTGACAGCAGCGTAAACCATTTTCTTGCTATTGACTACAGTGGCATTCTGCTTTGAGGGTCTGATTTTTCGAGCAGCGTTGCTTTGCTGCCTGCGGAAGTCAGATTGTGTACAAGTGTGGATGAGTCACTCTGGTCTTGGAGGGAACAGTGAAGAAAAAAGACCTCGCATATCCAGGGACTGAAATAGACTAAATGTTCTGCGTCTGCCTCTCACAGTGCACACTGAGTGGGAGGACACAGCAGACACAGAGGTGCTCTCAGCTCCCCCACATTCAGCCAGCATCAAATCTCCATTTTTACCCCATATACTCGTACGCTCGGGCCTGTGAATGAGCAACGGATGTGCATGTTAGTGGGTTTATATTACGATTGTCTCTTAAAAGCTGTAATTCTCTGCATGTGCAAAGTACATAAAGTACAAATCTATCAGGTGTTAGTCTCTCCAGGCTTAATATGGAGATCTAAAACAGATTTGTGTGGTTGGACCTGTAGCAGCTGCATCCTCTCTGTCCACTAGAGGGCAGGCAGGTACAAGTAACCAAAAAAGAGGAGGCTGTCCAAATGTAACTTCACCTGTAACATAATACTGTGGTGCATATACATGTTCTTTCTCCTGATTTATTTGTATTTGAGGATGATTGAGAAATCATCAGCTATAAACGACCTGCCTGTCGCTGACCTTCAATAAATGATGATCAAAAACTCTCCAAATGATATATCAATTACAGCTCATAGAAATGTGTGTGTTTCTGAGTATTTTCAAATATAGATCTTAAAGCTACACATCATTCACTGCATAAAAAAACTCAGAGATCCTTAAGATTTATTGTCTGGGACCCAGGAACGTCTAATCTAAATTTTGTAGCAGTTTGCCTGGTAGATGTTGTGACTACTTTTTTTTTTATTTTTATTTTTTTATGATAAGTCAAACATCTGACCTGCTGCTGCAGAAAAAAATATCAACAGCTCATGACAGGACTCATCCCCACGGAAGCATGGATATAGCAACCAAACTTCATGGTCAGACCAGAAAACGGAGCCAAAAATGTAAACCTCACAACAAGGGTTCATCAGGATTCATCCACTGGGTACCATGAATGTCTGAATCAAATCTCACTCCAGTCTGTTCAATAGATGTCGATATTTTTCTGTCAGTGTTATGGTGCTATACCTTCACATGCTGCCATCCATCCAGCAGCTTGTCAGCTACTTGGCTAAAAATAGTAAATGTATACAAGCTGAGTGTTATACAGCAGGAGACTCAGCTCGCGCCTCAGAGTGACCCTCCCTACAGGTTTGCCCACGAACAGAAGCATGATTCAGCCTTCAGTTTATCTATTTTTATTTATTTTTCAGCTCATTTTGTGCTGTCCGTCTTTGGCATGAACTCTTGCAGCACTGTGAAGTGTGGGTTAGCTTATTTTTACCTTGACGAGGCAATCAGAACCAGTGAATTGTGTATAATGAGACAGTTTGAAATTTGTGTTTGTGCAAATTCATAGGTAGGTGAAAGGATGAGACTAAATTGGCATACACATAATTTTCGTATAGCAAGCACACACATTTACAGATATAACTGGAATTGCATACAGCTTGGGAAAGAAAATAGGTGAAATTATTCCATAACATAATGGAAGGGTTAACTGACATACGTATGGTCTCATGAAAACATGACTGTAACCTCAGCAATGTGTAGACCTTAATATATAGCATACTCTGCTAATCAGCCTGATATTGCACATTTCTGAGGCTTTTTAGGAATTGCTGTTTTATTAGTTAAATCTAATCAAGTTAACACTCTGACCTCCAGAACCCCTCAGTGGGTTTGAAAGACAAGTTGTCTTTTACAAACTGGCACAGCTGTGAAGCCATGAGTGAGTCAGCTGCAACTAACGGCGACTTGACAAAAATTCTGTGACTTTTTTTGCTTGACTGCAAGCTGTGTTTACACGGAGCAGACAGGAGACAAGGATGGAAACTAATTAAAAAGACTGAGAGGGGAATCAAACACTCGATCAATAAAATGCATGCAGCAGGTCTCAAGATATATACAGTGAAGTAAGTTGCCATTAAGTTATTGGAAGATATATTTAGCTTGATGAATTTTTTTTTTTCGGCTTTTGGAAAATGATTGATTCAAAAAAATCTTGTCATTTTTTTGTGATTTACGACATTTTAACTTTGTCATCATCGTGTACAAAAGAAATTAGAGAGTTCTCTACTTCTAGCCGTGGTTGTGCTGTTTCCGTAGAGGTGCAGGACTTTAATGGCAGTGAGAAATGAGCCCAGTGAGTACAAATGTGACAGGAGTAAAAAAAATAAAATACACCTGGGAACTGCTTGGAGTTTGGAGAGTTGATGTGGGACTATGACTTTTACTGAGAGTCAGCCACTGTAGTGTCACTGTGCCAGCCCATTCTGTAGCACAGAATACAGCTACTGTGGCTACAAGCAGAAATTATATCACACAAAGTGGAATTTCTTGTAATTGTGACATACTGGTGTTGCAGAAATCATAAAAATCGATGAACTGATTCAGTAAGATAAGCTACATGGCAGAGTGTATCTAAAATATAGCAATTATTGACCATTAGCTACTGGTCAGACCGGACCAGTTAGTCTCATAACCAGAGCCATCTTCCCAGTACAGTGTCAGTACTGCAGACCATAGACTGTATATAAATATGGACGTAGCATCTGGCTCCAAAAATGAAGCCCACCTGGAAGTGTCAAAAACTTGCAATATCACACCGTCTGCTAGGGTTGGCTCCAAAAAGATTTTGTTCCATAGACCCCAATTCATCACCAGAAAAATAAAATTTGATAGACTGATTCTACAGCTCAGGATTTTTTTTTCCCGTTAGTTTTCATGGTCAAAATGAGAGATCAGGTGGCTGATCTTAAAATACCAGGAAGTAGCAAAATCCAGGCTTCATTTTCTCTGCGTTGAAACCAACGGGTGACGTCATGGTTAGTTCACGCCTGCTGCAGACCAGTAAGCATGTAGCCAAAAAAAAAACCTGATCATGTTCGTCTGAGTTATTCTGTTCTTATTGCCCACTTTGATATCAGAATCATGCCACAAAATGTGCTTAAGACTGATCATATTTACAACCCCAAAGAAGTCGGCCATGTTTGACTGGCCTCCACTCTTTAAAGAACCCATATTTTCGGCTTCTTCTTTTTCTTTTTCTTTTTACAGTTTACATTAAGGCGCCAGTAGACAAGTTTTTTTTTTTTTGTTTGTTTTTTTTGCTTCCATTTTTGATTGTGAAGTAAATGCTGATTGCACAAAGTAATGGCTGTAGAATAATGGCACATCAATGTTCCAGTGGGTTCCCAATGAGCCTCACATTCGCAATGCAGTTCTGTCTGGCACCGGGTAGGAAATCTCCTGGGGAAACGAAGGCTCGATTTACGTCACAAAGGATGTACACCTGCAATTGCATAACCAGAACAAGAAAAGGATGGCGCTTCAGTTTTCCCTGGTAGCTATCAATGATTTCCTCAGTAACGGCAAGAGACACAAAGGAAAAATATCCCTATTGTCAAAGGAGGTGATGGAACTTGAGAAGGTTCAAAACTGTCATTCAGTTTGTGACAAACCCTCTGTACTTATGAATACAACCTGGCGTTTTACTCTGCCTTTATCACTGAGATCAGGGATTCTACAGAGTGGGCCATAATTTTCCATACATAGGAAATGGTTGTATTTATAAAGTGCTTTTATCCAAAGCACTTTACATGATACATCATGTTCACCCATTCACACGCACAGATGGCAGAAGTTGCCATGCAAGGCGCTAACCACGACCCACCAGGAGGTGGTAGGGGTTCGGTGTCTTGCTCAGGGACACCTCAACATGAGCTCGACGGGCCGAGGATCGAACCGGCAACCTTCCAGTTACAAGATGGCCATTTTACCCACTGAGCCATACCGCCCCATGTAGGAAATACATAGGAAAATGCATACATAGGAAAATGTATAATGTATATTTTTTTGTTTCAGATGCCCTAGAAGATGCGTTTGATGCTATCTTTGGGGACACTTGAAGGCCATGATGTATCAGGTGAAGATACGAGACATAAAATCATCTCAAGGAACGTATAACCAATGCTAATACAAGCATAACTTCAACTGTGCTAATGCAAGTTCATCAACATTGGAAAACGTGTATTGGTATGTGTTTTTGAAACAATGGTAATCATATAGAACACATTATATAAATAAAAATGGTTGTCCAAAAAAAATGCTTTTTTCGTATGTATGGAAACTTATGGTCCACCCTATATTTCAAATTGGGAATCTTTTTCTCCTTATGTTTCCTTCTTTTTCTTCCCTGACGCCAACCCCTGCTGTTATTTCGTTTAAAAGTACTACTCTATTGAAGATGCTTCTCTCCTGTTTCCTAAGTGGCGTTGAATGTTTCATGTAGGCCCTGCATTGTGGGTAGCTGCGAGATTCTGAGGAAAGCAAACAGCAATCTGGACTTTGCAAAAGTAGCGCCAGTAGTAATACCATTTGGAAACACTAGAGGGAAAGAGTTGCTAAGTTGTCTGTTGCTGCAGTGTGCAAATTTTGTCTCCCCTGCTGGCAATAAGAGTACCTACGCAAAAGCTTACGATAAAAACATCAGAACACCATAAAACATCGCAATTAGTGCGCCAGCATGGAAAAGTTAACACAGAAACCACATTAAAACTCAAAAATCCTGCAAAATACAGAGGGAATTTCCATGGCTCTTCTTTAGGACTATCAAGCATTTTGTTGAGTTGTTTGGAAAGAGCGATAAAGAACATAATGGATATATATTTATAGCCTGTAGCTTCTCTTTTCTGTGTGAAATCTCCTTTGAAAAACACCCCAATATCTCTGTTCACAATGCATCTCCATCTTCAAATACCTGCACTTGAGTTTCTGTCACCTTTTAAACACTTGCTTCAGGACATGTTAGCACAGCCGACAGGATAGATCAGGTTGTCCTTAGTTGTGTCTTGAATTGGCTCTCCATATATCAAGGAGATATTTTTGACAAGCAGACAGAAATATCCTTGTCGGCTTTGTCCAGCTCACCTCATAGACAAGCAGGCTTCTCTCTCCGGAGCCACCAGGAGCTCAAACAAAAGCTGCCCGAGTCTTTTGATTTGTCTGTCGTCTAAGAATAAAGTTGACATCACAGGTATGGCACACAGGAATGGCTGCCTCTCTGTTGTCTTCTGCTGTGCAATTTTTATTTGTGTGCTTCTATGTCTGATTGTCCGTCTGTATTGGCTCTGTAGCACATGTGTACTTTGTTTGATACATCTGTGGAAACCTTGTTGGGGTATTACTCTAAATCACTCTGTTATCCCCAGGCATGACTGTTCAGCAAACAAATTTGGAGATCCTCTGCTGTCCTGCATGACCGGCATTGCGTTGTACTTACATGGAGACGCCAGCAACAATGAACGGCTAAATATATTTAAAGAGATTTGCTAACAAAAGAAAGCGTCCCATCCGCCTGTGTGAGACACGACCGATCTAGACATGTATCTCAAGGCGGCCTGCAGCGAGATCCCGGTGTCCAGGCAGAGAGGGGGGCTGAGGCTGGATCGCTGCCCCAGTTCTACCCAGCAGAGGCAGCGGGCAGGAAGTCGGTCGCAGCCCTCAAGCCCCACCAGTTGTCTTCCACCAAGTTTTGAAGCCATCAGACTTCAAGGGCAGACGAGTGTGGACGAGCTTCATGCGCACAGACTTTTATTTCAGGCATCTCCTCGACCTTGTGCCAGCATGGTCTACAGGTAGGATTACTGCGTTCTGTCAAAGGATGCATGCACTTTAAATAGGTGTGGTATCACTTTTCGTGGTCCCGTGTTGTGACAAAGAGCTTGTAAAAAGAAAATTACAGCACTCAGGTTTTGCTTACAATACATTTTGGTAAACATATTGATCGTTCTCTTTTATTTAATCTGCTCGAGTCATTGAGAAATATCTGCCCCCAGACAGGGTAAACGGCAGTCTTTTGTCAATTCACTCCAATTTCTATCATTTATAAACCAAAGAAAGTAATAATTAAAGATTAATTTTTCTCAGCAGGGTCCCTGTCCTGTTGAATACCAAATGCTTTCATCACTTCCTGATAAGAAAGAGTCCTCCTTCTCACAGGGAGATCCAGCACTAATTCCCCTCCTTAATTAGACTTGACGTTAAAGGCACATGAGGCCACCATCAGAAGAACTGCTCTGTGTTTCAGTGGTTTCGGTGGGCTTCAGGATCGTGGAGAGGCGGAGGGATATGAATAAGAAATAAAGACGGTCTGATATTTGAGATTTTTGTCATAGCAGAGCGAGAATGAAGTTTATTGTGTCAGAAATGTGACAGTTTTAGTTTTCTGTTGAAAAATTGAAAGTACAAGTGACTAGACTGATGTGATTTGCATGTCCGCAAGCTAAATACGAAGCAAATTCAATGAGACTTCTGTTCCAACTTTGCATATTAAGTGGAAATGGGGTGGCTTTGCCAGATTTTTTGTTTTGTTTTGTGCACAAAGAAGATAACTTTGTGTGTGCTAGACATGTTGCAGAGGTGGATTTTAGGCTTGGAGTTAGAAAGACGGTTCCCTCCTTTGTGCTATGTTAAGTTAGCTGGCTGTCTCTTGTTGGTTCATACTCAGAAAACATATCAAATACTGTGTAGAAAACATGGACATACGTAGCTGTCTGACCTGAAAAGTGAAGTCAATGTGGAAGTAACGTGCATTCTTTCTATCAGCCAGCAGGGGGCGACTCCTCTGGTTACCAAAAAGTCAGATTGTACAGAAGTCCATGAGAAAATGAATCCACTTCTTCCTTGATTTATCACCACAGCACACAGTTTTTGAATGATTTTGTGGACTTAATCAGAAGTTGCATGTCTATTTTAATACAGTATATTGTTTATTTGGTAAATTATGGTCCCATTTAGTCTAAAATGGATGATGAAACTGGATATGTTTTAGGGTGTGGCTACTTCATGAAGTTGCTACCATATCAGCGAATGTAGATTCCTTGAATTTGTAGTCAGATCCACTGCTTGCTCATCACATCCAGTTTTAAAATTCAAGTATGACGACAGCCAAATTCCAAACTTGAGTTCAAAGCGATACTCCACGAATCAGTGGGTGCCGTCACAGTGGCTACATCCATCTTATATACAGTCTATAGTACAGACACAGAAGTGGGTTCAATCTTCTCATCAAAAACAAAACGTATTTGGGAAAATGGAGAATTCTTCCTGGAACAGACTATATTCAAGATTTCTTGTCCATGTACGAACTAAACAAGACACACCTTATTTATTATTGGGCTTTGGAGGTGCAAGTAGATGGTCTTGTCACCTTTTGGTTGATCCAGGGGGTAACTGCTTCCTTGTTCCCTGTCTTTTTTTTCATCTGAGAAGCCAACTGGTTCTTCAAATTTAATCAACAGACTTGTGAGTTACTCGGCAGGAAAGTGAATAAGCGCATTTGTCAAAATGTCAAAGTCTGTCTTTATTGGTAACCCCTCCCTTCACTGTGTGTAGGTTCTCATTCATCTAGGTCATGGTTATCCAAAGTAGTTTAAATCAATCCACTGGACTTTAAGAAAGTTCCTTGAAGATGTTTCACCTCTCATCCAAGAGGCTTCTTCAGTTCAACACCAACCACCACCAGAACAGAAGAAGCCTCTTGGATGAGAGGTGAAACATCTTCAAGGAACTTTCTTAAAGTCCAGTGGATTGATTTTAAACTACTTTGGATAACCCTCCCTTCACTGCAGTTGCTGATAAATGAAAATAGTTTGCCTTGCCAAAATGTTATTTCTACATTTCACAAATCACTTTTAAACCTGCATCCTCTGTGCATCGTTAACATGCTTTACTCAGGAAAAAAAAAACATAATCCATCACCCAGCACCTTTAGGAAGAGATGTTACCCTATACTAATACAATAATAACAGTAATGTAATTTCAGAGAGTTATTTTGCATGTTTGAAATGTACAAAAATATTGATAAAATTGAAAAACGGTCAATTTATGTCTGATCTAAAATAATGTTGTAGACCCACAAATTATGCCTAATCTCATGTAAAATTAAGGCTAGAAAATGCAATTTAATTGGGGAAAATAACTGAATTTAATGATAGGTATTTTCTTAGCACCTCAGAAATATTAGCATTTATTATAGTTATTTTTTGAAATCGCAGTGTACACAAATGTTGTTTGAATAAAACTCCAGAGTGTGCTTATAAGTGTTTGTCCTGAGGCTGGCATTCTGCAGGTACCGAGTCTATGAACCGCGGAGTGCTTCACTATTACAAATAAATAGCCCTGCATTCATTTTTCACCATCCTTCAATATCCCAATATGAGGCCTTATGCCCGCTGGGCAGAGACATAAGGTCAGTGGGCATCTGTATGAGCGCACATAATAAAGATGTCAGCATTTGTCAATGTCACCGTATGCAGTGGATTCAAACTGGGATGATGATGTGGCAGAAGCTGACCTGATAATGATGCTGATGATAATAATGGCTAATGTCATAATGGTAAGTGGTGAAAATGACGATAGTAATAACGGTAATGAGGATGTTGTGGTGGGATTGCTCTGATGCTGTGGATGGAGGAGGGCTCAGCTCTGAATGATAATGCTGCCTTTTCAGTCAAAACCACATGCCAGACTTGGAGTCAAGCTTCTTGATCAGTAATTCATATATGTTTTCTGGCCCGGAGTGAAATTTGTGGTGCTTAATAACTGTGTCTATTATGTCTACACGGAGCCAGTGCCACCCTATTAGAGCAGATTAATCTACCAATGCTCCCTCTGTGGTGTTGTACGCACAATGCATCACAATGACTTGCACTTCTGGTCTAATCTGCAGCAGCGAGGAAAGACTATGGAGTTGGAGTGAGGAGGAGAGCCGTGGAAATGGTGATTTAGAGTGAAGAGAAGGAAAAAGAGGGGAAAAAAGAGAAGGGAGAAAACAGATGGACAAAAGACGTGAGCAAAATGGGGAATGGAGAGAAAAATACGTAGTGATGTAGCCGAGAGAGATGGGACTGCTGCGGCACTGACGTCATAGACTGCTTGGGAAGGTTTCCCCCCTTATTATCTCTCATTTTCTCAACAGGAGGTTTGCGCTGATAAGGAAAACCATATATTAGACCCTGAACAGCCTTTTGAACTCGGGAGTAAAACATGGATCACAAAAATCTTTTAATCGAGCAGCAGACTGTTTACAAGGCTGTAATTATGTGACACAGAATCTGATGTTACTCTGGGCTTTATCTGTGTGGATATTATGGGTACAGAAAATTACTGCTCTCACTATAAGCAGGTACAGTATTTGAGAGTACCGCAGGCAGTGCGATCAAGCTATGCCGACAGATGTTCCAAACGGCGGGAAATCCAGAGTTAGGTTACTGTAAAGGAGGGTTTATCAGTGTCCTCGATGCAACATCAAGGTTGCTCGTCTCAACATATGCACACTCACCGTATGGAGGTTTGTGTCTTAGCAACAAAGTTTCAGGACTCTATTATAGGTTCTTACTGGAGCAATTAAAACCGAGCGATATGCCGCAGGGTGACGGTATTATCGACCACTGGGGATTCCAGCAGGGGTTGTAACAGTTCTAGTTGACGCTTTTGACTGACACACTTTTAAATGGGATCAACAGGGAGGAAATGGAAGCCTTGGAGGTGCTGGTGACATTACAGTGGTGTTTGCAGCTTCTTCCGACAGCACACTCCCCTCTCCAGAGCGTTGAGGAACAACACGATCACGCCAGAACGAGGGGGTTTGCCGGCAGGATGTAGAAGATGTAGAAGTGGCAGAGCACCAGCAGCTTCTTTCAGTCGTTCGCAAAGGTTGCATGATTTAAAGGAGACACTCCTCTAAGCTTCAAGATCAGTTTACCCTTGATGTGGAAGCAAACAGTTGTATAATGTTTTATGAGGCCCTGGAGGAAGTTTTCCACAGTCTGTAAAAAAAAAAAAAAAAAAAAAAAAAAAAACCCTTGATGATGTCTCCGGAGTTCTTTCCGCTTGGGCTTTGAGACTTCAAATCCATAACAGAAAGTGTGTGCTGAGAGTAGGGGGCAGGAGTTTGGATGATGTAGGGTTTTAACAAGCATGTTTTTGACAAATGATGCCATCAAGTTGCATTTTGGGAGTTGTTAGATCCAGATTTTTTTAAATCATGGCCTATATTAATGACAAATTAAGACATCTCGACCTAATTTTGATGATTGTAATAGCTGTATTGGCTTGAAAAGACCTTTTTTTTTGACTGGAGTCTGTAGCGTTCCTGTGGTTTATATGCAATTCAATGGAAAATGAAATGAAACATTACAGGAAACGATACAGAACAGCTTATAGATTATATGAAAACCACCTCTCACACTGAACAACCTCCAAACTGCTCCTACTGACCCAGTAGCTGTCACCGACATTAAAAATGTCTGCATCCTCCTGAACTGACTTTTACAAGTGTCTGCTTGTAAACGCAATCACAACAATCTAAATAAAGCAGGGTTGGCCTCGAGGTTCGTGGAGGAATTCAATGAACCGTGAAACCCTGCATTGTCACATTACTGCTCAGTGGGGGAGGAAAGTATGACGCCGCTGTGCTTGAACACTGATTTATGCTTTATTGCACTGTGGCAGCTCAATCGGCCTGCGTTTAACATCTGCTCTGAAAAGGCGGTGCCACGGTCTCTCTTGTTAGGAGCTTGTTAGGAAGATAAGTGCTGTTATTGTATTTTTACAGGTCATAGACTGGAAGTGAGTGCTAATTACATGACCATAAAGGTAACGGCGCCGTAAAGAGCAATGTAACAGAAAGTGGGGGTAGCAAGTAAAGTGAATGCATCCCTGTGACTTCACATGTACACACGTGGACAAAATTGTTGGTACCCCTCAGTTAAAGAAGGAAAAACCCACAATTCTCACTGAAATCACTTGAAACTCACAAAAGTAACAATAAATAAAAATTTATTGAAAATTAAATAATCAAAAACAGCCATTACTTTTGAATTGTTGATTAACATAATTATTTAAAAAAACAAACTAATGAAACAGGCCTGGACAAAAATGATGGTACCTCTATAAAAGATTGAAAACTATTTGACCAGAGTGACATGATTAACTCAGGTGTGTCATTTAATTGACATCACAGGTGTTTCCAAACTTATAATCAGTCAGTCTGCCTATTTAAAGGGAGACAAGTAGTCACCCTGCTGTTTGGTGAAAAGGTGTGTACCACACTGAACATGGACAACAGAAAGCGAAGGAGAGAATTGTCCCAGGACATCCGAAAAAAAATGATAGACAAACATCTTAAAGGTAAAGGCTATAAGACCATCTCTAAACAGCTTGAAGTTCCTGTGACAACAGTGGCTCATATTATTCAGAAGTTCAAGACCCACGGGACAGTAGCCAACCTCCCTGGACGTGGCCGCAAGAGGAAAATTGATGACAAATTGAAGAGACGGATCGTTGGAATTGTATCCAAAGAGCCCAGAGCAACCTCCAAAGAAATTAAAGGTGAACTCCAAGGCCAAGGTACATCAGTGTCAGATCGCACCATTCGTCGTTGTTTGAGCCAAAGTGGACTTCATGGGAGACGACCAAGGAGGACACCACTGCTGAAAAAAACTCATAAAAAAGCCAGACTGGAATTTGCAAAAATGCATGCTGACAAGCCACAAAGCTTCTGGGAGAATGTCCTTTGGACAGATGAGACCAAACTGGAGCTTTTTGGTAAGGCACATCAACTCTATGTTCATAGACTCAAAAACCAAGCATACGAAGAAAAGAACACTGTCCCTACGGTGAAACATGGAGGAGGCTCAGTAATGTTTTGGGGCTGCTTTGCTGCATCTGGCACAGGGTGTCTTGAAAGTGTGCAAGGTACGATGAAATCTGAAGACTATCAAGGCATTCTGGAGAGAAATGTGCTGCCTAGTGTCAGAAAGCTTGGTCTCAGTCGCAGGTCATGGGTCTTCCAACAGGACAACGATCCAAAACACACAGCCAAAAACACCCAAGAATGGCTGAGAGAAAAGCGTTGGACTATTCTAAAGTGGCCTTCTATGAGCCCAGATCTGAATCCCATTGAACATATGTGGAAGGAGCTGAAACATGCCATTTGGAGAAGACACCCATCAAACCTGAGACAACTGGAGCTGTTTGCTCATGAGGAGTGGGCCAAAATACCTGCTGACAGCTGCAGAACGCTCATTGACAAATACAGAAATCGTTTAATTGCAGTGATTGCCTCAAAAGGTTGTGCAACAAAATATTAAGTTATGGGTACCATCATTTTTGTCCAGCCCTATTTCATTAGTTTGTTTTTTAAAATAATTATGTGAATCAACAATTCAAAAGTGATGGCTGATTTTGATTATTTAATTTTCAATAAATTTTTATTTATTGTTACTTTTGTGAGTTTCAAGTGATTTCAGTGAGAATTGTGGGTTTTTCCTTCTTTAACTGAGGGGTACCAACAATTTTGTCCACGTGTGTAGGTTACTGTAATCAACCAGCCTTCGCCACCTTTACATCCTACCAGAGGTGGATTTTTTTTTTTCTTCAGTAAATTACCTCACATACATCAAGTCGCATTAACTCAGCCTGGTTTCCATTCAGAACCTGCCTATCTCTCTCCCTCTCCTCTCTCTCGCCCTCTCTAAGTGTGTGGCGCCATAGTGAAAAACACTGCAGTTCTTTCAGCCAGTCAGTCAGAGCCAGTAGCCTCTACTCTCACTCTCCCTCATTCAGCGACTGGCTCAGTCTCTCTCTCTACGCTCAACACGCTGCTCCTCGCCTCCTCACTGCATCTGTCCTCCTCTCCCTAAAGTGAGGGACCATGCATCCTCCTTTCTCCTCCTCCTCCTCCTCCTCCTCCTCTCTGCTTGTCCATTACCATTCCAGGGTCTCTTTATCAAACAGAGCCTTCTTGCTGCAAAGCCGAGGACCATAAAAGCCCCGCTCGAGGACTTTGGAGACGGGACAAGGCTATCTGCCGGGGTCTGAGGACAGCTGTGGGAAACGTCTGTTGGGATGCAGATTTTGACTTTGCGGGACCTCGGCTGTCTGTTTAACGCCGCTTGATCCCTCTCAAAGTTGCAGGAGAAGACACATCAATCAGGACACTGCCTGACTCTGGCAGCTCACTGAGTGTAAGAACACTTATATCAATTAAGATTTGGTTTGTGTGTGTGTGTGTGTGTGTGTTAGTGTGCTGTAAGTGGAGGAAAATGCAGCTTTTTTGCCCGAAAACATTTGTGCATGTGCAAGTCCAAAGGGTTCTTTGAAAGCATGACCTTATTGCTTTAAAAAATACATGACAGGAATCTGTCTGTGATCATGTGTCGGCAGCACAGTGTGGTGCTGCAGCGTTTCTCTCAACGCTCCAGGTGTTTGACTAAAAGGCTAAGCCACGGCTGGAGGGCGAGCAAGACTCCCCAGACACCCGCAACTCCAGGCAGTCTGACAAAACCTTGTACACCCTCAGGAGATAAAACAAAAAAAAGGCATCAGAGATAGACTTTATGAAGAAAAATAGACTCATCAGAAAGCAAGGCTTAAGTTAGAAAAGTGGAAAATGCATGTGAGGGAAAAAAAGAGGACATATGCAGAAGGAGAGAAATGAGATAGGAAAAACTAGGGCAGAATTTTGCTCACTCCACACAATGCCACATCGAAGGAGCTTAGAGATGTGAGCAGGAGGCGTTAAACTGGGGATAACAGCGCAGAAAAAGACAACACAAGGAGGTTCCGCAGGTTTTTCTTAGATCAGTACTTCTTCTGTTTGGCAGGATATCTTTTTCCTCTTCTAGTCAAGTGCTCTTCTCAGT
This sequence comes from Acanthochromis polyacanthus, assembly GCF_021347895.1. Taxonomy (NCBI): domain Eukaryota; kingdom Metazoa; phylum Chordata; class Actinopteri; family Pomacentridae; genus Acanthochromis; species Acanthochromis polyacanthus. The sequence goes on from NC_067121.1 coordinate 26,504,469, forward strand.
TTGACGACTTCTTAAGCGACTCACCCCGTGCCTCTTCTTCATCCTTCTCCCTTCATATCCAACCCCTCTCATATTTTCAGGTGGATCAGCTCAGGACGTCCGTCTCAGCTCCTCACACTCCGGCCAGGACTGCAACTCTGATATGTCTGATTTTGGCGACTGAGATTCTTCTCTCTCAAAAAAAAACTGAAAATCTCATGCTCCCATCATTCCCTCCTGTGATCTCCATATGAGATTCAGCAGCACCAGGCAGAACTGGCCTGGGCCGCTGATTTTTAACTTCACGTAACAACCACGAGGACAAAATTTAAGTTCTACAGACAGAACAAAAAGACTTTCAAGCACTTTAGGGATACAAACAAAGCCTCGTTTGTCTCGGCGCAGCCTTAGTGGCCTTTTCTAACAGCCATGCAGGTGTCCTTTGCATGTACGGACCACGGGCTGAAGGCCCCGCGTAACGGCGAGCACAGCAAGCAGAACGCCACCAGTCCCAACACAGCCAGCCAGGCCCGCGCTCGCTTCCGCACGGTGGCCCTGATCGCTCGCAGCCTGGGCTCCTTCACCCACCGCTACCACCACAACCTCAAGGAGTCCACCGCCAAGCTCACCGGCATGAAGTACCGGTACGTAAACTGCTGCTGGTGGAGACTGTGTGAGAGAGGAGAGTGAGGAAGGAGGAGGATAGTTCATTCAGTTTAGTTTTCTCCCTTCTGTAAAGTGTGTGCTGTGGGAAAAAAAAAAAAAAAAAAACTTGCCACAGTTCAGATTGTGAGGCATCTGAAAGAAAACACAATATGATAATGGAGAAAATGGTTGAAAGATTCATGAGCAGTGACAGGTGATGAGTGGGATGATGTGTGTTTGTGACTGTGTGTTTGTGTCAAGACAGACACACAAAGATACAGACTTTCTTTTTTGCTGAGCTTCAGATTTATTGGCAGCTATTATGCCACAATTAGTGGCGTCTGCAGCAAACAGCAGTTTGTGTCGTTTAGATCGTTTCAGACAAGAACACGTGAGTTTAATTGCTCGCTTCAAATTGCTTCTCGCAATTTGAAGAGGCAGATAAAAGATTTTAGTGCAGTAATGACAGATAAAAATGCCGTAAAGATAAAGTTCGTGAAGCAAAACAAAAAAGTTGTATTAAAAGCTTTTATTTTAGGCGTATTGGTTTTGAAAATGTTATCAAGTTGTGATCACAAGGGTTCCCAAAATGACTGAAATGGCTGAAACAGAATAATTACAGGCACAAATACAGAATATAATACAGAATGCTAATCATTTGATGAATGAAATGCAAAGGCATTATCAGCCACTTTTTGAATGTACTCCCATCCATGTGTACAATTAAGACGAGTATACAAATCTGATGCTCTGAAAGTGTAGCTGATCGGAACATCTGCGGCAGATGTTTGTAGTGACAAAATTAAAATGAGTTTAAGAGTTTGGTGGCAAATGTGGCTGCACAAAACATGCTGTAATAAAGAACAAATAAGTCTAGTAGTTAGAAACTTTCGCTAACGAAATATGGGTTTTAATTCAATCGATGAGGATGACCCAGAAAAAGACAACTATCACGAGTGAAATATGTAACAGATGTTGTGGCAAAGTGGACTCAGGATTCATTCCGTGCATTCATATCAATGCTTGGTTTCATTTCTAAGGTTTCAGAGTCTGACTGTGCCGCATACAGTTTCTCAATAAGCGTCCGCAGCCATACAGTACATTCTGGAAAGTGTGACAGTAAAGCTGAGCCTCTGCCGGGGGGTGAAGCTCTTCATGTGTGTCTGTGTGGGAGCTGTAACAAGGCTGGGCCAAGTAAACAATGCTCTCTTATCTCAGTGAGTGGGCTCTTAACCCAAACCGCAGGAGCAAAATAGTAGCTTTCACCTCACACTGTTCACTCACTGGAGAGGGTGACATCATAGTTTACAGTGTCAGGATCATGAGAGACGGAGAGGGGAGGATGGTGCGAAGAGATGGAATCGGGAAAGAACGAAAAGATGAACGAAAGAACCAACAATGATACAGGAAATTGGGGCACACGGGTCAGTTCACAGAAAAGAGGCAATTAGCAGAATATGGGCAGATTGGATGCGGAGCAGCTAAACGTGATAAGTGTCTGCTTGTCACACAATCTCATCTCGTTTCCATAACAACATTGAAATGGCCAACTTCAATCTGCTCTCGGCGCTAAACATGCCTGGTGACTCCATTGTGTGAACCGGTTCACCATTTAGAATTTTTTTCTTTCTATGAAGCATGTAAAATGGATTTTTGAAATTCTATTGCCCTTTTCATCACCGTTATCTCGCCTTCCCAAAACCAATAAGACAACAAAGAAGCCACAATCTGATCACTCTTGTAGCTTCTTGAAAAAACAGGTGGAAGATGTTTGCAGTAATGCTTTGTCCAAGCCCTCAGCAAATCCCTAGAAGAAAATATTGGATGAGAAATCTCATCTCTCACAATCCCTCGCTGCTCCCTGTATGTCCAATGTTTTCTGTTTCTCTCTCTTTCCAAATCTCTGACCCAAAGCTGCTCAGTTGACACTTGTCTTACTTTGGATGCCATCTGATGGGGAATCTCTTTGTCTTGAAGTGAAGCCAAGTCCATGACTAAATCTGTGCTGTACGAATTCTTTGAAGTTACCTCTGTGTGATCACAAATCACGCAGAGAATTTTCCTAAAGATGATGGCGTGTGCAATTGTGGGCGTGTGCATTGGCACATCGCATTACATACTTGAGTGCACGTATGTTCATTTGATGTGCGTGGCACTGATGCTCCACACTGGGAACATCTGAAGGCGTAGCAAGTTGAAGCAGAACAAGTAGTGTGCAGAGCAAGCGCGCATAAACTAATAATACCGCCACCCCCAGCATTTTAGTTGTCATGGGGATCCAAATATAGTGTGGTTCTAATTGTAGCGTCACCCGGTTGGAACCTTTCAAGGCTGTTTGACCTCTTCTCCCTTTAAAAATGATATACAACCCAATAAACAGCACACATGCCGGCCAAAAATGTGTGATGTAATAAAACATGCTGTTGTTGCTGGCTTCAGAAGTTGTGCGGATTATTTCTGGTTCCTAGTAGGGAAGCTTCTGGTTGCCTGGATTGAAGTTCATAACGGTCATTAGGCAGCAGAAGGCCTTTTGACAGTCCAGGAGGTTTGGGGAAGGTTCCGCTTGGTTGGTTCAGAGCTGCGCTGCAGATGGGCATGCAAAAACCCCGTCTGTTGGTTCCTTCGAATGCAGGCTTATCAGCGGCAGGCAGAAAGAGGCATCCTCGGCCGTCGATGCTTACATCAGTGTGCCGACAGTGGGAGTAATGAATAAAGCATCCATGTAAAGTGTTTTTTGTGCGTGTGGAAAAGCCAGAAAATGTGCTTTATACAGGTCATTTCTAGGTATTCCACGCTTTGTTTTGTCACGCAGTTGAGGTGAGTGAAAGTTTTGCTGAAGCTGTTAGGAGTCTGCTCCATTTGTGTGAGTGAAGCAGCCTCAAAGTGAGTGTCATTCTTGCATCCATGGATGCATCTGCTCTGCCGCCAGCTTGATCGTTTTAATTAAAACTTTTCCTCTTTTGAACCCCTCGATTTAATGAACCGGTCGGCTATCAGACCTCACAGCAAAAACACTGGTGTGAGATAGTTTCGCTTGACACAGGCATTTCTCCTGCTTCACCTAAATCCTTCACAGCCGAGGAATTTATCTCAAAAGTCGAGAGCTTAAAAATGACCGATGGCGTGCATTTTATCACTGTCAGAGTCAGGAACTACTTTTCTTGTTACTGTTTGTTAATCAACTCTGTCAAGGACATACTATTACATTCACTGCCAGCTCTTTTTACATATAAGAAACAAGTCGGCAAGAAATCTACATTTTTCTGTGCACCATCCAGACAATAAAGGTCCCATACCGTGCTACTTTTCAACAAATTAATCAAAGTCTCACGTGTCTTTACAGTGTGTCTATCAGATTTTTCAACACAAATTACTGCAAAATAAAAGGTTCACTTCACCACAACTGTGAGAGTCCTGGTTTTAGGGATATTTGAAACGCTTTGCTCTGGAAACTAATAGGCAGCTGCTGTTACCACCCCGTTCAGGAAGAAAACTCTCTCTGTGTCTGTTTTTTGACAGCCAAAGCTGGGCTGAGAATGGCAGAGAAAAATGTTTGCTTACTTCAACAGCTTTTATTTTCCACCTCGAAGTTTATAACAAGGACAAAACACAATAAAAATGGATTTTTTTTTTTTTTATCATAGGGGACCTTTAAGTGAGCATTAACAAGATGCATGGACACTGCAATATGCCATTTTTAGGATTGATGGAACCAGTTCCTCTGTGTGCTTGACCACAGAAGATATTCTGTTGTTGTCATACATCACTGTTTATTTAGCTGTTGCTGTCGGTGTGTTTCGAGGTGAAGCTTGGCCTTATGTGTATGTGTGTAGGTGTGTTTGCGTGCGTTTGACTTGATGCATGTGTGCACTGGTGGAGCCCATCACACTGCTTTTGCTTAGAGACATGCCGTTTCTGCGTCCTTCCACCCTCTGTGCTGTTGTTGTTCTTGCCCAGTTTTTCATCAAAACATCTACATCAACCTTCAATAAAATAAATGCATTTCATGTTCCAACATCGCTTACTTCAGTGCTTGTCTCCGTCGTTCTGCTGTGATGTGTAGATCTAATAATATGAGCCAGGGTGTTGCACAACAGGAGCCCTGCAGCATGAAGCTCCGCTCAGCCTAAAGACCAAACAAGCCCCCGAGGAACAGAACCACACAACTAAAAAGCCTGGAAGTTTGCACGGACTTAGTGCAGTTTAATTAAAGGTCACAGCTAAAGTGGTTTACTGTAAGCACAATGGTTTTATTAAAGTGTAGCCTTGCAAATGCAATTTTCGCTTTGTCTTTTGAAGTGGCCTCCATAAACAGACGGTAATCACAAAGATAATTAGAAGTGATAAAACACAAAGAAAGCCCTTCCACATGTGCATAATCGTAAACGAACAGAGTTACTGTAAATTGCAAAACAATGCTTGTTGGCTGAGCTGAACAAACCTAATAATGTGATAGGATTGATCGGAGCCTTGTTTTTCCCATCTTTACTCCTATTTTATGCTTCAAACGTCACAAACCGATCTAACAAAAAATACTTTACAATGTATTTTCTGTTACTGTTAAAGAAGCCATAGGAAGTGAGGGGTTTATGGTGTATCTGGTGATTTTTTTTTTTTTTTCCCTGTTGCCTAGCTCTCTCTGAAATTCACACCATACTGAATCAACCACTTCAGATCTGCCCACATGTTTTTCAATACAGGGTCAACCAGCTACTCGCTACAGTCATGGGTCTCCTCTTAAAATAGCTGTTTCGTGTGAGGTTCTCTACCCATCAGTCACTTGAGCGATGTTTCAATTAAAGAAAAAGAAACGTCCATGCATTTTGTGTATTCTTCCAGACCGCAGTGAAAACAGTGTGTATATTTAATAGTGTTTCTGTGAGCCTGTGTGTATACAGCATAAAAATGAAAGAAAAAAAAAATGAAACCAGTGTTGACTTTGGCCCTGTAGAAAAACAAAGCAGAAAGTCGTGTCTAGACTCTGGCTTTTTATTACGCACACACACACAAACACGCACATTGTGCAGAGCCCTGTGGGGAGCTGGCTGTCATTTCCCATTTCCCATTCTGTGTCATATAGAATGCTTTATCTGTAGAGGGCGTTTGATCTGCTGAGACTCCAGGCTTGGACTTGCAACTCTGCAAGCATCAGTCTATTGCTGGTGTATCTCTCTTTCTCTGCTTGCATTGCTCTGTCTCCTTGTCTTCCTCGTCCATCAGTGTCATCAGCGCTTTTTACTCCAGCAACTCGGCAAGCAGTTTTTTACTTCATATAATCACTCTTTTTCCCCCTGCAAAGTCCTTGATTTCACTTCCCTGCATTCTTCCACCCACACAAGCCTTGCTTTTCTATACATTTACACCCGCCTTACTCCCTTGCGCTGAATTATTTTGATAACAACATTATGGTTTCCATCAAGAGAGCGAACCGAGGAGGTAGGTGTTGTCTAATCCTTCCGCCCATCAAGGTTGGCTTGTGTGGGTTTCCTTCGTCTGCAATAATCCCCTGCGAGTGAGGCTATTCAGCCGTTTGCTCATAACCTTAACAATAGTGTTTGCGGACAAATATTGATCTGAACAATCCAACATCGGGAAATAAATCATCAAAAAATATACTCCAGTGTGACTTAGGAGCCATTTAAGTGCTTTCCAGGAAAACAAAAACAGCCGTCTTCCCTCAATAAGGCCATTCCTCCAAAGGTTTGAACTCAATATTAAACATAATATACCAGCCAGATGTTCATCTTTTATTTCAGCTACAGATCCACTAAGAATAGCACAGGCAACATACAGTAGCGGCTCACAGGATGTTCATAAGTGATGACAGGTTTGTGTGAGGGGGCGTCGTCAAATGACTCATTTGTCATTTTACTTCAAGGCTTCTTTTGGGCATCAGCCAAGCATGAGGGGCCGAGCACCACTCACAGGCCTGCAAAGTTGTTTATCTCCAAGTTTATATAGGCAAATTTTCTCCTTCTTTACGTTATGATTTACAATATGGTATATAACATATTCGTGCATTTGCCTCCCAACAACCCTGTTTTTCTCTCTGTCTCACACACACGCAACCCACTTTCTCTTTAACTTCAAGTTAAGCATTGTTTTTGTCTTTGTTGCAAATGGCACACTGTAATCCCCTGAATCATTAGCTTCTTTAGCAATGTGCCTCTGCTGCCTCAGACCTGGACAGATCTATTAATGCGCTATAGTGGGCTGCGTGGTTAATAATCAGTGTTTTTCTGGGGTGTCAGGAAGCGGCAGCACCGGCTGAAGACGCGGAAGCGAGGCGCCTTCTCCGGCTTCTTTGTTTTTTGCTATCATTAAGACAGCTGGTATGCATTTAAAGCAGCCCACAGGCGCCGCGAATTTAGCTTATGGTGGAACTCCTGATACAAAGTTAGCATTTTGCCATCGACAGCCAGCTGTATTTGTAAATGGATTTTGCTGCCGGCTTGTTTATTGTGAGAATAGTTTGCATGAATGAGCCACTGTAAACAGGAAAACAGAATCAATGAAGTCCCGAGGCAGATTGAAATACAATTTGCAACTATTCAAGGCGTTAAGGACTGAAAGTAACTTGCAAAAACGTGCAGCAGCGAAACACAGTCGTCGGCGTCAGTGAGGTTTGTCCTCAGTAGCCCCTGAAAACGAACACACACAGATTGAGTCTAGAAGACACTTCTAACCTACAGTCCCACCCTTCCCCCACACTTTCATGGATCAGAGCTCCCACTCTATAATACATCAGAGAGATGGAGGATACAATATCCAAAACTCCTCCACCATATTAGAGACAAGAACGCATCCCACGGTTTGTGACAGCAGTGAGATCTGTCTCTTACTTTGCTCCTGTCATGCTGTTATCAGTCCTTTAATTACATAATGCATCAAACAATCCAGAAATCTATCAAATCACTCGATATGTAAACATTTTCATTTATATGTTTTCGGTCTGTTACGTTGGCAAACTCCTGACTCGATGACTGATGCATCCCCACATTGGACGCCCAATTGAATTGGCTAAGGGCACAGTTGGACAGCACGGGCTCGAATTAGTCCGCCTTCATCTCGACATAGGCACAGGCCATTAGTTGTCAGGCACAAAAAAAACGAATGTTGGATTTTTCTTTTTAAAGGCCTCATTTGTTGCAATGAGTAAATGCCTGCAAAGCGGAGTAGAAACCACAATTAGAGGTGGTTTCTGTTCCTACTATATGACCACTTCCTCCTCCTAAAACAAAGAGGTTTGCTTGTGATGCTGATCTTGTGTGCTCATGTGGCCTCGATGCTTGTGTCAAAAGAATGTGTCTCAATTTCACGCCGTTTGCTTCGCATCATTTCCACTATTGGATGACTGTAGCCGCCCTTGCACGGCTGTCGATTCCCTTGTCACGGTTTTTTTTCCACCTGCAGTTTGCATCCATCACAACGTGGAAAGGCACCTGTGGCGGCTGGAGGGTGCGCAATCTGCTCCGGCTGCTATCGTCTGTGTTTAGCAATTAAACGCTCGCATCCATTGAGTTCTCCTCTCAGCTGGACTTGGTTTGGCACAGATTGAAAAGTAGGATGCAAAGTGGAGAGCGGAGAATCTGAATTAAGGGTGGAAAGGGATCTGATGTTTGAGTTTATCTTCCGTGGTGTTAATGAGAGTTGAAAGTGCCTTATTGCATCGCTGCAGATCAGTTGGATGTAAATTAACTGTTATCAAGGAGACATATTTCAGGGGCAGCAATATTATTGCACAGTTGATAGGTGCAGGGATTCATTAAGGGAGCAGAAAGAGGAATGTATGTGAGGATCTATCCTGAGGAATGCCGATATGATACAACCTCGGTGCTCGTGAGTGAGCTTAGTTATCTGCATTGTGTGGGGAAGGTAATAAAAGTAAAGCCTGAGGACTGAAGTGCTCCCTGTTGTAAGAGGATGTCGAAAAGCTCCGAGGCAATAGAGTGAGGAATGAAGGGGGAGAAGCAAAGGCCGACACTTGTTAGGAAGTATTATACTAAACTTTCTACTTCGGCAGTGCAATCAGTCATTGTTTTCTCAGTTATTAGTAAAATGTTTTCTTCCAGAGAAGGCGGGATCCGTTCGATGGACTAAATCAACTGTCCTCCTCCTCTGTAATCTCTCAATTATGATTCACGATTGCTGGCGACAAAGGTGACCCTCTGACTCAGTGAATCTCCTTCTGATCAAACATGGCAAGATTTCTGTTGCTACTAAACCCTACATACTGAAATTACAATTGATTTTTCTCTTATGCTTTAAGCAGAGCAATTGCTATATGTTATTTCATTTCAGTCTCTGGAGTTCTAATTTGGAAGCAACATAGATTTTGGCTTATATGTTGATGCGGAAACAGGCCCAGAGCGAAAAACGTGTAGGAGCATGTAATAATTCCCTTCATCATTTGACTGATGACATCGTGTGTTTAAATACCACTGGTTTTCTCAGTCATGCTTTGTTTTTCTTCACAGGAACCTGGGGAAATCTGGGTTGCGTGTCTCCTGTCTGGGGCTCGGTGAGTACATTTAATTAGCATTAACAAATGGCAAGTGTGTAATGATTTCATGAGCATCCGAGTGTGATTCAGCTCATCTGTGCGCCTGAGTGTGTGCAGAGAGATTGTGAGGTTGCCAAAAGAAAAGAGCCAAACTGAAGGGGACAGTTTTTTAAAAATTTCATCACATCATTTCACCCCATTCAAAACCTCATGCATCTTTTATGCGTATGGAAAGTCATGGGAGACCACAGAAAACTGTTTGCAGAGCATTAATAGTATCCCTGTTAATAATTAATCAATGGCAGTGGCTTCAGCAAACAAGTTGCTCAATTATCACACATTTCCAATGCACACCAGTGGGTAAATACAGTCATTCATCTTGAGAGGACTGATTCATTTAGTAAATCTCTCTCTCTCGTGTGTGTATGTGTGTAGTTGTTTTTATGCATGTTTTCTGTTGCAGTGTTGTTGTTGCTTGAATGGGGGGTGTGTCCCTGAAGACAAACTAACTTGACAAAGCGGAGGATTGATGCGGTACTGTCCATGCCCAGCAGACATCGAAGAAAATCTTTAGAGGAGGTAGTTAATCATCTCCTAGTGATTTCTCACAGATTTGTCCACAGTATACCAAGCAGCATGGAGGAATAGTGGAGAGGAAGAACATTCATCAGCTGAGGGGAGTGAGCTTCGAACCTTGATATTGGCAAGCCTCAGCCGTGCTGTAGTGCCCTTGAGGAAAACATTGATTCCTGCCTGTGCCAGCTTTCTCTAGAGGGGAGAAAGGAAAGGGAGAATTCCACTGTGCAGACGTGTGGTGTCGCTTTTGGCATTTTGATTCTGTGGGATTTTTGTGCTTCTGTACCTCAGCTGTTTAGATAAATTCTAAAGAAATAGTTTCACATTTGGGAAACATGCTGTCACTTTCTTGAGGACAGTAACTGATAGAAGATTCTCACATCTGTGCACTTATCGTGGACGGTATATAAAGTTGACATCTCTCACAGGTTTTGAGCTCAGTGTGGTAGCTCCAGCTGTCACTATCTTGGCAGCACCTGACTCCTCCTGAATCCCGGCTAATCCAAAACTGAGCAGTGAGTTGGAGGGACAGTGGAGCTGATTCCTGCCAACTCTGTAGACCATGGACAGTCCTGTGACGGCACCCACGTTTCACTCAAAGCACTCCCTTAATTATGCATGACTTCAAGACAAATTAACTAGTGAGCTACTGTACATGATAATTCACCACTTGTACAGCTGTCAAGACCTAAAAGCATTTTTTTGGAACCAAGTTATAAACATATTTATTCCTGCTCTTTAAGCTGGTCATTTTAACATGAGGGTCTATGGGAACTGACTCACTTTTTGGAGTCAGCCTCAAGTGGCCGTTTGAGGAACTGCAGGTTTTAGCAGTTCCGCTTTGGCTCATTTTCAGCCCAGCAGTCGTTGCTTGATGACAAGAAGGAGCTACCACTAGCATCCAGCTAGTTCATTTTATCACAACTACTGGAAAATATTTCAACTATATATAGAATATTTCTTGGCGGGGTAGAGTTATTTTTAGGTGCTCATAAAGACATGGCAGGGACACAGATCTTGTCCTCTCCCTCAGTAAGAAAGTGAAAATCTGTACTCCCCAAAATGTGTTGCCTAAAGAATACAGAAAGTGCTTCTGCATTATTTCCTATTAGATCAGGTGACATAAGATTGACAAGAAAACAGTAAAGTTGGAGCAAAAACTGTGAGCCTGCAGAGCCTTTAATCACTTCTTCCTATTCCGTATCCAGTACATCACTGCAGTCAGTGTATGTGTGTGTTTTTACTTGTGTGTTGAAACAGTAAGAGTACCTCACATGACCCAAGACTAAATCCGACCCTTGATACGTAGGTGTTTATTGCTTGCTATTACTTATCTGTCCTGTTTTAACTTTTGACAGACGGGTGCTGTCAGTCTCTGAGCACCACTTTAAACTTAGAAGCAAAAAATAAGGAAGGATAAACCAAATTATAAAACATGTTTCCCTGAGTGGTACTTCGGAACCTTTTAAAATGTTGAAAGGAAATGAGAAAAATATAGATTAAACTAGAAATCCAAGTATGTGTCACCAGAGAGCTGCAAAGAGGATAAATGTTTAAATGTTTGATGTAGTGTTGCATTAATTCCTTCCAACAGCTGCTGTTATGGAGGCAGTAGGTACCTTGTTTCACTGCTTCATTTGTTAAAGTCTTTTATTAAAAATGAGCAGCAGGTAGTAATTTGATAGATTTTGCTTCGGCCATTGCCAGATTAAAATCAAACGGAGCCTACGCCAATCTGCTGCTGTGCTTCTGGTGCATTTGGCTACGGATTTAACGCCAGCTTTTCCATTATTTCTTACTAGTGGGAAACAGTAACAAGCTTCATGTGACAGGATCAGGCCACAGAAGACTGGAAGGAGAATATAAAAATTCTAACACAAACGATGTTCTTCCTGTGTTGTTTGAAGGAAGAACATGGGCTGGAAGTGCATCTGTCTATGAGCAGGAACAGTATACATCAGTGCAGTTTGTGCATGCTAATTCTGTTAGACCATACTGGTGTATTTCACATGCTCATTGTTCAACAGAGAAATATGTAAATGTGCCAGAGTTACCCATATAGACTAATTTCCATTTGTTTTTTCGAGATAAAGCAAATAGCGACCGAAACTTGCGAGCTGGGAAAACATGATAAAAACCAAATCTGTGCAGCCCGTTTGGTTTGTGGTCACAAACTCTATTGACATGTTTATATGTTTTAGCATTCTTAACAGTTTGTTCAGTTCAGGAGTAGTACCTCTGTGTTTTACACATGATTTTATTACATCTAAATTAAGGTGTAGTCAGTTTAGTGAGATTACTCATTATATTTTTCTGTTTGGAAGCGGTTTGTTGTTTTGTGCAACTCTGCGTTTAGATTTCAATATCATCAGCATATAGGCGGATCTCTATAGACTGTGAATGTGGTCAGAGTACGGAAACCTGTGGGAAAGCAGTATAAAATCAATGTAAAGAGTAGTGGATTCAGTGCCTTGGTTCAGTGCTCTGGATTTAGTTAAATAATGATATTTGTGTGCATAGCATTATAGTAGTTTTATTTCTTTATTAAAGTATGTATGTGTGCACTTATGTTTGAGAACTGGGTGACTGACATGAGAGATATTTTGATGGCTGATGCAATAATAATGACTGTTTCAGAATTGCTATTAACAACATCTTTTAGCCTCTTTTGACAATTGATAGTTAATATAGTATCTCTCAGTGCACACCAACATTTTTTCCAGAGAGAAATTATATAACAAACAGATTCATCTGAAGAATAAAACATGATTATAAATTTCCCAGCACCCGAGCTACTGCCATATTCCAGATGAGAAAAATGAGGATGCAAATAAATAAAGGCTAAACATGAGCCAGCGTACCTGTCATCGCAGGTTAGTAATGCAGGTTAGTCATGCAGGTGGATGACTGTGACTGGTTCCTGGGGAGTTAGCAGCTCTTTACTCACACGTCAGAGCTGCCCAGAGAAACAAACACAAAACACCTCCAGTGAAAGCACCTAAAAAGACCTTTGACGTAGACTAAAGTCTGCATGCAATGTTTGTCACTAATTCACCAAAATTATTTTGTAATTTGATAAACAGCTTTTCATGTAATCACTTTACAGAATGACACACTGTGGCTTAAAATACAAGAAACTCATTTCTCTCTTAATCTACTCACACTCAACTTTGGCTGTGATGGCTTTCAGGCAGGAAGCATTTGTGTCCGGTGTCCATGCCAAAAATGTCAAATTAATAATAAATGAACATCAACGACTTTCTCAACATGCAAAACGTCTCATGTGTTTTCATATTTTCCCTCAACAGGAACATGGGTAACATTTGGAGGTCAGATCTCTGACGAGGTAAGACTTTATGTCAAATCTATTATTCAGCTCATGAACAGATGCTGGCTTTCATTTCAGACCCAGCTTGATCCAAATGCAACTTTTGAGCATTTGTGACAGTTTACAACACCCAGTTTGCAGAACCCATGGGAGCAATTTAGTGTAACTGAAAATAAAATGGTGTCAGTGTACCACAGTAATCAGTCTGGTATCAATTTCTCCAATGTCATAGCAGGCTGTTAAGTCCCTGTTGGCTCTACCAAGGCCAAGTGGTAAGGTCTGATTCCTGCCTGTCACAAGTTATTAAGCAGAGGACCACTTCCAGTGCCCTGATCTGGCCTTGGAGGGAAGAAAACACTGAACTGGCGACAGCTCATCACTGTCCGGTGACCACTGGGACTGACTGGCACACAGTCACAAATAAAATCACCAAAACTAAAGAAGGAATGGATACAGACGGAGGAAGTCATCCTGACAGAACTGGCCTTCCAATCTGATCCCATCTTCCCATTTCTGAGTAAACTGCAGGCTCGAAAATTAGGTCAAAAAAGTCGGGGAAATAACAACTTTAAACAACAAGCAGCCCGTACAGTTTTCTTGGTGATGTGTATCTAAGCAGCAAACACATTTACTCTCCTTCTGCTTCTTCGGGGAATTCCCTTCCTTTTTGAAATGTAATTGGGGTAATATTTATAGGAGAATTAAACCAAAGTGAGGCTCACTAGGGGAAACTTTTTCTTCCCTGTATCAGGTGGCTGAGCAGCTGATGACTATCGCCTACGAAAGCGGGGTCAACCTGTTCGACACGGCTGAGGTCTACTCCGGGGGGAAGTGAGTGATGCCTCCCATTTTGTTATCCGTCTCACTTGCTCAAAGCACTGTTCTGGTCTTGTCAGCTCTTTTCCCCATACGGCACGAGACGTTAACAAGGTTTGGCCCCAGACCAGGAATTACGCACCTGAGGAGGCCAAAAATGAAAGGTAGCTGAGACTGTAAAGCGATTTACATAATGTTATTCATCACTGGAGGCGCCCCATTATGTTCACAGCTCCATCTAACTTTATAGGCCTGGACACCGTTGAGGTGAGTAATGTGGGACGTGCAGCAGCTGCGTGGGGGTAAATTAAATAAAAAAATAATAAATCCAAGCATACAGTAGAAGAGGCGTTCATCCTTTATCTTGTACTCCTTCTGGTTTTTAATCAGGCAGTCATGCTGCTGATGTGTGGCAGATAACGCTCACGCTTACAAGCTGTATAAGAAGTGGCCATCTTAGATTTAATCTCATTGTGTTTTGTGTATTTTTCTTTACAGAGCAGAGATAATCCTGGGAAACATCATCAAGAAAAAGTGCTGGAGGTAAAGTGTAGTCTCTAAACAAAGCAACGACATGTAATGGTTTAAAAACGTATTTTAGATTTTATATAGACGATATATGGGCATTAAACTCGTAAATGTATGTTATGAACATGCTATTCCAAATCTGTGGGCTGTAATTTGCTGCTTTGGTAGCATTCACTCTTCCATGATGGTTTGCTACAAGACTGTGGTGCCTTGCTGCAGGGTTTTTTGCTCCCATTCTGTCACAGGAGCATTAGTGAGGTCAGGCACTGATGTTGGGTGATAAAGTCTGGTTCACAGCTGGCGTTCCAGTTCATCACAAAGGTGTTGGATGGGGCTGATATTATTTCAGCCAGAAAGTCATCTTTTCTCGGCCTCACTTCGTGCATGGAGTCTTGTCGTGTTAGAATAGAAAACGACTTCAGGAAATGCAATATTGTCCAAAACGTTTGTCCCTTTTTGGCCTGGTGACTTAAGATAAAGCAATATTTAATTATAATCCCTCGTCACAGGCGTTAGTCTGGGCCCTGGACGTTTTCCTAACGTTAGGCTTTGTTTCGTTTGAGTTGAGTTCTGCAGCCTACAGAGGAAAAAGTATTGAGTATTTCTGTTAAAAAAAACTAATGCAACAGGGGGAAAGAAAGATTATATTAGGCATATTGAGCTGTATTTATGCTTGCTTTGCAGGTATAATTTATGCTATGTTCATCATGCTAGTTTGCAGTGTTAGCATGCAAAAACAGGAAGCTGCGATTTATTTCATAGGTGTATGGTCAGAAGCAAAATTACTGGAAATCCTAATGTGATGACGCTTCTAGAGGAAGTTCTTAGGATCTAATTATTATAATTCATACTGTGGTCACCATGAATGTCTGTGTCAAATGTCAGTAAAAAGAACAAAAAAAAAGTTTTGTTTAGATGCCATGGACTTCTGAAAATAGTTTTATTCTCATCACTGAATGGCTGGATGACAGAGCAGCATGACCATTAACATGGCTTCAATCAACACAATTTTGTGTAACAGTAGATTTTCTTATTCTTTCAACTGCCTCCTCAGATTTATACTTCACTCATCAGACATGGAAATGTAAAAAAAAAAAAAAATATATATATATATATAGCAAGAGTATTATTATCACTGTAGATGAACAATAACTGACAGAACAATCCCATTTTTAGGTAGAGTATTGGACTTTTTTGTTTGTTTGTTTTTGTTTTTGTTTTTGCAGCAGGTAAACTGTAAAATATCTGAAATCTTTATTTCTTAATTAGAGGAAAAAAATTTGCATAATAAACAACCAGCTCATTTTTGACTATTTTATGCATTTACATTACAATTGCAGTTTTTGTAGATAACTTCTGGAATGACAGACAGTGGCTTATTTCTACTATAATTCTCCATTAAATAGTATCAAGTATCCCTTTTTATTAACAATATAATAATTAAAAACTTAAAAAGTTTTTAATTATAGACTCACCTCCTTTTCAGAAGAACCAGTGTTGTGTTTACAGTTTAGATACACATAACGCAGATAAGGCCCAGTTTTCTGTTTATTTTTAAACTGTGGACACACTGTTAATTAAAAGGAAATTTCTATTTTTAATTACAAGACAAAATCTGGACAACGAGCTGCCAGCATCTTTATTTTTGTTTCTTTCAGGAATGACTTTGTGTGTATGTGGGACCCCCTGGTGCTAGCTTTCAGTTTCCTCATCAGTGGAATCAAGGGAGCTTGTCCAAACCGTTAAAAGCAGCTCAACACTTTTAGCCATGCCATGTGTGTGTACAATATGTTTACATCTAATATGTCTGTGTATCTGCTTTAAAGCACTCCATATAGTAAAATTAAGTGTTTGAAGATGCAGAAAGTGTATCTTCCTCACTTCTCTCAGGTGGAAATTTGTTAATAAGCTCAAATTCACTGGAAAAATCCCCACCTATCCATGAAATCCAGTCATTATCTGGAACACTAAAAAAACATCAGATCTGAATATCTAACCGAGCAGGCGTTGCTGAGTGACAGTCTGTCACGCCACAATAGAAAGCATCACTTTTCTGTACTGAATGCACCGCCACACTGCAGAGATAAAACCCCAGTTATGTGTATCGCCCTTCTCCACATCTCATGCCAGCTCTCTGCCTGCTTTCACCTCAGCTCTGGATCTGTTTAAATTATTGATCATTCAAGCATGGGGGATTTTATAGTGAGGGAGCTATCTTGTTAGACTACAAAGAAAAGAGTCCCATCTACGAGTCTTCATATTAGATAAGTTACATGTTTGAAAAAAGGTGCAGAGCTGGTCTGAGTCTGTGAATGTCGTCATGCGCACATGTAGCCACAGTCATGAAAACACACGTCTTTTTGAGACCATCTTTAAAGTCTTTTTTTATGCCCTTTTGATGTGTCTGTCTGTCTTCCCTCAGGAGATCCAGCCTGGTGATCACCACAAAGCTCTACTGGGGAGGAAAGTAAGTGTGTATGCATACATGTGTGTGTCCAGCATGTGAATTTCCCTCCTCAGATGTTCAGACTATCTCCCAACAAACAGGCTACACATTAAAACTTTTGCCTACAGCTGCAGAGAGCGTGACATAGGATCAAACATTTTAGAAAAAAACCACAGGCACATGGTCATGGATGGCACGCTCAGAAAACATGGCCACGATTCTGTCCCCGTCGTCCTCACTGCCTCGGCCATCCTCCTACTTCTTGCCAAACTGCCAACAGTCATATCTACTTGTGCCGTCATGCTGACGTATTCTGCTCTCTATCTGCACCAGTCACGTTTCCTCTTTAAAAGTCTTCAGGCTTGTGCTGAGAGGAGTCCAACTTCCACCACTACACATACTTCACCTCTTTAAATCTGATATAGCTCAGTAGACTGGTGTAAATTTAACTTAAGCTCATCCTCTCCGAATTTCAAGGTATTTTAGTCTCCACCTCAAATGGATTTAGAGAACAACTGCTTAACCCCCAACTGAGTGAGCCGTGAGACTGAGAGAGGCTTTTCAAGCATCTCTTTTCCCCGACATGCAGGAGACACATTTGCACATTGATATTTTCTGCCTATTGCACTTCTTGATAATCTGAAGGAGGAATGGCGTGTTTTTGTTTTTGTAATCCATTAATATTACCCTAAGCAGACTGGAAAACCACAGGAAGGAGAAAGGGCGGCAGAAAGACAAAGAGTGAAATGAAGCAAGATGGAAAGGAAAACAAATAGCAAGCAACTTCGTAAAAACAAAAAAAAGAAGTAGAAACACAGTGGAACAGAAAGAAAGAAAGTAAAAAAAAGAAAATGCAAAGATGGGGAAAATTGTAAAGTGACTGAGTAAACACATTTTCAGATGTACCAGCAGCTGTTTTCCGCTTTGGGAAGCACTGCATGCTTAGTGCTACATGGCAGGCAATTTAGCGGCCAGCTTGTAAACATAATGAAGCATTTAGCAGCTACAGAGCCAGATATCTTCCTGAGGAGCTGGTGGAGACCAAAACGGAGGAAATTAGGACACTGAATATTGGGTGTCCATTTGGAATCTGAATGAAGGTTAAAGTAAAAGGAAAAATACCACAATTGAGTGCCTTACTTACTTTAGATATTAGTTACACCGTTTTGTATTGTACATTGTCTTGGTAGTAAAAATGTTGACGATGGTGTTCTCTTTGTCAGAACTTGGCACAATAGCCTGTCAAAACTAGTAAATATAGAAACATAGCTGGAGTGAGGTGAAGTATAAAGTTGAAAATGGAATTTTAAAAAAAGTACAAATCTCTGTACATAAATGAAGCACTTGGGTAAATGTGCTTTCTTATCCTCTATCTGTTCTGTATCTAAAGGCAAATGCTGTATGAATCTTGAAGTATTTGGGCAATATAATCATGTTGAAATATTGAAAATTGCTCCAGGCTGCACAAACTTTCATTTTTCAAAATGTGATTGTCTCTTCTTTCCTAGATAGAGTTCCTATAGGCTATTTTATCTGCAATTCAGCAAAACTGTGCTAGCATGGAAGTCACTGACAGCAAGTGTTGTGTGCATAGCCAAAAACGGTTTTGGTTGGACCCCAAAAAGTGTAATGTGGTTATGAGGTTGTTTCCTCGAGATACATGCATTTATCTTTTTTTAATACAATAGCATTTGATTAACAATTTATTTAATTAGTAGGTTGTGATCAGACAGTCACAGGACTCTACTCCATGCCCATAAATCTACATGTAAATTATATTCACATCTCATCATGTGTCACATGGTCAGCTTATTTGTACTGTGAGGGCTGTCACAGTGACCAGTGTCTGTCTCTCCTTGCTTAAGCCTGTGGTGTGAATTTCTTTGATGCAATGGCTGGTTAGCTCAGGATTAGAAATGTAACGGTCACCGGTTCCCCTCTTGTTCGGAACCTCATTTGTGTAGTGGCTCTCTCTTGACAGATTTTTTCTCTTTAAATTTGCAAATGGGTAATATAGAAATATTCTGGCAAGCAAAGACCCTCTTCTTAGAACATCCAGGAAGGACGTCCAGCAGACATCCGAGTAATGTCCTAGACATCGGGACAACTTTTATTTCAAAACTATTTTTTGGCCCTAACAGGACATCTTTACTGGATGTTGTAACAAAGGTCGTTCAGCTTGAAAATGTTTAATGGATGACTGCCCACTGCTCAGACACACTGCACAGTTTGTCTGTCTGCAGGCACACTGGGGATCTTTGAATGACTGCATTTCCCTTTGGTTGTTTACATACAAGATAATTATACATATGTGCATTAATGGTTGTGCTTCTGTGTGTTGGCAAAGCTGACATGCACTTTTCTCCCTCCTGCTTGCAGAGCAGAGACAGAGAGAGGCCTCAACAGAAAACACATCATTGAAGGTAACAGGTTTATTTCTTCTCCTCTGCTTTGTCCTTCACATCACCCCATCACTATGAGGCCCGCTGCACTCCCGTAATCTCCCTCTTTTATCTCTTTTCCTCCTCCCTCTTTGTTCCTGTCTGCATCTCTTCTCACCTCTTTGATGTGCACGCAGCTGAATCTGAATGCTGTATTCGCCGGCGGTACATCGGACTTTGACAGATGTTTTGTTGTGTTGCTGCTTGTAATACCTTTACAGGTGTCTGTCTAAGAATCTGTTGCATCGTAGGATCCATTTTAGCGTCTCCTCTGTTAGCCTCTTTAAGAAGAGTTTTGGTCTTGCTGCAGCTTGTAGTGAAAAAACTTTCATGGTGCCCTTCACTAGATTCACGCCGCTTCTCCAACAGCTTGCCATCCGGTCCACAGCGCAATGCACCTCCTGCAATGACTCAGCTCTCTCACATTATTAACATTCACTGCAGCCTCTGCAACTTTCCCCCTAAACAAGACATGGGGAATACACTTAGAGGGGGTGAGAAGAGACGAACAGGGTAGACAGAATGTACAAGGGAGGGGAGGATGGAGAGGGGACACAAAAATGGCACCACAGTTGAACCTATCCATGATGGATGGTATTCATGAGACAGTAAGTTGCAGTGTCACTTTCACCCCTGGTTTGACACGTTTCATCTGATGAACTAACAAAGTGAAACATCTGCTGACACCATCCTCCTTACTGCTGGTTGAAGGGCCCACCACAGGCCTGTCAATGAATCGTTTGATTAAGTGACATTCGCTGGTTATGATTGGATGTCAACACTTAACGATCAGTAGCAGAGATCCTCTGAGATTAAACCTGAGGGGGCAGTGCAATAAAATGTCAAGGTCACTCGAACAGCCAGCAAGTGTGTTCAGCAATTTCCTCACAGGACAAAGGAATCCAATGATAATTCAAGCATTTCAAAAACTCTCTCGTAAAACACATAATTAAATGCATTATTCATCGCAGACACTAGTAGAGTAGCTTTGTTGTGCAACATCTCTTCCCGGTTTCCAAAAATAGACCCCCTTCACAGCCAGTAAACTCAAGCTAATCCACGAGACAGAAAGTGGAAACTGCTCGTGATGACGGTGCAGGCTCAGATTAGGATCCATGTTATGGGTGTTTCTGGGATCGTGGGGTTTCGGATGACAGAGGAAGGAATAAGTGGCTGTAACGGTGGTGCAGAGAGTATAACTGTCAGCTGGGATTAGTGGGTGATGATGACGCCTCTGGCGCTAATCTGCCATACGCGCACACATTTACTCCAGAGCACCATAGTGCCTCTTGCCTTGTGTCTCTATGACTCTGCTGTCCTCCTTTGTGACAGCCTCCTGTGTGCGCTTTTCATTTCTCATCTGCTCCTCTGTGTGTGTGAATGGAAGCTCATCTGCTCACAATACTTTGTTGCCGTCTCCCAGCCTCTCCTCAATATACAATGTTACTCCTCCAGCAAATTCTGAGCGTGACCTTTCTTCCGATCACTCGGTTTTCTTGTTATGCTCTTCCCCTTGAATTGCTTGGCTCTTCAACCGACAGCATTTAAGTCTGTAAGAAAGCTAAAGGATTGCACAGGTGCAGGATTTTCGTGGAGATATTGATCCAGGCTCGGCTTGACGGTGATTAAACCTTCTACAGTTATCAGTCTGACTGAAAAGCAATGAATGAGCTGAAAAAAATGACAGCTGTATAATAGACACAGCTAAATATTTGTGATAGGAAAAAACAATCATTAATAACAACAATTCTATTATTTTTAGAGCGCCATATCTGCTGGCTCCTACACCGATCAGCCACAACATTAATAGTGTGTAGGTCCCACTAAGACATTGGCAGCCAATCCTTTGGGTTCTGTAGGGATATGCCCAAATGCAGATGGAAATTTGGGGATAATAGGTGCCAAATTAACATCCTGTGCTCTTTATCATGCTCCTTGAACCATTTATGAGCTGCAGGGCGCGATCTCCTGCTGGGAGATGCCTCTGCCATCAGGGAGTGCTGTTGCCATGGTTCAATGTTTATGTGGGTGGTACGTGTCAAAGTAACATCCATAAGAGCGCCAGAAACCAACATTTCTCAGGAGAACATTGCATAGTATTGAGATGATCAATGAGTCTCACTGTACTTGCCAGTAGCATGCTGTGGCTGATCGGCTCATGTTGCCAATATAGATCAGAATTTCATTTTTCAACAACAAAAACAATGTCTTTTTTCAGTTTGCATTTTCTACTTCAAGCCACATCTTGTATTATTTACACCACACAAAGGAGTCCCATTGTTTTACTTCTACTTCGTCCTTGTCTTTTCTCTCTGTTTTGTAGCAAGGAATAATGTGAAGCGAGAAGATTATCCATTATTTGCTCAGAGTTTGCCAAATGAAGCTGCCATTAGCCACGATTAAACTGTATCAGTTAAAAGTGTCTTTAGCATATCGCTTATAAATTAAATCTTTCATTCATAAGATAAAGAATGTGTTTTGTCACCCTCTCAAACATGATCTAGTTTTGCTTTGATTAGAGGAAGAGACTAAACAGACATGCCCACAAGCTTAACGATCTGGATCATAGCACTTTGCTCATTTACAGTACTGAAATGTGCTGCAGTGGGAAACGTAGAAAACATTTCACAGCAGGAACCGAACACATGCAATTAATTACATAAATGACAGCTGAATCCCAGTCAAGTGTTTAGTAACTGGTGTTTTGCCCACATGATCACTCATCACTCATCTGTCATTATTTACTGGGCCAAGAAGCTCATATGAATATTAACCTTCATAAAGCATATAGGACAGAGAGGCTTTCTTTTTCACAAGCTAGCACTCAGCAAATCATCTCTTATTAAGTTAAGCAGTCGGAAACAACGTTATTTGGCAATTTATGATGGACGTAGGATTGAAGTGATAAAGGACAGTTTGCTTTTTTTATTTTATTTTGCTTGGTAGTGCTGACAGGGTTGCAAACGGTGTCACATTTTGTTGTTTGGCAACCACAACATGGAGTCTACTGGGTAAACCAGACTGAACATGACAACTCAGATTCACATGCGAAGCTAGCCGGATCTAAAGATGTGGCAGATGCAGCTGGAAGGCCTTGAGTCACATGAAGTCGACTGTCACTTTGCCATGTTTATGAATATGGTGACTTCAAATCCCTTGGGATCTAATTCACCCTTCTTTTCCTTTAACTTGACCTTACTAGACTTTTGAATGTCTTTTCTCTGTGTGTTGTTCCTCTGATCTGGGCATCATCACACGTTTAGCATCCTGCAAACAAACCAGATATTCTGTAACAGGGGTGTCAAACTCATCTTTGTTCAGGGCCCACATTCAGCCCAATCTGATCTCAAGTGGGCCGGACCAGTGAAATCACAGCAAAATAACCTATAAATAACCACTGATTTTTCCTTTGTTTTAGTCCAAAAAAGTAAATTCTGAAAATGTTCACATTTAAGGAATTATCTTTTTATAAAACATCATGAACAACCAGAAATTTCTGAAGCAAATTAAAACAAATTTCAGAAACGTTATGCCACAGTTTATCATTTACACATTACAACTTACAGATCACAGAGGATCTACAAAGGATCAAAACATTTAGTCACAGGTTTCTGGAACTGAACCATATAGCGTTTTACTTTATGATCAAAATGACTAAAATCAGACAAAAAAAAGACAAAAAGCAACAAAAACAAGACAAAAAATGAGGCAAACGGCCCCAAGCAAAACAAAAAAGAGGAAAAAAAAAAGTTACAAAGTGACCAAAAGAAGTGGGCAAATGACACAAGCAAGACCAAAAAAACATAAAATGACAAAAATGATTTACAAAACAAGGAATAAAGCGAAACACAAATGACAAAAGTAAGACAAAAAACACAAGCAAGACAAAAAGGAAACTCAAAACGACAAAAACGAGAAACAAAGTGACAAAAACATGAGACAAACGACAAAAGTAAGACAAAATCAGACAAAAATCACACAAAATACTACAAAAATGAAAAAATGAGACACAAAATAACAATCTAGTATTCTACTTTATGATCAAAACAACTAGTGACGGTTTAGAAATAATTTTAAATTTACAGTTTTGCAAATTTACAATCTGCAGTTAATATCTTCTTTCTGATTTTTACACTTCACAAAGTCGTCCCATGGGCCGGATTGGACCCTCTGGAGGGCCGGTTTTGGCCCGTAGGCCTCATGTTTGACACCCCTGCCCAATAAAATTGTTCCTGTCTACATGATTAAGATGATTTGGATTAACAGCAAACTGTCCAAGGTGATTACGAGTGCTTTTCTTTATGCTAATGTGTCTTCCTTCACTCGAGTCAGCTGCTCCCATCAGCTAGAACGTGAGAGATAGGAAACACCTGCATTTTCTTGCTTTAAGCTCTAGAAGAAGCTTCCTCTTATCTCACTTCATGTCTCCTGGGCATTTAAGGGATTGAAAGGTCCTCCGTGATGTGTGATTTCCATGTTGCAGGAGGAAAGAAAAGCATAATGAAAAGCACCCTATCAGTCTTCTCTGCAGATCCAGGCCACCTGCTATGAATCCGCACACATATTCCAGCTCTACAAGAAATATGCCCACAGCTAGTGCATCCTATGTGTTTTCTTTTTTCTTCAGTTTTTTTTCCAGCCCATGTCTTACTCAAACATCTCTTTTCTCACTTCAGGCTTAAAGGGCTCCCTCCAGAGGATGCAGCTCGAGTATGTGGATGTGGTTTTTGCCAACCGGACAGACAGCAACACTCCCATGGAGGGTGAGTGATTGTGACCAGGGCTGGTGGGGCTGGTGGAGGGTTGGGGCAGGGACAATACATGTTGTTCTGTAAACTGAGAAGGTGAGAAATACTGATGAGACTGCTGTCCTTGCCCGACTGGTGGCCTTTGACTTTGACCAAAGGGGTTCGTCTTTGTGGTCAAGTGTGTGCGTTTCCTGTCTGACGCACACACTACAAGTAATCTGACAGTCTTGCCTCATGTCTTGTCCTCTATTTTCGTCTACCAGTCTCCCTCTATTTCTCTTCCGTCTCTGCGGGATCGCGAGCTTCCACAGGGCCTCTGAGCTGCACCCGCTTCCAGCCCTGCCTGTTCTTCAGAAGCAGGATTATCTGGCCCCTCCGGGGGAAGCTGGTGTATTTTTGGGCTGGTCTCACTAGATACAAGCCCTACTGTGCGCTCTCTTCCTTTTGCACTCCAGTGCTGCCTTTCCCACACATCTACCGTATGTCACCATTTTACTTCTTTGAGACACTTCCTCCCTTTTGATGCGGCCACCACAGACACTTGGGCCCCCTTTTTTCTGTCTTTTCACACAAACTCCCTCATCCACAAGTAGTAGCTGCCGGAAAAGATGGAGCCCCACTGATCTTCCCAAAATATTTTCCATTCTTTCCCCTTTGCCTCGCTTTGCTTCCTCCCATGTGAGCCAGCAGACCGTGGGAGGCCAATCTGTCATATTATCGTTCCAGGGGCCTCGCTGTCACTGGTGGTACTGGTGACTGGCAGGCGGGCCCCACAGCATGCTCCGTCAAACCTTTTAGTAATTTGGCTGTACAGATAAAGTCACTTCACTGTGTCGAGGAGTCTAATCCGAACGACAGAATGATTGACTGAGAGTCTGACAGGATGATGGGAAGTGAACAGAGAAGGATGTCAGATGAAAAATATACACAGATACATGTGACAATAGATAGACACAGTGTGGTCTGCGATACACCTGATGTCTTTATCAACATAAAACAGCTGTGCATAAGATACGATATGATAAGATATTGCACATTAAACACATGATGCAGGAACTAATATGATGAATATTATGAGTCATTGTGTAGAGGCTCGTATCTTCTAAATAGTTCATTTCTATTTCTCTGTGAGCATTTGCAGTTTGCAGGACTTGTTATGCACATTTCTGAGGTATCGATCCACACACCCACATCATGCTCCAGAAACTTAAACTGGATTTCCCACATCAATGAAAGCATTTAATCTCCAAAGGTGTTATAAAAATAAGAATATTGAGCCAACTAACAGGTGCCTCTGCACGCACTTGTGTTTGTAAATGTTCTTGTGACTTTAACGACTTTCGACTTTGTGTGAGACGACTCGTGTCGCCTTGGGGACGAAAAAAGTGATGTCATGGCTACAGAGTCTGTCTTTGTTACCATCACTGCTTTCCTTCTCATCTACTCATCCTTCTCTGACTCCTCGCTACTCCACCTCTCTCTACGATGCTGTCGACTTGTTGTGTTTTTTTTTTTGGCCAACACCCAGGCAGGGACGGCCCCACTGTGTGTCACAAATGTCTGACTTCCTCGCAAGGCTCTGACTCCTTCTTTCATGTCTTCTGCTGTTCCTTATTGTTGGATCTGTCAGCTGTAGTGATGGGACTGTAAAGAAGTTCTCCCCGGGCTGACATCTCATGTAGCATGTCACCAAATTGTGCCATTTAGAAAAATACTCAGATTATAGCAAAATATGATGAGAATGGTGCCTCTAGGAGATGCATCTGTGCCTCTCGCGTGCATGGTCAGTTCACTTTATTAATAAATACACCGTAGCCTGCAGAGTAAACCGTCTGAGTCTCTGCATAATGTTGCCACTCAAAATGTGATTTTATTTGATGCAGTAATATGAAATGAATTGAGTCCATTCAATCAACTGAGTATGAGAGTATCCCCGACAGAGAGAATAAAGATAAAGAGGCCGAAGGAAAAAAGCACACACCGCATCAATAAAAAGATTGTATATCAATCCCTCCGGCCAAGTGTTTTCTCTTGAGAGCAAATGAAATTTTACTTCCACTGCATACTGAACACAAATGTCAGGACATTCTTTTAAGTGGATGCCGTCTCACTCCTCAAATGCTTAGCAATACGGGAGAGAATGCAGGATGATCTCACCCAGTGTGTACATCTATCCTTCTCTTCATTGCATTTTCAAAACCTTGCTTCTCACGACCTCAGAACTAAGACGGGGCCTCATCAGGCATTGAAAATCTCCTGGGATGTGACATATTGAAGACTGCCCTGTACGTGAGGATGTAAGCTTCAAAAAGGAGAAGCATCTCTCAATATGCAAATTCTCACACGGTTATCTGCCCATCAGTGAGGAGGTTACTGTGATACCTGCTGGCTGAAGGTAGCCAAATGTTCAGACTCAGGGGCATGTTGCTGCTGTGAGAAGGCTCAAGGACAGTCTGACAGCGGCTGGCATCCAAGCAGCTTGTAAGATTCTCTTATATATATGCTAATGAGTGATTCCAGAGCTACCATAGTAGGCAGCCAGCTTCAATTTCCATTTTTTCATGCTCTTCTGTTGAGCTAATTGCCAGCTGGATGCACAACTGATGGCAATCTTTGCATCTGAATGTACACTAAATCATATGTTCACTGCGTAGGGACGGAGTAGATTTTGCAGATTGTGCACATGCATTTGCCCACAGCTTCACCCACATCAAAAAGCTGCTGTGGGTTTTTCGCGAGCCGGGTGTTGATTGCGTTCGCTGGATATATCACCTGAGCTCCACGCTCAGTGTGGCATCTGTTGGTGGAGGTGATGACTCACTGTGGCCGTGTGGAAAAGAAACTTGACACTAAGACGTGGACGTGGCCATGAATCAAGCTGTCGTCCTTCCCTCTAGGCGCCAAGATTATTCATGTAGTCGCAAACTCATGAACTGTGTGTGCCTTTACGGCTCCTGCTTGGTTCACTATTTTTCCTTCTGTCCATCCATCCCTCCAGAATCTCTCTCTCCCTCTTTGGAGCAGATGTACTGTTATTCCTCTACCCTCCCACCTGCTTCACCCACACGCACACTTGCTCTCTGTCTCTCGCTGAGCTACATTTCGGTCCAGAGAGAGAACTACTGATGAAAAGGAATCACTCTTTTTTTAATCACACTCTGCTGTGGTCTTGTCTCTTCACCCTCATTTCCAGTCTCTCTGCTTCGCGTCTTGCACCCAAGATTTGCATTGTGCTAATTTAGCAGATGTTTCATTCACGCGTTTGAGTGCAGTTACAAACCAAAGCAATCACATAAATGACTTTATCGCCTTCTTGTTGTTTTCCTCGGTAGTGAGAAAGTTTGTGTGAAGCATTCAACAGATGCACATTCAAAGTAATAGCTGTGTTTCCTCTTCCTCCTCCTCCTTCTGTTTGAGACGTCCTTGGTTAAAAACTCCTTTGAGGAAGTCGTTCACGGTTTTTATTTAAAACAATTTTGCTTACTCACTATTACACCAACTCTGACTTTCATGCTGAATCTGCAGGCAAAAATACACAAACCACCAAAGGCCGTTGTGGTTGACTTCAGCCCCTTCAGTTCCAACTTGCTATAATTTGTTCCCCTGAATGAGCAACATTCGGCCAAGGTTGGCTGAATCTTTTCATTTAACCCCTGCAGCATTTGGCCACATTAAGCAGTGTGAGCCCAGCAAACAATATCTGCCTACATAGGAGTTGTAGAGGAGAGAAGTCTTTATCACCAAGAGGCTGAAAATGTCTGAAGGATCTGTTTTTTGCCATTTTGACTGAGGCTAAATTTTGAAGTTCCCAAAGTCCTCTTTAAATCTTCAAGTCTTTTTGATATATTTTTCATCATCTTTTGAGAATGACACCTAAACTAGCTCTCTTGTCGTATAGGTTTTGAATGCATGATGTGAAAATATTCTAAGTTAGGATCTTGCAAATCAATATGAGCAGATTTATTTTTCCTCTAGTTTGCTATTGTGGCGCCATCCACTGTTGAATTATTGACATTGTACGTCTGTATTCATATTGTTTTACAGAGATAGTGAGAGCAATGACGCATGTGATCAACCAGGGGATGTCCATGTACTGGGGGACATCACGGTGGTCGGCCATGGAGATCATGGTGAGTGATGAAAAACATGTTGTGACTCTTAGAACAGACAGCATGAAATGAAAACCAGCTGGGCGATACGTTTGTATGTATGATATTGTGCAGATTTTTGAAACGCCTCCAGAAACAAATGTGCTCTCTAAATTAGTACTATTAAGCAAGTACAGAGTCACATATCGTGCAGAATGATTTCAGACGATGGGAGGTTGCATTTACATGCATATATTTCATCTAATTTTCAGAACATCATCATGATGATCATGAGGTGATTTCAGACGGCTAGAATTCAGGAAATGTGTTTATCATGGTATCCATTTCAGCTTCACTACTGAAGCTATCAGCCCAGTGATAGATATCCAGTCTTCTTTACGCTCTAATGGGTGACATGAAAGAAATCCAAAGCATATATGCCCTTCAGATAAATTGGTTGTTAAACACAAAGGTCAGTTTTTGCAAGTCTCCTTATCTCTTGAACAATTCCTCTGTTCTTGTTATTCCCCTTTCGCATTCAATTAGGAAGCATATTCTGTGGCCAGGCAGTTTAATCTAATTCCACCGGTGTGTGAGCAGGCTGAGTATCATTTCTTCCAGAGGGAGAAAGTGGAAACTCAGCTTCCTGAGCTCTACCACAAGATCGGTAAGTCTATATTAGGTTTTCTCCTGATGTCAGGTTTTGTTACAGATTTTATGTCCTGTTGCTCAGTGGTAATTACACTGTTGCAGGTGTGGGTGTCGTGTCTTGGTCCCCTCTGGCCTGTGGAATTATCACTGGAAAGTACGAGAACGGCATCCCAGAAACCTCCAGGGCCTCAATGAAGGTACAGGTTGAATTACATTAAACCACCTCTCCAGAGCTGTATTGCTGAACTCATATCTGCGTAGTACAACCAACGCAGCACGAACTGGTTCAAGTTATTTCCCCCTAATTTTCACGTGTGACTCTAACGCTTCTGCTTTCCCTCCACTTTTAGCCATACCAATGGTTGAGGGAGAAAATAATGAGTGAAGATGGGAGGAAACAGCAAGCTAAGCTAAAAGAACTGACTCATATTGCGGAGAAGCTCGGGTGTACTTTGCCACAGCTAGCCATAGGTAAAGTACAGATGGCACAGCAGATACTGCGTCTGCTTCCTATATCTGTCATGTTAATGTTTGTCTTTATAAGACTTCTAGTGATATCCTCCTGTGCCCAATCTTTAGCCTGGTGCCTGAGGAACGAGGGGGTGAGCTCAGTGCTTCTGGGGTCCTCCAATCCAACCCAACTAACAGAGAACCTGGGAGCCATTCAGGTACAAAGGCATTTTTAAACCTGTATAATCACTTCATTAACTGGTCTTTAGCACAGCCTTGATGTTGATGCAGTTTTTCTCTATTTTGTGCATCTCAGGTAATTCCAAAGATGACAGCAGGCATCGCCTCAGAAGTGGATCATATACTGGGCAACCGTCCACACAGTAAAAGGGACTTCCACCATTAGAGAACTATGCTCAAAAAGCTTATCAAAGCTCACTATTCACAGCCATGGCACCATGAAAACGTGTGCCCAAGATTGCTTGTGTGCGTGTGTGTGTGCGTGTGTGTGTGTGTGTATGTATGACTGTGCGTGTGACTGTGCAATGTGTTCTGCTCGGCTCCTTCAAACAGTTCTCATTAATGTAAAGTGAGCTACTTGACAAAGCATGCATGTTACAGCTATAAGCAGGCAGCCACTGGAGTAAACATAAGTTAGAGGATCCAGCTAGAGATGATTTCTGGTGAGAAAACCTCTTCCACTCTGACAAACTGCATGTGCAGAAAGTGCTGAACCATAAATTCATGAAGAAAAATATTACATAATTTAGACATGACACTTGTT
This sequence comes from Acanthochromis polyacanthus, assembly GCF_021347895.1. Classification (NCBI taxonomy): domain Eukaryota; kingdom Metazoa; phylum Chordata; class Actinopteri; family Pomacentridae; genus Acanthochromis; species Acanthochromis polyacanthus. Next base: position 26,534,452 of record NC_067121.1, read on the forward strand.
CAAATTACTTCTGTGAATATGGCTGTCAGTGCAAGTGAAGAAAACTTAGCTGAACTTACTGTCCCCCAAAAAGCATCACATTAAGCATCATGAAAGTGCAGTAACCACACAGCAAAAAGAAGATCTGCATCAAAATGTACTTAATGTTAAAGAAATCTACCTTACTAGATGTTTGTGGTGTGTAAAAAAGATTCTTTGGCGAGGTTTAGAATTCAGCAGATGGCATTAACACTCCTCATTGCAGCTGGAGCTGGCCTGTCAACATGATGTGTTGTTTCAGTACTGGATGAACTGAAATTCTTCTCACGATGTTTCCGCTAAAACCAAGAGAGCTAATTTTAACAAAAATGTTTCAAAACATCTGTACTGACTGTTATAGATATATACATATATTTCCTAAATACGCAGCTATGTCAAAATGAGATTCTTGTCTCCTTATGTTATATTCTTTTTTTTTTTTAACTTATGCAAAAGCACTGCAGAGTGTACTTTCCTGCTGGGATCCTTCAACCCTTTTTGTTTCTCCTCTTCCAGACTCTCTGTCAGTAGTGATAAAGTCTGACTCATTTAACTTCAGTCTGTGTTGTGGCTAAACCATTTGTCTAGTCTGAGTTGGAGAGACGATCCTCCTAAGAGGGAGCTTATGGATCTAACGAACAAAGCCATGTAGCTAATGAAGTGACTCAGTTAGAAAAAAATAACACCATATGGACCCCTGCAGTAACTGCACCTGGAACACACTGAATTTTTACCCAACTTCTCCCTGATGCCAGTTTTACATAATGGAATTATCTTTATTATGTTTTGTTTGTCCAAACATGTATTTTGGTGTTGTTCATCAGATTTGTACATGAAAATAAAAAGCTCATAATTCTCATGTGATATGTTTTCAAGATGTATGATTGTTTTCTATTAATGTAATGGGTGCATTATTTTTTCTAACCCAGTCAAATAAATTAACATAAAGGTCCCTTAAGGTGAAAATCTATTTTTATTGTGTTTTTTATTTGTCATATATGGAGAGGTGTAAAGTAAAAGCTGGTATGATGTGTAGACATTTACTTTAGCCATTTCTCGAGCCCAATACAACTATATAACTTCCAGCTTTACACGCCAGTACAAATTTGACCTAAATGCTACATATCAGTATGACCAATACTCCTCTAGTTCAAACTTTGTGTAATCCTGCCCCCTCACTGCCTACTGTTCCCAGGTGACCCATTCAGAATAGCAGCAGCCTCACAGTCTACCAGTTTTTTTGTTTGTTTACTTGTTTGAGCTGCTTCTGCTAACTCTAAAATGTCTCAGCCATAAGCAAAACACACTGTATGTTCTGCTGTTGGCCTCAAGAGTGAACACAAGAGCCTCCATGCACTCCCAGCATCTGAAGATACTGAAGACCCAGTAGATTATTATTATTTTACTGGCAATGTCACCGGCAATAGGAAAATCCTAAGTGATGGCATGTTGTGTGGCTAACAGTCTAACATTGGCTTTGATCATATGCCCACAAGTCGGAGCTCTGTGGAAGCTGTAATGGGGACCCTAGAGGGACATTCAGAGATGGTAGAAATCATATGATTTAAAATTAATAAACAAGAACTGTGTGACTGTGACTTATTGTTACCAGTTGTGCTTCACTGCAAGCTAAACTCATCCAGTGTTAACATCTGTTTGCTTCTCTCCTGCTCTCCTTGCTCACATACACTGCATTACAATTTCCAAATTTGCTATAAAACTGTTAGCATTTACATATCTTTATGTTTCTGTTGCCATACAATGGAATGAGTATAAAGCAATGACTAGCATAGCCTACTGAGACAACAGAGCTGCTATTCTGCGCAGCAAAAATATTGTTTTAATAACTACTATACTGTCTGACAAATTAACCATACACGAATTAAAAACAGCAGCTATGCTGTAAATTTAGCAATATTTTGTGGCAATATAGAGAAAGTTAGAAATGATTTTTCAAGAAGTCCCCATCTCACACAATCACATATAGAGAGTCTTCTTCCAGAAGCAGACAAGGACAGCAGCAGCTCAGCTGCATTATAAGCTTCTGACACTGAAACAGCCCATTTAGAACAGGGGAAACTTGCGGTATTCTGAGCTGAAGGAAGATACATTCTGGGCAAGTGTGAGATTTCTATCATTTTGCTGAAAAGTGGCACAATATGGGACCTTGAAAAATATATTGCGTTTTTATTTAGAGAGTAAACGTCTATTTAAAAAGTTGCTGGTGTTTACTGTTGAGTTTTGCCTGTTTTTCTCTAAAGACAAAATAAAATATTTCTAACTACGTAAAGAGACGTTTTTAAGAGGTTTCCTCGTGTTTATTTTATTTTTCAGCTATTTGTGACAGTGTTTCCATGGAAACATAGGCGGACATTTCCGGTTAATTATCCAATGAGAGTATCCAGATTAAAAGCGTGACATTTGATTGGCTTGCAGGAGACTTCCGTCTCATCGTCTCATCGACTGGCGCTCGAAGCCCGCGGCTTACAAAAAACACTGCTGATCAAGTCACATAGTCGCAAAAAAATCTGCTTTTAACCAAGGTTGACCTGATTGCAAGGCGTCGAAGTTCTGCAAAGGTTACGGTAACGTCGACTAAGAATAAATGCCGAAAAATTAAACCTAGAAAACTCGCTGTTTTTAAACAAAACACAACACGACCGAGTTTGTTTATAGTAGCGTTAGCACTAGAGTTAGCAGATGGCTAGCTAGCTTGGGATCGCAGGGAGGTAACGTTACCTTGTCGACGACCGTCAACTGAAACTGCAGCGCCTTCAGCTCAGAAAACAGGCCGAAAACGACCTCGGTGAGTGTTATGTGTTAGTAAACTATTTTCTGTGTTTGCAGAAACTGCTCAGTTGACCTGTCTTTCCAAACATTTCTCACTGCAATTCAGCCATTCTTTCTTCTGTATTTTGTTACACTAGCCATTGTTGGGCCCAGCAGGATCAACAACAATGTCGCTTTCGGCCGACGGTAGTTTTGCGGCTTTCCAAAGCTTCGGAGATAAGGGACAGACTATATGTGTGGTGCCCGACCTCTCTTCTGATCTCATGGGAGATGACTTTGACATGAACAAGTCCTTTCCATGCACTCAGAGGTCACTGTACAAGAAGAAGCTTTTGGCATTGCAACGTCGTTATTATCCAGGTTCCTTGACAGGTAAAGTTCAACCTTTTGGTTGTGATTCAGAGTAGGGATCAGTTATTCCATAATTTATCAAAGACAAAATTTACTTTATCTTCGAATATAGAATGTTGTCGATACATGGGTTTAGACATGTCATGTTTTTTCACTGAAAACAACGGCACGTTGGGCTATTTAATCTGTTGTTGTTTAATTATTGTTTCATAATAATCAGGATGAGGGTGGGAAAAAGTGATTTTAATCAATTTTAACACTTATTTTTGCTTACAGGTGACCGTTTGGATGTTTGCACATCTGTGGCGCACAGAAATCATCAAATCTCTAGTTTATTTCCTGCCTCCAAAATTTCTGCTGAGTCCCTGCCACACCCGTTCACTATGTCGGAGACAGAAGAGAGACTCTCAAATCAGCTATTCTCTGGAGATTTTGGCCTGCTGGGAAATCCGGCTGCCATCAACCCAAACAAAGTCCTACTTACTGTCAGCAAGAAAACCAGAGAGGTACTGTGCTTTTAATAGAGGCAGTAATGGTTGACAACAACATTAATTAAACAGTACTTTGGGAATTTTCGACTGGAAATGTGTTTTATCTTCTCCTTTATTCTCAATTTGGCAGATTTTGTCAGTCAATGACCAAGCGTGCAGACTGTTTGAGTGCACCACTAATGAGCTGACTGGAAAAAAGCTGTCCTCTATCTTAAAGAAAACTGGTCAGGTCCTGGAAGAAGCATTACAAGAAGATTTTCTACTATCAGATGGAACTATTGCACCTATTTCTGGAAAACTGGTATGAAATATACTATTCAATGAATCACAAATTGTACCTTAAACATGATCAAGTCATAGTACCATTTCGCTGAATGTTTGTAATTTTTTTATGTGATTGTTGTAAATGTTTGTACATGTTTACAAGCTTGTTTTCTATGTTTAACGGGCTGATTTTTTTCTGTAGATGGATGCTGTAACATTATCTGGAGAGGTGCCAGTGTCTGTGTGTACACACAAACAGTCACAAAATGACGAGTACTGGCTTTTCATGATGGAAAATGTGGAAAGGGTATCAGCCTTTTTGTCCTTTTCACAAAATGTAAGTACAGCATTCTGTAGTAGCCTTAATAGTGTGATTCCTCTTTGTGTCCTTTAAAATTTGTAATATATGTATAAAATAGACCAGCACATTTGATTTAATTTCTAGGGCAATATCCTAACCTGTGACTTGGCATTTGCTCATCTCCATGGATACCACCATCCTGAGGACTTGAAAGGAGTGTCTGTTAAGGAGCTAATCCCCTCTTTACAAATCCCTCTCCGCAGTTATGCATTGCCCAAAGTAAGCACACTTTACAACTAAAACTCTTCCACTCAGCTAAGTAAAGCTGCCTTTTTTAACCTCTGCTTTCAAGTTCCTGTTTACCAATATGCTTATTAGACATTTTAGAGACACACAGAAAAGAAATTATATCTCTAAACTTTATAAGCTCAGGTTTTTCTGTAAGTCTGCCCTGATTGACTTTGCTTTTTCTTCCCTCTTTCAGATGTTGAGGGTTCAGAAAGTTTGCGGTAAAAGCAGAGGAGGTGCATCAGTCCCTCTGTGTGTCAAACTTCAGGCGGCAGTAGTGTGTGGAAAACCCCAACACCAGAGCAGTGGGAGTGGGACTGATTTTGCCTGTCCAACAGATAGTCTTGAAATGTCAAGTGGAGAGGGCAAGCAGCCATGCTCCTCTGTATGCAAGAGAGAAGCATCACCCTCTGCAGACTGTAAACAACCAGCCCATGGAAAAGAGCAGTCCTCAGGTATGTTGTTTAGTTGGATGTTCAGACTAAGCAGGGACCTTTGGATTGGTTGCACAGGGATTAAAATCACACCCAAAATTACTTTGAGGAAACTGGTGCCTAATCCACTATATTGCAGTGTTATCCAAAAACCCTCCAAACATTTTTTCAGCATAAGACTCCAGACTTAACATCGAAAAAGTGCAGCGAATGAAAATGAAAAGCTCTGTTGGGGAAGAAATCATAATGTGAGGTAACTGACAAACATTGCTAAGATGTTGGTTTGTGCTGCATGCTCCTAACGGGTCTTGTTAAAATGTACAAACTGCAGAGAGACTTTTTGGATTATCCAAAAACTGTATAGTAACGAAGGGAAAATGGGACCATTTTTGGGCTTATAATCGCTAACCGCTTGAAGATACATGGTTTTCCTACAACAGTGATGACGGAGTTGAAAAATACTTCTGACTTCTGCATGTCAAACCAATTTAATACGTAAAACTATAGAAAACCAAACCATTTAAGACCCTCAAATGCTATATGAACCCTGAAAATGTTACTCAGCAGAGACTGTAATTGGACAAGCAGTACTGGTTGTAACTGACTGTGCACCTTAACATGTGTCTGCTCTTTCACAGAAGTCAAAGCAGACAGCATGGTTCTCTCCCCCAGTCCAGCACTGGAGTACTGTGGGACAGTTTGGGTGTTTGCTCCTGTGAGCGGCCTCCTCCTGCTCCACCCTGATGGCTCAATCTTCAGCATTCACGACCATGTGGCGCTCAGTCTGTTTGGCTACAACAAGGACGAGCTGCTGGAAAAGGTGAGCCAACACGACCAGCCGATCAAGGCTGTTCAGACTGAGGACCATGCCAACACTCACTTCTGTCACTCCTGCTTTGTCATCAACAGAGTGTCACTGTCCTGATGCCTGGTTTCTATGGATGGATGACGGACAGAAAGGCCAGCCCCTTTTCTGATTCTCATGTAGAGGCTGGTAAAAGTCCGGTCTCATCCAAAATATCAGGAAAATCTGGTACGCAGTTGCATGCTATAGTGACATATTATAGCATGACAGTTCATGTTTTACAACCAACTTGCTATGATAGTCTACATTACTTATAGAAGAAACATGCAGTGTGTCATATCTATCTTACTAGATGTTTTGTTTTTTCATGTACAACTTGCAGCAGTTTCCAGTTTTGGGAGTTCTGGGGTTTTTTTGTGTCTGGATTGTTTCCATCCTGCAGTGTGTTGATATTTTGTCATGTTATGAAGCACTCGTTTACGCTGTGTGTCATTTCTTCATTTCCCTCATTCTCTCATCTTAGACCATTCCTCCCTGGTGGCTGGAGACATGGCCATGGTGCGTCAGGCTATCCTGAGCAGTACCTCAACGGGAAGAGGCAGGATCTTCACTGGAACCAGCACCAGGCTGGAGAAACAGGGCAGCGCTCTGTCTACCCTCTCTCCTCCGGCAGTTACCTCCACACGTGTGGTTATGTAAGTTAGCAGGCACTATGGGCTTGTTGTCAAAAACAGGCTGGATGTTATTTTTACTGGAGGCAATGACTATATCCCCAAAGGGTGACAAGCTTCCTGAATGTGGCCTTATTTAACTCTGACAGAAGGTTATATGTTAGCAGATGTTAGACTTAATTAAAGACACCAGCCGCAACTTGTATTCTCTTAAGTTTTGGGCAAACAAAAGCTGCCGTAGCAACAATCAGGGACCTGAAAGCAGCAGAGTGCATGCATATTTAATGTGCTTTGCAGTAAATCTGGAAACACAGCAGCTCTATGGTCAAGCCTAATACCCTCTGTGTGTCTCTGACCGGCCAGAAAGTAGAAGTCGTTCCATCTTTCTGTTACTGAAAAACCGTTTACCACAAGCACAATTTTAGTGTTTGTAATTTGATTTGATTGATTTGTGAATAATTGTGATACTGGAAAAATCTCAGAATCTGGATTTACAACATTTTACAGCATGTCCTCTTTTGCCATCTGTTGGACAAATACTATCACAGCATGTTTTGTACTCAAAGCACAGATTTTTACGATAGTGACTTACATGAGCTTTCACAAATTTTAATTATTTAAAATAAAATGCGTTTCTCTCACCTTGAAATACTTACTATGGTCATGGACGTGGTATGTAAAGAAATAATATAATGGGTTCCTCGAACAGTACTTCATTGGTTAACAGCCTTCTTTATCATATGATTCACCGCTACAGAATTTAAATGGTCTTTAACCTTTATTCTAGCCCAACATTAAAGATCTGTTAGATGTTTCATTTTGTGTATAGATATAGCACTGATTTTCATATAATAAGTGAGCTTGTAATTGTTTGTTTTTTTTCATCCCAGCTTCTACTTGTAAATGTTGTTGGAGTAATTCAGTTAAAACGGCCATTCTTTCCTCAGGGCCTGTGATACTGCAGAGCTGATGGAGGAAGCAGCCCAGGTAGCTTCCTGCAGTAGCCAGCTAAACAGTGCAGATTCCACCCAGGCACTCCTCAAGACATTTGCCTGGGTGGAACCTCCTGGAGAGGACACTTGCTGCTTGGTTCCACCTGAACCATCACCCCATACCAGAGAACAGAAGCTAACCGGTGGGGTTCAGAAAAATAATGGACCTGGCATCCAGAATCTCAAATGTGTGATGTGGTTATGTGTGTGTGTTTTTTTCTTTTCTTTTCTTTACCTTTGTTTGTCTCTAGTTCTACCATGTAACTCAAACGTGTCAAAACTGCAGTACATACTGTGTGTAGAGTGAATTTAGAAAAGACGTTCTTTAAAAATTCTTTAACATTGTATTATGTGTGACAGACTGTTTGTCTTGTTTTATAGACGCTCCTGCTCAGAATGGACAAGCTGTTTGCAATGTGGGTGGCAACTCTCCTGGTGTTGGAAAAGACCACCACTCATGTGCGTCTGTCCTCCAAGACTCAAGCTTTGAGGTCATCTCACTGGAGAGCAGGTGAGGAGTGGAATTTTTCTGCTGTGTGGGTGTAATGCAGCCCTAAAAGCTGCTGAAATGTCTGTCCAGATTAGAAAGGAAGCATTTTCAGCAGTAATGCCACCTAGATGGAGTTTTTATGAAAATAAAATGCTGTAAGTAATTACACTATGTAATCTGTTTGTTAAAATTTAATTTCTCAGATCTTCGTCTGGCTTCTGTGAAAAATTTGGTGGTCATGGTGGTTCTGATCCAGCCCAGGCTTGTCATTCAGCACATTTAGTGGACTCGGCCAGTTGTTTTCTGGACCTCAACAGCAATGGTGATCTGATCACCAGGGCCCTAGCTGACCTGGATCTGAGCAGTAGCATAGAACTGCTCAGTCGCAGAGGGCACAACGATGACAACCAACGCTCCATGACTTCCTGTGATACAGCTGAGCTCCTGCGCACACCCTCCCCATGCATGGTGGAGTCTGACCAGGAAGCGGAGCCTGTTGACACTGGGGATCCTGCTGTGAAGATCAGAAACGGCTCGAGTGAAGAACTAGAAAAGCACCAGGGCGAACAGGATCAGTGGGCAGCTCTCTCTGCCATTCATCAAGGAAAGAGCCAAGAGTGCTCCATACAAATGAATGGTGGGATTCAGTCAATGGCAGACGTTCCTGCCACGTCAACTCCTAAAAAGCAGAAGGTGAATGGACCCACACTGTCCTCAGACTCGGCACAGATACTGGAGGGGAGATTTGAAGGAAGTGGATACCACAGAGATGGAACAAGAGTTGGTAGGTATCACCTGTGTATGATTCCCTCATTGAAAATCATAAAGAATCAAGACTAACGGGGTTATTTTTTCTCTCCAGATGTGCAGTGTGACATCTGTACGACTGAATTGCCTGATGGAGGCTTCTTGTTCTGTGTGTGGATGAGTCGACCCGGCCAGCAGGGGGCGCTGCTGCAAACGAATCGATCACTGCAAAACCTATCAGCAACCAGTCTCGGAGAGGTGAGTGACAGTAAATATTTGAGGTTGTAAGTCAGAATGGCACGTTATACTGCCTTTTTAAAGCAAATAATGGTTATTCATCTTTCAACTAATTCATCATCGACTCATTCTTTCCTTCAGAGGATTGGTGAAGCCAGTCAAGGGGAAGCATTGCGTTCCACCATGGACCTTGAGCAGTCTCGAGTCTGTGACGGGCAGTTTAAAGAAGAGTACCAGCTGCTCAAAGCAGTGGGCAAAGGAGCTTTTGGTTTTGTCTGGAAGGCAGTAAGACGCTGTGATGGACAAGAAGTAAGACAACATTTTATTTGTGCAGTGTGTGCTAATTTCTGCTTAAATTTAACGTTGTTCAGGAGTGAGGATTGTGATGTATGTTAATGCCACTTAACCAACTTTACAATCTGCAGGTGATCGTGAAGTTCATTAGCAAGGCCAGAATAGTGAGCGACTGCTGGGTGGATGACCCCATGTTGGGACGAGTGAGCCAGGAGATTGCCATACTGACACGAGTGCAGCACCATAACATTGTCAAGGTACCTGGATTGTTGCATGAAAACACATAATTAGCAAAGTTTCAGCAGCCTTTGTTCATAATGTTAAATTGCTTTGCTCTGTGTGTGTGTGTGTGTGTGCCACCAGGTGCTGGAGGTGTTTGAGAATGGGAGTTACTTTCAGATGGTGATGGAGAAACACGGAGATGGTTTGGACCTTTTTGAATTCATAGACATGCAGCCACGGCTGGATGAGCCCCTGGCCAGCTACATCTTTAGACAGGTATGTGCATAGTTAAAAATACACGCATGGCAGGAGAATGGGCTTTGAAATGTGATGGGGTAATCTGCTCCTTGTTAAATTCTCTTCCTAGCTGGTTGCGGCTGTTTTCTATCTGAGGACTAAGAACATCCTTCACAGAGACATAAAAGATGAAAACATCATAATCGACAAGTGTTTTCACATCCGACTGATAGACTTTGGCTCTGCTGCCATGATGGCTCCCGGGAAGCTCTTTTACAATTTCTGTGGCACATTGGAATACTGCTCCCCGGAGGTGCTTCAGGGAAATCCGTAAGTATATAATAGCTGTGAATGACAAGTGGTGTTTGTTCCTTTCCGTATTTATTTATTTTTGTCAGTTCAGCTCAAAAGAGTAATAAGTATCCTTATGTGCAAGACTTTAACTCAAATCATTTAGCCTAGATGCAAAATGTAGGTTACACACGTGGACAAAATTGTTGGTACCCCTCAGTTAAAGAAGGAAAAACCCACAATTCTCACTGAAATCACTTGAAACTCACAAAAGTAACAATAAATAAAAATTTATTGAAAATTAAATAATCAAAATCAGCCATCACTTTTGAATTGTTGATTAACATAATTATTTAAAAAAACAAACTAATGAAATAGGGCTGGACAAAAATGATGGTACCCATAACTTAATATTTTGTTGCACAACCTTTTGAGGCAATCACTGCAATTAAACGATTTCTGTATTTGTCAATGAGCGTTCTGCAGCTGTCAACAGGTATTTTGGCCCACTCCTCATGAGCAAACAGCTCCAGTTGTCTCAGGTTTGATGGGTGTCTTCTCCAAATGGCATGTTTCAGCTCCTTCCACATATGTTCAATGGGATTCAGATCTGGGCTCATAGAAGGCCACTTTAGAATAGTCCAACGCTTTTCTCTCAGCCATTCTTTGGTGTTTTTGGCTGTGTGTTTTGGATCGTTGTCCTGTTGGAAGACCCATGACCTGCGACTGAGACCAAGCTTTCTGACACTAGGCAGCACATTTCTCTCCAGAATGCCTTGATAGTCTTCAGATTTCATCGTACCTTGCACACTTTCAAGACACCCTGTGCCAGATGCAGCAAAGCAGCCCCAAAACATTACTGAGCCTCCTCCATGTTTCACCGTAGGGACAGTGTTCTTTTCTTCGTACGCTTGGTTTTTGAGTCTATGAACATAGAGTTGATGTGCCTTACCAAAAAGCTCCAGTTTGGTCTCATCTGTCCAAAGGACATTCTCCCAGAAGCTTTGTGGCTTGTCAACATGCATTTTTGCAAATTCCAGTCTGGCTTTTTTATGAGTTTTTTTCAGCAGTGGTGTCCTCCTTGGTCGTCTCCCATGAAGTCCACTTTGGCTCAAACAACGACGAATGGTGCGATCTGACACTGATGTACCTTGGCCTTGGAGTTCACCTTTAATTTCTTTGGAGGTTGCTCTGGGCTGTTTGGATACAATTCGAACGATCCGTCTCTTCAATTTGTCATCAATTTTCCTCTTGCGGCCACGTCCAGGGAGGTTGGCTACTGTCCCGTGGGTCTTGAACTTCTGAATAATATGAGCCACTGTTGTCACAGGAACTTCAAGCTGTTTAGAGATGGTCTTATAGCCTTTACCTTTAAGATGTTTGTCTATCATTTTTTTTCGGATGTCCTGGGACAATTCTCTCCTTCGCTTTCTGTTGTCCATGTTCAGTGTGGTACACACCTTTTCACCAAACAGCAGGGTGACTACTTGTCTCCCTTTAAATAGGCAGACTGACTGATTATGAGTTTGGAAACACCTGTGATGTCAATTAAATGACACACCTGAGTTAATCATGTCACTCTGGTCAAATAGTTTTCAATCTTTTATAGAGGTACCATCATTTTTGTCCAGGCCTGTTTCATTAGTTTGTTTTTTTAAATAATTATGTTAATCAACAATTCAAAAGTAATGGCTGTTTTTGATTATTTAATTTTCAATAAATTTTTATTTATTGTTACTTTTGTGAGTTTCAAGTGATTTCAGTGAGAATTGTGGGTTTTTCCTTCTTTAACTGAGGGGTACCAACAATTTTGTCCACGTGTGTATTTCAACTGCTGTCCTTCACATTTTTGTCTTCTTCTGTAGCTATGAGGGTCCAGAGCTGGAGATGTGGTCTCTGGGGGTTTTGCTCTACACTCTGCTGTTCAGTGAGAACCCCTTCTGCGATGTGGGAGAGATCCTGGATGCCAAACTAAACGACCTCTTCCATCTCTCTCCAGGTATACAGTGTCTTTTTTGCTGCTTGTTGCATGTAGTTTTAACTGAATAACTCAAAAAATGTGCAGTTTCAGACAGTAAAAAAAACCCTCTGAATTTCTGTGTACACTCTCAGAGCTGCGTGACGTGTTACATGGACTGCTGCACCCTGAACCCACTCAGAGAATGACTTTAGACCAATTGCTGCTGCAGTTCTGGATCAGCCAGCCCATTTCTCTTGCAGAATACAGCTGGGCAGAGGTGGTTCCTGAAACTCAGAGCGTCTGTGAGTCCTCTTCAACAGTGTAGTTAGACTGACAATAGCCAGTCATGTTTTAATACACTGAGGACCGTCTCTTCTTTTAACAGGCTCTCTACAGCATCAGGAATCCAGTCCTAAGCTGTACGTCAAGCAAGGCCTGTTCCCAGATGTCGGTGATGAGACTTTGCCTGAGGACGAAGAGGAGGCAGAGGATGAGGATGAGAGGTTGTCTATGGTGGCCCTGGAATCTGAGCTCCAGAAGTACCTCCATGAGGATTGAAGATTGCTTTTAAAGGGAGTGAAATAACAACTATCTGTCCAGTGCTTAGTCTGCAGAGGTCTACAAGGAAATAAATAGCAACATGAGAAACTGAAACTTTAGTCCAATTCAGTAATGAAGCCCTCCTTTTGAGACAGTCATTTAGAGACATATGGACTTTTGCCTTTGCCACCACTGGTCAATTACAATGTGTTTGTTGATAGATTTCTCAGCGTAGCAGAAGAAGGCAAAAGCATTATGAGGTATGTGCAGATGTGTGTCATTTATTTATTCTGATTTATTTTTTCTTTGCAGTTCGGGAATGTTTGAAGCAGCAAAATAATAGTGATAGTTAATGGCTTCTCCAGCTTTGCTACCAAAACCCACAGGTGACCACGACCTTTTGCTGTTTACCTCAGAAACCTCAGAACTTTAAAGATCAATGGGCACTTGATCCAAATTTATTTAACAGATGGCCTTTTTATCTTCCTCATTTTAATCTTGGATATTTTAATTAAACGTGTAAGTATATTTACAATATTTTATGTATTTATTTTTATACATTAATAAATATCTCACTGCAAACATGTTGTTCCCTTTCATTTGAGTAAAGGTTTCCATGTAACTACAGGATGATTTCAAGTTCCATGAAAACACTGTAAAGATATTTGAATTTTATAACCTCCCAGAGCATAACAGTGAATGCTTTGCATGAGTGGCAGACACTGAATGTACTGATTTTCAGAATGTTTCCAAAGTAGATTTCATCTATCAGAAATTCACAGTAGAGTGACAATGCAAAGAATTTATCACGAGAAAGGGATCATTAGGTTAACTACAAACTGTCAGGGACTGCAATACATTTAAATTCTTATTTTCAAAATGTGGATGTAAAGAGAAAATATGCATAAATCCAAGCCAAGTTGACTTCATAATGACAAACCAATACGATATCAGTGAAACACAAATAACCGTAAATAACCATCACTAGTTTTCAGTGGAAGGCTAAACGGCTATCCACATATGTTGATAAACAAAAAGCAATGCAGTATTTCTCATGTGATGAAAATAATACAATAGAGATTAGTTGACAAGTACAGGAATATAAAACAACTAAATAAATTTAGCAAATATCTAACTGCAGTAAGAAAATTACAAACTTATAATGCACTCTGCGAATATTTTTTTAGTGCTCTGTCATATTTTATTATAGTAACATTTTCTCTCTGATGTAAACCTGCGCGCAGCGGAACCTTTGGACTCAACACTTTCTTGAAGACGGAACATTATAAACGACGGACAAGCATGTGTACCCGTGTTGCTGTGCGACAGGTGAGCTAAAATATCCAAAATATAATACGTTTAATATATTATTAACTTAGTATTATTGCAGTTGTAAAAGGTTCAACGAAATGAGCCACAATGTTCGGAAAATAGGTTAAAATGCTGCTAAGCTCGTCAGTTTTCAGCTTTAACCTTCATGTTTGCTAACTTAAGCTAATGATACCACAGTAAGTTTATCAGCACATTCCTCTCTACTCCTCTTTAATACAGACATAAATGCTTTCAGTGTTTTAAAGGATGATTTCTTTCCGCAGATTCTTCGGTGGGGTGTGAGAAATGCTACTTCTTCTGTCTTCGTTCCGCTCCAGTTTGAGAGATGCTACCTCCAGTCTCTTAGCAGATTGTTGTGTTCCTCTGCACACCAGAGCACTTCACAGCCCAACCATGAAGTCTCTCCTGTCACAACTAAAGTAGTTCCCGGGCTGTCTCTGCGCTCACTGATTGATATGGGATTTACAGATACCCAGGCAAAGCAGATATTTGAGTCTGTATCCAGTGTCAGGGGAGGAAGTGCTGCCAAGCATATTCTGTCAACGCTCACAGTTCTGTTTGTTTTGGGCCTGAACCCTTCCAGTGTGCAGAAGCTGCTGGAGAAATGTCCTGAACTTTACACTGTCAAAGAAGCACAGCTTCAGCAACGAATAAGCAACCTGCGGAAACTAGGTTTAGTTGAAGGTGAGATGACAACCTGTGTGCTGCTCAATTTATCATTTAAGTGGAAGCAGACGATGCTCAGAGTGCTCCACGTGTATTTAACCCATATTCTTTCTTATCTCTTCGATAGGCAGTCTTCAGAGAATGGTAGCCCATTACCCCAAGATCCTGACTGTGCCTGTGAAGACAGTAAAAAATGTGGTGGCGTTCCTCAAAGAGAGGTGCCTGTTTACTTCCCAGCAGGCCTCAGACATCCTCAGAGACAGTCCAGCAGTTGTACTGGAGAACCTGGACCAGCTGGAGTACAAGTTTCAGGTCAGCAAGCAAATTTTGACAGCTAGCACTGACCATTCTACATATTTTAGTTTTTAGGTGGCTAAAACATGCCATGTCAATCAAAACCTTGGCACAGTTAGTTGCTAACCTAATTGAGATGTTGAGTTTACACACTAAATGTGCAGTTTTATGTGCTATTTATTGTTAGGCAGCAGCTTCCATTGTGAAGTGTTGTTTACACGGTAGAGCAATGCTGGTTTATTGACTTCTGGAAACCATGACTAAACATTATAGTCAAGGGCAGGTGTTTTATAAGACAACAGTGACCAGGTACTTTAATCAAACAAGCTGTTCCAGTTATATAAAAATATATAGTGTAAATATACATGCACTGATCAGACACAATGTTAAAACCACCTGTCTAATATTGTGCAGGTCCCTGTTACACCAGTAAAACAGCTCTGATCTGCAATGCATGGTCACACAGTTGCATTTTAATTTTATCTAAAGTGACATAAGAGAGTAGATACAGCACGAGGTAGGCAGGCAGAGCAGCACTAAGTACCTTGCTTAGAGTCCTCACTGGACAACTGCACCCTGACTGGGATTTGAACCACCAGTCTCCTACACCCAAGTCAGGGGTGTTAATCACTTAGCTATCCAGCCATCACAAGTCCACACACAAGTTCCTTAAGTTGCAAGGTGGGGCCTCTATGGTTCGGGCTTGATTTTCCAGCACATCCTACTAATGCTCTATCAGAATGAGATCTGTATCCTTTGGACAACACTTTGATTTTTGTCATGGTCCTCAAACCATTTCTGAACGATAATGGCAGTGTTGTAGGGAGCATTATCCTCCTGAAAGAGGCCACTGCCAACAGAGAATACTGTTGCAACAATGATTCAGTACATGTTAAACTAACATTCACATGAATCCCAGCAGAACATTCACCCCAGATCATCACCCTGCCTCAGCTGGCTTGCCTTTTTCCCCATAGTGTGCAATCAAACTCTGTCATCCACATGACATACATCATTAGACCAGGTCTCATTCTTCCATTGCTTCATGGTCCGATGCCCATTTAAGCACACTGGCCAGTCTGCAGCTACACAGCAAGCTGTAATACACTGTCTGAACTGACACCTTTTTGTCAGAGAAATCATTAAGGTTTTCAGCAATTTGTGCAACAGTAGTTTCACAGTTAGATCGAGCGACACAGGTCAGCACATCAGCAAGCTTTGGGCGCCCATGACCCTGTCACCAGTTAACCAGTTGTCCTTCCCTACGCCGTTTTGGTAGCTGACTAACCAAAGCATACCTCACAAGACCTGACGTGCAGGTCCTCAAGTTGCTAATTTTTCCCATTTTAAGCATATCAGCTTGAAGAACTGGCTGTTTACTGGCTGCCTAGTGTATTCCACCCTATCATTAATGCCACTGTAAAACATAATCGATTCACTTCACTTCTCAGTGGTTTTAATGCTGTGACTGATCGGTTCAATTATAAATGCACCAGGTTGTGCTATTTTATCATTTCCTTTGTACAAAGCAGCATGGACCAATATTGTAAATCCACATCATACTCAGAATTTAAACATTGGCTGTATTCTCCCAGTTTTCGAATATGAACACAGAATGTCCTGCTTAGATTTGGTCTGTTATACAGGGTTGTAGTGCAGCTGTAGTGCTGCCCCTGGTGCCTGCAAGTGGCTGTGAATAATTACAATGTTTTTATGAGGTGATGCATGACTTGCTTGTGTCTACAGATTAAAACAAACATGGTTCGCATGAGGTTTTGTTCTGCCTGTCGCGTCAGACCAAATCCTTTAGCCACTAATAATCCTGATATGTACCATATTGCTAAATATAATATCTGCCTTATTGCTGTGAGTACATTGAATCTGAATAACTGCAAATATTATAAAATATTCTCAGTTTTTTTCCTCCCTGTTTTATCCTTTCATGGTTCTGTACTGCCAAACTGCTTTCACCGTCTCATTTATAACAGCATGTGTTCACTCATCTCTCCACAGTATGTCTACTTCCGAATGGGTGTCAAACAGTCAGAGATGGTGAAGTTCAGGTTGTTCCGTTTCCCTCTGGATGAAGTTCGCTGTCGACACATTTTTCTAGAGCGTCGGGGTTTCTACCAAACCCCCGACAAGAAAGGACAGACGACCATCATAAACCCCAAACTGGACAGCATCCTTAACAATGACCTGGACACTTTCCTCACACATGTTGCCCAGGCGACAGCAGAGGAGTTTGATGTATTTCAGAAACTGTTAGCAAGAGAATGGAAGGAAGAAGAGCTGCAACAGGGCAAGATTGAAGCTGAAAGTGCTGATGATAATGATGAAGAAGAAGATGATGATGATGGAGATCATGATGATGATGATGATGATGATGACGACGACGAGGAGCAAACTGGAGGAAAACGTGGATATGGGAAGAGGAGAAAAAAATGAGTCACCTGTGAGATTCTTGAATAATTTCTATGAAATGACATGATTAGAAAGAATGAATCATCTGATACAATCAATAAAATGCTCCTTGGGGGTTATTATTATGTTATGGAATATTCCTGTCTAAAACACACATGGTAACATAATATTTTGGTTATTGCTACCTAGACTGCTCTCTTAAACTGAGTGAATGTTTTCATGTGGAGTTGATTTTTCTGTTGACTAAGTGACGTCATCAGGACGTGAGATGCGATGACGATAGTGTGAGGTCAGCCTCATGAATCAGGACTATGTGGACCCGTTCTGTCAGGCATGGACAGCGTGACAAATTCCTCCCCTGCAATCTTTTTGCAGCTTTCATTAAAAGTAAGAAGGAAACAGTTTACAGTCGAGATGGTTTTCAAATGTGCTGTGGAACCAAAATTAGTTTTTAAACTTTGTGAGCAGGAAGCACTGTAAAGGAAATGACCTGAAGAGCACCGAAGAGGATGAAAAGCTCCACCCCGTTACTATGTAACAGCCAAGTGGTTCTGCTTTCCACATCTCCATATTATCTCTTTGAATCAACAGAGAGTACAGATAAGGCCAGTGTGTGAGAGGAGTCCTATAAAACAACCATTGATTTATAGAAGAGTTAAGCCTCATGGATGTGCAGCAGGGACAGATGTTTCAGGTTTGGACATCAGGTAAGGTCACTCATCTTTAGTTAATCGATAATTTGTCAATAAGTGTGTTTTTGCAAAGTTTAAATAGATCCAAGTAATATTTTGTTTTTGCGTTGAATGTATTTGAAACATTTAGGGAGGTGGGGAGGTGGTGGCATCATGTTGCTGTTATTCTGCTAAAGATGTCCATTAAATCCTCATGCCCCGCCTGATTTAGGAGATTCACAAAAAAGATAGGAGTTAAATACAGGACCCCAGTAAGAGTTCAGTGCACCTTTTATTACTGATATTCAAATTTTGATTGTTCTAATGCGGAATTTGAATCTTTATTTTTGATGACAAACTCAAACCTCCTTGGAAATAGGGATTATTAGTGTTGCACAAATTTCTAGAGAGATATTCTGCCATTTTTTTTTTAAATCAGGAGTCTTTGCTTGAAGGCTTGTGTGTCTTTTAACTTCTCTGTAAAATAAACCAATGAGGTTCCATTAGATCTAAGTTGGGTGATATATATGGCCAGTGTATGGACTTGACAATTTCGTCCTTAGAAGTCATGCTGAAAAATTTCTTTCTTCCGTAAACTGGGAGGCATCTTATCAGGTAATGTTTTGTTGTATCTACAGACATTCATGGTGCCATCAGTAAATATAATTTCCCCAACACTTTCTGAACTCATACAGCTCCATATCACAATTTCGCCTCCGTGTTTTACCATCGGGACTATGCATTCACAGTGGTAGTCCTGCCAAACATGCTGAAGCCCACCAGAACTGAACAAAATTTCTCTCGTCTAATCAAAGAATGTACTCCCAATGTTCAACAGGCCGATTTAATGTTCTTTGGCAAAGTTAATGTTCGCTCGTCTGTTTTGTCAGAGGTGCACCGTTAAAATGTATCACACTGTGTGAGGAGTCATTTTATCTGGACAACCACTGTCACTCTGATTAGTTGTTCTGTGGCTTGTTTTATACCTCCTATTCTGCAACTGTGTTTCACCTGTTTGTTTTTTTAGCTGCTCTCCCATCATCCTGTATCCTTTTCCATCTTTGTGAAGCCTCATAATTAGATTTTTAAGGTCCTCTAGCAATTTTTTTTTTCATGTATGATGCAAACATGTAGATCATCACAGCCCATGAGTCCAAAACTGAAAAGGATTTCAGAACCATGTTTGTGGAGTTAGGCTGGAAATACTGAGGCCTTTAATATAATGCTGTTACTAAGAGGTGATACGATTTTGAATTAGGTGTGCAATCCTGCACACATGTGTACTCATTTCTCTTGTATACTGTCTACTGTGTGTTTTCTGTTTGTTTGTTCTGTAGTTCTTTTGTTGCCTTAATTATTTACCACTTCCCTTCTACTTGCATTAATTTCCATTTGCAACGTGGCATGTTATCAGCTGCACATTTTAATATTGATCTAGCTTATTTAACCTGGACTAGACCTTTAAAGAAACACGTAGATATAATTATGATCGGGACCCAATCAGCCAAAACAGTATCTAAAAGCTACATATAAAGTGTTCCCAGCCTACAGTACATCATTTTGATTGTTATATAACCCCCGAGAGAGACTATATTTTATCATTTTCTTCATGTGCAGACCCATATTTGTTCACAGTGATGATGTAGCAATAACATGAAAAATGTATGTAAAATTGTGTTTCTGCTCAAATAACTGGGCTGCACATATCCATGTATTTATATGCTTACATTTTGATTATGATATTAATTCATGGCATTTTCATCTATAGGACGCTGCTGGAGAAAACAGAGATCACATCCCAAAGCACTCCTGTGTCATCATTAACTGTGTGTTCTCCTTAACTCGAAAGCACAATGCCATCAACCACGATGTTCAACCTCACAAAGACGTGGTTTGAGAGTCTTCATAATTTGCACCTCGAATTTCTTATCATACCTGCCGTAGTTATCACTCTAGCCACCTTGATAGCCAACCCTGTTCTCCTGACATGCATTTTTCTGTCCCGTGCCTTGCGTCAGGAGACCCGTTATCTGCTGGTGGCCAACACCCTGATGGCAGACATGCTTTTCCTCATCTTCAACCTGATCACAGTGATTTGTAACACTATGAGAGCTCAGATACCCTGGAGAGTCTGTGAGCTCATCACAGCTGTCTCCGTCACAGCCTACTGCTGCGCCATCCTCACTGTCACTCTCATGGTGGTCGACACCTACACTGCGGTTCGCTGGCCTCTCCAATACCACGACATCCTTCCCCCTGCCCGCACCCGCCGCATCCTGGTGGGGATGTGGGTGCTGTCAGCCGTGTACCCTTTCGTCGTACTGATCATGATGGAAATACACAGGAGCAACTCCCAAGAAAAGGTGTGTGTGTGTCTTGCTCTCATCTCCTTCTCCTTCCTTCAGATCAAGGACCCACTGTGGATCCACGTTTTCTACTTTGTGGCAGCATTCATCTGTGCAACAATGATTTGTTACTGTTACATTCGACTCTACATGGTCACAAGAACGCAAGGAATCTGGCAGAGTCGTTTCTCCAGGGCCCGGGTCACGCTGCTGGCCCATGCAGTTCTGCTCCTGCTCTACTTTGCCCCCGGCTTTGTTTTTATTGTGGAACTCTCCCTGTTCAACATGAAAGATAAAAGTCAGGATCTTCGTGTGTGGGTCAACACAGCCAACATATGTGTTTTCATGTTGCTGCCCAGAGCGCTTGCTCCTTATCTGTATGGGCTGAGATACAGGGAGATCTCTGATACTCTAATGATGCTGGTGCAGCGCAACAATAGGCCCAGCCAGAACACTGTGTCATAAAGGCACCGAAGAATCTTTATTATTCGTATTTATTGCATTTTTCCACTGAGACTGCTTCTGATGAATACATATTTTAAAATAATTTCTAAGTATCAAGATTTTAGACTCAAGGCACAAATACAATGTAATCCACAACATTAAGAAGTTTTGTTGAGATGAGCCACCTAACATACTTTTCTTTCTTTTTTCTTTTCTTTTTGTTTACCTTTTCTAGATTCTTTTCGAAATAAATTGTCTCTAAAAGTTGAACCTATATATTTTTGTCTCAATACTTTTTCAAAACACAGGTTGCCAATAATGTGATTTTAGCAGAGAAACATCAAGATCCCTTTACTGTATCTTTGTATAATTTGGCCTGCAAATTTAAAAAAACATAGGGACTCCAAAATACCATGCGTAATTTGTCTCTAAATAGAAGCAGAGACTCCTCCTCAGCTCGATAAAACCCCAACTTCTCAAAGGACATGTCAGTCTTGGTGGTTCCCATGTCCATGTTTTACATCAAGTGGTAGTTGCTCCAACCCAGGCGCCAATAATGTTTTTCTTGTCCTAATTAATATGTATCATGACTACATTGAAATGTATTTGAAATGCAATGTCTCTGCCAACTCTAATCTCTGCTCTTGTGTGTGTTTTGTTAGTACGAAGCAGTAAATTGTCTTGATTTTTTCTCTCTCTCTTTTTTCTTTTGTCCGAGCTCTCTTTTACTGCCCTGTGGGTGTAGATGAGAAAATGCAGACCAGCCTTGTTTTTGTTACTTTATGTCTCTTAAGCCATTTTTAAATAAATTGTACAACACAAACATGCATTTTATCATCATTATGTAATGTGAAAGCTGTGCAAAACTAATGCTGAGCTACGGTTTTATGACCGTCATAACAAAGCACTTAACGCCATTTGCTTTCAAAGCCTTGTCAAAAAATGGGTGTGTAAAGAGGTCATTCACTTGGCAAATTAAGGCACAAGAGGAGCAGTGGGTAGTGATGAGTCAGGCACTCTGTCTCTGCTGTATGCAATTTGTAACTGGTGCAACAGTTCAACAGCAGAGGGACACATTTGTCTGTCAACTGAGCCTCATCCCTGCTGTTTCATGCAGCAAATGCCATACTATCATTGCTTGCTTGGTACCATCTGCTCACTATTAGCTTTTCTACATCCGCACGTGGATCAGACAAAGAAAACACATTTACCAATTTACTAGATTTGTGTTGTTTTTCTATGTCACTGTCATTACTTTTTGTCTTCTTTTGCTACATATCTGATTCATGTCTGTGCTGCCTGCTTCATCTGTTCTCCACAAAGCCATTTGCTCTTGTCACTGACACTAACTTGCTAATCTTCCACATGGTCTTCTCTGATTACATGGTTTTGTTCTGGCGATCTCAAACAGCTGGTGCCTAAAGGCCAAAACAAACCCAAGTGCAGTATTCTCACACATTCCTGACTTATACAAAGGTCTTCTGTTTCTTAATTTTTGTTATTGAGCTGGAGATGTTGATATTGAGTGTCTCATCTTGTGAGTTTTCCTGTTAGTGTGAATTATTTGTGGTAGTAGTAGCAACAGGTCTTTGTACCTATATGACTTTAGAGACAAAAAAAAAATCATGATTGTGAGGGGTTCTGATGAAGGTTTACAATAATGGTAGTGACAAGTGCAGCACTGTCTGAATCTGTGACCCATTCCCTTTTTTATATAAAGATAGGTGACAAATTAAAGGAAAGGGGTAACATAAAGTGTGAAAATGGCTACAAGAACAGCTTCAGTGAACCTTGGCATTGATTCTCCGAGTCTCTAACTTTACTGGAGTTCTGCCAAAAGATATTACCTCATTTTGTGTTTTGATGATGGTGGTGAAGAACACTGTCTTAACACTAAAATCTCACAATTAGACTGAGATTTGGTGACTGTGAAGGCTGGATGAAATCGTGAAAGAAATGGTTCATGATATGATAAGGGTCATTCCTCTCTGTCAGTATCAGCCTGGATCAGGAACGAGATATTCCTTTAATTTGTAGTACGTTTACCAGTGTTCATTTGTATGAAAAAAATATTTGTCCATACAGGCCTAGTTTCTTGCCAGTACTAGTAGCACGTGGTTCAAAACGCTGCTGGGCGCTGAAAACATCGTGGGGCCCTTTCAAGGAATCCAGTTGGGGGCTCTCAGAAATATTTTTGCAACAGGGTAAGGAAGTTGTGACATCCTTTGTTCCAACTAGGCTCCTCCTTCCTTCTCACCTGAAAAAAATACACCGTGACATGCTTCGTTTCATCCTGTTTTCACGTGTCCAAAGGGTCACATTAAAGCCAGATGTTTTTTTGAAAGCAAAACCCTTCACACTGCTCCTCATGTCTGTCGTTGTATATTAGTCTATATAACTCTGTAAATACGCTTCCCTACGGCTGTGTTTTTGTACGTGTCATAAATTCTATTTAATGACGTCAATCTATTATTTATTGACAATACTGCGTTACTAACTATCCTTTGTATGTCCATGCGAGTACTGCGTTAAAACTTTGATTATCTTCCGTGTTTTCTTCAACCGCTGTCACAATTTGTTATCCACTTTTTCTCCTCCAAAAGTTGCGTTTGTTTGCAAACAAAGGGAAGCCACGTGGAGAACCACAGGGGCCTGGGAACTGTTGTTTTCCTACTGAAAAAATCTCAGCGACACCTTATAAGTAGAACTCCATTACCCAAGATGCACAAGCGGCACCAGTCGAGTGGGCGCAGTGGGGATGGATTTTTTTTTCAGCTGACAAGTATATATGGGGTTCTGTGTTTACAGTTGGAAGTCTTTGTTTTTGTCATCACCACAAGTCAAAATGTCCCGGCTGAATTTCAGCTCACTTTATGTTTCATAACCTTTCGAGAGCAGGGTTGTTAAAAGATACTGCTAAACTTGTTCAGGACACAGATATTTTTTTTCCTCCATACTTTTTTTTGTTTGTTTTCCCCCCACTTGAAACAGAAGAGGAAGCTTCATCTGGAAACTTCTGCATAAGGTAACAGTGAGTGTCTGTACCTAATGGCATTTTTAAGTGCTTGAATTTGCTTTATTTATTGCTTTTTGGTTGAATTTGTCTTAATTTACTGAGCCAAACAACAGCGGAGCTACTTTTTTTTTATAGTATATTCAGCGGTTAACGGTCGACACGAGGCAAGTCTCCTTTGTCTAATTAGCTAAACCGAACCACATAACTTCGCTTTTTTGTGCAAACCTTGTTGTCTGACCATATATTAATACACATTTTGGTTTAAAGTCTGTAATTAATGCACAAAATGTGTACAATCTTGCCATACTTCAACACCTAATAATATTTTTAGCTAACAAGCAATAATAAATGCCAGGTGTATTGTTGGCATAAGCTAATTTTATTTTAAAATTAATTTTGTTCAATTTGTGCTACAGCAGCCAGTGACACAGTAATGTAAAACTGCTTTATTTAATTGTATGTGTATTGTTTACTTATATAATATTATATTTGTTTACTTCTCAGTTTGTATTAGTCAAAGTTAATCTGCGTCAGACCTCGCAGGATAAACCTGTCCCCCGGTCTACATGACTTCAATGAGGTGCTGACAAAGAACCCACGTGAATAGGTGAAGTCTGTCGAGTTAAAAATAACAACAGATAAATGACCTCATAACAGCAAAGGCCAGACCTGATGCTAATTATAAAATAAACGCCATGGCATTAGAGAAAACTTTTTTAACGTTTTCATTAAATACCCTGAAGAACTTTGGAACTGTAAATAAACACACAATCTCAGCAGGGAGCCTTGGTTGTTTGATGGATGTGTTTTTTTTCTTCCAGAGACAGGTCAAAAGACTGCTGGTGTAACAAAAACATAACTCAAGGTTATCAGTAGCTCTGACTTTGCACTTGTTCAATCATTATGCTGTGTCTGATAGCATCCCTGCCCCCACTCTCTTTCGAAACAAACCTGACTGACATGTAGGTTGGCCCTCCAACCGTTGCCTAATCTCTCTCCCGCCTGTGTCTCTTTGTCATCTTGCACCTCGTGCAGTCCATTGTGCTGCAGGGCACAACTGTTAGACATGAGTTACAAGCTAGCTCCAGGAAGTATCATGCAAAGTTGTGTGCAGTTTAGAATATATTCCTTGAAATGGCTTTTTCTTGACCTGTGATGTAAGACAGTTTATCTCTACCCCATGGGCTTAAGAAGTTTGTCTTTGAGGCTCACGTGTTTTCTCCTCATTCTTCACACATGCTTTGTGGCTCTGCTCTGTGAGTGCTTTGTTTGCCTGTGGTGAATGTTCTCAATTTGTAGAAGAGTGATCCAATTAGATTGCTATTTGTGCATTCATGGCCGTTCCCTGCCTATCTCCTACTACCACATTTGATAGGCTGCTATTTTAATAGTGTATAGTGATATGTCTTGGATACATTTGTTATAATAGTACTGTGCTACCTGTTTACCATCCGCAGGCCATCCTAAAGCTTAGAGAAGGTCTACACTGAAGGTGGTCGCCATGGTGTTGATTCTGGGCAGGAGGCTGAACAGGGAGGACTCTGGGATCAGAGACTCCCCCGCTGTCAAACGCAAGGTGCTACACCGAAACACTTTTAATGTTTTCTGTATTGACACTTTTGTCTCAAGTCACAATTTTCATGCATCTTTCTACATGTTGTTGTCTTCTAAGGTGTTTGAGGTTGAATCCAAAACTTTGGGCAGCCAGGATATCTTGGACTTCTGCTCTGGCTCCTCACACTCAGAGGGCATCCTGCAGGTATTCAATGAGTTTCGCGACTGCCGTCTTTTCACTGATGTGGTCATCAGTGTGCAGGGCCGTGAGTTCCCCTGCCACCGCGCCGTGCTCTCTGCCTGCTCCTCCTACTTCAGAGCCATGTTCTGCAACGATCACCGTGAGAGTCGTGAGATGCTGGTTGAGATCAACGGCATCCTGGCTGAGGCGATGGACTCCTTCCTCGCCTATGTTTACACCGGCCGCGCCAAGATCACCACTGAGAATGTCCAGTTCCTCTTCGAAACCTCCAGTCTCTTCCAGATCACCACACTGCGTGATGCCTGTGCAAAGTTCTTGGAGGACCAGCTGGATCCATGCAACTGCCTGGGCATTCAGCGCTTTGCAGAAGCGCATTCTCTGAAGCAGCTAGCCAGCCGCTGCCGTAGTTATGCCCTGGCCAACTTCTCAGAGGTGGCTCAGCATGAAGAGTTCCTTGACCTGCACCAAGAAGAGCTGGAAGAGTACATTAACAGTGATGAGCTGTCCATCGGTAAGGAGGAGGTGGTGTTTGAGGCAGTGATGCGATGGGTGTACCACAGTGTGGAGCACAGGAGGCCCATGCTGAAGGCTCTCCTGCACCATGTTCGTTTGCCCCTTTTGCACCCCAACTACTTTGTCCAGACTGTGGAGGGAGATCAGCTCATCCAGAACGCTCCAGAGTGCTACCACCTTCTTCATGAGGCCAGGCGCTACCACGTGCTAGGAAATGAAATGATGTCACCCAGAACTCGTCCACGCAGGTCAGTAAAACGTCAACTTCCTAGGTATGAAGGAGATGACAAATACCGTAGATATGATAACCCGTTGAAGTAGTATGACTTGTTAACTGACAGTGCATGCTGCGCGACAGTCACAGGAATGACACATTGATACATGCATTGATCTTTCTTATTGAAAACCAGATTTGTGTAATCTTTTCTGACTGTCGAGTTGGCTTAAATCATTTATTCTGCTGTGATGATAGAGATCAATTTAATATAGGAGAACACATTCCTTCAGCACTTAGTTAATCTTTTATTGCATATTATATAGCTAGAGGTTACAACTTGCGCATGAACTTGGTGCTCTTGGCAGTGTTGTTGTTGTCTGTGCATGTGAGCGTGAGAGAGACAGGGAGTGTTATTGTACAGAACAGACAAGTGTGTCATTGAATGAGCTTTGTTTTGTAGGCCTATTTTGAAATGGAAATGATAATGGGGGAAGCAGGGCATGTTCGCACATGGACTGGTCGACTGACAAGAAAAAATGATGTGATGCAAGAAATGGCAATCATGAAATGTTGAGTCTTGTTATCATACCAGCAGTGTAACTCGCCTCACTGAGGTGTTTTGGATCCAAGTGTCCACACCTGTTCACCTTATACCTGTTTTTCAAATAGTCCTTTATTTCTAGTGTTTTTCTGGCTGTTTGTTTGATGTTTCCTGCTAATTGGTTGAATGTAATCTCTCGTAAAGGAGAAAGGCTGTGGCTGACGGAAACCTAATGAATGAGATTCTAAACAGACTGCATGGTAGACTGCTTTACAACAAACAACAGTGCAGCTGCTTTTGTTGATAGAGCTGCTGTAAGGTTTAAAGTACCAGTTGTTAGCTGCTAAGGCTGTGTGACGTGTGTTTCAGGTGCATTGTCAGTATCGAGGCAGATCTGTTCAGATCAGCAAGCCAATCAAGCAGTCAGTCCCTGTACTGCTGGCTTCGTTTGTCCTGAGGGCGAAATCTTCTCCTGCTCAAAACAGATTCATGATTCTCCCCTTCTGTGTCTACACCAGGGCTTCTCCTCCCTTGGGAAGCTTCTAGAATATAATTGATCACATGCACACACACAAATAAGGTTTAACCGCTCCTGGGCTAGACTGTCTCACAAATGTGTACAGGCCCTTGAAACAACCCTAAACCCCTACCTGTACCTGAAGTAAAATCTATCACATGCCAAGTAAACAGACACAAAAAGACACATAACTGCTTACACATTACTATATCTGGCATTGTTGTGTTACAAAAGCACAATACGAAAAGAAGCTGTTGTTAATTAGCTCTCCCCTAGGAAATGTGGTCA
The DNA here is from genome assembly GCF_021347895.1 of Acanthochromis polyacanthus. Classification (NCBI taxonomy): domain Eukaryota; kingdom Metazoa; phylum Chordata; class Actinopteri; family Pomacentridae; genus Acanthochromis; species Acanthochromis polyacanthus. The sequence continues at coordinate 26,561,899 of NC_067121.1, forward strand.
TATCCACAGCATGTTTTTGAGCAGTCAACGAAGAAAGCTTTGTGATCATGGAAATTCAGCTGAAGTATTGCCCCAAGTGTGTTTTTGTTGAACCCCAGACTGATGCGTTCATTGTAAATGGAACTTTGCCTTGAAGGTGAATAAAGCTATTGCTGCGGAAACCATTATTTTCCTGTCGCAACACTAAATTCTACCTTCTATAATTATAAATCCCTGCAAGTGTTGACATGTGTATGCTTACATGTATGCATATCCTTTACAGAGGCCTACACATATACAGTATTTTAAGTGGACCTTGCCTATCATCTGTTCATTCCTCTCAGATGCCTTACGGTGGAAACACTTTTTTCTTTTGTTTGTGTTTTCATGCTTGCTTCATCTGTGGTGTTATTCTATCTCTTCATCTCTAATTTCCATGTCTCTCCCTCTGTCTGAACTTCCTTGCTCCCTTCTGTACAGGTCGACTGGTTACTCAGAGGTAATTGTCGTGGTGGGTGGCTGTGAGCGGGTGGGAGGCTTCAACCTGCCCTACACTGAATGCTATGATCCAGTCACAGGAGAATGGAAGTCACTGGCCAAACTACCTGAGTTCACCAAGTCAGAGTATGCTGTCTGTGCCCTCCGCAATGACATTCTGGTGTCAGGTAAGATTCTGCTGCTTATATTGTAACAAGTTTAGAATCATGCTTACATGAAGGCTTGACATTCACACAACTATATGTCAGGTTTATAATGCTTTTGACAATGCTTGCGAGTTAGCCAACTTGACAGATGTTGAATTAAATACTAAATGTTGCTATATCTATCCAAGCTTCAACCACAATTTCCTTATCATGTTATGCCTTTGATTTTAAACATATAGAAATTAATGTGTGATTTATTTTTTTTTAATTCAAGAGTGTTGTTTTGGCAAATAAAAATTAAGACCGTTTTGAAGTCATTGATTTTATTGCTGTGTTATTAGTTTTATTCCACATACTTGATCAGTATGTTCTGGTTACCTTAATTATTATTAAGACTTCTCATCCCTAAAAAAAAAGCCACCAGTATAGTTTTAGGGGACATAGTGCATCTACACATGACTTGCCGTTTAATATCCTTGCGGAGTGGCAGGAAAAGCCGTTGTGGCTGTTTTCCCAGTGTTATTTTTACAGCCGCAGCCTGTTTGAGTTGAAGGAAAACATGAGTAACATCTGGATGCACTCTCCATTCCCTGTACTGAGAGTCGCCTTCATTGGCCAGCTTGGTCCTTCTCTCTCTTCCTATTGGCCAGTCATGCGGGTCACCACCTTCACATTGGCTCAGCAACTTCCTCAGATCTGCCTATGCATCGATCTAATGACGTAGTTTAATTTGAGACCGCTGACATATGTTGTATTGTGTAAACTTTTTGAAATTTATCAGAACCTGAAGTATAATAGCTCTTGGGACCTCCTGGCAAGACTGCTGGGTTTTTTGAAAACTGAACCTGGTCCAAGTATGGTGTAAGCCTGCTTTAAAGAAAAAAAAGACCTTGAATAAACAAAACATTCATATTACCTCATTCATTTTAACAAATAAGCTCAGAGTGAAGGTAGTTGCCAAGTCAAAAATCATTTTGTATTTATGCTGTGTGCCTGATGCCTTGGATTGAGAGGGTGGAGGTTATCGGGTTTTCTTTTTCTGTGAACTTTCCAAGAAAAGACATTGACAGGAGATCTGATGCGCCTACTAGGACTGCTCATGTTCAGACATGCTTTGTATAGCTGCAGAGCCTACATAGCCAAAAACAGGGGTTGAATGATATATGTCACAGGAAATAAAATGAAGATATGGCAAAACAAAAAGAACGTTTGCCCCTTCAGCAGAGAGTGTGCAGTGTTCGCTCAGTGTGCCAAGTCCTCACGTGTGTGCTATCAATCTATCCTCTAGCGCTGCCAGAAAAGTCAACATACCCCTCCCCCTCGTCTCGCTGTCTCACACAAACACGCAACCCCAACTTTATCGCATGTCAGGATCTTTGTTGTCCCATTTTACAACTTTGTTTTCCATATGTGTTATGATACATTTAATCCACTTTTGTTAAGTTTATTTTTATCTTGCACTGTGCCTCGATTACATTCCTGCAGCTCCATTCTCTCTCTCTGTCCGCACCTCTCCTCACTGGAAACTAGTGCAAATACCTTACTGGGCCTCCAGTCTCTAGCGCAGCTGCAGTTGGCTGTGGTCTTAAATAGGATTTGAGTCAGCTGGCTACACAAAACATCTTTGGTCTGTCTGTCTTGGAACAGGAAGTCTGGCCATTACTGACTCTATACATTAATAACATAGCAGTCAGCCATTTGGATAAAATATTATCAGCTAGTGAGCATTGAAACACATGTGCTTGTGTCATAGTCACAGGTTTCCTTCTCATGTGTTGAAATTTTTTGACATACTGAGTAAGGTTATTGCCATCAGCAGTAAAACTGCAAATAAGTGTAAGCAATGCATAACTTTCAGACAGGTGTCACACAAATCATGGTGGGACCTCCCAAAGTCACAAGTAGTGGTCCTCCCCATCTTCACCTAGAGGACTTGACCAACCGAAGGTTTTGGAGAGAAGAAGCCCCCTTTCTCAAGGAAGTAGTTCATTTAGAACTGGTTTTGTAGATTCCCAAGTCTGTCTTTGAAGTGGTAAATCCTCCATCAACATGTTTTCGTCATGCAACTCTTTTAACCTCAAAAGCCTCAAGGGCAGCAGACTGTCTGACTCTTTGACTAGCCAGCAGACTATCCGACAGACATGTATTGCGACGAACTTGCCTGTCTTGTTCCCTTTTGTCTGTGCTGCAGTACAATACAAATGACAGAATCTTAATTAATTAACCTACATTACGCCTCAACGAAAAACAGAAGTAGACATGTATGGTCTCTGGTTATTTAGTTTGATAACCCTTTACGAAAGATTTTTTTTTTCCTGGAGTGAAATGCATGCCTGTTGTCTGTACTCACCTGTTCAGTCTGTCTGTCAGCCAGTTAAAACTCTTGCTTTGTTTGGATGTGATCGCTAAACACGGCCTAGACATCTTTGTTTACACAGACAGGATATGCTTTTATCATTACGCCATATTATCATTTGGGTGCTGTACAAAGAAAACACCCAACAGAACATTGTAGACAGAACCACAACAAATAAGAATGGATTGAGACAAGTTTGAGTTGGTTTGAAATGTTTGAGGATTATTATTTATGAATCCCTGCTGTTCAGAAGGTAACTGTTTTTCACTGAAGGAGTTTTGCAGGGAGATATGTGATATGAACGCTGAAGTGTTCTTATTAATTTTCAGAATCTGTATTTTATGGACTCGTGTCACCAACATGTGATCAATTTAAGTCCTGGTGTGAAATAACACAGATTGTCACTGGCCTTTCTGTTTATGTGCTCCAATCATGTTGGTATCCATGCTGCACCTAAACTCCAAGACAGTAAACGTCTTCTTGCTGGATAAAAGCCAGAGAATAACTGTTTCTGATTTCTGATATTATAGTGATAACCTGTTCACCTCAAATTTCCCCTATTTTTTTTCTTTTTAATATTGGATAGCATTCCATTTTTCTTCCTCAACTTTACTGATAACCCTTTTTGTTCCATAGTCACACTAGCTGGATGTAGACTTGTTTGATTTTCAAACACTACTGGAAAGAACAACAACCTCTAGGGCACGATGATCAAAGTATGTTTGCCTTTTTTATCGTCACGTCTCTGTGGTGTTTTCTATTACGCGGAATTAGCCTTTTAATGGCAATACTAACCTCCCCATGTGCAAATGTTCCACCAAACACTCAAACTTACTATCCACAGCTCAGCCCGCCTAAGAGAACATTTTTCCCCCATAGCAGAATAATAATGGGTGCAGCTGACACAGTGCTGTGGAGATATATCTGACTATGGAAGACTATTTTTTTCACTTAATCTACATTTCATCACATATGCATATGTGCTGTACTAGGGGGTTATTGAGAGAGAGATGGAGCACATGTTAGAGCCTGTTAAAAATGTGTCTGGGTCGCACTGTCTCAATAATCACTTATAAAACTGATGGTTACTCGTCCTCTGGGCATACAAATTAAGACGTGATATTATGTGTGTGTGCATGTGCACATTTAAATAGTGCACGTGCTGTATGTTTGACAGTCTGTAATGTAAGAAAACCTTTTATTTGCTAAGTGAACTCGAGACACAGTTAGGGTCAAAGTCAGATAAGACTTACAACTCTGGCCTGGTTTGAAGATAACACATTTCTCTGACAAAAACACACTAAGCAAAGCTGGGTTTTCACCAAGAACAGCTCAGGTTTAATCATAAACGTTTAAAACTCTCTTAGATTTGATTAACGTGATTTAAAAATATTGATAATACTGACGGACTATAGCACCATTTTCAATCTTCTATGAAGACTAAATTCAAAGTAACAGTATTGTTGACAGCGTCTGACATGTGAGTCCTTGTGTGTTTTTAGGTGGTCGTATCAACAGCAGGGATGTGTGGATGTATAACTCCCAGCTCAACCTGTGGATCAGAGTGGCTTCTCTTAACAAAGGCCGCTGGAGGCACAAGATGGGTGTCCTACTGGGCAAGGTAAGAAGGGGCCTCAATCCAAATTTCTGAATAATTATCCGGATTGCTGTGAACCACATCACAGATGCCTCTCAGAAATAAATTGGTTTTATTTTTGCACCACATTTTACACAGCGGTAGAAACACAGCGACACCACGAGTGTTTCATGCTCCAGCGCTACTATTTTCATTCAGAGCCTCATCACCATCTTTATTCCTTACTCATTTACGTGTTAGCTTATCTGAGACAAAACAGAGCTGGGCATTTGCACATCGAGGAATTTCTGTGGAATCACCTGCAGGAAAGATATTCGAAGGTTCCATGGAACTTTTTGACAGTTTTGGATTCATACCTTTCAAAATCAGACATCTCATTCCACTCTTGCACATACCTTTTTTTCTGCAGGCTTGAAGGAATGTGATTTTAAGCATACCAAAGGCTTTCCATAGTAAGGGATGATTGACATTATAGATAAGGAGTCATATTTTTTTCCTTTTGTTTTGTCATACACACGTGGACAAAATTGTTGGTACCCCTCAGTTAAAGAAGGAAAAACCCACAATTCTCACTGAAATCACTTGAAACTCACAAAAGTAACAATAAATAAAAATTTATTGAAAATTAAATAATCAAAAACAGCCATTACTTTTGAATTGTTGATTAACATAATTATTTAAAAAAACAAACTAATGAAACAGGCCTGGACAAAAATGATGGTACCTCTATAAAAGATTGAAAACTATTTGACCAGAGTGACATGATTAACTCAGGTGTGTCATTTAATTGACATCACAGGTGTTTCCAAACTCATAATCAGTCAGTCTGCCTATTTAAAGGGAGACAAGTAGTCACCCTGCTGTTTGGTGAAAAGGTGTGTACCACACTGAACATGGACAACAGAAAGCGAAGGAGAGAATTGTCCCAGGACATCCGAAAAAAAATGATAGACAAACATCTTAAAGGTAAAGGCTATAAGACCATCTCTAAACAGCTTGAAGTTCCTGTGACAACAGTGGCTCATATTATTCAGAAGTTCAAGACCCACGGGACAGTAGCCAACCTCCCTGGACGTGGCCGCAAGAGGAAAATTGATGACAAATTGAAGAGACGGATCGTTGGAATTGTATCCAAAGAGCCCAGAGCAACCTCCAAAGAAATTAAAGGTGAACTCCAAGGCCAAGGTACATCAGTGTCAGATCGCACCATTCGTCGTTGTTTGAGCCAAAGTGGACTTCATGGGAGACGACCAAGGAGGACACCACTGCTGAAAAAAACTCATAAAAAAGCCAGACTGGAATTTGCAAAAATGCATGTTAACAAGCCACAAAGCTTCTGGGAGAATGTCCTTTGGACAGATGAGACCAAACTGGAGCTTTTTGGTAAGGCACATCAACTCTATGTTCATAGACTCAAAAACCAAGCATACGAAGAAAAGAACACTGTCCCTACGGTGAAACATGGAGGAGGCTCAGTAATGTTTTGGGGCTGCTTTGCTGCATCTGGCACAGGGTGTCTTGAAAGTGTGCAAGGTACGATGAAATCTGAAGACTATCAAGGCATTCTGGAGAGAAATGTGCTGCCTAGTGTCAGAAAGCTTGGTCTCAGTCGCAGGTCATGGGTCTTCCAACAGGACAACGATCCAAAACACACAGCCAAAACACCCAAGAATGGCTGAGAGAAAAGCGTTGGACTATTCTAAAGTGGCCTTCTATGAGCCCAGATCTGAATCCCATTGAACATATGTGGAAGGAGCTGAAACATGCCATTTGGAGAAGACACCCATCAAACCTGAGACAACTGGAGCTGTTTGCTCATGAGGAGTTGGCCAAAATACCTGTTGACAGCTGCAGAACGCTCATTGACAAATACAGAAATCGTTTAATTGCAGTGATTGCCTCAAAAGGTTGTGCAACAAAATATTAAGTTATGGGTACCATCATTTTTGTCCAGCCCTATTTCATTAGTTTGTTTTTTTTAATAATTATGTTAATCAACAATTCAAAAGTGATGGCTGATTTTGATTATTTAATTTTCAATAAATTTTTATTTATTGTTACTTTTGTGAGTTTCAAGTGATTTCAGTGAGAATTGTGGGTTTTTCCTTCTTTAACTGAGGGGTACCAACAATTTTGTCCACGTGTGTATGTTACATTGTCAGTTGTTCATACTAAATAATCTCAGGCTTCAGACTCAATTCTCGGTTTCCAGTTGTGATTTTTTTCAGGCACAGCACACCCACGAAGTCAAACTAAGATTTTCTTGATAAATGTATGTACACCTTCCTGCCAAGACAGTCTGTTTAAGACATTTAATGTACTCCAGCATATAACTGTGTGATGGTGCAGTGACCACTGGGGAGGCTTTCAGAAGTTGGGCAATCAGATGAAAGTGGGCCTAGAGCTGATGTTGCTTGTTTTACACAGGAGCTGAACTGAAGGCCTGTATTGCAAATACTATGAGATAAGGATTTTTTAAAAAACTGTGAATCATGCAAAGCTACTCTCTTGAAGTCTTAGAATAAAAAAATATAGATGGAATTGAACATAATAGGTCCCTCTTAAGTATCTCGGCTTCATCCTGATTCATTAATCGGTGGAAGAATAGAGGCCACTCTCATACCTATTCCAGTCACATCCAACTGTAACCTGCTTTGTGCTATCAGAGTTCTTCTTTGTTTGTCTCTGAAGGTGCTTTGTTTTAAAGAATGGCATTTTTGTGTGTTATCACATATCTGTGAGTTGGCTCGAGGTTTGTAAACGACTGGTGCCAACTCATCTCGCATATCTGGGATACATAGAACAGATTCAGCAGAAAGAAGGAAGTTTATTTGCTTAAGAGTGGCGGGTAAACGAGTTCCTCAGAAACAGGAACAGAGTATCTGATTTACCCTGCACGTAGAAAATAATCAGCTGTTCTTTGTAGTTATTCCTACAAAGCTCAGTTCATAATCCTCTATATACTACTGTATATGTGGAGTGTCAGGTCTGGCACCAGTTTGGTTGTGAAATTTGAGTGACGCTGATATCTGCATGTAAGCTGATCAGTAGTCCTCGATCATTGCTTTACTCTTGCTGAACTGTTGCTATTTACACTCTTTCATACAGGGCAGGTGGAAATTCTTGTTTTGAGGGCAGTGGGAGTTTAGTGGATGTGTGCAAGCGTTTTACACGTCCAAGTTCAGGACAAGTTTAGTTCAACTGCCTGTATCGTGCTTCATGCGCCTCTTCTCGATAACATAAGCCTGTAGCTGCTCCTGATGAGTCTGTAAACACACACTGGTGTACATATGTCAGCATATTTCAGCACACAAAAAATATGTACAGTTTATATTAATGTGGAATTCTGTACTCCTCCTGCTTGAAAGGAAACTCTATCTTTAGTTTTAATAACTATATTCTTCACCTTTAAAGCATCTGTTTTACATGTTAGAAACATAGGCAGTGGTTGCATATTGTGTTTTGATATGCTCCTAAACTGGACAGTCAAGTTTGTCGTGCATTTATAGCATTTCTTATGTAAAGACCATCTGAATGCACAACAGATTATGTCCACCTGTAATAGAAAAGGCATTTTTACCCAGTGAAAAACTTTTAAACTGTAGTTATTTGTCTCTCGTGTTGCATATTTTAGAACAGCTAATGACTGAAGCATTCACAGCACTGACATGCATGGTTTAAGCTAGCCCATCACTCACAAACAGTCGTGTGGTATGCTTTAACCGTCATGTGTGCAAATGCACAAATATTCTTCACAAACTTTGGCCTGATGCCAAACGTTAATCACTTTTTTAGAGAGGATGTAACTCAGGGAATTGTTGACATTTGCAGCTATGATGGAAACATCTTTCATTTATTTTTATTTTTTTTTGTGTTAGCTTTAAGCCAGTCTGTATTGGACCGTCCGTGACTTCTAAGGAAACCTAAAATACTTAATTGCCTTACCACAACAAGTAGACATATGTGCATTTGATCTACATGCTGGTCTTCCACCACAGTGGAGCTGTATGGTCACGCTGTGGCTATGAAAGTCAGTAGTTAACTCTAGTCACATGTCATGGTATGGTGAAAGCAAGTTCATATTGCTACAGTTTAACATAGCTACAGGTGGTAGAATGCAAAAATTGTCTGTTGTTAAAGTGTGCAAGCACAGTAGAATTTTCCTTCATTTGCACTACTTTTGTGTACCATATTTCTATATGAACTCATACAACTTGTATGTGCCACACAACATAGACCAAAAGAATCAGTAATGCAAATATGTGTTATAATGTCTGAGCAAAAACACATGCCTTGGAGATGGTAAATCTCAGGAGGGGTTCTCATTTTCCATCCCCGTTTCTTGTTTTCTTCTACATAACATTTCTTTGCATGCTCTTAAGATTATAGATTCAAATGGCTGTACTTGTATTTGGTTTTGTAATTCTTCCTCTGAATTCTTTCATCTGATAAGCAGTGGTCGTTCTCGTGAACAGCTTTATACCAGATTGTGTCTGGCCTTTGATCTTGGATAACATACAATATCTCTTCTGTTGCCTTTCCCCAGAATTTAGTTCACCCTCTTCCTGAGTTTATACCCACTCATTTCCTCATTCTCTCTGTAATTTCCCCTTTTCTTGAGCTGCACTGATGCCCAACTGGCAGCTATGAAGTAACTAGGCTGTTGGCAACAAGCCTGTATAATGAGCACATATGAAAGTTCATGCTTTAATATGAAGAATTTGCACCAGCAGCAACTATTCCAATTATTTGCATGGTCAGTGGAAAAATCATGTATTTTTGCGCACATATCAGCACACATATTCTTGTCTTACTGAACATACACTGATTGATTTACTCCGAGCTCTAACTTTAAGTCTAAACTTATGAAACTAATTCTCAGAAAGATAAAGGGTTAAGAACACACACAGACACACACTTGTCACTGTCTTATAGGCTGTGATGTCCTGTTGGACTGGTCTTGTTTCTACAGAGTATAAGCTAAAATGGGTCACCACTTGTTTTCCTTTCCCTGTTATGGCTGCACTTAGTGACGGCTGTTCTAAGCTCTTGTAATGTCTCTCTCTCTTTCTCCCTGTCTCTCCCTCTTGCTCTCTCTCTCTCTTTCTGTCTCTCTCTTTCTCTGTCTGTCTGTCTCTTTCTCTCTCTCTGTCTACCTCTCTCTCTTTCTCTTGTCTCTCTCTCTCTCTCTCTCTCTCTCTCTCTCTCTCTCTCTCTCTCTCTCTCTCTCTCTCTCTCTTTCTCTCTCTCTGTCTACCTCTCTCTCTTTCTCTGTCTCTGTCCTGTGTTGTTTTCCACTTGCTGAGTCGCTCAGCCTCTGTTTCAGTCACAGTCTTCTCACCTCCCTCCATTAGGAAGCAGTTAATCATTCAGCCATCATCAACTTAAACATGGTCGTAAAATTAGCCATGCACGTGCTTGTTCGGGGGCCTGAAAGTGTGTCCGCAGAGACTTATGAATTATGTTATAACCACATACATCTAGTCGATATTGTGTATGTGCTACGATCATCAGGCTCGTGTGAAATGTGCCAGTATTGATATACTCACACTTTCATGGTGTATCGAAACCATACGCAGTGTCTTAACGAGTGAGTGTGGAGTGGCGAAGAGGAAAAGAAAAGACTGATCCGGTGCTACACCCCACTCCGCACCACTACCCACTTCAAACAGGCAAGTGTCTGGATATCCTCAATGGGGCATTAAAGGGTCAATACACCCAAATTCTAAAATTTATACTGTGTTTTCTCATTTACATCTGTTGTACCTATTACTATGGGCAATCCATGGACCTCATCATTTGATAGTTTTCATATTTTTGTGGTAGAATGCAATTTTGGTTAAGCAGCATTTGTAATTTGGCAACACTTTTACCATTACAAAATATATATATATATATATATGTTTTTTGTATTGTATTGTGAAATGAGACAACATCTCTAAACTCTGGCAAACATCCCTTGGATTAAAGTTACTTGAGATAAGTGAAAAGAATCGGTGAACCTTGGCTTCCAGGCCATTAGCGAATGTCACTTAATTAGCTTCTCTTTACATTTGATTAGCTTTATCTCTCAGGACCAGATGTTTCTTTTCCATCCACCAACAAACAACCAATATTTAATGATTGTAATCAGATGTATCAAGATAAAGAGAATCTACAATTTTCATTTGGTCTACGTGCCGGCCAGCAGTCCTGTTCTGTAAATGACAGCGTGGCAGCTGCCCTCCACCAAATGGAGAATAGATTGTGTGTTGTACTGAAAATAAAGCACATGAACACAGACACACAGAGACAACACTTCTTTGGAAACAGCAAGTGAGCTGTTTACAAGAGTACGGATCATCAGGTTTTGAGTTGGAAAAGAGGTGGTGTTATCCAGCATTTCTCAGGTGTTGGATATAAATATCCATGTGCCTTATCAGCTTTCTCCTCCCCTTCTTTCCCTCCATCTTTCTTTGTTTCTTTGTTTTTGTCTCTGTCCTGTGCACTTATTTGTGTTTCCGACTTTGCGGAGAGACATGAACAGCCTGAAGGGTTTCAGTTGCATAAGACTGGCTTGTTGATGAGTAGTGTTATGCTCGTAACCAGCAATGCTGCTCCATGTTTGTATTCTTGACACCTGATCTCTTTGTCGTGAATGTTATTGTCAGAATAGAAAGAACAAATCTTTGCCTTTGACCGGCTTTTGTTGTTCTTTTCTCTTCTTTATATCTCACCTTCTCAATTTTGTTCATGTTGCCATTTTTCCAATCCAGGAAGGTAGTGTATGTATCCACAAGGCACTTGTTAACACAATGCACAATGCTCCAGCCTGTGTTGCTTTAGCTTGTCGTCAGATTTATATGTATTTATGGCTATGTTTTTTTTTATAGTGATGTTCCACTGCAAGACATTGTTCTGTTAAAGTAGATGACAGAGTTACTGTAAACCCCAAGATATTTACAAAGGTATGTTCAGAGAAAAGAGTGACTTCGAGTATTGTTTGGTTGTTACTTACAGGAAGTAATGCTCAAGGTTAGAAGATGCACTAGTGCCTGCAGGGGTCCAGTGCAGTGTTTACTAAAATAATGGCAAAAAAGGCAGGACTAATTGTGCTTGTTTAGAAGCATTACATCATATTTCTTCTGCACCTGATAAACCAGTTCTCTGATGATGAACAAACTCTTGTTCATACTCAGAGACTGGTAATTTTAGATACAAATGCCTTTAATATAGTGATTTATGATTTTATGTGTTTCTGTTTGCGTGGCAAATGTAAAAGGTAATCATCTTTCTAAATTTCATCATCTTGCTCTTTGTAAAATGTTTGTGGTGCACATCTGATGCTTCAAGGTGGAAATCTCAAGTCCTGATCTGATCCATAAATGTCTGTGTCTGCCCTCAGGTCTATGCTGTGGGTGGCTATGATGGTCAGAGCCGTCTGAGCAGTGTGGAGTGCTACGATTCCTTCTCTAACCGCTGGACAGAGGTGGCTCCCATGAAAGAAGCGGTCAGCTCTCCAGCTGTGGCCAGCTGTGCTGGCAAGCTCTTTGTCATAGGAGGAGGTCCTGACGACGAAACTTGTTCAGACAAGGTGGGAAACAGATGTGTGCTCCTGTACCTACACCATCAAGCACATAGTGATGACAGCTGAGGTGCTTTTGTGTCTCAGATAACCTTTTTTTTTCATTGATTATACCTTAAACACACAAGGCATATGCAAAATTCTGTTTTTTCAAAATCACTGTGTTGTCTGAACAGTAACACAAAAGTACATGCTTAAGTTTCTTGTTTGTGTTGACAATAAAAAGCAAGTCCAAAATATCAGGGCATGACAGGCTAGCTCGGAATAGTTCTTTATGTTTTGACTGACAGCTTCTTGCTAGTAGTAAACAGGAAGACAGTGGCTTTCACAGGAATCTTAACTGCTTTTTGAAACAGCTTTTTGCTTCCATGGAAGAGCTGGCTAACTGCATTGCTGATTACGTGCACTATCTCTACACGGCCAAAATGACATGCTGGTCAGTTTCTTGGAGCTCCATATCTCCTGAGTCATCAAACAGGGTCATTTACATAGATCCCAAAGGTGTTCATCTGTCGGAGTGAGATTCTCTGCACATTAGGCGTAGTCAGCGACCAAACTGTTTGGAAGGAGGCTATTTTAAAGTTAAGTGAGTGAGAAAATGCTTGGATTGTTTGCAAAACCACATAGACTCAAGCTTATGTCAGCTCACAGAGCAGTCAGTAAAACCACGGAGCGAGATACACACATTTCAGCTTTTGTCTATTCAACAACAATTTCCTGCCTACATTTGAAAAATGTGCAGAGAATATGGCTTTCCTTTTTCTATCACCATAAAACACCACTACATGTTCCTCTATGTCACAGGTCCAGTGCTATGATCCGGAGACAGACTCCTGGTTACTACGAGCCAACATCCCAATTGCCAAGCGCTGTATCACAGCAGTGTCCCTCAACAACCTGATCTATGTGTGTGGAGGTCTCACCAAGTCCATCTTCTGCTACGACCCTGCTGAGGACTACTGGATGCATGTGGTTCACACCTTTAACAAACAGGTGATAGACTGAATGCACTCCATGAACAAATTGACTTCAGCTTCAAGAATGCTCTGTTTTGTTCTCTGAAGCTGCATTCTTAATTTCTCTTCTAACTCTCTCTCTTTCTCTTTTGCAGGAGAGCTGTGGCATGTCAGTATGTAACGGTAAGATCTTCATCCTTGGTGGCAGAGGGGAAAGTGGTGAAGCTACAGACACCATCCTGTGTTACGACCCGTCAACAGGAATCATCACAGGAGTGGCAGCCATGCCGCGACCCATCTCCTACCATGGCTGTGTAACCATCCACCGTTACAATGACAAGTACCACAGACAATGACCATAAACGCACACAGAGACACGCACAGACACACTCACTTGAGAGCACACAGTAAAGAACTTAAACTCTTTAAGTGCGACCAATACACAGCACAAAATAATCGTACACTTTTTTAATAAATAAGAGGCACATTTAATAGTTCAGTCCACGTTAGACGTGAGCTTTCCTCACAGCATCATGTAGCAATCTCACTGTGTTGCTGTGAATCTTTTATTATGTACCACAGTTGTAGCCCTTCTGTGGAAATAGTTATTAAAACGATAATGACTTGTCTGTAACCTGGGCTAAAGCGGAGTCAGATAAGCACAGTAAGATGTACCTTGTATTGGTAGTAACTGCACAAAATGTTGGGAAGCAATGCATCAGATGTCACAGAAGTCTGCAGATATTTGGAGAAAAATGTGATTGGTAGTGGAATTACTAAAAATGAGTATTTTCTTAGAATATCAATTGCAATTTGAGCTTTGAGAAATAACTTTTAGCATTGGGGACACGTGTGGTAGCATATTCTAAAGCAAAGTGACACCTTTTTACAGAGATTTGATTCAACTAAATCAATTTAAATTAGATCTTGGCTGGCTTAGAGGATAACCGAATTTGCAAATGATAGTAGATTTTGAATACCCAACTGCGTATTTCATGGATTTTGTAGTAACTGAAATGGCTAAAATCCCTAAAACATTTTGTGTTTTCCAAAATTTTAACAGGTTATGAGTTTGAAAGGTAGCATCCCAGTGTTGTGCTTTATTGCTGTGCAAAGTAATCTGACTGTGAAGTCTAGGTCGCTTATGTTGAAATGATCACAGATAGTGCTGATGAACAAAAACCATGCCTATAGGGAAACATTGATCATTTTCATCCGAAGTCGTGAAGAATCTGACAGCCAAAAGATTTTATGAATTTGGTTTTGAACGACAGATTTGTGCCCAAGCCAGAAGCTTTCACCTACGGCACTCCATGCAGACATGCTCATAGAGTACAGCCCAGCACTGGGAACATGAAAGTACTGTCCTCCATTTTTTAACTCTTCTCCTTGATACTAAAAATGACCTGATAGAAATGTGGTAAACAGTCAGACAGCTGCTCTCCCACGCTATCAGCTGTCATACATATGAGTAGCTCTCAGCCTCAACGCAGAGAGGAGGGAAGAGAAGAGATAAAGAACAGAGGCTGTACAGAAATATTGGAATATAGCCACTGTCAACTGTCCTTTTGTTTCCTTTTTTCTCACCATGTAGTTCCCCTTCCACCTGTCATCACCTCACATTTGCTGATCTCCATCTACATCTACATGTCCTTTAAAGCTCTATTTTGCTCCGTTAGAATTATTATCACTACACTCATTACTGACTTTTATTTTTTTAAGTTATACTTTTTATAATTGGATTTTTATTGTATTATACTTAGCTTTAGCGTGTCTAATTTTATATCAATGTTAGTTCTTTGGTGTACTGGGCTTATGGGTGGTTTTGTAGATGTGAGAAGCCTTTGTAGATCAAACTCGAAGACTGCTCTGGATAAGTGGTGTGCGTGTTTGGTATGTATGTGTGTGACTTTTACGACTTGGTCCGGATGTGTTGGAGGCAAGCAGGTTTATCAAAGAGCTGTAATGTAAGCATTGCACAGCTGCCAACTTCTGTAACGGAACTCTTCACGCTGAGGCTGGCACCTTTCACCTGTACACTTACATGTAAAGATGTAACTCGGGGTAACCAAAGATACCTCCAGGTGTGTATGTGTGTATATGTATTTACTGGTCAGCTAAGGTGGTGTGTGGAGCAGCACTATACCTCACACGGAGGCGTTAAGCGTTCTGAATGACAAGGATTTTGGATCGTGTGGCTCATTGTCAGTAAAAGTCACCTTTTGGTATTGATAGACTAGAGAAATTGCTGTGAATATAACTTTAATATGTTTCTTTGTCTAACCTGTATTTAAATGTATTTCTTTCTTGGTTTCATGTTGTGTTTTTGTAACTGAGAGCCCCAATTGTGCACTTTGACAGAATCCTGTTAAATGTAGAATTATAGGACAACGATTTCCTTTTTTTTTTTTTACTGTATCAGTAAATGTTCTTTGCTTTCATGTGACGTATAGAAGAGACGGTAAAAGAGCCCATCAGCTCCTCCTGTTGGCCACTGCCTGCTGTGCTCTGACATTCTAACAAAAACAACAAAGATTTGCTGCAAGGCAACAATGTCAAGAAGGAGAGTTTTGACTTTACATTTTAGGATGACGAAAGGGATCAGTGAGTTTGTCATTGCACAGTCAGTCCACAGCAGACTGTAAAAACAGCACAGATGCTTCCATCTGCCAGCCACAATGGCAAAAACAGGTTGAGATATTTGAGCTTGAACTATCTTCCGGGCATGTGTTTAGTTGAATGAGTTCAGTATCAGATCCTAAACAGTAGTACACGCTGAAAAGAAAACATCCCGAGGCCTACCCACGCTCCTTAGCAGCATAGCGTACTTAGGGTGACTCAGGAGCCAACAAGAGGAGTAGAGGGATAAGAAAGCGATAAGGCAAAAAGTAGGAGTTAAATAGTGAGAAAGAGAGAGTTTGAGTGTGTGTGCGTCTGTGATTTCACTGAGTATTTACTCAAAATAGGACATGAATACTGTCCTGTTGTGGTGATTTATTGATTTTCATTATTTCCTTTTAATTATTGTTTGCTTTTGATAAGATTATCTACTGTTTTTGTGCCTGGTCTGATTTTTTTTTTTTTTAATTTTATATTATTTTTGCTTGTTGTGGGATTGTGGGTGTTGCTGAGATATTTGATGCCAACATTCAAATGGCATGCTACAAATCAAGCCCCGAAGAACTGACGGTTAAAAGTTAGTAAACAGAGATGAATATTAATGCTGATAAAAGCCAAAGCGGAATTGATTCAGTCCCAAAGGTCATTTTTGTTGAAAAACGACGACTGTGCCTGCATGGAAGATGGGAGCTTTAACCTGTTAACTGCTGCCCCAGTTTGCCTTAATAAAAGAATCATGAGTGGCCAATTAAATCAGATAATTTTGATATTAATCTTTATTATTGTATGTATGATGAGACATTTTAATGCCACTTTCTCCTCAGATGCTCTTTGTCATACTGTGGGAAAGCTTTGGATTTTTGTAAACTGCAGTATGTTGAAATGTAATGTTTGACTTGTTTAAAAAAAACACATCAATAAAGTTTTTCTTTATGTACCAATGCCTTGTCTGGTGTCATCAGTGAGAAATCATTTTGAGAATTAAATGATCAAAAGAAATACTGATTGGTTTCAAGTTGCCAGATTGGATAGGTATTCATGAAAATCTCATCATTTCACAGGCTGTAGCTGGGTATATCTGGACAAATGTATTTTGAACTGAGTCTTTTGTTGCCTGTTTATAGTGAAAAATGTGGGTGTGTGTCATCCTCGTGACAATTTTTAATCCAAAACTCCTCCAAGAAAGGCATCCATCAATCTATTGACTCTACCTGCATTATCCTGTCAAGGTTCATGGAGACCTGGAGCTTGTCCCAGCTGACATTTGTGAGAGGCAGGCAACCATTCACACTCACTCCCACACCTACAGTCAGTTTGGAATCACCAGTCTACATACCATACATTTCTATGAGTTTTGGCTCAATATGTAATACATAGGAAGTGTCAAGTGAAAATCAGCTGTTGTGATGCACAAATCTGGCCCAATTATTAATAGATATTTAAAGTAATATCAGCCAGACTGAGATGGTTCGGACATGTCCAGAGGAGAGAGAGTGAATATATTGGTAGAAGAATGCTGAGTTTCCCACTGCCAGGCAGAAGGCCTAGAGGAAAACCAAAGAGGAGGTTTATGGATGTGGTTAAAGAGGACATGAAGGTAGTTGGTGTGAGAGAAGAAGATACAGAAGACGGGGTTAGATGGAAGCAATTGATTCACTGTGGCGACCCCTGAAGGGAAAAGGAGAAGATCAGCAAATTGATCTTGCTTCAAAAGAAGAGAGAAAAAGAGCTGATTTTTGCTGAATTACTGGAGCCACAGCTGTTGTACAACGGAAGATGCCACACATTTTTAGTTAACAACTGCCCACTTATTTTCCTCCCCACTGTCGCCAAGTTTGCTCTCCAGGGAACTATTGGGATTTTCTTTCTCTGTCTAGTTAGATCCTGACCTAACTATGTAAAGTACCCTGATGTGACAATGATGTTATGACTTTGTGTCTTATACAGTAAATGAAACTGAATTGATTTGAACTAAAGAATTTAATTGAACCAATGAGACAAACCAAATGAGAATTATTAAACATTCTGCTCCATATGGCTGTCGAAATTTTCACTTCTTCAAGGGGCCAATCCATCATGCTGATGGTGTTTTAATGAGCCATTGTGTTGAACAAGGAAACAGTGTATAAAACCCGACATACTATTTCAAGTAAGATTGAGCAACTCACACTGTTGATTAAAACATTGTTGGGCACTTTGTTTTTCTCTTGTGTAAATTATATTCTACATTTTATGATTTGGTTTCATCAAAAACCACAAACATTCCTCTCACAGATTCTTTTGGGCACAGTACAGTAACACGAAACAATATGGAAGGAATCCAAGTAATTTCTTCCACCAATATGTGCATTCTGATTTATGATATGAGGCCACCAGGAATGCACACCAGCAGAAGACAAGAAAACACTATACATCAAAGTTCATATCAGTTTATAAATTAATCTTGCTTTTATGACATTTGGCATCGGCAGTCAACTGTCATCTCACACCCACATTCATTCTAGTGAAGGAAGGCATGAATTAACGGCCACGTGTGTCTCTGTGGAACGCATCCAACGCAACGTATCAAAGTGACCTACTTTTTACAGCATCAACCCTCCTAGACATGCTGGCTTATGTAGTGACATATAGTGACACACAGCACAAGGAAACTACTTGGTGGCATGACAGCAATCTTTTGACCGATGAGTAAATTTAGGAATAAAGGGTAGAATATTAAACCTGACTGGAATGAAGAGTCTTTCACGCTGTTGCTAGAGAGGTTTGTACTTTGATAAGACACTGGCTACTAAAGGCTGGAAAAGTCGGGCACGGAAGCTTGTCTGAGCTTTCAAAAACAATGCCAAATATGTCCTCTACTTCTTGAAAAGAAACTTTTACAAATTGAAAGGGCGACTCATTGCAAGAAAGTGGCAAGATAATATTTGCTGCGCTGTTTTAAAAGCTGTCTGCAAAACAAGCATTTACTTTACTGCACTTCATGCTTCAATGAGTTAAAAATTGTGATGTCTGAAAAGTATGAAGCTCTAAGTTGAGTGTTCTAAAGCTATTTCTGCTTCTGTAACTTTAAATGCAACAGAGCAGCTGCTGTCCACACTCCTTCAGGAAGAAGACTCTCTCTGCGTCTCTGATGGGCAGCATAGAGAAAAAGAGTTGACCGCACAGCAGCCAACACTGATGTGATTGACTGTTTAGACCAGGACTTTCTCTCTTAGTAAACACTTGACATGGAAATATTACTGAATTTACAGCACAGCCGTTTTTTAAAACTCGTGTACGGTGAGTTTGTCAGATAACGCTGCAGTTATAAAATCGGTATCTTAGTAGTATAGAGCAGCAGCTTGGAAATGGCTATGAAATGTTCTGTTTTCTAACCACAAAAAGAAATTTCTGTAAATGAAAACAGCTTTATTTGGAATTTGGCTACATTAAAGTACAGCATAAATTAGTGGGCATATAATCAAAGCTGATGGTAACTCTGTGAACTTGTATGAGCTTACTATCTGTGATAAAATTCCAGTGTATCTTCATTTCATGAGATGCTGGGAGTGCATGAGAAATCATCTGTTCACTCTTGCATCAGAAGATTTGGTTAGCTTCACTTGTGAAGGAGACGCTTTAGAATTAGCAGAAGCAGCTCTAGAAAGTAAATAAATCTGATGGACTGGAAGTTAGCTGTTGATTCTGAATGGCTCATCTGGAAGCAGTGTGCAGTGAGGGAGGAGGCAGGATTATATAAAGTTTGAGCTGGACAACTATTAGTTCTTCAGTTGGAACGTAGCAGATGAGTAAAATTCTTGCTTTTAAAATTGAGTGGTTATCTAGTTGTAGTGGGGCTTGAGTAACGGCACAAGTAATTGTCTTCATATCTTAACAGCTTTTACTTTACACGTCTCATTTCATAATAACTGCAAAACACAATAAAAATGGACCTTCACTATGTGGAGTTAAATGCTTTTTAAATAATGTGGGTCTGGAGTTGCAGAGAGGAATTTTTTTGCTTTTTTTATTATGAAAAGATGGGGTCTCACTGAGGATCTTGTTCTTGTGTAAGACTAATAGTGGAAATACTTTAAGTTCCAACAAGGAATCACTGCCACTTCTTTTGTTTGTCACAATTTCATTGTGTGATCGCTCTGAAGATTTCCACTGAATCACTACAAATATCAATTGAAATAAAAACAAAGCGGTAAAATTACTGTGACATTCTTGTACACTGGCGTGTTATTAGATCACATTAATCACATTAATCACATCATTAATGAGGTGAATCCAGTTTTTATTCCAGTTATGCAACTAGGTTTAATATTGAAGCTTGTCATTTCCTCTCATGACTTGTCAGGGCAGTTCGTTATTTAAATTCTTGTAAGACGGGTTATACTGCATTAATTTTAAGAGAGACAGCAGGTCCGATTTATGGCACTGGCAGCGGGCAGTGACACTTTTTGTGGCACCGCCGCGGTGCCACGGTTAATGCCACTGTGCAGTGACACTTTTTGTGGCACCGCCGCGCTGCCACAGTTAGTGCCACGGTTAATGCCACTGTGCAGTGACACTTTTTGTGGCACCACCGCGGTGCCACGGTTAGTGCCACTGTGCAGTGACACCTTTTGTGGCACCGCCGCGGTGCCACGGTTAGTGCCACTGTGCAGTGACACTTTTTGTGGCACTGCCGCTGTGCCACGGTTAATGCCACGGTTAATGCCACTGTGCAGTGACACCTTTTGTGGCACCGCCGCGGTGCCACGGTTAGTGCCACTGTGCAGTGACACTTTTTGTGGCACCGCCGCGGTGCCACAGTTAATGCCACTGTTTGGGCGAGATGCCACTGCCGCAGCGGCATTTCCAGTGGCCTCTGGAGATGCCACGGTTAATGCCACTGTGCAGTGACACTTTTTGTGGCACCGCCGCGCTGCCACAGTTAGTGCCACGGTTAATGCCACTGTGCAGTGACACTTTTTGTGGCACCACCGCGGTGCCACGGTTAGTGCCACTGTGCAGTGACACTTTTTGTGGCACCGCCGCGGTGCCACAGTTAATGCCACTGTTTGGGCGAGATGCCACTGCCGCAGCGGCATTTCCAGTGGCCTCTGGAGATGCCACGGTTAATGCCACAGTGCAGTGACACTTTTTGTGGCACCGCCGCTTTGCCGTACGGTTAATGCCACTGTTTGGGCGAGATGCCACTGCCGCAGCGGCATTTCCAGTGGCCTCTGGACATGCCAGCAGAGATGCCACGGTTAATGCCACTGTTTAGGGAACATGCCATGGTTAATGCCAGTACTTTTACCGCTGTTTGGGCGATGCCATGGTTTATTCCTCTGTCTGAGGGAGATGCCACCAGGGGTGAAAGTAAGCCGGAACGGTCCGGAACTGCGTACCGGCAAAAGATCTGGTGGCGGAAAGCAGTTCCGGGAAAGGATCTGCTGGCGGTACGCCGCTCTTCCACCGGTATCTATGGGTACACCGGTACGCCGCCAGCCTGCCTGCTATCCATAGATATCGACCGGAGTTCACTCAGCAGTACGTGAGTGCGCATGCGTGTCTACTTCTGTAACACAGCGATTGTTATGGCCAGTAGCAGCCAATAGCAAATAGGTGCGCTTGATTTATTGCACTGGGACGAGCAATAAATTACACGTGAAATTCCACACGTTCTTGTGATTGGCTGAAAAACTTTCAACAGGATTTACAATGGTTAGCATCGACGGAATGGGGTGAAAGTAAGCCGGAACGGTCCGGAACTATTACTAATAGTTCCGGCAAGAATTTAAAACTACTTTCACCCCTGGATGCCACGATTCATGCCACGGTGCATTGGGATCTTAAAGTTTTTTTTTAATTATTATTATTTTACCAGCACTCCAGCAACTCTGTTATGAATGGCAATCAGCGTTTAACCCCCTCCCTCGTCTCCATGCTCTTATGAAGAATTCTCATCAGAGCCTCGCACAGAAATAAAGCTGTGCAATTAAAAGCAGATGAAATTTAAACTAATTAAATTGAAAGTAAATATTAGTTACTATCAAAATTTAAATACAGTACAGAATACAAAAAAGTAGATTAGTAAATACAGTAATAAAATACAAAATATGAGGTGTGTGTATCATATTTGTCTTGGAACAACTCAACCATTTTAATACACTATAAATACAATACAAAATACAAAAAAGTAAAATAGTAAATACAGAAATAAAATACAAAATATTAGGTGTGTGCATCATATTTGTCTTGAACAACTCAACCATTTTAATACACTATAAATACAATACAGAATGCAAAATAAAGTAAAATAGTAAATACAACATATATGGTGTGTGTGTGTGGGTGGGTGGGTGGGTGTGTGTGTGTGGGTGTGTGTGTGTGTGTGTGTGGGTGGGTGGGTGGGTGGGTGGGAGGGGGTGTTTTCCTGGATTAATTTATTTACTCAGGTTCATAACCTCCTCAAACCTGGCAAATATTTTCAGTTTTTTTTTGTCGACTATTTCTTTAATGAAGTTCTCATAGTCATCATGTTTTTCAAAAACAAATGACATCATTTCCATTGGAGAGGACTCATCAAATTCACCCTCCCAGCTCTGCAGTTCTTTGAGGACTTCCATTTGTTCCCCTTTGTCCATTGAAATGACAGCTGGCAGCTTCAAGGCTCTCCCAAATTTGGAATTTTTGCACCAGTCAGCTGCAGCTATGGCATGCATTAGAAGCACTGTTCCCTGCAGTAAAGAGAAAAACCTCATCAAGGTATTTTGCGTATACATCATTCACAACTAGTTTTTAAAGTTACAGAGTATTTACTATACACTCTTAAAGAGATCACACTTGGTACATATTAAAACTGTCTATTATATTTGTCCCAGTTAATGCATACTGGCAGCAAATAAAATCTGCCTTATGACACATAGTTAAGTATTGCTGTATTTCATTAGTATGCAACATATATCTAATGTGAAAAATTTTATGGGATTAATTAGGTTAATGTTAAAGTTTTTGTATTTTCTATTTTTTTTAATGTATTTACAGGATCCATTAGGAGAAGCAGAGTGGTGTTGCTTAGGTGAAGGATGTCTGTATCTGTTTACAAATCTGTTTACAGACAAGCAGCAGAACACTGACAAACTTCATCTCCCAGGTTTTTATTCAGCTGCAATGTTATGCCATTATAAGAACATAAAATAATGAATATGACAATGTACAAATCTTTGTATAAGTTTCAAGCAACTCATTAACCGTGGCACTGCGGCGGTGCCACAAAAAGTGTCACTGCACAGTGGCATTAACCGTGGCACCGCAGCGGTGCCACAAAAAGTGTCACTGCTAGCTGCCAGTGCCACAAATCAGTCTTGCCCCTACTGAATTTTAATGTTTAGAATGAATCCGTCTTCATGGCATTTCTTACTTGTATGTGGTTTTAAACTTTTCTGTACTTCAATCAAACTTGCATGGACCTTTCTGTATTTTACTTGACACTATCTTTTACATTTTTTTATTTATTTTTCTCAGATTTCGCCTGTAAAACACTAATCTTTGTTTATAATCAGGTTGCACGTTGTTGATGATAACAATAAAGCATTCTCTTTCCAGTGAAAAAAGAAATACATAAACATGAAAATTCAGGTGTTACTAATAATGTGTTTTGTAGAACAGCGGTACCTTGTGGCTGTATTGATGAATTACAAAGCTAACTGTCCACTATTTAGTTAGCTTACTTGTTCAGCTTGGGATTTAGCAATTTACCAAAACAAGAGCGTGTGGTGAATACAGCAAAAACGAAAGGATATGCTCACATTTAATTAAAACACACGCCTTTTAAAGAAACGTTCCTCCACAGCACAGGGAACTCCAGTAAGTTTGCATTTCATACAGACTGAGTCGGTGTCTACAACTGTGTGCTAACGTTAGCAGAATTAGCAAACAAGAATAGCGGTTGCTAACGTTACAGTGCTGCCGGCTGTACGAACGACTGGCACGGATTTATCTACCAGGGAGTTCATGAGACACAGTACGGTTGTATAACATGTAGTATTATTAGTTTAATTTGCTTCAATGAAAGAATTAGAGTTTTTTAAATAACTGGCCAGCAGTTTGAAACAACATGCTAGGAGGTAGACAGCTATGTTAGCATAGCTAGCTAGTTCGTGCTAAAGTTAGCTACGGGCATTAACGTTAGCTGTAACCTGTCTGTCAGCTTCCCTGGACATGGGCGCATGGGACTGATTAGCTTACATTAGCTGTTGATATGCATGTCTCTTAATATACTATTCTTCACAGGCAGCCATGTCAGGAATTAAAAGGAAAATAGAAGGCAATGATCCCGACTATGAGGACATTTCCCTGGTCCAAAATAGTAAGAGAAACAAAGCGGCTGAACATAATGGTAAGTTCATGCTCTCCACCTTGAGCTACTACACCTGCTTTGCATGTTGTGGTCAAAAGCAACTCCACTCTGTCATTTACTGTTCCTTAATTTATATTCTTCCCCTTTTATTATGTTGTCAGCTCGAGAAGCAACAGTGCAGAAAATTGAAACCATCATCAGGGAGCAATTTTCTTTGGAAATGAAGAACAAAGAGCATGAGATTGACGTGATAAGTCAGGTATGTGGATGTTACTGAAGAACTAACTTCTTCATATTGTTGTATATTGCACTTGTTTGTATCAGCAATTCAGAAACGTTTTGTACCGATATTGAAATAACTTATTTATTCTTTTTTGTGTTTAGGGTAAAGCAAAGCATATTGGTTTATTGTGTCTTCATTGTTTTGCAGCGACTTAATGAAGCCAGGAGGATGATGGACAAGCTGCGGGCATGTATTGTGGCCAATTACTATGCCAACGCTGGAATGACAAAACTCTCAGAGGTAAATTCTTGTGCATTCTTAAGCATATGACCGTCTAAGATGGTGGTTTAGTACAGTAGCATTAACCAGTATTTCCTATGTGTCTTAGCATGGCTCGAAGAGTGACCCTGCTGTGCTGAACCATCCAGCCATCCGCCGGTTCCTGGAGTCCCCGTCCCGTTCCTCTTCCCCTCTCAACCAGGGCTCTGAAACTCCTTCTCTGGCCCAATCGGAATCTGAGTCCCTCTCACTGCAAGGAGAAGGAGCTGAGAGGAATGGAGAGGGATCATGGAGAGATGACAGCAACAGGCAGGAGCGCAGACCTGGACGGAATGTAGGCAAAGTGAGTTTGGCTGACCTGAGATGATCAGAATAGTGATTGTTTGATGATTGTTAAGTGGGTATGAGCATCATCCTTTTACCTTTCTTGAAGCCTGCTGTGTTTTTCATTGTTTGGTGTAGGACACGTTTGGTGTGCCATCAACCTTTGGAGCAGAGCAGAGGGTGACCTACCACACCACAGGAGAAGAGGCCTCCAGACTCTATGCAAAGAAGACAATCGTTGTGGGGAATGTGTCCAAGTACGTAACTAAACCAAACAAGTATTTTACTCACTCAATCATCTTTGTGACTCACTATGACATAGAGCCGGTCTTTCCAATTTAGAGCTCGGGGGCCTCTTAGGAAGTCAGGATCGTGTTTATGTAGTCTGACTCACCAGATGTAGGATGCAGTTATAGGCCCATCATTGTGCTCATATCAGGCAGCTTTGGCCTCTCCTTTGAGTCTCTGCATGTTGCCATTTTCAAAATCTACTTTACTATGAGAAACGACAACTTCTGGGTAGAAATTACTCTGAAAATGATAAGTTTTGCTGAGGATTTGGATCATGCAGTGAGGCAGCCCTGCTATTTTTTTTCCACTAGATTTTGTATTTTAATGATAGTGTAAGTCTGCCTGCATGCTTAGGCTCCAACTAAAAACAAAAAAAATCCACCTAACCCTGCTTTGATGTAACACCGAAGACACGTTCTACACTTAGCTCCACCCTATCAGTTGTGATTGGTTTAAAGAGATAAGAACAAGCCAGAACTTTTTCCCCTGTAGCAGATTGAAACTGAGGTACAGCCAGGCCTGGTAAAGTGAAACTAGTGTTTATGTGATGGAGGAAAACATCGTCTAATTTGTGTTGAACTTTTGAATAGGTTTGAAATCACAAGTGAACATTCATTTTGTCACAAATAAAACAATCGGAGTGTTTTCTTTGATAACGTAATTTTCCTGCATCTGTCTATATTCTAAATGAACCCTTTTGAAAACCGCTAGCTTTTGCCTCATGAAAAGGAATTGGAAACCAGTGAACGAGTTATAAGCTATCAAATGACTTAAGCTTTAAGCAGGTTGTCGCCTTTTAAGGTGTTGTCGTAAACTGGAGGTACAACTTGATTTCTATTTCTGTGTCCTTGCAGCCAAACCCATTTCGACATCAGAGCTACATTGTTTGAAATTTAAAAAATCTTATTGAAGAACCGACATGACACAGAAAATAGATTAAATTCAAAAAGGTGGTTGAATTTATTGGCTAAAATGAACCAAACTAAGAGAGAGAGAAAGGAGAAACTCATGTATGAACATTGTTGTTCCTTCGTGAAAAAGCAAAACATGAGGTGACGTAGGTGAAGTTACATTACTCAGCTGAATTTGTCTCTTGCATGACTGTGCACAGAAGAGATGAGACATAATTCAGTTTTGCTACAAGTCCATTCTTGAGAAAAGTTTGAAAATCTAAAACCCCCTGGGCCTGAGTTCATCCAGATAGTTTCTCAAGACCGCTCAATTCAGGTGAAAATTAAGAACTTATTAATTCTAGGAATCTTGACTGCCAATGCTCATGTATTAACTCTAAATGTCTCAGAGGGCTAAATGGGATAGTCATTTCTCATGTGTCACAGTGTATACTTGTACATAATAAGAGGGTGTTAGGTGGTTTATAAAAGATAAATGGAACTAGATGTGCTTAATTGCACCAAGAACACTTCATTCTCTGGCAGCCTTTGTAAAGCCGGTGTGATTATTATACGTAGCTTATTTTTCAGTTGTGTGTTTGGAGCTGAGTTTCTGCCTGTGACTTACTCGGCACCATCTTCCCTCTTTCTCCTGACCAGAGTTTTAAGAAACATAGAAAAGAAAAAAAATATCTATATATATATTGCCTTACCGACATGTGTCATCACTTCTTATTTTGCTGCTTGTGTCTTTTCTAACTCCTCCTCCTTTAACCGTCTGAACGCACATAATTACTATATATTATCTCATTTCTTCACTTTGGCTAAATCTTCACTGCCTCTGGCTGTTTTTCCAACTTTGTTTCTTACTTTCAGGTACATTCCCCCCGATAAACGGGAGGAGAATGACCAGTCTACCCATAAGTGGATGGTATATGTCAGAGGCTCCAGGAGGGAACCCAGCATCGACCACTTTGTAAAGAAAGTCTGGTTCTTCCTGCATCCCAGCTACAAACCCAATGACCTAGTGGAAGTCAGGTTTGTGCTAGTTTTTTTTTGTTTTGTTTTTTTATATTTACAACGTTTAAAAAGCACTTCCCAGACATCTACACATTATTTGAGATAGGTGGGACTACTCCTCTTGTTATTGACACTGGCTCTCAGGTGTTGTTTCACCTTAGGCAGTAATAGAAGTCAGAGAGACTCAGATATACATGTTCAAGTAAGATTTGCCCTCACTGTGTTTTGTTGCCCATAGACACAATATTTACTTCTACCATTATATTGTTATTCTGAGTCAGTAGTTCGCCCTACCTCTTTGTTCACTCCACTTGTCAAACTTAAGGAAGTGAGGAAACAATTTTGGATAATGTCATCAGCCTAAGAGCCATTCATCAGCTGACTTGTAATTCAGGATTAACTGTCTTGGAAAAAACAGAACTTCCAAGTGCAAAAAACCAGTCTGATAGTCCCATCGACTTACCAGTAAACAAACCGTTAGGAACATCTTTTATTAAACAGTGCCCCCTTGTGTATATTTCCTGATGCTGTTCATTCATGCCCACTAATCATATCTCTTTGTACAAAAGCAGTATTTGTGTCACTAAATGATAATTTGTCCAGTTAATTCTTGTAAACAGTTAATGTTTATGAAACTTAAGAAACAACATGTTCTTTTTGCAAATTGTACACACGCATCAATAGGTGACATCATGTACTGCATAATGAGTCAGACCAGAAGTCAACATCAACATGACTAATCTTGGCCACGCCTAAATTATACATACTCGCTCGTCTGCCCTGGCCCAAAGCGCTAAGGTGTGTAGATCAGTTAATTTAGTAAGCATCTGGAAGGAACAGAACTTTTATTGCCTTTAGTTCTGCAGTTGAAATGTCTCATTTTCGGTATTATCCTCTAAAAATGGCAAAGGATTTAAGTTTGCCCATGGCTTCTGAATAAATGATCTCTTTCATCAGTCAGCAATCCTTATCCTGAGCTGTAGCCTCCTGGCTGTTTGAGCTGACAAAGCACTCCCGTTGCTGTTTCAGCCGCGCATAAGCTCCCCCTGACTGACTCAAGTCTTCATTCCCGGTGAACCCTTCACATGCCTGATGCTCTCTGCTGACTCGCAACGCAGCCCGAATGTAGATGAGGGGATGAATAAAAGAGAGAAAGAACAAATGCAGCACTTGTAGGGTATGCTTTAACCGACGCAAAATATCCAGGGATATACACATGCCCTCGTAAGTCTGATCAGTGTCTGTAATGTTGAGATGAAAACCTCGAGCTTCAAAGGGGGAGAAGATGAGAGTCCTTCAAGTCATTGATTTTAGGAGATTATTAACTCAATCTCAGCCAGAAAACAGGGTGGGAGTATTTTTTTTACAAAGACATTGTGATGCATTCTCTGTAGATTTTTTTCCCCCTCCAGATTAAGTATTTTAGTGACGTTACATAAGACATTTTGAATGTGTATGTTCTCAGTGAGCCTCCCTTTCATTTAACACGTCGCGGTTGGGGTGAGTTCCCTGTGAGGATCCAGATCCACTTCAAAGACCCTCGCAACAAACGTATCGACATCATCCACCAGTTAAAGGTCAGACCACATCATACACCCCATCAGCATTCAGCTTCATTTACTCTTCAGGCTGGTACACGGGAGTTTTCTAAAGGCAGATTTAACTGAGCTTCTTCTAGACACCCTAAAGGCTCCATGATGTACTTTGTTGACTCCTGCCACTAATAGTTTATTATACAGTTTAGTGTTTGACAAAAAACAAAATACTGCAAGCGTATATTTAAAGCCAAAGTAGCTGCATTGCTGTAGGCATACTTTGTAGTACAGTTTAATTAGGCTTTTTATAGATTATAAGAAGAAATATTCATAATTTAGCCCTCTCAAATTATTAGTGATTAGAACTCCTTCATCAAACTTTGTTTAATTTCACATTCATTCAAATCTGTGTTTTGATCTCTCATTTTGCTACAGCTCGACAGAACATACACTGGGCTACAGACACTTGGGGCAGAAACTGTAAGTTATAAATGTTTTGTTCTATTTCCTGCTGTGACTTTTTTGCTCTGAGCTTTACCTTGACGATGAGCTTCATTTGTTCCAGGTGGTTGACGTGGAGCTTCATAGGAATTCTCTTGGGGACGACTACATCCCTCACTCCTCTTCCACCAAGGTGACTCACAGAGCAGCCAGCCCCATGTCGGCCACCTCCATGGCTCAGAGTTATGGACGCTCTAGTTCTCCCATTTCACATGACTCCAATGTCGACAAAGGTACACCAACACAAACCTTTGTCCTTTTAATGAAAATAATAAAGGGATATTTTAGTACATTTGGAAAACTAGGGCATACCTATCTGTGGGTGTATATACTGGACTGTTTTGAGAATTATAAGATCTAGATAATAAGCAGGTTAAGCAAGAAATTATACAATTTTTTAGATTTTCGGCAATGTAGTAGCACAGAGAATGTCAATTTTTTGTCCTGCCACCTGTTGCTGATGTTTAACCATCAAACCAAATTGAACCACTCCTGTGGTTTCTCAGGTTTCCTAAATGAAAAGCCTTGTCTTGAAAAATAGAATTGGATACATTGTATTACTGCTTGTTTAAGTCTATAAAAGACTGTCGTTATCAACTCCACATGAAGGTGAAACAGAGTTTTATTGAAATCAACTCTTCCGTCTCCAGGTTTCATCAAAGCAGAGATGGGGAGACCAGCAGGTAGTCATAGTACAGGCCTCACTGCTGGTGAACGCACTCCAACACGCCCCAAAGCTGGTGACAGGGTCACTCTTGGTTCCCATGGCAACTCTGCCTTCCAGCCCATCACAGCAAGCTGTAAGATTGTCCCCCAAGGACAGCCACCCAGTCCTGCTGAGTCTCCTGGGAAATCATTCCAGCCAATCACTATGAGCTGTAAAATAATTTCAGGTAAATATCTCCACCTAGTGTTCGATTTCACATTGTTTCTAAAGAATGTTTGATCACTTTGCCTCACTTCTTTTCTGTAAATGAAATAAAATGTACATTTGAGAAATTGGATTTCGTCACTCAAATGAAAGAAGTTTATAATAGACCAAAGGAGAGAGGTCATACAACACCTTTTCATCTAATTTTATAGCTACTTTATAAAGTCATTTTTTATGATCAATTTTATGCATCTAAGATTATTTAAAACCCTGATAGATGCCTTCAGAAAATACATACCTGACATTTAAACATGCCATTATTTCAGTATGGGTATTGTTTTGTTCTGTTGCTTGTAAGTTAGAATGAATAAAGACATTGTATTTGTACTAAAGTGAAAAAAACAAATTTATCGTGTGTTCCTGTAAACTCACATTTGTTCTGTTTGCCTAACATTGTAGAAATTGGTTTCTATATTACTGAGTTTTGTAGGTTTGCAAAAAAAATTTTTTCTTTTTTGCCAAATAACCATCACTACAAATACAAGCAAAGTAAATTAATGCAAAATCTCACAAAAGTTCGGCTGTATGGCACAAAAACCCGAAATAATAGACGTATTGTAGATTATACTACATCAAATAGACACTTGCATATATTATAAATCACACAACATTTATCTTTTCCTGACTGATCTGAGAGGAAATGTGTTTTAGTTTAAAATTTGAATATGTGACGCATGAGGTGACGTGTGCACACACCACCTCATAATTTTCTCAGCACTGCTAAATTTCAACAATCCCTGAGGCCTTTTTGTACTATACTTTTT
The DNA here is from genome assembly GCF_021347895.1 of Acanthochromis polyacanthus. Classification (NCBI taxonomy): domain Eukaryota; kingdom Metazoa; phylum Chordata; class Actinopteri; family Pomacentridae; genus Acanthochromis; species Acanthochromis polyacanthus. Next base: position 26,592,707 of record NC_067121.1, read on the forward strand.
CCATGTTGAATTGTTAATAGCATTTTTAAAGAGTATTGTTCTGCTAATAGGCCATTTCTCCCCCACAGGGTCACCCATCTCCACACCGAGCCACTCTCCGCTGCCCCGCACACCCACAGCCTCCACGCCTGTCCACAGCAAGCAGAGCTCTTCCTCTGTGCTCAACAATCCTTACATCATTGTTGACAAGCCAGGCCAGGTGATCGGCATGGCTTCCTCATCTGCTGCCTCCACAGGTACGCATCTCCTACTCAGTGTCAGAGTGCTGCTCGAAATCGGAAGTGGACCTGCATCAAAATTGAGAAGCGGTGTCTGTGCTGCCCACATAGAATCTAAAAATGGCTATGAGGAATGTACTCCGTAGCAGAACAGATGATGAACAATACCCTTCAGACTCCCCCCTTCTCTCTGTTTCTCTCTGTACATTTTGGTACGCTTCTTTTTCCTTTTTTATCCACTTGTTTTTTTCTTATCTAGCTCTGTGCGTTCCCTTCTTTCATTTTTTCTTTCTCCCTCTCTCTCTGTCCCCGAGTTTCTCTTTTGTCCCCAATTTGCACTCCTAAAGTGTGACGTGTGGTGAGGCAGCAAGATCGTTTCTGGATGGCAGGTTGCCATGGTGACAGAGCTGATGTGTCTCATGTCCAGATTAGAAGGATATTGGATGAGACCCCACACTCACATCGAATTTTGTATGTGATTGTGCGTGTGTATTTGTCCTTAAATGTAGAGCACAATTGTCTGCACCGATCACAGTTCATTTCCATATGAAACAAGTGGGCAGTCTGTGTGTGCGTCACTACGTCAGAGAACGGTGTCATCTTACATGACCATAACTGCTGTATTTACTTCCCCACATCAGCAGCGTCAGTTCACATTCCACTTAGGAGCTCTTTCCCAGAGATTGCTCTCACGCCCACTCAGCCACTCCTACACTTCCTCTACAAATGCACAGCTCGACCAGATCTGGCAGCAGGATTGGAGTGCTATTAAATGATGTTTTATCAAGCTGGATGAGGCTGATGTGGGTGTTGTGGCTGAAACACCAATCCTGCAATGAAACACATTTTAATGCAGTAGGTAAGGAACAGAACTTCAGCGGTACTCAGCTCCCTGAGTAAATACAGCGCAGCCAGAGCTGGGCTTCAACACCCACGCTGACAAACCCTGACAAGAAACTGTCACCCTGCACCACAAGCGCCTTGAAATTGTAGGAAAGGATGACAGGAACGACAGTGGCCCTCACTCGTACATGCATTATTTTCCATGAATTACTGTGTGTGTCTGTTTGTGATTTTCACAGGAAGCCCCTCCACTAAACAGTCTGCGGTTCAAGGCACTCGCTCTCCAGCTCCTAAAGTTCACACTGGCACCTTCCTCTCCTCAGGGGTGAAGGTGAGTTAGCAGAGCTTTAGTGGTTTCAATCTTAAGCGTGAATTGTGCAGATTTGTACAGATCTGTCCTCCAACTGCGAAGATGGTCTGTCCCTGTAGTATCTGTATCTTTAACAAAGCAGTGTGGTATTAATAGTAGGCTAGGGTGCTATCTTCAGCAGATGTGAGTGCCTTGGCAGCTATTTAAATGGGACATCATTGTGAAGGTGGGGGAGGGGGTGTGGGAAGCTTTGCAGAGAGAATTGCACAGTTCTGTTTCATGCAAAATGTGTCAATAGCCTGCTGTAAAATCATCCCACTCCCACATGTTCATCACACTGTCAGTATCCACAAAGAATGAAATATGATTTCACTTTTTTTTTTTTTTTAAATTGCAGTGACGCTTTCATTAGTTTTTGATTCTGTAGTTTTCTCAGTTGTAAATCATTGACATCTGCTGTCATACTGAAGTGCAGGGCAGAGGGGACAGATGGTGTACGTAAAAGCATCCACTTGATGAATAAATGATGATGCTGATTTTCAAAGATCTGTTTTAAGCAACAAATCTCTTCTTGCTGCTCTGTCTGTAGCCTGCTGATAAATGATAAGTAAAACTTTATTTACAGCCAAAATGCATCATATTAATCATTTATTTGATTTTTTTTTTCAACTATTAGAGTAGCCAGCAGCAATATCTGCAATGTGAAGTGTTTTAAGCCAGCGTGGCCTTCCTGTTACTCCCTCTCTCCATGTTTCTTGTGCAGGTTATTATCAAGCAAGAGCCAGGGGAAGTTTCAGCACAGCAACAGCAGATGGTTTCCACAGTAACCAGCCAGCAGCAACCTGCTGCTACAGCAGCACACCAGTTTGTCGCAGTGAAGGGAGGTCACATGATCTCCATGTCGGCCCAGAAACAGGCCGGAGGGGCCACAGGGGCAACAACTGGCAAGGTCAGTCTTTCTTGGATTTACCCAGACATACAGGCATACTAATAATTCACATCCTAATTGTAAAGTACATGTGTGTCTAAAATTAGTCATTTGAAAACTTAATTTGGCACTTTTCTTTTTCTAGATGTTAGGTATTCCAGTTAGTTCAGCGCTTCAGTCTTCGGTCAAACAGGTTGCTATCAGCAGTGGACAGATTCTGGTTGCCAAAGGCAACCCTTCTGTCTCAAAGGTGATGGGTGGGAAGCAGGTTTTGGCTCAGGGAGTCGCTAAAGCCATTGTCAGTGGAGCCAGTGGCATCTCTGGTCAACAGGCTGCTGCCAAAGCAGCTGGAGGTTCAAGTGGAAAAAGTGGAGGTCAGAGTTCCACATACATGCACACAATACACAGTTTTAGAGAGAGAGCAGCACAAATAGTAGCACAATTACTCTAACTCCTGTATAGCCTGATAAAGGGCACAGACATTTTTAAAAGTAGTTTAGTCAGTTGCTATTGTTTTGCTAATTATTAGGAGAACGAATTTTCTGACTAGTATTGAGCTGGTCGTGTATTTGACCTTATGCTTTGGATGAATCACTCTTTAAAAAAAATGTCATTTTCAGGTTTGGTCAGGATTAAATGTATTAATTATGTGTATTGAGATCAGTTTCATTTTCAAAAACTTTCTGTACAATTTCAGGTGAGTAATTATTTTTTCCTTCTCTGTATGCTCTCAGTGATGGCCACGCTTCAGCTGCCAGCCAACAATCTGGCCAATCTGGCCAATTTGCCTCCAGGCACCAAGCTCTACCTGACCACCAACAGCAAAAACCCTTCGGGGAAGGGAAAGCTGCTTCTCATCCCACAGGGAGCTATTCTCCGAGCCTCCAGTGCAAGTGAGATTTCTTGTATTAAAATTTTTTGATGTGGACATTGAAAAAGGAACCCTCAGTTATTAGTGTTTAAGGCTTTTGACTTTCCTTCTTTATTACCTTATCCAGTCAGATAGTTGACACACTCATTTCAAGCACCAGTGAAAGAATTTCTTTTATTGTTGCTAATGCCATCTACTTATATAGCTCTCTGTGTTTTGGTATTATGTCAGCAAAACACAACATGAGGAGCAGATTACTTAGGATATGTTGATCTTGTTAGCACTTTAAGGAGTGTATTTGCTTGAGGATACATACTGCTGAGAGAATGTCAAAAACTCACTACTATAGCAATGTCCCACTAGCAGCAAGTAACGGCATTGCCTGATGGAGGGAGCCTCTTTCGGCAGGATAATGCGCTGGACCACAAAGCAAAAATGACTCTGGAATGGTTTGAGGAGCACAACAACAAGTTTGAGGTGTGACTTGGCCTCCAAATTCCCCAGATCTCAATCTAATCAAGCATCTCTGGGATGTGCTGGACAAACAAGTCCAATCCATGGAGGCCCCACCTTGCAACTTCCAGGACTTAAAGATGCCAACATCTTGGTACCAGATACCACAACACACCTTCAGGGGTCTAGTGGAGTCCATACCTCAACGGGTCAGGGCTGGTTTGGCAGCAAAAGGGGGACCAACACAATATTAGACAGATGGTAGTAATGTTATGCCTGATCAGTGTAGTTTCCAAGAAATAGTCTTCAAAAATTTCAATTGTAATTTGATGTTCGAGAAAAGTAAAACACTGATGAGTTCAGCATCTTATTACACATTACATATTATTTTGTAGCAGGCAGTTAGCAGATGTTCTCCTTCAGTGTCTCTTACTGTAAGACACTGAAGGAGAACAGACAGTTCATAAAGCCAGATTTTCTTGTAACTTACAAGAAAATCTGGCTTTATGAACTGTCTTTGTACAAAATGAAAGTAATATTTAGTTCTGTAGGTGACTCAGTATTTGGGGTTAGCGCCCCAGCCAAAAACGATTTGTCTTGACATCTTCTGCCATGCCTCAAGTTGTAGGCAGCTGTACTAAAAATGTTATTGCTCTGGGCTCATCATAAAGTTTGGAAAAAGAAATCCACTTCTGTAGTGACTCTACAACTTGAGGCATGCTGGTGGCGGTTACAGATATTGGCTGCTGTGATTCTGTGAGACGGTGAGTCAGTCAGAGCATCTGTTTTTTTCTGCTTGAAGAGGGTTTTACAGCATCCTGTATTTAGTCTAAAAACATATGTTTCACAGCAGTTAACCAATATTGCAATGTACAGCTCTGCTTCAGAGTCACGTTTTTACTTATTTGAAACTGAATAGATGATCATGTTAATTTTGGATGAAGAAAACAGAAATGTTTATCTGATTTGAGACACTTGTGTGTGCGGTTGTAATTTAGGTCAGCAGTCCCAGAGCAGCTCGTCAGCAGCCACTGGTGGCTCTCAGAACTCCTCCTCCTCTTCCTCTTCAAGCAGTCTGCCTTCCAACCTCTCCTACACGTCCTATATCCTTAAACAGACCCCACAGGTGGGTGGCCGCACTTTTTCTCTGTCATACCAACCTTGCAGACAGCCATACTCTGCTGGAAAATTTTGATTTTTTTCAAAAGCCTTTTGTGTCTCTGTGAACCCCCATTTTAGTTTATTACAGCATTAGTATTTACTTGCTGGAATGTTTAACCGGTGTTTCATCAGAGTCTGTAGGAAACTGAAGATGTTTTGCACGTGATCCATTTAGTATTCCTTACCACGGTTACAAGAATCAGATTTTCTATTTTATTCCTTCATAGCATGACTCGCACTGTCTCCACATGGGGTTTCTTTTCCTTGGTGAATGTCAGATTTTTGTATTCTAGTAGAGGTCGAGCCCGACCTGTTCTTAATTAGACGCATTCATTATAGCAGCATTGATCCTGCAGTCAGCTTTAGAACAGTGCTGCCTGTGCAGTTAGCCGACAGCGTATAATGAAGCTATCTGCAGAGGTTTCACTGAATTTTCCACCTACATTTAAAGTAAAACTGTTCACCGTGTTTTCCTAATAGTAATGAATCTTTAAGGTAAGTGTTATTTAAGTGTGATGTCGATACATATATATGGTGTACTCTCAGCTACAAAAGAGCCAGTGCACATGCACATTCTGTATAAGACCTACATGATGAATTCATTTCAAAGCCTGTTAAAATTGAACTTAATGACCTTGTAGATTATGGAAATGTACTTTGATTTTCGATTTAACGTAACTTATGTCACTGGCTTTCAATTTAATTGAAGTAATAATGCTGATGGAGTTCCTCCTCATACTATCTTGTCCATTTTTCCCAGGGTACTTTTCTCGTTGGCCAGCCACCGCAGGGTTCAGGGAAGCAGGGGGGTTCCAGTTCGACAGGTCATGCAGCATCATCTCCAGCAGCTGTTACGCAGCAGGCTATTCGGGTCACAGCTGGACAGAAGGCAGCCATCCTGGCTCAGGTCAGTATGGGAGACTGTCTGGGTTTTACCAGGGCTATAGCCTGTACAGATTGTGATATTACTGTAAACTGTTTGTGTTTAACTATTTCACAAGAACTAAAAGTACTGTTTGATATACACTTGCTAGCCTTTGGGGCATAAACCAATGACGAGTACAGTTTTGAGACAGTCGCTCATTGATGCCTACTTTGGTGAGTTGAAATGAATTGGTAACATGCAACTGAATGAAGTATATCCAACTTAAGTTAACAAGTACTATTAATGCCACTGGTTTAACTTAGATGTGCTTAAATCGTTGTATTCTTCTCAGATGAGCAAATTGCTACAACTTCATTTTAAGGAAACTCAATTTGAAGTTTCCAGTTTTACCAGCTTAAGCATTCGCTAGCCTTGCATAAAATGTAAAACATCATTTTGTCATTAGACTTACTTTTATTTCCTCACCTTCACTCTGCTTGAAGAAAGCACAAGTTTTCAGTTTGAAGAAATGTGAATGTCGTGACGTTAGACATACAATGCTAAAGGGCAATAAACCAATTTGTTTTGGAACTTTTTTTTTTTACTGAAAATTAGAATACCAATTTAAAGAGATAAAATGTAATTTCAAGTTGAGACAATCCCCAAAAGTAAACTACTGTTATCAACACAGAAAGATTAGTGAGATTTATTCAAAACAGTACTTCAGCTCTGTTTATTTTGCTTCCAGATTGACACGATAGTCATATCAGTTCTCAGAGTTTAAAACTTAAACAGGTGATGGGAATGCATTCATATTTAATGTTGTATCTGGCAAAGTACATTAAAAATTTTATTTTGCACATTACCAATGGATTTCTTTTGATTCACAAAGTTACCCAAGTGTCCCTTGATAGGTAGATTGGAACTTTTGATTCTGCTCTTATTTTTCCTGCTGTCATTAAATTTGATGAGTTCTCTTATCTCAGTTTTTCTTCAAGAACATTTTTAATTCAGAGACTGCAAGGAGAAGTATTGTTTGAGTTGATTAAAGTAGTGTAATTATTACTGTCTGCATTTAAGGTATTGTCAGTCTGGTAGGTCAGAGAAAACCCTTTTACACAGATATATCAAAACCTTACTGTTAAATGTGTCACCATAATAGTATATGGATGGTTAGTCAGTTTTCCTCCTGTTCCAATATGTGAATGAGTTGTAATAGTGAAGGACTTCTCCAGACAATAGACGTAGGTCTCATTTATCCATGGGTTGCCTAGCTGGAGTTAGACAAGTTTGTATGCACTTTTATTAATCTCAGTTTATATAACAGCATTGTAGACAACTTATTCTCTTAGTACTTTGCCCAGATTGAAGTGTTTGGTTACAGAGTTGGTATTAAAAGTAGCTTTAACATTCTAGTTGTGTATAAGACTTAGAAATCTTATTTAGGTTTTGCATGAATATGCAGACCAAAGGTAAGGATGTGGGTTTGTCAAAGTCTGAAAAAATTCACATTTTACATTAAATGCTCAAAATTTATAGTCCCTTCACTTCATTGACAGTTTGGTCAGCAGGTACTTTTTTTTTCTGTGATTTACAGGTAGTGGGCGGCTCCCAGGGTGCACAGGTGAAATTGTCTGATGGCTCTGTTAAGACGGTAACGGCAGCGGGAGCAGGCCACTTGTCCAAGCCGGGTACCACCACATTGAGGATGACAGGTGGAGTCATCACTGCTGCTAGTTCCACCCCCGCCTCTGTCAGCACTGCAGCAGCAGCAGCAAGCCAACAACAGGCTAGTTCTGGTTTCCTCTTTTTAAAAAAAAAAAAAAAAAAAGTAATAATAATTGCCTGACAGCTGTTCCTTTTTTAAAATCATTTTCAATCAAGCAACAGTTACTTTTGAAATGGATTTAAAGTGTTCTTTAGGCTTTCAAACTGGCTGTTTAGTTTATATTTACCTCAAATTTTGTAAGAAGTTACACTTTCACTAAATCCGTTTGAATATAATTCCGTATTTCCAAATAACAAAAGTGCATAGTTTATATGTTAGTTGTAGATTATTGTCATGGTAAATAAAGTGCACCAAATTTACGTTTAACAAGCAGTTTGATGCTTTTGCATCTAGATATGTAACAATTCAGTATTTTCTGCACTTGTGTGTAAGTGGCATAAATGCAAATGAAGTATTTTCCACTGCAATAGAAAAGAATGATCTAGTGGCAATGCAGTAGCATGGTCAGTGAGTTATTCATCAGGAAAAGCAGAGAGTTGAGATGGTGTATGAAGAGCCCTGAGCAGTACATCAGCACTGATCTGGGATGGGGTGATTACAGCTTTAGTGTCAGAGGCCAGGCCTCATTAACTAGAGAAATGGAAACACGCAAAAACACTTTCTGGAGGCACCAACACACAAAAACAAATATGTATACAGCATTTAGCACTCTTGAGAGATGTTTATGCAAGTACAAGAGAGGAAGCTGCTCTTTATGAGGACTCTCTGTGAGAGAAATTGACTCTTTTGTCTTAGAGAATTCCATAAAACCAGTGACCTGATCAGCACAGCTCACTGTGGGAGTTACACAGCACTGGAAAACAAACATTAGCTGCATAAAGAAAAGACGGTTAACATTAACTATTCCTGCCACAGTGAATGTTCTTCTTTTGAACACCACTTTACCGTTAATGGATTTTCACATGAATCATTGCCATGTCATTACCACATTCACTCTCATGTACCTGCAAATGAGGTGAGGTGTTGTCGAATAAAGCATTTTTCTATGTCTCGATTTAACAAGTATTTCACTTCATGGAACTATGATATGCACACTGTAGCAGTGCAGTTTGTCATCAGAACGTTAGCAGGTTAAAATTAATGGAATGTCTTCTCAGCCTGTGTTGTAATTCAGCTGTGTTGATTGACAAACACATTGAAAGAGTTCCAAAATGTAGTGTTTCTGTTTATTTCCTGTTTGACCAATGTGTTTGTGTGTTCATGTAGGCTGATGGTGGTGGGAAGTCTGCGTCTCAGCACCACTCACTCCTGGTGGCTGCCAACCAAGCAGCAGTAATCAGTGCAGCTAAGAATGCCAGCGCTGCTTCAGGCGGTAGCCTGTCCAAGGCGGCTGTGGCTTCCTTGGTCAAGGGTGCTGGCAGTTCTGCCACACTGACAAAGGGTGCTGTGGGTTCAACTGGTGCTGTAGTAACAGTTGCAAAGGGGATCAGCAATATGCCCGTCATCAGCATGTCCAAGGGTGCTGGGGTGGGGACTGTGGTGGGTGTGCCCAAAAGCAGCGGCACGTCTTTAGTTAATACAGCTTCATTAGTCAGCGGGGTGGCAGCCGGAGGAGGGAAGACAGGTGCTGCTCTGTCAGGTAGGCAGAAACAAACTTCATACTGCATGCATCTATTGGTTTTATATGTGCACAAATTGTTTGGACAAATATAGTACAGGCCCAACCACAGATTGCTTTTGGTATTGATCGCATTTTCTTTTGGCCAGGTATGCTGAAGATCCACTCTGGAGGTTCCAGCTCACAGCAGACAGTCCTAACCATTCCTGCTAACCAGCTCAAACAGCTGGGGGTTGGCACTGGGTCTGGTGGGCTGCAGACCATCTTCATGCCTGTTGGGAAAGGTAAGTTGTTTTCTGTGATGAACAGTAGCAAGTGTGTATTCCAGAGGAAAAAGTAGGTGCTTAGTGATAAAACTAAACTGTATTGACATTGATTTCTTTGCTGGTGTGCCACATCTTTGACAATACGTTTCTGAAGAACAAGTGAAATATAGCGTGATAGTCTCATAGGAATTTAATGCAAGACTACAGTAGCTAACAGCTTTATTTAGCTTGTCTTCCTAAACTAACTTATTTTGCTGATGACTGCAGAATATGATTTATTTGACACAGACACTCAGGCAGTAGATTGTCTTCTTTCTGTAAGAACAGCTTCTGTAATGCCCATCTCCCTCCCTCTCATTTTCCATCTAACTGCTAAGCCTATTTACCTAATGGGCCATCGATCCATCCATCCAAGTGTGTTCTCTCTGTGTGTAGTAGTGTCTAAAGGCCCAGTCTCCAGTACTCCTTCCTCCTCCTCCTCTTCCAACACCCCTGGAGCACCTGGAGCTGGAGCCTCCCCAAGTCCTGCCAGTCAGGCCTCCCCCTCCCTTACCCTGCCTCTGGCACAAGGTGAGAGGGATCCATCCTCACTCCATCGCCTTCTCTCTCCTTTCCTTCGTTTATTCCAAACCACCATATAATAAATGTTGGTACTGACAAGAAAAAGATAAATTGTCACTACCTTCTTCACCGAGAAACATTTTAGTTGATTGAATAACATACAGTATGTTCGGCACAGATTAAATTTGTTTTTGTTTAATACAAACAATTTACACTCTAGCACTATTCAGATTATATTTTCTACCTAAATGTGTGAGAAAAGAGAAAGCATGCTAGAATTTGAACAATCTTTAATACTTGACACAATTTTGGTCAGTACTCATATTAGGGTTTGATATCCACCCCCTAGTTCTCTTTGGAGCATCACTTCATCATTTCCTTATCTCACCCACTTAACACAGTAGTACGTGCACAATAAAATGAGCCTTGGTCTCACGCTTGCTTTTTGCTGTCTCTTTCTACTGCCACAGTGAAGACAGAGCCAGGTGCTGGCACAGCCGTCACAGCTGGTCCATCGCCCCCGGTGACTGCTCTAGCCTCCACTTCTGTCCATGTTGCCTCCACAGCTACCACCGTCAAGCAGGAACAAGGGGCAGATAACGCTACGCATGACCTCATCAAGTAAGGACGAGTTGTAATGCTACTTACAGCACATATACATTTTAATTTATTAAAGTTATACATAATTTATTGTTTGGAGAAAAAGCAGAATTAGATACTTCACTGCTCCTGCCACTGACTGAGTCATCAGAAGATAACGGGGATTTTTACATATTTTGCCAGTTAAGTGTTATCAGCTCCATTTTTAACTTGAACTAGTTTGTCGTTTCTCAGAGCAGAGCTTCATTTATTAAAGATATCGCAGAGCTGCCGGCAGATGAATTGAGGTTTTTGATAATACGTTCTCCTCTTAGCTGCCATTTCAGTGAATGTATTCTAGATAGTAAAGCTGACAGTTGTGATTGCTTTCTCCTCAGCACTGAGCACATAGAAACCATGATGCAGTTGCTGACAGCCGTGGTGAAGAAATTCCCTTTAATAGTGCCAGATAAGAGTAAGTAAGCTTGCCATTCATTTGGTCTGCTTAAAAACAGACGTCCTAAAAAAGTGTCTGAAAAGCGTAACGCTGGGTTTTCTGAAGCTGTTCAATCCTGTTTCTCTGTTTGTTTAGCCGAAGACTCCCATCCATTTTGTGCCTCTTCAACAGAACAGTATTATTCCTGGAATATTGGCAAGCGCAGAGCATCAGAGGTGACTTTCTGTTTCTTGTCGATGTGTGTGATTATGACGATTCCAATTCAGTCATGCACATTATGTGCACCTTTTGGTGACTGTAAGGCTTCATTGCTGTCAAGGACCGGGGATGTTTAAAGTTGCTGTGAAGAACTTTGGGGGCAGTGGCCAAAATATTTCACAGTTCTTACCTACAATCATGCAAATGCTTTAATGGTTTATCAGCATGTGTCAAGATAGTCCTTTATTACTCCCCACATCAGGGGAAATTTCCAGTGTTACAGCAGCAAAAAGCTTTCAGAGCAGCACTAACCATATGTACAATAAAGATAATAACAATAATATATATAAAATATACAAGAATGAATAAATACAGTATTACTACACTATAGTAGCCTAGCCCGCTAGACAACCCACGGCAACGAATTTAATTCTCTGCCAGGGTGGGTCTAGTTACCCTCCATAAGGCTCGAGGCTGGATTCTCCTAAAACTGGCCGGACCAATCACCATGAAGTGTAGAGTCAGAAGGCGGGCGTAACTAAGTGACGACAGAGGCGCGACGATTCTGACAGAAACAACCGGCGCACAATAAACAGTTATCTTTCGACTCAACTTTGACCACAGCCCTTAAAGATTTGAAGCTAAAATTCAACTTGAAAGATAAACAAAGGACGGCACTGAAGTGTTTCATTGAGAAAAAAGACGTATTTGGACTTATGCCGACGGGGTATGGCAAATCCTTAATATACCAGTTGGCTCCACTGGTTGGGAAGCTAACGGGACTTAGCCACAATCCGCCGGCGCTCTAGGAACTACGTCAGCCTATTCGTTGCGGTGATTGGTTGTATACCTACTCAATTGCTGCAGAGTGATTGGAAAGACAACCTTTTAGCCCGCCTCCCTCCCTGTCGAGCGGTCCTAGACCCTTGTGCCTTCAGAACATGGGTCTAGCACGGCTAGGCTAACACTATAGGTGACATCAGCATAAAGTGGCTTGTGGAACAAATGTAACCGTTAAAGTGCAGAAAATGCCAGCAGTGCTAAGAATTGTTGTGCAGATTTTACCAATATTTAAGATGATATGATGTAGTCCAGTTTATGTTAACATTAGCCAGTGATGCTGATGTTGTGAAGCCTCACAACAGATGGAATGAATGACCTGCGATAGCGCTCCTTCTTACATGGTGGATGTCTAAGTCTGATGCTAAAGGAGCTGCTTAAAGACCCCACAGTGTCATGCAGTGAGAGAGAGGGATTGCCCATGATGGATGTGAGCTTTACCAACATCCTCCTCTCACCCACCTCCTCTGTGGAGTCCAAGGAGCAGTCCAGGACTTTTTTCTAAAGCTGTCAAGCTATCTTTCAATAAATACAAATCAGGGCAAGTGTTAAGCAAGCAACATTTAACATTTCCTCCAGTTAATGTTTCCTTTAGCGCCATCTGAAAGGAACAGTATTCACTTACTTTCACCTACTCTCCAGGTTCCAGGTTGAGGGCGCCTGTAATGTCAGTGATAATTTGCAGTGCTTGCACTTTTGTTGTCTGTGTAATCCGTCTTCGTGCTGCCTACCAACTTCGAGCTTTCTGCTTGCCTCATGTGTTTCTATCAGGTCCGATGTGTATCTCTGCCTGGTTGTCTCCTGTCATCTCTTCCTAATGTGTTCATCAATAGCTCATACTGGCCACCCCATGTCTTAGCGATCTGTTCTTGTTGTCTTCGGCTGTAAAAGGCTCGTAGACAAGATCAGACTTGGATATTTCGAACTACAGGTTACTAATTTACTTAGAGGACAGGGGAGTTGAAACAAATCATTATACAGTACCAGGACAGGGGAAGATCGGTTCCAAGGTAGTGTACGCAAAAAAACGAATGTGTGTGCACAAATTTCTGCACATCAGATGCTCTTATTTTGGTCAGTAAGCAAAAGAGATTAACACAAAATGTGAATCCATGTCAATCTGTGGATTTTAGTGCTTTTAGGCCTAATGTAAGTTTAACCGTGCTTAATAGTTTTTGGCATGCGTGTCTGTGCAGCTTCAGCGAGCAGTGGCGGTGAAGCGGGTTGTCCAGGATGTGTTGGACCGCTCACCCCGCCTGCAGGCTCTCACCCCCCAAAAACCAGAGAGGTGGTGCAATGGTGCCGACAGAGAGGCTACACGCCACCCGACCCAGAGCCCCAAAACAAGAATGATGACGAGTCCATTGAGGACATTCTCACGCAAATAGATAATGAGCCCGGTGAGTTTCTTTCTGCATGTGTTTTTGCTGCGCATCTTCTCGTTTTTGCAATTTCACAGTCTGTTCTTTTCTGGTTTCAGCAGCTCGCAGCGGATCAATACTCAGTGTTTCATGTGTGGGTGTGTTGCTTCTGCAGTTACCAGTTGATCCAGTTATGTGTTTGCAGTGCTGTTGTGTGTGAGGGCGAGCCGTGTGCAGCCTCGGCGTTTTTGTTCAGCTGCTTTGTTTTATTCACTGGCAGTTCTCATTAATTCTGTCTTTTGTTGAGAGACGAAGCTGCTTAGCTCAGTGAGTCTCACATTCGCTAGACAACACAATAATGTGTATTTGTGTTCTTGTGCCAATCTGTCTCACACTAATATCTTGATTTAGAATTGTCACATTGTTGATGTGGTAAAATGACCCAATATTAAACAAAAGCTTCAAAAAAACTCGTTAAACTTTTGCTTTTTAAAGTGCCTTCTGTAAGTATTTTATTTTGAAAATTCAGTTGATGCCAAACCGAAGTAGAACCACAATCACAATGGCCTGACCAGCCTGCAGAAACACAGAACAGACTGAAACTGAACTTTCAACATAAAATACTTTGAACGCACAGCCACAAATCAAGAATTTGCAATTTGAGTAAAATACTGAAGCACTTGCTGTTTCTGCTTTGCTGCTCCAAAGTGCTGATGTGTGAAACGTACGTGTGAATCTGTCCACAGAGTGCCCATCCACCCTGAGTGGCTGCGATGAGTTGGTGTTGCGGCTGGAACAGATGCAAGCTCTGCTGAAAACTGAACCAGAGGAGGCGGACGATGAAATCGTCGACATTGTCACTGTGACCCCTCCCTGCCAGAAACTAAAGGTCAAAGAGGAGGAGCAAGAAGCCGACGTGGAGCCCAAATTCTTCCTGGGCCCCTGCACGTCCACCCAGTTTGTCAGTGAAACTGCTCAGCAGGTCAGGAACTTCTCCAGGGTTTAATGGAAATGCAGTAAAAGCTGTTAAATTCAACTAATAGCATCCTGCTACTTTGTTTCTTTTCATAAATGAAATGTAAATGAGAAGAAGCTTCACCTCTTTCTCCATTTATCATGACCCCTCTGTCTGTTTCAGATCGGGGTAACCTTCCAGCCAGTAGAGGTGGAGAAGAACGTGTTCGCTCCAGTAGTTGAAGCGATGATTCTGAAGGTCGGTCACGTCACAGAGCAGAGTAGAAACATTATCCGTTCACAGTAGCTCGTCATTACCTCAGTAAAGTCTGGACTTGGATGTACACCTGCACAGTACTGCATGTGTCACTGTTCATTTGTGACTAATGATGACTTTGTGTTTGTGTGTGGCGACACTGCAGGCTACAGAACAGTTTGCCAGTGACATCCTGAGAGAAGCTCTGGCTGGGGCCTACGCCAAATCCCCTCCAAACAGGTCAGCTTTTATTTTTTCTCTGCAACATGCAACCTGCTTAGTGCTCCATTTTTCACTTTATTAATTATATCTGGGGCTTGTCCAGCCCTCCAATTTGTTGCTCAGATTATTCTTAGCATGTCTATAAATGGAATATTGAAGAATCATCCCATAATAAATGTTCCATAACAATAAACTACACAATTTACAGCAGCACAGTTTAAGTACTGCTGGAATCAAGCAGGAAAATACTGTGGATAAACCACTGGGATTGTGTGTTTAACATGTTTTTTGGATTTTAAAGTGTGTTGGAAACAAAAGTTCTTAGATGCTTTGTATTTTTCTCATATATAAAAATGCCACTAAACCACCAAATCCAATTATCTGTTCATCATTCTTAGATTTTTCTGTATAACTAAGGTCTCATATAGCTGATGCCTGTGAGCCATAAATTGTTTGTAATTCAGTTGTTGTCCCAGAGCGATTAAAACACATCCATGAGTTTCACACATTATCATTATGCCGCCATATTTATTTTTAGCCAGTCTCACATGCACCACGCTGCTGGCATAAACACTTGCTACAGCACCAAATGTGTATTAATCTACAGCTGAAAATAGTCCCAACTACATTTGTTTGCTTGTCTTGTGCTTGTGTGATAAATGCTGGTAGCTTCTGCTGTTTCAAATTCCTGCTTTTACCTGCACAAGATTTTATTTGTTTAGTGCCATTTGCATTGTGTAAGACAGTAGAGCACAGACCTCTTAGTGCACTGATTCAGAGATTAATATTTAATAGCTGTAAGTATTCAGGAGCCAGCCAGTGATATCACCGGGTTAAAACATATATTTCTAGTGTGTTGCGGTATGTTTAAAATCCGAACTTGGTTTGCTTTTGGGTTTGCAGAGCACCCAGAGAGATCACAGCCATGAACATCCACCAGGCGGTCAGTAGTATCCCCACCTGCGACTTCCTCACCAACACACACATGGGCTACCTGGCTAAGGACAAGTGATACTGACTGGTAACTGACTCGCTTAGAGAGATGAGGACTGTCTGAACTGCTGAACGACAAAGAGACTCTGCTCTTGGAACTGACGGCTCTACTGTGCAAATATCCGCACCCAGATGTAGTCCCATTGCCTCAGGTTGCGCAGTAATAACTAATGTACTGTATTCATTAACTCGATCATAGAAGGGCTCAGCTCGCTTCTCAAAGCAGCCGCACAGCAGCAGAATAACAAATGCTTCTAATACTCTGGGTATATCGTACCGTTTCAGTCCAAATGTGTCGAGAGATGCGCCGTCACGGGGGCTCGTGTGATTTGATTTGGAGAAGCTATTGTGCTCTTGCTTACCTCATAACAAGATTACTTTAATGATGAAGTGTTTCCTGCCAGACAGCCGGCATCTCATCGGGGAAACGACGCCTGAGCGACTTACAGGGCTAAATTATAACATCAGACAGCTGTCCCCTCCTGCACACTGCCACCTCGCTGCCGCATCCCTCGAATTTATACGATTCAGTTTCTCGGCTGAGGTGAACCACAGATTCTCAGCCATCTGCAAACACTGATGAACATGTGAGCGTTCTCCATCAGTCAGTGGGTACTTTGGGCAAAGCAGACCGAGCGCTTCTTCCAAAAGTATCATTGCCATGGCAACCAGTGATCGTCATTGCCAGCATCCTTTTGCTGTATTTCAGTGTTACCTGGCAGAGGTAATTATGGATCTTGCCAAACAAACAATGCAGGAAATGACTCTGTAAGGCTTCAGAAGAGGGAACAGATTAATGTTTCATAGTTTCAAGCTGCAGACAGATAACGGCACTGAGGCCTTCATTAAGCCTCGAAAAGATCTCATGTCTTACTAAGATACAGGTAGTAGTGAACCAATTTGATTTTAAGACACTCGTTCATATTTATCTCCTTCCTCATGACCAGGTTTAGCAGCCCTTTGAAGTGCTTTTAAGTGTTCTGTTTAGCAACCGTAATCTATCTTATCATGTAATGTATAGTGTACATGACCAGTATATGAAGTATGGTGTTTTCAAATACTGTTTTATTTTTTTATTCTAATATCAACACCTGCGAATAGTGACGCCCCAACAGTAGTGAGTGTGTTTATATGAATATGTGTGGTTTGTTGGATGTAGTCCCCCCCCCCACAGAAGTCAGTGAATTTGATGGTAAGTGAATGCTAATGTGTTTTTTTTGTCACATCCAAACAAGGTTGTGTTGTCTCGGTTATTCTCTTTGATGTGGAGCTTTGCATCATGTGAATGTGTGGATGATTGGACAAGTGAATGTGTTTGGGCTGAGTGGTTCTAATGCTTGTTGAACCAAATCAAACTAGCATAGAAGATAAACCTAAACATTGTATTTTCATGTTTCGGTGCAAACCAAAAATATAATCAATATTCTTATAATAAACTTTAAAAAATATTTCTTGCAAAACTGACTTGTGTTGAACTTATTTTTTCAATTTATTTTTCGGTAATTGTGATAAAAATAAATTTAGGTAATTGTTACCCTCGAGTTAAACGGCCAGCTGACTCAAATTGCAAGTTGAAAAGCCAAAAAAAAATAGCTTTAAAGTGTGCTAAATTTATATTTCTGCCTCATATGTTGTCTCTTCTTTTCTAAACATTGTCTCCTCACTGTCCTCAGTTTTCACTGGAAATTCTATTAAAGAAATGCCCCCTATATTATTGTTGACAGCAATATTTCTGAAAAAGGGAATGCTGGTAAACTCTTTTAAAGGAATAGTTTGTCACTTTGGGAAACATTATTTACTTCTTTCTTCTTCTGCTGAGAGTCAGATATGTTAATTATGGAATTATAGCTAAGAGGCACAATGTAATCAATCCTTTTATATAACTCTTGGAAAGAAGGGACATAAGCATATTCCCCAAAATGTTAAACTTCTCCTTCATATGAAGTTTCAGTGCTGGAAAAACAACAAGCAAAACTCCACTCACCTTCATTGTTTCCATCAGAGGCCTAATTAAAACATGGATATATACTGGTTAGAAAAGTCAGAAAATATTTTCTTTAGTTTGCTGAGGCTGCTGGTCCTTTGAGCATTGAATTAATTTTTACAGCTTTTTGAAAAATATCCGCTTTCATAATACCTGATCTTTTGAATGATAGTGAATTTTTACAATCAGGACTCCATTCGTACGATCCCACAAATGACTGATTCACCAAAAATAAATAAAAAATACAGCCAAACAGGCATCGGAGAGAAAATGCTAAGAACCTAGCTAATAATCTTTTATTGTAATTTCACTTACATTGTGTATTTGCGCCTTTTCTTTAACAACAGATTTACAAAATGAGACTGAACAATACTCTCCCAAAATAGTAAATGAAGTGAATACTGAGGAAATAACTTATTTTCGAGCAGATTTCTAGCAACACCGAAGGGCAACATAGTAAGCATACACACTCGATGACAAACTGTGTCATTCGTTATCGGTGCGGACTCAACGCTATGTACAATAAAAGGGACAAATCAGCAGGCTCACACACACACACACACACACACACACACACACACACACACACACACACACACACACACACACACACACACACACACACACACACACACACAGAGAGAGAGAGAGAGCAGCCAGTTTCTTGTGCGTCTATAACCGCAAAAACGACCAAAAAAAAGAGCTTGTGTTTCAAAACTATTCTGTTACATGCATATTCATTTCCATGGTAACGGGGGGCAGGAAGGAGTGTAAAAGGGCATCTATGTGTCTCCACTTTGGGACACCACAGGCTTCACAACAATACATTCCCTTGCATAGATTCTTGTGTTGTGGAATGGACTGAAAACGTTCCCCTGGTGATTCCTTAAAATTGAAACCGGTCAAAGTGGAATGGTTGGAAAATCGCAGCGGCTGTCAGATGTTGAAGACCCTCGATCCGCTTTGAAAGACAGCAGAAGGGTTTGGAGGGAGTTTGGTCCTCACTAGATGTTCCTAAAGGAAGGAAAGGAAAGAGAGAGAGAGAGAGAGAGGTGTAACAGCAGCCTTTAAAATGCTCAGAGAGATGAAAACCGATAGCAGCGCCTGTGGTGCTCCTACTGGACCCATGAAATGAGAGGAGACTGGTCGGACTGAGCCGTCAAAAGGCATCAGGTCCGCTGTCAGAGCTCAAGCAGCCCGGACTGTATCGCTGCACTGGAAAAAATGCTCCTCTCAAAGCAAGGAAAAAAAAAAACTTATTTCAAATCATTTTCACCTTGAAATAAGTGAAAAAAATCTGCTAATAGCACATGTGGAAAAAAAGCTTGGTCACATTTCTTGAAATAAGTTGTGATTTTTAGAATATTGAGATCTTTATAATTATTTTTTTTCTTAACCCTCCCGTTGTCCTCATTTACGACACCAAAAAAACATTGTTCACATGTCTGAAAAAAATCCAAAAATTTATAGAAATTAAGCAAAATCTTCAAGAAGATTTTTTTTTTTAAAAGTTTATCTTAAAAAATATTTTTTTAAAAACAAACACCAAATTTGGCAAGAAATAAAAATGAAAAGAAAAATTTAAATTAGAATTATTTAAAAAAATAGATAATGTTCTTCCAAAAAATCCTAAAAAAATATCTAAATTGATTACATATATATCAGTAAAAGTTATTTTTTCTTTAAGAAGATTCAGTGAAAAAATCAACCAAAATCCAGCGAAATTCACTGGATTTTGGTTGATTCCCCCCCCCCCCCCCGAATGTTCTTAAAGTTTTTTTTTGACATTTTTTTCCATCAAAAAATGTTCAAAAATGTGGAAAATGTGGAAAATTTCACTGTGAAAATATTTCTTTTCCCCACATACTTAACCCTCCCACAAACTCATTTCAAGATTAACTCAACAACATATTTAAGATGAATTGTCTTAAAACAAGTCCCTCTGTCTTGCTGAAATGTCTCGTTAAGTGAATTTATCTTAAATCAAGTGGTTTGAGACATTTTGACTACAAACAAGACAAATGAACTTGGTAAAATTTTGAGTTTGTGCAGTGTGTTTTCCTCCTTAGTGCTGCTCTGTTCTGCTGATGGCAGCTGTTCTCCACGCACAGCTAGAATCTACCCGAGCTGTGGCGAGTACATAAATAAACGTCCAGTAGCACGGAGCACTCGACCACGTTCTGGTCTTTCTAGCAATTATTGGATCTGTCAATGGAAATGGGCCACAGCGTTTCAATTTACTTGAATATCTGTGGAGTGTGGCGGCTTTAATCAGACAATCGGAGCACAAAGTCTGCAGGGAGATTGTCAGCGTGTGGTCCCGGCATCGCTCTGAATGTGACTGTACAGCGCAGTGGGTGGCAGGGAGGCAGTACATGTTGTTCAGCAAGTCAGCTTGGTGTGTGAGGGTATTCACCTCTGCCCCTCCCCCTTACACACACACACACACACACACACACACACACGTTTGTACTTCTATCTTAGTGAGGACATCCATAGGCGGAATGCATTTCCTGGAGCCTTACCCTAACCTTAACCATCACAACTGATGGCCTAAACTTAATCCTTACCCTAACCTTAACCAAACCTCAATTCATACCTGTTCTCTAAAACAAGTCTTCACCCTCAAACATGGCTGTTTCAAAGTGAGGACCGGCCAAAATGTCCTCACTTTGTAAGTTAAATGCAGAAAATGGTACTCACAATGTAGCAAGTACAAGAACACACACACACACACACACACACACACACACACACACACACACACACACACACACACACTCTGTTTCCTGCTCTGTGTGGTGGCCAGGTCTGCCTCTCTCCTAAATTAGATTGGTGCCAAACAAGACTGCAACCCAGTGCAACATTGCACTTTAACAGATAATCCATCAAACGGTGCACTCCACTTTACTGCCCTCCCCTCCACCACCTCTCTCCTCTCGTTCACCTATCTATCACACGGTGTGCCTCATGCCTGTCTCCTCCCTACCTTTGTCTGTCTTTTCAGCCCCTCACCCTTTTTTGCCTTTGCCCCGTTCTTAACACCCCCCACCCCCACCCCCACCCCCCCACCCCCCTTTCCCTGAATAAGCTCTGCCAATTTGGCACCGGACTCTCTTTCTCTGTCGTCCTGGGCAGCGTGGGAATGGGGATGAGGCCCATGAAAAGAGGAGGGGAGCAGCAAACAGGGGGAGAACTTGGGTTTTGGGATGCGGAAGAAATGGGGGAGGAAAGAAAAAAATAATTTAAGAAGGGATAATAGGGGGGCAGCTGAAGAAGAAGGCACATTTGCAGAAGGGGAACAAATGCGTTTTTGTGGTTTTGTGTTTGTGGTCCTTGGAATGACTTTCCAACAAGAAACATTTGCTTCAGTATGAAGGCTCTGGCCTCCGCAGTAATCCATCTACAGCCCCTTTCACACCCAGTTTAACCCTTGTGTCGTCCTGCGGGGCAAATTGACCCGTTTTAAAGTTTGAAAATGTGGGGGGGGAAAAAATCGATTTTCACAGTGACGCTTCTGATGACCACATTTTCAACATTCCTGGGAATTTTTTGAACATTTTTGGTGGAGAAAAGAAATGCTAAAGAAAATATTTTCTGAACATTTATTTAAAAAAATCAACCAAAATCCAGTGAATTTCGCTGGATTTTAGTTGTTTTTTTCTGAATGTTCTTAAAGAAAATATTAGAAGTTTTATTGCTATATATATACAATCACTTCATATATTTTAGGGTTTTTTTTGGAAAGGTTTTACTTTTTGTTAAAAAATATTTACAAGAATTACTTTGCCAAATTTGTTTGTTTTTAAATAAAGCTTTTAAGGGAAACTTTCAAGGAATTATTGGAATTTTTCTTAAAGGTTTTGCAAATTTTCTGAAATTTGGGGAATTTTTTTGCTGAATTTTTTTATTTTATTTTCAGACAAGGAAAAAAAAAATTGGTGCCCACAAATGAAGACAACATGAGGGTTAAGGTGGGACTGTTGCACCTTTAGGTCTTGTTTCCACATATTTCTCTATAATTTGCCTCAAGTATATTAAAAATATGTAACTTTTGTGGTGGATTTTTGGTGCTTGATTAGTATGACAGTCAAATTGAGAAAATGTAAACTTCAGAGTTTAACACATGCCAGCTGTGTAACACACACAGTTCATGCATACTGG
Source organism: Acanthochromis polyacanthus (assembly GCF_021347895.1). NCBI lineage: Eukaryota > Metazoa > Chordata > Actinopteri > Pomacentridae > Acanthochromis > Acanthochromis polyacanthus. Next base: position 26,614,538 of record NC_067121.1, read on the forward strand.
TTCACATATCTTGAAAGAAAATATTTTACAGACTGGCTCCACCCTGGCAAGTCGACTTCTCCACTTAAATCTCAGCCTACCTCATCAGTCCTGTTTATGTTGCAGTTTCTCCATAACTGGATGGTAAAAACTGGTCAAATTGAAAAAGCAATGCATTGCCTTGCATCGGACACGAGGGGGCAAAATACGTATTTTACACCGAATAACAGACACCTGTGTGGAAACGAGATGTTATTCCATCGCTTTTCTGTGTGTAAGCTATAGAGAAGCATTTTTGCTGCGCTTTTAAGCGACAGCAGAGGTGGTCACAGGGCTAATCGATGTCTGTGTGAAAGGAAGAGCTAGACTGGCAGCGCACGCCACACGTGTACGCCAGTGCCAGTGTGTTACACATCACGTCTCTGATTCCGAAAGGCTGGCATGCTACATGAAAGCACAAACCCAAGCGCCATTATGCCGGCCTGTGTGGCTCAATCTGAATGAGCAAAAGCAAGCACTGATGGCATTGTAGCGCAAATTCTACACTGTATAAAAATAAATTGTTGTTTTTACGTTAAAATTCCGTCAGCTGTGGTTGCCAGAATGCCACTGTAAAATTACGGTAAAACATTTTCCACATTTACGGTGAGGAAATGTATTGATGTTGTTGATTTTAGGGTTAAAAAAACATGCTGCATTTCATATTTTACTGTAAAAGAAAAATTAGAAAATTTACATGAAATGCTATATAAAAAAGTTTGTGTAACTTTAAATATTACAGCATTTTTCTATGAACAGTTAGTGTGCTTAACATTAAATATATGCATTTTTAGCAAACAATTGCAGTTAAAACTGTCATAAATATTTAAGGATGTTATTAACACAAAAGTACATCAATTTGACCACTAACAAACTGTATTTTTTGTATGAAATAAATGCAGAAATCGCCATGTTACTTGTAAATATTGCAGCATGTTTTCATTACCAGGACAACAATATGTACATTTAACTGTGAAAAAGTGTATTCTTTTTGAGAATTAAATGCAAAAATTACAGCAGTGTTATACAGATGGTCATTTTTCCTTTTGAAACTGTGCAGGAGTCAGGAAATGTATTTTTTTCAAGAGAAAAAATTCTAAAAATAAACACACTTTTCTCCTCATAAACCTACTTACGGTGATTCTATGTCAGACAAACTGCATCTAACTGTTTTAGAGTTTACAGATTTTTACTGTCATGGTTTGACAATTTGTCACCATAAAATGTACAAACAGTTTTGTTTTTTTTTTTACAGTGTATGTGAAAGAGAGGCACCAGGGGTGGAAAATCTGATTTCAGTGTAGGCTTGTCACCTGAACTAGCCTCGTGTAGCTGGAGAGAGAAGCGAGCGAAAGGAGGCAACAGGAAAGTGAATTTTTGGGTGCATTGTCCCGGCAGGCCATCTAATCCTCTTTATGCAGTAAACCTATTGTGAGCAGCATTTCCATCACTTCACTGCACATCTATGTTACTGCCACAGCAAAATAAAGCACTGTTGTACATTGCATGCGGAAGTTAAGCGGTGCCCACAAGCTCTGAAAGCACAATCCCAAATCTCAGGGCAGCGCTGCCTCTAAGCCGACTATAAAACAAGCAAGAATTTGTCATAGCAAGAGTTCCTGCTGAGGTTCCACTCTGCCTGCTAAATGTGTTCCTCATTCAGCGCTTTTGTCTTGCTCGTCCCTGACACGCTGCAGATTATGCGGCCCATCCTCACAAATCTGTTTGCCTTGTGTAGCAGTTGCCAGGCCTGATTCCTAACACACACACACACACACACATGCACACACTGCGCTCATAGTTCATGCATTTAAGCCCAAGCAGCCAGGTTTCAGCTTTAACAGACGTTCTGTCGCTGAACTCGCTACAACCTCTCACTGGGGTGTTTAAAATTAGGTTTGCGAGTTCGGTGAGTTCAAGAAAACACGACTCGCTCATCCTGAAAGGCGTCGCCGTGTTTCAGTCTGTCTGCTGGGTGTCACAAAATTAGAGGCGGCTTTTATCTGTTGAGATGGATTTTATCCGCTATAGGTGAGGAAGAGCACAATTTCACAAATTGATTTGCACAATAATGAGAATTTTATGGCCGCTCATCTCCTTTGTCATCGAGAGCAGATTGGATTTGATTTCAGCAGCTTATTTGGGACTTTTCCATTAAATCTTTTAATGACAGGCACAGGCAGTCTGTTTGAATCGGTTGTAAATGAAGGCGCTCTGCCTGCCGGTGATAACGCAGCTTGGTGTGGTCATAGATTTTACAGAATGGCATCGAAAACTGAGATTGCCCTCACAGACAAATAGCAGCCGAATGGCATGACCCAGTGTAATGCATACTGGAGTGGGATGTGTAATGCTTGGTCGGACACCTCTGCAGGGGGCTGGTGAGTCAATAATGAGTTGGCAGTGAGTGGGCCATCGGTGACCGGGGTGGATTATCTAAGATCAACTTGATTTACTGCCAGGCAAGTTTGTGTCACACTGGAAGACTGTGGTATGGCTGATACAATGCATGAACACTGAAAAAGTGCACAATGTACACAACTGTTCACTCCCCTTGGAAGTTTTCTCTTTTGAATTTAGCTTTTTTGACAACAATTTACCCCGAATAAAAGACTCTTTCATGTCAAAGTGAAAGCTGATTTCTACAAAGTCATGCCAGTTAATGAAAATGCTAAAAACCTATAATAAATTATTGCGCAAGTATTTAGTAGATGCACATTTGACTACAATTACAGCAGTAAACCTGTGTGGATGGGTCTTAATCAGTCTTGCACATCTGGACACTAATTTTACCTCATTATTCTTTGCAAACTGCTCCATCTCTCTCAGGTTGAGCAGGCATTTTGAGAAAATAACCCTTTTCAAGTCCAGCCACACATTTGGTGTGTCCTCTGACTCTGTTATCTTTAAACCATTTCTGTGTAGCTTTAACTGTACACCTCAGGTCACTACCTAGCTGGAAAAATCACATTTTCACCTAAGTTGCAGTTCTCTTACAGCCTGCATCAGTTTGTCTTCCAGTACTTCCCAATGCTTTGCTAAATTCATGTCCCTCTCCACCTTAACAAGCTCTCCAGGGCCTGCTGCTGAGAAGCATCCCCACATCATGATACCGCCACCACCATGCTTCATGCCGAGTCACTTTAAAGGGGGTAAAAAAGGATGCAGTCACTGATTTCGCATTTTATATAACTAAATTCTAAAACTAAATTCTTGTCAAAGAAAAATTGTATTAGCCATGATTCAACATTGAGAGCAAATAGAAAGGGGAAAAACCTTCTAAGAGAGAGATAAATCATTTTATAGGCACTTTGTGTGGTAAATATTGACTGCAGTGTTCTGTCCTACCGTCTGACACACCACAAGCAGCACAGTCCTTCTTAATATGCCGTGAACTCTTACTCCAACTGGGCCAGCGTTATTATTAGAGTCTGTGTCCTGCCATTGACACCCCTCACTTCGACCTCCATCATTCTCACACGTGATACTGCGGGACACAACAGCTTAATAGGGCAGGCATTGTTCAGAAAATTATGCAAATGACCAGAAGGTCGTCTTATTTTTCTCCCACGCATTAATCACTTTTCCTGAGCAGACTGAAGTTGCAGGAGGGAGAGCAAACGCAGCGTCAAACACACGTTTTACAACTTTCCCGGTTACTTTTTCAGCTTAAGATTTTTACTAGGACAGCTGTGGCAGCACAGTTTGCAAACAGACAAATGATCCTGACCCGGTCCAGTCCAGAGCAACCACAGCTCTGCTCTGGCAGATGGCACTGAGTGGTGTGGGTGGGGAAGAGGGATGGCACTAAACCTCTGGAGATTCCCCAAAACTGTCCGACGAACTGTCACGCAACAGCTGACCCGACGCAGCACCCAGGCAGAGGACAGAGGAAAACGGGGATATGTCCCCTCACCCAGTTTAATCTGGGACATCCCGACTAAACTGATGAGTTCTCCGCTCCCTGAGCAAATCCTCTCACCTTTTAGGTTTGCTTCAGATTTCAATCACATTGTGCATCTGTCCGTCTCCGTCCTGTCTCTTGATGAGAGCACAAATCTGGGGCAAAATATCCAACTGTGCGAATACTTGTGGGATTTTTCAACTGCAGTCAATTTGTTTTTGGCCACATTAGGAACATATTTTGATGCTGGCTCCACTTACTTGTCTTTACTGTGCTGCACTTCCAGCTTTGCAGTACAAAAGCCCCCGATCCTGCATCATTTCGACTTGAAATATGAAAGACAAATGAATACCTGAATTTAATGTGTTACTATTAGAGTTGTTTCTGACACACTGGACAAAAATGAATGAGATACATGTTTTAGTATGTTATGTTTGTGCATGCAAGGTAAATCCCAGAACTGATGTTAAGATCACTGATATTTAGAGTATGTTTAAGGTCGCAGTGGAAATCCTTTACTCCAAATGTTAGGGGAAAATGACAGCAAGGATTAAATAATCGAGTGTTCCAAACTGGACCACAGCTGGAAGAATTATCCATTTACTTTTTTGTTCTCATCAGCCCTGTTTTATTCAGGTCAACGTAATGAGTGTGGCACCAGCAGTGTTACATAACACGGTACATGGCCTGTTTTAAACAGCTGGGTCACTTTGAGCTGCTTGGGGACACAATGCTGTATCACTTTCTCTGAGATGCTCCAACAGCAACAGGCCACCTGGGAGATGAGTGAAGATGACTTTCAGGAGGAGCGTTCTGCAGTTCAAACCGGTCGCTCTTCCCGTCAGCTGTTTGAACCTAAAGCTCCACAGGCTGAATGATGCTGTGTGATCCTACCTCTCCCTTGGCGGTTCCACTGAGCTCGGTCCTCTCGGGCAGGATGCTCTGCTGGAGGCTGGAGGGGCAGGGTGAAGCTGAGGCGGGGTGGGGCACCGGGGCAGGTTGTACGTTGGAGGCAGCAGATGGGATGATGTGCTCGCCCTGATGCGGACCTATGGACCTGCTGACCTCCCCGCTGTAGGCGGCCTGGTAGCTGGTCTCACGGGGGATGTGGGTGGCTTCTGTCCCTGGGCTGGAGTACTGAGCTGGAGGGTTTTTCCTCGCACTTTTAGCCGGTCTCACCCCCGTCCACGGCCTGTACTCTTGCCTAGAGGAAGGGAAGGGATGTGCATCAGTAGGCTGACAGATGTAGGGGGTAAAAGTTTACATCAGGCTTATTTTTTAATGCCCCGAGGCAAGAGTGGATGTGACCCAGTGGTTGCATTAACATGGCAGTAATAATGTATGTAATGCATAATGTATACACCATCACCAAAGACTGAGTTAAAGGGGCACTCTGCTGATTTTACTCATGCAGATCACTTTACTCAGCACGATGCTTGTAAAAACAGCTGTTTGATGTCTTCTTTGTGGAGGGAGGAAGCTTTTTGAAGTCTGAGAATATAACTCGGTTGCTGGAGCTATCTTGGATTGGACTTGATCTAGGTGCAACTATAAATACACCGAAGATTTTGAAGACTGCATGCATTTCATGTCCAGAGGTTAGTATAGTAACTCCTCCTGGGGGTCTGAATCACCCTGAGAACAGTGGAAATATGTTTATCAAACATCATTCATATGTTCATCATGTGTTGATGCACACATCTTTCATATATATTCCTTTAAAAAATGCTTCTTTTTCAAGTCAGTGCTCAAAAGGCACCAGCTTTCACACTCTTGAAAATAAAATGCAAGCCAAAATCAAGCATTCACACTTGAGTTCTCCCATGTATGGATGTGAAATGTGTAAGGGAATTATTGATGACCCTCCACCCATCCTTGCTGGGTCGACCTTGGATTTCACTCAACTATTAATAAATGACTCTAATTAGTCATGAGAGCAGCAGCGGATGGGTGAAGGAACAGGTGCAGGAGGCTGACATACCTGTAGGAGCTGGTTTTGCTCTCCTCCATCACCTGCTGCTCCCCCCACCTCTGCCCCCTGCCCCGCTCCTCTCTCTCCTGGACGTGGTAACTGTTCACCGGACTGTCCGAAACACTGTCCGCCCTGCTGCCTCCGTTACTAATCCACGGGAAATTCTCCTTCCTCGGAATGGGCCAGGGTTTGAAATCCTGCTTGTACTGCGTAACGCTGGGGAAAGGCACTCCGGGCGGCTGGTAGTCCTCCCGGGGCTTGTAGCTGGGTTCCTTCCGCGCCCTGAACGATCCTCTGGTGCCCGCTCCATCACCGGGCGCCTGAGGAGAGCCTTTATTGGCGCGGGGCTCCGGGGTTGAGTAGTTATTCCCGGGTGCGCGCTCCGACGCGGAGACCTGTTTGGTGACGGACCGCACCTCCTGCTCGGCGATGTCCGAGTAGTTCTGGATGGTGAGCGGGACGGACAGGTCCGATTTGTCGAACTGGTTCCAGAAGCGAGCCAGGCAGCACACTCTGCTGATGCACGGCCAAGCCATACTCACCCAAGTGTTCTGACTTAGAGAGAAGGAGAAGAAGAAAAACAAAAAAAGAACAGAAAAAGAAGATAAAACGGCCAAAAAAAAGAGATCAAAGGTTACATTCAGACAGAGTGTCGTCCTCCCTCCTGCTCCGTTTCTGGGAAGCTCAGAGCGCACAGTGTCCAAGAGTCCATGTCAGCAGCAGAGGACTGCCAGTGGAGATGAGCCGGTCTGTCGGGGACCGTCACTGAATATTCCTCTCACGTGGTCTGTGATAGTGCCTCCACTATGCAGAGGAATCTGTGGCAAATTATTATCCGCATCTCTTGCCGGATCCCGGTGTCTGCATCATTCTGATTGGATTTTTTTTTCTTTAAATCAAAGGATCGTCGTTTTTCGTCTCCACCGCAGGTTTCCACTCGTGCGTGAGATGTTTTATGGCTTCTCCTCCTACAAATCACTGAAATGAGTGCACCCCAACACCGAGGTTACATAATTGTGATGCAGCGTCCAGCGTACAGTGGTGTACAGTCAAGCCCGGGAGAATGTGTGAACTTAAACACTCATCAGCTGGAGGATGTGTGCAGACGATTTTTTTTTCTTCCAAACGTTTCATGTAATTTCTCACAGTTAGGTTACCCTTTGCCATGTGTTGCATCAACCCGCCTAATTCCCCTGAAGTAGAGGTATTTAACTATTCTGTTTCAATTTGACTCATCAGTTTATTTAAAGTGTCTTTTAAAAGAAGTTTCCTCCCTTTGTTTCCCTTTTCAACACTGAAACATGGCCAATGTCATTCAGATTTTTTTGGACAAGAATTTGCAAAGTGTAAGCAGATTTTTACAAAGAAATGTCAATTTATTAAAAACGTGTGTAAATGAGTGATTGCAGGAGCATTCACCCTCTTTAAAAAGACTAACCTAATTCAACTTCAGTGCGCTCAAATGGTGCTCAGAGTCACACTGTTAGTGAAAGGGAGATCATCTGAGTGCAGTGAATGCAGACACCCTTATCCAGGTACTCCTGGCTTTAACTACACAATGAAGACAAAAGAGCACTTCAAGTGACTTTTTGAAAAGGTCACTGAAAAGGATAACTCAAATGATGGATACAGGGGATGAAGCTAGTTGTCCTCAAAGCTGAGTTAGGCCACCAAGACACCTATGACTCCTCTGAAGGAGTTACAAGGTTGAGCAGCTGAGATGGGCTTGACTCTGCATACAGCATTTGTTGTCTGTTCCTCACCAGTTACAGCTAGTGGCAAAAAGAAAGCCACTGTTGGGGGAAAAAAAAATATCATAATAAAATTAATGTTCACCGGAAGGCATGTGAAAGACTCTGAAGTGAACCAGAAGAAGGTTTATTGGTCTAATGAGACCTTTGGGCCATTGTGTTTGGTGGACAGCAAACACAGCACATCATCTCAAACACACCACCCCCACCATGAACACATCATGATGTGAGAAAGCTCTTTAAGCGGTGAGGGTAAAATGAGCACAGCAAAGTACTGGGAAGTTCTGAAGGACCATTTGATCTAGTTTGCAAGAAATCTGCAACTTGGAGAAACATTATCTTGTTTTCAAACAGGATAATGACCTGAAACATACAGTCAAGTCTCCAAAAATGATCCAAAGACAACAAGATGCATATTCTGGAGTGGCCGAGTCAAAACTCACACCTCAGTCCAATTAAGAAATTGTGGCTGGACTTGAGAAAGGCTGTTCACTCACAACCTCTGTGTAACCAGACAGAGCTTGAGCAGTTTTGCAAAGAAGGGGGTAAAATTGCAGCATCTAGATGTGCAAAGCTGATCAAGATCTATCCACACAGGATCAATGCTGTATTTGTATTTGCTGTAACTGACATAACTTTGCAGAAATCTGCTCACACTTCAACATTAAAGAGTCCCCTTTCTGTACATTCTTGTAAGTAAAGAAAAACAAAAGTAATTTAAGGTGGTCATGATTCACTGCCGAAAAGCATAGAAAATGGAAAGTTCCAAAGGGGTAAATACTTTTTGTAGATATTGTGTCGTGGCTGAAAACAACAGGAATACAGACAACTTTTGACATGCTACAACGGGAAAAATCATAGGTGTTCAAAATCAAATTATCGGTGACTGAATTCCATTTAGATGCTTCAGTTTCAAAATAATGTTATGGACCTTCTTCATAGCATCTCGTGTCATAGCCAAAAACACTTTTCAGTTAACCAGGATGCCCTACACCTGGCTCAAATACAGCCTTTATTACTCTTATTAATTATACTTGTTTTGAAATGCCAAAATATCATGTGAGATTTTATTACTATGGCAAATCACAATGTATTCCAACATCTTAGGATGAAAATCTTGACAAGAATTTACAAATTACTAGAAAAACAACATTACGAGGATATGTCCAGCAAGCGACACTCAGACACTCCCTGTGACTTTATGATGGAATGACGTGGGCATGGAGAAGCTCACACTAAACCCACATCAATCTCATATAGATTTGCTTCGTAGAAGGAAGTGTCAAGTGTCAAGTGTCAAGACACTGTCAAGTGTCAAGAAGGGGCAAATAGATTTGCCCCTTCTTGACACTCCTGTTGTGGGACGCACACAGGTAGGCATTTTGTCTGAATTTTTTGGGGTTCACAGTTTTCTCATTTACGCTCAGCTTAAGCTAGATCATCAAGGATGGATTAATGAATGGGCCTAATGAGCATAGGGTGAGTTATTTCCCTTGCAAATATTCAAAAAAGACAAAAAACAAACAAACAATATGAGGCACAAAATGACTGTACAGAGAAAGAATCACCAAACAACTACAAACCAACTATAAGCACACCTGTAAGAAATACAAATGGATGAAAGTCAGCTACAAACAGACACAAATTAGGATGAGGAAGAGTCATAAAATCATAGCAAGCAATGCATTTTCAAGACACGCAGCACAGCTTCAGGGTTAGTGGTCATTTCATGACTGTTTCAGTCTGAGTATAGTGTTCCTGTGTCAGAGGGCTGGGGGCCGTTTACATGTCCATGTCTAGCGGCCCGATGTTTCAGAATCTGACCCTAATAGAGAAAGTTTCTTCTCTATAGAGAAAATAGCTTCACTTGGTCCTTGGTTAGTGCTTAAGCTTGGAGTTGTGTCATTTTCTTGTCACACAAGGGTATTCTCTTGACTTTGACCCTAGCTGTTGGAAGCTTTTTAAAGTAACTCTGTCCTAACCACGGGGGAGGACGGTCATATTTGCTCACATGATTTTGAAAAGATGGAAAAATAATCTAGTCTGCTGTTTCAATATATACTGTAGAATTAAATAAGCATTATCTGGCAATATTTAGAGAAAAAAATCTTAGCGCAATGACCAATTCATCTTTACTAACACTGTGATTAAACTCGCTGTAAATCAGATTGTAGAAAAGATGTGAGGTCCTTTTTTTTTCTCAGGCGGCTAATTAGAAGCCTTAAAAGCACTACAGGAAAGAAAGGAACATGCTTGATAGTATGTAAAGAATTTCAGCTGACTGCATTTCAGCAAGTGTGAAATGGAAGAATGTGCACGAGACTGGCAGAATGGCACTTGATGCACTCACAGCAAAAGAACTCGGCTCCTCAAGGTGTCCTTAGAGAAGGAGGCTATCTCAGTTTCACACAAGGAGGCAACAGTTTAAAAGCCACTCGGATGAGTTTGACACAGAAAAAAGCAACTCTTGTGGATGAAGATGAACGGGTGCTTACAGCCCATAAATCATCTGCAGGTTCTCTGTGCTCTTGTTCACACTCCTGTACCTTCGGTGATAGATGACACAGGCTTTGTAGTGCAAGCAGAGCAGCTAGCTGCAGACAACAGATAATGAAATGGCACGGCCGTGGTTAGGCTGTCAGTGAACTTCTGGTAGCAGGTAATAAGCTTTTGCCAGGAAGTAAAAGACTTCTGCGATAGCAGTGTGATGCTACCATCTGCAGGGCACAATGTGACATTACTCACTCAATAGCCTGTGTACACACGTGGACAAAATTGTTGGTACCCCTCAGTTAAAGAAGAAAAAACCCACAATTCTCACTGAAATCACTTGAAACTCACAAAAGTAACAATAAATAAAAATTTATTGAAAATTAAATAATCAAAATCAGCCATCACTTTTGAATTGTTGATTAACATAATTATTAAAAAAAAAAAACTAATGAAATAGGGCTGGACAAAAATGATGGTACCCATAACTTAATATTTTGTTGCACAACCTTTTGAGGCAATCACTGCAATTAAACCATTTCTGTATTTGTCAATGAGCGTTCTGCAGCTGTCAACAGGTATTTTGGCCCACTCCTCATGAGCAAACAGCTCCAGTTGTCTCAGGTTTGATGGGTGTCTTCTCCAAATGGCATGTTTCAGCTCCTTCCACATATGTTCAATGGGATTCAGATCTGGGCTCATAGAAGGCCACTTTAGAATAGTCCAACGCTTTTCTCTCAGCCATTCTTGGGTGTTTTTGGCTGTGTGTTTTGGATCGTTGTCCTGTTGGAAGACCCATGACCTGCGACTGAGACCAAGCTTTCTGACACTAGGCAGCACATTTCTCTCCAGAATGCCTTGATAGTCTTCAGATTTCATCGTACCTTGCACACTTTCAAGACACCCTGTGCCAGATGCAGCAAAGCAGCCCCAAAACATTACTGAGCCTCCTCCATGTTTCACCGTAGGGACAGTGTTCTTTTCTTCGTATGCTTGGTTTTTGAGTCTATGAACATAGAGTTGATGTGCCTTACCAAAAAGCTCCAGTTTGGTCTCATCTGTCCAAAGGACATTCTCCCAGAAGCTTTGTGGCTTGTCAACATGCATTTTTGCAAATTCCAGTCTGGCTTTTTTATGAGTTTTTTCAGCAGTGGTGTCCTCCTTGGTCGTCTCCCATGAAGTCCACTTTGGCTCAAACAACGACGAATGGTGCGATCTGACACTGATGTACCTTGGCCTTGGAGTTCACCTTTAATTTCTTTGGAGGTTGCTCTGGGCTGTTTGGATACAATTCCAACGATCCGTCTCTTCAATTTGTCATCAATTTTCCTCTTGCGGCCACGTCCAGGGAGGTTGGCTACTGTCCCGTGGGTCTTGAACTTCTGAATAATATGAGCCACTGTTGTCACAGGAACTTCAAGCTGTTTAGAGATGGTCTTATAGCCTGTACCTTTAAGATGTTTGTCTATAATTTTTTTCCGGATGTCCTGGGACAATTCTCTCCTTCGCTTTCTGTTGTCCATGTTCAGTGTGGTACACACCTTTTCACCAAACAGCAGGGTGACTACTTGTCTCCCTTTAAATAGGCAGACTGACTGATTATGAGTTTGGAAACACCTGTGATGTCAATTAAATGACACACCTGAGTTAATCATGTCACTCTGGTCAAATAGTTTTCAATCTTTTATAGAGGTACCATCATTTTTGTCCAGGCCTGTTTCATTAGTTTGTTTTTTTAAATAATTATGTTAATCAACAATTCAAAAGTAATGGCTGTTTTTGATTATTTAATTTTCAATAAATTTTTATTTATTGTTACTTTTGTGAGTTTCAAGTGATTTCAGTGAGAATTGTGGGTTTTTCCTTCTTTAACTGAGGGGTACCAACAATTTTGTCCACGTGTGTATTTTATCAGTATATAAATAGTTTTACTGTGTATTTCTTTAGTGTATGGATTAATTCCCAAAATTCAGAAACACCCATGAATATTAAATCTGAATTCCTTTTGCAACTGTACAAAAACTCTGTCTCTGCCTCTGCTAAAACCCTGAGCAGCAGCAGTAGCTCTAAGCTGACATCCTGCACCGAGAGATCAGAAATGACATTCAAAAGAATTCAAAACAGAGCTTTGTGTCTTCCCATTGGCAAACAGTGGCAGTATGTTTTTTTGGGGGGTCCTCTGCAAAGCCGCAAAAGCTGCAAGTCATGTTAGTCTTGCAGTGTGAGCAGCAAACACTTGAAACTGGTGAAGCATGTTTGCATAAGTGAATGCTGCAGAGATAGATGGCACAAACAGACTAAATAGGCATGGATGTCAAATAATCATCCAATTTTGGGTTGCAGTGACAGGAGCTAAGCAGTGTATTGCAGAGAACCCTTTCCCCAGAAACCTTTTCCAGTTCCTCCTGGGGGATCCTGATGCTGTCCCAGGCCAGATAAGATGTGTAATCCCTGCAGTGAGTGCTAGGTCGACTCCAGGGCATGCCAGGGTAAATACAATAGCAACAAAAGCATGAGATAAACTCATCAGACATGCCACTAGGAGACTAAGCCTCCTTTCAAACAAGCTTGTCCAGTAAGCTTCCTCTTTCAGGATCATATTATATTTCCATCCTCTCTCTCCCGGGAGACAGCTTTGATACACACATTTCAAAGTCTGAGTGTTTTACAATGAGGTAAACTGTGGCTCCTTAGAAATAATTGTTTGCATTCACACCAGCAGTGCTTGTGGTAAGTATAGGGACAGATGCATCCCTCAAATATGTACATTATTTCTGTATTTTGTTGTGTTGTTTTAAAGTACATTTTTACAGACGGGTGAGAAACATGAGGAAAAAACCAACATAAAGAGTCTTAACAAGGTACTGGATAATCAGACCAGCTTTAATTCACCTTGGCCTTGATTGTCTAAATCTCTGAATTCTACTAGAGGGTTGAAAAACTCTTGCCCAAAAAAGGTATTCACTCATTTATTGTTGCACAATGGTCCAAAACCTCCCATAGATGTCCAACTGTTTTGAGATCTGATGACTGTGAAAGCCACAGCATGTGATTCACATTATTTTCATCTTCATCACACCATACAATGACCGCTCATGCTCTGTCGATCGTCATCCTGGATAGAAGTGCTCCATCAAAGGTTAAAGGGGAACAACTTGAGATGCAAGTTGACCCAAACCATGCCAGCAAAATACCCCTTGAAGAAAAACAGGGCCCTCTAAAGTAAGACTCAGTGGTTCAAGTTTAACCTTCAGTTTGTTACCCGTCTATAGTTCCTCTGTGACAGCCAAACTGACGTCGTTCGTGCTTTTTTGTGTTGGCTTTTGGCAAATGTGAAAAATGTTTGGGTTTGGCTGTCTATTCTTAATTAAGTGATTTGCTTGTATGCTGACACAAACCTGCTTTGGCTGTAATTTACTTCTAATTTTCGATAATAAAACACATTTTGCTGCTGCTGATCTTTCTGATCAGCTTTGTCAGTGCATGTTCTGTGGTTGCCTGGAGGAATCTGAGCGTGCAGGTGTGGCATTAGAAATAAAGATGAGCAGACAGCTATAAAACTGTTTGCACTGGTGCCTGGTTTTTAGCCTAACACTCTATAACATTCTGCTTTAAGCCTGAAATCCCACACGTCTCTGTGATCAGTTGTTGATTACCTTGGTTTTTTGTTTTGCTTCGTGTGTTTGTCCTGAGTTGACATCGACCAGTAATGCGCTCATATCTCAATTCCTAGGGCTTGTTTTACTGTCCAAAGTTTTAACATTTGTTATTGTGTTTCTGTATCCTACACGGTAGCTCTATTCTTAGTATTCTTGTGCATACGTCTGATCTGTGTTTTGTTTTGTGCAGACATATGGGAGTGTCATTTTTCAAAGACCTGTTTGGATTCTTCTCCTGGCCTGCTTCCCCTGCTGAGCTCATAAACACAGAGCCCATGCAGCTTTAAAGGCCCATCCTGAGTCCATGTTGTGTTGGGGTGTTATCCCGCCTCAGGTAACAACTGGAGTCACTGGAAATGTTCTTAATGCAGTATACTCTGATCTTTGTGATTCTTCTTGGAATTACAGAGACTCTGCAACAGTGAATCCTATCTCACAGACATCTTTGGCTCTGATCTTGTACATTTACAGCTGCTGAGGTTACACAAGGCAATGGGGTTTGGTGCGTTGACTCAGACTCAGACATGTGGACTGTCGATAGGATCAGTCATTTTTAAACTTGTTCTGTAACAGAACTCAGTACGCTCCTTCTACAGCAGTTCGGCATTTGATCTCTTTTAATCGTATAGTTTAAAGACTTACAAAAGTAAACTGCCTTTTACTATACATAGCTTTGAGTTGGTCACAATCCAGAATGTAGTTCTACATTTTCTTAAACTGTTAAACTTGGCGGAGGTGGCGTCTTTTTCATGTGATGTCTGAAATGGTGAAATTCTGAAGCTTGATGACTCCTGATTATTAAGATCAATCAGGTTGAGCTGACAGCTGAGATGGTTCTTTACCAGTCACTGCTACCTTCATGGTAATTCTGCTGCAGTTTATTTTTGGTGCAAGTAGGCCTACAAAGTGTTTGTGTAGTTATTCTGCACTGGTTTCAAGATGATTATTCGGCTTATGTAAGCTTTTGAAAAGTCAGAAAACAACCTTCATGATGTCATCAGGGTTATATCAGCTTGGGCTTGGAGACTTCAACACAGATGAAGTGGTGGAGTTTGAAAGATCGGTGTGTTTACCTAATAATAATAATAATAATAATAATAATAATAATAATAATAATAAAACAAAACACTGAACACTGCAAATGTTTGTTTTTTTAGAGCTTGCATGTGTTAATCTTGAGAGGATATTTGTTTGTTCCTTGTTTTCTGGATTAAATTCTCAGCAACTTCAATTATTCCTCTTCTGAAATGCTGGGCAGTTGGAGCTTTGGAAGTAGTTTTCCAATGACTAATTTCAAATCAATACAATTTATAGCCTAAATAAAGGGTCCAAAACTGTGGGTATGAATAACTTGGTCTTTTCTGCCCTCTACAGTCACAAGTGAAGAATGACACTTTGACTTTAAAGCTATCACAGGGATCATTAATTGTAACTGTGGAAAAGTAGCTGTCTGCAAGTAATTTTTCTCACTGTCGATAAATCTCTGGATTTACCTTTAGTGTGCATGTCAAACAGCTGTAATACAGATATATGAAGTGGCAATGATGAGAGCAGGAGTCCAGGTCATAATCTGAGAAAGAACTGTGAATGCATGCTGTGTTCATTGTTTCTATCCAGTCTCATACACTCTGGTAACATATATGTATGTGAAAAGCATAAACAACTAACCCCCAGCTGCTGTCTAATATGGACACAGTCTCACTGATTGAAGATAATCAACATTACTTTCATCTAATGTCCTGAAATACAGAATGTAACTCAGACTGTGATGAGGCAGCCAGTGCTACAGCTGCTCTGTGGATCAGGCAGGTGGTGTTATCTCGTGGCCTGACTGTGCTTCACGGTTCTTGTCCTTGCAGCTGTAATATTCAAACAGCTTTTCAACCTTCTCAAATGACTGGAACTTCACCGGCTGCTGGCTGACTCACAACTGTGGTTGCATAAGGTGCTCAGTCATTTTGTGATGGAGCAGACAAAGTAATATGCTGAAACTATGCTGGATCCAACTCTGGTTCTGGGATGGATATCATTTTTGATGAATAATATGTTATTTATTATTATGTGCTATGCATTCCTCAGCTCCTCCTATAGACTGACGTGGTTCATTTATTTGAATACAAATGCAAAGCTGCTGCGTTTTAAGTTGAATAAACATGCCCATTTTTACCTTTTTTTTTCCAATGAAATGCAAACCTATGTGCGAAAATGATAAAATATTCAAGCACTTTGTAATTTTGTGTTTGTTTTTAGTGACGATTTTTGGAAGGTTATGTTTTTTAAAAAATGCCGCTTGGAAATGTAACTTAATATACTTCCCTACAAATATAACAGGGCTGAAAGTAATACTTATTTCACCTTGATCTTTTGATGAATTGCTTTAAATGTGAAATATTAATGGTAGCTCTTGAAAGTGGTAAGAAAGCAGCAATAAAATCCTGACATTTAAGAGACTCCTAACAGAGAAGATGCTGTATTTTGCTTGATTAAAGACTTAATGTCTTAGTCCTTTATCAAAATTGTTGTAATTAATATCCTCTGCATCGCAACAATTCAACTTATCACTTCACCTTTAAGATATTTACGCCTGAGCAAACATAATCAGTCTTATTTATGCATGTTTCTGCTTCTCTGAATCAGAACAGTAAAACATAAACTGCACCACATTCTGGCTGTTGTTGAACAAACAGATTGAACATGACCACATCTTTTATATTGTAGCTGATATTTTACCGAATCCAGGATATATGTAAGTTTAGATTTTATTCTTTGTGTTAGTGTGCTCAGTGATTTTATTTTGTGATTGTAAGATCAAAAGGAGCTTTTCTTTCTGTCTCACCTTGTAGACAATGGAGCAAAATGTACATATTACCTACTTTTTTTAAAAAAATTTACTTTTTCACCTTTACTCTACTGATAATGGGGAATTTCAGAAAAGACTGCCCTTAATGTTTGCTAACAAACTGACCAGCAGAACTACAGCAAAATTACACCATGCTGCTTTTACTGCCATCATGTTATTATCAGTGATGTATAATATTTTCCAACGATAGTCCTACCTTTCCCAGAATGCCTGTCACTGAGATGTCCTAACAGTCATTAACTTGTAGAACAATTGAGTTTGTACAAGAACACAAATGTGTCTGAAATTGTTAAAGTCTAACATGGTTGTGTGGTACTGTTAGCTGTTTGCAGTGTTATTCAAATGTCCAATGATATTAATTTCTATACAGTGAAGTGAAATTATTCCAAAATTAAAACCAGCAAACAGTCACTTAGCTCAACCACTTTCACTTTTTTGAATTTAAGCTGATGCCACGAAGAAATGACCAGAGCGTCCATTTCATTTTAGGGATTTCACACACAACACAATCTTCTATACTGAATTTTTTAATACAAGCTGACTTGTTCATATGACTGCAACATCATTTAGGCCTGTCTGCTCATACCACTACTGGCTTGTTAAAAGCAAACCATGAGCTACGTGTTTTCACCAATTGTCCTGAATGCAGCATGGAGGGTTCTTATTGTTTTTTTTTACAAGCGGGTACTTGAACGCAACTCTTCGGGCACTAACACGTTAATTCGTCTCCGCTCCGCCTTCTGTAAAAGACACTAATAAGAATCAGAAAAGTAACATAGAAGAAGCGAATTCCTCTATAGAATGAGATTTTAGAGCTCTGTAGTTTTTCACCGAGTGGCTTTTTTTCTGTGTTACATGGAGTCTGTGTTGAACTCACATAGCCTCTGCGGACTATTTGTTGCTGTTAATTACAACACGTGGATTCACCCCCAGTTTGGAACCGGCTTTTATACGGACTGCAGAGCCACTGGAGTTAACCCGGAAGTCGTAAGTAGCTAAATACACATTCCTGTAATTCTAAACAGCTGTGTGGAATGTGTGTCAGAGTGTAAAAAAAAAACAGGTTAATGTGTTAAATTAAACCGGTACAGAGAGCTGGGCAGGCTGCAGCTGCAAGTTACGCTTCCGCGCATGCGCTGTGTGTATTTGGTATGACGTTTCTTTTGGCTCGGGAATTACTAGAGCATCCAACAACACTGAAAAATCGCTTCTCTGTGTCAATTTTGTGTTGTCACCACAGCAGTGTTTAAATAGTAACACATTAAACTCATTAGCTCAACTAATGATCGTTTATTTGCCACATTCTACAACACAAACGCAAAGTTTGAGCACAACAATGTTTTGTTTTTCTATTGACAAAACTAAAAGTGACAGTAAACAAGGATTCATTATTGTAGCGTCTGCTTCAAAACGCAAAGCATGCACTCATGTTCTGTTAAGAATTAATAGATAGAGGAACATCTGAAGAGAGTTTTTGGAGTTGGGGAAACATGAATGACCTTGTTCACACAATGTAAAAACCTCTGAAAAGTGAACATTATTACTTTGAGGAGTATCATAATGCAAAACGCAGGTTAGGCCTATAATACTCTGGCTGATAGATGTTTTCTGTGTTTTAGGCATGAAAACAAGTCTAAATACTCAAGCGTCAAAACAGAGCTCAAGAAACAAGTGATGGCTATATGTATTTGTAGCCTCGATCCTTTATTGCCATAAACAAATATACAAACTTTAAAGCTCAACCCAGAGAGCACATAGGTACACATATATTTAGAGTTTATTTCTCAGGAAAGTACAGCCCCGTGTAAAGCTGCCATTAACTCAGTTTTAACTTCACTCTTCTCATGTGGAAGGTTTCTAAAGCATGGGGCTAGATTTATTTATTTTCTTTTAGTTTTAGTTTTTTTAGGTGTTATATTGAAGCTATAGAGACAGTGGGAAGGATAGAAAGGAAAGATAGAGAGAGGTATAGATAGAGAGGGGTGAGTGTGGAGGAGATTGGGAGGAGAAAGGAGACTGGCTGTCAGTTTACAACGCGCCAAATCACTTCTTCTTGTGCCACCAGCTCCAGCGGCCTTTCTTCCTCTCAGTCGTATCATTGTCGTCTTTGTGTTCTTTGCTCTTTGTCTTGTCTTTCTGCTCTGCTGTCTGCTCTCGCCCAGGCTTTTTGGCCCTTTTCAGGAAGCTGAAGCATCCCGTGTTTCTTTTCATCAAGGACTCCTGCATTGCTTCATTTTCCCTCTACAGTTCGTTTTGCTTCTGCAGGAGTTGTTGGATTTCCTCTTCATGAAGCTGGCTAGACTTGGTGTTCTCTTTACTTTCAGCCTCCAGTGCAGCTTTCAGCTCGCTGCTCGAGGCGCTGCTGTTCTCAAGCTCATTTTCCAGCTTCTGAATCTCGGCCTTGTAGCCGAGGAGATGCTGATCGGCTTGTTCTTTATCAGACATGAGCAGTCTGACCTTTTTGTCCATGCTGTCTTTGGTCTTGAGCAGCACATGTCTTTCCAGCAAGAGGTCCTCCTTCTCCTCCAGGATCTGGCTACTCTCTTGCAGAAGCTGTTGGTTTTCCTTCAGAAGGGCCTCCTTCTCTGACTGAAGTGTCTTATAATCCCCAAGAAGGTTTTTGTGGTCCAGCAGAAGTTGTTGTTGCTGTTCTTCTGCCTCCCGTCTGGCTTGGTCCAGACGTGCTTGGAACTCTTGTCTGGAGAATCTCTGCAGACATTGCCTTCTCTTGAGGGCCTCTGCCTGGTCTCTCTGGGTCTGCAGCTCCTTTTTGGTAGTCCTTAGTTTAGAGGAAAGACTCTTGTTGTTCCTCTGGAGTTTTGAGATTTCGTTCTCATACCGAAGTTGGTCTTGCTGCAACTTCCGGTTCCTCTCTTGAAGCTGTTTTATCTTCTCTTTGAGTTTTCCAGCTTCGTCAGGTTTTGGACAGTTGTTTGTCCGAGGTCGAACTTCTAAAGTTCCCTGTCGCTGAGTGGAGGCAGTCTCCTCCACAGACTGGAGTGCAGCTCTGCATGCAGTGCAGGACATCCTTCTGATGCCTCTCTTGGTTTGTTGGGCCATTGTAGTCAAGCAGTGTTCAAGCAATGTTTCTGAGAAAACTCCTGGGTTGCCTTCTATGAAGGTCCTGGAATTGCTCTGATTGTCTGAGGAAAGGCGATACATTAGTAAGTTTCCAAATGAACATATATGATGTAATAAGATGTTCTGGCGTCATGATGTGGTGTGACGTGACGGCCTTCGATGCTGTTGCTGGGCAGCAGGACGCACACTGTAGAATGCTCTCCAGCTGTAGCACGTGGTTAGCTAATTGTTAAAAAAAAAAAAAAAAACTTCTTATAAACAAGCAATAACCCGGTTGTCACCTCTTTACGTAGGTTTGGGGGATTCGTTTCCATCATCCAGATCTGACAAGTTTTTCTTAACTGTCTTAATAAATCAATAATTGATAAAGTGCATTTCGATCAATGCTGTGTTGACATATTTTTTTTAATGGTTTTGACATTCCGTAAGCTAATGTTATTGTCCTCCACATTACACTCCTCTGGTAAAATTAATTAACGTATCCCGTTTAGCTGTTTTGCACCGGTTTTAATGTTAACTTCATTCAGATGATCGCAACCATCAGCGGCCTGACGAACGTTAAATATTGTTCAGTCACTAAAGCATCTTAGGACGAGCTAATATACGCTAGCTCTCTGCTAATCTTTTGGCTAATGTTATTAAAATATAAGAAGTGTGGACACGAAGCGTTCCAGAGCCGTTTTATACGTCAGATGGTCGTATCGTTTTGTTAATAGTATATTCTTTTAAATTCTTTCAGGGATTATGGACCACCTGCCAGATAATAACTCCAGGTACAAAGACGTTGAATACTGGGATGAAAGATACAAGACGGAGCAGTGTTATGACTGGTTGGGGAGCTTCTCCAAATTTCAGCATCTTTTGGAAAAACTGGTGAAGAAAGAAGACTCCATTCTGATACTGGGTTGGTAGGATTTTTTCCCCCCTATTTTGTCTGGGTTTTGTTTGGTGGCCTGCTTTCTTCTTTCTTCTCCTCTTTGAGGGTTGTCCTGGTGAATTAGAGGTCTGAGATCCTGATTGCAATGGCAAAAGTTCCTGGTTTGACTCTGGCTGGAGACCGATGTCTGCATCACATGTCAGAGCTCATCTCTAGCCTCCATTTACTGTCACCTCCCCACAGTCTGCT
Organism: Acanthochromis polyacanthus; assembly: GCF_021347895.1. NCBI lineage: Eukaryota > Metazoa > Chordata > Actinopteri > Pomacentridae > Acanthochromis > Acanthochromis polyacanthus. Next base: position 26,635,399 of record NC_067121.1, read on the forward strand.
GTCAAATAGAGGGAAAAATCTCTGCCACTATTTGTCATTATGACTGTCACATATCATCACCATGGTTGTCATTACTGTCATTATAATCATCAATACTGCCATTAAATCTTTCCAGACAGTCATTTGCATAGAATTGTCCTCATGTGGCGGTGTGATAAATGTGGCCCAAATATTTAGATAAAGTATCATTATATTTGTCATGTGGCTGGTGTGAAGACATCTGTTGTATGGTAGTTTCTAATAATTATTTTTATTTAGTCTTTGCTAGAGCGTGGTATTCTTTATGTTTTGTAGTCTCCAATTGCTACTTGTTTAATTTAAGAAAGGAGGCCTACAATTTCAGTTGGTAAATTTGACCTAAAAAGCAGGAGCAGTAGAAGTTTGCTAAAACAAATACTGTGCAAATGTTTATCATTCTGTCAATAATATGTCCCACTGCCATTGTACGTGCATGTCATCATACAGAATGATGCACAGCAAAAAATTCATAATTAATAAGGAGTATACAACCTGATATTTTGCATATTATTGGAGCTGTATCTCCTTTGCATTTAGCTAATTGGTCCAGATGTATGCAAAATGTACAGCAAGCAAAGCTAAATATGTCTGTATAGGAGCATTCCCAGTCACCCCAAAGCAATTTCTGTGCATTTCTTTGCTTTTCTCACATTTTTTACTCACTGTGGCCTTTTTTTATTTATTGCAATATTAAGTCCTGCACCTCAACACAACCACTATTAAAATTGCTGAGAACTGTAAAATGTCTTTTGCACTACATAGCACAGTTGAAACTCAAGCTATTTTTAAAAAATCTTTTTCCAGTTTCTGGCTCTGATAAATGATGTGATTTTGGGTATTTAAAAAAAAAGAAAGAAAAAAAAAAGAAGATAGTGTGCCTTTCAAAGCTGACAATGTGTTTTAGGGTTCAGAGGGTTAAGGAGGAAACTAAATTGTCTTGTTCTATCATGAGACAATAAAAGACAATCCAGGTCCCTTTTTTTAACCTATTACTGCCACAAAAAGTCACTTTCTCTGTAAAAGTGTCTGTACATTCCCGTTTGTGAGGAACCAGCCAGTAATTGCTTCACTTTTTAGTGCAACTTGAACTGAATATGTATGTTGTAGTGATGCCATTAGATATTGCAATAGAAAGGATCCCACAGTGGTAATCAGGTAATATCTGATAAAGTGCTTATATTACTTAAACAGTGTTTGGTAGCTTTTGGTATGCACACTTTTAGTAAGGGCAAAAAATAGTGAGGTTCATTACCCAGCTCAGACTTTTAATTCTGCAATATTTTGCTGTATTTCCCAAGTTATTTCAGTTACAACTCGTACAAAGCAGCAAGTAATCTCTTTGTGAGGAATACAGAGTTGGACGTAATCTTCATTATTAATGGAAGTAACATTCAATTTGTTCATCATGAGGTGTTAAATCATTTGGCTTTAAGTGTTAATTCTGCAAATGCCCACAAGGTGGCAGTGTTGCATTAAAATAAATCCTTTGTGCTCAGCACCAGAGTGGCCCTGCTTCTTTGTAAAACATGCCACAAAAACATTTGAATCATGAACACTGCGTCTTGGCTGCTGAACACACAGTAGGTTCGGTGTGCGTTTGGCTTGAAATTGTCACTGTAGGCCAAATTCTTTATTGCTTCCTTGTTGTTTTAATATTCATTAGATGCCATAGTAAGATTTTTTTGTTTGGATTTGCATATCGTTGTTTGCCTACTAGTTCTGAGGTGACAATGCCACTCTGCATTACAGTCATTTTCAATGTAATTGCTTGTTATCTAAAGATGATAAAAACAAGCATTTTGTTTACTGGGATTGAAGCTGTACACTTTGATATAGTCCTGCTTTAGGTTGTATTAATATGCACTTTTAATAAAGACAGATTTTGGTAGTCATTTTCTCATATATCATTTGGAAGAGACCAATATGCTGAAATGCCAGCTTTAAAGCCTTTTGTTGTTGTTCCTCTGCAGAAGCACAGAGGGCTGTGGTGGTCTGTCTCTCTCTGGTGGAAGCTTTGTTTTTGCATGTGCAGTGGTGTTTGTGTGTGTCAGGAGGTTTGTTCAATTTGTGTCAGGGAGTGACAGGGGCTTTCTACTATATGTGTAAGAGTCAGTCTGTGTGGTTCCCAAAAAGTTGGGTATTCTATTCTCCTTCCCTGCAAGACCACCGTGCCAAAATACATGCAACTTTATTCCACCTGCAGGGCTTATTTTGAGTGTTGACGATCTGGCACCCTGCAGGTTAAAAACTGCAGTTTGAAGCAGTAAAGTCAAGCACTGACAGACAGACGGACAGCCTCAGATAGTATGCAGCCTCACTTTTTCAGTGTGCGTCATTGGCACACCTACAGCAGAGGCGTGAGTGGGCTCAGAGACTCCGGAGTCTGATATATAAAACATCTTCTCCTGCTTCTCTCCTGCATTACACTGCAGCAGGCAACACAAGGGCAGGCCACTCTCTGCACACTGATTTAAGCCCAAAGGAGAAGGCCATTATATCGCTTGAGAGCTTTCATCTCGAAGGGCATCTCTCTGTCTTGCGGGCTAAATTGTGGAATCATGCATTTCAGTGACCTGCACGTGCCGGTGTCTTCTTCAACAACACACATGCACAGAGGGGGAGCTATATACAGGGAAGCATATCGTAAAGATGTGTGAACCGTCACGTGTCGTATAGATACGGAGAACTCTTAAAAGTACTTCAGCATCGCCACGCTTGCACGCATTTCACTGCCTACGCTCATTTGTCAGGTCTGTAAATCCAGAGAGACTATTGACGATAAGATGACACAAAAAATTAGTGTCAGTATCGAGGGGCCGGGGCACAACTGTACAGAGAGGAGGGAAGACTTGAAGAAAGGCTCGAGGCGCCACAGCGCTGTTTGTATGTGTGGATGGAGGAAAGAGAGATGGAGGGGAGGTAAATAACTAATCAGGTTTGGGCCACTCTGCCTGTCTCAGATGGAGGTCATTTCCATTAAGATAATCTGTACAGCGCGGGGAGGGATGCATAGATGAGGAGCGTTCTTCAATGTTTTGCTGCATCTTGATGGCAGTTTTAATGCCTTTCTCCTTCCGTGGATTTTTGTGTGTTTTACTTTGTTTCTCTCTTTATCTGTACAGTTTCATATTGCATGTTGGTGTTCATCTGTCAGCCTCCATTTTCCTGTTTTCTTCAGGACATCTATGCCCCTCACCTTTTCAGTACCCTACTTCTGCCTTTTGTTCTTAGTCCGGTTTGTCATGATGGCCTTTTGAGATAATCTGACATTACATGAGATAGTGCATGATCGGACATTAGTGTCATCCGTTTAATACCTTTCCAACGACAAAGCTGGACCACCATCTGCTCAGCTGTGACTCTGCTACATGTGCTGCTGGACGAACGATATGATGACAGTGTTTCTGAATTACCCCAAGTATATCTCTGTATTATGTTCTTTCAAAGACAGTTTCCATATTGGACAGTGCATATGTCGATACTGAGATAAGTGTGTTCACGCCAATATTAGCCAATCGATATATTCATAGGCAGCACTGTAGGAATATAGATGGGTGACAAATTAACCCCGTTGTTGTCCTGCGGGTCAAAATTGACCTGTTTTAAAGTTTGAAAATGTGGGGAAAAAAAATATTTTCACAGTGAAACTTCTGATGTCCACATTTTCAACACTTTTATAAATCTTGAACATTCTTGGTGGAAAAAAGAAACGTTAAAATGTTTCTTAAGATAACTAAAAATTCAGTGAAATTCACTGGATTTTGGTTAATTTTTTGGGAATCTTCTGAAAGAAATATTAGAAGTTTGCTGATGTGTATGTAATCATTTTAGAATTTTTAGGATTTTTTGTGGTAGATTTTTACTCATTTTTTGAAAATATGTACAAGGATTTCTTGCCACATTTGGAGAATTAAAAAAAAACAACTTTTAAGGAAACTTTTAAGGAATTATTGGGATTTTCTTCTGAAAGTTTTGCAAATTTTCATAAATTTTGGGAATTGTTTGCTGAATTTTGAGATTTTTTTCAGACAAGGAAACGATATTTTTTGTGCCGTAAAGTGAGGACAACAGGAGGTTAAAGGATGAACCCTTGACCTCCCACTGTGGGATCCTGTTGCTCTGTTATTCCTTAAGAGGCTTTTGTGGCCAAAGACTGAGGTCCAATTCACTACCGTTTACATGAGAAGAAATCACTGCAAATCACTAAAAAAGAGATCCGACACCACCTTTTGCTGCGATGAAAACATTTCTATCCTTATTGGGCAGTTCTCTTTCCAGGATCATAAATGACCCAATCTCAGGGCACGAAAGGGTTCATGGAATGGTTTGGAAGTAATTTAAAACGTAGTGAATCAGATGTTATGGCCTTTTGGCAGTCACCATATCTGAATACAGTTAAACATCTGGTGTGAGATTTCAGGCTGACATGTAAAATAGCGCTCCCTCACGCCATCAACAAACCACTAGATGAGGGAATATCTTTTGTGAGAAATGACGTTCCATCACTTTAGTAGCGTTTTAGAGATTCGGAGGAACAATGCCAAGATGTATTGAAGATGTTTTGTTAAAAGGTGACCCACAAACACTGTCCTGCTGTTATAAATACTCACCAGAACACCAAATGCGGTAGCAGAAAATAGACTTGCACTGCTTCTTGAGTAACCTTTATTAGAAACCACATTGCCCGGGGTTTCTAAAATATATTTCTAACCTGTTTTTTTTTAAAGATTTGTGTTTCCAGTAGAAATAAATGGGTTTTAGACTGATAAAGAAAAAGTATAAGAGGCAAACTTACATTTTAATGCTTGGCTTTCCATAGGTTATGTTGACAATAGCAAAATAAAGACTGTCTCGGATATTTCCTTGTACGTAAAAAGTATTTTAACAATAGTTCTTCTTGAGGCCAGAAATTTTTCATTTCTCTGCAAATTGTTAAAAGCAGGAAGAAGAACATTAAAATGGTTTTTCTAACCAGCAGTGTTTTTGCTTCCACTAAGTTTTATCTATAGTTGTGTGCACTTCCACCTTTTCTCTTTCTCAACATCACGAGCGTTTTACCTTTGCAAAAGTAAAAAAAACTTTTACATAAGGATGGATACTCAAAATACAGTATCGATCCCTTAGTCCCTCATGATCAACAACGGTGGTAAACTCATTCATAATAGCATGTCCTGTTTAGAAGTTGCACTGCCCCACTGAGACACCCACTTCAAGCACATTGACATTCAGTCAGTGCTGTTTCTGCTTCATAATATAATTCGGAATGGTGCTCATTTCTCGGAATAATGATGACTGCAAGTTAAGAAAAAAACACTAGCTCTGAAAATTAGCACAAACTGTGAAGTGTGCTGGATTATGAAAAGACTACAGTTATGAAACAGGGCTGTGGGAAGTAAAGACATCACTAGCACATTCCAGTTTGTACGCTGAACAAAACCCCAACCTTAATAATATTGCTTTTATAGCACCGTGTGTGTCCTGTGCTGCCTCTTAATGTGATATTATTTTGCTCAGCACTGGCCTGGCTGCATGGTAAGCTGAAGGCCCGGGGTGATGTGTGTCACAGCGTTGCGTCAAACAGTCCCAGAACCTCCATCTGACCACTGTGAGAGTTAGCAACATTACCGAGCATTAGCAGTGATCAGCTCGCACACGGTCCAGTTCCCGCCTGCCGCGCACAGCTCCTTCTTTTCTGGCCTGCTCCAGGCTGCTGCCAGTGATGTAATGACCCCACGTCTCCAAGCGGTCAGCGCTCACGGCCTGTTCCCCCAAGGCGAGGGGTGATGATGTAATGGCTCTTTTATCCTGCAGTGTGTGTAGTTGAGATGCGTGTGAGTGTGTTTGTGGTGTCGTCCCAAGAGTATCTGCTCGGTGCAGCTGATACGGAGAAAAATGACAGAAAATCTTCAAAGTGAGACCGAGAACTGCCTTTCAGGGTCCACAGGGCTACTGAAATATGTGTAGGTGCGTTTTAGCATCACTGAATAATTGAATGATTTTCATGTGACGTTGATGGTAAACAGGGGAATACCCAGATTTGCCAAAGCTTTCTCAGAACAGCCACATGCGGACACAAAAAAGCTCTACGTATTTATAGATTCCCACTATTTTGATGATTGATTTAATCATTAAAGTGACTTTTCAAGGAAAAACACACTCCCCATAAATGTATTTTTTATTGCTTTTTGAACACTAAATAATGGTTAATGTAATCTTTCTTTTTCTGACAAGAATTTACTAAATGAAAACAGATTTTGACCAAGTAATTTTAAATCAGTTGAAAACAGAAACATGAAATTACTAAATAAGTTCTTGATAAGTTTTGCTTTTGTTTTTTTTTAAATGTGAAGATCATGCATTTCCTAATACATGTATTAGCTTTCAGTGAAGCTTTCAACTGGTCTTCTTTTTAGCAGATGAGATGTAGAAACTGTGATGTAGAAAAAGTGAGTAAGGGTCTGTGAGTGTTTTTTTCTTTACTTGTCATCAGTCTGAGCATCACTGACCCGTCACTGGTGGGACCCTTGAGCTCCTCTGGGTGATGTAAGTGGTGTTTACTGGCGAAGGCATAAAGAAAGACCACAAGTGTGACTGTTCAGTCAGCTGCTGTGTGACTATGTTTGACCCACTCCTTTGACAACAATGATGCTATGCCTTTTTTAAGAACATTACTGCACTCTTGCATCAATGCAGCCTCTTAAAGTCTTTCCTCCGCCACTCTCTTGGCCTTTGATCTCATATTTCGAATTCCTCACCACCATCTCCAAACACTCCTTCATTTTCTCCATTTGGTCCTCATTGTCCACATCTCTCTTTTTTTCTCGTCGTCCATCGCCTCCCTTGCCCTCCCTTGTGTCCGTTTGTCAGTATTTGGTATCAGAGTTGTCCACCTGTGTGCCCTGAGCCAGTCCAACTATATATAGCTGGAGCAGAGGTGTTTACGACAGCATTGAGAGCTTAGGGAGCTGCACTTTTCACAGGAGAATCCAACTAACTGCTTGTAGGCTATTATGTCGAGCTACGATTCATTCAGAAATTGGCGTCTCACTAGAGGTTTGCACATTTCTAGGGGATGCTATCAGTCACTGCTGCTGCTTTATTCCTGTTATGTAGTATTTTAGGCCAACATTCTGTGCTTGTGCATCCTTATCAGCACTGGGCTGTACTGAAATAGTCGACTTTATCCACAAATATGAAGAAGAAAACACTTAATTATCTCTTAAACAGTGACAGCAGATAAATGTGACCAAGTGATACAAAAAAATGTCATTTTATGATTGTTTTCATAATTTAAATTAAATTTAAATGAAAGAATCAACAGTTTCAGATTGGGTGCCAATAGTTAAGAAACTCCTTTGAGAGAGAAACAAGTGGAACCGTCTTCTTTAAATCATTGACCTCTGGATCTCGTGCTGTCTTTGTTTTTTTGAGGTGTGTGGTGCCATTATACCAACCTCTAAAGAGCTCAGGCCCTTGGGAAAAAAGAAATATGGATGCCTGTGTGATGAGGAATTAAAGAGATCTCCAATCTATTTGAAATACATCATTTCACCGTTAGGAAAATCATTTACAAAAGGAACAGACTGGTAATTTGCGAAGAGTTGTCCTAACAGCAAATTCCACCTGACAGCACAGTGCATGATGTAAAAAGAAGTCTTCAAGAAGCGCATATGACTACAATCAGAAAGGGGATAACACACTTGCATTGGTGACAATTTGTAATGTTGCGTTCTGGACAGACGAATCAAACAGACTTTATGACCCACACTTCGTATTTACACACAATGCTGAGAACAAAAGCCGCTGAACCCCCGATTTGTCGTAACACAGCAAATGAGCTGTGACAGAAACTGGGACAGTATGGAGGGTTGGATCTTTTATAGCCCAGGAACACTGGACCCAAGTGCTCCAGGCAGGCAGGATCATCCACTCCGACACCTGAGTGACCTGAAAACAAAACATAAAATACACCCAGCATGTCTGATCTAACCATAACAGCCAAACAGCAGTTGACATATAGGGACTAAAGAAAACAGCTCTTCAAGAAAAGAACCTAATATCAGTTGTGAAGTACGCTGGTGGAAATGTTCTGGTTTGGGGTTGCTTCACTGCTTCAGGAACTGGGCAGGCTGCAGTCATTGATTCAGCTGTGAATTGAGTTTGAGTTTTGACAAATGACTTCTCGAAATATTTCAACAAGCTGATTGGGATTGGGTGATACATTCTGATTCCAACAACCATGACTGCTGATATATTCACCGAGGTGGCCGCCACTATTTGAAAAGAGTCTGCTGCCACCAGATCATTGTTTCCCATAGACTGATTTATTTGCGGCAGCCTGCCACAGTATCAACACTCACCGCCACGTATTGATTTTCCATTTTTATTTTAAATGCATAAAATCTTCCGGCTCTCTTTCTCTCTCTGTCTTCATCTGTCTGCCTCACAAACACACTGACAACGGATTTATCAGTGAACAGTCCCTCTTCTCCATGCACACATTAAATAAAACGTGTGTGAGAGGAATAACTGGTGTTGGATTAATCAGTCCAGAGTTAATAACTTTGCACATTTTTCCCCCAAAACCGATGAATGCAAGTTAACTCTGATAAACTAGTATATCTGTTCTTAACACAATGCTGGTCAAACTCAGAGATTCAGCTCTTTGAATTAGCCATTGCAAGCATGTTAGAAGCCTACGTGTGGTAGAGAGACCTCTGACTTTGAGACTGTGTCTTTGCTAATTCAGTTTTACTGTTTGCACCAAATCTGCAGTGTTAAGAAGAGAAGAGACATCATTTTAACGTTGCATGAATCAGGCCTTTGTTACCTTTTCTGGACTAGCAAACACGGTACACAACATTTACATGGCTGTTCTATTAAGATTTGGACCTACACTTAGCAGCTGATGACAGTAACTCATCACCTCTATCTGAATGCATTTACATTATTATCTGCTGAGTCCGATATCAGGGAGGCAGGTCATCAAATTAGACAAATGAAGCAACTTATACATACATCTAATCAGCCAACCCAAAAGCCAATGTCAAAGATTAGCGGACACTGATGCAGAACTCTTTCAAGAAGTCCTTTCTACTCAAAGTGACTGATACTAGCTTGTGTTTACGCTGAAATATGTCATATCTTTTGGTATTTTGGTTGAAATAAAGTTTGTAAATGCTACCTTTTTTTTGTGGCTACGTTCAAGAATGCCACCTTTATCTGAACACACTGTTTCAAAGATGATCAGATGTTTGCTTGTCCAAATACCGTCTCAGAAAAAGCCAAATTTCTATTGCATGTACTCATTTTTTCCTAATGATTATGTGCAGCACAAGCGGCGTTGGAGGAGTATATAGGCTGAGCAGCAGGATTTCATTTCAGTGTTAGCAAAGAGAACTTTGTTGACAGTTCTCACACTTCTTTTCCGCCCCCCCTCAGTGTTAGAAGTGCTCACATACACACACACACACACACACACACACACACACACACACACACACACACCACACACACACACACACACACACACACACACACGCAGAGACGCATAACGCTGATGGGATGGAAAGTCACTGGCAGCACAGAGAACGTGGGGAGTGAGAGCGATTCGGAGTCAGGAGTTCTGTCTTAGCAGCTGTCAGAAGATCCAGCTGATATCAGATATGCTTTTGCTCATGGGAAGTTCAACCCTCATTTCCCAACTTGAGTTTCTGCAATTTTCCATGCAACCTTTGCCTCACTTTTTGTACTCTCTGGCACCTCTTCCTCATTATTCCCACTTTGTCTTTTCCTTCCATTTCTCCCTGTTCATCTGCATGTTCCTTTCTGTATTTCTTTTCTCATTTTTCCATCTATTTGCTCCACTTCCTTCTCTTGTGTTGTGCAGTATCTGCACAGGCAAGCTCACGCATGCATACCTCGGTGTGTTGCAATGACAAACAGGCGCCAGGCTATGAGGAAGAGGTAGCTTTCAGAGGAAAAACAAGACAAGCCTGGGCCGTTTCACGCTGGCCCTTCCTTTTTATTGATCACAGTTCTTCCTTCCAGGGTCGGCTGGAGGCGGAGCATGTCTGATCAAACAGGCTTCTATCTGCTCCCTGTAGTTTGTGCTAGATGTTGTCCAGTTTGTTCACAGTGATGTTTGAGAAATATATTGGTTTTGTGTATTTACAGTGGCCTGATTCTGAGTTGAATGTGTTGTCGCAGGGGCTTCGACAAGCTGTGATTTGTCATTCACACTCCTGTCATAGTTTTGCAGGAGGATTTGCACGTTTTGTTCGGTAATAATGAGCAGCAATGAGGACAAAATGTTTGCTTTTTTTGTCAAGGTGCAAGGTATGCACTGATAAATGTAGCTGCTCAACAAACAAAGCCAGCAGAGGTTGTTTTGTCTGCAGTGTCCTCTGGCCTCAACCACACACACACACACACACACACACACACACACACACACATACACACACAGAGATCTATCCTTAACCTGAAAACCACATCTTCACCCTCAAAATTGCAAAATAGTCCTTTGGCGAGAATGTGTTTGTTTTTCCAAAATGCCCTCACTGAGATGTTCCAACACTCAAAGTGATCCTCATAAAGATAGTCGTAGAATTAAACACACATTTCTGCATCACATGTACACCTATGCTGTCTATGCACACAAAATCTTGTACACTACCCCTTTGTCTGCCTGTACTGTACTGCTGAAGCATCTGCAGCAGATGTAAAACTGCGGCAGATGAGGGGTGCCGTGTGAATGGAGGGCGGTTTGACTGAATGAATGGCTGCAGGGATGAATGACTGAATGAAAGAAAGAGAAACAGAGGAGGTGAAGGAGAGTGTAGCTTTAGGCACATAGATTCTTACCCCCTCATCCTCTCTCATCTCCTCTTCTTCTTCCTCCCTCCCTCTCTCTCTCTCTCTACCCCAACCCTCCCCTCTTCTCTGCCTCTGCATTGGCTGTTTTTCGGTTTTCAGGGAGCCCTCACCATGCAGCAGTCAGTAAGTCAGTAGGGGCAACCCTCCCTCCAATCCGCCCTCTCCTCCTCCCGCCTCCCTTCCTCCCTACTTTTTGCTGCTGTAAGGAGTGGTGCTGTTTATGAATGAGCCTCAGAGCCGCAGAATGTGAATGAAAAATAAGAGGGGGAGCGAGGGGATAGGGGCGCAAGCTGAATGAAATGCAGCAAAGCAGGGGTAGAAAAATGGAGGAAAGACGCTGAATGAAAATCATGGGGGTGGGGCTGGGGGTGGAAATGAAGAATGAAGAGAATGTGAAATTACACTGGAAAGATAGCCGGGCTTCAGTTCCTGTCCCTGGAGCTTTCACTGTATATGTGTGAGTATGATAACGTCCAGCCTCATAGGTATGCAGATCAGGGAGGATGCCGGGAAGGAGGATGCCTGGACTGGTGACTGTTTTGCCTATGAGCCAATGGGAATCTCCACTACCTAACTAACACATACATACACACATATACACAGCCCTCTCTGCAAGCTGGTGCTCCGTGCTTTGAATAATAACGGGGTTACCCGGGCAACCAGGCTAGGATGATCGATGGGCCTGGCCCTGATAAACAGAGCACAGAGGCAGCGTGCTGCTGTGTGTGTCTGTGTGTCACAGGGTTTCTGATGTCGCAGTGGGAGTTTCTTTGTTTTGCGACAATTACAAGATGTCTCCTCCGACCTGTGATTGTATGCGTGTGTGTTTCGACTGCTCACGGAAACACAGCATCACTGCATGCATGTTCAGAGGGAGCACATTTGCCATTTGTGTGTGGACATGGAGTGGTTGTTTTTTTTCAATGACTAACTCTGTTTTCTGTTACAATATGGCTTTGATGAAGTGTGTGTGGTCACCCCCACAGGCAGACTGTGTGGACACCACGCACACGCTATCCTGATTCATCCACTTACAGTAATAATATGGCCATTGGAAAGAGAGAGGCTGCATGGCTTTTAGTCACTCCCAGAGTGCAAATTATACAGCAAACCAATGAATCCAACTGGCTACTTGATTTGCTGCATATGATTATGTTTTTACAAGTGCTGTCGCTTGAAAACAAAATGGATTGAGTGAGGATCTAAAAGATGCAAGGAGGAGAAGGTGGTAAGAGAATAAGACAGACATTTCACATATCAGAGGTAATGGTGAAAAAATGATTATGCACTTATTAAGAGCTGTTTACAAAACCATAAATGTTTTACAAAGTCTTGCAAAACATAGAAATACAGCATCAGTCTAGCATTTACAGTTTTGATGTTTATTTCGTTGGCAAAATGAAGTCATCGTAGGTTTTTGTTGGTGTGAAATTCGTCTTCACAGCATTGTGATGCTTTTTGAATCCGTTAATATTGATGAGAAATCATTTATATTAACAGATAAACTACCTTATAATATTAATAAATTACTTTATGCTAGTATTAGGGCTTGGCTGTAAAACAATAATCTACCATTCTGGTGATACACTCTGTTAACACAGGTAAAAAACTGTTAGAATGTTCAGTAGTTTCACGTAAATGGATTGGATGCAAAATTGGATTCAAACCAACATGAAAGTGGTTGGTCCCACCCTCCCTCTGATTTCGCCCCTTTATTTGTGCACACGCGCAGTACATGAGAGGGTTGCCCGGAGTGCTGCAGCATCTTGCCTGTTTTGCTGTTTTCCACTCTTCTACATTTAGTACATTTAGTAAATAATAAAGGAATTACGTTAGAATTCTGTATTGAGTCTAACTTGTCCTAATACCAAAATAACATGAATCTGCTAGGACGAACGAGTAAAGTTTCAATATGTGATTACACTCGTGTATCCCTCTCGATGACGTTGTTTGTCAAACTTAGTACATTTACGCGTGTATATGTGTTACATTGTTTATTTATTTCTATCTACAGTTCAGAATTGTATGACTCCTCTGACGAAGAGTATGTCCCAGACGCCCCAACATCTTCCTCCAGAGGTCGGGCATCTAAACGAAGCCGTCAGGCGGGCTATGGAGGCCATGGTCGGGGAGCGACGCGAGCACCCCGAGCCAAAAAACGTCCTGCAGTCTCTTGGCCTGACAAGCCGTGGGATTGGTAACTTTTCTGGAAGTTGCTGATCCCTGATGCTCTCTCCTCCACAAGCAAAACAAATGTGCGCGTGGTTGCGTAGTGCGTAGCTCGCCCACCTCTGCATGGGCTTGCTTGCTGTGCGCGTAACCGTTGATTGACAGCATGACAAAGCTGAAGCTTGAACTTGATTGGTCGGCAGCGACCGGCGCTTTTTGGAATAACATGGGGGTCTATGAGAGGAAGACGGAGCTCATGAATAAATTTTCATATCGCGTCATACTAACATTATATTATAGTATCGAACTAGACTAACACATTTAAGCTTTGTTAAACAATGATACATAAATTGAAAACAAACGGAAACTCCGGACATGAGCTTTAATCTCCTCGTGGGGCAGTGGCCTTCATGTGCCTTTAAATGTTAATTGTTCATAGCTTCAAACTGTAAACGCAGAAGGGGTTCTCAGTTTTCCAACAGTCTTTGAGCTACTCATCTGTAGCTTGCCATTCTGCTGAAACACTTAACCAACTTTAAATTTAAAAATCATCATTTTCCATCAAAGTCACAATATTCTACATGTCTACAAAAACAATACCAAAATAAACATTTACAGTAACCACATGCTGTTACAACAGTTCAGAGACTTTTCAGCTGAATAGGGTTGAACTGCAGGCTGTTTACACAGAGCAGATTGGATATAGACACAGGCCCAACACAGACCCAATCCTGGTGGGGACTTGAAAAAAGTTTTCACATTTTGATGTAAGGTTTTTCAGTTTTTTAAGAACAATCAAAGAAATTCAACTTTTGTTATTTTTTTTTGCCTTTTTTTTGTGATTTATGCCATTATAATTGCGCCATACTGCACAAAGGACATTTCTGAGCTCTCTTTACTTTTAGCCACGGTTGTTTGCATAGAGGTGCAGGACTTTATATTGCAGTAGGATATATAGAAATGATATATGAACTCACAGTGGGTAAAAATGTGACAGGAGCAACAAAAGAACACCCAGAAGCTGCTTGGAGTTCAGAGGGTTAATTGGTAGATATAAGTTCAATGAAATCTGTTCCGCACAAGGTTGTTGGATTATTCAGGGTCGTGTGTGTGCTGATAATGGAAATACAGTTTGCTGTTGCAGTAAAAGGCGTAAAATGTAATTTTCAATTCTGTGTGAACAAAATCTAGTGTACCTTCATTGTGTTGCAGTTCACAGAGACATTCAAATGGAAAGATTACTGAATGAATAAATACGACTGTAGTTAAGTATGAAAATGTGTTTTTAAATAATCTGGGTGAACTGAACCTTTGATGTGGTTTCAGTGTGACAGTACACAGTACCTGGGCTTTTAAAATATGTCACCAGAGTCCACATACAGCTGTTGTATTTCAATTGCAGCCCAGCATAAGCACCTGCAGACGTGTTTCTTGAAGTGTCAGTGGACGATGCTGTGTGCTGTCGAGGCTGAATTGAAACATGGAGTTTGTCTTCTCTTGCAAGCAAACAAATATAATGTATTTGTAAAACTAGCATTCAATTGAATCTGTACAGTGCGCGTTACTGGATTTCATGTAGCTGTAGAGACTCTTTTTTTTTTTTTTGTCGGTTTTACGTTTCAAACATGGTGTCACAAAACTGGGTTAGAATATGACGGTGACTGGCAATAAAAAAAACCTCCTCTCTCTGCACTGCTCACTCCTACGTCACATTAGCCTCGCTCTCCCCCTCCCTCCACACTCTCCCACCTCTTGCCTTCCTCCCTGTCCTTTCTCTGCTCTCCCCCTTTTTCCCCCGGCAGAGAGGAGGAGGAAGAGGAGGAGGAAGGAAGGAAGAAAGAGCGACTGCTGAGAGGTGCATCTGCAGCCAGAGTCACCTCTCAAGAGCTGATGTGTCATGCTGGAGCTCGCTGTGCGTTGCTCACAAAGACATCACGTTGACCTCGCAGATGGGTCATCTAAGTGCATTCGGAATCGCACCGCTCTTTTGTCACCAGTAACGAGAGACAAGCTTCCTTCGCTGTGACAATCGCTGTATGTTGCAGCACAAGAAGTCCCTTCTCCGTGACCTTGTACACTGAAATCTGTGATTTCTGCGACAGGCTCTGTCTGGAGAAATCAACATGTAATTTTAAAGTAACGGCTTAGACTCGGGACTACAGATGAAGATGTGAGAGTGACTCAGTTTCATGGTCCTCTTATAGGGCTTGACAATGACAAAATAAAACAATGCAGATGCACAATACAGGGACAATGAGTGCATATGGCACAGCTGTTGAGCTGAGCGTGACACAGCATTAAATATTTGAATAGTATCAAAATGATTTCCTTTAATACAGAAGATGCACCAAATATTAAAGAATACTTAAAGAAAACACGTAATATTTATGCTTGCAGTATTTGCATATAATTGGTGGCTCAAGATTAGGCCCAAGTACAAAATTCTATGATGATGCACTTGGATATGATTGAGTGCTGTGTGTCCAATTGCCCAGATTTAGCTATCAAGTGACATCTGAAACAGCAGTGCAGTGACAGCATCTCTTACTATTTTGCAGTCAGCTGCATGGTTTGTAAGCAGGATGCTCCAAAGGCACATAGATACGTGTACAGCCAAAAATGCTCACACCTTTACTTACACTGTTTACATGTGGTCGCATATAAGATCTTTTTGTCTCTGAGAGAAAAAGAAGAGCCTTATATTTTGCTGCTTGTGAGGAGAGAGAGTCAGGCTCTGTGTGTGTCTGTGTGAGAGTCAGTGGCGTCATTAACCTATCATCACATAGCTCTGAGCAGGGAAAGCCCTATCAGCTAGCTAATAGCGCTGCGCGTGCGTCACTGATGTCCCGATGCATTTAGCTATCTCTAGTGACGCACTGTTGCTGCCAGCCTGCCATGGTGATGCAGAGCTGGACACTTCAGTCACCTGTGAGGGGGTTTTATTTTGGAATCTGTGCATGAAGTGTCAAAACAATGATGATGTACAGCAGAAGTTTTTTTTTGTGTGTTGACTGTTTTTCTCAATCAACTGGCAGGTCCCTGAGATATTGGCAGTGAACAAGTCAGTGGCTGTTTTAATCTGCTGTTAGACATAAATATTGAAGGCTTATTTTATTAAATCTGCAGCACAACATATTAAAGCTGCGGTAGGCAGTATTTTTTGCATCATTGGGCAATAATTCCACGATGACGTTCCAGCATAGCGGAAGATAAACGTTCAATGAGGAAACTAGACTTCTGCACCTCCTCTTTGTTTTCGGTCTCTAGCCCGTAAAGACATGCTTTAGCCAATCGTAGGCCTTTTCACACAGAGCCTAGGAGGAAGAATAAAGAGCTATAAATTCTGTAATTAGTGTAGGACGTGGTGACACAATGAGTTACTTCAACTCAGGAGAGTTGAAATTGAATCCCAGGTGGAGTTGGCTTATGTTTGAAGTGCGTGCTCATCCGGTGGAAGGGGCTTACAACCGAGATGGGAGAAAGAAGAGCCGCATTTCTGCCTGCTGCAGCTTTAAATCTTTAAATAAGACATTTGGTTTCCAGCTGTGAGCATAATTAACATATTTTATGGTAGCATTCAATTTTGGCTGTGTTCAGACTCACCAACTACATGCTACTGAGAATGTAGTAGATGGTATATACTGCACACTAAAGACTGCATTCTATAGAAGTATGCAGTATGTAACTGCTCAATAGTTAGTTGATTTTTAGGTTTTGGAAGTAAAAAATTGCTTTACTAATGTGTAGCATTCACTGATGCTCTAAAAATCCTGTAGTAGTTAATTGTGGTTGTTAATTATTTTTCCAAAAATGAACATTTACCAAGGTGATGCCAGTCTGAAAGGAGACAGATTTGCTGGCAAATGTTGTTTAGCTTCACTGCAAACATAGCACCAGTTTAAGCTGGTATTTCTGATGCTTTATTAGTTCAATCAAACTGTGCACCTTTTCATCAAACATACTGACTGAACTTTAGTTTTTTTAAGTTTCTTTTTTTGGCCTTTTTATCCTTTATTGCACAGGACAGTGGAGAAAACAGTGAGGGAAGGACATGCAGGACATGTTTGTGGGTCGGACCACTGCATCAGAGACTATAGCCCCCGTTTATGGGTCACCCACTCAACCAGTTGAGCTACCGGGGCGCCGTGACAGTTTTTAGTTTTTATTATGATTCATATGCTGGTTTAGTAATACTGTGAACATTTACCCTATTTAGTATCTATATAATTTCAATGAAATACATTAAAAACGATCTCATGTCTGATGGTACTCATGGCAAAATAAGTCACAATGTCGTGGTTGGCTTTAAAAGTAAGATGCATTTAAATAGATGCAATCAGAAAAAAACTTCTGTTGCTGTTAACCCCTTGATGCCTGAATTTATTTACAATTTTTTTTTTAAAAAAAACAACCTTTGCGTGTCTTTGCTTTCCAGATGATGCTAAAATAAGTGGAGATTGCTAAATTGTCTGTTACACATAGAACAGATATATAATAATAAGGTCCCAGTTCGACCGGTCCTATGAGAAACCAGTGCTGGCAAAAGGTTCTGAGGTACGTATTGAATGTGCACAAGCCTGCATTGATGGAATGGATACGCTGTTTCATCTGCAATCTGAATGACAGTGGTATGTTGCGAATTTGCCACAATAGGCATCAAGGGATTAACATTCCACTGTGTGGCATTGTGGGACACACTAGACAAGGAAGACTGATGCGATCCATACTGGAGATTTTCTTATTAGAACCACATCTGATTATCATTGGCATACTGCAGATTTTACTTTATTTGCATACTGCATTTTGTGTGCTATATTTGTCCAACATCAGTATGTGCTGTTAGTATAGCAGATGATTTCAAACACAGTTTATATTTACCAGATCCAAGACCCTGTTGGTAATGTGTATACTGACTTATTGGCACAGCTTACAAGAGTTTAAGTTAAAATGCCCTCTGTGAGGCGGTTATCCAGCAGCTGTCAGAACTGTTGTTGTTTTCCCGGTATGAAGCACACAGCACAGTCAAACCCTCTTCAGAATTAGTGCTGCGTGTAGTATTGCACTAATATTACGTATGACAGCACCATCTTAACCTCTGTCTCCTTCCTTCTGTCTCATCAGCTTGTTATCTCTCACCAGAACCTTGCACCGCCGTATCTTCAACATATGTCTCCAAATCCCTTCGTCATCCTCCTCTGTAAGACCATTACTGCAACTAAGTCGTTAAATACAACGATTTTCTTTTCTTGTGTGTGTGTGTGTGTCCAATAGGATTTTTGGGAGAGTTGCTGGCTTTGTGCGAGGCGGTCCCCAGCACTCTTACATAATACTGCTTGTAATGCTGCAGGCACAGACTAACAGACCTGCACCTCCACCTCTGCATCTTCATGTCTGTCTGTCTGTCTCTGCCAGTCTGTGGATCTGTTTGTCACCCTGCCTCCTAGACTGTGTTATAAGCTTGAATACTTTGTGTCCGCTAATGCTTCTTTTCTCTCTGTCTTTGTGCCTCTTAATTGACAAATGAACTCCCCCCCCCGTCTCTGTTTGTCATTTGCTAATTCACTGTGTGCCTAATGGTTCTGTTTGTGGACCCAGCTCGGTGCCAGTCCTCCAGTCTCTGCTGTATTTTCTGCATGTCCGTATATCTTCTCTCTCCATCTCCATCACTTCTGATACGCCATGCATAACAGAGTTAGTTCAGCATGGTTCTGATATTCTTATGTAACTCTCCATTTGCCTTTGCGGTCTCCCTTGACTCAGATACGCACACATACTTAAACACACACAGGAGTTGTATGCTTTTGGATAAAACTTGCTTAAAATTCGGTTTACAGTTTTCTTATGCAATTTTTAGGGGAAACCTGTTTAGTATTTTGAACATTTGCGTGTCTCTGCTGCACAGATTGTTCTGGGTAGTTTTTCACGGCCTTCCTTTGGAGCATTTCATATCGTGTTTGTAGTGAGTCTTCATATTGTTGTTTATTGAAAAACTGCAGTGTTGCTGGGCAGGTTTGCAAAAGTTTGGTCTTCCAGTCAGACACGTTTCACTGTTCCTCTGTTGTATTTCATGTTAGATTTGTTTTTGCCTCTGCTACCTCCTACTGTGCACAGTTCATCACAGTGTTAACGCAGTATTGTCATTTGCTGACAGAACTCAGGGAATTTAGATCACTTGGAGCGTATCTCTCTGCTTATACAGGCACTGCAGGAGGAGGCTACATTAAAGTATCGTAAATGCCATTTTGATAAGAGTTAACTTTCAGCTCTAATATATAAATACATTAGAAACTCTTTGAGCATTTGTCATACCATCACCATAGTGATACGGAGATTCTGATGGACACACACTCAGTCCTTGTTTGTGTATGTTTTGTGCAGAATTGCGTATGCAAATGCTCGTTAGGTATGTCTTCATGATGCATATCAGGCAGCGTCTAATAAGCTGTCACAATCTAACGAACGAATACAATTTCAGTGTGAATTCTTGTCAAACATGATGAAGGGCAAACCAGCGTCACAGACCAGACCTGGCTGCAGTTACATAAGCGGAGTTTTTGTTTTCTGAAACCCAAAATTATAACTGCCACTGTGTCCTGTTTGTCTCGTCCATACTGAATACTTACAAGGAGCAAGACTGTCAACTGCGACATCAAATCTGGTGACATTTAGTCTCAACCTTGCTTGGTACTTTATACTGTTTTCAAAGCATTTAAAGAATTCTGGACACTTGCTGTCAGTGTCTTTTCTCTGCATTGTCTCTATATGTACCTGACCAGAAAGCAAATGTGAGTATTCAGTGAGACAAGTGTAAAAGTTGAGGGGAAGTGAAATGAGGTGATAGATTGAATCAATTAATGGTGGAAACCACTCTGGCTGTGACTCTGGCTTAAGGCCACTTGCCCCTCCGGTCCATCACTGCACACGACTGGATCCAGCTGCACTGTTCTTTTTGTTGCTGGGTCTGCAGTGTGATGTGCACAAGTGTATGTAAACAAGAAATTATAAAGCAATAATACATTTCTGAAGTTATATTGTTGAATGTCATATTTAGGAAATGCATACGTTTTTCCTACAAGGCCGTATCATGCCCCCCCAGTATTTTGTTAGATATTGGTACAAAAATCACAATATTTGGATTCTGCAACTTCCCAAGAGCACCAATTCCAATTAGTTTATACATAAATATTTCTTAATTGAATTTCCAGTAAATGGACTGTAACACTGTTTATCTGCTGACTGTGATATTACAGCTGAATACCAATAGTTTGGATTAACCAACCGACAGAAAACCAATCTGTAAATTTGATGACTGAATAATTGGCAACAATCCCAAAAACCCACTGGTTCCAACTTCTCAAATGCAAATATTTGTTTTCTTTGTATTCAATGAGGGCTGCACAGTAGCGTAGCGGTTAGCACTTTTGCCTTGCAGCAAGAAGATCCCCGTTTCAAATCCCAGCCATGGAGTTTGCATGTTCTCCCTGTGCATGCGTGGGTTTTCTCCGGGCACTCCGGCTTCCTCCCACAGTCCTAAAAACATGCTGAGGCTAACTGATAACTCTAAATTGCCCGTAGGTGTGAATGTGAGTGTGATTGTTTGTCAGTATATGTAGCCCTGTGACAGACTGGCGACCTGTCCAGGGTGTCCCCTGCCTTTGCCCGAGTCAGCTGGGATAGACTCCAGTGACCCTAGTGAGGATAAAGCGGTGTATAGAGAATGGATGGATGGATACTTGTAGTCCACATATCCCACTTGGTCTGACTTACAAGAGCCTCTGAAGCCACGCTTTAGGAGCACTCTATCACTTCAACAGGTCAGCATTATAAAACAGAAATTTTCATATAAATTCTGTCATGAAATCTTTTTGTTTGGATGTTGTGAGGTGTCTTGGATGATTCCACAAGTCCACTCTACATTCGTCTGGTGACCAAACACCGATCCTCCACAACATTATGACCACTGGCAAATGAAGTGAATCACATCGATCATCTTGTTATAATGCAACGTTCTGCTAGGAAAGCTTGAGTTCTGACATTCATGTGGATGTTTGACATGTACCACACACCTAAGCATTGCTGTCTGCTGTTACCTGGTGCAGGCCAGCAGCTAAACCTCAGTGTGGTATGGCAGGTTTTACTTGTACAAAATTATTTAACTGTAATGGAAAAAATGAGGAACAAAAGCTGTTTTGGTTTCCCTGTTTTCATGATGTAAAATAGAAACTCTCACTCCTTCACTTGCCCTCCTTTTAGTCCTACTTCTAAAATTCTTCTCTCATATTCTAGCCTTGTGTCCATGTAGAGAGCACTGAGTGTGCACGTAACATCAGAACATTTTCATTTGCAACAGCAGCTTTACAGCTCATGCACATTTCTTTTATTCATTCTTCCACTTGTGTTGTTTTTCTTGTCAGTTGTGTATTTTTCCTAAATAAACATTTTTACTTCTAGTATTTCAAAATGCTGACCTGATGTAAACAGCTGGCACAAATCATCTGAGAGATTGTTGTTGATCTACAAAGAATGAGAACGAAGGACTGTGTGTGCTGTAAAGTTAGAAAAGTTCTGTTATCTTTATAAATTACATCTTTAGTAAATAGGACTTTAAGTGTTTGTTTGGCTGCATATCAAACAAAAAAGATTGTAAAGTGTGGAACTGAAAAGTGATCAGTTTGGTTATGGAGTTGGCATTCTAGCATTTGCTGATTAGCACTAAACACAAAGCACAGCTGATGAGGATATTGTTTGTTTTATTTTGGTCCTAAATCAAAGTTTTGGGCACCATTAACACCATTAATGTGTGTAAAAAATTTAGTGCCAGTTCATCTTGTCTTTGTTGTGATATTACATTAAATAAGTGAAAGCATCAGCTGGTGGCACTAGAAAAAGAATGCACTTTATTGTCGTCATACAGCGTACAACGAAATTGCTATCACATACTGATGGGGGAAGCTGCCATGCAAGGCGCTAACCACGGCTCATCAGGAGCAGCAGTTAGGAGTTTGGAATCTTGCTCAGGGAAACTTTGACATGAGCTCTCCAGGCCAAGGATCAAACCAGCAACCTTCTGGTTGCAAGGCGGCTGCTCTAATCATTGAGCCATGAAAAGTCACTGCCTAGCCACAAACTCCTGACAAATAGTTAGCAACTTGTTGGTCGACAAAGTGGAGCATTTAGAAGGCCGACGGGCTAAAAGAGAGTACATTGGAGTTGTGTTTCTGGCCACCTGGTAAACTTAGCTCCAAATTAAAGCTAATGTTGTGCCATGAATGTTGGATGTGTATATAAATAACTGCCACAAATTAGTTATATAAACTTACTGTCAGTGTTGTTGTCTGCTTGTTATGTCAGCTGAGGTTTTGGAAAATCACGACATACATGTTTCACTTTTTAGTCAACTAAATTGTTATTGAATTAATCCAGAAAAAAACAACTAATAATGAAGAAAATCATTAATTACAGGCCTATATAATAGATGAAGACTTATAATAGATCATCTCTATAAATGCATGTGAGAGAGAGAGAGAGACGGATGGCACACAAACAAAAGTACACATAAACACAAACTAGTGCTACAATTATCGACATTTCCCTGTTAGAGAGGAACATGATGATGAGGTCAGGGAAAAGTGCCCATAGGCTCCTCTGCTCGTCATAATCAAACTGCAGTGAACCTTTCCTTTTGTGTGCCATTTATTGTGTTGTAAAAGTGTTGATGATGAACAGAATTGATCAGAAGGACTTCACACATGAATACCGCTTTAAATACCCTTATTGACTGTGGGTGAGTTCAAGCAGGACAGTGCAAAAACCTGGTGACACAGTGATGAGTGGAAAACGTATTTTGAGGATTACTCACGTTTGGATGGAGGTTAATCTTGACCAGTGGTGCAAAGATTAACTAGCACTATGAGGGCATAACAAACACCTGTGTCTCTGTGCGTGGCCTCTATTGGGAGTCAGAAAGCAGATGGTCTGTCGTAGTTTGCAATCATCTGTTCCCTTAACCTGAGCCTTAAGTGACCTTGCTTTTAAACAGTTGATGTTCAAAGGAAGTCAAATAAAGGAACAACAAGGTGAGATTGTTTTGGTTAGTCAGGTGAGATGGAGAGCAAATGCACTTATTAACCCATTATGTTTAACATGCTTCATCAAGGCAAGTCCCTCCCATCCGCACAGCATTA
This sequence comes from Acanthochromis polyacanthus, assembly GCF_021347895.1. NCBI lineage: Eukaryota > Metazoa > Chordata > Actinopteri > Pomacentridae > Acanthochromis > Acanthochromis polyacanthus. The sequence goes on from NC_067121.1 coordinate 26,658,648, forward strand.
AATCATGTTGGAGTCTACCAGAGCAACAAGAGACAAACCCAAACCACCACTGCGGAGTCAGTTCCTCTGCCTGTTGCCATGGCTACCTCCTCCCCAAGACAATATTTATTTAAAAACACATTGTTATGCATTAATTTTACTGTTGGGCTGTAATAAAAAGGTGATGCTCTTGTTTCTGTGTGCCACTTTAATTAGTAGAAGAGCTACCAAAGCACCACCGCTACATCACATATACACCGGAAGCACTGTATTGATTGTGAATGGATGTATCAGTTGATAAAGATATATTGAGATTCATTGGGCTGTTGACCAGCCCTACCCTTCCTAATTTAAGGCTTGGTAGATTTGTCAAGTTTTTTCTCTTTGCACATGCAATTTACAGTTTGCAATAGACAGATTTAGCATAAATACTTTTATTTATTGTAAAAGCAGTGGTCCATTGATTTCAGAAAGCAGTAAGTGGAAAACGTTACTATCCAATTATGTTGATTTGTCCTCCTGAAATGACTGCTTTTGCTAGCAAGTGCCATCAGGTATAGCTAGCTAATTAAGCTAATAATAACTCGTAAGTTAAATGGTTGTATTTATATAGCGCTTTTAGCCAAAGCGCTTTACATGATACATCACATTCACCCATTCATTCACACACTGATGGCAGGAGCTGCCATGCAAGGCGCTAACCACGACCCATCAGGAGCAATTAGGGGTCTTGCTCAGGGACACCTCGACATGAGCACGACGGGCCGGGGGATCGAACCGCAACCCTCCGGTTGCGAGACGGCCACTCTACCCACCGAGCTATGCCGCAAGTTATATGAAATTGCTGTTTCAGGCTGACATTTTAGGGTTTCAGCCCAACTCATTTATAATCTTGTAAAACAGACCTTAAATGCAAGCTTGATATCTGCATACATAATATAGTGCTGAAATACTGAAGCTAAATTATCATCCATCCATCCATCCATCCCACCATCCGACATCCCTCTCTGCAGCTACACTTTCTATTTTCTCCTGGTCAAATCCAAAGTCCTTCCCAGGCCAGATGAGATATGTAATCCCTCAAGCTAGACGTGCTTCATGAAGGCCACCTAACCAACACCTGAACCAACTCAGCTGCCTCCTTTTAATGCAAACGAGCAGCTTCTCTGCTCCACAGTCCCTCCAAATGTTTCACCTCAATGACCTCTAAGGCTGGGTTCAGCCACTCTAAAAAGGAAGCTAATTTCGACTGCTTGTATCCACAAACTCTCATTCTTTCTGTCACTACCGAGAGCTATTGACCATAGATGACAGTTGGAAGGCAGCTACATTAGTAAATCAGGAGGTTTGCCTTCTAGCTCAACTCTTTCTTCACCAAGAAATCCCAGTACAACATCTGCATCACTTCTGACTCATGGACAGATGTATATAGTCACCCTCCGCTCACATAGCTAATAGTCCATTAATTACCAAGAACTTGCACATCTCAAGGTGTGAAATGTTACGAAACCAGGTGTCCCAACACAACTTTACACAACAGTGGATGTGAAACTGCCAGGTTTAGGGGTGAGACAAGATGTTAATGGTGGGGGTGTCGCAGCAGTCCATCTGTTCAACTTATTATTATGACAACAGGTAATGGTTGGAACATAGATCAACTGGTAAATTAAGCTCTGTGCCTTTGGGCATAGTTCCTTCTTCACAATAATAGTCTGGTATAACACCCACATTACTGCTGATGCTGCTCCAATCCATCTGTCCTTCTCAGGCTCCACTTTTCAGTTTTACTTCAACTCCTTTGCTTGGAGCAGCAGCTTCCCCCAACCCAGAGGGAGCGATTCACTGGTTTCATCAGAGAACCATGACCTCAGACTTGGAGGTGCTGACTCTCATCCTGGCTGCTTCACACTCGACTGCAAATAACTTTAGTACTCGCTGAAGGTCACAGCCTGATGAAACCAACAGAAGCATCGTCCCCAAAAAGTAGAGCTACAACCATGAAGTTCTCAAATCAGACATCCTAATCACCTCGGCTGCTCCTCACAATCCTGTCCATGACTATTACAAATGGGTTCAGAGACAAAAGGCATAATCAAATAAAGTGCATCACAGAGGTTCTAATGTTAACCTAATCTCCAGAGCTAGCTTCTTCACATGAAGTATATAATACAAATGATGCGCTCAGTTGCTTGTCAGTTAGGTAACTTGACATGTTAAATTTCCTTCTTGCCCCAGACCTCTACTTGCTAGCACATGAACAAGCTGATCAATCCATCACTTTTTTGCAGAGGCTTAAAAGAGACCTGACCGTCCAGACACTTTTTTATTAAAATTCTATGCATTCCTTTTCAAGATATGAGGAAATCCAAAGTTTAGCAGACCTTCCTCTGTGCCTAGTTACGGTTGCTATGCTGTGATTGGACAGTTAGTGGATGGAGGGAGGAGTTTAGTGAGCAGTACCTGTTATTCGGATTCGTGAAAAAGAATGGAAAAAAAAACAAGACAGCAAGGACGGCTGAAGGATTGGGAGAAAGGAGAGAGTTGAGCTGCAGATTTTCACAAATCCCACTGTTGGGAGTTTTTCCAGACCTCGTGCTCGCATGCAGACTTAATCCAACCGACGGACACACACACACACACACACACACACACACACACACACACACACACACACACACACACACACACACACACACACACACACACACATATTTACACATATTTAAACTATGTCACTTTAAACCGGGCTGAGAGTGCTGTCTTATGACACAGGCTGTCACGCTGTCACTCAGATGGCGGTGTTTTCATGCTTGTGTCCCAGCTGATGAGGTTTCCTCCATCCCTGTAACAAGACATAGCTCTTAGTTTGAAGAGCCCAAGTCCCATTTGCCTGCTGTGCATTATGCTCGGATGGTAAATGTGTTTCCCGTCACAGTGCGCTGATTATGAAGCTGCATGAAAGCCGATGAGTGCTCAGTCCATGACTATTTGATGATGAGAGAATCTGAGAGTCTCTCTGGTTTTTATGCTGTGCACAGTGACATTTTTAAAACACTGACACATCCACTGTGTCGTCTCTTTTCTCCCCTATCATAGCAGTCTGCTCTCCTGTATTCATTCACTTTAAATGTTTTATCATCCTTTCTTCTCTGAATTCTTCGTCAAATGTCTGCTGACTAACATTCTCCCAGCTCTTTTCCTTAAACAGCTTTTTGACTTTTGCCTCTGACTCTGTCTGTCTCCTATTCACTCTCTGCAGCTGCCTCCTTTTTTCTTTTTCTTTTAAGAGCCTCCTCACAACTCGTGGCAACAGCTGTCATGCCTCACACCTCTGCTTCTTTCGTTCCTCCTATGCATGCTCTGTGTTCTGGTCTGTGTCTGTGCCTGTCTTCATGTATCTGTCTTTCTGTCTTTACCTTTGGCACAGTCTTTTTCCTCTTCATCCCTTTCACCCTCCTCTCCTCAGGAGTCTGTAACCCGGGTTACATAATGCATATTAGAGGGAGGTGGAGGGAAGAATGGTAGAAGTAAGGAAGTGGAGGCGATGAAGGAAGAGAAGAAGATATAGTGCTTTTGTACTGACAAGCTTGATGTTCTCATGCATCTTAATGGACGTGACACAGTCTGAGTCTTTTTTTTTTTTTTTGTCAAAAGATCAGCTGATTTGTTGTTTTCTGTGCATAACTGCAGGAGCTGTGTCCATATGCACTTAACTAAATTACTTTTGTTTAATTTCCCACCTTGTTTTTCAAATTGCCCCCCTTTTCTCTGCTATAAATGGCATGTTTTTGTAGCTTTTGCTGCTGGTCCAGCTCATTTTCATCTTCAGGAGCTGACATCTGGTCTGCCTGTCTTTTCCTCCCCTCTCCCTCTCTCATCCCCTCCTTATCTCATCTCTATCATGATTACACTTTGCCTCGCTGACCTGCAATGATGTAACTACGTTTTGGCAGCAGACTCTACCCTTGCCAAGCATTATATTGTCCCATCTTTCTGAGGATTCACCCCTCTCAATCTCTGCCTCCGCCTCTACCCACTCTGGCCATTTTTTTAAGGTCTTAATCTTGTTCCTAATGCCTTTTTCCAGCAATAACTCAATACGGGTGAGGAGAATGAGATTGAAGAGGGAAGAGAATTTCAGAAAGTTCCCAGGTGATTTGGTGCTTCAGCTGCATGACAGTAAGCTTTAAAACACTCCTGTTAAGTAACGAGTAAAAGGATGCTGGTAATTGTAGCCTGCAGTCTCCTGCACCAGCTTTTGGGTATTTTTTTTACAGTCCTCTCTGCTGTCAACATCTTGGAAGTGAGATTATTTAGAGGCATTTCTCAATCTGCTTTCTGTATGTTCATTTTCCTGATTCAAAGTGTTAATTATACATCTCATTTTTTCAACGATCATCAGGTGTTATGACACGTTTACCAAGGTTAAAAAAATTTTGGTCTATCAGAAAAAGGAAACGGATAATTTTTCTACATTGCTTTATTCATGAAAATAGTGACAACATGTCAACAAGCCTTGATTAGTTTAACAAATGAATAACAGTGCTCGCCTCCTTACATTTGAAAGTTCTACAAAGACGACTCCCTCATCACTATTTTGCAGGAACACCGTCGCTGCATCCCGGGTTTAAAGCCGTCCAACACAGCGTTTTTCACCTAATGAGCAGAATGATAAAGAGGTGCAGCCAGGAGATTTTCCAGTGTTGACACAACACAAGTAACATCTCTTAAACTAAAGACAATTGTGTGATTAATTCAAACCCATTAACTCCTCCTAGTCAATTTCACAGCAACTTCCGATGTGACTGAAACAAGGAATGACTGATGCATCACTCGCATCACTCATTCAAAATGAGCCACACCTCCTCACAATCAATCGGTAGTAATAGCTACACAACCCATGAAATGACATTTCTGTCCGACTTGATGCAGACTTCCACTGATGCCATGATGACGTAGGCAACGATAATATTGTGAAATGAAGGCGGCTGCAATTTTTGGAGCCAGGCGCTGCAGCTGCCTTCCAATGACTGCTCAGCCTCAGGGCAGGATAAAAGACGTGTTGCTCTCAGCTGATATAACAGCTGATTGGTTTAGATTCTGACTCAAGAATATGAAATTCAACAGAAACTTTTTTTTATTATTTAAACGAAGAGGTTTTGATTTAGCTTGTCTGATTTTGAAGGTTTATTCTGTTAACAAAATAAATGTTGGGTTGACATTTATCAATCAGAAAGACACATCTAAAGCTGCAAACAAAATGCAATAATTCTTCCAATGTTTAGCAATATGCCGAAGCTTCTGTTAAGTGGGATTGTTCTAATAACATATATGCATCTGTGAAGCACAGTCATCTATAAGACAGATCAGTAATGAAAGCTGTTATCTTGAATTTCACTTTTTATTAATGTTTTTGTGTATTTATGAAGTTTTAGAGGGACAGTTGGACTTAACTGAATAATGCACAGAGGCAAATACGGTAATATAATACTGATTTGCATGAGAATTTATGTAAAATGGAGGTTGGACCATGTTTGTAGACTATACTACCATAAGTAAAACTATCAGAGATTGTGTGCAAAATCATAGATGTGTCTGATAACATTTGAGTGAGTTTTGGTAACTTTCTGTACTGCTGGAAAATGTCCTTCCTGACTGCTGATGTTTAACACCGTCCACTACTGCTGCCGCCTACCCGCAGTTCATCTGGAACGAGCCTATTGATTGCTCTGGATAGAACAGACTGAATGATCTGCGACGATAAAATCTAAGTAAACTTAGAGGTTATGTGGCTTGAAAATTCATTTTCCAATATCCCCAATCCTGTTTGCAATTCCCAGTTGTTCAGGTTTTTTTTGTGGGGTTTAGAGGTTGAATTCAGCCTAAATGAAAAATAAATTCAAACTCTCAGTAATCTGATGTTGCAGCTGCTGCCACTCCGGCAAGGCTTTATTTTCTGTTAGCAAACTAGCAGAGTTTGTAGCGGAAACGATATAATAACAATAAGTACATATGAGATTCTTGCTCTATCTTACAATAAGGTTTTAACATGCTTGACTCTTCTGCATTCTACATAACCAATGACTGTCTTAAAATATTTAGATATTTCTACATTTCGTCTGAAGCTGCACCAGTCATTTGTCAAATATTGCATTGTGCATTAAACATGGAGATTGTAATGAATATAAGTATGCCATTAGTAATCAGTGGTGCATGTTGTTGCTCACATTAAGCTGTAGTCTCCAATGTCCCCGTTTAATGAAGTAATAATAATAAATGATGTATAAATGTTGAATTATTGCTTGGCAGTGGCATCATTTTGCCTAAGGGAATGAAAGCATGCTGTTGGGGATTCTTTACTTTGTGAAGCTACTTTAGTTCACTTTCATTTTGGAGCTCACCAAAGTGGTTATTGTAACTCTATGATCTGGCGAATGAGTAATTTTCTCACCTTTTCATTGACTTCTGCATCATATAAAGGTGCTCTCATTTCTTTGAGGCCACGTTAACTTTTGCCGGCGTAATTCTACCCCCCAGCAGTCTGAACCTGAGACGGTCTCCAGGGATGTGTGAGCTTTGTCATAGATCAGCCTCCTGGGCCAGGAAATGAGGCCTCGTGTCATCAGACGGGACTGTGGTGTGTTCACCTCCTTACAGGGACACAGTAGCATGACATCACCCTCCGACCACACACGCTGGCTCAGGTTACTGTTTAACTCTGAATCTGATTGTCATTGACTGCTATCAGCTCTTCGCCTTGGCAACTCAGTCTCTGCACTCGTATTCATAAACATCTACTTGACAGCAGACAGAGAATTTTTACATCCAGGTTATTCAGCCATTCATCCACTAGCACTGATTTTAATCTGCATCCAATATTATTTTTTGTATGTGTGTTTGCCCACGGGCAGTTTGTGTATATTGTGTGTGTGTGTGTGTGCGCGCAATATTTGTTTTACCATTTGTTGAGTGCAGTGCAGGACATAAAGGGAGGGGCTGCTTCTGTGTTCTGTTTTGCAGAGGGCTGGTTATTATCAAGTAAAGCCTTTTAATCTACAGACTCGCTTTCCTGTTTCTCTCTTTGAGAATTGTCAGATAATTCCTTTATATTCTTTGCAAACATAAAAAATCCTGCTTCATATTTCTCTGTGTTTTCAAGGCCAACTTCATGTTTGGAACAAAGTGAAGTATTTATAGAATACAGAATGTTCAGAAATGCATGGAAGGATAAAAACAACTACTATACTTCAGTTTCTTTTCAATCCTGCAAGGATGTTAGTTATTCCATCAGTTCACCACTTTGGTCTAGACTGAAACACTCCAACTAGTACCCAATAGCCATCATCAGGTCTAAATTTGGTTTATGACATACTATTAAAAATATAACTTCCATTGACCTCAGCTGTACTTTTTATTTACTGCCAGCTGCAAAATTTTTAACACATTAATGCTCTAAATTTGTAAACTTGGTAAACTTTAATATTATCCTTTTCACCAGGTTAGTATTTATAGTCTTTGTGTGCATGTTAGCTGTTGGTATTAGCATTTAGCTCAAATATCTATTGCGCTGAAGTACAACCTCATAGAGCCAAAGTTAATGCAACTCTTATTTTGATTTATTTCATCTGTTTTTGTTTTTGTATGCTTAGGTTTTCTATTCTTAAGCAAAATAAACACATCATTATATTATTTTGTTACTTAATTTAGCTTGAATTAGCTAGCCAACTCTTAGCTGCTGACATATTCTCAAGCTAAGCAAAGTGTAAAGCACACTGACCATTTTCAACATTTTGTACATTCCAGTATGTTAACACAAAATGTTAGTTATTTAGAATGTTAGCTTTTAAAAGCCATAAATTCGTCATTTATATTTTATAGATGTGGCAAATGTATTTCTTTGACTTAAATACTCTATCGGGTAAAAAGTCTTTTACCTTGTTAACATGTCAATATGATGATTTTATGTGCTACAAGACACATCATGAGTAACATAAGCCATCAACACTGTGGCTGACTCAGTGCAAGAGCCAGACAAGGTTTTATTGGGGTGACGCACACTTAGGTGAGACCGAGGCTAAAATCTTGTTAATTTATATTTCTGCAAGGGCGAATCACAGTTGGTGAAAGAGTCAATAATTTTAGTCACTAACTTTTATCATTCACTTATATAGGCACAGCTGTCATGTTGATGTACACCATGAGGAATCATATACTGAACTTTTTTGTTATGTAACCATCAGTTAATTTAACATAGAAATCTGGAGCAATTCTTTGCTCCACCACTGAGAGTAATTCCATAAAAGTACAGCATACTGATGACATTATCAAAAACACAGATTCAGACAGACAGAACTTCATACAACAAACTCAAAAAACACTGACAACTTGTCTGGTGGGGTTTTCTGTATAATTCTTCTCCAGGATTGGTTTCCAATTCTAACATGTACAGCTAAATTCTGTTGCAACTTGCCGTTGTGTAGCATGCAGGAATGAGTTTTTATCAGTTTGATAAACGACCGGAGAGGGACTTTAATGCGTTCAGTTATATAACTTATTATCTACATTTACAGCACTTAAGCTGCTGCTCTTCTGTCTCC